>NW_028262347.1:107674811-109028311 GCF_047370975.1 Nipponia nippon
TTGACATTTGTTCTCCCCCCGCCCCCCCAAGATATTACTTTTTCACCTGCCATTAGGCTTCAATGAATATCATCAAATCAGTTTTTCCGGCTGAGCTTAGTAAAAACCTGTTATTTGAGTAATTTAGGCTCTTTATGTATAAAAGCCTCTTCACATTTCTGTATACCCCCGACTCTGTGCTAAGGCCCTCATCCCTCATTCTTCATGCACTTATTGAAGTTAAATTATTTTGTTCACACCTGATAATGTACTTTATTTGTAAATCTCATCTTTGATATGTCATTTTTGTTATATAGAACTGTTTCAGATTAAAAAAAAAAAAAGGCAAGGGAACCTTTTTCTTTGATTTTTTTTCCTCTCCAAAAATAATTATTTGTTTGATTTTTTCCCCCTCCTCCAGAAATAGTGTTAATCACATAACATCTTCTGCATTTGTGATTCATACTAAGTGTATAATATAACAGTGGGCATTGGTGTCAATTCTTTGGCCCTGTGTTAGTGAGGTAAGGTAAGATAGACATCGTCAGAGCTAGCTAAGGAAATCCAATTTCCCCAGCACAGGTTGATTTAGTGAGGCCAGACTGTATCTATCAAAGTGTTTGTGTTGGAGGAACTGGCACTAAATCCTGGATCCTTCGTCCCTCTCCAGAGGACTTAATGCTTACAGAGTCTGTTGACACAGCAGGGCTTTGCTAACTCGGAGCACTCTGACTGAAACGCGTCAAGGAGTACAGCACAAGAACTTCACCAGCGGAGCAGAAAGCGTTGACAGCCGGCATGGTAACTCTTTCCCCCACACAGCCACCTCTAGAAAACAATATCCATGCTCATCTTAGCCTAAAAGCTTAAAGGCGCTGCTACATTCCCCTTCTTAAACAATCCAGTTTTGGATGCATGGCAGGAAGGTAACACAACAAGAGTATCCGATGTAATAAATAAACAGAGAAGAAATTTTTCTTGCTCTTTTTTCCTTTCTTATCATCCTCTTTTTTGTCCTTCCGTGCCTGAGCCAGTCTATCTTCATAAACTTGTTTTTATTTCTGTTGTAATTTTTTTTCTTTCCTTTTGTTTTCATCTTCTTTTCTTGGAAACCCATATAATTCTGGTGAGGACCTGCTCTTGGGAACAATAAATAAAGTATACCTATATGTTTCTTCTGCCTTGGGGAAATGTTGTTGTCAAAATGCATAGAATATTTTATCACAGACTGCTTAGAATTCCATGGACAAATATTACTGAAACCTTGATTTTTATTCCCAGCATGTACTGTTTAGCAAATAACACTCTTGTCCAACTTCTAGCAAAGATGTTGCAGCTGCAGTTTTCTTTTCTGCCTTTCCTTGTCTTTGTGAAAATAAATCATCACCACTCTGTGACAGTAAAACAGCGAGGTAACCGTTCTCATCTTTGGCATTTCTTATCATTGTCAAAATAAATACTCGCATCTGTGCAACTTAAATGTGAAATGATGTCTTCCCTTTTTGGAACCAGCGAATACTAGCAACAGCAAGCTGTCACCTGAAAATAAAACAAACAATTAAAGTGAAATTTATGCTAAAAATTCTGTACCGCTCAGGAAAACAGAGCTCCCATCCCTGAAAATTCAGTCTGTGCCTTTACAAAGGAGGTTATTGAGGTTGTGATAAAAGTGACCATGATATTCATGTTACTGAGCTGCTGAGATAGATAGTACCAAATAATATCTTAGCTCCCTAAAAGTGCTAAACATGAAACCAAAGCAAAAAATTCTAACACTTGCTACCATGGGCTGCCCATTGAAAACATATTAGAAGAATTGTTAGGGTTTCTGCATAAAAAATTGCTGAAAGGACTGCCCTGAGATTTAAGTGTATTGAGAAAGAAAACACTTGGAGGGAGGAGATCCGGCTCTACTAGGAGGACTTCAGGACACCAATGAAACAAAGCACCTCGGAAGCTTGTGGCTGAGCAGTGAGGACCACAAAGATGTTTTAAGTAGATCACTGGGGCTGGCCTAAACAAAAGTCATAAGATCCGTGTAATTAATGTATAAATAAAGTTGTACACTGGTCTGAGTACATGATTCATGATATCTGATGCTGAAAGTGCTTCATACACAGATTCTTACACCATTACAGCAAATAGAGTTCTGCAGATCTTCTGCAAGAAGATCTGTTTAAATGTTCTCCATTGTAAACGCCTCGAGGAAAGGTTTGTTTTGCTTCTATATTGCCAGACACAAAAGCTGCTTAATCCTATTTGATGTCTCTGAACACTGCTGCAGTAGGGCCATTCAAAAATAATTGATACATGTTTATGGATTGCTTCTTACATTCATTAAGACAAATTAAATCAAGTTCCATCATACACGCAGGCAAAGAAAACCTGAAATAATACCTTGAGCTCTTCCATTTTCACACACTTCAAAGAAAAGCCTGAGAACACCATTCAGGCTATGCTGCTTGTTCGAACAACTGCCAGAGAAGCAGGACTGGCTCATCTAATAGGCAAACACTTTATGGATGCAGATAGGCCAAAACAGAGCTCCTTTACTGAAATATCTTGACCCAATATTGCCAAGAACGAAATTCTGCCATAGATGTGGCAAGAATAAAGACGGTTTACCAGCTGGTGTTTTTTTTTTTCCCTTTTAGAGAGATGTGTGTTTTCTCTGTCACGGAGATCTGACAGGCTGTTGTCTACCGAGCCCCAAAGCTGCCCTGAGCTCCTAGTCCAGTCTCTGCAGCTCACAAGTAGCTTCTCTGCTACCAGCATCCCAGGTCTTCGTAACTCATCAGACAGCAAGGCCAGAAACGTGCCAAGCAGACACTATTGGCTTTTGGTCACCCATTGTAAACCGTGACCTCTTTGGTAGAAACGAGCCACAAGTCCCAGGCACAGCTGGCACAGGCTGCACCAAGGACAGACCCATAAGTAGGGACATACCAGGAGCTGGCAGCGTCAACGCTTTGGCCTTGGTTAGCAGCATTTTTGCCTTGGTAAGAATTCAGAGCTCCAGATGCCCCACAGACTTCCCTTCATGAACATTTAGCCCAGTTTGAGGAAAGAGAAAGCCGAGGACGCTCAGCCCGCATAGGCCCATCCGTCTGAAGCTGGACGGGAAGCGCTGACCTGCTGTCTTCAGCAGCTGCTCTAAGTCCCCAAACAAACAAAGAAAACCCCCAGTGGTAATTACCACCCGTATTTTACATATCCCGTGCTATTTATCAGCGGTAGAACAATGTATGTGCTTAGGGAATATCTCTTGACATGGCAGCTTGGGCTTTATTTCACATTTCTTTTAGCTAACATAGGAAACAGAAGACCTTTCAATAACTAGAAAAGATTCCATTTTTTTACGGACAGTATTCAGGCGGAGCTCAACTGGTTCCGCTGGTGAGACTTCAGCCGAGCAAGGCTACTGCTCCACCTGCTGGGTGCAAGTCAGGGCTCTGAGGAGAGCGCTGTGCCTCGGCCTGCTCGGCTCCGGCTGTGGAGTGGCAAAGAGCCAGGTTTAATCTCCGTCAAAGCCAAGTCTGAACTTCTTCAGAGCCAGGTTTGATCGCCTCCAGAGCCCCGCCTGAGGTCCGAGACACTCACCACACAGGCCTTCCCCTGGGTCATCGCAGCCCTTTGGGGCAGCAGCTCCGACCGAAGAGTACCTGCCATGATGGGAAACACTCTTCTCGTTTGCTGCTGCGGGTTTGTGAACGCAGCCGGCGGACACCGCCAGGCCGACACCCCTCCCGCCGGGCGCGGGGCCCCACCCGCCCGGGAGCGGCGGTGACTACAGGCCCCAGGCTGCCGCGGGCCAGCGGGGGCGGTGCCGGAGCCGGAGCCGCGCCCGCCCCGCGCAGCATGGCCGGCTTCGCCGACCTGAACCTCCCGCAGGGGCCGGACAAGAAGTCCCTGCAGGGGCTGCTGGAGGCTGCAGCGCACTGTGAGTTAGTGCCCCGGGCTCCGCGGGAGCGGGGCGGGCGGCGGGGCCGGCCCGGGGCCGGGGCTCGGGCTGCGGTGCGGAGCGGAGGCGGTGGGCCTGAGCCGGGGAGGGCCCGGCCCGGCCAGGAGGGCGGCGGGACGCGGGCGGCAGCTCCGCCGGGCTGGTGCGAGCACGGCGTCGGTCTCCGGGCTGGGCTTTCCCTCCTCGCAGGCTGAACCTCGCCGTCTGCTTCCCTGCGGGTCGCGTCCCCCCTCGCTCCCCTCCGCTCCCCCCGTTCGACTTGGGGTTTTCTGCACGGGCAGTGACCAGGACTGAGGTCCTCGCAGTGGCAGTAGCAAGGGCAGCTTGTGTTGTGCCCTGCAGGCTCTGTCCCCGCCTGGTTATCCCAGCGTAACAGTTGTTTTTTCCCAGCGCGGACACGTTTTTCCACCTGCAGTATCTTATGGCCTGAATCTTTTCTCTGCAGAGCTGTTGGGCAGCCAGGCGCTGCCTGTCCAGTGCTCGGGGGTGGTTTGTCTCTGGCGAGTGTACCACCTTCCTCTGGTCCCTGCTGAACGAGAGCTTTTCGTCAGTTTTGTCAGCATCATTTTGAATGCTCGCCTTGCCTTCTCCTGTAGCTGTATCTCTCCCAGCTCTGTGTTGTCTGCAGTTTTAACGACTGTCCTGAATGTCCCTAACCATTTTCCCTAAAGGGAGTCATCAACAGGACCAAACCAAGGCAAAATCTTTGGGGACCCTAACCCCAAGGATTCATGTTCATAAAGCTCTGCCATCGAGTAAATGTTGTCAGGGCTGGGGTGTATTAAAAGAAAAACAGATTTTTATTTTAAGGCACTTTTGGGGTGAATTAATCTTCAGAAAAAAAATAATGTGAAAGGTAAATATGCATGCGATTATTAATTTTGAAACATTTAAGTGATGAGTGTTTAACAGGTTTCTGTTTGGATTTGTTTCCATTAATTTACTGGACAAAATAGCCTTATTATGTGTTTACTTTTTCAGTGGGATATTCTGCAGTTGCTCTTAATCATGTCATCGATTTTAAAGAAAAGAAACAGGTAATTTTTTGGGGGGTTATTTGTTCTTAGTGTGTTTTCTCTTGTAAAGCTACATGCCTTATTACGTGTTCCCAAGTATCTTTATCTGCAGAATGCACATCTAGACACAAGTACCAATGTCTGCATTTGTGACCAAACTCCCATTTTATAATTCAATATAATTGCCCTGGTGTTAACTTTTAATATGGTCCGTGTATTGTCCCTGGGAAATAGTTTTGTTGGCATGGCAAATTTCTTTTTAGGATTGGAACACAGCTTTTGTTTACATTGTAAACTTAACGCATGACATTTTGAATAACTTTGGTTTGTTCTCATTTAAGGAAATCGTCAAGCCAGTATCTCCTTCAGAGTTGTTTCCATCTTTGCCTATTGTACAAGTATGTCTAGTTACATTCTATCTATGTATTATTATTCTGAGTTACGTTTTTTTACCCCGGTATGTTTGTATATGTGATTTTGTGTTTTACATGTTAACCAAAAAAGAGAAGTTTGTCCATTGCTTGATTGTTAAAACTCCCAGCATTGGAAGAACGATACACTCACGTTAGTGTAGGCTCTATTCGTTGTTTTAGAAATTATTAAATAAATTGCTTTGTATGAATTTTGAATCTTCTTGCAGTTGAATAATTACAGTATAATTCTTGAAATTTGAGTTTTGGAAATAACTTCCTGGTTTTGATGGAGCAAGATTTGGTTATAATGAACCAAGTCTGTATTTCAAATCACCGACATGTTAATTCAGGAACTGCTTTTGCTCACAGTTGTGGCCTGCCTGGGGAACCGTAGCAGTATTAAAACATACTCAGTTTTTCTGCATTATTTTACTTTTTTTTCCTTTCTTTCTTTCTTTCTTTCTTCTTTCTATTGACCCTTCCTCAGGGAAACACAGTCGTTCTTTGTAACGGGCAGGTATAATATCAAACAGATCAATATAAAATAGGGAAGTGTAACTACAGACTTTAGAAAATTAGTATAGGCAAGAATATGAGCACGGCACCATTTTCTTTTTATAGCGGACAGGGTGAAAGTCGCCCCAGATTTTCGCTTTGGAGCTTTTTAAGGCTTTTCTATTAATTTTCTTTTTTGTAGGGGACATCTAAAAGAATTAAAGTCTTAACCCGGTTAACACTTATTGTTTCTGATCCTTCCCACTGTAATCTCTTGGTAAGTATATTCAGTATATTAATTTTCCAGTTTTTATTTCCTTTTCTCAATCAATGAATGAAACTTTGGAAATTGTATGGGGAGAATTTTGTGGATTTTATAGAACACTCAGCGGTGATTTCTCACATAGCATCTTTAGCAAGTAATGTGATCACAAAGAGATACAGACTTACAAGACTGGATATGGCTTCTGTTGATCATTTGTCAGTATGAGATAACAGTTCTGTTCCTTGTTTGTTTTCTTTGATTTCTTGACTTCTGTGCGTAATCTAGAAGACCATGAGCAAGCCTGGTGTCTGTTTATGTTTTAGTGCTGTGTGATTGAAGCAGAAGGTGCAAGTGCCTTACTGGGTGGGTCGGACAAGCCTCAAAACGAGAATGAATGACTTCACAGTATTGCTCACAGCAGAGACCTACTATGTAATTGGATGATTATTGGCTTTGTTTTAGTACTTGAAAGTGAAAAAGGAATTTTCTTCTCATTATTTTGGTCGTAATCATTGTGCATAGCTTTGGCATCTGCCAGAATTCAAGGTAACAATTGTTTTCTCCTTCTGTAGAGATCAACATCTGCAAATATAAGGTTATATGACATCATAGCAGTATTTCCGAAGACTGAGAAATTGTTCCATGTAAGTAGAATCATCTGATTGGTAATGCTCATTCCATAACTTTTAGTGCCTTAGGCTACTTTGAGTACATGCTTTGTTTTGATTTATTTCCCATTTTATACCGGCCTGCATGTCATGGGGCTAATTAAGCAACATAGGCTGCCTGGTCAGTTGATAGAAGGTTGGGAGGGATTGCAGGAAGCTGCAAGGCTTTGAGGTGACTGGTTAAAGTCTGAAACATCTACCTGATGAACCGACTTGTATGCTCCTGTGCTGTGTTTTCTTTTGTGTATCTTGTACTCTACTGAGTACTCCTCTCTAGTGAGGAGTGAAAACATCCTTGTTTTTTTCTTATATATATATATATATACTATCAGCATGTAGAAAACTTCTGTCTTGAACTTTAACTTCTCAACCTCTGACAGCTTCCCCAAAACACATTTGCTATCTTCTGTTACCACTAATTGTTCCTAGTCTCTGAAATGCCAGGAAAAGTGGGAGGATTTTAAAGCGGAACTAACATGGTTCTGAGAGTTACCTTCTTCCTTTTAGTCTCAGATCTTCTCTTGGAAGTTTGTCCAAATGAATAGCTGATCTCTTTTTCTTTAATTTTTCCTTTTAATTCTTTATTTTAAATCAAAAGAGGAGCAAGAGCTTATGAGACAGAGCTAGTTCTGGTTGTCATAGCATCTTATGAACAGATAAAATTTCCAAAAGTAAACATGCCTGATTAAACACAATGACCCTTGCTCCATTGCCAGACTGAGAGTTCTGGTTTGGTTTTGAGTGTTTTGGATGCTCAAGTTGAGTGAGAGAAGCTTCACTTCTATGACTTCATGATATGTTTGCTACTTTGCCCACCGAGAAGACCACTGAGGCTGTACAAAAGTAGAGCAACCTTGGGGGTAAATACCTGAAGGGCAGACGGTCATTTTCTCACTCAGATTTTATCCTGGCTGTTCAGAGCAAACTTGCAACTGAAAACTGCCTCCACAAAACTTGTGAGTCTTTGGAAGTGTTGCTCTATCAATGTTACTGAACAGTTGCTGGCATTTGCAGCAGTGATATTGCTGCAAGTGTGCTAGCGAGAGAAAATAGTGGGTGTGAATCATTTTCAAAACCTTAGTTAGGACTAATTTGTGACCTTAGCCCAGTACTGTTGTTTCTCGTGTTGGTTTATGTTAATAGTATTAATAATGCAAGTATTTTGAACAAAAACCCCAATACTCTCACTTCTATGATTTTAGAAACACGAGGTGTTGCGAGTGTGTTTGACCCATGAGCTGGCTCAGTCCATTTCCGGTGTTTGACTGAAGAAGACATTTACTATTTAGAAGTGATACCTAAACACAGTGATGTGCAGTAATTCTTCAGCCGTTCCTAACACCAAGCATGATATTGTCTTCCAGCTTTTATCCATAGCTGCTATATCTTGAATAGACCTTTACTGCCAGAAAAATTCCTAGTTTTAAAACACTGTCCGAGGCAGAATGATCTGAGCTTGGCTTGTTGGGTGATAGGTGTTTGTTATCTCCGCCTCTCTCATTGTTTTTAATTAAATTGTTATCAAATACTTGGTAACAGCTGATGTGAGTGGTCTGATCAAGTGGAGCATCTGGAAGCAAGTCATCTTTTTGTCAGAATGTTTTTTTTCTTACAAAACCCAAAATTGTGACGTCTGACCTGTTGCAAGCTCATAAATAATAACATTAACTCTGAACTGGAAGAGTAGGTGGAAGCATCCCGTCTCTGTTAGCCTTGGCAGGCAGCAAGCAGGCGTGCAGTTTAAAGCAGCATGAAGAAGGCACAGGGACTCCAAAAGCAAATGTGAATCTCTTTGGAGGAGTGCCAGAATTTACTTTCAAAGAGAGCTTGTCAGTATAAAACTGAGTCTGTTTTTTTTGTTTGTTTTGTTTTTTTTTTTTAAATAAGTTAAAGCTACTTTCTAGTACTCGTGAGTACCTGTTTTGACACATTAAAATTATATTCTTCTGTTTTGTTTTTCTAAAGTATTTCCCCTCCTTTTCGAAAACTTGTCCAAGTAAAGTACAAAGCAAGAGGCTGTAGAAGGAAGGTGAACTTTAAAGAATCTTTCAGCAGAAGAATTCAAGCATTAATTATAACAGTTACAGCCTAATGAAACTCATTTCTGACTGCTTTTATTTCCCTTGCAAGATTTTAGGACTCTTGGGAGTGTGAGAGAGGTAAATAGTTGTAAAATGCTTTTGAGGGCCACTCTCCACCTCTTTCTTTTGATCTCTGGCAACAACTTAAAATCTCACTTCTCAAGTGAGCTCAATCAATTTATCATGGGTTTAAACAAGCACCTGAAGCCAGGTGATCATAAGGGGCATGCTGTGTTCAGAACAACACGGGTGGTTATTTTTTATTTTCAACCGTATCATGAGTTCTGCTGTGGTTGGACATCCAGCCGCAGCAGTATTTAAGCTGCTCTGAACAGCCGCTCACTCCTGCAAGTCCCTGTCTGCTCTGCTCCTGAAGCTGCTTGCTTAGCTGCATGGCAGTTTGGTTTGAGGAACACACTTTTGGCTGAAAAGTAACCAGAGTTTTCACCAAGTTATTTTGCGGGCAGATCCGCTTTCTCACTCCTGATTCAGCATTCACCCACGTGGATAGTTATGCCGGCACAGAGAGGATGGCTGTGCTCTGGGCAGGCCAGTGCAGTTAGCGACTGTTTAAGCTGACACTCTTGCAGGTGATGGACAGTGTGTTAGGAAGGAAGCAGGACTGTCGATGAGACCATCTTCACTGCTTCCATGCTGGTGGCACTTTGAGGTGGGGAGGCAACCCAAGCATGTTTCTTGCAAACTGCATGAGGTGAAAGACTTCATCCTTACAAATCTACCCTGAATGTGAACAAGTATGTTTGTCTTTTGTTTAAAGATTTTAGGTTTTCTAATTCCCTGTGGAGAGCTGTGTCAATTTTGTAGAGGTATCAACAGGAGCGTGGCGCAAGTGACATTGCGCATGGAGTTTCAGCATATACCTCTGGCTCTTATGACTTATGGATATTTCACTGTTAAGGATAAAGCCTTCTAGGGTGGGTCTTGCACCACAAATTAACTTTATATTTTAAAATTGGCTGTTGGTAACTCAACATTACTTTGAGAGCGTCATCTTTCTCACCAACAATTTGGCACTTGCACTATTTTCCATAGGAAATCCACAGGATTTTTCGTGGTTTTGTAAAAGAAATACATGACCATTGGCGGTCCTGTAATTGTAGCATGGCCCAAAACCAGTCTGTGCCCTCTTGTCATCAGCTAGGGAAGCTTTTCTGTGACTGAGTGTGGCAGTGGTATGTACTGAAAGATGTGCTCAAATTCTCCAAATAATTTATATCCTCAGGGGTATGAGGAAGCTGTGTTTGCCAAGATAATTGTAGAGCATGCTCCTTTAAGTCTCCCAAGAGGATTGTTTTGGGCTGCAACAGGAATGCCCACTCCATGCCAGTAATAAGGTCTGTGCCTGTTGCTTTTCAAAAATTTTTCTTCTTAAGCATTCTGGTTTAATCATATTAGCTAGTTCTGCCTGCTGTTTGTATGCAATTAGCAGATCACCAGTATCTGAAAAAACTTGCTTATATAAGTCTGAGGATGTAGTGCAAAGCCAAATTTCAATGTTTACTCCTAAAATGTTTGCCAAAGCTTTCTTCACGCCATCCAAGCAGTGGCAAATTTATTTATTTATGGCTGTCTGGAGTTTCCCAGCAGATGGGGCTCTTGCCTGCAGTGCGGCCAGGCAAGCATCCGGCTCTGCGACTGCTGCATATCACTTTCTGTATGAAGTTTTTGCACTTTAGATCCTTTCAGCAGGCAGGGTAACCTTAACTTGCCTGCGTGTGTGACTTGTCCAGGAGCCAAAACTGGGCTGAACATTGAAGTGTTTGGAGTAATCTCCTCTCCAACTTTAAGTGCAGTGCAGGAATTCTTCCTTATGGGGAAGGATGGCTCTTAAATTTGTTTTTCCTTGGTGGTGTTTTCTGAAATGTTCTTGTCACTGGAATGCTGTAGATATCCTGGCATTTGGGTCATTCCCTTTCCCACTGTGCTTAATTTGCAAAATGGAGAAGAGTTTTCCAGTGTTTCTGGAGCTGATTAGGAAGGCTTGTTTTCTCATCACACGGGCAACTTGTGTGTTTCTGATGTGTATTCTTACTTTCCTTCATTTTCAGCTTGCTCTCTTCCAGAATTTCCTATGGCCTCAGTGACATCTTTTCTAGGACATGATTCAGAGCTATTTGCTGTGTGCATGTTCCTATAAATCACATCTGTCTAAGTGGTAGTTTTTACTCCACATAAGAAAAAAGATTAAAACTGGCTGTAGTAGAGCTAAACATACACATGCAAGTCTAATTTGATGCAGTAGATTCCAACCGTGTCCTGCTAACAGAGTTTGTACAGGTAGGGCATGAAGATAAAGTTTAATCTGGATGGCCTGGTAGAGACATTTTAACATCAAAAACCTGGTGGCTTGCTGGATCTTTGAATTGCCTGCACGTGCGCTGTGGCTCTCTTGTCTAGGAAGGAGTGCTACCGACAGCTAAGAACATTCCTAAAGCTGGGCCTCTGCTCTCGTCTCCACCCAAATTTCCTGTGAACAAACTGGCAGAAGACTAGTTTGCAGAGCGACAGCCTGCCCCGCGTTAGAGCAGAATGCGGCTACCCCACAGAGTGCGGCTACAGCGCGGCCCAGCCCTGGGACTCCCCGCAACCCCCGCCAAAGGGATGAACGGCTGGCGCCTGGCCCAGGTGTATTTGGAGCAGTTGCTGGCAGGTTTCTGAAAGCAGAGTTCCCCTATGCATAGAAAATTCCTTGTCAATATCTTCAGCCCATTTTATCTTCTTTGTTACAATGCTGCTTCCAGACATTAATCTGGCCCTGTGTAATCATCTTTACGGGCTAGGCATATATAATTCCTACATGTCTGGTGTGCATGAGATTATATGTAAATCAAAGGCTCCCTTTTATGTGCACTTGATTTTCTCTGTATGTCAGTGTGGAGATTCTCCGCCCTTTGTTCATTCCTTCCGTCTTTTAATACAGGCTGTAAATCGTGGTGTGAGTTCAAAGCTAAGCTTTTAAACTATAACCTTCAGTGCCATCTTCAGACTGCTCCAGAGAGGTGGCTTTCAGGAAGGGCTGCACATTCCCCACCCAGCCAGGAAAGCAAGGCCCTGCGGATCGGCCTCCAGTACTGGGCACGAGGCATCACCAGTCACAGTCTAAAATTCTGCTTTTCTTTCAGTCTTTTCTCAGTTGCTTCTGGTAAAAATAATTAATCCTGAAAACAAAGAATTGCTACACTGGAGTTAGAGTGATGGGTTAAGGGGCAGTTCCTGGGCTGTTCCCTTTGTAAACAGGGGTTGTCCTTCATTAGCTGTGGGTTCTTTTGCTAAAAGCCAGCATTGCTTCTGCATGTCCTGTGTCAGATAAAAACAAAGCAGTAAGTCTTGCCTTTGGGTTGGTCATTATTTTATTGGAAAAGTAGTTCTGTAAGTGAGAGAAGGCTTGGGTTTTAAGCCCGAAATGCTCAAGCTGTGCCCCTATAGCCCTGCTGTTTTATTGGCATACCTGCAAGGCATAGTACCTCTTCGTTTTAAAACTGAGCTCACCCTGGAGAGACGTTTGTTGCATTAAGAAATGAAGGAGAATACCAGTGCATCTAAAGTTGGTTATGCATTTTTTGGCATATCTAATACTCTGTTCCTATTTCTTTGCTGTAGATCGCTTGTACAACTCTAGATGTGGATCTGGTATGCATAAATGTAACAGAAAAGCTGCCATTCTACTTCCGAAGGCCCCCTGTGAATATGGTAAATTTACATCTAAATTGTTTTCTTGCTGTTAAATTCTGTATTTAATGTCAGACTGAGTTGAATTCCCTACCATTTCCCTCCCACCATTCCCATCCAAGTGGTTCTTTTATTTTCTTGCATAATGTCTAGTGTTGTTTCAGATGTCCTTCACTTCAAGGCCTCCACTGCAGCATTTAGTACACAGTAATGTATGTTCTTTCTTTTTCTCCTTCCTGTCCCCCACTTAAGAAGGCTGAAGTGGTGTTCCCAAGGAATGGAAACACAGCCTTAAGCCCACTACTATGCTAAGCAGTGAGATGTGGTGTGATTGCTGACTAAGCTGCTTACCAAACCAGAAGTGGTACAGCTGTGTCAGAATAGATAAACAGCCCTGTGATTTAAAAGACAAGAGAATATGAATGACAGTGTTAATTTGGGAGAAGGATGTCGTGCCAGTTATTTGGAGGACAACTGTATTGAATCCATACTTAGACAAAGGAATGTCTTGGCAAATGAACCAAATGTGGAATTGCTAAATATCTGCTGTGGGACACAAGATGACTATCAGCATGGATCAAATATTTTGTTAATACGATTCTGCCTACTGTTGGTGGTTTGCCAGAAAGCTTAATCTGAACATGCTCTTAAGTGAACTAGTTTTTTCCTCCGAGTATATGTCAAGGTTCATTCCACATGGGCATTCTTGGCTGATGTAGTCCATAGTGCTTAAAAATTTACATTTGGAATTGGCTAGAAATCCCAATTCCTCTCCTACAGGAAGTTTGATGTAGAATAAAAACTAAAAAATAACTAGAATTAATCCTGAAACAGAATGAAAGTAATACTTTGGAATTTCCTGTAGAGTGGGAACTTCAACATTCCACTTGGAATAACAATTTTGTATGAAATGTTGTTTGAAAGTACCCTAGCTGCCTAAAACTCCAGCAGCTGAGCGAGGTGAGGAGCTGGGTGGCTCTTGGAGTCCTGTGTTTGGAGATATTTGCCTTACAAGCTACTTCTCAGCTTCCACACTCCCACCTTCAAGGCAGTCTGTCAGACTGGTTTTGTGCATCCTTGGGCAGTCAGTTTTGGTTGTTGTGATGCCAGACAGACAGATTGGCAGGCAGCTGAAGCAGTGGGGATGAAGTTAAAAATCTGCTTGGCTGGAAATTAATGTATTGCTGTCACCTGTTTTGGTTTTGATAAATTCAGGATTCTCTTCTTGTTTGCAGATGTCGGACCAGCTCTGTAAAACATTTGATGTGTACATAGCTTCTGTAATGCTTGCATTCAGAGGTCATGCATGGATGGGAGCTGGATTAATTCCATCTGTATTCAGTTACTGGACCCTCTTGCAGTATTAACATTGCAGCATTTTTTAAATAATATGAGTATAAAACATAGAGTAATGTTTCAGGCAAATGCAGTATAGTCCAGGGAACTAGGAACTCTTAGCTTTGAATTGTGTCTTTATCGCGCACTCACTGTGTCCTATAGCAAGTTGCTTAACTTTTTTCTGTGTGTTTGCAAAAACAAGAATACTAGGCTTTTGGCAAGGTACTTGGAGAGATAGCAAGGGATTTTAAAGCAGCCGAAAATGTATTATTACTATTTGGAACCTCTCCCGTGACTCACTGTTATTTAACATTGTCACAAATACCAGAGTATGCTGTGAGACAGGAGAGAAGGGACCTCATTGCTGCTTTTATGCAAGGACAAATTCCTCACCTGCAAGACATGGGTACTGTGGGAAGCGGTGATCTTCCTTACAGCAAGCTGTGGGGCTAGAGGAGGAGAGTCCTCAAAATTTCAAGACTTGTTTCTGGCCAGCAGCGGTTACCTGTCTCCTCAACTCTGTGACAGAGGAAAGCCAGTTGCAACTAATAAGTGGCTGGTATTTCTTTGTTAAACCTCATTTATCTGTCATCCCAACATTCAAGTACACGTACCTGGTGTACAGTGAAACGTTCCCCCCCCCCCCCCCCTCAGTGCTATGCTGTGCTCTTGCTGGAACAATTCCACCTTAACTTTTTTCATATATAACACAGTTAAACTGAGAATAAGCTGCATCAATAATAGACGGCAGTTGTTAGATTGTTATGCTTCTCTCCTTTTGATTTTTGATCACTCTCTTTCATGTGAAGGCAATAGATCGAGGCATTTACTTTGAACTTCTTTACACGCCCGCCATCAAAGACTCCACAATGAGAAGATACACAATTTCAAATGCGATCAGCCTGATGCAGATCTGCAAAGGAAAGGTAAGCTCTCAAAGTGAAAGTAGCTAATTAGTTCAGTTCAAATTCTTCTGGAGTTGTACAGACTGAGCCATTTTAAATGAGTTTGATGCTGGGGTTTCTCAAGCTGTGACTTCTTTGCCTACTAATACAAGGGGACAGTTATTCTAGCTCCAGATACTTCCAGCCACACACCACTGCATGCTTTTTTCTTAAGCTGTCAAACTGTTAGATTCTTTTTTTCAGAATAACCTATCTGTTATTACTGTATGCAATACCCAAAACAAAAGAAGAAGGAAAAAAAAGTGTCAGAGATCTAAGGTTTACACTAGAACTGAAATCCGTGTATCTCTTTAAAATCCCTCATTTCATATTTTTGATTGACCAAAAGCTCTTTTTTGATAGTATACCTTGAATATGGAGGGTAGAAAATAATAAGAAAAAAGTAGAAATCTTGTTTTTTTTAAACGGTTAGTAAACTCCCAGTGTACAAAACAGACCCAACAGCTAGCTGGCTATCAGCCAGGCCTTTGCTGCAGTCATATCAACTGCATTCTTCCCTGCTATTGAAACCCAAGGAAGAAGTAACGCACGCAGCTGAGACGCCTGTAATCCATTGCTTTCATACCTTACCTCCTCCCAGGCTAAGCTGCCTGTCATGCCGGGTCCTCTCAGGCCATGTGTTTTTTTTTTTTTTTTTTTTTTAACGGGGAAGCATATCATAATACATATCCAAGTTAAAAGAGATTGTAGCTCCCACCACCTTTATTGGAAATGGCCTTTGCCACACTTAGCTAGTCCAGAGAAGCCAAAATTGGCATTATCCTGCAGATCTAGTCTGAAGTGGGATATACAGCTTGGAAGGCCAATTAAAAGCGTATCCATTGATACCTCAGTTCCCTTCAGGCATGGCAGCCTATTTTATAGGACAGCAGAGTGGGTCAAACAGATGAATTCCCTTAGTGCTACAGAAGAAAGTGAGTATTTGCATGGCCTTTCCCGAGAAGCCCAGCTCTGGGAGTTAATCGCACAAAATACTGACTTGGAGATGAGGTACTTACACATAAAACCCCTTTCCTTTGGGATTCCTTTTTGCCAGTGCTCCTCTTTCCTCTGGGCAGTTAAAGATGTGCTTCTCATGCGGTTGTTGATTTAGAGAGCATTAGTTGAGTTGGTGTCATAAACAGAGCAAGTGAGACATTCGGGCACTCGGTCTGCGCACAGTGCCCTTTCTTTCTGCATCTGTCAGTCTAGCATCGTCTGTGCCTGGAAGGTAAATAAGCTGGAGCTGGGCATGACAAGTTGTTGTTAGGCACTGGAATAGCTAGGAGAAGACTGCTAGCTTGTCTTTATATTTTGCCTTCAGGCTGAGTACCTGGTGAGCCAGCAGAGATGGTTATTAGCCCTCACTGGCAGTTTGTCTCCATCAGTTGTGTAAAGGCCTTTTTTTAATGAGACATGGGATGGCTGGTCCATAGGCTGCTTGCATTGGCACCTGGCACGTAGCTCTTGCCTTCTGTAACCTATAGTTGCTGAACTTTGTGGCAGCTTTTGGATCCTTTTGTTCCTCCTCTGTTGTAGTAGGGCAGAGAAACTTCCAGAAACTTACTGGTGTCCTCAGAGCTGGCGTTGAGCAGAGTCTGTAAAACATGTCAAAATGTGCAGGGAATGAGGGAGGGACTTGCCTGCCTTGCCAGACAGAAGATGTGCATAGCCACAGTCCTCACCTCCCATGTTTTGGTAACTGAGTGTGTGTATTGTGCCTGGAGCAGTGTACTGAACAGCTGCTGTCTCCTTTACCTGGAGAGATAATGTTTTGCCTTTGAGTTCCTCCCTTTAGCCCTTCCCGTGGATTTGCCTTTGCCTGCCTCTCCTTCACTCGCTAGCAGTGCTTTTCTTGTCTGCTCTTGTCTCCTCCCATCTTACCCATCCCCTGACTGGAAGCCACTTGCCTTTGAACCAGGCGGAGCGCATCTCCAATGCACAGCAGTGAACCACGATCCCACGCTGGTTCAAGATGGCTCACGCAGCTGCTCTGGGAGCTTCTCTGAGCCTGGGAGACAGGCGTCAGTTGCTACAGCTGAGAGCAGGAGACTTGAATTTTCCCAGCAAACTCTTGCAGTCAGCACCACTGAAGCTCAAAAGCACCCTTGGGATCCATAGTGCAGTCATTTTAAAGGTGAACTATGCAGAAAGAAATGTCCTAGGCTCCATCATGTGTGCTGTTAAGTCACTTTGATGTATGTATTGCTTCCGCTTCTTGCTTTCCTTATGCTAAGGCAGAGTTGTCTGTCCTATCCTTTCCTTCTCAGCACACGAGGAAACCTTGGGCACAGTGTGAACACGCAGTCATTTCCATGCAAATAGCTCTTTTATGGGTTGAGCTCCAGCTGCGCACAGAGCGTTTTCTTCCAGTGTCTGCCCTGCTCTTTGTGCTGAGGAGGTGGCAGGACAAGCAAAGCAGTGCAGGGAAGGGTTCAAAAGCCCCACCTTGTAACTGGAGGTGGTGTGATGTGTTGGTGGTACTGACATCAGAGAGGGAAAGTCTTTCGCTGCCTCAGTACAATTCTCATTCCCACCCACTCAAGCAGGAATTCCCAAAGCCTTTTATTCAGTATAATAAGGGTGCAAGGAATTTTTTGCTGCTGCTGCAGTTTCCACCTGTGCAAAACAGTCTCCCCTGGGTGAGCATCCTCGGAGGTTTAACATCAGAAGAGCGCTGGCAGCTGAGCTGTGGTATCTGCCAGCCCCCGAGCAGTCACATACCTGTTCTGTAGGAACCCTTTCGGAGAGAAGGGAGAAGGATGTCTCTGCCTGGTGATTTTCATGGGGGTGCCAGTGCTGAGGGAAGTGAGTGTATGGCATGAATTGGCAGCCACTGCCTAGCTGCAAACAGGTTTCCTCAACCAGTGTGAGTTTGATTAAGGCCAATGTGAATGCTGAGGTTAGGATTGAGTTGTACCGCAACACAGAGTAGGCTGAGAATTCGGGAGCACCAGACTGTCTAAAGGCACTACCTGTAAGCTGCTTCTGGGGGATCCTGGACTCCTCCTCTAAGTCCATTTCTGTTACAGCTCAGGCCGAGTTGTCATTTTTGTGGGGCCTCTTTCAGCTAGTGGAATTAAAGGGTGCACTTCTTAACGGAGTGGGTGCAACTCTGCATTTCTTCTTTACCCTGAAAGTCCCTTTAAAGTCCACTATGAGAGATATGGGCTGATACATGCTTGCTTAATGCCATCGCTGACGTTTATACTGCTTAGCCTATCCCTCTCAAAGGTGCGGTGCTTATTCAACTCACATCTGTCTGTGAGAGGTTTGTAACTGCAAGGGAGGGCTTTTCCCTGTGCTCATCTCTCTGTAGGGGACAAGGAGATAACCTGGGTTTATTCATGTCCCCAGATTAACATCCACACCCTGCTAGAGTTCACCTCATCTGAGGGCATCAGATACTCTGATGGTTAGTTGGGCTCTGAGCCTGATCTTAGCTAATGCTCATAAAGTCTTTGCTGTTTGCTGTTTTGTTTTTTTTTTTTCCATTTCTTGATGCATCTGACAGACGAGCGTTTGTTCTCTTTTGTTTTCCAGAACATTGTTATATCTAGTGCAGCTGAAAGGGTAAGTCCCAGATTTTTGTTGAAGTCAGAACACTTTGAGGATTTATCTGTGGCTGAAAATACAGCTTTAATTATATCTTAAACATATAAAAATTGTAATTTTAAATATGATTGCCATCTTGTGGGGTTTTTCTAATCAATCTGTTTTACCAAAGAATTGTATTGTGGGGTTTGGGGTTTTTTTTTGTTTGGTTGGGTGTGGGGCTTTTTTGCTGCTGTGGTATTTTCCATGACAGTTTTCTCCCAGATGGGGACTCTGTTTTCCAAAGTAATAGTATTTGCTTGGTTTTCTAGTGCATCTTCAGCAGCTTGCTATTATGTAGCATTTAATCTTGTCTTCCTGATAGCCCTGTCCTGCCTGCTCACACTCTGTCAGCGTGCGAGGGAGTGTGTGCACATATCCAACCTTCTTTGTTTTCTTTTAGCCTCTAGAACTACGAGGTCCTTACGATGTGGCTAATCTGTATCCTTTTTCTAAGTCAAAGGCAGCAGTTACTAGTAACATGTGAAAGTTCAAAGTAGTTTTTGCACAGTGATGCTTGTTGGTGACCAATTCAATGAATCAGTTCTCTGAGTGGGTGTGGAAGGAGCAACAGCTCTTGGTCATGGGGTGGCATGAGCAGTCACTGTAAATAGTAACGGCTGTGTTCAGCTACAGGTATGTTTTGTTGTGATATGCATTGATACTGTGTGGTTGTAAGTGGAGAAATGAATAAAAACCATAAAAATCTATGGACACTGTGAGCCAAACCAGAAATTATTATACAATCATATTTATATTAAGAAAGATAAAGTTCCTGTCTGAGTGCTGGTTACTTCTGCTCTGAATTTTCCAGTCCTTAGTTACATATATGCTGTTAAATAAGTGATTGTGTTCTAGAAACCAAGGAGAGTATCTTTTTCTCCCCTTCTTTTAGGAATTCAGGTACATTTTTACTACTCCCTCCGCCCTGCCCCCAAGCACATATCTGCACTGTCCCTCGAAGGGAGGAGCGTGCTCTGAGTCGTGAGAACTGTGTGGGAGGGTGTGTGGCCTGGAAGGATTTTATATGCAACATTTCCTTCCCTCTTGAAAGGAGCAGTCAGGCTCAACCCAAATTAACATACCTAATCTGGTGTCATCCCTGCTCAAGGTGGCTGGGAACTTTTCAGTGTAATGCTTTTGTATCAGACAATGCCCTTTCCCCAAAACTGAAATTTTCAATGGGGTCATTTTTTTTACTTGATTATGCATATAAAAATATTCCTGTGTTGACAGACTTTTATTTTCAAAAGTACAGCTTGTCTGGAAAAAAGCAACGTTGCCAGGAGCTTTCCAGGAGGGCTGCTGGGGAACTGCAGCCAGGAGAATTTGGTGCCTCATTTCCCTGCCTCTGGGTAACCTTATGCAAAATGTCACTTTGAGTTACAGATTTGCTAATTCCCAGTTATTTGTAGAGTAAGCAAACCTATCATGCAGACAGACTTCCCTATTCTGGTTGTTCCTTTCTGTGCATTTTGATCCTGAACAAAGGTGACAGAGGTTTGCTCTTTGGCCTGTCAGAAAGCGAAGCCAAGGCAGCTGTGTCTACCAACTGCAGAGCCACCATGCTTCATGGAGGTAAGTGAAAAGCGCATGCAAACTCACCTAAGTTACACTTGCATTTGTTAAACTAAGTTCCTGTTAATGCATATTTTCCAAAAAATCTGAGACCTTATAGAGTGAGTCAGCTTGGGGTTTTAGCTCCCTTGTCCAATGCATGAAGAGGAGCTTGTGCAGCAAGGGTGTTTTATTTTCCCTCGTTGCCATGTTAGCAAATCAGTGGCTGAATTGATGGTGCTGTCTGTACTGGAGTACTCGCTTAACGACATTAACGAGTCATAAACTGTTTAGCCAAAACACAGATCTGTCTGTTGTGCTTCATAGCGAAACTATCCCTTGTTTCAGAAAGGGTTGGATGCTGATCTCAGTGACACCAGCAGAATCTACGTCACTGACTTCAAGGAAATCAGGATGCATGTGTTTTGCATTTCCCCTCTTGCAGCATGAGTGCAGGAGCAACCTTTGCCGTGTCCCTTTCTGATTCTTCGTTAGGTGGTCTA
The DNA here is from genome assembly GCF_047370975.1 of Nipponia nippon. NCBI lineage: Eukaryota > Metazoa > Chordata > Aves > Pelecaniformes > Threskiornithidae > Nipponia > Nipponia nippon. The sequence goes on from NW_028262347.1 coordinate 107,695,316, forward strand.
TTTCTGACTCACTCTTCAGTGTGGACCATTTCAAACTTTATGCAAGGTCAAATACCCTGAGTGCTTGCTGCTTAGAAAAAAATGTTTCATATAGTGTACAATGGCTTGAGGTGTATTGGTGAAACAAAACTTGTTTCCTACTGCTCTCGGCAGAGGCAGCTCACAGTAGCTCTCTTCTACTTGCCCATTTTTAATATTAAGAAAGTGGAAATTTAGCTTGTGGTCCCCTGCACTGGAAAACAAAAGGCTTCCAGTTGTATTTTGTGTCCTGGTATCAGTGCAGCAAAGAGATGCCACAGTTCGTGTTCCAGCAATCAATTTAGACCCTTGCTTTCCACTGTAGTACCAGTTTCTCCATCTCTACCCTCTCTTTCACGTGCTTATTTATTGGTTCTTAGTGTTTCTTGAATTTGTTGTTTATTCTGATGGCAGTTTAACTTTGTGACTGAGTAGTCACATCCAGCTCTTAATTTCCACCTCTGTCAAAGTTTGTTGGGTAGGTATGATTTCTAGTCACCTTCCCAACAACTTGAGTTGTTCTAAGTTTCAAATGCACAGTAGGATTTGGTTTGCATCTCTTGTTTCAGTAGAGGTAGGGCTTGAGCCTGCTGTAATTCACAGCAGGTAGCTTTCATCTCTTGGAGAGGGCATTTCTGTGAACAGGGTCCTCCTCCAGCCTACTACTCAACTACATGAAATCAGTGTATTGGAAGAATTTTTGTCAAGTTCATGTGGAATTTCTCAAGACCATCATCTATCTTATCTGTGAAATTAAATAGCAGGTGCCATTTTCCAGAATTCTGGCCCAGAATAAGTTGATATATTTTGGCAAGGTTCTTGCAGAACCTCTTTGCTAACGGAGTATTTGTAGGGAATCTCTTCTACCTCAAATTTTGCAGAGAAGCCTCCCACCAGTAGTTTTGAAATTGGATTGGGCTCACTGGGTTGTTTGGCAAACATATGAGGAGTTTGATAACATCACACGGTAGTGTTTTATGGTAATGCTGAGGGTTCTGTAAATAAAATATTCTTGAATACCATAAAGCCACTTACTTGGTATGTATAGGGGAGCCTCTGCCAATATAGCTGTGCCAGCATAGTCTGTTTAAGAATCCTGGGATATGTGAATACATTTCTTATATATATATATTTTTTTTTTTTAAGAGCACTATGTTTTGCTCAGAAATGCTTTTGACAATGCTTCAAGAATGTGTCCTTCTGTGGCTATTGAACTGATTAAGCCTGGTTTCCTATGGTTTTGTGTGTCTGCAGCCCCTCAACCCCTGCAGAACTCAGATTTCCCTTATGTTTGCTGTAATTTTACACCCACCATTGGATTTCCCCCTTTGGTTTCCCTACTCCATAAGGCAGTGTATCCCTAGCTCCTGCCCAGGCAGGTTGCTTACCTGCTGTGTGTGCTGACTGGCTGGCTGTTAAACATGTTGAACTGTGCTTTGAGGCATGGGCACCTGCAATGAGTATGCATTAAATGTATAAGTGTCATTTTGTTTGAGGTACTACAGCTTCTGCTTGTATGTTCCAGAAACTCGGAAGAGTGCCTGTGGGGTAGTGTACACGGTGAAGAAGCCTCGCAAGGTTGAGGAGGAAGAAACAACACTGCCAGCCTGCAAAAAAGCTAAGACTCAAGCTTGAGGACTGAACCAATTGTCAACAGGAGCCTCCATCCCATCTTTACTAAATGTTGAGTCTTCTCCCACCCTCCAGCCAGCCCGGTTCCTCCCTTACTACTTTATTTAGCCTGGAGAAGAATTATTCTTCTGGTGTTCAAGTGAGGAAAGCTGTGGGAATGAGTCTGCTGAATGGTAGTTCACCGCATCTTGAAAGGTCATGGTGGGCTTCTGGCCAAGGTCAGGAGACAGTCTCTCCACCCTGTCTTAGGTCTTCTGGAGTTAGTGCAAACTCAGCACAACGTTTCTAACACACAGAAATTTTCAGTTGTACAAGTGCATTCCTTGTCATTAAAAAATGTTTCTAAGAACGGAAAGTCTAGCTCTTATGGTTTCTCACGTTTTAAACACATCTCTGTACTAAACCTTACAACTGCAAGCCAGTAGATGAAGTTTACCTTCAGTGGCCTGTGAAGAATAATGATGCAGTAAAAAAAAAAAAAAAAAAATCTGCTTCCCATTCTGTTTCGTGATCAATGGCTATAAAGAAGATCCCAGCATCTGTCACTTGCTAGGAGCTATCTTGGATTTGTGTTACAGTAGGGCTGACTGACCTGACCTGCTAGACACACATCCCAAAGGCTGTCCCTGTCCTGCAGCTCTTAAAACCAAACAGCAACATGAGATGGTTGCCACAGATGGGAAGGAAGAGCCCAAGGTTACGCTGAATGTGTGCTCAGCGTGGTATGTTGCAGTCGCAGTGTAACAGCTGTCTCACCTTGGCCTGAGCAGTCTCCACGTCACATCATTTTTACTGCATCATTTCCTTCTTTATGTCCTGGTCTGGCAGTGTTGCCTATGAGAGTGTTCATTTTTCTGCCTCCTGCCTTTCCGTTTGCCTTTCTGTTAATGCCTCAGTAAACCTAATCTGGCTGCCAAAAAAGCAATCATAACAGATTTATAATCAGCAGAGCATTTTCAGAGCTCTTCCAAATGTTGACTGAAGTTTTTCTTTTGATTAAACCAATATAAAAATTATGTAAGCTACTGTACTCAAGATACTCTTGAGCCAGCTTTACTGTGAATATTCCAGTTCCCTATTTGCATCTGACAACAAGTTGAGAAGCGGAAGTTATAGCACATAAAGTATTGCAGAAATCTTGCATGGGTCATCTCTGAGCTCTTAGGAACTGGACTGAGCAGAATGGATGAAGTTCTCAGTAGATAGTTCTATATAATGCTGGTGTCAGTCACAGCAGCTTTTGCTTTATTCAACAAATAACGAAATATTTTTCCTTTATGTTGTTATTTTACTTGTTGACTTTGTGATTTGAGTCTGTTTTATTATAGGCATTGGGATGTAATACATCATATACTCAGTAGTTTACCATTTATGGACTTACCTCCAAAATGATGCTCTAACCAGAGAAGAAGCAGAAATGTGTTTGTCTGGTGCAATTTTTAGAAAGACATGTTATCTTGCCTTGGCCAGAGAATAAACTGAGCATGAGAGGGATTGTTTTGTAACTAGCCTATGGAAAAAGGCTTTTGAATGCTAGAGATCCTTGCTACTTGTTTGACTTGATTTAAAGAAATTTACAGTCTGCATCTTTGCCCTTTAAGTAGACAGAGTGCTTCAGGAACTGATTGAAAAGTTTCTTCTCCCTCAGTTTCCTGAAGCCTGTCGTTCTGGCCACTTTGGTGTCTGAACAAGTGAGCTGCTGCTGGGTTAGGATGACAAACAGACGGAGTTAGCCAGCACTGATGTCATTTCTATTTCCTGCAAGGCATGCTCCCAGTCTCCGGGTAATTGTGCAGAAACAAGTAGTGAAGTAGCGGCTTGCAGAGAAGGGCAGCGAGCGGAGGTGTGCCGTAATTTTTATGGAGAAGAATGTGTTCACAAGTAAACCCTACTGCTGGCAAGGTGACACTCGCAAGTTATGGTGCTTGTGTGAGAAAAGTCTCATCTGTCTAAAGCTGTTGGCCTTGGTCTAGGGAAGCTGGCTGCAGACAGAATAGACATTTCTTCTGCTTGCTCCTCTGGGGTTTCTGTAAATTCACTTTGTCTCCAAAACTGGCACTCCACGCCTGACCCCACCTCATTGCCCAGGACGTTCTTTTGGCCAGATTGTAAATCCTGCTGGCTAGAAGCCAACTGACATGGGTTGGTGAAGGTGTGTGGGAGCCTGTGGTGTGTTTTTCTGGGAGGGCGCACCCTGGGGCATTAGGATTTTAACTGAATGCAGCATGTAATGTCCCAATGGAATTGGACATTGATGTCCCTGCTGGTGGTACTGGTAAGATTGTTCTGCTTCTGCAAAAGCAAAGGGTGAGACGCCTGCCTTTCCTGGCAAGACTCAGTGTCTTCCTTGGCTTGGACAACTGAAGCTGGCTCATGTGCTTCACATAGGAAGTACTAACTTGCTGGGAAACTGAGATTCTAAATCAAATTCAGTAATAACACCGTAACTTTGTTTTACTAGCTACTCAAGTACTGTCTTTCTGCTTTTGTATATGTGTTTCCATTTAACAAAATAAGTAAGAGACGGCGTTTATCTAACAGTGGCAGGGAGGTAGCTCAAGGGCTAGCTGCTCTAGGCAGCTGAGACTTTTTTTGAGTTTTAAGAATTTTACAGAGGCCAAGATGTGAACTTGCTTTAAAGAGAGACAGAATTACCCTGTGCATGCTCACCACTCCATAGTCCACTCCAGCAAATAAAAAGAACCACTCTGTTTGTTTAATCTGAAATAGATCAGTACAAAATGTACAGAAAAAGCAGTACAAATTTACAAATATACAGAATCTCTTTTCGCATTCTTCAATCATCAGACTTCATAGTAGTCTAGCTTAAAAAAATTCACATTCCTGATACCGTCTCCTCTCACCTTCATAACATTGCACCTGCATCCCACAGTCCAAACAGTTACGTGATGGTTGGAGCTCTGTCCTTGAGTTCTTTATTGACCACAATTGCCAAACCCTGTGTAAACCCCACTACTCAACTGCTTCTTTAAATCCACTTGGCACCTCAGTACACCTTCTTCCATTGGTCTTCCACATATCACCGCTCATTTAACATATTGTTTTAATAGTGCGAATTTGGCAGAGACAAAGCAACAGTTGCAAGTATTTGCTATTTAGAGCTACTGGAAGGCTTGAGGGAAGTTGCTGATGTGGTTGGAAATACTACCATTTAAGACAAACGGATTTATGTTGCTAGCAAAGATTGCATTAGGATGTAAAGCTCTATAAAAAAAAAAAAGCTACAATAATATTGAGAATCATTAAAAATTACTTTTTAAATAAATAAATAATAAATAGTAATAAATAAAGCCATTTTAGAACCAGTGGAATTTTAACACTCAACCTGCCTTTTAAAATAATTTCTTCGCATGTTTGTTTTGCAGTTTTCAGTGAAGGTACCTCAAACAATCCAGTACCATAAATATTTTCAATAAAAATACTATGTTCGTGGCTATTTTCCTCCAGGTTTATATGAAGCATTTAAAAGCAGCAAAAAGAGAGCGGTCTGGTTTCTCTCGTCACAACTTGCCTAGATGGACGCTCTTATAGGAATTGTCTTTCAGGCTGTTGAATATCTCTTTGGTGCCATTCTGCCACTGAAGAACAAGATCCATAGGGGTTTTTCCTTGCTGGTTAAAAAAAGCAGAGGAAACAAGATTTAATTTCAGCCAGTGATGGCCGAGTCCTTCTTTCTTCCCTGAATATCTGTGCGGTGTGTCTGCCTGATGTGAGACCCCTCTGCACACACGAGGCCAGACGAACTCTCGCCTCCCTGAGGTCTGAGTCCTTTTGCTCTACAGATCTAGTCCCAGCCCTGTTCAGACTTGCGATGAAATCTCCCTGTGTTTCAGTGGGTCTAAGCCATGTTAGCAAATACCGTGACTAGCAGAGCATGCAGGTGTTTCTTTTGATCTAGTTTAAACTGATTAGAAATACATTTAGATGAAACCTCAATAAGCCACTCTTCTATTTAATGGAGAATTCAGATAAGAGTTTGTACTGGTTTAATTAGGTTATGAACCACATCTAAATTAAACAGGAGCAACTTTTGTGTGCAGACAAAGCCCGAGAGAGCAAGTCTTTGGCCTTTGGGGCTGTGCCTTTCATCGTTTTCGTACCCTGATGAGGAATAATGCCCGGAGCGGGCCTGCTTTGGAGAGCGTGGGCAGAGAGGAGGGAGTGCAAAGTGCTGCAGTGACTGGATTCTTCCTTGCCCCCTTAAGTTTTGGTTGATTGCCAATCAAAAACATTGACTAGCATTGGTAAAACTCACTGTTCATCCCACTGCTGCTTGGTTTGGGGGAAAGGGGGCTGTGATGTGCTGTTTTAACAAGTGGTCGCAGAGCTCTGGCAATGCATCTGCTGGTGCTGCGGTGGCTATGAGCAAAGTCAGGTGTGGGGCTTCTTAAACAGAAGCTCTGCTGAGCCACAAGGGTTTGTTGCCCAATGGTCAGGTTAACAGCCAGTTATCCAGATGTAGTTCTTGGGCTCGCCATCGGCTGTGGGCTTAACAGAAAGGAGATTTCTCTGACAAGCTAAGATCTTTGTTGCCTCAACGGTAGTTGAAGCCCAGGAGTTGTGCAGAGAGCAAGTGTCTGTACATTATATCTTTTCAATATATGATATGTGTAATTAAAATAAATCACAGAAAGATGTGATGTTGTTTTAAGGTGCAGCTGATGGGTTCTGGTTTTAGAAGAGGTACTGGTTTTTCCTCTTCTCCCTGATCTCCCCCAAGTTATACTTTCCTTGTGTCAGCACTGCTTTAATTAACTCTGAAGTGATCTAATTAAGTCTGTTCACAATAGTCTCTTCTGGCCTTGAAACCTGTGAAACTGCTCTGAAGGCAAACTTATTTTAAAGCATTTTGAATTACTGCATTTTTTGCTATTACTTACACAGTTCTTTATAGTTAGATCCGCTCCATACAGAATCAGAAGCCTGACCATTTTGTAGCGGTTCAGCCTCACAGCATCATGCATCGGTGTGTCTCCTTCCTAGAGAGGCAGGAGACATGGACCACAGTGTCAGTCCTGCCGGTCCAGCGCTGTGGTCCAGCCCCAACCACGTAGCCAGGGATTTTTACAGGCAAGCGGAACTATCGAGGCAGACAGCAGCTTGATGCTACCTGATAGCTGACAGGTAAGAAGCTGTTGGTGCTTACTCTGTCTCTGGCATTGAGATCTGCTTCACAGGCGATGAGGTGCTCCCCGCAGTCGTACTGACCGGTTCTCACAGCCACGTGCAAAGGGGTGCTGAGCAGCTGAGAGGTGGGAGGAGAAAGCAGTCAGTGGCATGCAACAGGTAAAGACCGCTTCAAGAACGGCCGCCAAAAATGATGTACTTGGAGTAAGGGTCAGCTTTTCACCTCCAATTTAAAAAGCTGTGGAGTCCCAGCAGCACATACCTTGTCTCTTGCATTTCTGTTTATCCCTTTGTCCAGTAAGAATTTCAGAACATCCAGGTTCCCACCCCGGCACGCCCAGTGCAGGGCTGTAGATTCAAGCTACAGCAGGAAAAAAGAATGGAAAGTAATTTAATTCATCATCATATTTAAAAAAAAAAAATTTTGTGATCAAATTTCTAAATTAATCCAAAATATTTTTCATGCAATTTAACCTAAAGCACTTCACCATGATCACCGAGTTGTTTCTAGTAACAGCTTTTCTTATTTTGCCCTAATTTCTTTAGTACTGCAAGTTTCTCACTCTTCACACTTGCTGCATATTGCTCTTAAAGACAGAGATCTTGGCAACGCTGCTGTGAGAGAGGATGTTTTGTGCATTTGGTGAACTTAGAAGTCATCTTTAGACAGCCAGGTATGATTTTTCTGGCTGGTATGCGCTAGTTAGTATATTTTTATTTGATGCCTTTTGGGTTCTAAAATGCATAGAAAATGAAGCTCAAGGGAAAGAATAGTTCTCTTTTTAAAAAAAAGCCCAAACTTCTGCAGGTCCACAAAGTGAATTGGAACCCTTCTGCCCTACAAGATTCAGTTTCTCTGCACTCCGCTCTGCCAGGAGGGGTGGAACGTCCCTTGAAAGTCTGGCCCTGCCTGTTGTTCCTCCTGTCTCTTACACTCTCCACGAGCACTGCTGGGTTAAGCAAGGGGGAGCAAGGCTGGCTGGTTCCAGCTGTTTAGCAAAGGGGCAAAGAGCTGGGAGCGGAGAAGCAAAAAAACAGCTGCAGAAGCCATTGATACTCAGCTGCCCTCCTGGCCAGCGTTCCGGAGGAGCAGGGGTCTCTCCCAAGCGCAGCCTTGAAATCCTGGTGGAGAATGTATGCGTTGCCCTGAGCCCTGGATACGTGCGTGGGACGGTGGTATCTCCACCACCTGCTAGCGGGCTGAAGTGGTAGCCTGACCTCAGCTCTCTTACCCTACGTTAGGCTTTGCTGTTTGTGGCAGTCTACCGGCCAACGTGTTCCTCCGCTTCCTGTGTTTTCCAGCAACCACTTTGGCAAAGGGAGGGAGACACCCCCTCCTGATCCTCTTCTCAACAGTGTTATTTTAAGGATAAACTTACAAGACACTGTAAGGCCTTTTAATGCTCCTCTTCTATAAGAAGCACTTCTGCACTTATAAAACGAGCAGCTGAAGGAAGTGTAAGTTGATGTGCATACCATGTCTTTCTGTTCAAGCCGGGCTCCAGCTTCCACCAACTTTTTCACCACCTCTAGATGTCCTTCAGAGCATGCCCTGTGCAATGCGGTGCGTTTGTACTGGCAATTAAAACAGTGCAAAGTCAGATATTAAATATGGCACAAAGAGATATCTTTAAATCTTTTCTCACCGCCTCCCTAGGATAATGGCAAATACATACTTTATGCTGATTCATTTTCAAGAGCTAATACTTTTGAGACCTGAAATCTGCAAAATTTTAATAGCATCCTGATAGCTAAGAGCTGCCTACCCAGCATTTTAAAGGGTGTGAGAAATATCTGCAGTATGGCATTCAAATTTAAACTGATGCCTGTTGAGTTCCCCCATCCAGCATGCTACACTGCGTTTTGCAAATGCAGCTTATACATTATGGAGCAGGAGGGCAGGCAGCATCACTTTGTCATTCTGCAGACAAATTTCTTGCCTGTTCATCTGTAGTGTTGGAAGACCACCTGCTACAGACAATCAGGGTCTCCTGGGCACCAACAGCTTTCTTTTAAATATAAAGATTCTTTTGAGGTAATATTACTTCAAAGCATCCCAATAGCCCCGTTATCACTAGAAAACTCGATATACCAAACTTCCAGCATTTACTTACTTCCCCCCACCCTTTTTTCTCCTCGAAAGTGTGGAAGCTACAAAATCTATTGGTAAAAGTTGCTTTTGCTCTGTAATAATCTCTCTTCTATAGCAGGCCTTGCAGTAAAAAGGAAGATTGTACCTCATCGCAGACATTTGGATCCCCTTTGTCTGACAGGTATTTTTCAATTACTGGCAACTTATTCTCCAATGCAGCTCTAAAGAATGTGGGTATATCCACTGGTCCTGTCTGAAGGAAAGAAATATACAGGGCGTAAATGCATGTGGCACAAAACCTCATCGCTGCTTTCCCAGAAGTAGGTGCTTTGAAATAACTTACAATAACTTCTGGTTCGGGTTCCTTTAAAACAGGAGCTTTTACTTTCTTGCATTTTTTCTTCTTCTTCAGCTGAATAATTTTTTCAAGATCCTCCAAGTTTTCAAGTTTTGACCTCTCCTCTAATTTCTTCTTCTTCAGCTGAAACAAATCAGGGAAGCCCATAAGTTGAGCTGAGTGTGACCACCTCTCCCTTTCAGAGTGGCAGGACAGCGTGTACTACTATTCAACTGAATTCAGTTAAGACTGGATGAACTTTGAAATAAGTTGTCTTTTTTTTTACAGCTACAGCTAATTGGCCATCAGAATAAGTTACTAAGTGTGTGAGAAATTCTATATCATTTATAGTTTTTCATACACCATTGGACCTCTTCCTAAATGCTGCTTCAGCCATATGTTGTGGGATAGATAGCATAAATTTTTGGTCTGTGTTGGGCCAGGAGTCAGAGCAGCACTGTCTTTCCTTCTGGCCCAACAACTTAAGAAACCACGTGTGCAGCTTATGAGGGGTGGGAAGCCCCCGCAGTTTTAACTGACTTCCACCACGTGTTTTGCCTTCAACCACTTTCATAATGCAGCCCCTGATTTATTGTAACTTAATCCTCTTTGATGAAAAATATACCCTTAAGTGAAAAGCAAGGTTTATACCAATTTTAGCATTTCAGTCAGTAAATGTTACATTTTGGTAAACTACAAAGAATGTCCCCAGTATCCTTGGAAGGGCAGTTCAATAAATGTTTAAGGCTTCTTCCAGCTTGTTCGTAAAAAGAATCCCTGCATGAAGTCAGTATGGGGCACTGCTAACATCAAGGGCAAATGTGTTGCCTGATCTGAGGGCCAAGATCTCAGGTACCATGAGGTGTCCTTGACTTCAGAAGGGGGATTCACAAACAAGGGGTAACTCAGGCTGAATACAGGTGATAGGTTCTGTCCCATGGTATCATTAAGGGTAAATATATTGGTGAGACCCTTTCATATGGTATATATTTTTTTCATCTGAATTCTTACTCTAGTTATTTCCACCTCTTCTTTTTATTGTTCTCTGCATTTAAGGTTTGATCTGTAGATCATTGACTTAATGGAAAACAATTATGTTGGCTGAGTGGGCTGTGGATCAACTAGAAATCCAAAAAGTTCTTAAGACCTTGTCGTGGTTTTGGGCAGAGGAACTCAAAAACCTCTGTAGCAAGTAAAGATCTCCCTGTCGAAGGTGAAGGTCAATAGTGTTTATTTTAATATTTCTGAGGTTCACTTCCCCACCCTTGTTTTTTCAGAACAGTCTTATGCCCCCTGCTACTTAAACTTTTCCATTCCCAAATTATTTTACATTTTTAGGCCAGTTGGTTGCTTATTCACCAAAGAATTTAATATGTTACAGCTACTGTATTCAGGGAGAGGGGGGAGGGGGATGCATCAGTTCTTAGGGATATAGGGAGAATTGTCATGCTCCAGGAATACAAAATGGTACTTTTCTGTAGACCAGTATCACTTTCATTTGTAACTGTTTTTTCCCAAATGTGCTAGTAAGCATAACACAGTGTTTTCATAAAAGAATATTTTCATGGTAGATAAGGCTTCTGGCTTCAGAAATGCACTCTTGCCTCTTTCTTGGGTTAGTTATTTTTGGTGGCAGCCATTAGGTGTGCAAGCTGAAGGTGCCTTGCTGGCTATGTTTGTTCCCCCCTTACGGACAGCCAGCAGCCCGTAGGGAGGGAGCCCCCAGGGTTTCAGTCAGACATTGTAGGGGGAGTTTGGGGTTCTGCTTCACGGTGTTACTGCCTGCATCCATAGGCTACAGGAGTCAGCAGATCTCCATGGCCTTCAATGGACTTTAGACCAACCTCCATCGGTAGCGATCTATGTCCCAAGGGTTTATCTAGCTCACTATGCACGTATTTCTAACTTAGAGAGAGGCAAAACTTCAAGGGCTGCAGCAGAAGTGCACACAGGATGATAAAAAGCCAAGCACAAAACCCAAGAGCTTACCTCTGCTTCTCGTTTTTTCTCCTTCTCATAAGCCAGATCACCTCGGGTCAGCGAGTGTTCAGCGATTGTCTTTAGGTCCTCCTGCTTCTCTAATCTTACAGCAGCTTCATACTCTCCATTTTTGAAGTCCTCAGGGAGGAAGCTGCCAGTCTCTTTATCGTCAGCTTTCTTCCCAGTCACCTGTAAAAGCAAATGTGGTATAATATAAGCAGCAGTTTCATGACTGCAGTAGCCACCCCCTGGGAACATGGATTACCTAGAGGCTAATTGCATGTCACCCTGTCCTGCTCTAGGAGTGTGTGACAGACAGAGTGCAGACCTCATTCAGCCTGTGCCTGGATTAACTGTGTGTGTGAATGGCTAGAGCAATCCCGCTTGCAGGCAGATCTCCCGCATCCACACAGCAACCCCTTCTTGGCATCTTCAGAGCTTGGGTCAAGACCAATGAGGCCAACTCGCAGTCTAACTCCCTGCTTGGCTGGGGCCGGGGTGCTGCTGTACTGACAAAAGCCAGTGAGTTGGGAAGAGCATCTTTTTTGTTTGTGGGTTTGTTGTTTGTTCACTGCCAGCATGTCTCAGAGCCTTCAGAAGGCTGTAAAAGGCTGTGGTGAAAAGAGCCACCCCAACCAGCCACCAGCACCCTGTGAGTGTTGAGCAGGGGAACTGAGCAGGTAGAGTGGGAGGAGAGGCTTTCTCCCTTGGGACCTTACAGTTTTATTGAAACACATCCAATGCAGTTAAATCGGGTTGCTGAGTAATTTCAAGGCTGGTTTTACCCATTGCTGTCAGTACCAGAGTCCCCATTTATAGCACTTAGCAAAACAGCAGAAGGTAGTTCCTGCGCAGAAGCTACATCATGCCGTGCAGCAGCACAGCTTTCAATAGCTTTTGGAAATACTTCTGATGACCAATTAAGTGTGTACAAAGAGACAACTTGTTAAACTTAGTAGAGGCTGTTGTGTATTTTGAGAGTGGTTCAGTAAATTCATATGTCCTAGACTGCCTTTCCATTCAATCACCTTCTAAAATTGTGTGTGTGTTATAGAGTTTAACACTAGAGAAACTGTCAGGGCCTTGCCAAAGAATTTAAGACAGCATTAACTAGTTAGGCTGTATGGCAGTTGCATCTTAAGATAGCCATCTGGGATAAAAAAAATAATTTTTCTATAATGTTCCAGTGTTTTACTGGATCATTGTTGTTTTCCCAGTTTATTGATCAAATCAGATATTATTAGTCTGAACCTTGCAGTGGAATGTCCCATTACTTGTGGTCTGGTTTAGGCATTATTTTTCAAAGGCTTGTTACACCACGAACAGTAAGAACTGTTAGTTTAGTATTAGAAAGTAATACTATTACTAAACTGTTAGTTTAGTATTTTCTAATACAATGTTGTCCCTGCACTGATACCTCCTCCCAGTCCCTTACGGGATTGGAATTACTCAGTGTGATCACAAACTTAATAGCTTCTAAAAAAAATAAAAATGAAAATCAAGGTCAAAGGAAAATATACAGCTAAATTCTGGTCAGTCTCTTCTTCCTGGTGAACTGTGTTCTGATGCAAAATCCAAACAGCTATGTAGTTATATCGGTGGTGAGTCCCCTTCCCAAAGAAAAGTTAAAGTGAGAATATAACAGGATAATATACAGTACATACAGGTTTTGCACTAAGAGCACAGTAGTGCTGGTAACCTGCCAAATCACCTCAGTGATCCACAAAGGCTGTGTCTCTCTGCCTGGTATAATGACAGTCTAGAAAGAAAAGTAATTATGAATAAATGAAAGAAGGTTGCACCTACCAGCTCTTCTACTTTCATCATCATCATCTTTGCCAGCGTTTGAAGGTTGTACTCCTGTATGACTGAAACTCCCAAGTGCTCAAGCCAGCTCTGCATGGACCACCACGCTAGCTTTGCTTATATATCTTTAGGAGAACTGTGCTTGAATGAGATAATCTTCCAACCTGGGAATCCAAGTATGCCCCTTGGGCTTGCCAGCTGAGAGGTAGGCTTGCGCTCATTCCAGACATGTTAACGAGCCAGATCTGGTGTCAAGGCAGGGAGGGGGGCGTCAGTTGGGCGAGGGAGAGTGAGCCTCACAGTCTAACCACACCGAGTATGTGAATCGGAATGAAATGTGAGCTCATCATTCCTTTGGCAATGACTGCATGGCTCAGCAATGCGAGTCATTCTGTGTTCCCAGTGCCCACTAGGACAGCTGTCTGTTGATATAGCATTATAACTTCATCTTCTTTTTTTAATTTTTTTTAAACTGACATTCAGATGACTGTGAGACACTGGCAAGGGTAAGTGGCTTATGTACAATACTTGTAGTAATATCTTCCTGATAAACGGATTATGTCCCCTTAAGTCTCAGAAAGCCATTTTTTTCATTGCTATTTATTCTTGGATGATAAACAGTTTTAGGGGAAAGGATTTTTCTCATCATGATGGTAGTCTTCTATATTTGTTGGAAGGAATTCTCTGAAGGGATTACTAAACCAGAATGATGTCTCTGGTGCTAAAAGGGCCTATGACATGATAAGTTACAATCAGTGTAAGATCTCAAAACAGCAAGCTTTGCATTTTTCTGGGACTTTGTCAGTGGTCATAAGCAGAATAATAAATTATGTCCTATTATGCTAAAAAAAAAAAATGAATACTGTTTTCTCAGGCAATATTTTCCTTTTGGATATGACAGAATAGGGGCACAGAAATGATTTGTTCATTTTTGGAGATAAGATGGGATACAGGAGGATATATACAGAGGATGTGTGTGTTTTGGGGAAAAGGGGTTATTGAGTCCTTTGGAAAAAATAAAGGGGCAAGCTTTTCTTGTGCCATGAATCAGAGTAGCCTGGAAGCAAGAGAATATGAACACCAGCAGAAGGCAATTTTATAAAAGGAAGATGCACTAATCTTTGCATTTAAAGAGTGTGGATGAATGCCAAGAAAAATCAGTTCTGTCATTCTCTGATGCTTGGAGCTCCTGTCTGGTGAGGAATAAGCCTGGCTGTAGGCACCCAGGTCACCTGGCTGAAATGAGTACAACTGCTCAGGTGCTTCAAGTACGACATGTACATAACTGCTTCACCAAATCAAGACCTAACTATCTTGGGTGTTGTTTATATCATTAGCATCATTAGCATGCTGCGTTCCTGACACTGACCTTTCAAGGTGTCTCTCCTCTGAACTATCTCCCAGTAATCTGAGCACATCCCAACTTGTCTTCTAGTGCCCATCATACCTATGCCCTCCCTTTCCCTGAAATGAAGCTGGACATCAGGTGGTTCCTTTACTACTCAGAATATATATGACATTAGAGGATGAGCCCCAGAACTAAAATAGAGTATGTGGCAGCAAGAGAACCTTTCAGAACATTTTTTTCCAAACCTAAGTACAGCCGGGCTATCATTCCCCCCAAGTGATATGTCCTGAATCACACTGCCAGGCTTTTTTTCACAGCAGTTTTGTACTCCTTCCATATGTCTCTATGATAAGAGGCAGTTTGGTTTGGCTTTTTCTTGTTTATAAATGTGCTGTAACAGCTTATCTCGGTCTGTTTTGTTCTGCGACGCTTATTTGGGAGATTGTCTTGAAATCCCCAGCCCTAACAGGATGGCTGCAAAGACTGCTTCTGGTTTAGTGGAAACAGATCACAGTGGAGACCTGATGTGGGAAGAGAAATGTAGGGGTTTGCTTTAACAAAAACTGTTTAAGAAGCTGTGAACTACCTCCAGCTCCAGTGTATTTGAAGCTTACTTTTTTTTTTTTCTTGCTTTCCTTTCTTTTTTAAACACCCTGATATATAAAACTGACTCAGCAAAACCTAAACTGGAAGGTTTAAGTGGATAGATCTTTCTCTGCAAATGGTACATAAATCCAGAGCCCGGAGTAGCTTTACAGTAAACCTCAGTGCTCCGAGGGGAAACACAAACCCACTTCTTACATCATGAGTGCTATCAAAAAACCCCAGCTGCATTCAATAATTATCTTTAAAACATCCCATCCCTGACAACTAAAAGAATACTAAAGAATAGAAAAGAATCTTCCTTGATTATCCTGAGTTTCTGTGTGAAAAGGGTGGCACACAGAAACCCACTTTAACCAAAGGCTGGAATCTAAATTAACCTAACGGTAAATGCTTTTAAGCTAAATGTCATGTAAACCAAGGTAACCCTACTGAAATAGTAGAAATGCACTGATTCATATCAGCTAAGACTCGGGCCGAATGCTTATCGCTATTGCTTAATATTGGAGGTGGAAGTAGTATAATGAGCTTGCAACCTTGTGCTGGACTGTAACCACTTAATCACCTTTCAACAAGTGATTTCTCGTTAAGGTGGTAATAGCAGATGGTCAGTGGGAGACGTGTAACAGGAATCTGAAAAACTCTTGCCACTCTGCTAAAGGATAAGGGCAGAGCAATGATCTGCAAGGTGTAAGGCAATTGGATATCATCACAAAAAAACTTCACAGAGAAAAACACAAAAGGGCAGTAGGCTCCACATGACAGAGAGAAAACTAACAGCACACCCTGTTCCCTGATAGCAAAAGAGAAGTTGTCTGAATAATGTAAAGAATTTTTGTAATTAATTTTTAAAGATGTTAATGGTAGAGTGAAAGCATTATGTGTGATACAGATGATATTGCCACCTCCTGTCAAGTGTATTACCATCATGTTTTCAATGCCGTCACTGCTGTACTTGGCTATCTTACATTTTCCAGCACTCTGCCCTTGGCTCTGTCCTTGCATCCGAAGATGTTGCCCTTTGGAATGCCATTGTGCCTGGCTGTCTCTGTCCGTCTCCCGCTGCTAAATAAGTAAAGGTATGAAAAAATCGGTTGCTGGGGAGTGGGTATGCACCTAAGAGGGTATTAATCCAGCAAACTATGTTCCATGTGTGTGCAATCAAGGATAAATTCATACCCAAGGTACATGTAAGAAGCAGTAACTCACAGCTTACTCCTGGGTTAGTGATCTGTCGGTGTGTAACGGCTTGTTTATTTCTCACTACGCGTGAGCATCCAGCATGCCTTACATAGATCCACACACAACAGAGCAGTAAATCATAGTATATTGCCAGAACTGTATTTGTTTCCTCCTCTTTTTCAGCTGTTTGTTTTCCATAAAATGCAGGAAACACTTCTGTTTGTCTAACGTATACTCTTTGATACTTATTGTCAAAAAGCAGTTTGGGTATGAGTTAACTATAGTATGCAAATTATACCACACGCGCTAACTCTTTCAACATAGTGAGATATATGTCTGTCTGCTTTTTCTAAAGTGATCAGGGAATTACTACATCATCTGTTTAAAACAACTTGGAGACTTCTTATCAATGTATAAAACTGCTAAAGAGAAACACATTGTCTCCTTAGGGGAAAAAAAAAAAAACAAAAACTATTTCACCTAGGAATATAAAGTTAGTTTTGAGTACAAAATTAGAATATGATAAATTATTAAATTAACAGAAGGATGCAGCTATAAATTCAATTTGTTCAGGTCGTTTGTTACCAAAGAAACAAAGAAGTCATAGTCTGGCGGGTTGCTGGTCTGGCCAGCACAGTCCTCTTGTGTCAAAACCCAAACCAGCAATGAGTCAATAGTTGCATCAATTACTGTAGGGCTTAAAAAAAAACCTCCTCAAGTGACGTTAGGGTTGGGGATTTCACATAATAAAAAAAAATACAGTGATTTCTATTTAAAATCAAGGGATTTGAATTTATCTGAGGCCTTGAGCTTTATCATGATGGCATTTGTATGACACGTGAATCTGGCTAATTCACCTTAATGGGTCTCAGTTAATAAGCAAGTGCAGCAAAACTCACCAGAAGGGCTGTTATCTGTGGTCAAATGGGTTTATCTACTGGCTACTTGGCCTTCACAGTCAGCAATATAGGTCAAGGTCCTGCTGCTCGAGCACACCTGTGCTGATGCTCTGTTCACGTAACCTCTGACTACATTTTTGTGTGGTCAAGGAAGTACAATATTCCCTCAGCTGTTGCAAAAAGGCTTTTCTGTATCAACATGGAGTTGTCTAAAAGGTTTCTGCCATTCATAAATACTCCAGAACAACTCCGAGTCAGTCAGGAAAGGAAAAGTGTTTAAACTAGGGAATTGCAGAACAAGTTCTTATCCTTACAGTGAAAGCATACTTGCAAATCCCGGTCACCTGAGTCATGATCCAACAGGTACTTACGCTGGCCAACTGCTCTGCAATAAAGCATAGCCAGTGCTTTTGGCTGGCAGCAAGGGAGAATTCAGCTTCACTCCAGAGAAGCTGTGACATTTTAAACTTTCCCGCAGTGTTTTATTTTGAATTTCACATTGTCTAACTTAAAACTGAATCTTGCTGTACCTTTGCCTGAAAGCTCGTAAGTACTCCCTCTTATCCCAATGCCTTTTTGGCGTGTAAATGTAAGGGGATGCTATAGTTTTCAGTGATACAAACATCCCTCTGAAATGCTGCATAGCATGCACAGGACTGTTCCTTGTTGATGCAGAAAAAACCCAGGTCCTGGCTGTCCTCCCCACCTACATAGCAAAAGTAGCAGCTCAGGAGACAGCTCAGTAGCAGCTCAGGAGGGCTCCGTCAGGCAGCGGTGCCAGACTTCATGGGCTGTTCATGAGGGAGCGATGCTCACTTGCAGCTGGCTGCTTGAATTCTGGGAATTCCACTCTGCCAAGGTGGCAAATTTTGTGCAGGGGTGCTTACCAGCAGTGACCAAATAACATCCAACCATTGCTTTTCCCTGCAGTGTAACATTACAGCACACGCTGAAGTAGTTACCAAACAGGAGTCCCAAATTGGTCTCCAAGCAGAATCGACCAAATTACAGTCATAACATGCCATAACAGGGAGGACCTTGGGAGGTTGTCTAGTCCAAACTTCTGCTTAAACAGAGTCAAAACTGAATTCATATAAGGTTGCTCAGGGCTTCATCAGTCAGATCTTGAAAACCTCCAAGGACAAAGCTTTCATGACCTCCCTGGTCGTCCTGATCCAATGCCTGAATATCCTCACAGTGATTTGTTTTTCCTTATATACAGTTGAAATTTCCCCTGTTTCAATATGT
This sequence comes from Nipponia nippon, assembly GCF_047370975.1. NCBI lineage: Eukaryota > Metazoa > Chordata > Aves > Pelecaniformes > Threskiornithidae > Nipponia > Nipponia nippon. Next base: position 107,713,609 of record NW_028262347.1, read on the forward strand.
GATCACGGTCTCTCATTCTCCTCCCATGAACCTCTGTAAAGAGCCTGGCTCTGCCTTCTTTGTAGCCTCCTTGTAGGCTGCTCTTATTTTCTCGGAAACCTTGTCTTCTCCAGGCTGAACAAGTCCAGCTCACCCAGCCATTTCTTACAGGGTAAGTAAGTGCTCCAGCCCCCAACCATCTTGGGACTGATTTTACATCATTGTTTGGACACGTGATGAAATATTAAACAATGTTGTGCCAGGAACTGATCCTTGTGGGAATCTGCTGGAAATAGTTCCACTTGTTACTCTCACCACTTTGCAATCTGTCAGGGAGCCAGGTTTTAGTTCTTCCGAAGTACATCCTTTTAATTCCATATAATGCATGCTTTTTAATCATACCAACATATGCCATGAAATGAAATGCTTTGGCAAGACCCAAGTAAACTGCATTAATGTGAATGCTACTCTCAACCAGACCTTTCATCCTGTGGAAAGAGACTTGTTTAAAAAGATCTGCTTTGCATCCAGCCACATGGATTGGCATTCATTGCATTTAAAGTGTCCAATTCTTTCTTGATAAAGCTTTGGTTAATCCTTCCCCCTGTTTTCCCAGAGCCGAGTCAGGTCAGCCTGCCTGTTGTTCTCTTTCATAATTTTCAGCCAGTCAAAATATCTTGGGAGCTAAGGAAAAGCAAAAAGGAGCTTCTCTGCTTTACTGGCACTGAGGCTGGCCTGTGAGATCTTTGGATGCGACCCAAGCGGATGCTCTACCTCAGGGAGGTTCCTGCATCTTGTGAATAAAAGGGAGCTCAGGGAATTGAACTGAGAAAGAATCAGATGGATTTTGCTTGAAAATATGAGAATGTTTTCATGGAATATTGACTTTGCAATCTCTTAGCAAAACAATAGCATGTCACAACACTGGCATAATACGTGCACCCAGGCATAGCAGCCTCTCTCTTTCTCATTTATTGAAACCATATCCTCTATAATGTTAGAAACAGGTTGAGGAGATTCTGAAAATCACTATTACCTGGAAAAAAAAAAACTTTTTATGTTTTGTTTTGTTTGTGTTTTTTTTTTCTTTTAACATATTACAATTAAAATGTAAATGCATAAATGTGCTTCACATTAAATTTGCTAAAAAGCATCCTCCCCCCCACCCCTTTCATGAGATGAGGTTTCACTGGCAGTGAGATACTATTGGATTTGTCTCAAGCTATTTTTAAAAAATTTCTCCTTTGATTTCCATAATACCAGTGAGGGTGGAAAAGCATTGATGCAACTTTGGAATTACATTACATCATGTTATGTTGGTCATCCTCTTGGGGCTAGAGGGTAAGTATTTCTGTGACTGCAAACACAGATGGAAAAATCAATTTTATCTCTCTTATCAATTTGTTACAGGTACAGTGCATATACTAAAAATGCAATTTGAGGTTAATTTTAGATAAGAGACTAATTAAAAACCAAACAAAACCAAGCAAACAAATACAAAAAGCCAAACTCACTTTTTCCTCTAAAGTATCATAATCAGAGGCAAATTTATGTCAGGTGATGAACTTGGAAAAAACGTTGCGCCTTTCTGTAACACACAGAAGTTTTACAGGAGTCTGTTACGACACTTTGGCATAGGATTTCTGTACTCTCTTTTATTTCAGGAGAAAATGTAGGGAACGCATGAAAAAGGAGGAAAGAGGAGTGAGTGATCTAAATTGGTTTCTCTGGGCCTGCAAACTGCAATGTATTCATCTGCATGCACTATTTTTAGTACGTTGTTATTTCACAAGAGAAAAATACCAAAATTTTCCCCATAGCTATTTTCTCTCAGCAAAGGCATCTTCACACCAGAGCCAGTTGGATAAGGAGGCCATGGGGTAGGTCTTTTCCCCCCCAGATCTGTTGTTATCCAAATTAAGGAGCTAGAAAGGTCACTAGGCTGTGACTAGCCAGTTCTTGCTAAGGCTGTACTAAGCCCATACTCAGCCCATATGTAACTCACATATCCTGTAAGAAATCTTCTATGATGAGCTTTGTGGTTTTTTTTTTTTCCCCGTGTCTTTCTAGACCATCTGTGTGGCAAAGCCAGTGTAGGGGTAGGCTGTTCTCACCATAACATGATAGAAACACCAGGGAGAGCCTTCTTTTTCCTCCCCTCAGGGCATTGAGGGGGAGGATACGGGACAGCATTAATTGAAATGAAACACTGAATTTCATGGTGAAGAAATGTAAAAACAGACACATACTTTCCTTTTTTTCTGATGCATACAAGAAAAAAATCAAGAAAGTAAGAGCACTGAAGGGCATTCTCATTTATATATGCCCAACTTTTCAGATGGCCAAGGGTTCTTGCTAGGCGACCGCAGATGTGAATAGATTCAGTGGTGGTCTCTGAATGGAAAGAAGAGACCACTGCCTTCTCTGACACTCTGATTCACATCACTGTGTTGTCTTCATTTCAAGTGAGTGGCCATTGAGTTCTGTTGAGTAGCCTTATGCTTTTATATCACATTGCATGATGAGGAGGGGAAAGGGCATTGCTTTCCCACTTAGCAACATGAGTGGGAGAACTGGTCTGGAGGAAATAAGAAATCACCCGGATCTTTGTCAAGAAACTGCAGCTTGTGAAACATAGCACAGTTTTGGCTAGTTATTTTGTTTTCTTCATAAAGTCTCTCTGCAATTCTTAGTTTTGGCAGAAAGTGGAAGAGAAATACTGAAACATTGCCTGTCCGTCTAAATTCTACTGGGCTCCCAGCTTTCCTGAAGCAAGGAAGTATAGGACATCTCAGACTGATAACCAACTTTGTCTGATTTCCAGCCCAAATAGGTCTAGAAAAACTTTTTCCTTTCCTTTTCAATGTTCTTGAGCCTTATTTGTCAAAGGTCAAACTCATGGTCACAGTCAAACTCTTAGGTTTGCACATGCTTGCTCAGCACGCCAGACTGCTGAGTTTGTAGCCGGGTACAGATGACTTTGTGGTTATCCTTGCAACTTCCTGTTGGGTTTTCCTCTTTTAGTGTTTGATCATAGAAATCAGGAGAAATTTTTTCCCTCTCTTTTGAAGGAAAAAAAAAAAAATCACTTTCACTTGAGAGGTATATGACGTTTGTCACCTCCTATCAGAAATCCCTACTAGGTGACCTAGAGACCTGCACAGACAGAAGATGTAAGAATCGTTGCTTTGATCAAAAGTCAGTCAATGAATAAATCAGCAACAAGAGAAAAAAATATATTCTGAAAAGAGCCAAAATAAAGCACTGCCACGTGCTTTGAACATCTACCCAGCAATAAGAACACTGTTGGTGTATTCTACATCCTACAAGGGTCATTTAATTTTTGAGGGCTACTGCCATGTGCAGCCTCTGTCCCAGAAGCACAAACACAGAGACTTCAAACACTGAATTTGTAATGCCACCTCTAGTAAAACTTGAAGAAATGAATCCCAAGAGTATGCATCCGTGCTTCTCTCAGCTTAATGCCTCAGATTTCATGGAACATTGTATAGCTTAGTGCTGATAAGGTTGGAAATGCTGCTGCTTTCACTAGGGATTTTTAAGGGAGGAAGAGCACCACATTCTATATCAACCATAAATTGTTGATGAGAGAACAGAAGCATCTTCTGATCAGAAATGAATGTTTGGTAGAATGAGCTCTCAAGGCATTACCGTATCATTCACAGGAACACATACAGCTGTGAAGCAGACCTCCAGCCGGTTGAAACATGTGAGTTAATTCCAAGAAAAATATTAGAACTATCAGTGTCAGTTGACTGAGAAAGTCAAGTCAACTACTAAATGCACCTTGCAGGTGCAGAGGACTTTCTACTTATGGTTTGCACAACCAGGAACTACTGTGAGAAAATGGTAGGTTTTTACCTTCAGATGAAAAATGTGTAGATGAAGCTGTTCCTGGATATGAAATTATAAGGCTGTAGTGCCTGATTTGACTTCTACTGTCTGAACAGTAGAACAATTTTTTCAGAAATGAGGAATGGTCATGTGAAGGTGATTTTTCCAAAGAAAGAACTTCTAGACAACTGCAACATTAAAATGCTCAGATTTGGAGAAGTCCTATCCTTTCTGCTCTGAAGCAGCATCAAGCACCTGCAAATACTTCTGCAGTCCCAGAGCCACTGAAGAACGTGTGTTGGGTTGCCCGCTTTTCTGATGCTGAAAGGGAACAGTCAGAATGCGTCTTCCCACGCTAGCTGTAAGTTAACAAAAGAAAGAAGCTACCTTCACATTTCATATAAGATGATGGAAGGATATTCACATTTGTAGTAACTTCTGACTTTACTGCTTAGTTTTCCACTGATCTTTCAAAGAACTACTTTTTTTTCTGAGCTGCATAAGCAGTAGTGTGCATGTGTTCATTATGTTCTAGGGAAAGACGTGGTTCTAGAAAATAGACGAAAGCAAATCTAATTTTGCTTTTCTCTTCTTCATTACAAGTTGGTACATACTTAGCTAGCAACTCAAGGAAAGCAGCAGCCTTGCTGCCTGATTCTCTCTTTGCCATTTTGCTGCAGCAGGTCACCTAGTCTTTCTAAAATTGACACCCCCCCCCCCACCAAGCCCATGTCCCTTATCAGAACGCCTGGTGCATGCATAACAATAATGATTGTGGGTTTATTTGGTGGCTGGTTCTAACAGAATGAAGACATTGAAAAAGCTGTCTTTATCCCTGGGTACCAGAAGTCACTGATAAATAAAACTAGAAAGAAACCATAATACCTTGAGTAAGGGATTAAAATGTAACTTTATTTTTTTTTAATTACAACCATACATTTGAGAATGGCACTTGTTAATCTCTTATCAAAGCATTCTATTTTTCTTTGATCTAACTATAATTTATTGAGAGCAGTTGCCACAGGCATCTGTAATCCTGCTTTAAATCCCTCTGTGCGTTCCACTCTGTTCCAGGCTGGCCTTTTTCCATCCAGCGTGGTGAATGTATTCTCCCTGTTGTTTGCACGTGCATCTCCCATTTGTCTCCATTGGAGTTACGGGCACTCACATATACATGAATAGTCCCTTCAAATGTACCCTTTCTTTGTATTTTGTTTCACACACCCATTAATTAATATGATTATTTGCTACCCAGGAAGATCTCAGTTGTCTATATAAATGGAGCCTTCAGAATAAAGAAAAGAGAAACATTTTCTTGCTTGCTATGGTCTAAGAATAATGGCAGGGTCATGTGGTAGCAGCTTTCACAGATAGTGTTTCATTGACATCTAAATGACATTTTTATTACAAAAAAAGATTCAAAGGGAAAGTTTTGAACCTCAGACTAAGAGCTGGAAAATGGTGTAACCTCTGCCACCTGTAAATAGCAATGCAATCAGAAATCGCAAGGGGCTTAGGTGTCAGCCTGGAAACAGGATCAGGTAACTTGCAGGTTCGTGGCCTGAGTCCACCTCCATGTTCATAACAAAGTTACGGTTGGGTAGAATCTGTCCATGTGGTGTCTATAGATTTTTTTTAAAGCATAAACCTACAGATATATAACTGAACAGATGAATATTCAAGCAATTCTATGGCTGAGCTAAATTACTGCACCACGTTAACCTAGTCATGATGGGCATAGCTATCCCTAGGACACCGGTGTTAGGCAGACTGATGTGTTGTTTTGGACTGTGACCTCTCCTTGCTCCTCAGGGCCCCGCCGTGAATCACCATACGAAGATGTGCACGTTGGTTTAGCTTAAAGAAGCATTGCTATGCAGGAGTTTTTCTTATTTCACCCTTTCCATGGTCACATAGATTCTTTCCAGAGATACAACATACAGGTGACTGACAAAGTATACACAGTAGATTTTGAAATCCAGTGAAGTCTCCTTGCTATCCTAGTGACAAGTCAATGTTTACCCTTAAGAAGTTATTTAAAACTGTTATTGCATCATTGCAGGTGAATCAATAAAAACTTCAAACAATAGGTGGTGGTGTCCAGATATTGTAAAAAAGTAGCATTTGAATTTCTGTTTCATCTTTGGCAGTTTCATCTCACATGATTGTTCCTGTTTCTTATCAGTGCTAGAGAGTGGAGGCTTAGTCAGGACTGGAACATGTGACAACAGGTGACTCACCCTGTTCACCTGCTTTTCACTCAGGTGGCTTCTCCGTGGAAGGCACTTCCATGTGGCTTCAGATCACATTAGCAGTTTAAGAGCCAGAGGAAGAGGTGTACTTCAAGTCTCACAGAAAGATCGCTTCTCATTTGTTTTGTGTTAGAGACTGCCTTTTCGCATTTAAAGGCCAAGTGCCACTCCACATATTCTGGATTATCAACCTCATCCTGCTCTTTCAGCGCAGACGCTTGTTTGAGGAAGTGAGCGTGACCAGCTGACTTTTCCGTACTTATGAATGCAGGCAATATGGCACATGGCAGACAAGAAAATAGAGTGAGGTAGTTGATGGGACATCTGACCTCTGCAGAAATAATCTTTTATTGGGGAAAAAAAAAAAAACCAACAATGAATAGCTTAATGAGTACTTTCTCTTAGGTATGCATTTGCTTTAAAGCAGTTACTTCAGTGATCACAGCATTTCTTGACACCAGACTGGGGACTAATACAAGCTTATGCTATGTTCTATTGACTTTTGATGTGAAAACATGCACTATTAATCATTAAATGATCATATGTTTACTTCCAGGCTGAACTCAAATCTGGACTGGTGTTCTTCCCAAAATTGCTAAGGAATAAAATCTATTTTGAGAGATGCTTGGGTTTTTTATCAATTTCTGCTATAAGTTTGTTGTTCTGTCAGGTGCCAGTTCCTAATTCTTTTGTAGTCTTCCTTTACAAGCATGCTTTCAGACAGACCACCACATGCCTCTCTTAGGGTTTGTTTACATGAGTTATTTATTGTGCTGGAGGGGTTCTTTTTGGTAGATTTCCCCTGCATCTATACTTGGAGTCCGGCAGTCCCTCCCTTGGTGGAATCAGAGTCAAATCACACACTGGGGTACCCTGGAGCCAGGCTCACTGCCTGTGTGGATGCAAGGTCCTCCAGCAGTCACCACACTAGCCGGGCACACTGTGAGCTTAAGACAGGGAGCCTCATTACTGGTAAAGGCATGAAGTGGTCATACAGCCCCAGAGCCATAACACATTGCAACAAATTGTACCCTAGCCCTTCCCCATGCTTGCTGTACCAGCGAGCAGTGTAACCATACCCAGAGAGGCCTCAAGAACACGTAAGGATAGGATACATATGCTTGCAACTAGCTGAGAGAGGCAGGTAGGTAGGGGAAAACTTTTTTTTCCTATGGTTATCATGAGTTATGTGTGGCAAATCACAAGCCACGTCCTTGTGCAGGAGCCAGTAACAGAGGCAGACCAGTTCCTTTGTGAGCTGATGGTTTTGACCACCTGCTGACAGACATTTGAAATACAGAACACTAATCACAGTGTACGGAACTGCCAATTTTGTCTTGACAGAAATAGCCACAAGCACAAATTACATTAATTCAATCTATATATGGAGTCTATAAAATGTAAACGAATTAATGTGATACAGGTTACTGAAACATAACAAGACCTAATGAACTATTCACTGCGGAGAGAGGTGTTGTCCCAGGCATAGTGTTTTAGTTTGCGTTATGATGCTATAGATACTAATGTCTAATGGCTTTATACCTATTAGAAGGAGTTATAATTCTGTACTTGTCATAGTCAAAACTATCTTGTTTAAAAGTTACTTCAAACCCAGAATTTACAGACATATTTGATTGGACATTTCAACTCAAATTGTCGTACTTCCAGCATTTCATTCAAGCAAATAATTCAAAGGTTTTGGAATGAACTAGTAAGTTTTACCCATGGATTATCTGTATTTCAGGATATTCTCTCTATTATTTCTCTTTCCAGGTAGTAAGCTCTTCAGTTCATAACTTACATGAATTGAAGGCTGTGGCCTAAAAAGCCACAGTCTCCTGAGATGCCGTAGGTGAGATTGAAGCTTCCCCTGTAATCAGCTCTTACCTCAAACTGGCTAAAAACCAGCTGGCTGAAGCTAATATGTCCAAAACAGAGATGATGCTAACGGAAGAAGCCCTTGAGCTATTCTGTTGTTATGTAAGAGCACCATCAGTTTAAAGCAGAAATCCCAAAATCATAAATTAGTCTACAATGCCTTTTCAAAACCCACTAACCACAAAATAGGTGCTACCTTCAGCATCTTCATAGAAGGCTGTGCTGCAGTTATACTGGACTTGACCCTGGTTGTCCCAGTTCACTTAAGATCACAAACAACCATTTTACCCTCTCTTTGACCAGCACACAGCAAATTTAGCTCACTTATGTCCTGCTGGCTGTGTGCTGTCAGCCAGTGAGATGGCTCATGAAGAACTGTCACATGAATCAGAGCATCCATATGGAAGGCATTGCTAGATGCAATAAAATGACCACAAACATCACCATGTTGAAGTGCACAGCTTGTCTCTGTGTCAAGGCTTTTCACCTCTCTTTCAGGACAAAATTTGTCCAAAGTCAACTAAACACAAAAACTCAACCATAAGACTTCCCAGCTGACAGGAACAAGTTATTAATACCGGTTCTGCTCACAGGAGAGAAATAGAAACAGCTTCTCTGAAAAATTCATCAAGTGCTGCTTGTTCTAAGCACGGATGAGTTTCCACAATCATCTCTTCCCAGCTTGCAAGGACAGTTATCTGCGAGATTATTGCTAGGCTGAACTAGTGTAGTGAACTCTTCGAGCTTAGCATATTTCCTACCTCATTAAGATGGCTTGAGCATGAGGGATGAAAGTGAATAGCTGCTAATAGTATCCTTAAGAAAATGACATGAGGTATTTATTAGTTATAATAGTCCCAAGTGAGAAAAAGGAGTCAAGTAACAGTTAGAAGCATCAGTCAGAAGTGGACAAACTCAGCTACTCCGAGGAGCTGAATATGAAACTGCAAGCACACTTCCCTGTCAGACCAAGTGCAACACCACCTCTGCAGCCTCTGCAGCTGCATGTTCATGCAGCCACGAAGCCCAGGGAAAACATGTGGGGTCAGAAGCTTGCAGAGTTTTGGCTGAGGACTAATAACCTCAGCACCTGCTGATTCTCCCTTCTACTCAGTCTATAGAGAGAATGCAAGCCCTTCACACTAGAAACTATTCCCAGCTGCAGCTGCTAGGTATTCATAACAAGTGTCTAATGGCTAAAAGTGTGTGCTGTGGACAGTGTCATCTTTCATGTCACATGGGGACAATTGTGTATTCCCCACTGCGGTTGGGATACTGAGCTGTCATCCTAACATCATCTGGAGCCATGCTCCTAGACCAGGAACTGCTGTTACTGAGCAGTAGGTTCTGACCCCTGCTGATGCCTGCTTTGCATCAAGTTACTCTTTTCTAAGGTTATAGATATACCAGAACCAGGTAGCTGCCACTGGTGTCTCACTGCAAGAGAGGAAGTGTAACTGTAATAGCCCTGTCTATGACTTGCATTTAAATCGGGTTTGATTCCAGGTTACAGCAGGACAAGGGACAGGCATCTCCTATTCCAGAGCCCCTGCAAGTCTGTGCTTCCTAAGGCAGCGTGCCTTTTGTGCTGATGTTTGGGATCATCTGAAGAAAACATGAGGAGGATTTATTCTGTTGATGAATGAAGGGAGCTGAGGTGCTGCTGACCAAAGTGAAGTTTCTGCTGGATTGCTCTGAAATGCCTTTCTTCAAGTAATCCTGAATCAGTCCTCTGGGAAGAACATGTCTTTCTACTGATTAACACTGTAGAACTGATCTGAAAAGTATTTCCATGAATCAATCAATTTTCCAAATCCCAGAATTTGGAAATCTTACAAAAATATGATTTTTGTTAGAAATAGTTTTGTTAAGATGTGGTGAGATGCCACAAACAGCCTGATGAGCTGTAAAGCACACAGAGAAACTACTACAGTGTGCAGACCAGTGACCAGAAAGTGTAACGTATCCCACGCGTTGGACCTGTTATGGACACACACTGCACCAGCAAATGCATCCTTCTACGCCACACGGGCCCCAGTGCCTTCGGGTCACTTCAGTCCAAACACAAGTGGGTGGCACAGTTGACCTGATCATGTATCATGTTCAGACACATCCTGGATAGGCTGGACTTAGTGAAAATATTTGGAACAACTCCGTTGTGTGCACAGCAACAACTTGGCTGGGATTTCCTGACGTTCAGTAGCCAAATAATTGGGAGTTTTCCTCTTGAAGTGGTAGGTTGCATATTGCCATCCAAAAACAGTAGAACTGGTGCATCTGATAATCGTATCTGATTGTCTGGCTTTCTCCAGCTCTATATCTAGATTCGACAGTCAGAGTTTTGAACTCAGGGCCAAAGGCTCATACAGAAGAGAAGAAAATATCACTCGCTTTCTCTGCTTTGTAGCAGAAAAAAATACTAGAGCCCAGTTCTGCTCCTGTGAAAGAACAGGGCATATTGCATTATATGCTATCAACCTTTAAAAGCTTTTGGGATTATTTTTAAAATGACAAGAACAACCACATGATTTCTTTCTTGTTTACAGGACAAACATTCTCACAAAATAAATCCAGCAACAAAGGGGAGTGGCAGGGAAAGCTGAATAGCATTTGGTTTCACTAACAGTCTAGTCAGATGAAAATATCCTTCCTATATCTGTATCTCCGGGTGTGTTGCTGGTCTAGTGAAGCCAAGTTGCATAATGCTCAGCCAAGAGAGCACCAATTTTGGTCTGATGTGTCAATGATGAGATTTACTAGAGTGTATTTATGTGTATAGAATCAGTATAAAGAGGCACTGCAATGTTTGTTATCAAGTAGGGAAATGGCCTCATCCTGAAATGCACTGAGATCACTTGCCTGGTGCTGAGCCACCACACTCCTGTGGGAGTTAATCGGAGCCAAGAGCCTCAGGTACATTAGGGTGCACCCCATATGGAGGGTGATGTACAGGATCCTGCTTCTCAAATGCTGACAAACCCTCCTTCTTCCTTGCAGTTTAATTCTAGAATTTGGCACTGGCAAGTATATTTTGTGTCCCCCTGTCATCACACACATAACTTAAGGTGCAGTTGTTATTGAGAGATGAGAGGTAAAAGTTCTTTTTGAGTAATTTTGCCAAAGCTGAATGAGCTTTTTCCGATGCAAAGCAGAAAAATAGTGTCTGTCCCAAGGGAAAACGAGAAGGCAGCACAACTTTGAGTCAGTAACACCTCTTCCCCTCTCTCTGATGCTCTTCTTAGATGTGCATCCTCTCTTCATGTACTAATTTAATCCTTCATTTCATAAAGAAGCAATCCCTGCAAAGGGTAAGGTTTCTTAACATTTGCAAGAATTTTGTCTCTGAGTTTGACTTGGGTTTTGGTTTGGGTTTCTGTTGTTGAAGAAATGATCTTAGAAAACTAGTGAAGCTAATTTATAACTTAATTGACCTGGATTTCTAAATTCATTTACACCTTTTACAGAAGAGTATTAAATATTTTACGGAGTGTTTTAGCTCAAGCTGACCCTCTGAATTGGATGCCAACAAACAAGCAGTTTATGTGAAATGATGCATCTGGGAAGGAAGAAATAACTCTAATGGCTTAGCAAATTCAGGAACTTGTTCAGAGTTTAAATTTATAGAGGATCTGAGGTTTTGGCTTTCAGGTATATGAGAAGAATCCTTCCCAGTCCCTCTGACAGTGGCATTGTGTCTGCATTTATGAATGTCATAAACAGATCGTACCAAATCCATTTACAATTACATTTCTTAAATTTACACTCACAACATAATTCATCATGAATACCATTATACTAAAAATAAAAGGAATGGTGATTAATTACAATAAATGCAAACGTATACATTGCTCTTTGCTATTCCTCTACTATTCCTTTGCTGTTTCTTTTACACCCTTTCTAACAAGACAGTGAAAATGAATCTCTCATCCATAACCTCTACTCTCTGATACCATATTCTAGCATACTAAAATGTTCCTGAAATAAAATCCTTTAGTTTCTTATGTCATTTGTATTCTCCAACTCCCACCCACATATTTGGAAGCTTTTGAGGCATAGTATGTGTGTTCATACCACGACACAAAAGACATCTATCTACAGGGCTGCAGAATTGTGTGGTATTAATTTACATAACGTAGGTACTTATAAATCACAAGATACTTCTCTATGACAGCATTGATTTAATGTAATTTATTCACGTTCGTACCATATCTTCTTAAAGCAATTGGAAACACTGCTGTTTGCATGTTATTGTATTTGCATAAAACGGTGTAACAGTTTATTAGAATACGAGGATGGTATCGATCAAGTCTGAATGCAGCTGTTTTTAAGGAGAAAGATAACATAAAAATGCCCATTACAGCTCATGGATAGTTAGAATCACAACAAACTTTATAAAGAATCATTAACTGTCGTCTTTGGTTTTAAATCCCAGCCATCCCTGCACTCTGCTAACAAGCTGTGCTGAACTAGCAGGTGTTTCTGCTAAGGACCACTGACTGGCTGACCTCCTGGCAGGTAGCTAATAAGAGAGGAGAGGAGACCAGCCCAGCCCAGCCCTGCCCCACATGGGAAAGCAAGCTGGAGTGGAGCAGAGCAGCTTTGGGTGACAGCAGTCTCCTTTCTAGCCCTGGACTAAAGTAAGAGCTACCTTTTTTTTGGGCTACGGTTGAGGGAGATCTGCTTGCTTTGTTTACAGTAATATGTTGTAGCCTGTTTACTGTGTTTGTGTTTAATTGTCATATATAATGGTGCCTGAAAGGAGTTGTGCTTTGAGATTATTGCCTGTGTGGTCTGAGATCTTGCATAGATGTTCACATTTTGTTTGGGTGTTCAGACTCTGTTCTTCAACTAGCTGCCTTTCCCCAGGGTGACTGACAAAAAAAAAAAAGTCAGGTAAAAACTTCACTAACTTCTGTGAATCTGTGACTCCAAACTACTTGCTATGCTTTTAGGAGTTCCCTAATGTTTAGCACAGAAGATGATTAAGAAGAGAGGATGGGTATGACACCGGTGTTTGTAGAGCAGTGAGAAAGGGGATAAGACGTGAATAGAAACCTTCAGTTTGTGTGATGGACCACTTGATGATCTTCTGCAGGAGCAGTTCTTTCAGTGGGGTGGAAGGGGCGGGGGGGGAAAAAAATCCCATGTTTGCTTTTTTGGTGAATCTGCCTTTCTCTGCTACAGCTTTCTAGCTCCTCATTTGAAAAAAAAAAAAAAAAAACCAACAACAAAAAAAACCCAACAACAAAAAACCCAAACCAACCAGCCAAAAAACATTAAAAAATCGAACAGCCCTCAGGTGATCACTTATTTGTCCAAAAAGCCCTCACTTCTCTTAAACCTACTGTAAATCTGATTGCCTTATACCCCTTGTTCCCTCCCTCATCCCAGTTACCCCCCCCAGGCTGCAGGAGGGATACAGGACACTGAACTAGGAAACCACCGAGGAATGGGAGCTGCTCTGGGACATACTAGTTACTGCAATATGTCTATGAAAAGTACTACCAAGTACTGCAGGGCAGGGGGGAAGAAATGCGTTTGGGGTGTTCTTCTCTGCTCTGGAAGGTGAAATGTTCACACAGACTCCCATGCACAGGGGGGTACTTGTGTCTGGCTGGAGTGGGATGTCAAGGAGCTCTGCAGCTGGCCCATGTGGTCTCTTCTCTAAGGGCTTCATCTCCACTGATGGTAAAGGGTTGCTGAGTCCTGGAGGCAGCAGGTTCCTCTGCTTCTGTTGCATTCTAAGAGGGCAGAGGTTGTTACTGAAAAGTGCCTGCTGACATCAAGCTGTGTTTTGATGAGAATGCTCCAATATCCACCTTAGTGCTTATCTGTAGGCCTCAAGGAGTGCGAGAACTATGTTTAGAAGAGTTGCCAAACATGGCAGATGCAAAGGAGCTTGATTTTTGTAGGTGTATTTCCCTTTTGGTTTTGCTGCTTCACCAGAGTTGGATGGCTCTCCAGGCAGCTCTGCAGTCTCTGGCTTTCTGTAGCCAACAGTGGGTCCTTGTCAAAAGCCTAGTTTTGTCATTGACCTTTCTGGGTGGCTACAGGTCTACAGACAGGGCAGGATACTGTCTGCCTTGTATCTGTGATGGTGCATTGTGACTTACTTTTCCCCCTCAAATGTGTAAAAATGCTGTGAATGATGCTTTGTACCTCCTATGCCTGGATCCTGTCCCTTCTGTGGCACCTGGAGAAGGTGAGCTGGATGACTGCATCATGCCTGGCTGCAGTTCTCAGCCAGAGCCTTCCTGTGACTAGCTAGTATTGCTAATACCCTGCTAACTTTCTCCAGAGCTCCTTGTTACAGGTGCTCTCGTTACAGACACTAATTGTTCCTTCCCCCGTCTCCCAGCAGCAGCGAGGCTGCAGAGGAATAACGCACAGCAAATAGTTTGACTCATGCACACCTTTAGCCTCTGTACTTGGCAATAAGACCTGCATTTGCACATCGGCTGACGGAGGAATGATTTCCATAGCAACAGCAAGGATATGTGGGATAGTATGAATGCTGCCTCGGAGAGCATATAAAGCACCTTCTTAAGAAATAACTGACTACACAGGCTCTGAAAAAAACGCTCACAGTTGACTATGTGGAGGAAGTGTTGTGTAATGTTATTTTTTGTGGCAAAAAAAAAGATTATATTCATGTTTTCTTTTAGGCAACACCACTTTTTTTTTGTTTAAATAAATTGCTGGGTATAGAGAATGGGGGACTTCTGCTTTACGTAAACTGTTAGTGAATGCAGACAGCATGGAAAGATCTGTGGTGATTCTTCAGCAGCACTGTGAATTAATGCTCTTAGTGAAGATCTAAAGGGGAGTTACCTGAGTGGAGAATGACAGTTCAGTTGATTGGGGGTGGGGGGGAGAAGCAGGATCAGCTGGTAGTCTCTTTAAATAACAGGGTTTATGGTTATTACAGGGGGGCAGGTTTTTTGCTGCCAGAAGACAGGGAGGCAATGCTCTAGTACCTAGGGATGCAGAGAAACAAGACAGGAAATAGGCATGAAGGAATGAAAAACACTTAATTCTTGGTTACATGCATATGTCTCCCTTCCCCTTGTTGCTGTTGTCCTCCTGCTTCTCTCTGTTTTGTTGTGGTGTTCTGCTTTACATAGCTCCAGGTACACACAAAGCAGTCCAGTATCTGGACACCCTCATCAGGCTTCTCTGGCGAAGATGGGCAAAGCAGCATGTTGGTTTCTGTAGGTTTGGGTGTGTTACCACTTCAGGAGGGTTGGCCCCTTCCTTCTTGGTCCTTTTGTGAGCTCTTGGGAGATGTGTCCCTGGGCACACATCTGCAGCGAGCTCGGCGGTGCCAGCAGTGGTTACCTGGATACACACGGCTGCGTCTTTCTGAATGGCATGAGAGTGGGAGGAATTGCTTCAACTCATTATAGGTGGAATGAATAAAAGTAACAATGCTGATTTCATCACTTCCTCAGTAAGGTGATATCTAATCAACCCTGTGTGCTGCACTGCAGCACAAGCATCTTAAAAATAAGCAGTTTTGGAAGGGGAAAAATTCTTCATGTTTCAGATATTGATTTAATTTGTTAAACTTATTAATGTTTGGGGCAGCTAAAACCATTGGAAGTCTTGAATCCCATGCTTGAGCTGGATGCTGCAAAAGAGATCTCTTCATGTGCTATGGAATTCCTGCACCTTCCACACAAAGAAATAGGAGTTTGCATAGCCCATCTTCCTAGACCTTTTTCCCCACATTTTGATAAATGATTACTGTTCCTGACCAGGTTTATTTACTGACTTACACAACCAGTCAATTTTTTTTTATTCCTCCCCAGCCCAGCCTGAAGGTTGCATCCTGTGACTTTCATGTGTGCATGCAAAATTAGCAGCAACAGTGAGAGACTTGCGAATATCCAGCATGGGCGGTATAAGATGACATGCCCATTTTTGTCTGGTACTTTAATAGTGAGAAGGCCAGTGTGGGGACAGTGACAACCAACTGTTGGCTCTGTATGGGCTCTGTGTACAGAGGTCTGCCTGCAAAGCAGCAGCTGGAAGGGTAGCTGGACCCTCATATCTGCAAATCCCCTTTGGAAATACATGTGCTCTAGCTCTGACACTTGTGCTGTGTAGGGGTCCTGGACCTGTGTCTCAGATGGGAGCAAAGAGCTGGGCTGTGGGATTTCTTCAGGCAGTAAAACAGGTGATGGCAAGCCCTGCCTGCAGAAATCAATAACGTTGGATTATCCTACAGTGTCTGCTGCTGTGGGGTTTAGATCTTGGGAACAAAGCAAGCTATTTTCTTCTAATGAGTATCATATACTCCCAGCTTATGCTTTAATAGGTTTAAACAGTCTTAGCATGGCCTTGGCAGGGTTGCACATACCCCAGGGCAGGATAGTCTAGACTCCCTGTCTCCCCCAGGCATCCTCACCCCCTTGATGCTGGCAGGCGAGGAGCATGGCTCCAAGGGCACCTCAGCAGGTGTGGTGTGGCTGAATCCAGCCCTAACACAGGCTGCCTTAGTCTGGGATCAGGTTATTGTCCTGTAAGCATGTATTTACCTGCTAACTTGAATTAAAAAAAAGGCAAAAGATGAGCTGGAATACTGCATGCGCCGATGCAAGCATTGTACCGAGGGATGCATTTCTCTTAAGAAAATTGGGCAGGAACCATTAGGAATTCAATGTCATCTCCCTCTGCAGGAATCTTTACCTCTTCCCTCTTTTGTCATCTTCCATTCTCTCTTCTGTATATGATTCTGTCACATGCAGGCATGTAATGTCTAACACATCGTGACCATCTGAGGGTGTCCTTGTTCATAGGGTTGCTTATTACAGGCTGATCTGTTGCAAAGCAAAGGAGGCTGAGAGTCTGAACCAGCGTGGGATGAAAGCCGAGGCTAGACTGCTGTAAGCAGCAAGCTTCATGCTGGGCAAAGGGGGTCTCATGAAGTCAGACATGAGTGCTGCCTTCTCACTCTTCCTTCTCTGCAAAGTACAACTTCTGTTTCTTTACTCTGATGTCCCACCAGTTACAACTGCTTTGCTCATATGTCAGGTCTCCCATCAGGACCCACATTTCAGTGCATGCCCAGCCAACATTGTGGAAGAAGAGCGTGTGCAGCTCCAGGGATGGAGATCTCCTCTCAATGGCGCCTCTGAAGGCAGCTCTGCAGAAGCAAGTTCCAATTAAAATCAATGACTTCAGAAGACCAGTGCTGGAAGCTGTTTTGTTTTATCCCACGCATCCGTTTTCTTCATAGAAGCGCAATGTGTCTGTGTCAAGGCTATAAAAAAAATACCTCTTTTCCAGAAATTAATAAATTGTGAATACGTCAGATGGTATTGCCACATATTCTGAACAGAGAACAAAAAGGCAACAGCAGCTTGGAATAAAATTCCTTTTATTGAAGCAGTAAAGATCCACATGATCTTCCACCTACCCTTTAAGATAGTAATAAAAGTGACTCAGCTTGGCAGCACTGGTAACAAGTGGTAGATGGCTTTAGAGTTGTTTTGCTAGAGGAAAAACACATTAAACACAGCCTTGGATTGGTCAGGTATTGGCTTCTGAAATAAGTGCGAGGAGGAGGATCTGCCTTTACTGCTCCAAGGCTCATGCTAAACATGCACTGTGAAAAGAAAGCATCCTCTGCTGCTAACACCACCTCTCTGCCATCTTCCTGGGGAGGCACGTGTAAAGTAGAGCTGAACAAGCAAACAAGAAAAAGTCCAGAGTCTTGCCAGAGGCTGCAGGGTGAGGCTGTGGCAGAAAGGGGAAGATGAGGCTCTCTCTTACCTTAACTAAGTGCTCGCCTCTCTCAGTTGTTTCTAAGCTAAAATCACTGCTTTGAGGTCTTGCAATGGAAAGCTCTGTAGCAGAGCGGGATGTTGAACTCTGTTACAATAAATGACATCAGGAAATAGAGACCCCTTCATCCCATTTTCATTCAGCTACGTCTCTGTCATCTTCTCCAAACATTGCATATCTGTAGAAGCTCCATAAGAATGATCTGGTGATGCGCTTACCTAAAACAAGCAGGCAAAAAGCCATTTACAAGGCACTGGAGCAGATGAAGCAAAATGAGCAGGAGATCAAACGAAGTGCTTATGAGATAGGTAAGCAAGTCCAGTGCTTCCATGATGGTGAGGGCGCACCTCCTGTGAGAGAGCGCAAAGGGAGGGATGGGGCAGGGAGAAATGAATGTGACAAGCTGCAGAAATAATAATGTAACTGGTCTAGGCAGGGATCCTTGTGAATAATGAGAGGTAATGAATCTCTGCAGCAGTGTGCTTCCCCTACAGAGGAGGACAACAAAGGCTGCTCTGGGGGTTCGCTTCTTGTGCAGGCTGACAGAAGTTCACACCTGGATGCTTTGGGGGAGGGAGCATCTATTGGTGCAACTGGTTGTACATCTTGGAGGTTTGTAGAGAGTGTATTGGTGATTTCACTTCTGAAAAGGGGCAGCTGAGGGGGTATGGGACTGATTCTTGGTGGTCTGTGTCTTGCGTAGGTACTCATCTATTGAATATGCCTACTGGCCATACTCATTTCATGGCTACATGGTGGCGGTATTCCTTTTTTTGTTTCCCCACCAGAAATAGAATGTTTATTCTTTAAACTGTCTCTGAATCCACCCTCAGCTTTGACCACTGAGTGCATAAACCTCCGCTTTCATCTTTGACAGGGCCTACACAGCTTTGGCTTTAGGGCAGGAAATCCTGCAGGTCCATACTCAAACCTATACAGTATTGCTTGGTAGTTTAATTATCTGCCACTGTAGGTTTTGCCTTCAGATATCTGGAGTTCAGATTCAATCATCTGCAGGAAGATGCCTTAAAGGGTATCTTAGAAGAGCAGAGTTGAGCTGGTGCCCTGTGGTGCTGCTGTGTGAAGTAGAAAGACAGCACGGATGGCTTTGGGAGGGGGGAAACGGGTTCAGTTTAACCTGAAAACACTTTGGCAAGTGAAAACTTTGTTATTAGCTCAATGTGAGGAAAAGATGCTGAAAGCTGAGGAGTTGAGGAGGAAAGGGGATTTCAGCTGTTGTGCTGAAAATGCTTTTGTTTCTCAGCTTTGGGGAGCGGGTGAGGTCTGCTGGTGTTAGCTTCCCAGGCCAGAAAAATTGAAGTTCTGCCCCTGCTAGGCTCTGCAGAGCTTCTCAGGAGAGAAGAGCATGGGCAGGAGGGCCCTGCATCCCAACCAGCACTGAAAGAGGGAGAGGAACTTCTGTTAATAGCCCACTGGAGAAAACAGCTCAGGTTTTCCCAGAGCAGCACTAAAATGTAACAGGGCTCAGTTAGCAGCCTCTGGGGATAAGAAGTTGTTCAACCTTGTCGTCTGGTACAGGTACAACCCTATTAAATGGGCCCCTCGTTGTGAACAAAGTATCTCAATGCACTGCATAGCAAGTGAGACCTCTCCAACACCAGCTCTCTGAGGGTGGGAGCGATCCTCTTGCTGCACCCACACTTTACACAGTGATGCTTCTGTAAGCTTCTGCAGACCCTCATTTTTAACATGCAAAACTCCTAGTAGTTCCTCCTCTGTGAGTGTTTCAGAAATTGAATGGGGGTCGTGTTTTGTGATGGGAACAGATGCTGATACCCTTCTGCTTCGTGCAACAGAGTGCACAGCTAACACTCCCACATGTGCACACTCAGCTATCATTGACTGTGCTCTGGACTTCATGTGGGGCAGCTCTGCGCAGCAGGACCATTCCCCTGGACTCCAAAATCAGTGGAGATGTTAGGAGGGCTGTGAGTAGCACACCGGCTGATCTGGGTGCTGCCCTGCACAGGTGCTGCCTCTGTTGTGAAGCTTACCTGGCTCTGTGCACCCATGCTCTGTCTCGCAGCGCTGGAGGCTCCAGCACAGCTGGCACAGAGGTAGCTCCTGTGTCTTGCCACAGAGCAACTGTGCCTGTAGCACCCTTAGCGATAGTAGCACTGAACAGGGATTTTTCTTACTCTTTCAATTAACCTATTGCCCACTCCTCTACACTGGCATCCTAGTGAGCTGTTGACCAAACCTCCAGGTCTCCTGTGGTCAGTAAGTGCACTTTCACATGCAAGTTTGCAAAGGAGATGAATCTTTCCCGTGACAGTCTCCAAGACAGTGAAAGATGTTGCTCTGCAAGCTAGAGATCGCTGCAGCTTTAAACAAAACAAATCCCAAGAACAAGGCACACATCCTCCAACCTACAACACAAACATATAGCAGTATGCATGTTCTCAGGGGAAAAAACTACCAAAACAAAGCACTCTACTGCACATGCCTGGGGGGGAGATGGGAACAAACAGCATGTGACAGGCTTTAGCTGTGTTTTCTAATGCCAGACTGGAAGGTACTCAGCTGGTAAGTTGGATGTAGGAACCTACACAGAACAGAGCTGAAGAGATTTCTGTGGATCAGTGTGCTTTGGTTACCAGGGCATTAAGCAGTCTGCTTCAGTCCTCTTAGAAATTCAATAAAAAAAGAATATAACCATTGATCCAGCTCTGAAATTGTTCATGGAAGTTAAATGAGATTTCTCAGGGGTGTCTTGATCTTCTTGGATGGACATGGAGAGGATCTGGGTCAAGGGTGTCAGCTTTTCAAAGCACACCTCCAAGCATCACCTCGGGATGAGCAATGTGGTTTGCTATGTGGTGTTGTTTCCTGAAAGAAAGCACTAACCCGTGCTTTTTAAATGAGGTTTGAGTGTGGTAAAAGATGAAAATGTAGAAAGGAGAAATCTTGCCTATGAAGACTATAGAGAGCAGGTGTCTAAAATGGGGGTTGGAAGAAGAGAGAGGGCACAGTACCTATCAGAGAAGTCAGCTTACTACTCATGATGCAAAAATTGCTTAGGTTCCCCCAACCTCTTTGTAAGACCTAGTGATTCATCTTATTAAGGATGAGTCATTTGAAACAGTGAACAACTAGCTATGAAAATGTTTACCTTAGTCTTCATCACAGATTTGGCCTGTCCCTATTTCTTTAGTCAGAACAACTCATCATCTTGTTCCTTCTGTTCTTTAATCTCATGATATTACAGTGGTTTTGATAACTTGGCATAGACCAGGTGTGATGGGTAGGAGAAATGGGAATGGTATAAAGGTACTATCTGTGGATGGTAGAGATATGGTAAGAAAGGGATGAACTTGTGCAGATTGGCTCACAAAGGATTAGTGGGGAAATGGCAGTTATAAGGTACCTCTTAAAATTAATTTTAAGAAAACTATAAGCAACTGCTTGGGCTGAAACTTTCCATGCTGATATTTGTCTTGGGACAAACCTTCCTGGCAATTTTTCTCATTTTCAAGAGACAGACTTCAGAGCTCAGAGGACACAGGGATTTGCAATGTGGAAAACATTCTGGCAACTTATTCTAGGAGAAAATATTTTGAAATTATTTGTCTTGTATCAGAGACATCCCGTAATGAACCAAATTCATGCATTTATACTTGCCATATAATGAACATAGGAAAAGAGATGTTCAGAGTTATGATGGAAAATACAAGCACAATGCACAGCTACTTAGTGCTCTGAGAGCTCACATCATCACAGTGCAATCCTTGTTGTGGCATTTCTTTGGTCTGGATGCCTACAGTCTTTCTGTGGCTGGCTGAGAACACAGTAACAGTTAGCTTAAGTTTACATGTGTCCCATGATTCCAGGTTATGTTGTCTCAGCTTAATAGTCAATATCCACCTGGGCAAATCTCATTGCTTTAGCTTCAGCTTATGCTTTTGTGGCAGGCTGTACTGAAGTGACACCCTGACTCCTTCAATTCAGTGAACTTTAACTGTTGCTAAGTATGTAGCAGCCAACACCAGGCTTCAAGTGTGCAGTACTGTGTGGATTATGGACACCCCCCTTTGACTCCAACAGTAATTGTTAGTGATCTTGGAATAAAGCTCCCTTGCTATTATCACATGGATAAGCTGTAGTATTAAAATTGTGACACTCATCAGAGTGATGATACTTTTATACGCTTGTCCCAAGTTGTTGGCCCCTGAGTAAGACGGGATAAAACTTCTTCCTGCCAACCTTTGAGGCACTGGAAGACCAATGCCAATATTTCCTATTACAGTAAAAGCCAGTCCTGTTTGTTTTCAGGTCAAGTGAAAAGTAATTTTTATGGTAATGACATGGAGCTATCAAAACGTCAAATTCAAGGCAGGCAGGAGCTCGGGAACCACCTTTAGTCTAAAGCAAAGAGTGAGAGGTCATGTCAGGTCTTAAGATCTTCACAGAAAATGATCTGCAGGCTGCTCTGATCCTGTTTCGATGATCTTTTTTCTTTAAGACAACTTTATCATTAATGTAAACATATAGTGTTACTCCTTGGCTTTTCCTACTCCTTGCTTTTCTTGTTTATTTCTTTAATATAAAAGAGAAAGTGCTGCAATTTCTCTCCTTCTATTCCAAATAATTTCTCATTTTCTTCTGCTCATTTTAAAATCCTGAGGCTAAGCCTTCCCTGAAGACTCTAGTTTTCCAATTTCCAATAACTCCAAGTTGACCCAGCATAAGCTTATTCTCCTCCTTGTGCCTCTCTTGCTCATGCTTTAGGTTCTGCTGCTGCACATGTGGCAATTTCACTTTGATTGCTTTCCATTTTCCCCTCTGTCTACAGTAAATTTCATATAGCACCCACCCAGCTATTCATCCATTTTTTTTTGATCCTTGCTCTGCTACAATTCAGAGTCTTAATGTTATTTTCTCTCCACCCCTGTTTCAAACCTAAATCCAAATCACAGACTCTCAAGTAAGCCAGGTCTATTACCTACAAATAAAGAACTAGGTACTTTTTCTCTCCTGCCATACTTCAGATCTTAAATACAACTAGGATGAATTCTTATTACCTATCTTTTTTCATGCTGTTTTTCTGTTTAGATCTTCCTGAGAAGCTCTCTTTGGGCTTGCTCCTGCCACTGTCTCTAAGCTGAACCCTGAAGCCACTCGGCCACCCTCTCACAGGGGCTTTCTGCAAAGCAGAGACCTCCTGCAGGAGGGGGCTGCGCTGGCAGCCTCGGGCTGCTGCAGGATGCCTGGAAAGCAAAGCCTCCTTCTGCACACCCTGGCTCCAAAGTCCCTTAGTGTCATTGGGAGTAGAACTGATAAGGATTTTTTCATATATTGCCTTTCCATACAAAAATATTGATTCACTAAAACAGACTCATCTCATCTTTTTCATGGAAACTTGCTCTTCCTTAAATTCTTGCTACTACCAGAATACAAAAGCAGAGCAGAAAATAGCTACTGATTAGGGCATTTCCATGGCCAAGGAAACAGGTTCAAAGCTCTTGTCAGAACAGGACATGGTAAGGTTGTGAACTCAGGTATGTGGTGTCCCAGGTGAGTTCTTGAGTCACTGAATTATTCCAGGATAGGAATTTTATGCCCATTTATCAAGCCGTTTCCTCTATTCCTTCACTCTTCAGTGATTTATGTAACAAAACAGAGGAATCTTTTTCCATAAAACTCTATTAACCTTATCCTGACTTTCTATTTTTGAATCGTACGTTTGATTTGTCATGTGTGGAGGTTTGCTTAGGGAGCTCTTGGTTGGCACTTGTTAAATCTGTTTGCAGATTACTAAATCCTATTGTATAAGAGCACATTCTTGTAGCCAGGGGCCATATGAATACCTAGATAAATGCTCATGTGGATAAATTGCTTCTAATAGCTTTGTGTTTCTGTGCAAACAACAGTTGCTTTCCTGCCAAGGAAAAGTATTACAATAAACATAAAATACAAAAATATGAACAATTGGAAATACTTCTATCAATTAAAAATACTTCTAAAGAGATAAGACAAAAAACGTAAAGCATTTAATGTTACTTACATGCGATGTTTGGCATTTGTTCTTTGTTTAAATGTTGATATGAGATTCCAGCAAGTACGGATACTATGAGGAAGGTAGTTTATTCCACTGATGCATGCTTGGCTATCTGCTGAGGTGGTGTACTCCAAAGTGATCCCTTCTTAGGGAAGGAACTGAGATGTTCCCAGCTGGGGGTATTCCTTCCATAAACTAAAACTGAAAAGACTGTTCTTCTGTTTTGAGCCCTGCTTCCATCAGAACCCTGAATAAATGAGCAGAAAGATAATGAATGAAAAGCAGATGTTCCACTTAGAGTACTGTATGAACTTGCAGAGATGAGCAGGCAAGAATGAAGATGATTACAGTGGAAAATTAAAAGAAAATGGAGACAACTAAAAATGAAGAGTTTGACATAGTCCTGAAAATGAAATATTATTCTACGTATTCTCCTGCCGCAGCTGCGCTATGCATCTACCTCATTCTTTATTATAAGTTTTAGTGGAAAAGAGAGAGCATAAACTGAGAAACCACCTAAAATGCATGCTTTGCCAAAGTAATCAATTGTCATTTGACTGCTATGATGACTCCCTGGACTCTGCCCTTTGCTTCCCTGTAAACACTTTTTTCCTGTGCGATCACGCAATCCTCTGCTGCACCAATCCATTAACGCATCTGCAGCCACAGAAAGTCCCAGACTGTTGAATTTACTCTCACTTGAACCTGCTGCATGTAATAACCATGCCTGCCTTCCCTAAGGAATAACACTTAGCTGACAGCTGGGTAAGTCCCTCAAATAAGGCCTTGGGCAATGTAACAGGAATTCTTGGCTGAGGCTTTCAGGTACTAAAGTAATACAAATAAATAACTACATTTTATGATGGTGATCTGTGTGTTGTTTTAGCAGTCAGCCCTTCCAGTAAAGTCGGTAACAAGTAAAACATAAAATTATAGATGTAAACTTGTTCTAATAGATTTGTGCTGATGATCTGTTACTTACTGTTCTTATGTAGTTGTTTGTCAATGTGCAAAAGGATGAGAGGAAAGGGCTTACCCTTCAGCAAGGGAAGTAATTGTCTTCCTGTGCACAAAGGACAGTTGTTGCAACGGTCTCAAAATAATAACAATAATGCAGTTACCTGCAGGCAACATTGGCCTCCAAGCAACCAACAGGATTGTGTTACCATTATATCCCCTGAATTCTAGTTACTGGGCTGCTGAGAAGGCAGAGTTTACTGTGCCTTCTACTTGTGATGGCTGTAATATAAAGGCTGCCAGAAAAAACTCCGCTGATTTGTGCCAGGCACTCCATCATGGCATGATAAAGCAGGAAAGCGGAGCCATAGGAGTGCTAGTTTGCCGTGGAAGGACTGTAGCTTTGCATAGTTTCATCTGCACTGGCTGCTCTGGGAGTATGAGTACTTACATGTTTGCAGGACCATGGCCCAGGCTGACAGTAAAGATGCAGAGTTTCTCTTCCAGTTCCATATAAAACAAAACTTCATGCATGTCATCTGTAGCTATTTAAAGGAGACAGTCCTTACACAAGGAAAAAAATAGTTGCTGCTTTCTCATGCTGTCCTTCCAAAAAAGCTTAGTGTCCTCCAACAGCATTTCCATGTTTCATTCTGTCTTTTCATTCCAAGACTTTTCCCCCTGCACCCCTTGTGACATGTATGCAGACTTCTTATTGAGTAGTTCAGAATAATTAGGTTGATCTCAAACTTTTATAAATAAGTTGCACAAAACAGAACAGCAGTTTGGGTGCAAGCGGGACAGCACAGGCGGAGAACTGGAACTGAAGCTCACAGCAGCCCCTTCCCTTAAATAAAGCAAGCAGTACAGGCTGGAGTGGGGAGCTTCACTTAATACCCAACAGTGATTCCCTAAAAATAACATGGCTGTAAACTCATTCTAAAGTACATCACGACATTGCAGGCTTGTGTTGACAGCCCCCGAAACCGAAGCAAGAGGGAAGATGCAAAGCAGGCTTCTGTGACCAGTCATTTCACTTCTAAAACTCACTACTATGTAAATTCAGGTCTACATTGTCCTTGTTTTTCTGCAGCTATCCTAGGGTCTACACTTAATGCCAGGAACAGTCACCAAAATGGTGCGATATTTCAGAATCTGGTTAGAAAACAAATACTAAAACTGTAATCATGAGCAGTTTCATTGGGAAAGATGATGCTAAGTGTTACTTGTTTGTGACAGCTGGGAGTTCATCTGTTGGTAATATCTAATACAAAATATAGCTTGTGTTGTCATGTGTCTTCTATTTTTTTTATATCATGTTTGAACCTGAAGCAAAAAAATTAAAGGGGAAGAAAAGAGTGATACTTCAGGTAATTTCTTAAATCAATTTACAGCAGCCCAGCTGACATCCCCTTCCTCTTCCCCACCCCCAAAAACCAAAGCCCAAGGTTGCAGAGGGAAAGGGAATGCATTCAAAGCATGCTAACTTGAGCAGAAATCAGGAAGCCTGCCACCTCAGAATAACAGGTTTGCTCTCCCAAGCACCAGCTGATATAGCTGAGAGTACAAGAAAAGAGCTACAGGACACAAGTATGTATGCAGTGAATTTCTGTGGTAGGAGGGGGAAGGTTTAAACAGGAAAATTCAGTAATGGTCACTCTAGTTTTCTTTTAGATCTGAGATTTGCATGCAAAGCCAAATTTCTTTCATTCTTCCACACAATCCAGCACTAGATGCACTAGTAAAAATATTTTGTAAGTGATAGAAGTAGAAACAGAAGAGTTGATGTATCCATTCCAAGGGTTGGTTTTTATTTTTCTGAAAACTGTCATATAATCACTGCACTTAGTTGCTGTTGGACCAACAGTCAAAGGTAAACTTTTCTTTATTGGTGCTAATTAATGTATCTG
Organism: Nipponia nippon; assembly: GCF_047370975.1. Lineage (NCBI taxonomy): Eukaryota > Metazoa > Chordata > Aves > Pelecaniformes > Threskiornithidae > Nipponia > Nipponia nippon. Next base: position 107,740,248 of record NW_028262347.1, read on the forward strand.
TTTACTGCTGGCAACAAAAACATGAAACAGAGTTAGGGTCAGAAGACACAGAAACCGCAATAAAATTACCAATTCAACAGGTGTCTTGTCTATGTAGGATTATTGAGTTATTGTCAAATCTTTCCTAGTCCTACAAGTTGGAGTGAGAAGGTATCTGAATCAATTGTTAAAAGCATCTTTGTTTTCCAAAGTCAGAATGATTACCACGCATTCTAATTTAATTTGCAGTAAAAAGCCTCAGTAATGCCTAACAGCACCAGCACCACTTCTTCTCATGGTGGCTGATAAATTTTTGTGGTCTCCAAACTTGTTTTTAATGTTAGGCAGCTTTTGCTATTCCAAAATTATTCTTGTAGCCTTACATTTGAACACGTGCATGGCTTTTACAAAGAGACTTCATTAAGGTAGCAGGGCAAAAAGTCAGACAAACCAATAAATTTTGGAGTTATTAAATTAGCATCTTAATTCTGAAAGGACAAACTTCCAAGGATATAGGACTTCATACAGTTCCTTGATAAGTATTGTTTCTGCCAATAAAATTGAGTTGTGGAAACAATGAGTTACCCTCTTTTTCACCAATTATAAAAAAAAGAAATCATATTTTCTGCAAGAAAGGTGTTAACCCTACTTGGAAAGTTCTTCTCTTCTATTGTTGAGAAATGATTATTCAAACATTTAACCTTCATTTAGCTCTACGAATGTCATTTGGTAGTGGAGGAACACCTGGTCTCCTGAAGGCCCAGGCAGGTGAAACAGGTTCTACAACTAGGATAACTTAAAGGATAACTTAAATTTACATTCTTAAATTGCACATGGAGGTGTTTTTCCCTTTAACTGGTGCAGTTTCTCCTATAATTGAGCCTATGAAACATCCCCCTTTGAGCATCAACAAACACCTCCTCAGAGCCCTGCTTCTAGAAATAAGCAGGGTGAGTGGGTTGCAATTAGAGCTGCCTAAATAAGCAGGGACTTTTGGATCAGTGGCTAAGCTGGAATATCCAAGAAAAGCATTGGTTTGACTCAAAGTGAAATTCTCTTGGATTTGTTTTTTCAGTAAAATAAGGATGAGATCTCCTTACCTGTTTCACTTGACTCAAAATCAGAAAGTTTACTTTGTTTTAGCATTGGTTTGGCAATTTTCAAAACAAATGTCAGCTAAATATGAAAGTATTTTGACTTTCTAGTTTTTCCTCTTTGGTTACCATTACATGCTAAATCTGAACTGAATTCACGAAAGCTTTCTCTCCCAATTTCCTCTTCCCAAGGGAGGAATTTTTCAACAAAATATTTACTGAAGTGTATTTATAACTTCAACTTCAGTTGCAGAACTCAAGTCAGAAGTAGGTCTTGTGGCCTTAGAATGTGTTAGGTGTTGAAATCTTTTGTCCAGAGGATGATGAATTCAAACAACCTCCAGTGACCCCACTTGATTAAAGGTTGAGAGCCTGGCCCATGAGAGGCTCTGATTTCCCTCGGATGGGGCTGGGATTACTGCTCCCAGAGCTGGTGTTGTGGCCTGGGGTCCTGTTGGGCCAGGTGCCGCCCAGGTGCAGAGGATAAAGCTGGTCCCTGCTGCAGGGAGGTGGAATTGCCCCTCCAGGTGTGCAGATAGGTGATGGTGAGGGAGAGAAGCAGCCAGAGCCCCCAGGATGGTGGGCAGCCACCACTGCATGGGGGCAATAGCAGTGACATCCAGGTGCCAAACAGCTGTCAGCTTTGTGTTGCTGCTAAAGCAAAAGAGAGACTTGAAGGAAGGATTCAAAAGGGGATGAGGTGCTCCCTGTAAACACTGGCAAAACCCGCTCTCCTCAAGCCTGTGGCACAGAATGGCAGGGATAGAAATCCCTGTTTGAAACTTCCAGTGAGCAACGAAGGCTGACAGCGCTCTTCTGCTAAGGGCAGGACAGCAGATTTCCCTGCCCCCTCTACACCCTTTACCCTGTACCCTCTACCCTTACATGCCCATTGCTGTAGCAGATCAAGCCATCCTGTTGTGTAGGAAAGTGGAACAAGAGCTGCAGGTTAGATGAGGAAAAATAAACACAAAAATAGTTGTATGCAGCATTGGTGCTGGCTGTGGTCCAGAACGAGCTTTCCAGTGTCTGTGGGGCCCTGGAAGATGGGAGAGGTCAGAAATTTAAACCACCTCCTTTCTGCAAGTGTGTTAGGATGACTGGCCAAAGAGATGTTAGTCAAATAAATCAGATTCCTTTGTGGTCTGAATGTACATCCATTCTGGATCTGGGAGACAGCAGGATCAAGCATATTGAGTCTTATTCTGGATTTTTTTTATCTGGTTCCGGCTGGAGATGTGGCCCCAGTACCAGGCTCCGCAAAGTTCTCATGCACAAGAATCCAATTTGTAATTTCTTCCAGTTCTTATACAGTGGCACAGGGGTGTTTGGTATCTCGTGGAAGGTGCACAGCCTCAGTCCGCAGCTTGCACATCTGTGCAACCCTTAAAGCAGACCCAGCTCACTTGCTATGTGCTTCCCAAAGCACTCTTATCACAGTGCTTTTAGGACAGCAGGGAAGTATGTGTGTGTGAGTTCATGCATATGTAGATTTTAGTGGTGAAAAGGGTTGTTTGCTTTAATCAGAGCTAACTTATTTAACAACGAGGCTTTATGCATTCATTGGTGTGGCTGCCAAATTTGTAAACTGACTGATTCAATAATTTTTCTTCTTGTATTCTGATAATTACTGTGAAACAAGATAATGCGGGAAAACTACAGACTTCTTTCAATGTTGAATTGTAGATGTGGAATATTTGACTTAATAGATTCATTAAAATACTTAATTTTTAGCCTTGCCCATTCAGGAAGAAGGTTAAATCACAACTTGGGCTGACACAGAATTTTACAGTCATGAATACTATGAATTATATTATCACATCAGAATATTTTAACACTTACAAAAAAAAAAATGGCTAAAGCAGAAAGAGGAAACTTTTGAACAGATTTTCTGTTCTATAAAGCCCCAAAGGAAAATCTTTGCACGAGGGTTTCCTTTTTGTTTAGATTTATTGTTCGAAGTTCTAAAATGCACTTGGTACTGTATGAAAGGCCCCTCAGCAGAGGCTTACCATTGATGTTAAAGGGAGGGTGAATGCTAAGCTGCCATATGGAACTGTTGCAAAGCAACATGGATAAAGCCAAAGACAATAACTCTTAACTTTGCTGTTCTGATAACTTAAACTCTATGTCATCAGCTCTCTCCTTAGGTTACCTGCTTACAGCATATCCAGTTGCATGCCAAGCTGTGATCTGTCTGCTCTGGTCCACCTGGGAATCTGTCCTGCCCCCACAGTGTTCCTGACCCACCAGACCCAAAACACAGCTTTTTCCTTCAGCTTTGACCTCCTCTCCTTTGCTCATTCAGATTGAAAGCACCTGAAATGCAGGTTTACCCAAGCACTCTGGACTGAGCCAAGCTGCATAATAATATCTTTTAAAATTCAGGTCTCTGAGCCCATGGTTTAGAGTTGTAAACCCATAGTACAAATCTTATCTCTTGCTAGACCAGCCCTTATCTTCACAGATCTCTAATTTTATGAAATTATAGTCCCTGGGCTCTTATTAGAGAGCTGCATTATAAATGACTGCCAACCAATCTATTTTCCTTTCTACTTAGCAGTAGGAAACAAAATTAAAGTTCCTTTGCACCTGGTGGGACACAAGAGTTCCAAGGCTGAGGATGACACATGATGCATTCTCTGCTGTAGGCAGCAGAAACAAAATGTGTATTTTTAGACTATTAATAAGTTATGACCTCAAAGAAAAATAAGAGATGCCATGGAAGTATTAAATGTAAGGACAAGGGGAGGGTGGGTTTTTTGTTCCATATTTAAGGGAAGAAAAACCTGGCAACCAACTACTATAGTGAACTACTTATCTCAGAAAAGGATGCAAGAACTATAGTCAAAGATCAGTGAGATGTTATCAGCTTCTCTTTGTGACCACAATAGTGTCTGGTGTTATATATCCTTCTTCACAGGCAGGAAAGACAGATGACTCATGAAGATCAGCCTGATACATCACCACTATTTTCCCTCTGGGGAACTACAGAAGAAAGGTCCTTTGGAGACAAGTTTGTAACAACATCCTGTAAGTGCACGAGGTCTCCTGGATGCTTGCTGCCCTGCTCAACAGGGACGTTTTTTGTTTCATGGCCCTGGCTGTGGAAGAGGAGGCAGAAATTGTGAAGGAGCATGCAGAACATGTTCCCCGAACTTAACTATTAATGTGCTTACGTTGGAAATGCCGTGTTAACATTGCCAACCAACTGCATCAGGTTTTACTTAATTGTGTCCTGATTTGGTAACACTATAATAATTAAAATGCACTATTCTTGTTAGAAGAAAGGAAAGGTTTGTTGTACAAAAGACTAATTAGATTACTTATACCCTCAATGTCAAGAGCTTTTGAAATCAAACCAATAACTATGTATAATTCATGAGGGTTGTTTTTCTTCCACATGTAATTACTAATCCAGAAAACCACCACAAAATGAATTGTGATTTAACTTTGAGGAGCCTGTAGTTCCTCAGCTGTGGATTAAAGGAATAAATTAGGCCTTATCCATTAAAAAAAAAAAACCAACAAACAAACCAACAAACCCAAACAAACAGGAAAAAAAACAAAACCGCTGCTGAGATAGAAAGGATCACAGGGAATCTAGACCATTCTTCCTCCACAAAGCAGGAGAGACTACATTCTCAAACCTACTGATGATATGCTTGTTGGTGCTCTCTCCCTCTCTTCCTCTCCTCTTGGAAACGCCTGGTGATGGATATCCCACATGGTGTCTAGAGAACCTACTGCAGAGCTTTACTAAAAGGATGATTTCTGCCCCCCTGGGCTGTAAGTTGCCAGTTCCTCTGGGACATTTTGAGATGCATAAGCCCCTTTCTATCTGGTATGCTCCCAGCACAGAGATCAGACACAGCCTTGGTGATGTTACCAGCACTCTGTAAACACCCCACACAGTATGGGTTTATTTAGCTGAAAAAAAATAAAAATAAAAAAAGAAATCAAACCCAAACAGAAGAACCATGTAGTTGAGGTACATCTTAAGAAAAAGCACCAAAGCTATTACCTTAGACTGTTTCCTGTTGAGACTGTGGAAGGTTTCCCTCCTGACTTTAACTGCATAATTATGAAATTTGACTCAGCTATTGAGTTTTATGGCAGCTCAATCTGACAAAGCTAACAAAAAGACAGAGCTCATACACTGAGTGCTCAGTGATCACAAAGTAGTAAATCACGTGGAGGATGCCTATGCAGTTGTGTAACTCCATATCAGTTTTTGCCTCCTGGGAATGAAATGAAGGAGTCCTAGGGATGCCAAAAGTAACTAGTGATACATTATCTGATGACCAAAAGAAGAATGAAGAAGCTTTGGGCCAGATCTAATGCAGCTACGATGCTTAAGGCAATTGATTTATGTCAGTCTACGTTAGCAGGGGATTTAATCCTCCATGTTCAGATGACATCATGTTGGAAAAGCACTTCCAGATGAAAGTGTTTCTTTTGTCCCTCTCCTCCCTATCCATCATTAAACAGCAAAAAGAAGGGAATGGCAATATTATCTGGCTTTTTTCCTCCTCAGAATTCAAGGTGCCATAAAAAAAAATGCCTTCTAACTGTCCCTGTGATGCATAGCTCTGGCACTTGCCCATGCTTTAGCCTGGCTAGAGAATATGCTCCTATTGAAACACTCCTGCCCCCGCTTTGACCCTCCTGACCAGCACCATAACAAATGCTCATGGGGATTGGGCTGATATGCAGTGTTGCAGCAGGGAGCTGAGGGTTTGGGGGCTCTTTAAGTCAAAGACAAAACCAAGGCCATGGAATTTTAATCTTTTCAGACAGATGCAATATGCTGTACAGCTTTCCAAATGTGACTATCTCTCTGAACACCCAGGCGGAGACATGCAGGCGCTGGGCCTATCGCACAGGGAGCAGGGAGACCCACACTATCCTGGAGGGTAACTAGTAGGGTCTTCTCAGGGCTAGGGGAAGAAAAGGGTAGGACACTGCAGATATGTAATCGTGCTCACCATTGCAGTGGAGAAAAGTCATGTCTGAGAGTTATTAGAGAAGCAATTACTGAATGGTTAAGTGCAAAGTGGCTCGGTTGTTGCCCTGAACTCTTAAGGAGGGAAAAACTCTTTCCTGTTGATTTCCTCAGTGTATGGCCTAGTTATGCAGGCTGTGTGCTAGGGGGTCGGGATTTGAGCCAGTGTTTGGCAACTCCAGAAATCAAAGACTTAGCACTTTGACTCATTTGCAAGTACCATGTAATGAGCTTTGAGAATTCCTCTTTAGTCTGCGTTTGCTCTCATAAGGAGTTCTGTAGCCCATGTATATTAGGGCAGCATAAATGACAGATGAGTCAAAGCCTTTTTCAGTTTTGTCTCTTTTGAACCTGAAGAAGAATTGTCTGACTTGACTGTCTATGCTCTCCCGAAATTAATTAGAGCTTTACTTCCACTACTTCAAGTCTCAGTGAAAGTTTGTTTCCTACTCATCATGACGACAGTGAAAAGCTTCTTAAACATTATCTATCAGCAAGTTCAGCACTTTCTGGTTCCCCAAAAAAATTCAAAGGTGAGAGTGTGGGTTCCTTCCCCCCTGTTTCCAGATTCTAGGAAGGTAATTAAAATCCTGAAGCTAGCAGAAAATTCTGTACAGAACTCGGATTCAGCCCTGTTGAGTGAAGAGGGGACACATCCACTAAGCTAAAGACTACAAAACCAAGCTAGATCACACCTGAAGTATGCTTCAAGGCTCCTTATGTGAGCCTTCTAACTGCGTGGAACAGACATTCATATGGTTTTGTTCTCATTTGCCTTATTTTGAAAACTCTTTTTTAAATTTTGAGGTGCATTTCAGACATTAGTTTTGAAAAGCATCTGATATTGGCCTAACTCCCGTTGAAGTCAACAGGAGCTTTGAGTCACAAAGTGACCATAAACCAAAGTCACCAGAATGACCAGTTGTGATGGAAAAGAAAGGAGAGTGGTCCTGCTGGGGAATAAGGTGACTCCTTGGGCCTCGGAAAAGCTGCTTTAGTAGCAGACTTCTAGTGTGACATCAACACATCACTTTGCCAGTGCTTCAGTTACCCTTGCTCCATAGAGAGGATATTTCCTTGCCCAGCAGGAAATCATCTGAGATACCTGGCAAATAAATGGCCTTATGAACGCTGACTCTTACAACTGGCTAAGGTTACCTTTCTCTCTACTGTAACTGTAGGTCTCTGGAGTGGTAACAACATTTTCTGGCATTACCTTGAAAACCAAGGCCATGAGTGCCAGACTTGAAATCTTAGTACGCAGCAATGGTGTGACTGTGTGTGTGTGTGTACTTACAGATAAATTCTGGCACTGTAGCTGAATCACACCTTGATATTCCTGCAGATGGCAGTGGTACGTGTTCTGGACATGGGACATCTCCAAAAGTTACGCTGTTTGCCTTCTGAAAAATGGTGAAGTTACAGCTCTTGCTGCAGTAAGAAATATTTTCTTGGAGTTCTGCTTTAGGACTTGCAGCAGATCGTATGACTGCCTGCCTAACACCAGCCAAAACAGTCCCTTCCTGAAGTCCCCTCCAAAAGGAAAATAGGAACTCTGATATGGGTAAGGGCTGTCTGAAAGATGAGGAGGAGTGAGAACCAAATCTGAGCAAGATATTTGGGCCAGTAAAATCCAGTCTGCTTCTTGCTATGTCATTATTCAGGGTCATCTACCCCTAAATAGTGGGGGAAGTCACACAAACAAATGCCTATTCGTGTCCAATTTCTTTAGCAATTGACAAACTAAAGACAAACACAGGCTATCCAAAGTTGTCCTGGTTGTAATGCTAGACACCAGCAGCTTCCTAGGAGTATTTTGATAAGGACAGCTAATTAAGAGCAGGGGGTAAGTGCAAGGCTGTTGTTACTATCCTTTTATATGTGTATGTTCATATATACACACAGTATTTTAATTTTTATATATATGTATGTAACTGTATGTGTATAATTTCTGGGCTTTAAATTGGACAAACATTTTTAGATTTGAGTTTGTTCGCTGGGTGGATCTTCCAAAGAAAGCCAACCCCACTGTTAATTAAAGAGCTCATCAGTCCTGCCTGACAATCTCAGCTTTTGGTGACAGCACCTGGTCAGTTTTGATGATATACCGCTGTTAGTGATCACTGAGAATTAAATGCTTAAATTCTTATTTACAAGATCTATTCCTGCAGGAATCTTGCCTTATGCAGTTGCTGTCTCTCTTGCCTATCATCCTCTTAGCTCCATTATAGTAAGCAGTATAAACTATACTTTCTTCCACATGCCTTTTAAAATGCCTCTTGTTATGAAGGCAGAATCAAGAGAAACGCTTGATGCAGACTATACTGCGAGCTCTGCTGCTGTATAACGAAGGAGAAAAAGGCGGAAAAGAAGGATTTGAATCCTGACTTCTTATGGTTGAATGGAAACAGAAGAATGTTGTGGGGGAAAAAGCTTTCTAGAGTGGAATCTTGAGCTAGAAGTAAGCCCTTTGCACTACGAAGTGTTCAAGCTATAAAGTATAAATGAAGGAGCCTTTTTTTATTTTTAAAAGGTGCATGGATTTGTATCATCCCATCTCAAAGGAGACCAAAGGGCCAAATCTGAATGTTTCATTGTAGAATAATGGTAGAAAACTATTTGTATGTGAATTTGAGATAAAGTCACAAGGGAGAGGGCAGGGAGGTGGGGAATGTAGCAAGTCTCTCTAGAGCATATTCTCCTCTAGCAAGAAAACAAGATGAGTCCTGAGCAGAGATATTTAATATCTCATATTAAGAAAAAAAGGGGCAATTCCACTCCGTGCTCATCTGAATCCCCAAAGCTGCACATGACAAAGAACTTTATTTAGATCTCATCAAAATCTTTTCACTTCTTACCAGGAAAAATGTGATTCTGATCATCATCAGCATCTATTAAATTCTGGTTTTGTACTATCATATTTGTCATTTTATGAGCTGGTGCTCGGTGCAAAAATAGAAATATTAATGCATGCTGATGCTTGTATTGGATGTAGCATACAAAGGAGCAGTTCAAGAGATAGAGGCATCTGGCAGGCTGCCACTTAGAGATGAGAAAATAATAATTCAAATGTGATAAGAAAGTTACAAATGCCCTGTATATGGGAGTGGTAAAATTCTTATCTGCATTAATACCTCACTATTTCTGGGTTACTCCAAGTCCAGCGTGTGTATTTTGAAAAATGTGTATGTTCAGTGGAATGAAAAAGTTTTGGTTTTTAACCGTAGTGTAATTGCCAGAGGTGAATCGAGCTCCTTGGTGGTGAGGAGGAACTGGAATAATTTCAGCTGCTCATGTTTCAGAATTGTCTGGTTACTTTTAGGATTCCATGTAACTGATGCAAAACATAGATAATGGGCTGGGCTGGGGGCAAGGAGGCGAAAGGTTATTAGTAGATCAGTCCTGAATGTGCATTTATTTCTGCTCTTAGCAATTATAGCAGTCATTGCTGCTTGCTGGGGATTTTGTTTCCCTGGGGAGGAGGCCATCACAAAAACAAACCCGCGGTAACTAGTACAGCTTGTCTGCTAAAAAGACAAAGCATTATTGTCGTGAGAAATGCTACCTTTAGAATGAGCACTTAGGTTACTCCTGGAACTTGGCACTTCACTAGCTCTTCTCTGAGCACACAAACTTCACAACTGACTATTTACACATGCCTGAACAGTTGGTGAGAAAAATTGTGCTGTTACCCCACCCCCAGGAAAAAACGAGACCCCAAATATGTTTGTTAAAGGAGGTCTGTATTTCTTGTAAGGTAAAGAGTGTTCCATTAAACAGAAAAAATACTAAAGTCTTGACTTGAATTTAACCAGCATATATTGCAAGGAGGAAACTTTAAGAGAATATAAAATTAATACTGAGACTGCAGCTAATTCAGAAGACAGGAAAGAATAATGTAATTTGCTCCTTTGAGTGACAATACAGATTGCTTAACCTTTAGTTTTGTAGTCTCTTCTCCCAGTATCAAATCTAATGTACTTACCAACTTAAGTATTCACAAATGGACTGCCTCCTGTTTATTAAGCTGCACTAGTGCTTAGCACAGCCTCCCTAAACTGAGCCCCTCAAGCAGCGCTGCACCCAGGTGAATGATGCTTGTGCAGCACAGGCAGTCACATCAGCAGCTGCACTGGAAAAAAAGCTGTAAAAGCTGGCAGGGATGGGTTTCACAGCTGAAGACTTTTTTACCTTGAGCATATCACCCACCTCAGCTCACTTCAGTGGAAACAACAGTGAGCTTTTTTCAGTCTATGCAAAATCCTGGCACGTATGCAAATGCCAAGTGTCACTCTTTCTGCAGATACACAGCAGCTCAGATCACACCGCAAAGCGCCACTGTCCCAGTGCGGGGATGACAGAGCATCTGCACCAGCTGCCAGGCAGTTTGGATGCTCTCTGCCAGTTGTCATTCCACTCCACAGTGGTGGCTGGGAAGGAGGTGAAGAAAAGGGGGGGGCGGGGGGGGGGGGGGAAACTGAGAAAGAACTACAGCTAGGAGGAAAGACAAAAGAAAGGCTGGGAGATTTGTGTAAAGCTGGGAGAGGACTACAAGTGTTGCTGTTGTGACATAATTAGCATTAAAGATCTTAATTTAGGGCAAATATGCCTTCCTAGTGCTTTACAACTCTGTCCTTTGTCACCTGTGTAAATGTTCCTACCACAACATAAAGTTCTCTTATGGAAGAGATGCCCATTTAGAGTTTTCATCAGAAATACATATTTGTTTAAAAACATGATCAAATTGTTCAAAGTAAGTTGCATCAGCATACCCAGTGTGCTGTGATTCCTGTGTCATTCATATGATGAAGCTACCTGGAGAGAACCTCATCTATGACTTGTTTCTGCTTCATTGCAGAGCTAATACCCCCCAGGTTTGGTAACTTGTGATGACTAACGACTTGTTGGAAATACTGAAAATAGCTCATGGGGAGGGAAAAGGAAGAGAATCAAAGGAGACAGTTTTTCCAAAGCAGAGCTTCTGCAGAACCAAGGAGGTGTTTTCTGAAAGTTTGCTTTGATCCTGTTTCTAGTGAAAAACACTGTGTAAAAGAAAACTATATGGCTTATAAGATTAAAAAAAAAAAAAAAAATCTTTAGAGAGATTGAATCCTCATTCTCCTATTTATCTGAACAGAAATACTTGTACGTGACTTTAGTTCTTTCTGAAAACAATCTTAGAAGTTAAGATGGACAACTATTGATGTCTTTTTGCTTCTACAATAAGAAATGCCATTCACTAGGTAACATTTCTTTAATGCATGTCCTTTGGTAGCTCAGTAAAGCTCAGTTGTGTTTACTGTATGAAAAAGTAAAACTATTGTGGTAGAGGAGAGCTATTAAGATGTTTTTAATCTATGAACAATATTTGCCCCAAGAACTTTCTTTCATTTGTGTAGATTTCCTGTGGATAGGAGTAGGAGGTGCTTTGTAGCTGTTGTCAATATATTGTTTACATCGCTCTTTTCTTTCTCTGTAATTTCCTTTTTGTGGGTCTGGGAATTCTTGGTCTGGTTTTCTAAGGAAACAAGGCTTGTGCAATCATGTGATTTGGATGTGGTCATGCATCTGTCTGTCCTGCTGTGGCATCTTTTTAACCCACTAGCAAATTTCAACCAAATTAGAGAGCAGCAGCAGTCTCCAAGCAATTTGTATTCTTATAAATTCATGGAAATCAAGAGACGGTTACAGAAGGGGGAGAGAGAGGCTTTAAGAGTGCCCCTAACAAGGGAAAGCCTCTCTGCTGAGGACTCAGCTCTTATAAGACACAAGAGGAGCTACGTTACAAGTATCCCAAATCCAGGAAAATCTTCACTTAAAATTCACACCCGGTTTGCTCCCAGTGAACTCGGCTCCCAGATAAAATACATAGCAAACCAGACTCCGTTAGCTCCTCTGCTCGCAGAACTATTTGTTTTGTGTATGTGACCTTGATCAAGGGGAAGATAGATCCAAATGCTGCCTGTGCATTACTAATACCCTGTGTATTTAGAAATATCTGTATTAGGCGTGAAGAAATAATCATAAAAATGCTGCATTTTATGATTCATTAAGCTTTCAGTTGACACTTTGTGACATAACAAATAGGAGTGCACAAAAAAGCATTTCTAGGGCCCTTTATTAATTGCTCTGTTTCTGGGAAATCTGTTTAGAAAGTGGCCTGTTAGTGCTGCCTTCTCCCCTCCCTTGCAATGGCACGCAGCTTTTTCACCTCTAATGAAGTTTAATCAACACACAAAAAGTGGTAGGCGTTCCAGGTCACAGGCATTGTGGTGACTCAAACATTTTTAAGTGAGTGCTTTTGACAGACCAGAATGCACTTTTGCAAACCTTCCCTTGTTCTTCTTGGATGAACGAAGGTAGAAATATGGACTCCTTGCTGCACTCTGCGCATCGGTTTTGTCTTGATGGGGGTAATTTGTTGCTTCATTTTTGCATAAAGGAAACTGTGAATGAAATAATCCTTTTGGCATGTTATTGCTGTTTCAATTCTCATTCTGTTGTTCAGCACTTCAATAGTTCTGAAGAAAATTAACCACAGTGATCTAGCAGTTCTTTTATGTTGAGCTACGGGATTTTATTTTCCTGAGATGTTAAATGTATTTTCATGACATAAATCAAGTCAAAGAAAAGATGATATTTCTTATGAAACATTGTTTAACGTCTTACAGGGTTACAGAGCTGATAATTGGGAAGTTTTCCTATTATTTTCTATATGCAAAATTAGTGTTTCTACTATTACTTCCTTGCTGAGGAAAAGTCTTAAAAGGGAAAATGAGAACATATTCAGTTTTATACTTAGAATATTTTATACCTTAAACAAAACTGCTGTTCTCGCCTACCGCCATAAGAAAGCTTGCACACAGAAAACATTTCCCTTTCATGTTGCTCACCTCACAGTTACAGTACTGATGGAAGGTAAGAACATTTAGCTAGCAGTCACTTGGGTTGTCATGCTTTTCTTTAGCAGGTGGTGACTCTTTAAAGATCTGTATCCTATCTCTTGCTTCACGTAGCTCAACTTTCATCCATGCCCAGAGATTTAAGACTGGCTTTTATTCCGTGTATAGCTCATGTTCACTAAGGACTGGAGATACCACAACTTGTGTCCCTCTGACAATACTGCTGGTGCGCCAGAGGTGAATGGAGGTAAACCACTGAAGCAGGCCACTTTTCAGAGGTGCGCTATTAGCTTTGTTACCAGCTGCAGGTGACAATCAGGATTCAATGGCAGGTTACAATCTGAAGGCTTCTTGACTGTGTTGCAATAAGATTGCTTCAGCAGTATTGTATTATTTCCAGCCTCTCCATGAGGACAGCTTTCTATTTTTTGCTATTAGGGAAACATGCTGCCTGGAAATATGTCTATATTAAGACGATACATTATATGCTGTTGGGAAATAGATTTGCATCTGACTGGCTTATTCTTAGATGATTAGAGACCAACCACATACAAAAGTATTTCTTCAAATGTCATTTCTTATGTTTAATGTACAACTTGACAAGGAAGGCTCTGCTAAGACCTGCCTTCAAAGATGCTTAAAAACTTTCACAGAAATTTAATACAGGCAGGGAATGATGCCTGACCCCAAATGCTCTTATAAAGCTAAGTACTATGCGTACAAGGATGCTCTTGGCTTCTGTAGCTCCTTACCTTCTGTTCTGCTTACAAGAATGTCTCCTGGCCGGCTCAGAAGAGCTGGCTGCCAATGGGAATATTAGTGTAACCGGAGGGAGAACAACTGGAAAGACCAGATATGTTCTGCAATCCCAGGGATGCTCTTTAAGCAGGGAGAGGGGCCTGCATTCTGCAGCCTTCTGCATAGTCTGCTGGGAAAGCAGCCATCCTGTGACAGACAAAAAAGCTATGAAGGCCCTTTAAGAGAAAGGGAGAGGAATAGGTTTGCACTGGCATCTTCAGCCCCAGGAAAAAATGGAGCTCTTTGGTGTAGTAAGCAGAGCACGTGGCTATATGGGGTACCCCACAGTCTACTTACAGCAGCCAGGGCAGAAACTTGGGCATGGGGATGCCAAAGATCCTCATAGGAAAGGTGCTTCTACTCTTCTTCATACCACACTGACCCACTCACCAGTCACACAGGAAGAGATGGAGGGATTTCCTCCACATACTAGGGGTGCTATGGAAGGAAAAGGTATAACCCTCCAAGGTATGGCAGCACAACAATATAGGAGGAAAGTAACTGACAGGGAAATAAGACCTGTGTTGAGGAGAGAGAAATCTGAAAAAAATGGGGCTGCTTGGAATCCTAAAAGGGAAACTGAACAAAGAGCAGAGAAGCTGGGAAGACAAAAGGAAATTAGGGACAACACATCTCTAAGTTTGCCCTTGAAGTCCGAAAAACCGTTTGTGGTTTTCCCCTCTAATACAAACACCTCTTTCCTTAATGCAGCAGTGCAGCTTCACTAGTGGTCAGAAGATATATGGTCTGGTAATGAAGTGCTTAAACAGCATTTAAGATTTTTCCATTAGGTAGAAATACATATCCACCAGAGAAATATATTATTATTATTGATTTAAATTGCTGTGGTTTTTTGCATCTTCAAAAATCTTTTAGTGGCTTCTTGGAGAACATGGAGCATGAAGTACTCCGTTGAGGTTAGTGGGATATTTGCATTATTAACCCTTCCTGTTGCAATATCTGGAATAAACTTCTTTCTTAGGAGTTTACAAAGGACTCTACTGGAAATCCAAAAGTGTCTTAAAAATACAGTAATTCTGCTTTATATAAAGCCACACATCTCTGGAAATCTAACTGCAGAATGAACCATCACATTACTGTAAAGCTGAATAGCTTTAAATACAAAATGCTGAATTTCCAAAAGCCGCTATCAGTAGCCTTTTTGTTTTATGCACTATTAAACTGGTGTGCAACAGGCTGTCACTGAACATTTGTTCCACATTTTGCTGAATGAGGAATGAATGCAAGGCAGCTAAGGTACCTTCCCTGCAGAGAGTAAAGATGAACAAATCAGGAGCTGCTGCAGGGATTGAAAAGGAGAGGTGTGGGCTACCAGCAGTGTGTGCTGCAGTGATGCTTATTTGGGGATTGTGGAGAAGGAAGCAAGATGCCAGAGCTTGCTGAAATTGCCAGAGCTATTATATAAGCCATTTAAAACAAACAAAACCAACAACAAAAACCAACTCTAAGCTGTTAGCTATGTGGACTATATTGCTAATAGGAAAAAAGAAGTCCTCATTTGGTGTCTCTCTTGCAACTGAGAAAAGTCGGATTAGTGGATGGATGTTCTCAGAAGACAAATCATCAGTAATGGCTACCAGGAGTTACTATCGGCCTCAAGAGTCTGGCTAAGCATAAAGCATATATGAACTGCATCACCTAATCACATTGGTCGTGAAGCCACTCCTTTAGTTGAATATCATGTGGGACTTACATTAAATCTGTTGTATAAAGGAATCTGACCTCTCTTGGTAACAGTCCAGCACCCTTCACACCCCTAGGTCTACTTACCTAGGAACTCTGTGATAAAAGCTGTTGAGGAAAAATAGGTGAAATTTTCCAAAAAGAAAGATGGCATTAAGTAGGCTTGCTGTCAGGAGGGATTAAACTTGGGCTGATGAAATGTGCCCAAAATCTGTTCTGGAGACAGAAGTCTTCTATCTACCAGACAGGCTTAGCATAGCTAATGCCAGTGTAAGTGTATCCTGTCAGATCAGCATGCCTCTTTCTTCACCTTGCCGAGTGAGGCAGCTATGATACCGCAGCAAGGACACACCTAGCTTCACTTGTCACTCTTAAGTGGCTTTGCAGTCCAAACAGCCTCCTGAGTCAAAATGATAACAAATAGAAGATCAGTACTTCTTTTTTATAAGAAAGAAGATGTATTTTGCATTCGAAGTCCTCCAGGTTCCCCTAGTCCCTTGGCGTGGTGCAGCAGGGGCCACGTTGGAGGTGTCTGGACATCACTGAGGGGCTCATCCAGGCAGAGAGAAGAAGAGGGGCTCCATCTAATGGTTTAAGAACTCCTGTTCCAAATGAAAAAAATGAGAGAGGGGCCTCAGGCCAGCCTTGCTCAGGTTTCTGAGGCTTTGTGAAATACCATTTGATATTTCAATATCATTTGATATGAAATGCTTATCAAATGATAAGCAGATTTCACTAAATACTACTACTGGTCATGGTATACTCTCATTTAGACAGACATCCTATTTCATTATTTATTTCACTAGATACTGTGACTCATTTTTGAGCCTGGTACTTGACAATTGAAAGAATTCATCTCAAATAGAAACTAAAATTATGTTGTATCATACAAGATTTTCATTTTGAATGAGAGTCCAGTTAGGGAGGTCTGAGATTTGAAACCTGAAGTCCAAAGTTCTGCACTCACAGCAAAATTAAATTTGCTCACCTCCATCTGTAAAAGCAAATCTTAAAATATCAGTGAAATTATTTGAAACTGAAAATATCAACATTCAAAAGTCTATCTTTGGATATTTGTTTAAAAATTCTGATTTTTATTGTGAGTAGTTCTGCCTATACATAAATTGATGAAGCTTTACCTGTATGTCAGTTACTAAACCAGGTCTGACCAGCTTATTTTGTGTGGTGGCAACAACAGGATTATGAAAATTATTTAGTTCCAAGTAGAAAATAAAATCAGTCAGGAACAAGTTATTTCCTTTCTCACCTTTAATGTATGAGGGCTTTTTTAATAGGTTTTGAAAGGTATTTGATAGCTTCCCTTCTATGTTAGGAAAATACATAGACATAACATAGTGTTTTAAAGGAAGAAAGCATTCTCAAAACTTGGTTTTATACTTAACTGGGCTCTTTCTCCTTGCCTTTACAAAATGCCTCCTTGAATTAGAGCATCGCAATAGGGGTATAAGACTGTAAATGAGGATATCACCCTAGGTAGACAGAACCTACCTGCTTCTCACTGTGCAGTTCACCAGATAGTTTGTGCATCTATATTTTTTACTCTTCCACCAATGTCTATATCTGAGCAATTATGAAGGCTTCTCTTTCCCTCTGGTTGGTCTATGTGATTCTCTATAACGCACTTAATATGTTTAAAATTAGTGACTTCTATCAGTAATTAAGGTTATGTGGGGCTGGACAGAATGTAGCAGAGAAAATATAAACTAAACACAGAGGGAGGAAGGAGGAAATGGCAGTAATTACCGTCATCCAGCCTGGCGAGCTGTTTAGCGTCATTGGCAGATTTCATTCACATGATCTTGTGGGCAACCAGATAGAAAAAGTGGCATTGATTTTCTTGACTTCCCCTTCCAGAGTTTGTGAATGAAATCCCCTAACAGCATGAAAAAGCCTGCCTCTGACACTGTACCTGCAGCTAGCTCTCTGATGGGCAGAGGAGCTGCCAGTGCAGCTGAGAACTTAAATTATACAGGTACCTGACGCGCATTGTCTTTCTCTCTACTGCTCTTCTTTTTCCAGTCTTTGTTTCCTCACTCTCTGCTGCTCTTTCTCATTTCATCTTTCCAACTATGAATCTGTCTTTATCGAACATGCTATACACCAGTGAAGAAGTAACACCTTAAATTCAAAATTCAAATTAACTCCACAGCAGTGCATATGGATCCTGAATTTGGCAGGAATTTAGATGAGATCTTGAAATTTCCATTACATAAAATTGGGGGGTGTAAAGTTTTTCAGTTTCACCAATTCATCTTGTAGATTCTTCCTATTTACACTTTTGGCTGTGTGAAAATAGATTCAACGTTAAGTTTAGATGTCCACTTGCTTCCATTGATTTGTCACTAAGGATGTCTGTAAATTTGGTTGCTTAAAGCTCTTCCTCAAGACTTTGAATTTCAATTAAAAAAATGTTTATCGTGATGTTACTGAAAACGTAGTTTGAGCTTCTAACCAGCATTATAGCAAAGCATTTGGTTAGTATTAAGAGAGAACTTCTGAAGGCTAGATCTAAGCGGAGTTCAGCTGGGTGTTTGAAGGAAATAAGACCTACAGTGCCAGAGTTTGTCCATCTGCTAGCTTCCCTTTCATAATGATGATGGCATTTATTGACAAGTTCCAGCTATATTTGACAGACAGAGAGACTTTGAGAACAAAGCTCCTGGAAGCTTCATGGAAACCAGCAACTGGTCAGAGAAGAACAACCCGGATTAATGCCACCTCAATTAATGGCAGCTAGTCCCAGACATGTGCTTAGCTCCAAGGTGGAGAGCTGTAAGGGATGCAGAAGGGCAGCGGGTGATGCTTTGTGTGCTGTGGCTGGGAGGGGAAACAGGCATCTGGGAGCACCAGGAAAAGGGGCAGCATTAGTCTATAGGACAAAAATGGGTAGGGAACAGGCGGCCGCAGTCCTGCTGCTCAAAAAACAACGTGTTGGCTTACAAAGAAAGTAATTCATATTTAAAAACAGCAGGAAGGGGGTATGTGATGAGAGAAGTACTTTTGTGTGGCCTCCCTCCCCTAGTCTTTACAGACTCGTTATCCAGAGGTGAGAGATGAGTGTCTCAGGCACACTCCTCTGGCAAGAAACTTCTTTTCACTAATCTGACAGAGTGTTCCTGTAATTCTGTGGTCTCTCTTTGACTACCTTACAGGCAATTGCAGTTTTTTGTATGCAACTGTATGCAGTTTTTTGAGGAATGTCAGGGTGTCCCCATGTTTCCTAGCAGCCATACTTACGCCAGCTTTTCATATGCAAAGTTGAAAATTAATTGAAAGGACAGGATATTTAAGGTTTTCTGTGGAGTATTCAATATAGCAGTCCAAGGTGTTGACATGTCTGCCTTGAACAAATAACAGCCACCTGTGATAACTTTCATTGCCTACCATGAAGCTGTAGCCCAGCTGCCAAGATGGAGGCAGCTCTGCCTAAGCAGAGTGAAGTCAGGAGAAATTACAATTGGACATGTGACTTAAACACTTTCAGTTTGCTATAAACTCATCTGTAAATAGGAGAACTAAAAAATAAAGAGATCATGCACGTCATTAAATAAAATGAGATAAAAATAAATAATGCTCAATATACCATTACAGAACTATGCATATGGTTTGAATATGACAAATCAAATTATGAAAGCACTGTATTTTTTTCTGCATGGATTTGCAGCTATAGACTCTTCATCTTTTAATGAGTGAAAATTTTCACATAGTAGGAGAATTTTTATGCATTTGATAAACCAAAATATCCTGGTAACCATTCTGATTAGAAGTGTAAGGAGCAGTCTGTCAAATTCTCCTTCTTTATCTCTTGGTTGAAAATCTTTTCCATGTTTGCCAAGAAAATATACTAGTACACTACTGTCTGATAAGTAAATCTTTCACTGACTTGTTTTCAAAATATATATATTGCCTAATAATAATTTAAGCTCTCAATAGTAACTGTTTGGGCTGCTCACATATGGTTTTATAATAGTTTTAAAAATCATTCAGGATTAAAAACTGCTGGATCCCTGCTGTCTGGGAAGAAGTTTATAAGGACTGTTACTGTGTTCCAAGTGATGGTGCCATCAGGCACATGCAGAGGGGATAAAAAAAATGTATAAAATATGCTCATGCTATGGGGCAGAAAAAACGTAGTTTTATACTGTGCATTTTAGTATGTCCTAAAAAATAGATTTTTTTTATACAATGTTGTGTGCTGTATCATCCTACGTATTCACCAGGCTGAGCCTTAACAATTACAAAAGCTCTTTCTTGTACAGGAACTTTTCAATCCATCTGTGCTCTATCCTGTGGGAATAGATCTTAGCGGCTGCTTCTTTTTAAAGAAATTCAAGGAAGATCTCTGAACTGTGGGATGGATCTGCCATACAAATCTTTCTTTTTCCTTGTCTCCTTGTACTGCTGCATCCCATCATAAAGGAAATCTCCAGTATCCACAGCACTAGTTATCTACATGGAGATCTCAGCTGCTCCATCATAAATATATAAACCCCTTACAACTTGCTTGTTTTCAACAAAGTCCACAGGCTAGACTGAAAATAAATACTGTGTAAGCAGACTTTTTTTTCTCTCTACCTTTTAAAAATCTTTATTCCTATGTTCTAGCTGACATACAAATCAAACTTAAAAATATATTTGTCCTTTTAGTACTAACATGTTTAGATGCCCCAGTGAGGACCGTGACAAAACATACCAGATGAAACACTTGTGACCTTACGGATTTTGAGTTCTAATTTAGAAATTGGTGTAATACATGAACTTGATTGGTTGTAATTTATCTTATTGTTCATATTGCCAGCAAGACCCACTGCAGGTGTTTTAGAAACTCCAGAAATTTAAACTGATTTCTAGGGATCTTTAAAAAAAAAAAGTCTACTCCCCTACTTTCTTTTACTTCAACATAGGCTCAAATCAACACCATCAAAAGAAAATAGAGACTCAATGCAGGAAATATTTTTCTTTAGGATAATCCAAAAAAGTTTACATGGTAGGGCATGCACATGATCCAAATTTAGGTATCCAATTTCATCTCCTCCTCCTGAGCAGCTACTTCTCTCAATTCACTTGTGAACTGTTTTGCACACCACAGGCTACAGAACAGTTATGTCCCCATCTGTAAATGCAGAGAAAAAGTGTTCCTGGAGACTTTGCTCTGCCATCCTCCTTTACTTCATTTATTCCATTCAGCAGCATAAAAGTGACTGTCTAGCGTGGTCTCTGGGCTGCTAAAGGATTGACTCCATTCAGTAATTATGCTCTGAATCTCTTGATAAGTGATTGTCTCCTCACTGATGGAAAGGAGACTTCCTCAGAAACAGCTGCTGTGATTATTGAGCACAGGTATCAATCCTGTCCTGCCAACCCACTCGTACAGAATGTTAATAGTTTAGTCTATTAAAATCTACTCTTGCAATTCTCTATGAGCAGAATTCCCCAGTGTGAAACTATACAGCTCATTACTAGGAGACAACCTGTCTCTACCCTTCTCCATTTTGGAGGGAGATTGCCCATAGTCACTCACAGGTATTTTATCCCGCCTACAAAATGACATGTTGTAATAGTCTCTTATATAATGTAATTATACCTTAGTTCATATTGCATAAAATGATGAAATTCGAACTACTGCTGGGAAACACCTTTCTCTGACATTAAAACTGAAATGCTTCACAATAATACTAAGGTACAGAGTGTGGTTTAGTTAAAAAAAAAAAAATAGTAGTGAAAAGGAAGGAAGTAGAGAAAGTTTCTGGAACAGTGTGACTGGAGAGGAGATACGAGTTGCCTCGAAGTGCTAGAGCAGGTCCGTGGAGAGACTGCTGCCTCTGCAGGAGTGCTGAACGCCCAGTTGAGGGTCTAGCCCCGATGTTGCTGTAGCTGTGCTTATGATCTGCTCCAACACTGAAGAGGTTTGTCTTTAGTACCAGATGCTGGCTGGTACTTAGATGTTTGTCATTTATTTACATATTTACAATGCACCAATAAATGATATTAAACATGCTGTTTAATACTGATCTCAACAGCTTTGTCCTGAGGAGAAAGTAAACTCTTACATTTTCTTGTGGTAGGCTCTGTACTGACTTTGTAATTAGGCAGCTATTCAAGCTGACAGAAGATAGAGAGATCATCTGGCAACTCCTTCTCCTGCTGGAGCTGAAGCCAGGCTGGGCAGGTGTTTTACACCTCTTCCTTCCCCTCTACCACTGAGTGAAAACTGTCTCAGTCTAGTCCAAAGGCAAGAGAGCACTTGCTTTCTGCCGTGTAATTCATATGTTACTGTGTGTACTGGGTTTGCGTGGCAAGGTTTTGGTAGCGGTGGGGTGGCTTCTGTGAGAAGCTGCTAGAAACTTCCCCTCCGTCTGATAGAGCCAAAGCCACCTGGCTCCAAGATGGACCCACTGCTGGCCAAGGCCAAGTCCATCAGTGGTGGTGGTAGCACCTTTGTGATAACATATTTAAGAAGGGGGAAAAAAACCCAAACAAAACCTGTGCAACTGCAGCCAGAGAGGGGATTGAGAATATGTGAGAGAAACAACTCTGCAGACACCAAGGTCAGTGAAGAAGGAGGGGGAGGAGGCGCTCCAGGCACTGGAGCAAAGATTCCCCTGCAGCCCCTGGTGAAGCCCATGGTGAGGCAGGCTGTCCCCCTGCAGCCCATGGAGCTCCACAGCAGAGCAGAGATCCACCTGCAGCCCGCGGAGGACCCCACACCAGAGCAGGTGAATGCCTGAAGGAGGCTGTGACCCCGTGGTAAGTCCACGCTGGTGCAGGCTCCTGGCAGGACCTGTGGAGAGAGGAGCCCACGCTGGAGCAGGTTTGCTGGCAGGACTTGTGACCGCCTTGGGGGACCCACGCTGGAGCAGTCTGCTCCTGAAGGACTGCACCCCGTGGAAGGGACCCACGCTGGAGCAGTTCATGAAGAACTGCAGCCCGTGGGAAGGACTCACATTGGAGCCCTTCATGGAGGACTGTCTCCTGTGGGAGGGACCCCACGCTGGAGCAGGGGAAGAGTGTGAGGAGTCCTCCCCCTGAGGAGGAAGGAGCGGCCGAGACAGCATGTGATGAACTGACCGCAACCCCCATTCCCCGTCCCCCTGTGCCGCTCGGGGGGAGGAGGTAGAGAAATCAGGAGTGAAGTTAAGCCTGGGAAGAAGGGAGGGGTGGGAGGAAGGTGTTTTAAGATTTACTTTTTATTTTCTCATTACCTTACTCTGATCTGATTGGTAATAAATTAAACTAATTTCCCCAAGAATGGTCTGTTTTGCCTGTGATAGGAAATGGTGAATGATCTCTCCCTGTCCTTATCTCGACCCACGAGCCTTTCATTATGTTTTCTCTCCCCTGTCCAGCTGAGGAGGGGGAGTGATAGAGCGGCTTTGGTGGGCACCTGATGTCCAACCACGGTCAATCCACCACAGTGTGTTTCAGTATTCATATAATAGAACTAAAACAATGTTCAAGTTGAAAATATCCACCAAAAAGCAGAATTCACAATTTATTCTCACTGTTGCTATGAGATCCTCTGGAATCAGAGTACAACTAAGCTATGGTCAGTAAAACTAAAACCCAAGGATGCCTATAGCTGACCAGTAAACAACTGATAACCTTGCTTGGAGAGCCTATTGCATATGACACAGTAACATATACAACAAATGAAACTGAAATCCCTGAAATGCAAAATCAGGATGTAAAACAGTATTTAAAATATCATAATGGTTCTAAATAGGGAGTTAGGAGTGGTGATGCTCTCTTTTCAAATGGAAGTCATCATGGACTGCCCTAGTACTCTGCGAAACAAGATAGCTTAGTAGTCAAATTCTGGATGAAAGGGAGAGAGGGATTCATCACTCGCTCTGGCAAGAAGTCCTAGCTCATAAGAAAGCTGCATAATTAATGCTAGATATTTTAAAGCCATGAACTGCAATTCCTATGTAAGCTTTGGAAACGGAAAAATGTACCCTGCCAATATTCCTGAGGAGGTAGGGAGGACACCTGCTGGGACTTATGTATATTAAGTCAGAAATTGAGAGCCAGGGATCTGAAAGATAAACGTATACCCAAAGGTTATGGCTTGTCCTTCAGTGGAAATCATGTGGGCTTATTTGACAGGCAGAATCTGCTAATGACTTGTAAGTTAACTTACAACGCTAAATGTAGCAACTGCTGAGAACCAAGTTAAACACTTTGATTTTGCTTATTTTTGGTTTTAAAAAATATTTCCTAACCACATATTTTACAGTTGAGAACCACATTCATGACAGTTCTCCAAAGATGCATCATCAGGAGATCCAGATGTGGCTGTTGCTCTCATCACAATTAACTGAGAGCTTATAAAAGCTATCATCTTAAGGAAACACCTACATGTTAAAAAGCTCGGGATCAAGAAGAGAGCCCCAGGGAGTAGTTTAAGGCTCCTCACTCTACTAGAAATAAAATCAGCAGAGGAAGTGAAAGAAATATAATTAGAAAACTGAGTCTTGAACCAGACAAACCCTTTTCTGCTGTATGCAAAGTCTACTGTGAAGCTGTAAAAGCTATTTACACTAACAATTCAGTATCATCTAAGGTATAAAATAAAACTGGGATCTGTAGTTGAGGTTTTCACAGCCACTTAATGGATTTAGAACTTTATGTCTTACATTCCAACGAAGAGAGAGAGTGGTGCCAGCTCTTCTGCTTTGATTATTAGTCTCTTGCTATTTGGTGTCTCCTAGGAGCCAAACATGTGAGAAGATAAGCTTTTATCTAAATTTACAATTATATATTATATATATGTACTTACATTTAACTCTGTGACCCTCTTGGCTGTGAAGAAAACCTTGAAAGGGGAAACCCATCATTTAGGTAGACAGAGAACATTTGGTGAGAAAACAGTCTTAATACTGAATTGTGTTTTGCATTGGTTTTATTGTATGCCTTCCTTGCTGTCCCAGTAAAGAAAGTTAATCTACTCTGAGCTCTGTCCTGCCACGTCTAGACCATCATTGGTAGCTACATTTTCTACTTGTAGAATATCTTTACCTTCTCCTGTGGTTTCTTCCGTGACTCCAGTGCAGGCATCAGTTGTTCCTCACTGAGAGTCCCCTCCCTAGCTGTTACAATTTGGTACTATTATGCCTCCTAGAAACAGGGGAGCTCTCAGGAGTTTTAATGCAGGATTTGTTTTCCAGTAAAATCACTGAGTGCTCAAATACCTTCATGTACAGGAAGGACTAGGAAGGAATTTGTTCTTTTTCTGCCCTTTTTTCAGATAAACAAAGACGCTAGTGAGAACTATTGTCTCTCTCTGGAGCTGTTCTTTCATGATCTAGAATTTCTCTATTTTCTGCAAATGAAAGCTTGTAGTCAGTTTTACTCACCAACCCTGTCCCCCAGCCCCCCAAACCAATCCCCCCAAAACCTTTAAGGATAGGACCCAGGTAAAACAATCCAGAGATGTCTGAGTTTTTCAGTGAGCCTGATGCAATAGCTTAAAGTATAGAGATCCAGTTTATTTTCAGTGAAGTTTCTTTTAATCTCTAAAAATATTCTGTGCATTGTGTGACCCCAATTGACTATAAACTCAAAGGAGTTGGATGCACTGCTCTGATATCACAAATCTGCCTGATTATCACAAACCCAATTATAACCAACAGCTGACCTGACGGTCAAGATGAACACTAGTCTGACCAGCAAAGCCTCGGAATATCCACTTACTGACAGCGCACATTGATGTCTAAATAAATGTGATGCTGCGACCTGGTCAGATGATGCTAAGGCATCTCAAACTCAGATATCCTGGTAAGTGCTCCCAGGGAGGCTTGAAGTAGCTAAAAGGGAAAAAGATGTAAGTAAGTAGGCAGAAGAGAACTCTTCCCTAGATGTTTTGTTTTGTTTTGTTTTTTAATGCAATGCTACTTAGAAAGCATCATCAATAGATTAAAGTGAACCTTTCAAAACCACTCTCCTGCTTTCTATCTAAGAAAAAAGTTGAACTCGTGAAAGGTGCTAACTTGCAGGTGAATGCTCAGCTGCAAGTTAGCATCAGCAGTCCTGACTGCTGGCCAGCTGCTCTACTGGCTTGCAGGGTAACGGTTCTAGCAAGGGGCCTTATCCCAAAATTCATGCAAGAGGCAATATGAAGCAGGTTACAGGGAATATTGATTCTGTTACCAGCATGAAGAAGTTGAGTGCTTTACTATTAAACCTCAGGAAAACTTGATTGAGCAGCTTACTCATCTAAAAATTAGTCAGGGAAATTCCTGTGGTGCATACTGAGAGTGCAAATTGGGGATTCCTGTTGCAAAGAGCTCTTGTGGCATATATTTTGATATTACATTTATTGCCATTGTTGACAGTGGGATGGGAGTAAAAGGAACGGTGAGGAGTTGCTTAATTAGAATTAATGAATACATGAATAATGTCATACAATCGTGTTATGTTCTCATTAATTCCTTGGTTAAAATTATTTCTTCCACTGGAAATTACCAAGGATCAGATATGAGTCACAATCAGCACAGCAGAAATAAACTAAGGAGAAAAAACCCATTGCTGCAATGGCCTTTAGCCTACACAAACAGGAATTACACAGTATTTCGGTGCAGCAGTTGTTGACAGAACAGTAACCCTTGCTGCCTGAAGACGCACGCTGCACACCTGATACGCTGTGCCTGCGTACCACCCAAACTTTGAAGTTCTCCTGATTCCGATGCGCTAAGAGCATGAGAAGAACGGCTCCCTTTCCTCACTGACTGGTAACGTTGTGCTCTTGTCACGAACTGAACCTCCAGGACGGGGAGGCACCTGCTGGGGACGGGCGGGAAAGGGGCAGCGCTGCTCCCGGGCCGCTCCCGCTACATGGCGGGGCCGCTCCTCGGGCAGGAGCCGGAGAGCAGATCCATCTCCCCGGCAGGGAAAGGCAGCCACGTCAACAACGAGGAGAGCACCCCCGAGGCGAGGCCCTCCCTTCCCACCCGGTACCGCTGACAGAAGCGGTGGCACTAACGCCGCCTCCCTACTACGGACGGGCACAGAGGCGGCGGCCCGCAGCCCCCGGCCGGCCCGCGGCACCGACCACCGGTTACATAACGCCTCCAGGGGAGCGGAGCCGCGGCCGCCACGGCGGGCAACTCCGCCGGTCCCCGCTCGGTCGCGTCCTTCCCCCCCCCCGTCAGAGACGGGCGGACGACGCTCGTGCGGCGCCGCTGAGCCGAGCTCCCCGAAACGAGCCCGCCGCCCCGCGCTCCCACAGCCTCCCCGCCCCCGGCCTCCGGCGGCGGGCGAGGGCAGAGAACGGGCAAAGGCTGAGCGCCAGCCTCGTCGCCTCAGCGGGCATGCGCAGCGGCGGGGACGCATGCGCCTCCCGGGACGCCGCCAGCGCGCCGAGCATGCGCGGAGGCGGCGGCCGGGCAGCGTCTGAGGGAGGGTGGTTGGCGGCGGCGGGCGCTGGCAGAGCCCGCGGGGCGGCGGGCGGGTGGGCGGTCGGCGGCGCGCCCCGTGCCCCGCCGCGGCGCAGCGCAGCGGGGGCTCCGGTGGCGGCCGAGCGGCGCCGGAGCCCCCTGCGCGGCCGGGCCGGCAGCGCCCGAGCCAGGCTGTGCCCCAGTTTGTGTCCAATCAGAGAGTGAAGTGCGTGCACCGAGCGGGGCGGCAATGCGTAAACAAGCCCCGGGGAACTCCTCCGCCCCCTGCTCTCCCCTCCGCGCCGCTCCCGCCCGCTCCCCGCGCCGCCCCGCAGCCTCCCCCGCCGCCCGCCAACAACTCCGGCGAGGCGCGCGCTCCCGCCGCCCAACCGCCCTCCCCTCCCCCCGCCCGCCCGCCCGCCCGCCCGCCCAGCCGGCGCCGCCCGCGCTGCCACACGCACCCCACTCCCGCACACGCCCGCGGGTGCCCGTGGCCTCTCCGGGGGGAAGGTAAGGGGCCCGCCGAGCCGGCCGGCGGCAGGGGCGGGCGGGGGCCGCCGGGCAGGCAGGCGGCGGCGGGGTGTGGGTGCGTGCGGGGGGGGGGGGGGGATCATGTGTCATAACAAGTTGTTGAACGTGACATTGCTCTTGAACTGCGCTGCGGCGGCGGCGGGCAGCGGGGCCGCGAGGGGCAGGGGCCGCCGAGTAACTTTCTCCTCAAATTTGCCGCTGAGGGGGGAGGCGGCCGCGGCGCGGGCAGGGCGGCGGTGCTGGCTGCCGGCGGGGACGGCGGAATGCGCTCGGGAGCGGCTGCTGCCGTTGGCGATGCGTGCAGCTTCCTGAGGGGGACGGCGCGCCGCGCCGCGCGGCTGGGTGACGAGCGCTTGGCGTCTGGCTGCTGCGGGAGCCGCTGCCACCCCTGCGAGGATTTTTCTAGCAAGGCGCCTGGGCGGCTAGTTAGCGAGGAGTAGGGTCTGGTCCACAGCATCTGTTCCTGCGGGTAATTATCCCTGGCTAATGCTCCGTGGCAGTTTGGCTCGCTTCCGTCGTGATTAGCTTGGCTTATTATATAAGATGTCACCGGAGGAGGAGAGGCACAAGTCCTCTGTGTGGCGGGCGAGGACACACGCACACACACACACGCACACACACACACACGCACACACACACACACACACACACGCACACCGGTCCGCCGTGCCTTCCCCGCCCCGGGTACCGGAGCCGAGGGTGCAGCCCTGGCCCGGCGCGGGCCGCCCGGGCGCGGCGGGGAGCGAGCCTCGCAGCCCGCCGGTGAAATACGGCAGCTCGTTTTACACGTGGGTTGGGTGTGTTTCCCAAACCTTGCCTTTGAGCAGAAGCGTAACCTGTTCTGGTTCCTCTCCGTTCTTCTTTTCTCTCTCTCTCAAAAAAAATAAACATTTGAGCATAACAAAGTTTAAGAACTTGAATTTTGCTTCCTTTATGTGCATATTTAGGATGTTACCATGATCTGGAGACGATTGAATGAATCATCAGTTCCATGGAATAAAAGCAAGTGAATCATCTCTCATACTCTCACACACACACAACTGTGAGGGAGCATAGTTGTTCCTGTAGCTCGTGAAAGGGTAGCATCAGTTTCTGATACGCAATGGGATGTAGGTAGTATAGACAGTGCTCAGAAACCCACCAGGTTTCCTGGGGCGAGTCTGTGAACTGTGAAAGTTTTGCAACACTCAATTGCAGTTTTTCTGGCTCAGTGGTTGAATGGTAACCTCTTTCTGTGTCAACTTGCTACCCTTTATTTTAGCCAAATTCTCAAAAGGGGGATGTTAATGGTAAAAGTTAAGTAATTGTGTTATTCAAAGTGTATTAATTTAAAATAAAATTTAAACAAAGCCCCCTTCAATGGTATTGCGCTATGTCCATACCCTGAAGCCAGAGGCAGATCCTGGATGCTTTTAATCTGGGATTTCTTTTGCTTAGTTTTGTTAACCAAAAATAGTTAGTCTCTGTTAGAGTAAAATATATATAAATACGTATTTGGAAAACAAATTAAGCCAGTTTATTTAATAAACACGTTAGAGTTGTACCTAGGTAGACTCCTGTTCCTGATCCTCTTGCCTGTTGCTGTTTTAAATGGGACTGAGGCTGGGTCCTATATATAGTTTTTGTTTCAACTCTGACTTGCTTCCAAAGTGGAATTTCCATCCTCCACGTTTTCTTGACATGTCTATCTCTCCCTGTTCAGAGGCAGAACTATGAACTTTACAAGATTAATTCCTCTTTTCTTCTCAGCATACCTGACACTGTCAAGAAATGAAGTCACTGTTTACAGCAGGGAGGTAGTGCTTTACACATACAAGCACTTGGTTTTACAGTATAAAAGTACATGAAGATCTTTGTATGTCTTACTGGTAAACCATTCTGTCTCCTTTGGCATCAGGTATCCTTTATCTCGCTGGCCGTGTTTTGTACTTCCAGTCATTCTCCAAACAGGAATGGAGGAATAAATCAGTCATGGAAAGGGCTGGTTTGGGTATTTGTTACTGTGGGGGAGAAAGGGCATGTTACCATTTTTGTTTGTCTAGAACTGAGTGCACTGGCACTTCAAAAACAATTTTATAGCATTAATTACAGGACTGGAGCAGCTAAGTGTGGGAAAACGGTATTACTTCAGGGTTCATTGTGCAGCTTTTAACACCTCACTACCAGAAGATTCTGAAGTTAACCAGGTTAAGACTGCATGTGACTGTGAACACAGTTTGTAATAGAGATTCTCTTAAGTTAGGTATATTGGGTGGTCAAGTTAACAAACAGGAAAAAATACTATTTTATTTGTGCATTTAAATCATCAGTCAAATAGCATTCATCCTCTTTTATTTAATTTCCTTACAAAGAAGATAGAAACATACAGTGTGTATGGCATTCTATGTGCCTAGACCTCAGCTGAAAGCAGTAAAGCAAGTAACACTGAAAGTGGACTCACCACTCTGCTCCAGCCACTTTCCCCTGCTCTATATGCACTCTGGGCTTCAAAGCAGAAGTGAAAAATTCTAGGTTTCACTTTTAAGCCTGCAGAATGTGCAAAATAAAGTGAGATAAAATGGATTGGTTTAAGGTTGCTTCTGTGCGGCTCCATTTTTAGGATTGATAAGCAGATTACTGTAGGATGCACAGCAGAACTTTGAGAACAGTGGAGCGCTATGCAGATAGAAGTGGAGGGTCTGAACTTTGTATCTTGTTTTTTGCTATGTTGGGATACATAGGCTTGGTTCTTAGCATGATAAATTTATGAATATGTATCAAATCTTACACTGCCTTTTGTCAAAAAGAAAAAAAAGACATGAAGTTATAATGTTTATTTGAAATGAATAGCACTTTTCTCAAAAAATAGCTCAAGTTACCACCTGCTTTGCAGATTCTGTGCTCTGAAAGACTGATGCCAACAGCACCTTCATACGTCCTTTCAGCTGTCTCAACTGGAAATGAATGGTTAACATCCTAACGGGAAAAAAAAACAACCCACAGATTCTTTCCTTTTCGCAGTTTTTGCTTTAAAGACCCTTTCTAGACAGATGCAGCATTCCCAAGCAAAGTTTTCAACTGTTCCTGTAGAAGGACATGCTGCTGGTCTTGATAAAGAGAATCCTTTCCTCAGCTATTGAAAACTTGGCCTCAAGTGCACGTTGGCCTGGGGGTTGTTTGCTCCCCAAATCCTAGGTTAAAAACATTCGTTGCAGTTGTCTGGGAAGAAGTTTAATTTCTATTACTAGTCTCACTATTTAAAATATTAAGAAAATAGTTAGAAAAAGTTGATACTATACCAAGGTGTATCACTTTGTATCGCTTTGTGTATTAGAGTTGTAGCTAATCTGTTCTTGACTGTTGATGGATAGTGCCTTAGATATTTCCTACAGTGAAGCTTATTTCCCTGATTATTGTGTTTTTCTCTTTATGTTTTTGCAGTAAATGTAGTACCATGAAAAGTAATAGCTTGACAGACTTTGAGACTGAAGCCCATGATGAGCAGAGCAAGTGTAGCACTGGCAGCGAGCTCCACCATGCCATGACAAGACTGTGTATATCTAGCTGCATGTGTGCATGTGGGAAATATCAGTGTTACTGTCTCTATCTTAATTATTGCTTATAAAATAAAATTTGTCCACTGCCAAGTGTAGGACGCTTCTGGAATGAAAGATACGTAGTGTGACTTGAGCACTGTGGTCTCAACAGCTGTCACTATTAGTTCTTACATGTGAAACAAATAATTTTGACTGGTTACCTAAAGCTGAAACCATTTATCCCATTATTAATAGTTGAACTCATGCATGTCCCGGCAGTTTTCCTAACATCTGGCCAAACTGTTCATTTGCTACTGTGCATTGGTCATTTCTTTCTTGTCATTGTTTTGTATGTGTTTTGAGGTTTGGCTGAAATTAAAAAAATAGTCTGCTAATTTGCCATAATAATTCTGTTTTCATAAAAGACCTAGCTAGGAAAAGATTACTCTCTCAGAAGAGGTTAAAGATGAGAGTAAAATTATTGGGAGGATCTTCACTTCCTTAAGATACTGTTATATTACTGACTGATGCATCGCAAAGAGGGAGGCACCAGGCTTCAAGTTGTTGCCGTCTGTTCTGGTTCAAGAACCGCTTTCCTACGTTGAATCTTCACTGGCAGTTGAGTTTGCACTAGTTGTTTTAAAGAGTGTACCACATGGGCATTGAGCAAGGACTGCTGAAGAACCAGGTATCCACACTGCAAATGGGGTGCCTTTGGTGACCCCTTGTGCACAGCTTCAGTATTGGTTCTTCCACAAGGAGGAAAACCACTTTGTAGTCATACCACTTCTACTAGAAGCAAATTCTTATAAAAAAGAACCCTTCCTACACACTAAATCACTAATGGAGATGAGCCAAGAAATAGTGTTGGGACCTACATGGTGAAGCTGTGGTTTTTTCCTGATTCATGGGTATGATTCATTCTATGCATATTATTGATGGCAGCATTACAAAATTATTTTCTGACAAAGATGCATTGTTTCTGGCAACTTTCTGGCAGTTATCTGCTTCCTTAGAAAAAATCTATGGCTCTATGCTTATGGATAGCAGACAGCTGAATCAGTGAGTACAATCTGATACCAGCAGGGAGGGTCGTAGTTTGTAATTGCCGTAGAATTGCTTGCATCCAGTTTATTATTCCTATCTTCCAAACTCCACCCTGCACACTTCTTTAGTTCACCTGTTACAGCTTAGTTTTTGTATTATGAGCTCTTGGGGAACACTTTGTCATTCATTCTGTATTTGTAAAATTTGCAGCGCTTCAGTATCCTGGCTGATTTGGCTTCCGGTCTCTATGGAAATAAGTAATAAATAGTAGTTTTCATTTTAGATGTTTTTGCTTGAATCTTGACTGTGTTTCTATCCCAGTGCAAAGAAAAACCAAAACAATTCCGCAGTTTTAATAGAACATTTGTCCAAAGACCAACACTATAAGTAAAATATGACTCCAAATAGACAACTGTACAAATGAAAGAGAATAACAAATCTAAATTCACTTTTTTGTGACGCATGTAAAGCTCTAGTGAGGGAGACCATGAATGCTACCAAGAGCAAAATTAAGCCCTAAGAAAAGTAAGACTTCAGTTGTGTTTTAACATAGATCAGCAGGAGAAATCTCACAGGAATTCCCAAATGTGACGAACTTCTGTAAGGGACAGATTGGTTGTAATTTTCATAGTATCTTCTGGTCCTTCTTAAAAAAAAATATTTGTGATTTTCTTATGTAGTCAAAATACCCTGTGGTACCCCGAGTAGAGGTTTCTTCAGTTGTGGACTTAGAATCACACAGTTCTTTTTGTACCTGAGCTATCCTGGTTCCCTTCACAGAGATGCGGAGTTAGAGACTGCTTACACTGATTATAGACAGATGAAATTGCTACAATTGACTTCTTCCGTGAGGAACCAAATGCTGTGGTTATAACTTGATGACAGAGACACAATTTATCTTCACCTTGTAATTACAAGGGTGATTTCACATTTGCACTGTATCAGAGTATAGGAAATATATGGATATTCAATGTAGTGTTACCTGGTACACTTACATTAATTTCTCTTGGCAGTGGTCTTTAGAAGTATTAATGTTCATGGTTTACTTTTTCAGGACTAATATAATTGTTCTGTAGCAGTTTCAGTCAGTACTAATGAATTCCATTTTACCAAGCAAAACAAGAAAATACCCAACTTAGTTTGCAACAACCGTGAACTAGTAGTTGTATGATCATATGGATCATATAGATCCTACAACATCATTTTATGCCTTTTTGAGACAGTAACATATATTTCCCAGTGGCTGCAGCTGACACACTAATTTGCAGAAGTAGAATATCTGACATTTCTCTTTAGAACTATATAATGGAACATTTTAATATGCATTAACATTTACATTTTTTAAAAGTTTCTACCATCATATAAGAAATCAAAGTATTTTAAAATTTATTCATACAGATAGTGTGGATGTATGAGAACACACTTGAATTAATTTTTATGTTATCATCTGCCTATGGATATTTCATTTTTGTGTTCAGTCATTTTAAAATGGGGATAATTCATGTAAATAAGAGCTTTTAAAAAAACCCCTAACATAAGACAAGAACATAGGCCATAGTGTGTATTCTGCCCCGGTTGTCTTGTAGCTTTCACTGAGCATCCTAACCCATGAAAAAGTTACTGTTAGGTAACAGTCTCAATTTCCAGTCTCGGCATTCTCCTAATTGCTGCATTTTTCATAGTCTGTGAATTTGTGATGCAGAAAGGAAGTACCTGCAGATTGAAATTATTTGTATGGTCGTAATTCCTATTTTAGCTTTGTCAGTACAGTGATAGCGCTTACTGGCCTTGATCAATAGCAGGGCTTGATTCATAAAAGCAGGTCTCCAAGACTTAACACTGTTTCCTTAGCAGTTGCTGATGTAATAATACAATGTAAAACTGATGACATGACCTATAACAAGATACTAATTTCCTGAATCTGAAGCTCTACGTAGAAGAAAGAAAAAGCACTGGAGTTCCTTTCAATAGCAGAAGACTGCATTGTGCTTCCTAGTTCTGGTTCTTCTTTTTAACGATACTGGTAAAATATTATCACCTTATTAATTTAATTTGGATTGCAAAGTCTGTTTATTAGATTATTACAGTATGTGTTCAAAGTCCCCGAAAGAGAAATTATCACTTTTCTTTGGGATGTAAAATGTGCTGGGATTATCTGTTTATGTAAGCTTCTTAGATAGAATTTTTCAGATGACTTTCTGCATTGTGTTACACCTGTTAAAATCTTTGTGTACTAACAAAGCACATTAAAGTAATAGAATCCAAAAATTAAATATTCTGAAGATAGATTTCAGTGCTCGTTACTACTGATCAGATCTGACAGACAGATAAATTCTCTCCACCACAAAAAAATAGTTGATCTTGAGAGAAAAGTCTTGAGTGATTCTTAGTGAAGCATCACCACTAATTAAAGCAAGTGCAATTATATTTATTTCCTCCCTCAAGAAGAAGAATGGAATATGTAAGAAACCAGGCTCTTGATTAATTTCATAATGAAAACACAGTTCTTTTTTTCAGATGGAAGATCAGCTCTTAATAGCCAATGTGTGGATTGAATGAAGTTAAAGATGTTTCTTTCTTTCATGGTTTTGTAAAATTGTTATTTACTTTTTTGAAGAATCATCAGTACTAGCTGCAGAGACAAAAGATCCTTTATGTGATATAAATGATATTTTGACTAAGTACTCTTGGTTGATTCTGGCTGTAGAATTTCCCTGCATACAAAGTGATTTTGAAGAGCTGCTTAATCAAACCAATATTTTTCAGCTTTCCATCTTAACTCTTTTGATATATCATAGATAAAGTAAATTTTCATGCTTTCATCCCAAATATGTATTTACCAAAATTTGCAAGTGTTTTGTGCGGACAGTGATCACAGAATGCAAATGGATTTATTTGAAATGATGTACTCAATGATGGTGCCTCATACAGGCAAGTGTTTAAAATCTACTATTGATGTGTATCTTTTGTGTATTCATTGCTGAAAATTTAGAATGTAAATTTACATGGGATTAGTCTACAATTCAAAATTTCCATTAATTGCAGAGGAGCTTTTCCAGTGAATTCAGCGTGAAGCTGGATGAAACCAGTGACAAACTTGTAACAGAGGAGCTTTTCTATAACATCTGGCTTCTCAAGGTATAATAGCTCTTATTACATCAACTAATACAATAGGGAAAAACACACAAACTGTTGGGCACACAAGCCCTTCTTCAGGTCTCAAAACAATAGCAGCAAACCTTGAACTAAATGTGTGGTTTCAGAAGACATCTATAGGCACTGCTATTGAACAGGGGAAGTGCTGCTACTCTCTCTTATGCTGTCTGAGCCTTGGCAGTCATTGAACCACTAAATAAATTAAGTTTCACTAACCCAGCAAGAAAGTAATAAAACCAAGTTTTCTACTGGGCTAGCGTGTTAAATGGACTTAATAGATGGATCAGCAAGCTCCAAGAGTGGTGCTTCCCTTTTCTGGTACAACTGCTCGGTTAGATCAGCTCTGCTGTTCAGTTAACTGTAGATTTAGGACAAGTTGGGAATATTTGCTTTGAGTTTATTGTAATTATGGCAATCAAGTAGCTAATTTGAGGGAAAAGTGTGGTTATCGCCTGCAAAACAAAGGGGATATTAGTATAGGGAGAAGTTGTGAGGTAGTGCTCCATCATGGGCAGAAAGAAAATGGGTCATCACGACCAGAACACTGAAGGCTTTAGCTGGAGTGTCATCATGCAGTAGAGGCAGTATCTCCAATAAGTCTATCATTTTTGATATCTACAAGATGTATGAATCCTTGTTTCCAGGTTTGAATTGGTGGTCAGGACTGAGAAGTGAGAGGTGGAATTTTTCTGATGAAAAATGTTCTCATGGAATTCATTCTGTTACCTAGAGGTCTTGCTAATTTGTGTGTAATTACATTGACAGAAGAACAGCATGAATCGAACAGTGTACATTAAGAAAGCAGTTCTTTAATGTTTATTTAAGGTAATCTCTGGTCTTCCTTTCTTGGATACTTCCTAGGCTGCTGGACTAGAAATGAGTTTGGGTCACATGGACATGAGTTGGTGGAGCAAGTTCAGTGTTCTCTGGTTCTGGACTACTAGGTGCAGACTCGGCATCAGACTTCTTTCTTGGCAGTGGAGAACCCTCCCCTCTCCCCCCATCTAGCTGTCCTATACCTAGATTTCTCAAGCACCTCTGATATATAAAGAATATTTGCAAAGATCTGCTTAACATTGAGCATTTCAATGAACAGTTTCCATCTTTTTGAGGGGGTGATATGTGATAACATTGACAGCTAATGTGCTGCCTGAAAAGAAATTTCCTATATTTCCTACCACTGATGATAGCTGCTTACCATGTCATTTTTACTCTATGTTTTCAAAGGAAGTGTCTTGGGTCTCATGAATCCAAGGCAGAATCCATAAAAATATAAATAATTTAGAACTTTAGCCTTAGCTGATGAAAACTGCTGTAACTTGTACTTCAGTTGATCCGTTTGACTTTATGCTAATATTGAATATGCCTGTAGACACAGGAAAGCCTAACCACAAGTACTGCTTTTACCTAACATAGTTAAGTTACCGTGGACCTTGCCTTGAATTGCTTATAAAATTGTCAGTTATTAAATAATTCCAAGAACAAGATTAGGAAAAAGTTGTCATTTTGCCCAGTTAAACGAATTTTTGTAACCTTTTCATTAAGCCAGGACTTCAAATTTGGCTTAATTATTGTCCTTGTATTATGAATGTATTTTTTCCTGTTCTTGTGAAAATAGAAGTGTTTGATCTAAGTATAAACCTTTGAAAAGAAATTTAATATTATGTATGTTTTTAGAAGAGGCTGGTGAGAGTTTGGCAGCGACATTTTCCAAAGACAGCATCTACAGCCAAGTAGTTGAGTAGAACTTTCACTGTCATTGTTTCTCCTTGAATCCCAATGTGGACTCCGATACAAGTATTAAAAAGGAGTAGATTAGCTCTGCTTTGACTGTTAGAGGCACAGACATCATGAAGGAGAAAGAAGAGGTGACTGCTCTGCAGAGGAGTGAGAATTGCAAGCGGCTTCTGTTTGCAAGTATCAGAGAGTAAAGGAAGTTAGAAAACCATTAGGAAGGTCTAGGCGCAGGGAAATGTGGAGATGGATGTTGAGTGATCTGGAAGGGTCCCCTGCTCAGGGGAGGGTAGGGTGTCCAAAACCAGTAGAGAGCATATTTCCTAAGCCTGTTCTTTCCTCTGGTATCAGCAAATAGCAGAGAGAACAGCAGGCAAAGAACATCTCTTCCCTTCAGTGCTTGCTGGTTTGGTATTGATTCTGTTTATTCATACATGTGAGGTCTGTTTGGCGGGTGCAGAAGTCAAGCTGCTGACAACTCACATGGCACAGAGTCATAGTGACTCTGCAGTAGAATTCCTGTATTTTGGGCATGGTTAAATATAAAAATTAGACTGTTCTAATATAGCTATTTTAAGGCTAAAGGGATAAAATGTTAGGACATTTCTTATTTTAGGCTGTTGGTGTGACCATAATTTATCCATTGTAGTGCTCTTCAATTCTGTTCTTAAAAGGCTTTTTCCCCAGCACCCCTTTATTCACTGCACAGTTGTAAAGTGTGTGGGGATTTCTCAGTAGGAGTTGTCTGCAGTAGAGTGTAGAATGGACACAGGGGAATGCAGGAAGACAAAGAATGGTCTCAGCTTAGGGAAGTTGAATGCTGCCTTGGAGGACTAGTTTCTGCCCATCTTGGATGCTAAATGACTGTTTTATGCTGGGTAGGTAATATAGGTCAGGGGTTCACAGATGGTCATTCATTTTTTAACATTTGTGAGACACGTAGCCAAATTTGCTGGTGTTCTGACATCAGTACAGCTAAAATCGTGTGAAACTGAGTTGTTTACTGTTGTCTTGGTTTCAGTTGGGATAGAGTTGATTTTTCTTCCTAGTAGAATCATAGAATCATAGAATGCTTTGGGATGGAAGGGACCTTTAAAGGTCATCTAGTCCATCCCCCCTGCAATTGGCAGGGACACCTACAACTAGATCAGGTTGCTCTGACCCCCATCCAGCCTCGCCTTGAATGTTTCCAAGGACAGGGCATCTACCACCTCTCTGGGCAACCCGTTCCAGTGTTTCACCACCCTCATTGTAAAAAATTTCTTCCTTATATCCAGTCTGAATCTACCCTCTTTCAGTTTAAAACCATTACCCCTTGTCCTATCACTACTGGCCCTGCTAAAAAGCCTGTCCCCATCTTTCTTATAAGCCCCCCCTTTAAGTACTGGAAGGCTGCAATAAGGTCTTCCCGCAGCCTTCTCTTCTCCAGGCTGAACCACCCCAGCTCTTTCAGCCTTTCCTCATAAGAGAGGTGCTCCATCCCTCTGATCATTTTTGTGGCCCTCCTCTGGACCCGGTCCAACAGGTCCATGTCTTTCCCATGCTGAGGACTCCAGAGCTGGATGCAGTACTCCAGGTGGGGTCTCACCAGAGCGGAGTAGAGGGGCAGAATCACCTCCCTTGACCTGCTGGCCACACTTCTTTTGATGCAGCCCAGGATACGGTTGGCTTTCTGGGCTGCAAGAGCACATTGCCGGCTCACGTCTAGCTTTTCGTCTATCAGTACCCGCAAGTCCTTCTTGGCAGGGCTGCATGCAACCCCTTCATCTCCCAGCCTGTACTGATACCGGGGATTGCCCTGACCCAAGTGCAGGACCCTGCACTTGTCCTTGCTGAACCTCATGAGGTTCACACAGGCCCACCTCTCCAGCCTGTCCAGGTCCCTCTGGATGGCATCCCGTCCCTCAGGCGTGTCGACTGCACTGCTCAGCTTGGTGTCATCTGCAAACTTGCTGAGGGTGCACTTGATCCCGCTGTCTATGTCATAGACATAGTAGCTGGTATAGTGCTGTGTTTTGGATTTAGTATGAGAATAATGTTGACAACACACTGATGTTGTAGTTGTTGCTAAGTAGTGCTTACATTAGTCAAGGACTTTTCAGCTTCCCATGCTCTGCCCGGTGCACAAGAAGCTGGGAGGAGGCACAGCCAGGACAGCTGACCCAAACTGGCCAAAGGGCTATTCCATACCATATGACATCATGCTCAGTATATAAACTGGGGAGAGCTGGCCGGCAGGCAGTGATCGTTGCTCAGGGACATGCTGGGCATCGGTCAGCAGGTGGTGAGCAATTGTATAGTGTATCACGTGCTTTGTATATTATTACTCTATTATAATATTATTATTATTACTACTATTACTACTATTCTATTTCATTTTACTTCAATTATTAAACTGTTCTTATCTCAACCCACAAGTTTTCTGACTTTCACCCTTCCAATTCTCTCCCCCATCCCACTGGGGTGGGGGGAGTGAGCGAGGAGCTCTGTGGTGCTTAGTTGCTGGCTGGGGTTAAACCACGACAACTATTTAGAGTCCTGAGTGTCCTGAAAAATTGAACCTTAAAACTTAAATCAGGTGTATGGAACTAAAGAGTACTTGGGACAGTTTGGACCTAGATTTCTATGTCTCCTGTTTCTGTATATGTAAGTTATGCCTAGCAGTGTTGTCCTGTTGAATAGGCTGTGGGGAAGATCCTTTTTTTACTATTTGGGGAGCATTGAAATACTAGAGGAATGAGTGGGTATGCATGTGTGTGATATCAAACACCTGGGAGTTAAATAAAAAAAAAAAGCATAACTGCCTTTTGTACTAGGTTGTTTGGTAGGAAATATACATTCATAGTATTCAAACCAGTGTTACAGTTCACATATGCAAAGGCACAGGTTTTTTTCTTCAACTCTTTTGGAGCCTGTAATTTTTACTGAAGTTATACTAACCTCGGAAGGCCCCATCTAGATATGGAGTTCTGTTGAGTTTGGCT
This sequence comes from Nipponia nippon, assembly GCF_047370975.1. Classification (NCBI taxonomy): domain Eukaryota; kingdom Metazoa; phylum Chordata; class Aves; order Pelecaniformes; family Threskiornithidae; genus Nipponia; species Nipponia nippon. The sequence goes on from NW_028262347.1 coordinate 107,780,093, forward strand.
TCATGGAGATATAGAAAAGATTGGTTTTGCCTAAAGGTTGTGTATTTAGACAAAGGAAAGTAATAGACAAATCGGCTTCAGGAAGAGGCACTAGTCACAGGTGTATTTTTCCATAACGTACTTGGGATATGCTGCTTGGAGGTACAAAGGTGCTATTTTATTCCTTAAACTAAATACGCATTGGGGCACATCTACATGATTTTAAGCAGATATAAGCTTCTGCTGCCTGAGCTTGAAGAAACTGAGAAGATATCTGCCTATGGTTAGTGTAATATCAAGACAGAGTATATTAGCTGTGGCTCAGTGCCATGGTAACACCAGAATGTGGTTTCTAGTCAGCTTACAGCATAGATTTATCTGACTGCTAGTAGACCCAGCTTGCAACTTTTCTTGTCATTAGCGCAAACAAGATTCATTAAAAATACTTTATTAAAACAAACAAACAAACTGTTTTTTAGGAAGCTGTGACAGTGATCTTACGGATGAGTTCTGAATATGGTATTTGCGGGAAGAGACAGGCAGAGTTTAGGACAGAACTAGTGTAACTGTAGAGAGAAGCCCACAATACTTAAACCTGGACAATGCAGAACCTTCTTTTATGCCTCGGTGAGTGGGATGTTATGGATCCTGCTTATTGGAGTGGGTGAGATTTACCTTGCTCACAGCAATAAATCTACACGTTCCTTGAAAGTGGCGATTGACAGTTAAATGTTGATTCCTGTGCTTTCCTACCAGTAAGAAAAGCATAAATATTGCTGAGCATCCTGTGTTGATAGATGTCTCAGGAGCTTGTGCTGCAGGAGCTCTTTGTAGGTCAGAGTAGATCAGACAACTTAGTGTGGTATTGCTCTAAAAGTGAGTGGCAAAATTTTGGCATTAATGATTGTGACTTAGATATCTGACAGGTGTTATATGAAGTGTTACAATGCATCCCATATGTTAATTTAGCTGCTAAACTATAGTAACTTTTCTTTTTAATCGCTCATTTCTATGTATCTTGTGGGCTGCACGGGTTTTAAATAGTGGCTAAAAAACCTGATACTCCATCATTGCTCATTTTATCATGTTATCATGAGCAACTCTCACTTGGAAGTCACCAGCTCTGCATGCCTCAGTCCCTGGACCTATACCAAATACAGGAAAGGAGTGGTTCCATATAAGCTATATAGCTAAACAGGGCAGGGAAATCCAACTGCTGACTGTGTAGTTGCTGCTCTTGTCCCACCATGTACCAAAATTAATCAGTGTAGTATACCCAGAAACAGAGCATGGAGCAGGAGCTCCAGAACTTTTTTGAGAGCTACAACATAGAAAGAAAACTCTATGATAGAATAGTTGCTTTAGCAGCTTGTACTTTTTTTTGGACCATGCACAGATGCAGGAGATGTTTCCTTCTCTAGAGGAAAGGCAGTAGATCAGGTCTTTGCAGGATACCAGTTTGAAGTACCTTAATAGTTAGGAGGTCCCTGCAGGAGTGAACTGCATTGCAATTACCTGCACAAGAGACTATTAGGCTTAACAACTAAGAGGTTTTTTTCAAAGCTGTTTTCCTGTGAGCAAGTAGGTACTAAATATTTTCAGTTTGGGGGGCTGGAGTTGCTGTCTATTTAAACACGTTTGCACTCTTTTGGTTTTTAGGTCTTATGCTTGTGCTTTTCTCTGCAACACTTCTGTTTCTGAGTTAGCAAGGTTTTGTATTCATATTTTTTCATTGTCTCTTATTTTTTCTTTGCATGTTCCTGCTTATCTCACAAGCACAAGGAATTGATCAAAACTCCAGATAGAAGATAAATTTCAGAATAAGAAGAAACTTGTGTACACTGAAAAGAAATCACAGGAGGATTGTGGAGAAGAATCTAGAGTACAAGTTCTGGTATGAAATTCTAAATATTTTCCTTGGAATTCAGGTCACTGTCTGCTCTGGAAGACAAACCTCACTTAGTATAGAGTATAGCATGTAAAATAGTTCCACTGAGTCTGTGCTGGCCAGCCAAATATTACTTCTTACCAGAAAAACTATGTTTAAATGGGTTCAGACTAGCATAGTTCCTACTCTGTTGTACATGGTATCCACTAAGATATTTTTCATGCTTTATCCAAATGTTGAAGTGTCTTAAATGTAAGAAAACTTGTTTGTATGAAAACTAGCTGCAAAGTCAGGACAACTTTCTAGTAGTAGATTTTTTGCCACTGTTAAAAATGTTTTGAGTATGATTTTTCACTCCTTAAGATATCAGAAGGAAAACCATATGTAAATACTCTTGAGATGCATTCTTCCATCTCCACAATATGAAGTCAAAAGGCAATTCATTTTCTTAATACTGAAGATGTTGAAATCTTCCACACATTTAAATAACGCTGTATCAGTATTCAGATAGAGAATACCTTGGTCTGTTTCTGACTCCATGTTTCCACTGAAGGCACTGGCAAGCATTCCTGCTAATTTAAGGGGTCACAATTTGAATCCTGTATAGTTATTGTGGAAATTCTGAATTTACACCTGTGAATTTGCATGAAGCAAGGAAAAAAAGGTCTTTCCCTTGAAATCAGATTATGTTTAAAACCCAAGAAAGCTTATTTAAATTTAGAAAACCTTAATTGCTCTTTTTTCACTTCTGTAATGTTAAATTTACATTTTTTTGACTAGTAATTATTTCCAGAATTTGGCTATATGTAAAAGCTCATCAGGCTAAAACCAGGTATACTTGCATTACAAGTTGACTGGCTGGAATTAGTCACCTAATCCTAGAGAAATGGCTTGATTATTGTTAATCTTATGTAGATGGACTTACTGGTACAATTTCAAAAGCTTTCTCTTTGTAAGTGCAAGACGGAAGACTGGAAGGTCGCCAGGTATGTTTTCTAGGCCCATATCCTAGGTGCTGTTATATAAAAACACCCATTTAGTACCCACTGAACTGAAATTCAAGTTATGATCTCACTGTTGCTAAGTACCGACTTCAGCTGGTATAAAATGCTGCAGCTAGAAGTTTTTGTTAGTTCTACGTTCAGGGCAACCAGAAGAAAGGACAGGGAGCAGAGAGAGGAGAAACTCATTACAAAAGTAATTTAACTAGATGACACAAAACCTTGAATGAGGACCAGTGCATCAGCAGAAATGGCGATATAAGCTGACAATGTTCGTAAGGTAATATAATTGTGATTTCCCTACAATAGACATTTGATTCAAATGTTAGACTAGAGTACAGCTTAACTGTGAATCAAAAAAGCATCACAAAGCAGATGGAAGCCAAGAATGCATATAGGGGGGCTAGGCATTCATATCCTACCAACTCCTTCCTCACTTGAAACTGCAGAAATAGTATGCGGTGTTTTAGGTGTTCATGAGGGAAACAGCAGGAAAAAACCCATCGCGGTAATTCTAAAACCGATATATTCCATATAAATGTAATTAAGCTCCCTGACACTAGATCAGTTCCTGTAGAAGTCTCATACACGTCCATGGGCATATTCCAGATCTCTCGAAGATCTGAGGTAATAAAGTAGAAAAATAGGATAAATAGCAAAAGAAAAATCACTACGTAGAAACTATTTGTAGGTTCTATTTACAGACTGCCTTATTCTTCCCTCACAAAGCACAGACTTCTAAAAGAGTTTTGAAGGGTCATGCTATAATCAGCTGCCAGTGTCAAGGGGAGACAAAAGAATGAAGGTAGTCTTGGATGAATGGGCAAGGGGAATATCAAGCAGCTGTCGAATTACATTCCTTCTGCGGTTGTTAATGCTGTGATCACTACTCAAATACTGAACTTGGTTCTGGCAACTGCGCTTCAAGGAGGATGCAGAAAAATTGAAAAGGGTATATGGAAGACCTAAAAGAATGATACAGGACTTTGGACACATGCTTTATCATGAAAGACTGGAGGCACAGCTTAGGAAAAGTAAGCTCAAGTGGTATTTCCAGCCAGTAATCAAGCCATCCCTTAATATTGTCTTTGGTAAACTAAATGGAAACATTTGAGATAAAGTAACTGATATTCCAGAACAGATTGTTCAGTTTTGCAGATTAAAGAAAATCAAATGACTGTAGCTTAGCAAGTGAGGTAATAAAAACCAGACTAATTCAGACTACAATTAAGGATTTTTTAATTATTATTATTTTTTTACTCACTGGAACTGCTAATGATTGTGGTAGATTCCTCAGTGCTGGTAATCTTGAAAAATAAGGATGATTTAGTCAAAGTAATCTGTTGAACTTTGGGCGGGAATTAATACAAGTAAGTCCTATGGTTTGTGGGTTTTTTTTAATGCAGCTCAGGCTAGATGATCACAGTGGTCTTTTTTGACTTAATATGTATTACAGTAAAGGTTGTGCAGTCAGTCTTTACTGTAACATTTGCACGTTTAATTATACACAGCCCTGGCAGAGAATGTTCTGCATGCGATTACTGAAATTCTCCAGAATTCAGATTGCTAATTCAGTAAACGCAGAATAGAGGGACATGTATATCAAGAAGGCGGTAGGATGCTACTAGACAGATGAGATGTTTTCAAGAACAGCATATCTAGTGTGGTTTGTCAGCACTTTATAAAGGCATGACAGGGTCCCTTGTAAAATGCCTGACTATTTAAATTTTAAATGACCTTTTATCTTCCTTTGTGGTGGGTAATATTCCAAAAGTATATGGGAAGTAAAGACACAGCTAGCCCTGTAGCTCTGGAAAAGACAGCCCTTGGATACAAGGGAGAGCTATGTATTGTATTTGCGTAACAAGTTGGTCTCAAAGTAGGTTAGATATCTGCTTGGCCATTTGGTTTTCTGTAAAAATACTGTTCCCTATTTGTTCTGTATTAAACCCTTCTCCATTTATATTTTTATGTTCTTTAAAAATAAATGTAGAAAAGATGTGTTGTTTTAACAACCAATAAAAGCAAACTAGCTAAGGTGCAGAATGGTCCAAGATCAGCGTTCCAGAAGAGTTCTTTCTGAAAGAAGAAAGACAGACTTGAGTGAACCTCTCATATTTATTTTGCAAATAATAAGGTTAGAGAAAATAAATACTGTGTGGAAGTGCATGCCCTAGCTTCCCTAAGGTAACACAAGGGTGTATGTTGTGTAAGTAGAACTAACAGATGCTTAGGAATCCTGAGAAGTCAGGATTCCTATCTTTCAGGCTTCTTCTCTTCATTTTGGCAGATTTTTTCATAGCACTGCTAGAAAATAAATATTTTATTGTAATTGATAAACATCCTTGTTAATAACCACATTCTTTAAGTCATCTTTGTACTATATTCCAGTGGTGTGCAAGAAAGAGCTTTGCCTCAGGTGCACAGTAATCTTTAAGCCCCTGTAGGAGATACTCAGTTTGCTGTAACAAGTAGATTACACTAGTTCTGCAGTACACTTCAGTGTTCGTAGCATTTTTCATATGTGTGACAGTGATGCAGTGTTTATTTTAAGAGTCAAAAGCCAGAGGTTCAAATCCCCCTGAAGTCAACAGGGAAAATTGCTTGCAATGACTTCTAACTTATAGCCCATACATTTTGATTTCTATTTTACCCATAAAATTTCTGTATGAAAATCTACTGCTAAGAGTTTTTTTTATTTTTGATATACTACAGCATTTTCGTGCTTAGTGAGAGGACATTAAGAATATTCGGTAACACAAATGGTGCTTTACTATGAATGCAGTAAAAGTAACAAGTATCAGTGAGATGGCACCCAAAAATACTATCATTTGTATCTAGTATATTCCCATTCTAAAACAAAAGTCAATATCTTGATATAAATATCTATCTGTTATGAGATCATGTCATTATTCTGTATGGCTTCTTACACTGTGTTTATTGCCATAAAAATGAAACATCTTCCAGCAGTGTATTAAACAATGTGCCTAACATCTGTCACATGCTTTTAACACATCCTCGCCCCAAGGAGAGAAGCATGCGCAGTAGATGGCTATGTTTTGGTAGACTTTTTGTGTTTATTTTGGGGCAAGTATGTTAAAAGCGTTTATGTTGACAACACATAATCAATGTATAGTGTTACACAAAATTATTCTCCTACAGCTGATTGACCTATAGGCAAACTACAGACTGAGCTGGATACTGCCTGGGTAAGTAGTTCATCTGGCACCCAGCTGACTCCCACATTCTTTCCATCGCTCAGAGGTGTTAGTCATGTCATACAATGCACATCTGTATCTGGCCATGGAGAAATGGGACAGCATACATGTGGTTGTAACGCAAATACAGGCTTAGTCATGTCACAAGTGTGCATAAACCCTCAATACCTACTCACACATCACCGGACAACACAAGAGAAAGGTTGGACATTACTAATTTTGTCGATTATGTTATTTTTGTGGGTTAACCCCAGTAGGCAGCTAAGCACCACAAGCTGCTCGCTCCCTTACCCCCCGACCCCCCATGGGATGGGAGAAGAGTAAGAGAAGAGTAAAAGCAAGAAAACTTGGGGGTCGAGGTAAAAAAAAAAGCTTGTTTAATAAGTGAAGGATAAGTGGAAGGTGAGAGAAAGAAAACAAGTGAGGCAAAGGCAATCACTCTCCACCTCCCACAGGCAGACTGATGCCCAGCCAGTTCCCAAGCAAAAGACAGCTAACCTCCCTAAACCCCCCTCTTTTCCCTTTTTATGACTGAGCATGACATTATAGGGCATGGGGTATCTCTTTGGTTAGTTCAGGTCATCTGCCTGGTTGTGTCCTCTCCCAACCTATTGCACACCCCCGAATCTTCATTGTGGTGGGTAGTGAGAAAGAGAGAAGGCCTTGATGCTGTGCAAACACTGTTCAGCAATAGATAGAACATTAGTGTGTTATCAGCATTGTTTTGGTCACAAATCTAAAACACAGCACTGTATGAGCTGCTATGAAGAAAGTTAACTCTATCCTAGCCAGGCCCAGTACCGTTATTTAGCAGGATGATCTAGGAAGCATTTGAGACTTAAACTATAAAAAGCTATAGATAGCATCTGAATAACAAAATATTTGCCAGGAAGGAAGAAGACAGTCTTTTATAGATATCCTTAGTGCTTTTGAACACATTTTATAGTTCTCATGGTGGGGGAGATGATGAATATTTCTAACTCAGACTGAGAAGGGAATCCACACCAAAATATTCAAGGTACCTATTTAAGCAGTGTGTCCCACTGAAGTTGCTTAAGACTTGAATGAATTGAAAAATAAGAATTTGTCTTGGACACAAATTTGTACTTAGGTCAGTAAGTGTTCTGTTTCATACCTTTTACTGCAGAAAACAGACTGATACAGTTGTGTGCATTGCATAATGCTCAGCTTTCTCAAACTAGAGTGTTTATTTTCTTGTGCAGGAGTCTTTTATATGTTTTGCCTAAATGTCTTATGTTTCCACCTACTCCTGTCTAACATAATGCATTTCTTTTATAGAGAAAAGAGATCTGAAAGATCATATTTGGCATTAGTCTCTAGTGAAACTGAAATTTTTGCTGGAATCTACTGAGAATTTTGCAGGTTTACTAGCAGAGCTGTTTTGGGAATAGAGCAAAAAGGTTGCTGTTATTTTTGTTGACATGAAGTCTGTAGGGATGTAAGCAGTCTAACATTCCTCATGTGAGCAGTTTTCTTTCCATAACAATGCTTGAATATTGGGTGAAAACATTATTCTTTCCTCATCTCTGCTCACATGTCATTAGTGAAATGAGTCACTGACTCCTGTGAAGTACAGAGTTCGCTCGAATGCTTACAAAGTATGGAAGTACTTTAGACAGAGTAGAAGGTACTTACAATATCTAACCATCCTGGGTTCGGGAGGTGTGAGGAAGGGACTAGAAAAAAGAATGGCAATTTGGCATTTTCATATGAGCAGTTTCTGCCTGTGCAGTGGTCATGACAACCTAACCAAAGATAATGAAACATCCATGGGATTATAATGCAATCTTCGTGGCTTCAGGACTAAGAGGTGTGATAGAGCAGTAGACCAGAGGACCACTTCAGTTCTTAATAGCATCCACATGCTTCCAGCACATTTTTTATTAGATAATGTAGTGCTGGAATTTTCTCACACAGGAATGCTTATAGGAGTTAGAAGGAGTGACACTGTGTTCTCTCAGAGTTATCAGTGCACTGTGGACACTGGTGGTATCCTTTATCTGACATATTCCCTCCTAGTTATTGGGAGATTGTGGTACTTGCGCATGTGTGGAATAAGAGTGGTTTACAAGTACACTTCCAATCATGCTGCAAAGAGTGCAACGATGGAGATGTTATCTTTAAACCTCACTGCAGAGTATAATACATGTGTGCACTTGAATCTGTAATAACATTATTTTATTTGCAACCAAAAATACTTTCAGTTAATTACAAATGTAAAGTGAGACAGTATTTCTGTTTCAGTGATTGTTAATATTAGCTTCTGCTTTGGAAATGAGCGTAACTGTGCATTTTTATTTCCTTTTTTAATAATGAACGTGTAGCTGTAAAACACTCCGTCAGTACTAGATGTGTATTAACCAACAACCTCTTCATCACAGCAGAGGTAAAAGTACATTTAATTACATCATAGAGACATAAAAATAACTTGTTTCAGGAAGTCATGGAGGTATTGTGTGGATTAGGCTGTATAAACAGCGATATTCATATTCATGAGATGTTTGTTAATACGAAAAAGAAAGATGAGTTGATGAGTCTGAGTCTTTGTCATCTTAAGTGGTCATTTACTCTTGCTTAAAACTGAATGCAAAAATACAATTAAAACACAATGTTCTGTTTCACTCCCATTTTGCAAGTGTATAGAATTATATATCTATAAATACACAGACACATACTATATAAGGTATGAAATTCTGATTAATCCAGCTTTTTATCTTCAAATATTTTAGCTTGCAAAATATTGTACTGCCCTCCATGTGCTGAAAATTTGAGACTTAGCTTTTCATTCCTTACCAATCCTGTTCTAAAACTAACTGCAGATATCTTGATTATTTTCAGGAGCTAGTATCAATAGCAATATGAGGCAATATGTAGGTTAAGTGTTCAATATGGCTATTTTTTTTTCCAAATAAAATGTCTCAACTCAGAGATTAGGTGTCTGGTTTAAATGCATGTCAAATGTACATTCAGATGAAGAACAATGTTGTGATGAACACATTGTATTGGAATTTGAGAGTCGGAAGTTTAATTCCTAGGCAGTCATATCTCTCTGTGTGGCTGACATCAGAAATTTATTAGGAAACCAGCTAGAAATATTTTACTCTTTGTGTAAAACAGGCTCAGTAATGCATCCTTTTCTTCACACAGTTTAGACTGGAGACTCTTTAGACCAGATGGACTCTCAAAGGGTATGTTTCCACTGCAGCTGAAGGTGTATGAGCTGAATGCATGTATTTGCAGCACTAAGCGTAATCTAGCCAGCTTTGTTAAACAGCAATAAAAATAGCATCAGGTGTTTCAGTAAATGGGACCCAGCTTGCCCTGGACCCTTGTGTGGCTATGTTATGTTGATGTACATGATGATACACATGTTCACTTCCATAATTACTGGAGTTAGCTAGATTAAAGAGTAGATCTGCTTTTCCCTTTCAAAAAAATTGTTTTCTTTTGATCAGCTTTTGTTTTACTCCTCTACTAAATTCTGCAGTCAACCTTTAGATTTTCTTCTGATTTATTCTCCTGTAGAAGCAAGCTTTTTCCATCCTCTATCTTCCCTTGGCCTTCCCTGCCCCATAATACACTGATTCTTCCTTTACCCCCAGAAGACCAGAAGGCATGCCTCTGTGGCTGCTTTGCTCAACAAAGCTGTTTTGCTAGGGAATACTAGTTGATAGCTGCCCCAGAATTCCCAAGAAGTATGATTTCCTTGGTGCTTTAAGAAAAGCAAAAATTAAACATAATTAAAGCTTGAGTCAATACAGATTTGCACAGATTTCCTAGGGCTGGATAGTGGTAATACATAGCCCAGACCCTAAACGTAGTTACCCTCATTCTTGTCCTGAACCACCTCTAACAGAGAACCGATTTCCTGCATGAATTACCTACTTCTGAAACTACATTCTGCTGTATGACAATTGGGCTATAGGTGTTCAAAAGCCAACTAGTGCACTGAATATAAAACTTAGTTGACTGAGTAGAGTTCTATACTATGGAAGGACATATTCTGCAGTTTTAGATTGTTGCGTTTTTCTCTTCAAGAATGATTTAGACTCCTGTTACATAAATAACATGGAGTAACACCTCCACCCCAAAGCTATAATATTTTGAAAACACAGTTATTTTTATGGAAGCTAATAGGTAAATTTGTTCATCAGATTTTGAGTTAAAATTTGGTGCCTCTAAGAAACGTAGGAACCTGTAGAAGCAGAGAAATGTGGAAGGGACAAGAGAAAGGGAAAAACTTGAATGAAGAGAAAGAAGAGGGAAGTTGGGACATGTGAAGCAGCTGTTAACCCAGCTTAACAGGACTGTGTATTTTGCTTTTATGCGCTGTTCCAGGAAGCTTACTATAATGGTAAATCTCTCCTTAATAGCATGTACAGTACCTTCTTCATAATTTAAAGTTTTTAGACATGTCATGGAGCAAATGGGAATGGACACAGAGCTGCTGTGTAACAAGATACTAATCTGTAATGATTTTTAGGAAAACCCAGTAGCTTTTGTTTAGTTTATATTATGGTGCTTACCACAGTGGATCCCATAGGATAATGAAGACAAGGAGGTGACAGAGCCAGTGCATGCGTGGGTATATCCCTAGTATCCATGCTGCACACTCACAAGGGACCAATGTTATGGCCATGAGACAAAGACCCCAGCATTTACCATGGCATACACCTCTGATACAGTTCAGACTCAACTGGAGTTACTAACACTTTCTGTTCAGAGGTAGCCTAGAACTGCATGTAGTGAGCATATTCCAAACCTATTGAGTAATTCTGGTTAGTATTTCACAGAATCCCAGAATCACTGAGGTTAGAAAGGATCTCTGGAGGTCATCTATTCCACTGCTCCTGCTTAAAGCAGGGTCAACTAGAGCAGGTTGCTTAGGATCTTATCCGGTTGGGTTTCAAAAATCTCCAAGGATGGAGACTCTGTAACCTCTCTGGGCAAACAATTCCAGTGTTCAACCAAGCTCACAGTAAAAACCTTTTTTTTCTGATGTTTAAATGGAATTTCCTGTGTTTCAATATGTGTCCGTTGCCTCTTGTCCTTTCACTAGGCACCACTGAGAAGACTCTTGCTCAGTGTTCTTTACTCCTCCCTCCATCCTCCATCAAGAATTTAGAGACAATGATAAGATCTCCCCTCAGCCTTCTTTCCTGCAGGCTAAACGCTCCCAGCTCTCTCAGTCTGTCCTCATGTGATAGATGTCAATCCCCCAGTCATCTTTGTGGCTCTTTACTAAACCTGCTCCAATATGTCCATGTTTCCATTACTGGGGGATCCACAACTGGACACAGCATTCCAGATGTGTCTCACCACCTCTCTTGACCTGCTAGTAATAATCTTCATAATGCAGCCCAGGTGGCTGTTGGCCTTCTTTACTGCAAGAGTGCACTGCTGGCTCATGTTTAATTTCATGTCCACCAGGACACCCAGGTCCTCTTCTGCAAACCTGGTTTTGCGCCCGTCACTCCCCAGCATGTACTCGTGTGGAGGCTATTCCACGCAAGTAGAAGGCTGTGCATTACCCTGTGTTGAACTTCGTAAGACTCCTGTAGGCCCGTTTCTCGAGGCTTTTGTGGTCCCTATGAGTGGTGGCACAACCATCTGGTGTATTAACTACTCTCAGTTTTGCATCATCTGAAGAATTGCTGAGTATGCACTCTGTCCCATCACCAGGTCATTAATGATGATGTTAAGCAGTACTGGCCCTACTGTCAACCCTTGGGGCACTCCAATAGTAACTGACCTCCAGGTGGACTTTGTGTTGCTGGTCATAACCTTTTGCGACTGGCAGTTCAGCCAGTTTTCAGTCCACCTCCTTGCCTGTTCGTCTAGTCCAGCCCCTCTATTCAAAGCAGGGTCAACTAGACTAATTGCTAAGGATGGAGACTCCACAGCCTCACCAAGCAAACAATTCCAGCGTTTGTCCACCCTCACAGTGGATTTTTTTTCCTTATGTTTAAATGGGATTTCCCATGTTTCAATTTGTGTCCACTGCCTCTTGTCACTGGACGATATGGAGAAGTCTCTTGCTCTGTCTTATTTACTTCCCCCAGCAGGTATTGATACACATTGATAAGAGCCCCCCTGAGCAAGGCTAAACAACCTCAGTTCTCTCAGCCTCTTCTCATGTGACAGATGCTCCAATCCCTTAATCATCTTAGTGGCTTTTCAAGCACTTTGTATGATAAAATCGTAAACAGAGGGAGAAAATTATGTGGTAGAGTAGCAGTTACCTTTCACTCTTCATTGTCAATATTTGCATCTTGTCTGATTAATGTTACCGTATTCTATGGCTTTGAAGAAGAGACACTTATTGAAAGAAGAAGGGATCTTCATCATCGTTTGCCTATGCTAAATAAATTACTTACAGTATTCTTGTAAGTGGTTACAAGTTTATTATTCTTTGGGCATTAAGTACCATTTAAATTGGCTCCTGTTTACATCAGTGTCAGTAGTTTGGACAATAACATCATTGAGAGGTCATGTTGGTAGTGAGGATATTTGCTCTAAAATTAATAATATTGACCTTGTTACTAAGTAAAAATTATGTTTCTAAAGATTTAGACAGGTGGTTCTAGACTCCAGACGAACTATGGAGCTACTTTGTCCTTCATCAAAAAAGTGACTGTATGTAATCTATCTACAGCAAAATAGCATACTTTCCATTGCTCTTCTTTATAACAATCTTTGTTATGTGATTTTTAGTACCACATTAATTGTGCCGAAAATCGTAGTTTTCAGGAATATTATTGAGTCTCTCTGTACTAAAATTCATTAGTTTGTCCTTATTGAATGAGGGACACTGGCATAAAATAGGATTATTAAGAAGCAGTTTCAATACCTCACCTTGAGGTTTTTCAACTGTTCTTGCATTTTTTACACTATTTACTAATATGTAAAAAAAAAGAAAGGGGGGGGGGGATTGCTTCACTGGTGTAAATGCGGAGACCAACAGATGCAATGAAGAAATTTGTACAATAGATTTAAAATATATCAGATAAAAGGGTAAATTGGCAGTCTATGTTCGAAGGTATCTCTTTTTGACGTATATCGTAACAATGGTTTTCTCTCGTGATTTTGGTAAGTTGCTGCTTAGTGGAAGATGTAGCCCTGAAATACATATTTTAGTTCCTGACTGATGGCGGGTTATGATGGCACCAGTGTTCCAGACAAGTTTAAAAGACACAAGGATAAAACACTAGACAGCATTCCAGATTTCTCAGCAGGAAAATGTAAATCTCCTTAATTTTATTCCTACTGAACTGTGGCAACTAAGGTCTTGTATTTAAATGTGAATTATTAAATGGACAGCATGATGATGATAGGAGCAGGCTATGTGTTACATGTATCAACAAGTTCTCATAAGCCAAATACCTTGTCAAAAACTCGGGTTCCCATCTATGCATTGGTGATAAAGGGAAATAATTTTAAGAGTATTATGCCTTTTATTCTTAAAAGCCTACCAAGGATATTAGATTAGGGAGTGGAGTGACATTTGCCATGTAAATTGATAGGTGAAACCTAGCTTTAAGGCTCTAGAACCTAAACTTACCACAGTGCTGAAGAAAATAGTCACATCTGAAAAACCTCAGCGAAGTGTATACAGGTTGTAGTAATGTAGAAAGGTCAGATATTGTATGATATCTTTAGCATAGTTTATAATTTGCTTTAGAAAAACATTCTTGAAATGTATTTAGCAGGCAGCTCAGTTCATTACCAGGTGTGAAAAATTTTGAAAGTGAAAAGGTTTTGACTTTGTTGTTTCATTTTATTGGTTTGTTTTTTTTTTTTTTTAAATGTGTTGATACTGTAAAAAAAAAGGCAGCTGGCAACCTCAAGCTGAGGTATTAAATCTGAGATAAAAATCTCATCTCTTAGAATCTGTTAATGTTTGACAGTGACTATAGGATTTGGAATGCTTGCAATAGAGATTAGAAATAGCAGCGAGGTATGAAACAAGAGTAAAGAATGACGCATGCTCTCTGCTGATTTTATACACCTTTATAAAATATAAGCAGGTGACTGTTACATATCTATGCATACTGCTGCATGGACTTACATGCTAAGCTTGATGCAAGTTAATAGTCACGCACTTTAATGAGCTGGCCTGTAGACTTGCATGGACTATGGGCATGCATAGTGAAGCATGAACGGTAGTTTTTATAGAATCAGGGCCTAAATGTGAAATATAAACATAGTTCACTTGCCATTTAAGTATAGATACCCCTGCAGGAGAATGTAGTGAATTTAGCAAGCATGTGATTCTTGCTAAATGACAGCTTTTTGAAGACGAGAGAGAGATCTGTTTTTCTAACTAGAAAGCAAGAATCTCAACAGAATGATCCAATTTGAGCATTTGTCAGACCTTTTCAGTAAGTGCCATTAGATATTTAAATACCAAAACAGACATTATTTTGTTTTATTCAAACAACCGCATCTCTAGAAGGGCTTTGCCTGTACTAGTGTGCTTAAGAACTATTTCTTAGACTCAAAAGCGTGCAATCTCCTGAAGTATTACCAACATTTCTTACCATCATTTTCTTCCTACAGAACTTTCTAGCAAAGCAGTTCATGATCCTGTCTAGTTGATGAGACTGAACAAGTTAGTAATGTGAGAATGAACTTCTGCAGACAGTACAGCTTTTTAAAAGCAGGATTGTGTATATTCTTTGTATTCTGGGAGGGACTCAGCCCTGCTCTGTACAGAGCCTAAAAAGAGAGAGTCCGAACTGCCATAGCCTACTCAGCTAAAAGCCACGTGATCTCATTAACGCTGTGCTGAACCCAGACTTCCAAGCATTACAAAAAGGAAGCTCAAGATGCAGGGGTGGTAAACATAGCCTCACAGCTTTTGGTTGATTTTGTGCTCAATCCGATTAAATGCACATCAACCCAGAGTATGCTGTTTACATGCAGGCGGAGTCTGATGGCCATGATTTTGGAATTGAAAAACAAACAAACAAACAAACAAACATTTTTTTGCATACTTGAGAATTGTTTTATACATCTTTTCTATAGAAAACTCAGTGATGATAATGTCAGACACAGGCACCACTTACGCAAACCTTTCTGATTTACTGCGGTCATGGGACTAAAGTTGGGAAACCAGCACTATCAACTTCCTAAGCTAATGTGACTGCAGAACTGGCATATGGTGCCAAGTCACGGCCTGAGGAGTGATTGTTCACTTGAGAATAGCTCCTGGCTAGAATCCTGAGCTTGTCTCTCCCTAAAACTGCCATATTACTCAAATGAAGAATCAATTAAAAGTATCAGTTTTGCTTAATCTTTTTCCATTTGTATATTGGATAAAAATTATTAATATTTCAAATAATGCTTTCAGTAAGATGTTATTTGGAGTGACTCTCAGTTGTTAATGTGAACCGTTACAAACATCCAAAATACGTAAAGAACTTCTGTTTTTGCTTATTCCTGGGGAAAGGCAGAGATAATGTCTTTTATCTAACTCCTTAGGCCATGTTCAGCTGTGACCCTGGTCATATGATTGGATGGACTGGATCACATGAACACATTGCTGCACAGAGTTTGATTCTATATATATGCTAAATGGCTGTAAAAAAAGATCATACGAGGATGTGAAGCTAAGGTTGGAGTACCTTGGTCTGCCCCCTATTTTCTCTTAATTTATCCAGAAAAAACATTCTCTATTTATTTTATAAGTTAAAAATGAAATTCACAAGTATCTATACTAGGTTTCCTCCAATGAAGCCTACTGTTTTAATTGGCAAAGTGACGGTTCCCATGAATGAGAGTCTTCCCATGCAGTTCAAATGAAATGGAGTCCATCTAACATTATTAAGTTGAAGGTTTTATTCTTCAGAGAGCTGGAAACAGAACTACTGTTGAAAATTGACTGAAGTAGGGCAGTTAACTCCCTAAGACATTGTGAATGTCATTAATTTGTCTTGTAAAAGATGAGGCAATTTGGTTGCTACTTTTCTATTTCCTTTCAAGCCTCTTTGTTTGCTGCTTCTGCCATCATAATGGGCACGAGTAGATTTCTTGAGGGTTGCTTTTGCTGAGCTTATTGGAGTTTTAAATTTGTTTTGACTTAAGATCTAGTAGCAAGTCTTGTTTTTAATTTGCAGTGCAAGTTGATTGCATAATTGTGAAGCTGTTTGACAGGTGTGATACAATTTGATTTGCATTCCTGCCAGTTTTCAACTGTAAGAAACAAAATCTGTTAGTAACAATTTTAGCAGGAGTCATTGGAGGGTTCTTACAGTTTGTTTTCCATTTCCCAGAGACTGAAAGATGACACTCTGTATAACTATTTGAACACTTCACATATTATTGTTTAGCTGAGCTGTATATGTTGATGTAACTGGCTTTGATATTTTCAAGGAAAAAAAGAATGAAAAAAATATATTTTTATATATATATAAAAAAATGCAGTATGGATGGGAGAAGCAATATAATGCTGACAGAAACAAGGATTTTTTTTTTAAAGTAACTGAATTATAGCAAATAGCCATTAGGATGTCTTGTGGAAAAGCATAGAATTCATTGAGACCTGATTAGAAAACTTGAAACCTGTGATTATATTGGTAGAGAGGTACTTTTCCCCTGGAAGGATACATACGTAGAGTTGGCAAAGTGTTTGCCCCATGACCAACAGATCCTGGAAATCTATGGAGGAGACATAGTCTTGCCCATGCAGACGACAGCAATATACAGGCTGGCCTGTGCATGTTACACCACTGGAGTTTTTTCTGATAATGTGGCTCTGATTGTCACTGATTGATTTATTTTTTGCCATTGTGCAGTAATAGGGAGACTTGAAATAGCCTTAATTCCTGAGTAGATTTTCTCTGGAAAAGCCACAGAATAAGCAGGTGATACTACTGTAGAGAGCAGAGTAAAAGGAACCTGAACTGGCAGAAGCATATAATCAGATAGCAATACAGGTAAAGTAGTTTAAAAGTATTAGAGATTGTACAATAACAGAAATGACAACAGAGGTGCGATTTCCATGAGTTCGGAGAAAGTCTAACAAACTATGCAGTGGAAGTGAAATAACTGGCCAGAGACCAAAAAATTAATTCTGAAGATGCAAGGTCTTTGGGATGCATGGAGAGCAGCTGATTTAGAACCGAGGTGGGTTGTTTCAAATTATGTGTCTTCTTTAAGCTGTTACCAAAATGTGTGACTGTAACTTCCTCTAAGTACTTATACAGAATTGCTATAAATTTATATAAAACATAGGACTGTAAAAGACTACTTTGGTCATTCTCTGTGGTTCCCCACAATTGCAGGCAACTGTGAAATAATGCCTACTCCATTTCGGCCTACAGAGCATACCACGAACCACAAAACATTTTTTTCAATGCCCTATAAAAAAACTAAAGGCAATGTAGTACAGGAGACCAAAGTGCATGGAAACTACAGTGTGCCATAAGACAAAACCAGGAGAGGCTGAGGATACCACCAGTATTGTAGTTGCCTTCAGATCCTAACTCCACTGCAGATCATTGTTGTGAAACCACATACACAGGTGAATGGAGGCACAGAAGCCTCTTGATTGCACGTCTGGTATACTTGCTGCTGTTGCATCACTCCCTGTGAGCAATCTCTGATGGTTCGAACGCAAACCGCTCTTCACCGCGTCACCAAAAATCATTTACGTATCAAGAAAAGAAAAAAAATTGTTGTGGCACAATGCAAGGCTCTATACCATAATGAAGAATTTTTGCCTTTGAAGCCAAAATAATGTCAATTAGGTCATTCTCACATGAAGAATCAGCTTGGCTACACAGCAGCTTATAGTGTACCTTTACTGTGCTTAAGAAAAAAAAACAAAACAGAAAGCAACAGCTGATCACAGTTTGCACAGTTAGACACTAGTAACTGAATAGAGAATTTGGTCACTAATATTTTAGAAGTTTGTCCCACTTTCTCTGAGAAGTTTCTGGAGATGTTTGTGTCTGATGCATACAATCATGCCTATTAAAACTATTCTTCAAAAGAAAAAACACAGAATAGTACCAAAATAATCAAGGCAACACAAGGAAAATACTTTTTAAAAATATGCCCGTCTACAGCTGCTTTCAGCTGAATAGTTTGAATTCTTCTGTGATAGATTGGTATTTTTAAATTTGCAATACCCCTGAAGACTGTAACCACAGTTCTTAAATCTGTTATTCACAGGGAGGTATGTCAAGCTGCTCACAAGATCTTCCCTCAGTATGTTTAATGGTCAGCTAATTATATGCTCAAAACCAGGTATTTTTTCACTTCAACCTCTGCACACAAGTGGCTAAAGTTAAATTGTCTCCTTCATTCTAGTGGCAATTTCTCATCAATTTTATTTCACAGTTGTGATTTTTTTTTTTTCCTTGCAGTGGCAATCTCCCTCTCCCACTGCTATGGCCTTGTTCCTTACTTGTTCGCTGTGTTTCTCTGACTGTGAAGAGACAGTGTGTGCTATGGCTTCTCAGTATTTTAGTGTGCCAAGGAAATGTTTAACAATACAGACCTGTTCATCTTTCCCTTGGTAGAGTCACTAATTTGATTCCCTCTCCTTTACTAGCAGCCAATCACTCTAAAACTTGTAGGAACTTACTTTATGATTTCTCTTACTTTTTAAAATTTGCTTGAAATTAGTTCAACAAAGTCGGAACACTTTGTGACACAATTCTACCTTAGTCTTGAAATGTATCTTGAATGCATTTGTCTTGTTTACTTATTTGTCAATGGCATAATAATACAGATGTTAGCATTTTGCAACCTGCTTTGCTACTTTACTTTGGACTATGAAAGAAGAGTAAGCATAAAGAAAGAAATGTTATATATATCCCAGAAGTGCTATTATGTGCTAATATACAGCATCTTATATAGAGCTCAGTAGGCATGAAGAAAGGCCCTCACAGCAGAAACGCAAAATCTCATTGCTGATCATTTTCACGAATAAGAGATGGGGATAAGAATAGCCTAATTCCTATCGTTTCCTATCAAATCAAAGACAGTCTTCACGCTGAGCATAGTAATATTGTTTATACAATAAATAATGTTACTACTCTTTACCTAAAAAGCAAAGAAATATGATGCATGATCCCAAGATAATGGCAAAGACAGTGATAATGACAGTAAGAGTTAAGTTTACTTGCTGCTAGTAAGTTACTCATATATATGGGAAAGTATACAAGATGCAGCAAACAAAATTCCAACTGGGCCTAAGGAAAAAAATCCACAATGAGGATTGTCAAGGGTTGAGACAGGTTGCCCAGAGAGGCTGTAGAACTGCCATCCTTGGATATAGTAAGACTTTATTTGGATAAGGCCCTGAGCAATCTGATTTAACTTTAACATTAGACCTGCTTTGAGCAGGGGCATTGGACCAGATGGTGTCCAAAGGTCCCTCCAACCCAGTTAGTGCATGGTTCTATTCTAGATACTGTTCTAGTGGATAGGGAATTTAACACTGGAAATAAAAGATCCAAAAGTGGTTATATTTGGTCTATTTTTCATACCTGAGTAAATATGCAGTAATTTCAAGTAAGTTGCCAGCAGTTTGAGGGAGGTGATCTTCTCTGTTTAGCACTGATGAGGCGACATCTGGAGCGCTGTGTCCAGTTCTGGGCTTCTCAGTACAAGAAGGACATGACGCCAGCCCAGCACAGGGCCACAAAGATGATTAAGGGACTGGAGCATCGTTCCTATGAGGAGAGGCTGAGAGTGCAGGGGCTGCTCAGCTAGGAGAAAAGAAGGCTCAGGGAGATCTTATCAGCATCCCTCCTTGACAGGAGAGAATGAAGATGAGGAAGTCAAACTGTTATCAGTAGTGCCCACTGACAGGACAAGAGGTAATGGGCACAAACTGAAACACATGAAATCCCATCTGATCATAAGAAAACATTTTTTTTACTATGAGGGTGGTCAAAACTTGAACAGAGAGGTGGTACAGTCCCCATCTGTGGAGATATTCAAAACCCAACTGGACACAGTCCTGGACAACCTGCTCCAGCTGACCCTGCTTGAGCAGAGGTGTTGGACTAGATGATCTCAGGAGGTCTCTTCCAACCTAAGCAATTTTGTGAAGTTTTCAAGATTTTAAGTCATAAAATGGCATTTCCATCAGATGTCTAGAGACTCAGTGTTCAGTGAAGATGAATGCTGTGGCTTCCCTCTAAATATCATTCAGATGGCTCCACAATGTCTATTAAGAAAAGTAGGGATTTTTTTTTTTCTCTATTTTCCCAGTCCAGATGCGTTCCAGTAATTCTTCCATCTACAAAATACAAGTAAGTCTTAGGATAACTGGAGGGTAACTGGAGACTTGCCTAGAAACAGACTCCAGTGTAGCTCTATAGGGATGTAAGGTTGTACTCATGTGGATTACTAGCAGAATTAGAATTATTCACTCATTTCAAATCATAGAATCATAGAATCGTTAAGGTTGGAAAAGACCCTTAAGATCATCGAGTCCAACCGTTAACCTATAAATGTTACTGAGAACTTGGCTGTATTGACCAATGTTGATTTTCTCTCTGGAATTTACTTGAGAACTGACACCAAACACTGGTATTTTTCAAAAACGTTGGAGCTGCATTAATGAGTAAAATTAATGAAATGCTTGGAGTTCACAAGTTCTTATGTGTCCTGACTGTTCCTTTAAAAAGATGTATTTTATTTGTATTAAATGTAAAGAATTACTGTTTCACATTAGGATGATCCAGTAGTTCTTCAGGGATTTCAACAAACTACTCCTCTGCTTTGATAATGCTTAGAAAGCAGTCTTTATTTTCTATGTGTTAGACAAGCTCATATATGTGAAAATGGACTTAGTTTTAAAAAAAAAGGTACCGTGTTAGAGGACACTCTTGAGAACCGCTCGGTACAGGTCAGGTGACAGGAAAGTCAGAAGTCTAAGAAACACAGAAAAATGAGAGCAGCTGTATTTTCATCATTGAGTTGAGGGCTATAATCACCATCTCTGTAATCTCTGTACATTTGCTGTCGCTAATACACGATATGTATTTACTCTTGCCTAGCTCAGTTTATTTTGTTAATTGTTTCTCTCATAATATGAAAATGACCACCTTATTTGATTCAAACACTATCCCTCTGTTACCTTTTAACTGCTGTAAGTAGATAAATGCTCGCATCACTTATATGGCCCTATATTTTTAAAGAAACCTGTTGTATGCAATGCTAGGAGTTAACTACATTTGAAATTATAATTAATTCTTAAGCATTTATTAACATAATTTGCTGCCTCATGATACAAAGTAGGAGTAAGTATTTAAGGATCTTTGTTATACTGCTTTCCTCTGATAATGAAATGAGAGCTGCTTCTGCACTGCTTCTCGTTTGTTCTTTATGTTGTGGTCTTGAGAGGTGCTGAATGCCTCAACTTTTCGTCGTGTTCAGAGAGAGTTCAGGGCACTCAGCATCTCATACATACAGCTTGGTACCAGCAGGACCAAGCTCCTACGTCGTGGAGAGGTGAGGGGAGAATTTGTCATGTACGCTGTCACTTACCTGGCATGCGACGGGTAGCCCTTAGAAGAAGGACTTCAGTTTGGCTTGTGGCAATCTGTACCAGTTGTGTATGTTTGCAAGTATCACAACTGCTGTGCAATTTTTACTGTATGGGCTATAGGGGATAATAAATGATGTAACTCTGTGTTTTTAATGTGCTTGAATAGAACACTGTGTATCCATTATTGCATAAACATGAGCCTAGCTGATAAATCTATTTAGAAAATGTTTGGGGTTTTTTTTCCCCAATAGGGACGCTTGATAAACTATGCTTTGAAATCTCAGGTAGAATCCAGTTTATTTTTAAAACAAATCTTACCAGACGCAGTCATTTTGAAACAGAGCATCAGCAGTTGCTTGTTTTAAATGCATGTATGTAAGTTTAATAATGCTGTATCATGCGTAGTCTACATTCAAGCAGGGCCACTCTCATGCTTATTCGGAAAAATGTCAACTTCTGCTAAACCGACAGAATGTGACTACTAATTAAAATATTCCCATGAGATGTATATAGTATATGTTGTCTACTTTCTCTGTTAGAGTTTAGCATTCTCTAAACTTTGACTCGGCAGTGTGTGCTTTATGGTATAATTATGCAAACAATGGCTAACAATAGAAGGCCAAAACCATCAAAACACAACTTTTTGTTAAACTGTACCACATGCTGCTTCAGAAGATTTTTAGCTTTATAAACTCCTGTTCAAGTTGCGGAGATATAATCTCCTACAAGATGCACATTTTATCAGGAAAAATTATGCACATTCTGTTGAATTACTCTATGTCAGGTTTATCGTGCCTTCACCACTGCGCTGTAACTTTAATTGTAACAGTTTTTAATGCACCTGACTCAGCCTGGCAATTGAATTGATGTCAATGGAGATCTACTGGAGGGTAAATATTCCAGAAGTAGGAATGGATGGCAGGAGCAGGCCTAAGTTATTAAAGCCTTCTGCTGTTGCAGCACGTACCCAAGGATGAAAGGGAGACTGCACTGGAGGGCCAGTGCAAAACGAGTACTTATTTCAAGTGCAGAATGGAAAAGGAAAGAGCTAGCACAGTCACAGGTAATGTGATGGTATTGCAGCTAATATAGGAAATGCCTCCTTATATTTTTGTTATTATTGTCAAAAGGGGTGTAGAAGAACTTTTCAGAAATAGTGCAATTGAAAAATACTATTAAGGCAGCTTTAGTTTTATGTACAATTTCCTGGTGATGTGGTGCATTTCTGTGAATAGGAGAGCAGAAAGCAGACGCGCTGAACGACGGGGACAGCTTTCACTCCTGCTTAGTCGTTCTCTGGCTACTTGGTCCCGGTTCGAGGGAAGCACGTTAACACCTGCAACTGTTTACAGGATTTGGGCCTAACTTAGTCCGGTGGTTTAGTGTTTCCTCTTGAGGGGTGGAAAAATAGGTTTAAGTTTCACCCTTCTACGGGCAGAAGCTGAAGTTGTTTTTAAGAAACGGTGTAAGGGCCGAAGCGGGGCGGGTGACTGCCGCCGGAGCGGGCTGGGGCGCGGGCCGCGCTGCGGCCGCCCCTGCGCTCACCTGCGGCCGGCAGCGCTCCGCTCCCGCCTGCCCGCCGCCTCGCCTCCACGGCCACCCCTCCACCCCCTCCGCCCGCTCGGGGGCTGCCGGCGGCTCCCGCCCCGCAGCGGCGCTGCGGGCCGTGGCGCAGCAGCGCTCGGCCGGGCTCGGCTCGGCCGGGGAGCAGCGCCTGCGCGCCCGTCCCGCCCGCCCTGGGACCGGCCGCGGCAGCCTGGCGGGGAGGGAAGGAGGGAGGGCTCGGAGGGGGTGGGAGGCGCACGGCGTTTCCCTTTCTCTTTCGCCGGGCGGCCGCCCGCCCGAGGCCGCTGGGCCGCGGCAGGTACGGCGGGGGGCCGAGGCGGGGGCGGGAGCGCCGCAGGTGCGCCGGGGGGAGGGACAGGGGTCGGGTGAGCGGGGGGAGCGCCCGGCCGCCGCCGAACTGCCCCGCTCGCCGCCCGCTCCTGCCGGCGGGCTCCTGGGGCGGGGGGGGGGGCCCTCCCCGCGGGGGCCCTCCGAGGCCTGCGGACCGCGGCGGGGAGAGCGGCGGGCGGGCGGGCAGCGGGGCGGCCGGGGACCCCGCCGGGGCTGGCCGGCGGCCCCCGCACCTGTCACCGCTGCCCCGCGGCGCCCGGCAACTTGTCGCGCTGGCGGCCGGGGCCCGGCGCGG
This sequence comes from Nipponia nippon, assembly GCF_047370975.1. Lineage (NCBI taxonomy): Eukaryota > Metazoa > Chordata > Aves > Pelecaniformes > Threskiornithidae > Nipponia > Nipponia nippon. The sequence goes on from NW_028262347.1 coordinate 107,803,902, forward strand.
GCAGGGGCGCTGCCTCGCAGCTCGGTGCCCAGCGCCGGGCACGCAGCTGCTGTTATGTAAATAATAACCCGCTGCTCCTGCCAAGTTTATGGCGACACTTGTCCTCCGGGGCATCGCCACCGGTGTTGTGCCGCCAGGCTTACACACCTCTCTTTCCACGTGTGTTACAGGTAAGAAAATGACTCGCCCGTCAGCGGAGCAGGAGTTACGAGCCCTGTCCCTGTGAGACCTCCGGAATTACGAGCAAATGCCTGGAGAAGTCCAGTTGCACAGAGCAGCGCCCCAGCTCTTGTGAACCCCGGGCATCGACGCCTCTCAGACTTGCTCCTCTGGCCCGAGCACTCTGCCAGCGTTTCCTACCCCACGAATGGCTACTCAGAGGAAGCACTTGGTGAAAGATTTCAATCCTCATATCACCTGCTATATCTGTAAAGGCTATCTCATCAAGCCAACTACAGTAACTGAGTGCCTCCATACCTGTAAGTAGTGCTTTGCAAAATATCCCTCCTTCATAAGCGATGCTTCCTTGAAGCGTTATGTGTTTAATATGGTATCTGTGCCGGTTTTTATTTACTTCTGAAGCGTTGCATGAAATGCTATGCAGTTTCTGGTGGGGTTTCCTAGACACTGGTCTACCATTTGGGTCATCTTGAGGGCACGTCAACCCTGCTTAACACCTTGCAGAATAAAGGTACCCAATTTATTTCCCCCAAGCTAGTGGTGATTGTGCTGGCTCTAGCACCAAACATGTATCATGGTGGCCTGGCTGATCTCGAGTAAGATCATTAGGTTGGGTGTGGTATTTTGATAATATAGCTATGCTTCTGCAACTTAAGCCAATGTATCTGTTGGCAGTGTGCATGATGGATACACCAGTTTGGTCAGTACTGGCTTACATCTCTCTGTGATGTGTTCCGTGGCACAATGCATAGAAATACTTGAAAGCTGGCAAAATAACTTACTTAGGGAGTAGATCTCTCTGAATGAAACTGACTCAGGAAAAATTGTTCAGGTTGTCTTATGCTCCTAATACTTTTAAAACATTTGTGTATATGAATTATATGAAACATACGAACGGTCCTATCAGACTCAGTCGGCTTACTTCCACAAGCTAAGTTACTTACACGCTTGATTTTTTTACATTTATTCCTGAATAGACGATAGTTTGCTTGGACCTTCTTGAGAATTGGCATCTTTCCAAATAAAATTTGAATTCTTCTAAAAGAAGAGTAAGGGGAACTGTATGTTTTCAGGTAGTATTATGTATATATTATATTATGTAAAATAATTTATCAGAGTGTCTTCCTGAATTCTGCCACATACAGATCACCTTTTCCTCTACAGACATAAGATTTCCATATCACCACTTGAAGTTTTTCATTTCCATCGTTGTAAGCTTCATATTTTGGCAACTAAACTTTGCTTTAAAGACACACCGTATTTAGTAAAGATCTGTTAAAAGCCTCGCCTTAGCATTTCCTGTCATTTCTGCACAGTGTTGTTCTTGCAGTTGTTATTGTCTTCACTGTTAATTTTTACATTATGGTGTTGTGTCCCTAGTGTATCAAGCACATAGAGAATTAAAACATATCAGTCCTGTATGTTGTTCATAGTACAAAGACAATATTGTTTACCATTATAATAATATTATTTTTAGTTTAGTTTTTGAGAAAAAATAGTGTTCAACTGACTTTTTCCAAGTCTGATATCAGCTAAGGATTATAATGTGTTTTGTGGTGTTATTCTTCTGTTTTGGGTTACTTGGTAAAGGAATTTAAGTTCAGGAGGAGAGAAGTTAAGCAAAGTGTACTTATAAGAATTTGAAATAAAACAGGAGGGGGAGAGGTATACTGGCTATTATTAAATTATCTTTCCCTTTAAAAAAAATTGAAAAATTCCAGCATTAGTTAATTTTTTTATGGTTGAAGTTTAATGAACAAGAGTAGCTTGTAAAAGGTTGGGGTGAGGGGAGAAAAGTTGCATCAGAAATCAGCTCAGACTTAGGAAAAAAAATTGTTTTTATTATGGTATCTTTCTGTTTAGATAATTTATTTGTTTATTTACTTTGCTCCCATTACAAAACAATAATGGCAGAAGGAGCATTTTTTTCTCGGCAGCATCTGTTTCTTTTGTTCACTTGTAGATTGTGAGCTCTTCACTGAGACAGCTCTGTTATTGCCTAGTCCCCAGATGAGCACCCGTGAATATTACTGAGCTGCCATGTAGTTGCACAGGTTTCCTCACAGAAAAGCTGCCACGTGTTTGGGTCATTAAGTAGAACTGCAGGAAAGAAGGTGGTGTGTCTTTAAAGCAAAGTTTAGTTGCCAAAATATGAAGCTTACAACGATGGAAATGAAAAACTTCAAGTGGTGATATGGAAATCTTATGTCTGTAGAGGAAAAGGTGATCTGTATGTGGCAGAATTCAGGAAGATACTCTGATAAATTAGTTTACATTTTGGCTTTTAGAAAATATTTAAACTTTTTTTTTAAGTACAGGTATGGTTCTTCAGTCATATCCAAATAGTTACCACAAAATACAATGAATTTAACTGTCCTTTGGTATTTGTCTCATACTACTAATTGCCATAATTCAAAACAGTGTTGCACAAATGATCAAATCTGCAGATATTAACGGTTTAAGAAGCAGCATAAATTCATTAGATACTGGGAGTACAACGTATTACTCTGGACAAGATGAAAAGCATGTATTGACATAGATGGTCTCCAGTGATCACAGAGGAACTACTGTGATCAGTAGTAACCACATCAGTTAGCTCTTAATTCACATCTTCTGTGTTACTGAAAAATGTTAAGTAGTAAAGTTCTGCTCTGAAAAATGTGTGCCTTTTTGTTAAGAGATGTTTCTGATGGGGTTTTTGGAAATGTTGGACAGACAACTCCACCATTTTCTGGGAAAAGTACGTGCAACTTGGGCATCAGCAGTACAAACTTTCTTATCTCTGTTGGGAAGGAAATGCTTATATTACTGCAAAGTAATTAATTATTCTGCAAATTCACTACTTTGTTTCTTTTTTGCTACTTGCAACAGAATGGTTTTGTCCTATGGACTGAGACCTTTTTTCCTAGTCTGTTACACAGCTGTCAAAGATGTTTAAGAATTACTGGTTGAAGCAGGCTAGACGTGAGCTAAAGGGCACGTCCCATCATCTGTCTCCTGAGTCACTCCGTTGTTTAGTACAGTGTGCGCTTACAAAACCTGGAAAATAAACTTTCCTCAGGAACATTCTTCAGTGTCCTAAAAAATATCGGGCTGTTTACACAATCGTAGCAAAGTTGGTTGGACGGGACATCTGGAGGCTGGCTAGGCCAACTTCATGCATGAGGCAGGTTAGTTGCCAACGCTGTACCAGGTCAAGCCATGGCTCTGTATAGTTAAATTGTGAATTTCTAAGCGCGGAGTCTCCGCAGCCTCTCTCAATAACCATTTCCATTGCTACGCTATTTATTTAGTGAAGAAGTTTTTCTGAGTGTCCTACCAGACAACAACTTGTGACCATTGTTCCTTGTGATACTATTTGCCACTACCAAGCAGGATCTGGGCTCTGTCACTCCTGTAACTGCTATTCAAATGGTATAGGCTGTTATTAGATCACCTGCTAGCCTCAACCATGATTCACTTTTGGTAAATCGATATTGCCTATTCCTGATTACATTTTTGTCCCTCACGTAGTTGGAAATTGATTCCAAGGGACATGATGTGATCTGCCATCTTTCCAGGGAGTGAGGTGAGACTGTTTAGCTGTAGTTACCTGGATCATCCTTCCCACCTTTCTTACAGGTGGGCATAACACACTACCCTTTTCCGGTCATCAGGTACCTCCCATAATCACCATGATTATGGTGATAAGCTTTCAGCTTAGTGAATCCTACCCGGCCTATAGATTTGAATACCTCCAGCTCTTCTCAGTAGGCCCTAACCTGGTGCTCCCTGGCTGCTGGTCATCCTTCTACTTCCCAAATCATGCTGGTATGCATGGAGATCTCTGTCTGTGAAGACCAAGGCAAAAAAGATATTGAGGACTTAAAACCTTTCTATATAATTTGTTCCTAAGTTGTTTCCCTTGTTCATTAACAGACCCACATTTTGTGTGAAGTTCCTTCAGCTACTAGCCTACTTGCAGAATCCCCTCATCAGTTTTAGCTATGGCTGGGCTTTGGCCTTCCTTCCTAATTTTGTCCCTAAGTGCCAGAGCAATGATTTTATATCCTTTTGTTTCCCATCCTTGTTTCCACTTCTAATATGCTCTATTTTTGCATATTAATTAGGAAGCTTGTGCACAAAGCAGTTCTTGTGCACCAAGCAGTTCTTCTGACAAAATTCCTTCTACGATGGGCTGGTTAGCTCTTGAGGTCTAAATAAATTTTCGTTAAAAAAAAAAAGCCAGCTCTCCTAAGTACCTTACTTTCTAATGACAGCCTCGTTGGGAAATCTGACTAGCAGTTGCTTAAACAAGCTGAAGTCCCATCTCCTGAAGTTCAGAATCCTAACTCTGCTGTTTAACTTTGTATTCTTCCTCGAGATCCTGAACTCGGTCATCCTGTGGTCACTGCAAGGCAAGCTGCCATCTGTGGCTGTATTCATCACCAGTTTTTCCCTGTTTATGAACAGCAGATCAAGTGGTGCATTACTCCTAGTTGGTTTCTCTAGTATTTGCCTTAAGAAATTCTCAACCAACGCAGTCTAGGAACTTTCAGAAATGTCCTTCCATGCAGGAAAATGACCAGAGATGTAATTTTCAATATCAAACCAATAACCTTACAACCAGAGTTTTTTTCAGATTTTGCTAAAAAGCAGGAGATCCCAAAAGAACTTTACTGCAGCAAAATTGCCCACCCTCAGACAACCAAGCTGATCTGCTTTCATACTCCTTCTCCTGCAGAAGCTTCAGTCAATGGCATGTAGCAGGTCTTAAAAGTCAGCAGATATGTCTTATTTTGAAACAGATGATTTCAACCCAAAAGGTCTTTCTCGGTCACCACATACTGAAATTCTCTCTCCCTTTTAACAGTAGGGAATCCAGTCTGACTGTGTCTGGTAATTGTGATTAACAGGGGAGTAGTCTCACATGTATACTTTCTGAGAAGGGTAGTTAAGTATATATATAAAGTTTTCTGTCCTGTTTTTATGCAGACGCTTTCCCTGAAAGTAAGTCCTTTTAAAGGTAGCTAATTAAATACTTCATTAAACATGCCAAATGGCTTGTTACATCTCTGTACCATCACTGAGATGGGTTTGATGTTCCACTAGCTGTGTGTATCCTGTGCCCCTCCTTTGCTCGCTAGATCAAAGAGTGATTAACTGTGAGAGAGGAGATCCTTGGAAGAATTCAAAGGATGAGTTCTGACAAAGAATTTGTCCTACAATTACCTAATTAAACTTTCTCTTGTAGAATATTTTGTTTAAAAAATGCAATATGAAGTTTTATTTAGGTACCTTGTTAATCAGCATTTAAAAAATAACCTAGGAAGAGTCTCGTTGGACAATATGTGTGTAGATATGCATAAGATATGTACTTTTTTTGTTTGCATAAGATGATATACAGCACAGTCCTGACACTTCAATCTGTATTTTTCAGCTGATTACAAAGATCTGGAAGAATGTGTGAACCAGATACCTCTATACTGGGAAACGTAGCATTGTGTAGTATGTTATGGTTGCCAGCCAATTAGCATATGTCACAGAAGTACTTTTATCAGCTGTAGTAATCATCTTATGTGAGTTTAACTTTTATTGTGGCTCATCTGAAGTGTCATAGTACAACCATGAAATTCAGGTCCTCATTTCACTGGCACGTGTAGCCATACCTCAAAATTCTGCAAACTATGTACATTTCGGTTAAGCTGTTTCCTTTTGCCTGTTTGCTGTCACACCGTGACCTACAGTAAAGCAAGTGAAACTGTGTCATTTCGTTAACTTTTACTGGAAGCGTTAAAGGTTTTTGGTTTGGTTTGTTTCTTTGTTTGTTTTTTTCCCCTCTCTAAGGTGGTGAATTAAATATATCTGTAATTTAATTGTGTTTAAAGATTACCTTTTTCCCTACCCTTTTCACCCAATACTTCATTCCATTCTTTGAAACTTCAAAGTGATAGGGTTTGAAAAACGTTCAGTGTTTTATACTGAGAATAGCAGAGGATGATTATACCTATCATATCTGAAAATACTGGTTGATGATCCTACTCCTACTAGGAGTATCACATATCAGTTCATTATTCTTGAGTGCTAGAATTTATGTGTATTTTTTACTTTTACATTGCTATCGGTAAATCACATTTAGTTTTGACAGGCAAATCCTCATAGCACCATAGCTTTACATGAGAAAAAGCAAAAGTTGTTTTAGATTACTACAGTATTGATTTACAGTTTCAAGGGTATTTTTATGGTATAAGATGACCTCGTGATTTGAACTAGCTGCACAAAAGCTTGATCCGGACCTGTATGTTTGTTGGGGTAAGAAATACATCTATAGAGGACTGGCTTAAGGTTCTTGGTTCGTTATGATGTTTTGTCTGTATATATTCAACTCAAAGACCTCTCTTACACTGGATATTAAGCTCTTCATTAATCATTAGTCCCTTACTTGGACTATGCCTGTCTTCCAAGGGTGCCATCTTCTCTCAAAAAAAGGTATAAAGAGAGCACATAAATATATTCAGACCGAGGAATTCAATTCCTTTCCATAGACTGGTTTCTATTATAAATATTTCTTCAAGTTATATTATTGTGGATTTTAGCAGGCTTTATATTTAGTGGTGTTTAGTATTTGGGAGGTTTTGGGGAGTCAGTCATCTGACTTTAAGTAAGTGTGTTAGTTATCTATCCTGTAGCATAGAGTTCTTCTGAACAGTAATAGTTTCAAATTTCTTCTAGGTGTAAATGAAAGCCATAGCACAGATAGGTCCTATTTGTCTTTAGTTTGGAAAACAAACAAAAAACCTAGCAAAGCCAGGTTTAAAATATCTTTACAAGACAAATCAATGATTCCTTTTCAAAGCTGTCAGATCAGTGTCATCTCATCACAGACTTCGAGAACTTCTCTGACATGAATGGAGCAGAGATCCCAAGCACAAGTGAAGGGAATTAAATTCTCTTCAAAGAATTTCGGACATAGCTTTCTTAAAACACAGGGAAATGTTTTCTGAAGGAGGCTAGTACTAATTGCTTACAGAAAAAAGGAAACCACTCTGGTATTGATACAAAGCCACTGGTAATCCTTTTGAAGAATTTTTGTGCTAATCCCCTTAGAGTCTCCATTGATAAAAATTTCCCAAATAAGAGAAGGTTAGGGGTTAGGCTTGTCAGTTCCAAAATTAATATTGACCAATACCAATTATATTTATACCATTTTTTACAATTTTTTTATTCTTTATCGATCATTTAAAATTGGTGTCAGGTTAGAAAGTGACTCCATAGAGATGATGTTGTTTCTACTGGACAGGGGGCTTACAAAAAAAAAAAAGTTAATGACCAACCCCTTCCTTTATTATAGGAGTTAGCAGAAGAGGAACTCCTTCTCACATAGAATCATAGAATCGTTAAGGTTGGAAAAGACCCTTAAGATCATCGAGTCCACTGCCAAGTCCACCACTAAACCATGTCCTTAAGCACCACATCTACCCGTCTTTTAAATACCTCCAGGGATGGAGACTCAACCACTTCCCTGGGCAGCCTGTTCCAGTGCCTGACTGCCCTTTCGGTGACGAAGTTTTTCCTAATATCCAACCTAAACCTCCCCTGGCGCCGCTTGAGGCCATTTCCTCTTGTCCTATCGCTTGTTACTTGGGAGAAGAGACCGACCCCCACCTCACTACAACTTCCTTTCAGGTAGTTGTAGAGAGCAATAAGGTCTCCCCTCGGCCTTCTCTTCTCCAGACTAAACAATCCCAGCTCCCTCAGCCGCTCCTCGTAAGACTTGTGCTCTGGACCCCTCACCAGCTTCGTTGCCCTTCTTTGGATGTGCTCCAGCACCTCAACATCCGTCTTGTAGTGAGGGGCCCAAAACTGGACACAGTACTCGAGGTGCAGCCTCACTGTGCAGTTCTCCATTGAAAAAGAGTTATCCCTAAGCTCAGTTTCTGTGAAGTCAAGTCAGAAAAGGTCAAGAGTAAAACAAACCCTTATGTTACTTACCTCAGCAACTTTCAGCTGAATTTCCATATGGCAATTATTCACAACTGTGTTAGACTTCACAATTTCATCATCATTGTAGCTTCTCAGCCTTTTTTTCCCCACACTCTTTAGCTTGAGGTTCTCCAACTAATGGAATTTCTGAGATAGCAGATGATTCTTAACCTTGCGGTTCTCATCAGTATTGTCATCACCCACCACTAATCTGTACGCTTTCTCCTGACAGAAGTAGTGTATCATCTCTACCTTCAGCACAATATAAATACCAGGTTTATGAGATATCAGGTGCTGCAGTTGAAGAGCTCAATGGACAGTAGCATATTTCATAGATTCATTGAGAAGCTTGGGCAGAATATGGTTATTTTCTTTCTTACTGAAATCATCCAAGAAGTGCTTATTCTAGGACTCTTGTTTCAGACTTTTACTATATCTGACATCAGATTTAATAGGTTAATCCTATTTAGTCCTTTGGTTTAGTTCACACAGACCTAGTATCTCTATGTTTAATTGCTTTGATGCTCTCTACTTCAATTATATAGAAGAATCATGCCCAAAAAATGTTTGGGTTTTTTTTTTTTTTGATAAATAGGAAGAAGACATCTCCTCCATTAATGAACGGGGAAAATATGATTTTCAACATTGTTAACTACTTCCATTCATGGCAATATTTCCTTTTCTAGACTCTCTTCTTCCTAAAAATCTCTGGGTTCCTTAAATAAATAAATTTAAATGCAGTTTAGCCACTATGTCTGCATACGGTCTTCTGTTTGAAATATTTTTAATTTTTTACAGTGATTACATCTTACTATCAATTAAAGAGCCTTCTCCATCATGGTTTTGTGCCACATTGTCTTCTGTTTTGATTTTCCTGTCATGTGTTTAGAGTAGGACCTTTTAATGATTGGCTCATTTTTCACTTCTCAAGAAGAGCAAAATAAATGAATGACATGATACCAGGATGGCCTATTTCAGAAAAAAAAACTCACTTCATCCTAGCTTTCTCATGAACACTGTATCAGAATTTCATATTAATTAGTTTTATTGGCTGTTGGCTTTTTTTTTTTTTCCCCCCAATTCAAAGGACATGGCATGCTCATGATTTAGCTGGAGCCATTTTTTTGGACGATATTCAGGACTACTGGTAGTATCAAAAAAGTAAAGGTACAGTAATTAGAGTATGAAGCAAGGACATTTTTGGAGAATATTACATTATGTTGTTTGGCCAGCTAATCAAATTCTATCTCTGCACTTGAATGGTGTTTGTGGCTGCTTGCAAGTAATTCAGGTCTGGACGCTTGTAGGGTTTCTGTTTGTTCCTTAGTACATGTTTTTACAGAGCATTATGTCTTATGGCAATGCCTGTTCAAAAAGTATAACTTGGGGAAAGTGATGTTGCTTCTTCATCTGTGACTCTGAGACCCACTTGTGACATTTCCTGACCTCAGGGGACCAAGCATGCACCCTGTTATCTAGCTACAGGTGAGAGGGCTTTTTCTTTATTACATGTTACTCTACAACACCCCCTCCTCTCCAAGGCTGTGTGCCTGAAATGAGGGTACGCTCTGTTACCTTGAAGGTGCTGGAAGTTGTGCTTAGAATCAGGATATTCATTTAAAGGGAGCACTGCAGAGCAGATTCATGACACCCTTTGGTGAGCAATGTCGTGTTCTTAGCTATTTACTCTAAAATCTTACAAAACTTAAACCATTTTAAGGTAAAGTGCAAAAAAAAGATTGTGATATCTAAAGCAAACAACACAGTTAAAGTAATAGATGTAGGTGAAGAAATGAAAAAAATCCCGCATCTATTTAATCTTGGCATAGCTGGTTGAAATCAGAAAGCTCTAATCCTTATCCAGCTAGTGCATTAACTTAAGAAAAGAGTGATTGATATTCTTGGAGAGGTGATTTTTGTATATATTTTACTGTCTTTCCTTCTTCCCTATTATATCATTCTGTGTATGTGGCTGGGTTTTGATGAGTGAAGGAACTGAACTATGCCTTCAGTTGCTCCCTGTGGTGCTTTGTATTTCAGATGGGTGACAGAAGGAAAGGTAGTTCAGATGGTTTCAGGAGCTGGGATGGCTGAGGAACTACTGATCAGCTAAAGAATTCCACCCTGCGATGTTTGCCCGTGGGCTGAACATGTGCAGACATTACATCTTAAGAAAAACTTTGAGCTGAGAATCTTCGTATCTTTTCAATTTCAAGGACAACTTCTGTTATTTTGAGTTCTAGAGGAGATTCTCAGTTATATTAATGAGGAGAGATTATAGAAATCTTTACGTATATTTTAAAAGTTATTTAGACTTGTGCTTTAACTTAAGCGTGTTCTTAAGTGCTCTGTTGGGCTGGCACGAAGGCTTCTACATGGGTGATGAAATTCTTTGTATTCTGTAAGTGTAGTAGCAAAATGCTTAGTTTTAGGAGTATTAGTTATAAAAAGTATACGGAAAAGTGAACAAATGTTGTAGGTACAGAACATCACTTTCGCTGCTCTGTACTACACTTCTGATCCTGTGGAAGTGTTAGGGAACGCATGTGCAACAATCAATTAAGTCCAGTAATTTGACAAATCATAAAAGATCTGCGGTATAAGAAGAGTTCTGTGATTACAGGTTCTTGCATCTGTATGCCAGCACTAAATACCTCACAACTTGAGGTTAAGAAAAAATGAACTCGTATCCTCAGGGATGAACGGTGCTCTCATAGCATCAGTGTTCTCGGCTGTTTTGGAGTCCCCATGTGCAGAGGACAGCACTGCGCCCCACTTACTGGCCTTGCTGGGCAGGACTCGTGGGCTTCCTGAGCTCATTTTACCAGATCGTAGGAAACCTGCCCTCCCTCCAGCGCTGCTGGAGCCATTTAGCCTGGGGAGAGTGCCAAGAGCCAGCCAGAGAGCCCTGCCGTCTGTCTGTCAGACTTAAAGGGGAAAGTTCATGGTAATTTCAACCAAAGCTATGAAGTTAATGTCCTTAAGTTAGTGTTTTAAAGCAGTTGGGAAAAACACCTGCACAGAGGTTTAGTGTGTGTGCATTATCAGCGTCAGCTGATTTGTAGTAACTCTTCTGAGCATACCAAGGCAAAGATAAATGCAGGCTTTGCTTGTTAGGTGACACTTGTTAAAGGAATTTCAAGATTCCTTAAAGATTGTCATATAATTAGGATTTACCAGCTTGTTGTAGAGGTACTCTTCATTCTTTAGGTAATTGATGAAAGAAATTACAGTTTTCAGCAGAAAGCATATTGCAGTTGCAGCATACATTTATTTTTTCAGTCCATTTACTGATGAATTTGCAGTTCTCATTTCAGCTTAGGTGAAGTAATAATAAACAGAGGATAGAGTTTATCTCCATCCAGAATGTTATAATGCAATAATAATAGCAGGCATATTTGTTCTCATCAGCTTGGCTTCCATTTTGTTATTAATGGCAGTAAAATCTACAGTCTAAAATTAATCATTTGGAAGCAACAGCGGTGCACCTTGTAGCACCTTGTTTAGTTTAATTTCAGTTTATTGGATTTTAAATTCACATTGTTGTTGGTTTGGGTTTGTTTATACTTGCCATGGTCATGATCCTGATTTTTCATTATAAGATTCAAGTATTAAATGTTCACTGTAAGTTCTGTCATTGCTTTTGAAGCGCTATGTCACAAGAGAAACATAGCAACTTGGAACCTGGGTACAATTTCTGTGAACTTTTCTCTTACAAGAAGTATTTACAACAGTATTTTCTGTTGCCAGCAACACTGTTGAAAAGAAAATAATGTGCATAAGTTATTTTCAAACCATCTGAAGTGATGGTTGGCTCTGCTGGGCTAGAGCTCCCTAGCATGCACTTTCTCAGAACCTGTTCTTTACCTGTGCCACATGGTATAGGTTTTGCATTTTATGATGCTGGGAGAATTTTAAGTAGTAAAAATACTGCATACTTTAGAGCAGCACTTGTCTAACTTGTTCTGCTGAACTCGGTGTCTCGGCAGAGCAGAACTAGCTGTGGCTTTGAGGAACAAGAAGTGGATAAGGTACATTGTAATTATTTGCTTAAAATAATACTCTTTTAACTTTGATGCATGAAGTAGTTAGCTGGTATCATTAGATCGTGTTCAAGCAGTATTATTTAGATCTTAGTCTAAGGGGGTTTTTTTAATCTTTTTTTCTCTTTTTTTGTCCCTCAGTTTGTAAGACTTGTATTGTTCAGCACTTTGAAGACAGTAATGACTGTCCCAGGTGTGGCAACCAAGTGCATGAGACCAATCCACTAGAAATGTTAAGGTAAGATGACATTGCACAATATTTGCTGAAATGGAACAGCAAGAAATAAAAAATAAAATCTTGATATCTTTATCCTGAAAAGGAATTAAATTTTTTGCTTATTTGTAAAATACATATATGAGCTGTTCTTAGCCATAGATTCTGTCAATTTTTCATCTCCCAATAAATTGTAAATTGATTTTTTTCAGATCTAATAAAAGGAGGAAAGATAAGGGAAAGACACAGAAAGTCTGGGTATATTCTACAAATTAAAATAAATATTTTAATACCCCTATTAAACAAAAAAATGAACCCGGTACCTTTTATTCTTTACATGAAATTATAGAGTTTCTTTTTTCAAATGATTTAGGGCATTCCAGACTGCATGCAACTGTTTTTTTTCTTCTTAGAGCAATGTAGAAAATGAATCACGCAAATAACTTAATGTTTTCCAGAGCGTAGATTTACCAATCTGAATTGAAATCTGCTGTCAGATTAATGAAAAGACACTCATGAAAGAAAGTTTTGACACTGAAAGTGCCCTTTCTTGAGAGTTCACATTTTTTGTATCACAATAACACCTCTTCGTTTAAACAATTACTTTTCTTGAAATTCTGGAATCTCTTTTAGTCATGTTATGTTGAAACAAAGGTGATCAAACCCTACAAGTACAAACAACGTACAAACAAATCCTACAAGTACAGTACAGAGAAATCAAGAAATGTCATCATAAGTGGAAGAACTTCATGTTTTCCTAAAATGATGAAGCCACTCCCTGCCCTCACTCCCAACACTGCCTCCATCCCCCCTCCCACCCCCCACCCCCAATATTATTAGGTTGTAATACTGTTGTGAACTTAGGGAGAAATATTCTTATATCAATGTTAATATAAATATTTACATCTGGAATTTACTACGGTTGGTATTATTTCCTAATGTCATTGCGTTTGCTACAATTTGCCATATTTTGCTTTGATTTTTGACTGATATGTGTGTGCAGAGCAATTCCCATGCCTCAGCAATTCCCCTACCAAGAGGTGAGAGAGATTAAATTCAGCAACTCTAAAGGGTGTTATTAGCTTAAATCTTTGTCATCTGAATGTTTTTTGGAAGGGTAGGGCTAAAAGGGTTTATGTAGATGTTTACCATAAGTATTTTTCTGATCTCCTGTCAGTGTCTGAGGTGCTGTGTCAGCCGTAACAGATGTTATACAGAGTGCATAAGGCTACCAAGAAGCTGAAAACAAAAGCATTTTAGAAATATTTCTTTTATTCTGACAGCACCATTTCACAGGAGCTGAGAAATGCATTTTTTGAAACATCTAGTAAATGTTTAGTAAAATAATAATATGCTTTAAGCAGGAAATGATAGAAGGGTGAGAAAAGTTGAGACCACAAGCCAGAAATGTGGGAAAAGCCATTTTCTCTGCAATTCTTTCCTGAAACTCCTTTTAGAGTCACTGGGTTTATTTGCCAACAAACTGCATATAGCTAGTAGTTTGCCAGTTGTATTTTATGAAACATTTGCTAAACTAATAATCAGAAGAGCGCATGAGCAGTGTAACGGAATTATCTTTTTTGGATGTTGCCTGCATAACTTAATACATGTCTTATACTCTGACTGAAGAGAGCAGCCCAATCATTGCTCAAGAATGCAGTCATTTTCTGAGAAATGGTGTTGAACACTCTAGATAGTATTTTTAACTGACATCTTTGAGACATGCTACTTATAAACTCAATTCCGAACAACTTCATAACTATGTAGGTTTTTTAGATGTATCTTTTAGTTGGCAGCACTTAGGGTCTGTTGAAATTATAAGTCGAAGTCTGAAATGCAACATCGAGCTTTAAAATGAAAATCTAGAAAGAGTGTTAAATTCTAGAATTCCCTTTCCTGCTTTAGCAGAATTCCGCATCATCTGTATTCAATAGGGTCTGGGTTGGTTATGCCATGAAGGCAGGCTTCTTTTTTTCTTGGTATGCTTCTTTGGATGCAAGTTTTCCTGAGTGATAGTCTTCATTTGCCTCACTTCAGATAATTAGCATTATCAGAAAGTAGCTTTGATCTTATAAGTCATTCAGTATTATAGAAGAGGTGAAAAAAGAAACTATACGAAGCTGACAAATGCTTGGTTCTTCTTTCTATATGTTCTGGTTTGGAGCTTGGAAGATGTAGGGGTGGAAAGAGGTGTGCCTAAAATATTAGTGTTCTTGTTTCAGTGTTAACAGGAAGTATCATATTAAATGACCGAGACCAACTTTGGAGTTACGTCAAGTAGTTTCATTTTGGAATGGGTTTGATGCGAGTCACAGAAGTACAAATCTTTTTTAGAGTGCTCATGAGCATGGATAATAGGAACACTGTAAGATGCGTCTGAAATTGAGAATCTTTTTGTAATTTCCTATTTTTTTCCTTACAGTTTAAGTTTAGTTCCCCTGTACTTAAAGATCAGATAAGTGGTATTTTTTTCTGCATTTTTAAAGTATTGATTAGTAGTTACACTTCATAAGGACAAAATAACTCTTTTTGTTTACTTTTTGAAAGGAAATAAAGTCATTGACTAGAGTATGAAGCCAGTTCTTGCTGCTAGCATCGTAAATTTGCTAAATAGACTGGTTTTCTTGCTATGTTAGCATTACCAGTGACTTTTGTTTGGGGCCACTGAAGATGAATTAGAAAGTGCTAAATGGGAATTTTCAAAAATAAATGTAGAAAAAACAGCAAATACCATCCTGAGGAATGGTTAGTGGGGTTTTGAATTAAGGTAGTGATGTTCGCTTTTGAAGTCCTTATTTCCCTTCTCTTAATGAGTAAGTTATGCAGATTGGACCTTTCTTACAATGTGAAATGAACTCCGTTTCCAAGACAGGTTCCCGAGTTCCTAGTGCTCTGCTGTGGGAACTTCATAGAAAGTAGTACCATCTAGTTGCATTAGATATGGAGAGGAGAGGCTAGAAGGGATAACATACCATTTGGAAAGGTAAACCTATATTGTCATCTATCAGAAGCTAAGTGCCCAGACATCCCATGATTTTGGTTTCCGTATCTGTGAGAAAGTACTCTTTATGCGTCTTTGTTTTAGGAGAGGTCTGTTTCACTTGCTGAAGATTTTTTTTTTTTGTCCTCATAAGAAGAAGCAATTAAAAAATGGATCGTGGTTGTAGCTTAAACATGAATATTCTTATGGTATGACTGTCTGCATGAACTGATGGATAACACAGGGAACTAGTCTCCGAACAAGATGACTGGGTAATAGGTCTAATTGTAAACTTTCAATTATAAATACAAATTCTGTAAAGAAGAGAACCTGGAATGCTCATATATTTATTATAAGAAGAGAATTATTATCCATTAAAATGGCTTTTAGGCATTCCTCAACAATAAAATCATTCAGTCTTCTTCCTACTTTGGTGCTGCTAGTGAACAAAAGGTAGAGAACAGTCATATGTTTTATAACAGGCCTATGGTGTATTATTAATTAATAACATGTACACATCCACATATGTGTATATGCAAATATATATGTATAGAGATATATATCATTACTGAGAGGAAAAATTAAGGCAATTAAAAATATGCTAAAGGCCATTATTGTATTGTAGCTTCTGACTGAATCTCAAGGTATTTAATTTCTCTGGCCGTATTACTTAGTACTTTGTTTTGTCATGGGTTTTTGTTTAGGCTATGGACAGTGGGAGTTCCTGTTCACAAGAGAAGACGTAGAGGACAGAGGAGAGAAAGGAAAAGGAAACAGAATGAGAGACAGAGAAAACCAAAGGAGAAGTGAGACAGGGAGAGGAACTAGAAAGTGGATGATAAACTAAATGGATAGGAGAGTAGGTAAAATTCAGAGAAAAGGGAAGAAAAACATTTTAGCTTCAGCAACAAAGGTAAATGCACTGTGCTCTCTGGAAGGGACTGTAATAGCTATTTCTGGCACTAATATCAGGACATCAGAGGATATGCCTGTGCTGCATACTGTCATCTGGTAGACAAACTCATGGCAGATTTAAATAGTTTAAATGAATTATGTTGGGTACTGAGAACTGTCTAGCCAGAGCAGCATGGATACTCTGTGGTCTTCTTTATCCTGCCAAGACTAGTTTGTCTGTGTTGTAACGAGTAGGGAATAGTCTGTTCAGTTTTTCATAACAGCCTTATTACCAAACACTTGAACACTTAATATGATAATGGAGTTTATAATTTTCGTGCTTACTACTCATAACCTGGACCTTAAAATTGGACACTACTTTTCCAGTTTGTTCTTTTCAGGAACACAATTGTTCGCATGTAACACAAATTAAAACAATGTAAATTTTAGAGTATAATGTTTTTTGTCTTTTGCTTCATTTTTTGTCTTTATACATTAAAAATAAATTCCTTGGTTATTTCTAAAAGAAATCCATTCAAGAGGTAGTTGAGATAAGGTTTAATGCTTGTTGTCTCTCGAGCTAAAATCAATTGATTTTCGCAGGATGTATTATTTACCAGAAATATGCAATTCGTTTTATTATTCAAAAGTTTTTATTATTTAAAGGCTAAAAATATTTAAAATGCTAGTTTCTACTTAATGTGAAATGTATTTTTTCCCTTTGAAAGGCTGGATAACACCTTAGAGGAAATTATATTTAAGCTGGTGCCTGGACTCCGAGAACGTAAGTTTCTCATTTGGTTT
Organism: Nipponia nippon; assembly: GCF_047370975.1. NCBI lineage: Eukaryota > Metazoa > Chordata > Aves > Pelecaniformes > Threskiornithidae > Nipponia > Nipponia nippon. The sequence goes on from NW_028262347.1 coordinate 107,820,979, forward strand.
TGGGTACCTGTTTGGGTTGATGGAAGGAATATGGCTATTTCTAATGATATACCTGTAGTATTGATTTAAAAATTCACATTACTGTTCTTTGATGTTAACTAGAGGAACTGCAGCGAGAGATCGAATTTTGGAAGAAAAACAAACCTCAAGAAAATGGTCAAGGTGATGATTTTTTTTTTTTTTTCCTCTCTCATCTGTACGTTAAGTAGCATTGCTCATTAAGCCCTGTTTCTTCACACACTTATGCATGTACATTGTTTTTACTGAATTCAAAGATACTATAGAAACTCATAATGAATCTATGTAAATGTAATCTGGGCCTTCATGTACTACTGCTTATCTATTAACCAGTTGTTCTACAAACTCTAGCTGTTTTACCATTAGTTTTATTTGCATTTCCTTAAGCTCTCACTTTGAACACTCATGCAATTTTCCACTTGAATTCTTAATTTTCTTAATACAGCAGAACTACTTGAGTTTTTTACAGATTTTCTGTTACTGAATTTGACCAGCTGTTAACTAGGAGGTTGTCAAGAATTAGTTATGACAAGTAGTAAAACAGTTTTCCACGCATGCTAAACAATTGTTTTATATAGATTCCAAAATGCTTTTTCTTTTTTCTTTCTTTTTTTTTTTTTTTTGGTAGTTGACCCATGAACTTTGAGAGCTCAGTATTGAGGTGCTAAGTGAGGACTACATCCAACTGTTTTTATGCCTCTTTAATTTGAAATCAAGGTTTTGATACCATAGCCTATTTGATTTGGGCATTTTTAAGAGTTTTTTAAATGCTCTGCTAAGCTAAAGAAATAGCCATTTTTAGTAAAGGATCACTGTCAAGTAAACATCTTGCAATACTGCACTCGGTTGTTTATAATATCTTCTTTTCAACTTCATAACATTTCATTTTCTTTCTCACTAATTGATTTGCATTTGGCATCCATTATAAGGGACAAGGTTCTTATTATATAATTAAGAACTGCAGGACAGTTTGGATGAAATTATATTAGTTTACTACAACATACTCTGTAGCGTATACCTATTCAGTTTTAAAAATACTTATAAAATATTTTTATGAAATATAGACATTTGACTGTTTAGAAAATGATTTTCTGCTATATACATAGGTAGCAAAATATAACATATAATTTGCAAATTTGTAGAATGTCACTTATTTTTAACCAATTTATTCTTCTGGTTCTTACCTTCCTCCCATAATTTAATGGTAAACCTAATGGAGATCGGTTACTAAGCGTAATGAGTGATTGGATTGTTTTGTGAATCAGAGGAAAGCTCTGACTCTCAAAATATACTTTTAAGTAGCTACAGATGTATCCAGCTCTGTTAGTGGCTACATCCTTGGGCTATGGAAGTTTGACTCTACAAACCATTTGAAAGTCATGATAGCTCATTGAGACAAATTATGAGCATTTAAACTGTTTTTCTGCTATAAACAAGCATTTAGAATCTTGCCTGAGAATAAATTATTTAGTGAGAATAATTTCAGTAAGAAGGGACTGTTTCAGTTGTCAATAGTATCCCCTGCAATCATATAGTCAGACTAGTTTAAAAAAGTCCATCAGTTACATATTTACCACAGGGCACAACACAGTTCCCAACTTTAACATCTAAGATCTGTAAAAAAATACCAAGACTTAGAATTTTCACATTTCAGAGGAAAAAAAACCCAAACAACAAAGCATATCTCAGGCATTGGTGACTCCACTAGGAGAGTGGTTACTAGAGAGAAGTGATGGATGATGATGGGAAACATACTGTGGTACAGAGAAAAAAATCTTTATTGGTCCTTTCCAGTCTGAACTGGAGAAGGAAGAGGGGAAACAGCTTTAGATTGACTCACTCTCTGGAGATCAGTTTTACACTGAATCTCCGAGAAAAGCACAGGAAGTAGACAATTTGCAAGGTTTGCAAGAAAGATGAGGAAAAAAATGTGACACCAAATTACGCCTTAAGGAAAGGGGCGTGGAGGTGAGTGGGGAGTTGGTTTGTTTTCCTTGTCTTCTGTTCTTGGCTTGATGCTTTGACTTGGAGAATGCTGAGTCCATTTGGGTGAGATTAAAATTTCTTTTTTTTATTTATTTTTTTTTAACTTGTATCATACTGAACCTTAATATCATGCCTACAGTGGACCATCACATTGATTTCTAGAGACTGCCTGTACAAACATTATTAATTCTAATAACTACAAGGATTTTTTAGTAAACAGTCTGGTGCCATTTACACAGAGGAGCATTTGAATTTCTGTCAGATATCTTGAAAGATGCAACTTGGGTTTTGTGTGTACCTGTTTCTGGAATGATGTTATGATTGGAAATTTGCTAATTTCCCTGGTTCTGGGGTTGGTTTGCCTTTCAAGACTTTTCAGACTGCATGACCAAATCTTCCTCCATTACTCAGCAGTGATAACTATTGAAAGTTGTGTATGTGTTTGCATTGCTGAAGAATCTGTGAATCACAGGCAGACTCCTCAGACAAATGCTTGTGACAGGTAGACTGTAGCTGCTTGATTAAGAGAGTTTGCTTCCTGGACTTTCACAAAAAGAAAAAAAAAAAATCTGTAGTTTGGTACTGTAAATTCTGTTCATAGCAAGGTGATAGGAACAAAACGTATGTATGATACACATTCAACTAAATGTGTTAATAGCTAGTAGAGACTTTTGGACAAATCTTTTATAATTATAAAATACTTCAATGTAGCTTAAAACTCATCTTGATATGTAAACTAAATGAAATGAATTAATTACTATGTCTAGGAACTTAAGCATAGCTTGATATTTGTTAAAGTTTTCATTCTATTTTCTCATCTTAACTCTTCTAAATGACTTTAAAAGTTTGTGGTAAGTGTAGGAAAAGAGCAGAATTTGATCTGAAAGTTTTTCAGGAAATGCAAAAGTAGCTTATTCAAGTTACTTGTGATAATGTTTTATTCAAACAGAGAGCAGCCTTTGTTTTAAATCAAAGTAAGTAAGTTCGGGATACAGAAAAAACCAAATGTATATAATAGGGTTATTTTATACTGTATTCCAAATGTGTAAAAATTACTCCATGTTATGGTTCATTGTATGGTTATTATTTACATACATTGCAGCCTTATCTACGTGTACTTGCTAGTCTTAGCATTCGAGTGTTCAACTATGCTAAACCTTTGAAAACTGCAGGAGATGGTGCCTTTTCCAAAGAGTTAGATTTTTAAACCAAGAATCAATAGAACATGTAACAGCATCAATGAAGAGAGATAACATGGTATATGTGATTATATAGGATATATGTGCTCTGCCAAAAAATATGGGGACCATTCCTCTTTTCTTATGTTTTTTGTTTTTAAAGGGGAATAAGTAAGTATATGGCTATTTAGTTATAAAATCCTCCTGGAGAGAGACACCTGGAGTTTTTAAATGGCATTACTTAGACCAGGTCAAAAGTGGATGAAAGTTAAGTTTTATCTTGCCTTAGTTTAATTCATGATAACATTTCAGGAACTTGTCTCCATTGGGTTATTGCAGCAGACAATTAATATGAACTGATTACCCGTGTTACTTTGATATACAAGTGTTGGGATTAGTTATTCCGCTGTTTATTTAAAAGCAATTTTTTTTGGCAGTGAACTGCCACACCATGGAGTAGGTTTATGTGGTTGAGCAGTCTTGATGCATGCACAGTTGCAGGGTTTTAATCACTGGACACAAACAGCAGTAGACAGCCATAACCATTAGTGGTTCATCTGCCTAATTATTTTCTGTCACACAGAAATCTGTTGTTTGCATATTACATTAAAATTTCAATAATATAACTTTGTTTTCAGATTTGTAAATTGATCAATTGAAGAATGCACTGTATTAAAATTGTATAAAGTTAATTTGAAGAAAAAATATGCCCTTGAAAATGAACTATTACTTTAAGTATGTTTTTGTTACTACTGTGACTTTTAATTATTTTACACTTAAATAATATGATCTTCATATTTTACAGATGAAAGCCCAAAAGCTGATAAACCCAAAGTAGATGAGGAGTGTGATGAAAATGAAGAAGATAAAGACTATCACAGGAGTGACCCACAGATTGCTATTTGCCTCGACTGTTTACGCAACAATGGGCAGTCAGGAGATAATGTAGTCAAAGTGAGTAGTAAAGATAATCTGTGCTGTTGTTATTGTTGGCAGAATAGCATCTTACAGGAACCAAATCATTTTATAACCATTAACAATAAACTGTAATGTGGTGACCTGTCTCCAATTCCATTCTTGTTTAGTCCTTTTGTTTGAAGCATTTCAATGCATCTTGGAATTTTGTAAAAACTACAATCCCATACAGAAATCCATCTGTGACAGTGGATTTTATTTTTTTTTCAATGGGTTATAGTTTTGTAGTCTGCAGCCTTGATGATATATAACTGCATTACACAACAGATTACAGCATACCACAGAGGTACTTAAAAAGCTAGCTGTAGGTGAGCTGCCTCTCACTTTCAGGATTGCTGTCCTACCATGCCAGTGTAAAGCTGCTTTTCAGATATGTTGTGCACTGAATGACTGGGATGCAGATCTTCTGAGCTGTAAACCTGATTCTGACACTGTGGCCTTGGGCAGGTCACTTCCATCTATAAAATGTGTAGGGTAATATCTGCTAACTTCTGTTTTAAGAATTAGGCATATTTGTTTTCTGTTCATGAAGGGAAGATTACCTCATGGTATTGAGGCTAGAAGAAAGTGTTCAGAAATGCTCTTAGATTTTAATAATGTTTTCTTAAATTACAAAGATAAGAATTAAAAAAATATTAAAAATTTGTCCAATAAAACACTACTTATATTTCCTGTGTACTCTGTTAAATGTATAATTTTGGAAGTTCTTACACAGTGAGAAAGTTTTGATTCAGCAAGAAAACATATGTATGTGTTATCACTGTCTGTTTACGCTATATACAGTAAGAAATCTGTATCTCCATCACCATGTAGGAGTCTCAGGTTTCCAGCTTTCTTGTTGAATCAAAAGTATGAGGTTCTGGATCACAGAATCTGTGATAATAGGTCACATCTCAGGTTTGTAGCTTCCCTGTATTTTACCTAGATTATTTGAGGGTGATTTTACTTCCTTTTTCTCTCAAGGACCGAAGAAATTCTAAGAAATTTAACATCTGTTTGACCCTCAACATAAGTAACACAGACACTTAGATTATTTAAGTTCTTCTGGGGTTTTTGGTGTTTATGGTGGGTTGTTTTTTTTTCTTTCCTGCCTTCTGTATCTTTTGGAAATTTCTTTAGAACCAGAGAAGGGTTAAATGAACTTGTTTGTCATCTTGTAAATATTGCAAAAAAAATGAACAAAAATGAACCCATGGTGCCATTATGAATTAGAAGAGAGTGCAGTAAAATTGGTTACTGGTTGAACAAAAATGCCAATTACAGCTGTTCTTGCACTAAAGATTGCTTACATGCTCCAAAATTTCTAACATGGTTTTTCTGTTTTGTTGCTGTTGCTTTAGGGTTTAATGAAGAAATTTATCCGCTGTTCTACTCGAGTGACTGTGGGAACTATCAAAAAGTTTCTCAGCTTAAAATTAAAACTTCCAAGTTCTTATGAGGTACATTTGAGAGAACGATGCTTGTATTTTTATTTCCCTGTGAAGTATTAGGTTTTTATGAAATTTAATCATATTTGAACTTGAGGAATATTTTTTTAGCCCAATCACTAAGTAGTGTTCAATATTCCAAGTTATATTTTCTGCCCTTAAATGAGAAGTGATCGTTTTATCACAGTGACTGAAGTTGCTAATCAAGGAACTCATACAGTTCTAGTAACTTCAGTTGCTCGCCTGTGAAGGAATAGATACATTAGGTTTTGGTATTTTTGTGTGAAAAATAAATGCTTTCTCTTTCCATGTGGCTAATAAAGAAAAGTCACTTAATACTGTTTTGGGCTAGTAGCTACTGGGGAAAGGAGAGACCAACTAGACATGTGCCAAATTACTCTGCAGTTTCATTTTCTTTAGATGTAAGAAACTATCCAGTAATTATGAAGAAGTGAGGAGCAATACCATTTGAATCTTTCAAAACGCAGATACTTTTTTTGCATCTTCTCTGGAATTAGATGGAATTTGATGGAGAGAGGGTCTTTGCTCCATGAGTGATTTGATCTTGGCCAAGACTCTTCCCTGGGGGGACTTGCTAACATGATAGAAGTTGTGATGCAGGATGGAGTTGGGAAGTGTGAGACTCCTGCCTCTGCTTTCCCTCTTCCCAAGGATACAGGAATTTTGACTTCAGCACAGACTATTTCTTCAGCCAGTTCTCTTACAGGAGTCAATGACTCCATGAACCACAGGCTGACTTTAGCACAAATGGCAGCATCCCAGCTTTAGTCAGAGGTAGGGCTGAGTTAGATTATGTGCCCAGGTTATTGCAGAGCTATATGCAGGAGTTTGTCACAGTATCATGACATGCTGACCAGCCATTTTGATGTCATTTGGTGTTGTTAATTATGTTAATTTAATCTGTCTCTGGCACCTTAATGGCCTGTGTTATGTAGTATCTGCTTACTTCAAAATTTTGACATTTTTTTCCTCTAAAAAACAGAAAAGCATTATGGCTATAGTAATGAAAGAATTTTCAAACATTTCAGTGGAAGGTAGAAGAAAGATGCACAGTTTAAACCAGCCATTTTTCGCAGTAAGATCATTAGGGTTTTTTTTTTATTTTGCCTTCAGTTAATGAAGAATCATGTTTTGTATACTCAGAAGTGTATTTTCGTTGTAATGTATAGTTATTTTTAAAGTAATTTTTTTTAATTACGTTATCATTTATTTCTGAAAAATGAAAATTACAATACTTCTGTTCTGTATCTTTGGGTTTGAAAGAGCATTGACCTAGCAAGAAAGCCTTCAAAATACAGCACAAGGCTTTCTCTTCAAACAGGTGGCGTGTAGTATTGATAAATACAGGGAGTGTTTGTCTACTAGTGATTACCTACCTAGTTTAGTAGACTTTCTTCTGTCCACACCTTAATTGAAAACACAAAAGTGAAAAAATTAAGTGGAGTACTACAATTAAAAATAGCAGTATAATTTATTGTCAGTATGTTTTATTTATCCAGGTTTGATACACATGTCTGATGGAATTATTGTATGATAGGAGTTGAGGGATTAACTCTCAGAGATTCACTTAGGAGTTCATTTAGACATTAAAATGTTCACCCCTTTGTCTTACTGTTTGTTCTGTTGTATTTTAAGCTGGATGTACTATGCAATGGAGAAATCATGGGGAAGGATCATACTATGGAATTCATCTATATGACGAGATGGAGACTAAGAGGCGAAAACGTAAATGCTGTTACGTTATTAATAAATGATGTTTTGGTATATTTACTATAGAGAGTACATATGCTTTCACAGCTCGGTCCAAAATATATTCTGTGACCATTCAAAAAAACCTTATTTAAAAACACATTTTGCATGTTTTTTGGATTTATGTTAAACCCTATGAGTGAAACCCCACAGCACATATATTGTGCAGATTCTGAAACTTAAAAATAGCAGGTATACAAAGTTTACATGCAAGTTCTGCTATGAGTTTTAAGTCAAGTATCTGAAAACCCAAGCACTTGTTCTTTTTCTGCAAATTTGCTTGTAGTGACCTTTTGAGTTACAATGGTTGGGGAACCTGCATCCAGCAGTTCTTTAAGAGTCTGTTTTATTCAGTAGTAAACTGAAAGCGACACTGAAAAATTATTGGAGAAATCTAATTGTGTTATTGCTGTTTCTGTTAATACTACACCCATTTTTTTTAGATACGCTGTATAACTCTAACATCCAGATAACACAGCTAAATGGGTTTTCCTTGCTGCATGTGTATATTTTAGAATTCCAATATTTAACTTATTAAAAGACATTTCTTTTAGGTCTGATACTCAGTTTGATTTAGTAGCCCTTACATTGGCTTGTATATTTAATATTTTTTTTGTTTAAAAGTCATATCCCCATTTCTTCTCTTTCTTTTATACATTCATTTGTGTATGGCTGTTGATTGTTCTTCAGTCTTTACTGCTTTGTAGTATATGCAGATTTGTTGTCTATCACTACCAGTGGAGGGTATATTGGCGTGCAGCTAAGGTTAAGCACTTAACCCATGTTAAAGTACTAATCTGTAGAAAATTCCAAACTTTCTGTACTTTTTTTTTTTAAAGCTTCCCAGTGCTCAGAATAAAAAGCACTGGGGCATGGACAGAGAAGACAGAGGATTAAGCACACTGTAGAGTTAATAATTCACAAGTTTCTTAAAGTTTTACCTTAATCAGAAGGGGGGTGGGGGAGAAAGGATAGATTTTGGTAGGAATTAGGGGAGTTAACGTATAGGCAAGTATTCATTGAATTTGAAAGTAATATTGCACTGAAATTTGATGATTGCTGAAACCCTGATATTGCACCAATAAGGGAGCTTTAAGTAGTATTTTTTCCAATACTGCCTTGAAACCAGTGGGTGTTTTTTTGGCTTGCCTTCTTATATTTTTGTTAGCATTGGCTGTACTCTTAGGAAATGTTGAGGCAACAGCTTCAGTGATACTGGAATTCTTTCATGACATTTAATTTTGCAGCCCCTGCCTACAAATGGACTTTTGGCAGTTGCATTAGTTTGGAAGCAAAGTAACTATCATCTTGACAAAAAGGACGTTATTTGTACTGGTTAAAAATTTTCAAAAATCTCAGAACTATAGTTCTTAACATTAAGTGAATATAAGAGTTGGCAACTCTTGATTAAATTTGTAAGTTGTGTTTACATACACATACTATAGTCAGGTATGTGTTCATCTTTTCCTTTATGTAGTTTTAAATCACTCCCTGAAGTCAGAGATCACAAACTAAAACCTGTAAAAGTTACATTGTGCTGGTAATAAATCCAGTAACATCTGGGCTTCTGTGATTTTGTTTTCCCTAACTGTGTTGGGTCTTGCTATAAAGCAGAAGTTGCGATGGTAATTAATTAACAATCTCTTCTTTTGGGTGAAGATCAATTAAATCCATTATCTCCATCTTTGGTACTACTCACCATGAGCTTTCACTGGCACACCTGTGGACCTTACAAGAGGTGGAGTAGTAAAGGGAAAATATCCATTTATTCGTTAGAGAATTCTTCCCTGTTTTAAATAAGTAAACTAATTTTAACCTTTACATTGGAAAATTTCAAAAAAACATTAAATGGTAAATGTATATGTCCAGCTGTGGATGCCTCTTATCTGATCAGAAAATCATCTCCTTCGCAGTTTCGGTGTCAGAACTGCTCATCTTCGCAAGTCTGCTCACAGGATGGCACTTTCTATCAGGTAAGAGGCACTCACGACTGTACATACTACAGTCATTAAGGTCCTGTCAGCACTTCAATTGTAATCCAAGTTGTGGAGTTTTTATAATTCCTCACTAAAAAGTGCTAAAACTCTATGAGCAAGGCCTGAGCATTTTTGTTCATTCAGAGAAAGCTTTATTGAATGAGTAAATACAATCTATTCAAAAGGTTTAGGGGTTTCCTTCACTTTACATTAAGCCACTTATCTTTTCGTTAGGAAGATACCGTTCTGTAGGCTGATACCTGCACTAGTTTGGAAGGATTATCTACCTCTTCCTATCTCATCCTTCTAACTAGTAGCATTGGGCAGTCACTGACAAGGGATAAAAACTGAAAAGTGTGAATCAAAAGAGACTACATTGGTTTCATCTCTTTATGGCAATTTGTATGTTCTTTTTAATGGAGTAAAGAAATGTTAGATTTTTCTAATACTGTGTTCATTTCACATCTTTTAAAATTAGAAATGGAATAATGCCTTATCTCTAGAATATAACAAACCAAAACCTCCAGAACCTGCAAACTGAAGTTGATTTCTAAATTTCATTGATCAAACTGGTTCATACCTATATGAAACAATATTTCATTTTCCTCATTGAGAATTTTGATTTGAACTGATTCCTAAAAGTTACTTTGGAAGTTTGAAATAATATTTTTGCTTGAGCAAAAAATAGAAGTTAATGGTAGAGGGTCACTCCCCAGTATGGATGGGAGTGACCTACTGCAGTCATGCCTACTTCAGTAATTAGGATTGTTCCAGCATAATGCATTTTATTTATACAATTGGTTTGTAATTTTGTTTGCAAAAAACACTGAGCCTTACTGGTTTACAGGGCAATTTCAGTGAGGTGACTGCTCTGTCTCTGCCTTTATGCACTTCCAATTAGAGCTGAGAACTTTTAGAGACAATTTATATAATCAAAGTGAAAAACATGTGAAATAGCATTTAAATAATATGGTAGTCATATCCTAGGCAAAAAAATCAGAGACCAAGTAATTTATGATACTACAAATATATGTTTGTTCATTGCACATGCAGACTACATGTGGTGCTCCCTGTCTTCTCTCCTAAATGCTGCTGCTACTGTTGAATACCTCTGGTTTTATGTTTTGATTTCTCTGCACTCCAGTTTGTAAATCCCCAGCAAGTATGATCACATCTAGTTCTGGTGATCATTTTACTACCATGGCATGGAAAGTTTATTAACCTGTATAGGTCTCTGCAGTGATATCTTTATTTTTTTGTCACTGAAGTTCATCTGTATTGCATTTGAAGGACACAGTAAAGTATTTCTGGTTTTAATGATAGCTTCTGTAATAATTCTTCATAATTCCAAATTTGCAATAAAAAAATACTTAAATTAGCAATGTTCCTCTGCCCTGTGGCAGAGAGGTAGTTAAGCCCATACAGTTGCTGAGACAGGGAGATTTTCCTGGGTTTTGTACTATAGAGAACGTCCAGTATCCTAATGAAGTTAAGAGGAAAACATCAGACTTAAACGAAATGCTGACAGACTGAAAAAATAAGACTTTTAGTAAAACAGAGCTTCCAGCAACAAGTGCCCAGGCGTTCCACGGCACTTTCTGGAAACCTACCCACTCTTGCCTCCCATTCCACAATGGTTTTGTCCAGTTTGGGGATCCAAGCAGTTAATTTGCCTTTTTTTTTTTCCAGTAGGAACTAATAAAAATGTATCACTAGATCTGAAGTTGAGGAGTTTGGGTTTGGGGGAGAAGTTAGCCCTCATGTCTCAGAAAATCAGCTGACAGCAGTTTGACCTGATTTTTTCTTTTTTTCTTTTTAATGCCAGAGTAGCCTGGCTCCCATTAACTAGTGCTGACTACTAGTATAGCTATGGAACCTCTGTATATATAAAAATCAAAGAACATCTGTAAATGGACTTTGTTTTAGAAAGTATAAAATTTCAAGATTGCTTTTCCTCAAACACAGCAACACAGAAATAAGAGGAGTTGTTTGAGCTGTTTGAGCTGTTTGAGCACTTCAAGAGTATATGTCATAAAACATATAAATCATTAAATATATAAAAGCAGATACAGGAATTTTATATTAATGACAAATAACTACAACTAGCTGACTTAGAGAATAAATATAGATTTGAAGTACAGGTATGGATTGAACTGTTGAAATGTATGGAATTATTTCGTGTAAATAAAACTGATTGCCATATACACATGTCTTAGGGATAAGCTCTGGCTATTCTTAAGGCAATCTTCAATTGCATTTTCTTTGTATTTTTTATGAATTACGTGTTCATGTTTTCTTGTCTGGTTTTGTTGTTGTTTTGCTTTTGTTTTTAGTCTTACCCTATGGTACTTCAGTATCGACCTAGAATTGACTTCGGTTAGACCAAAGGGCCAGATCCCACTGAGATGAATCCTGCACTATTTGTTTACCCATCGACAGATTGCACAATGAATGGATGTGCCTGGATTAGGGGGACACAACCAGATTTTCAGCATGCAAATAAGGACATTGTCTTTCTTAAAATTGTCAGTTGCATCTCTGTTGTTTCTATTAGAGCAAGCCAAGTGCCATTCTGCTACTGAAATGTGCATAAGATATTTGTGTATCTTACGAGTGTGCTGCAAATCATAGCCAAAATCATGAAGTGTACAGTCAAGATTCAAAATCTATGGAATATTTTTGCTTGCGTGTTAGAAATTTTTTCTGGTCCTAATATTGATTACACTAGCAAAATGGCAAGAGTGCTCATTCCATGTGGTGTTGCAGTTTCACACACTTACTATTTTACTGAATATTGTTGTTTAAATCATAGAGTACTGTACAAAGAACTAAGGATTATACCTTGAAAATATTTTGTATAGAAAATATATTTAGAAAAGTGGTGATTGGGCCACTACCTTTTTCTTGATAAGCTTCTCATGGGTCCAGGTATAGCTCACTCATGAGTGTGCAACAGTCCTTTTGCAGTGAATGAAGATTAATTACCTTTAACAAGAGATGTAGAACATGGTAATTCAAACCAGTGATTTTAAATCTTCTAAATAGATTCTGCTAATATTGCTTAAAAGCGTCGCAGCCTTTGTGATTGCACTTTCCTGTGGTTTCCCTAAAGATTGGAATTTGGGATACTAGCTATTTTTGGAAAATGGCTTCTGGTCAGATTACATTTCTTCTAATAAAGCCTCCATAAAAAGGAAGTTAAAAATAATGTCAGTGTCTACGGAACAAATAAATTTCACTGTAAGATTCCAATCAAGGCAAAATTTTACATAATTATTGCCTTTCATAGTAAGCATTTCCTTTTAAGATTGGTTGGAGGTATATAATATGCTAAAACAAAAATAATACATAGCTTTAATTACATTATATCTCTCTTGTGACTATCTGGAGTTTAGAATTCGTTATAGAAATTTTCATTCATATTTCCATAAAAATAGAGGTAATGCAATACTGAAGATAAGCAGTCTGACCAAAATAATTGTTCAGGTCGTCTTTTTCCTGAGACCTGGTAGTGCTGGATTAAAAAGTGATTGTTGCCTTAGGTATTGCAAGCGTAATGGTTCTAGTATAGAATGTTTATTGAAGTTTCTGGTAATGTTGCAGGGAGCATAGTAATGCATATGTTTTCTGTAGTCTTCCGTTGTCTTTGCTCTGCTTAAAAGTCAGTTGAGTTTTTCACTTCAAATTCTGTGGAGATACTTATAGTTCAGTACCTTTATGTAATTTCTACTATGTAATTTCACTGCTAGTATTGTAGATAACTGTTTACTTTCTTATGCCTTTTGCATACAGCAAAAAGGAACCAAATCAACTTTTCAGAAGCTACTATAGAGTGAACTAATCATACTTAGATAAGACAAAGTGAAAATTCTATCTTGGGATCAAGTATAAAAGATAGATGCAAGGCTGTTACTCCTTTGTAAATTTTCATTCATGTACATTAGTATGTTTCTGTAGGAGAAGGAAGCATGCTGTGGATTAAATCTGGCCCCTTTAATGTTAGTAGGAGTTCTAACATTGATGACTTGAGGAATCCGTATATAGTCGTGTTAACTTCTACCATTGCACTCCAAAGCCCATAAGACATGCAGAAATAAAGATGCTGTCGGTAGCAGTCTTTAGGAAACCTGCCATTGCAGGTCAAGGTTGCACATATTGTGCAGGTGCCAGTGAACCTGGGGAAGCAAAACGTCTAGGAAGCTGCTGCTCCTTTCTGCAGGCATAGTGTGCTGACTGGTATAGGCACTGGTTTGCCCACGCTGTAGATGAGGATTGTACGTGCTGGCTGCAGGAAGCGGTCGTCTTTTTGCCGACCCAGCCTATGATGTACTACTTGACAGAAACAAGAAGATACTCCATGTAGGGAGGGATTTCTTTCTCTGCAGAGTCTCTAGGGAAAAACAGATTCGTTGTGTATATAGAGGTCCTGCTCATGGAGCAGCTTGGAAGAGCAGAGCATGCATTCTAATTGCAAATCATTCTTCTCTTTAGTATATACAGTTGTTTTGTATGGTAGAAATAGGATATTATTTGTAAATATTTACATGCACATACAAATGACACCTTACAGTTTTTATATATTTCACGTGTTTTTATACCAGAATTTTCACTGTAGATTGACTTGACATAAAATGCCTGTTTCAGTTTATCACAAACCTAATGGTAGTACTCTTAAGCATAATTTCTGCTTGGTGCAGGGGACAGTTTTTTTTCCAAACAATTGCGCTTGCTGTTTTGACAAATTTGAACAGACTTGTTTTAAAAAGAGAAGAACACATTATTTTTAATCCATTTTCAGTTATCTTGCACAGAAGTTTGCATCCACCTAACAGGATCCCTGACGTAGGACTACTTCGTATTGGCTTCTGAATGGCAACTAACAGAGGATTTGACTAATGACTTTCTGTATTCACAATTCAGAGAACCATGAATTCTCTTGATCAGGATTGGACATTGGTTTAATTCATGGTATTTTCTTGATGCAACTTAAAGCTAGATTACAGAAGGCAAATCTTCATTTTAAGCATGGAAAATACTGACAGATATGATTTAACGTTCCTAGCTGAAAATCGTGGCATTAAATGCATATGATCTAGCCACCTACACTTTATGCATTTCTGATCTGATGGCATGGTGCCTGAATGCTGTTATAGTTTAATAGTTTTTGTAGCAGTGAAGTGCCAGTGAAATACATATCTTAACTGGGCAGCTTGCATAACACAGGCGTTGCCTTCTTTACAGGAAATTTCTCTCCCGTATAGTACCTATGTGCCGTGTGTCTACAGATATGCATATTTAATTCATTTGTGCCAATTAAGAATACCTGAACAGCACAGGAATATGAGAATGCCTGTACAGATTCCTGTGTGCCAAAGATGGGGTAAAGTGAAATGAGTACCTAAGCATTCCATTAAAACTGCACCATATGCCATCCTAGAGCAGATTGCTGTATACAGTCACACTTTCTGAGCATTTCCATGACAAAGTGTCACCACTGCATGTTTGCAAAGAATAGGAATATAAAGTAAGTGTTGCTGCCACTGTGTTTCTATGGCTTTCCCATATTGGCAGTACCTAGCTGCAGAGGAATAAGACCTAAATAAATTCCACACTACTACCTAACCTTGCTGTCTCTCATTTAGCACATTTGGTGTGTTTGTTTTTTTCCCCCTAAAAGTGAAAAACTTGTATCTGCTGTAACTCTGGGGTAACTCATTAATGAAAGTCATAAGGAAGATTTTGTTGAGCATAGCTGTATGCTGCATTTGTCTAGTAACAAACTGTAAGCTGGATTTTACACGTGAGATCCTATAGTACCTCAAACAATATGGAATTAGATGATTAATCAAGAAATGTATCTTCCATCATACATTACTACACTGCTCGTAGCTAAGGGCCTAGTCCTATAAGCATATTTTTATTTGGATGAAATACCAAATAAGATTACTACAATAAGTGACTCATCACTATAGTAGGTACTGTTCATATGAAAGCTTCTGGGATTTGGGTCCTAGGAGTATGCAGCGCTGTAAGTATATTGTGCATACTCAGCTAGCTTGCAGTTATCATGCAAAAAAAATTTCTAAAAAGTATTATTTTGACTTTATGGAAAATGTTATATAAAGCAAAGTGCCTGATTATTAATACAGAATACCTTTTAAGCCCATTATTTGCATTTGGCAAGGTAATATTTGCTTCTGTATTTTATCTATGGTCTGAATATTTTCAGCAAGAATATTTCATAAACATGCTGTATTGAGAGGCTTTCTTTCATGGGAAACAAGCAGAAAAAGAAATGTGTTCTGTTAGATAATTTAAAATTCAAAAAACCTATCTCAGTAGAAACTACGTGAAAAGAATTACTTTTATATTGAAATTATTTCATGTTCTGCACGAGGAGCCCTTGAATTCTGGATCTTGGTCTTTTTTTCCTTAGGCTCCAACAATTTGACTTGACTTCTCTCTTGCACAGTTATCGAAAACAGTTTCAGTATATCTGCAGGAGAAAAGAGATTGATCACAGTCCCTTTAGATATAAGCTAGGCTCTTGTTCGCCGCTGCAGACAAAGTGATGGTCCAGAGTTCCATCTCATCTCTCCCGTGTATAATTGTTAGACATGACTTTGTGAGAGAAGTAAACAATTTTCCTTCTCTACCGTTTTCTAAAATAACAAAATAGGCCAGTGTTTAGTCCTTTAATTGAACTAATCACTGACCTGTATTGTTCCATTTGTGGGGTTTTTTTTACATTTTTAGCTTAGTCAGGTACTACATCTGGTAGAAATATTAGAGAACAGAGTTGTTCAAAGCCAGTCGTAAGTCTCAAAATAAACAGGTTGAGCCCTGTTTATAGAGGGGCTACATAAAATACTGGTCAATTACACGGACTGATCAAACTCATTTTTATCCTGGAAAAGACCAAAGGCAGTTAAGACACATATGCCTATCCACAGCAAATACATGAAGATAGAGATGCTTAAATCAAGAGCTTGGTCCAGTTTCTTCACTTAACCTAGACAGGTTGAAGGCATCTGTTTGATTCCATTGAAAATGCACGTATCACGCAGGATATTCCCCTCTCGTTTTACTTCATGCTATGTTATTTTATTATTTATCTCAGTTAAAATGTCTATTCAGGCACCCTGTGTCCTGCAGTTAATTCTAGGTTATGCATCCTTTGCCCGTTCCCATACCCCACCCCATTTCACACCCAACAACATTGCAGAGTTATAAAGGAAAAATTGCACATGAGGAATCAGCTCATAGGTTTGGTTTGTCAGGCAGCTCTCCTGAACAGTTTTCACAGTTCTGCATTTTGAATCCTTTGTAGCCAGTTTGAACAAAGTAATACTTCTGCAAGGTGTTCAGCTAAAGACACTTGTTTGAGGAAGGATTGCAGTCTACTGGACCATGTTCCAGGATGGATTCCAAGAGACAAGGGGAGAGATTCACCCTAAAGGAAATGTGAAAAGCTTCCAACTGCTCATTTACCACTAGTTTTATCACATATGGGTAGTCTGGCCTTCAGACCTCAGCTGAAAAATCTTTCTGGAGGAACGTCCTCCAAAACATGATCTTAAAATGGTAATATATTTTTCTTCATAAACAGATCTACTTGTTGATTTTTATTTTTTCTTTAAACTACTGTCTACACTGTCTGTAGATCAGATTAAAACATCAGATTCCAGAACAGGAACTTGATTAATTAATGAATTCCTGACACATTCTTCCATCCAAGGTATGTGCCATAAATCTTCTGAATTCAGGTAGCTTGCTACTGCAGTTGAGTAAGGATGTCGTTTCATTCTCTGGTGAGCAATTTAGATCCATGCAGTTGCAAAGCGTGGCAGTAAAACGGAGGAGCTCTGTAGATGGGTGGGAAGATCCAGGCTACCTTTTGTACTTGCAGAAAGAGACCCAGTTCTGTAGGCTTAGGATGGAGGAGGCATTTTGGAATGAAAGATGTCTACAAGTGGAATTTTTTGTAATTACATTAATTTTAACCAAAGAGAGGCATTAGTTTGACTTTGCATGTTTATCTGAACCATTAGGCATACTTTTCTTTGAAGTAACTTTTACGTGTATTTTTAGCAAATGCTTCCTTCTAACAAGGTTTAATAATGTGACAGTTGACAGGATGAGGTGAACAGAAGTAGTTGCTGTGCATTTTCCTTTTTCCTCATGATAGTGAGTGGAAAGCAAAGTAAGAGTTGAGAGTAGGTTGCTATACAATATACAAAATTGCTGCAACAGTAAAACGTTTGTGCTGCTAGTTAATGTACTGAGGTTTGTATTACAAATGAAGTTGTAATAAAGATGCTTATTATCAAGTGCGAGGCACATATTTTATGATGGTGTTCTACTCCTAAACTTCTGTTTTGTATTATATTGAGTATAGTAGACATTGTTGCTGTTGTCTCATGAATTTTGATGCGGTAAAATGAAACACGCTCCCTTTTTACTGAAAAATATCACATACTAATTGATTTAAAATTACTCTTTGTTGTCAGATATTTAGTTTGTTCATAAAAAAAGTATTTTAAAATAAACTATTTTTATGGATAATCTAATTGCCTAATAGTTTTAAGGGACCTATTTAATACCAAAGGTAAAGCCACCCAGAAACTGACTTGGAGTAAGGCATTGACACTTCTGGAGTGCAGTGGTCAAGAGTTACACCTGGAATCAGTCAAGCAGAACTTAACTGGTGGTAGCTGTCTGTGTCACCAAGCTAAAGGGTTGGGCATACCTGGCAGTTTCCAAAACAAAATAGAAAAGGAAAAAAGCAACAGGAGTAGCATAAAGGTTGAGTTAACAGACCTAGAGTAGCTCTTGGAGTCATAGCTCATGTTCACAGAGAAAAGCACAAAGGCTTGCGTTACTGATGTGTCTGCTATACCTGGCTTGTGAGCTAATAAAAAACTTCAGTGTGCTGTCAATCCTGTAAACCTTCCAAAGCACAAAATATTCACCAAGCTACTTTTGGGTTTTCTAGTTGTAGTTCAGTGATATTTTGGAGGGTGGAAAGGACAGACTTGGAGGATAATGAGAAGATATTAAGTATGTTTTACAGATTTTTATAGATATTTTTTTAGCAAATGGCATTGCTGTCCTCGACGTGAGACCATTGATTAGCAAGAAGTCGATTATTTTACTTGTGCAGTATAAAATAGAAAGAATAAAGAAATCCAAATAGCTTGATTTCCTTTTCCAGGATAGTGATTAACTAAACTGGAAAGTAATAGGACAATTTAATTATTTAGCAGACTGAAATATTTCATTCTAAAAACTTACTGATCGTATTTTTTTTCTCAAATACAAGCTTCTTAGAATAAACATGAAGCAATGCATCATTTTTTTCCCTTATTGCAGACTATTGACTATGGAAAGGAAAATATTTTGCGTTTTTTAAAATTAATGCAAAGCCTGAATTGTTGGATGTTCCAGGCTACCGAATAGATGATATAGAGTTACTCTCAATGGATTTTTTTTGGGATGGGGGCCTAAGTGTCCTTATATAAGCTGTGATCCAAGTTATGATAAGAAAGGAGCCTATGGTGAGCAGTAATAATGTTCTAATGCTTCCTTGCATTTGATCAGTAGTTACCAGTTTTTAATATAGCAGCCCTCACAGTACTTAGGAGCTCATAGAACATATTGTGATGTTATGTTGCTAATTTGTTTTAAAATATAAAATGTTTTAAGCTTTTTGTCAAAAGTGATAACATCATATTACAAATAAACCTTTTTGTGGTTGTAAAATTTAGCTTATAAATCATTCAAATTGAAGTGAAAAAACACAGGTCATTGTTAATGACAGTCTATCCTACTATTAAGAATATATGTATTTTTGTAAAGGAAAAGCACTTGTAGATATTTAATCAGTCCAATATCTATCTATGTTAATGTTTTGAAAAAAAAAGAAAACAAAATGCTGCTTAGAGTATCACTTACATATTTTTATTTTTTGTGCTTAGATGCATTTTCTGTTGATTTACGGAATGTTTATTCTGTGTGAAGCTGTATGGTTAGTACAGCTGGGCTAAATGCATTTCTTACCTTAATCAATTGTATCTAACTATGATAATATATTTTCTGTCCGATCAGACAGCTAATTGCAAAACATAGACTGGTGGTGCTGTTTTTCATCTTTGATATTCGCTTCATCCTGCCTTATAACATTTCTACTTCATAATAATTGTAAAAAAAACCTGATAATTTTTTTCTGATGTTTGTGTTTCAGTGGAGGTTTCAGGGTATATTTGGTTATTCAGTTGAATCTTATTATACTTATAAACATTTTTATAAAACGGTGACAGAATTTTACGTACAGTATTTAAAAAAACAGTTCCCCGTATGAAAAAGTCTGCCAGATTAGTCAAGTTTAATACTTACTTTCCTCCAAAGGAAACTACTGCTGGGAATATGCATGGAACATGATCGCATCACTAAAGTTTCTGAGCATTTGTACAAATAGTGTTTTTTAAATTCAGAGTAACTCATTTCTTGTAATATTTAGCAGCTATTTGAAACCTCACTCTTAGCTGTATTTTAATTCAACATAGTGCATTAACACAGTTTCAGGAAAAAAAAAAACCAAACAAACAGTAAAGCAAAGAATTTTATTCAAGTACAGTAAAGAGTGGCAACCACATTTGTTTGTAGTTATTAGTGTACAATCTAAAATCTGTTTACTTATTTCAGTGGGATTCTACAGGGGTCTACTCCGTGGGCCTGATGCTGAGTTAAGCTCTTCAGCGTAACCTCAGTGCAGCTACTTTCTTTCATTATCTGTGTAGCTAAGACTTGAAATGACCCAGAGTTCCCACTTGCTCACTGAATTTCCTTTTATGGGTGGCTAATATTGTTTAAATTTAACCTTATTATATTAACCTTCCCGTAAGTAAATAAGTTTTGCAACATTGAGTGTGTACACTAGCAGTAGAATTCAGTGTTATAAACTCAGCTGGGTAAATAATTGCATAATTGTCAGATTGGGGGAGAACTTCGCTCAGACTACGAACACTTGTAATGCCACTATCTCGTTAATAAGCATGCTTCACAACGATCTGCAAGTGATCAGGTTTTGATGTGTTTTATTACTTGAATAATTTCCATTTTTATAATTTTTGTTAGGAGCTAATTTCTGTATTAATTCATTGGGGGTCAACATCTCAGGGTCCACAAAGTAGCAGTTTAAAAACTTAAATCCATTTGAGCGGAGTGCAATACCAGTATTGCAGTCTTGTATCTTTTAAAGAACCAAATAGGTTGTGTTTCGAAGTATTTAAAAAAGCACTATAAATTTCACCCAGTTCTACCAAAGGAATGTTTTGGGTTTTTCTTTAATCTGTGCTAAAATCCTTAGAAGTTGAGTGTGGCCCTGGAAAAAATGAGACACCTATAACTGAGTTAGCACTAGTGAGCAATTTTACCATTAGGTAAGGGAAGTGGTGGTGCTAGGGAGGTGTTTTGGCAAAACCCCATGGTCCTGCCTCTTGATAGAGAGTGAAGTGTGCCTGTTCAAAGCTGCGTTGACATGTGTAAGCAACATTTATTTTAGAACAACAGCTCATGCAAACCCTGTAAATGGACCTTTTAGAATCTTATGTGTAAATATATCTGATATGTAAAGATATTTCTAGTTATGTAACTACCTGTATGGCTCAGTACCGGTGATGTTAAATGGAGTGCTTCATGCTAATGTCAAGAATGTTCACAGCACCTTTATAACAGCTGATAACAAATGACAATTTGGTCTGACCCGTATGCTCTAAGATGCCTCTAGCCCAGTTGGATTAATTTTATGAAAAACCTAGATGAGCAAGAAGTATAACTAATCTGCTTACTAGCACTGAATTGCTCCTTTCTCAAAGCAATAAATATATTCATGTTGTAACATCTGTTGTGCAGCCTACAATACGAGTTGTTTTGTTGCATTGTTTCTATATAATTTATTTTGTGCAATAAAAAATCTCTGGTTTTATCTGACTTCTCTCTAGTTTGTAATAATATTTGAATTAAAACATTTACTAGCTTTATGTCTTAATTATGCAAGCATACTATCAGCTCTCAGAAACGCAGAGTAGAAAATGGAATGCAGTAGTATTTTGCCTTATAGAAAAATCAGAATGTACTTACATGGCCTAATTTTGTTCTTGTTAATGTCACAGAGAGTGCTACCATTAATTTTCGTGGGTGCAAAGCCTGCGTAACACTACAGTTGACTGGATTTGTCACCCCGTTTGTAAAATACAACCAGGTGGGTTACACAATGTGACTGTGTGTTCGAGGCTTTTTTTAAAAAGTACATTTCAGTGCTTAACAATCCCATAGAGCTTCTGCCACAGTTTTTTTAAACCTAATTTCACTGCTTTTTTCATGTCAGATTTATTTTTTCCTTTTTGTTCTCCCCTCTTTGATGTTTTTCTGAGTTAATATGATTTCAGTAGTATTTATTGTTCTGTGCACTTACCTTCTGATTACCCTTTATTATGTTGTTGGGGTTTTTTTAACTCTAAGGTAACGTAAAACAAATGTGCATGCAAATTAGAAGCTAGAGGATATCCTTATAAATGAGCCCTTGGTGTGAACTAACAGTCTTCATACTTATATACTGCGTTATTGCAAAGAAAAACAGTGGAGGGAGAGCTGTTATTCGAAAAAACTCATACTTTTACTCTGAGATGCTACTGTGAAGCCTGCAGTAGCACTGCATGAGATCTGAGATGTGGTTCAGATTTGGAAATGATAGAAAGGATTTCTGATTAAACTAAAATGACCTGAGACAAATAGCATTTTGCATCCTCTTGTAAAATCCTTCTAGATGTTAGCCGAAGAAGACAACAATTGCTTGTGAACACAAATGTGAAGGTATACATAGTATATTGCAATATGTACATATGATTAAATGAAACAAGTTTTCCGTGGGGTTTGTTGGTGACATTGCAGTTCGCTGATACACAGGCAAAGAGCCGTTGTGGCACCACTGGCTGCTGTGTAACCTGTGCAGCAGAAGCAGTGCAGCCTCGCTGGCGTTCTGTGAACCTTTTTCATGTTGAACATTTGACCTCCAGATTTGTCAAAGGTCATAGACTAATACTTTCCCTTCTAGAAGTGTTTTGAGACTTAGGGTCACTCAGTGGAAAAAAACCCCAAACTTTACATAATGCTTCTACATAATGCTACTACATTCTTTCTGAAACAGAAATTGAATCCTATTTAAGTGCAAAATTATGCTTCTAAGTAGGGAGCCATGTTTCCTCAAGCAAGATTTCCATTAAAAATCTTGCTGATTAAATTATTTTAAAGAATTACTTTGTTTCAGGTAGCTAAAAAGAGAATCGTTGTGGGGGAAAAAACACATGCATAGGACTAGTAACAAATGCCTGATCAGTCATAAACCCGGATTATGTTTTATTGAAGCAGGAAGGTAGGTGGTGCACAAACAGCTATTTACATCAAGGGCACAGCATATGAATTTCCCTGTTAGAACTGTGATTCAAATTGCTTTCTATCCTGATTTTTTTTTTCCTCTTTTATTCCAGAGGAGAATATGCTATGCAACGTCATTATAGGCAAGAGTAATGTTTTTCAAAAGAAAAGTGATTTAGTAATCTAGTTTTCATTAAAGAAACAGAAATTTGCTGGCAGTATGTAATATGAGCACCTCATTCCAGTGGCAGACTTCCAACATCTTCATTTGGAAAGAAGACTGCTGCATTCATAATTCATAAAAGCATTGGCATCTATCCCATTAAACTAACACAGGAAGAGAAAACATTCTTATATTCAAAAACACTCTGTCCATCCTTTCTAAGCTATTTATAGGTGGAGTTCTGTCCATTCCTGCAGTATACAAATAACTACAATAAGTGCATTTATAGATACAGAAAATAATTACAATAATGAACCTGTTCTTAAGAAAAGCTGTACTTAATACCAGTTTGGGAGACACTTCAGGTTCCTTGGATTTAATGTCATTCTTTGGTGATTGAAGATGCACAACATGTATGTGTCAGTGCCCCTGCAGACTTCCAGTCCTGCTGCCAGTAGCCTCTACAGATTTTAATGTCCTAGTGCATCTGTAGAACTGGCAGAGTTTGCTACTAGCCAGTATTCTTTAATTTCTCTGTCCATGTCTTTCTCAAAGTGGTATGATTTTGTCTTGACTACTTTCTAAAAGGTGTTTTATTCCCGTGCTCCTCCCTATAAACTACTAAAAGTGATGCAGACATAAGGAGACTACCTGTATGCTCCTCTTGTCCTTACGCTGCACCCAACATCGAGATTTCTGAAGATCTTAAAAAGTGGGCTCAGGAAGTTCGCTGCTGCTCCTGCGCTTTGCTGGTTTATGATGTTGAATTTGTAAACCACCTTATTACTAATCATGAAGAACTCCCAGCAAAAAAATGGCTTCGAACAGCAGATCTAATGGTCTCTTCTGAGACACATAATGCATGACTCATGTTAAGAAATAAATTATTTACTTGTGATATAAGAGGCTACTTGCCTAATTCCACAGGACTCACGAAATTCAACACAGTAACTTGAATCTGGTTCATGTGAACAATTTGACTGTCACCAGCCTCATCTACAAGAATTTTATCATTGCAGAAAATGGGACTTGTTCTAGTGTACATCTAAGAAGTGCTAGCGTAGCTGAAAATAATGGATTTCCTACTATTTACTTTAAAAACTACTATATAGCATTGTGTATAGACTATATCTTAGATTTTTCTACTGCATATATTAAACAGTTCCCTAGATTTCCTATGGTACAGCATCCAGAATTGGCTATCTGGAGAGCATTCATTTTCTCTAAGTTCTGGACTGTATCTGAATCCATTAAAAAGGAAAGAGAAAGGGATGTACTCCCAATGGGTACCCCTTGGAAGCAAACAGCATCCAGAGTAGCACCTGTACTTCTATATGTATTCTTTCTTCATCTCCAGTGTTGATTGCATTATAATGTTAAACAGCAATTTGATGGACTTCTTCTAGACCCTTTCTCTTTCAGCACATGTCCGGCTCAGATTGTTGTTCTCTGGTAATGAAAATCCCTGGAATGAGAAAAAAAGACCTGGATCTGCACTGGTAAATAGTTCTGTAACTTGCAGCAGTCAGCCTACCTCTCTTTTCATGTTCGGCTGATCGCCAGAATCTTTCTTCTTAGAGTGAAAAGGTGCTTCCAGAGTACCGTATAAATAAATGAAAGGACATTGCTAATCTGCTTGAGGTAAGCAATATGTAACTTGTTTTTCAGTTTTTTAATAATTGCTATTTTGAAGAGCTCTCCGGCTAATACTGTGAGAGGATGAATGTGCGTATTCAGAGCATTACCCATCTAATTTGACTTTTTTTTTATTTATTCACAGACATAAAAAAATGTTTGGTCATTGTGACAGGCTAGTGGAAATTTGTGTTAATACAAGAATAAATAAATAAATAATGCTATAGCTTATTTAGAGAAGTTATACTAGGAAGGACAAAATCTGCACTGTTCTTGTTTTCAACCAAAGGCTGCTATAATTTAATTTTCTATACTTGCTGTGAAAACCACAAGGAATTATGTTGCAGCATGATAACAGCATGAAACCAAGGACATGTTATGTAGATGCTTGATCCTATAAAAAGGCATGTGCTTAAAGCGTACTCATGTGTAACATGCAACATGTGCACATAGGCTTTTAGTGATGCTGTTGTGGAAATATGAATTGGCCTACTGGTAGCATGTTCTCCATTCATTTTACAGATTGTATCTAAACCAAGAAAATCACGTGGAAAATAGATGCCTACCATGTCAAAGGAATCCAAAGTGCTTTGTAGGTTATGTATTTAAAACATACACATGCAGGAGTGACTTTGCCATGGCAACGTGGCCATAGGTGAAAGTAGAGTAGAGCAACTGAGCACAATAAAGTAATTCAGCTGCAACTGCAAGATAAGTTTTCAAGGTAACAGTAATATGAAATCAGAATTCACACCTAAATCTATTCAGGTCTGTCCCCTGACTTTGGAGAAAAGTGCCCAGAGAAACTCTTTCAGTGACTGCACATGGTGAGCTGCTTACCATCTGCATTCAGCCTTGAAACACTCTTATTTCTGCCTGCAGCTCCTGGCCAAGACCTATTCTATGGCAAACAAATTCTCAGGAAGCAAAGTAAGATGCTATATCACTATGAGCCTTAATATAGGTTCATTTCCCAACATGGGGAATCTACAATAATCACTGCTTAAAGAAGCTGAAGAGAGGCTAAATTCTTTTAAGTTCGTCGTAATATCTGCTAGATTTTGAGAAGAGGATTGATGCGGTAGGAGAGACTAGTTGTCTTTCCAAGGGAGAGGGCTGTGTACTCATTTTCTTTATTCTGATGTCATCTGCTGCTAGTCACAGGAGGAGACTGGCTAAAGCCGACGTTGAATAGCCTGTAAGAAATTCAGTCTTCAGCTCTTGTAGTTCTCAGCTCTCTCAATTGCCCAACAGCAGGTGGGGCCAAGAATTTCCAAAGATGTAGCACCAGAGATAGCACCATGCAGAGGAAATTGCTCAGCACGCCAACAGAAGGGAATACCGGGCAGCCACCCCACGGAGCAGGAACCAGTTGAGTGCAAGTACCGTAGCTGCGTTGGTACGGCACTGTGCAAGCTATCAGAAGCTCTGTGCAATGAGTGTGGAAACAGGCAGCAGATAGGCAGTAGCTGTGGGTTTTGAGCCGAGGTACCAGCTCGGGTCGTTGCTAGCCAGGCTACCTTTACACCATGCTTCGTTGTATACAATATGTTTGTGCATGGGGTATATATAAAAAACTATTTCAAAGTATATTACCTTTCCCCAACAAATACCTTTTTAATATCACCCATCTTCATAACTGCTGCCAAGCCACACCTCAGGTTAAAACAGGTGACCAGCAGATATGACTATGTTTCTTAAATGCTCTCACATTTTACTACTAGGAAGCTTAGACTTAGTTCCAGCTACTGTTAGCATTGACTTACTAAAGAATTTGACTTTGGAAAAAGTAGAAGGGTATCCTAGAGCCTTACCATAGAATTACAGACAGAAAAAAAGATGTCCTAGCTATGGCAGAAGATAGGAGGCTTCTTGGTGTGGCCATCAGCCTGAGACTGAGGCTGTGAAACCCAGTGCAAGACTCAGTCTGTGGATTCACAGGCTTCTTGTTGCTAAATACTTTGGGAGCATAGGTCTTGGGAAAGGAAAGCCACCTGTTATGAAGCAGCTATATTGTCTGGTCTGCTTTTATTTGCCCACAAGCAACCACTGGAATAAGAACATTTATTTTGGAGTGGTAGTGATGGAAAATAATGTGGTAAGGAGTGCACAGTTGTGAATATAAATAAAACATTTCTGTGAGAAAGTAAGCACTAGATAGTGCTTCATATTATTAATAACTTCTAAGAAAAGATGCCATGTCCCGAGAGCAAAAGCATAGTGGGTTGTAGCCTGCTGCTAAGAGAACTTATCTAAATGTAGTCCACACAGAGGCTGACGATTGTTTCCATTTACTCTGTGAGTCAAATGTGTTTTCTTCCACTCCAGTACAGGATCAATTATACACATCTCTAAAAGCCTACAGGTACAAGCACCTCTAATGCAACAGACCACAAGGCACATATACATTTCTAATCTGAGGAGCTGAAGCTGAACTGAATCTGTATCTATTCATGCATCAGTAATACTTAGAAAAGGAGGAGAAACCCAGCTTTGCTGAGTGATGACCCGTGAAGGTTGCATTAAGAATGCTCAAAGTGTCATAGATCCCTTCCAAGCAGCACTTTAGATGCTCCAGTTGTGCTTCTACAAAATTCACAAAGAGAGGTGGCAAGAAGATTTTCTCTGTCTTCCACGAATATGTGAGCAAGCCAGCGATGCCCAGATGCCGAAGTGATTCTGAGTAAGAATGGGGGGCAGCAACACAGCACGCAGCTGACTGCTATCAGCAGAGCAATGTGGATGTATGCAAGGCCTAGGTTCCAGAGTGGGACACGGAGAAAAGAGGCGTCCATCGCAAGGAATGGGAGGAAAAGTTCCTCCAGAATTAGATGGATCGAGGCTTGTTTAGCTTTCACCCACACCCAGTACTTTTGTCAAGGGTTGAATGCGTATGGACAGTTTTTGCTTTGCATTCAAAGAAAAATTGCTTTTTGACAATTTCCCAAAAGCCCCAGGCATTTTTTTTTTCTAAAGTTAATGGTAAAACCCAATACTGGAAGGCCAGAAAGCAAAGCTCCTCCCTTAGCACTGAGAGACCTTCAGTGGCATGGAGAGACTGCAAATGTGACAGCAGCAAAGGAAGAGGGTTCTGTGATTGGAAGATGTCTTATTAAACAGAAAAACTACAGAAAAGTTAAAAAAATAACTCACTGGATTGTACATCAAAGTAGAAGCTACGGAAAGCAGAATTTTAAAAAAAAAAAAAAAAAAAAAAAAGCTGGTTTTATAGATGTTCTCCTTGTTCATTAATATCTGGCCTTTTTCCTGCACAGAGACAATAGCTGAGCCCTAAGCTGTTAGCACAGAATTTACTGCTGTTGATGATCAGTCCAGAGCAGCCGCTCCCTGGGTTCAGTTGTGTCCAAGTCAGGATTTTGAACTGTAAATAATACCTTTACAGTGGTTAGGCAAAAACTAAGCTTAAATGCAGGAGACAGCTGCTGTAGGTCAGCTGTGATAGCTGGGGAGGTGGAGAGATTAAGGTCTGGAAACTCCATCTGTGTGCAGTCTGTCATCAGTCCTGACCTTGAGGAGCCTGGTGTTAGTTAAGTAGAGTGACTCCATACCCAGGCAGGATGAGACACCAAACACTACTTTGCGGCTCTAGCTCTCCTATGTGGTAAAGATTTCTACAAACATCCTTAATCTCCAGGATCTATTATTTTCAACAGGTGAGGTGAGGCAGCTGGACTCTTCTGATAGCATTTATGCTAGGTAGTTATGTAGAAAAACTAAGGTAAATTGATCTGATACTCTGCTGCCCTGCGATAAGCAGAACAAAGAAAGCAAAGCAGTTATTCATCTTCAGGACCTGTTGGTAGGAATATGCTGGACATTCATGTTTTAAGCTCATTATACATGTCACAGGTATTTATTTAAATTGCAGAAGGATTTTGCTCACCATCTTTTGTTATCAATTCAGTTCAAGCAGCCAATGGGTATGTGAAGCCATGAGCTTTTGCCATTAATTTTACCAGCAACAGTGACTATTCTGTTTGCTCTCCCCACCACAAGTCCCATCTGAGAAGCCAGCTGCGTTGTGTTACCAGTTTCCATTCTTTCAGGTTTGGATCTCCTATCAAATCAGGTTCTGACTTGTCAGATCTTACAGAAGATTCTCCTCTGTTCATCATTAAAACATCTTTGTCCTTTTAATAGCAACAGCTCTGCTTGAAATCACTGTGGTTAATTTCTTTGCAACCGGCTCTCCTGGTGCTGGTTGTGTCAGCAGGATGGAAATTGCTGCTAAACCAGCAGTCACAGGTATGTGCAGTTGCTAAGGTCTGAATGCAAAGCTGTCTTAGTCCTCAACCACTCCTTCCTTATTAGCACAACAGAGTAGAGGCCACCTCTACTCTGGAAAATTCCCGTCCCACCCATGTGAGGTGGCACCAACCCGCAGGGGGTTTCCCAGGCAGCTGCAGCATCCCCCACTCGGCCTCTGCCCTGACTCATGGGGCAAGTTAGTTGATTTGCCCCCCTCTGCCTTTCAGCTCAGAAGACTCCCAGGAGATAAACCCCTGGGAGATGGGCTAATTTTGTCTCTTAAATGGCAACACCTGTAACGTAAATAGTGCCCTGCAGTGCCTAAGGTAGTGAGACCCCCGATGCTGCAGGGACAGGAGAGTTATTTTAGGCATGTGAATAGATCTATTCTACAAGTGCCCTGGTTAGCCACACTCGCTTAAGAATGCATTATTTTCTTTTTATCCTGGTAAATAGATAATAGGTAGATAGATCAGTTTCTCCTTTCATTCTCTTTCCTGTTGTCATTATTCAGTGTTTTTTCCTTGGTTTTAGCTTTAGACTTACAATCAGTGGTCCCAGGTCCTTCACACCTCTCTTACATTATGCTTTACATACTGCAAGGATGGGTGCTCTACGTTGGTATTGCATTTCTGAGTCATTTCATCATGTCTGTTTTGCCATGAAATCCCCTTCTCCAAAACCGAGTGCTTTTTCTTCTTTTTTCTCCCTGTGCCTCCTGCCTCTGTGGAGACCTGCTTCAGTTGTTAACCTTTCTCGATGTTATGCCTGAGAACAACTGTAATTTTTCTTTTTTTCTTAAACATTAAATTTAAGCCTTCATTTTTCTGTCTTCTTCCAAACTTTATCTGAGGCCAGCTAACGCACTCACTAAATCCTGCCTAAGGGTGCCAGTGCCCCTTCTGCCCAAGTGTGACTCCCAAGGAAATTCAAACCAGGGCCAACTTCTCTGTTGCCTTTGCCAACATGTTAGGATCAGGGAGATTGTATGTGGCAGGAATTTGGACAAGGTAAGACCCTTCTGGAGGAGAACCTAATTCTAAGCTGTCTCAGTTTAAGTCTGGACTTGCTCCACGAACACCATGTTCATGTAAAGCAGACTAGATAAGATCCCAAGATCCTTTTTTTAGTATATGCGATATTGAACATCATTTCTCTCATTGCAGACAAAAGAGATATAAAAAGACTGTTGTTGCGTATTTTCCTCCTGTGATTAATGCTGTTGTGCATTACTTGCCACAGGTTGCAGGTTTGCAAAAACAGACCCTGCTCAAGAAGTTTTGAGGGTCTTCCCAGTGGCATCCATACCTACGCTGAAGTAACACAGCTGCAGGATTTCCTCAGGATCTTCAGGTAAGTCTTTGCTCCCTTTCCAGTGTGGACCTTCTCCTGGGACAAAACAAGGCAGCGAGACAAGTGCCTCTGTCCCACCGGGCCGACTGCAGAAGCGCGGTAATTTGTGCTGTACGCAGGGGACACCTAGTTGGGGTTAATGGTCACCTTTGAATTTGTTTCGACAGGAAAACAATATTTATAGTAGAAGTGGGTTGACTGTAAACATAGTGAGAATGGTCCAGAGCTCATCACTGCTGTTTATTAATCTTTCAGTAGGCTAATTAAAGCAGCAGAACATGGTCTTGCTCTCTGCTTGCTTCCTACTATAGAGAAAGTATTAATTTCACCCTTAGCTGCAGGAGGACATTGGCAAGAGATGTTTGGATCTGAGTAGGTTTCTGGCTTTGTTTTAGTCTGTTTCTGAACATCTGCTGGGGTGGGTGGCTGCTTCAGGGGGGAGTGAAAATTAACTTTATTGATTGAGTAATTTCCTTTATGAAGGATCTGAAGGGGATGGCTGCCTGCAGAAATAATATTTGTTAAATGGCTGTATTTGGAAAATGAGTCAGTGAGAAAATAGCATGCAAATCCCCCAGCTTATCTCCAGCATTGAAAGAACAGGGACGTGCTAAGAAAGGGGGAGAGATGCTGACTTGGAGATGCCAAGCTAAAATGGCCTTAACGGGAACTTTGTTTCATTTTGAACTGAAAAATCAATTGGGAAAATGTTGAAACGGACCATTTCAAATGCTAAAACTTTTTCCTAATGAAAAAATTTGCACCAAAGTAATTGTCCACCTGCAAAATATTTTTAAGTTCACAAGTGTCCACTTATGCTGGGTATTTAAGATTTTGCAGCTCTATCCTTTACCTGCCCTCACCTACTTTTTCTAGAAAAAAGACCTAACAGAGAACACAATGATGCATTTAAGGTATGAATAATAAAAGAAAGGGAAAAGAAATATCTTTGTGTGGTATGAACTACATCAGCATAATACACAAGGCTGGCGAGGCCCCAAAAAATTAAAATAAAGTATCTCTCAGACAAATCCTTGGGTTTCAGACAGCTAGGCAGCAGCCCATCTAATTAGCTACAGTTACGATCTCTTTAGCAGCTTTGTCACCGCTGACCTTTCTCATTTACTGTGAGTCTTTGTAGAGGACATTTTCTACAGCCTTTTGTCCTGGCAGCTGGCTCTTTAAACCCAGGAGCAGACTGAAATAGTTTCTACCTTCTACCAGTTCATGGGTTTCTTGGGTCTCATTTTCTCTTGTGTTCCTGAAGAGATGCCATGGCCTCTCCTGGCTTTGTGTCGATGTGGGCTTGGAGTGACTGCTAGGGAAATGGTAATGCTTGTTACTTAGAAACCTTGGGAGAGGGGAGAGGTGGAAGGGGAGAGGAGACAGGCAGCAGTCTGATCAGAAATGCAAAGTTACATCTTTGCTTTTGTCCTTAGCCCGGGGACTGGGGTGGGAAGTGGTAGATGAAACAATATGAAATCTGGTATTCACTGAGTAAGCTTTTAAAACTCATGTATTAGACTGGGAGGCTGCCTGTGAAACAGAATAGCTCTGCACTGATGCAACAGAAATGTTCCCTGCCAGAGCTAAAACCAAAACAGCTCAGCACCAGAGAGGGGTTTGCAGTAAGATGCTGTGGGGTCCGGCAGCCGCTCTGGAGGTGCTGTGGGGACCACTGGGCTCAGGACTGCCACATCCTGGGGAGCCCCCGAGCTACACTAACAGCTGGGAAATGATTTGAGGCCTTGGGCTGGAAGGTATAAAAGGTTTACAACAGCGTTACTCGTTTTCACTGCAAATGCCTCCCCACCTTACCGTGCGGTATAGACACCTCTAACATCAGTAATACTCCTCTTTTGAAAAAGCATGCAGCAAGCAAAGCAAGCCATCCAGGTATCTGGGGCTTTGCAGAGCAAAGCACCGGGAGGGACCCGGTGATCTGGCTGTGCCCCTGCGTCAGCACGTGTCCTCCTCTCCTCTCTTGGTAGGCACCGCTTTGCCTCACGTCCATGCTCCTCTCCATGAAACTGTTGTGCAATCTGGAGACAGTGGAACACAATCTTTTAAAAATACTTTTATTTATCATCATCTGATACCAACATTATTTTCTTTCCCCACTGATGCCAGATAAAACACATACTACATTAAAGCAAATGAAAAACTCCTGAGTCTCATCTGTGACAAGGAGTATTTTCCAGCCCACCTGAAAACTCTTATCTCTGGAGTGGTTTTGCTGTATAATTTTTCAAAGATCTAAGTTCCAAAGGTTATTACAGGACACCAGTTGATCAGAGCAGCACTGAAGTATAGCGCTGCAAATACGAGTGGCAAAGGGAGGACTGCAAGGTGTGACACATGCACAAAGCAAGCTGCAACACAGCAAACTATAATGGGATGTGTGCGGGTGGCCCTTCATTAGGGGATGGGGTTGTCACAAAGACAAAACATTTTAAAAATATGACTCCCTACATGTCAGAGGACATTAACTCTGGGTGTGGGTTTCAGCAGCTCTTTAAAAGATGATCCTCCTAAGAATAATATTTAAACCCTCTATTTAGAGTAAGGGTTGTGTTCTGGCCCTGGACTGCAGAGCATTGTTATGCTTGTTGTATTTGCCTTATTAAAAGATGCATGTATCACCCTCATGTCCTAGTGAAATACAAATTAGGTTATTTCCTTCTAGCTGAAGCTTCCTCTATGTCTTAATTGGATGTATTTTAATTTGCCTTGTGAGGTTGGGGAAGAGGAACATGCTGTGCAGAAAATCCTGCCCAGTCCTGGTCGTGTAGGAGGTCTAATGAGCGGGCTGCTAAGATTGTTCCATCAGCTCCCTTGATGGGCCCCCGAGTCCCCATTTCAGTACCCATCAGCTTGCAGAAGAGAAAATGATTAAGCGTTGCATAAAAAGTTTGCACAGTACTTACAGATGGATGCAGATCTGCACTATTGTATGTAACGTAACACAATTATTTAAATGGCCAGCATGTTTAGAAATTCCTAAAGTCTTCCACTTACTTTTTTCCACAGGCAGCATATTCAGAATTCAAAGTAGGTGTTGCTAGTACCCTTTTTATTCTAGCCACATTACCTTGAGCTGCACCCTTTCTGTTAGACGCTAGCTATATATTAGCTAGCTCCTGCACTGGGGGTGTCTTAGGGAAGTCAGACAAGTATCAGTTCTGATCATTGCTCCAAAATGGCAAACAATCTGCTTTGGCATTGGATTTGGTGTAGAGGATAGAGTCAGTTACACCTGTACGAAGAACAACGTCAAACACTGGACTCACTGCATTTCCTGCAGTAGATTTGCTCCAGCTTTGTACGGACTTCAACAGTGGCACAAATGACTCTTGTTGAGTTGACCACAACTGGTTCCATAGGCAAGAAGCAAAATCCCACCTTTTTTTTAAAAAAAAAAACACTTAAATGTCTTTCGTCCTGCCCTCTGGTGTATTTGGGCTTACTTCCAGTAAGTAGGAAGACCAGCAATACTTTTTTTTTTGTTTTAAACAAGTGCAATTATTGAAAAATAGATTAATTTAGTGGTAAGCCATTAAAATGGGGGGCTGAGGAGGAGACTGAGCATATTTCAGAGGAGAACATAGCTAAGGGGGGTGGGTTTCTTTATCCTGGAGCAGAAAGACTTGGGAGGATCTAACTGCTGCATTCTGCTACCAAAAGGAGTGCTAGAGAGTTAAAAGAGGTAATTTCAGTAAACAGAAACTGCATTAAATACTAAAATTCTTTGTAGGCAGAGGAAGAGGGACTGTCACTGAGGTTACGCAGTACTGAGAATTAGCATATGCCTGCGTACTGGTAATACCTGTTCACTGCTAGAAGAAAGCCAGCTTAAGCAACGTTCATCACATATTCACTTCTCGGACAATATCTGGGGTTTTCAGCATTCTTGCGATTTCTGAACACGTATTGTGTCCTCAGAGTTGCTGTCCTGACAGTGGGTGGGGAAAAAATAAAAAGCTTCAAGTTAGAAGCCTGAGTTTCAAGGGAATTGTAAATGTCTCAACGAATTTCAGTGGATCTTTAAGAGAGTAAAATGAGAGACTACTCCAATGCGTCTGTGTAATCAATTTCAACATTTATGACTCAGACTATGAAACATGCAACGCTGAATTATTCACTCTGGGCCAAGAAGAAAAATAAGGCGGTGAATCTTATCATACTGTGATGTGTTATTACAGGACAGCGGTGGTATGTTGAACTTCTAAAAATCCTGTTAGTGTAAATTAACTGAAAAGTAGCAAAAGGTAACAAACTTGGCTTTTGGACATATACAATTTAATTTCATAAATTGTTTTTTAAATTGCACTTTCCGCAAAGCACAGGAAAAGATGAAGTGAAAATACGTATATTTGTGTACTGAATCAACATGACGTCAGATGACAACTGTTATTTCTGTTGCTTCAATCTTTTCCACACAAGACAGTAGGGCTTACAGGACTGGCAGGGTCACAGCCTCTCCAGCCCCTAGGCCTTTGCTATGGATGCCTGAAGTGGTCATCATTTGACACCTTCATAGTAGCCTACAAAATTTAGGATGTGATCTAAGCCCAGCTTGTGAATATCTGTTGGCATTTCTTCAGAAAGATCATGCCCTGAGACAACCTTTTTGCAGTTTGACTAGCTCTAAATAACCAGACCTAATACTAACATTGCTTGAAAAGAAGTTATGGGGGAAAAGCACTTTTCAGCCAAAAAAGTAACTAAATCAGGTATAAGACCATTTCACCCAAACTGTAAGGTCAGTGTAGCGCTTGTATGTATTGGCTCAATCTGGAAAGCATCATTATTACCATACTAATTTTTAGACAAAATCACTGATTTTTTTTTTTCCTAATATTTTAGATTAGCAGTCAGAAAGCCTGAGGAAAGGGTCGTGCAAAGTCTACATGCTCAGCAAGACGTTGCCTGGATAATTACCTGAGTGAAATGTCCTACTACGGCCTTCAAGCTTCAGGGAGAGCCTGGTCCTGGCTCTGCCTTAGGGATGCTTCCAAGGTCCGTTCCTTCACGGATCGGGGTATGGCTTGCTGGGTGAGTCAGACGTGCACCCCTCCCATAACAACGGGTGGTTACAGCCCTTAGAGAGAAAGCAGGGAATTTATATTCGGTTCTCTTCTCAACCTGAGAGAATTTGAATCCACGTGTTCTATTTTCAGGGCAACCACTTATCCTGGAAAAACAGCCTTCCCCTCTCCTTTTGAATGTGTGCCACCAAACCAAAATTAATTAAAAGCAGAGAAAGCATGAACACAAAGAAACAAAAAGCTGCAGGGCTGTAGACTAGAGCTTAGAGCACTCATGAGGAAGAGGGGAGTTGTGAGCTGTGGTTCCTGCCCTCAAGATGAGTTGTGTTGGCACTTGAACACTAATATATGCAAGCATTTCTGGCAGCAAAGAGAGTTACCAGAACTCCCTGCTTGCACTGGAGTGCCCTGAGCATGGCGAGCGCTTCCCTGAGCAGTGTCACGGCTTCAGCTGGCGGGATGGGGAGCGTTGCCTCACGGAGGATGAAGTGGTCACCTAGTGACAAAGACCTCCTGCTCAGAATCACAGCTTTCTTGCCTACAGGCAGAAGCAGCTAAGCATCAGGCTGATAATGAATTAAGAAGACCCCACCTCATCCTCTGTTCTACAAGAAGACAGGAGCCACCATGGTATCTGTCTGCATCTCAGCCTTGGAAACCAGCTGCACCGTGGCTGAGTGATTCCTGCCAACCGGCTGAGCTAAAGCCCTGCCTCTGGGTGTAGAGCAGGTTGAAGCAGAGCTGGATGCTGAGCTCTTCTGCTCTGTCTGAGCTGAGACAGTTCTGGATGTATAAAGTGGTGCAGCTCAGGGCACCTGGGCATTGTGAAGTGGAAAAAGTAGATATCTGTCAAACTGAGTTTTCTCCAGTACTAGGAGGCAACCAAGCAAAGGGAGTCTGGGATCAGGTACTGGAGTCCCGCATAAGTCCTTTTTGATGTTGCCTTGTATCCTTTTTTGTTTCTTTTTTTTTTTTTTTTTTTTTTCAGGTCTGTTGGTCTCAATTCCCTCATTGCAAGGACCTTAACAGGTCTCTGAAAGGATGAGCATTTCAAGGGGTTAGGTATTAGTGCAACTAAGCATAAGAAATGCCCTCCAGTATAAGGAAAAGCTAGTTTTAAACCTGCTTCCAGTTTCTCCGTTAATCTAAAGGTTGTCTGTTCAAGAAGCTTCTGACGACAGCGCTGTTCATTTTAGTACTTAGTGATACTAGCTGCTTTTGAGGATGTGTAAGTTTGGCTGTAATGACTTTTTAGTCTGGACATGCTCAGCCAGGACATGTTACTGGAAGAGGGATCAGCGTTGGCTCGCTCCTGCTGCATTGGCAGGCGTTCCCCATCACTGATGTCTGTTTTCTTTGCTGCTGGAGCCAGAGAGAGGAGGCTGAAATGAAAGTTAGGATTGGCAAGGAAAGAGCGAGGTGTAAAAATGTGAATTTCAGCATTCTAATCACAACTATGGTTATAATTAGTGATACGGCAAAGATAAAATATGCAGCGTGCCTGAGGGACCTATATATCCAACTGCTCCTGGATTGCTATCTGACAAGTTAATTAACCACAACAATGTTGAAATACATTGAAATACATTAAAATACATTGTTGAAACACAATCAGAATGATTGCTTGGGACTGGACTCACTGTTCTCTCATCATAGTGACATGGAGGGAGAAGAGAGAAACTTAGAAACTTAAGGGAGTAAAGAAAGCAGTGAAATGCGGGAATTATTTCTCAGCCAGAATGAAGGAGTTCAGTCTAGTAAACCTGCACTACAACTGATGTTAAAGATGAGCGAGCTTCCTCCCAGTCACAGTCCGAACTCAGAGCGTGCTTAGAGCACTCAGGCAATACGGAGGAAGAGGAAAGAAGTCTTCCTCTACGGTCAGCCCACTTCAAAATAAATTTTTGTAAAAGACCTTTCCTGGTTTTACGGGGGTTTCTTTTCTTCTACTTCTGTTTTCTAGTGTCTTTCATTTTCTTTTGCCCAAGCGTGGGCACTTCTGACTCACCAGGCTTTCCGTGGATGGCAGAACAAGAGCGTAAGCAGTGGAATGATGATGGAGCATTTCTTCAGGGTAAGCAGAATGAGGCTCCAAATTTGGCTTACTAAATGAATAGCTTGCTCAGCTGTAGGTGCTCAGGTACGTAGTGCTGAGTAACTACACTTAGATACGTCATTATTGTTTGGTGTGTGCTGACAGATTCTGGTGCAGAGGAATTAAATCCTTTATCCAAAGGAGAAAAATGCAGAGGTGGCTATAAATGACAATATTTCTGTCTTGTGTGAAATGCTGATGTGTCAGCATTTGTTCTTGTCCTGTCTGCTTGGGACAGAGATGTGAAATAATGAACTTTTTTTTTTGACGTGTAGAAGATGTCAGTCATGTGGAAACTGTTTTCTGGAAAATTTCAGATCGGTTTCTATACTGACTACACCTACAAGGACTTGGCAGGGCACCTTGACAATGCTTCAGTGGCATTCCGCCACACCGGCGGCCTACGCTTGCTCACCTTTTGGTCTCTGCTGAGTGTACTGCAATCCCCCTCCCTCTTGCCCCAATGAAGATGGACTGTTCCAAGATCTATAAGTTCAAATTTGAACTGGAAACCATAACTCATGCAGGGAAGTTGCCCACTGTTGAAACCATATGACTAGCAACTTGAAATTACTAAAGAATTACAAGTGAAGTAGGAAGTCTTGTAAGTGAATTGTAGATCCCTAGTCAGACCCAGCTTCTCTCCTGTTGCAGGTAGAGCTTGACATGTGTGGCTTGTTGGTAGAGAAAAGGCATATCTGTAGAAGATGGCACATCAAAGAGATCCATCATAATTTTCCTTGGCTCTGTGTATATACCTTCATTAGAAGGGTTTTTAAAAGATCCTTTCAAAATTTCAACTTCTTTTCTGCTTTATTAGCCATAGAGGTGTATTTGTGCTTGGTCTGATGCACCTCTTGTGTATCTTGTGATTTGCAGAAGTTTGCTATTAAAGGAGCTGCTTACAGAAACTGGCAGGTTTGTGGTGGAGGTTCCTTCCTGCGTGTGAATGTCAGGGCTACCTTCACTCCTGAATAATCGATGAGCAAATGAGAGCATCTCCTCTGAACTGAAAATTAATTGTAACCAAACTTTAGGGAGTCCCAATGATGATAAACAAAAACAAACCACCTTATAAAAATGCGTGTTGAATAAGCTAATGCTTTCTTCTGCTCAGAGATAAACATGTCTGTTTAATCAAAATCTTTTCAATTGTACTGCTTATTCACCCGAGAGCACCGCAGCACGTTCTCCTACCCTCACCACAATTCCTTGTTCTCTTTCAAGCCACTAATGCCCCGTTCCAGGAAGAAATCTGGAAGGAGGGCATGGAGGGGGATTAGGAGGCCAGTAGAGCCATACTTGATTATTGCAGGCGGTATGAAAAGGTCACCGCTTGCTTTAACTTAGCTCCTTTGCAAAAGTACAAAATGTCACCATGATTTGAATAGATGTTTATAATTATTGAGAGAAAAGAATAAGACATAGTAGATGTAGCTCAGTGTACATTTTCCTTTTAATCTATTGGGTAGTTCCAATTGAATGAGAAAAGCCCACAATGTCGATAGACCAAAATGAAATTTTGGCGCAAAAGCCACATCTTGCAGTCCTTAATCAAGCAAATCTCCTAATAATTCA
This sequence comes from Nipponia nippon, assembly GCF_047370975.1. Classification (NCBI taxonomy): domain Eukaryota; kingdom Metazoa; phylum Chordata; class Aves; order Pelecaniformes; family Threskiornithidae; genus Nipponia; species Nipponia nippon. Next base: position 107,859,884 of record NW_028262347.1, read on the forward strand.
GATGGAAATCTTGCTGCAGGAAGGATCATTTTTTGGCAACAAAATATAAGAGCTACAGCAAAACAGGAATAATTTTGACATGATTTACTTACTTTCTTCTTTGTAAATGACTTTTTTCTTACTTGTGCTTGTAACAAGAAATCTCCTCCTTCCTGCACAGCCACAGAGCCTGCTTTAAAACCCAAAAATTGTTATTGGCCTGTTTTCAGCTGCTTCTCCTGGCGTCAGTAGGGAGATCTGGCTCTCCCTGAAATGCATTAAAGTAGTGGATATGAATGTTATAAATACATCAAGAAATAAAGACATTTCTTCCAAATAAGTGAGCAGCAGCTCCTACCTCAGCAGACACCCTGCCACCTCCACTCAGCAATAGGCAGAAGCATGGCTGTTTGGATAGATGCCCTTCTTCTGAGCTGTTGTGTTCTGTTCCAAAGCACATCTATTATTTCTAAAGGATTCAGTCATATCAAATTAAATCTAAACAAAGGAAGGTCCTGACAAGTGGAACTAAAAAGCAATATCATTTTACTACAGAGTCAAAAATAAATCAAATATTTGCTATAATTTTATATTCCCTATGCAGAAAAAATGCTTACTATTCAGGCACGATGACTGGGTTTTTTTCACTGTGCTTTCATATTGAAGGAGATGCAGAGGGTAACCCAGGACATCAGTAAGTGGGTTTTCTTGTAACATGAGATTTTCATGCAGCACGCATACAAGCAAAGCATTTGTGTGCAACTCGGCACAAATAATCCTGCAAAGATGATCATACTTTGTTATTGATGGAAAGATGATAGGGCTCCTCAGCTGCACAGAAGCAGCTCTCCCGATGGTTTGCATTAGTTCATATAGAAGGCATCCAGACTATGTCGCTAGCAGACAGCTCTGCCTTATTAGGATGAGGCAGTTTTCTTCTCAGAGCCTGCGCTTTCCTGGGTTGCACAGGAGCCTGATGAATGGGTAGATGTTATACCAATCCGACTCTCACTTTTTTCCTGCCAAATTGATTATACTGTTTTGACATAAGCTAGAGCCCCTTTCCTTAAGCTATATGTTGGCATTTCTTTTAGTTTAAATATGTAATTTTCTGTCTTTGGGAAGGCATAGATTGTGTTCATCGCCATCTGTGGGTGAAAGCTATATTCTTCATATGTTTAGGTCCACATAAAATACTAAAGATGTGTATGCAGGAGGGAGAATTTCTACCTGAACCTCTTCCTTCCTCAATCTGCCAGCAGTGATTTTTCATGTGGGAACTGCCCGAGGAGCTGCCATAATATTATTAAGCAACTGTTATTAAGACTACTTGAACCAGTCAGCTCTGGGGCTTGAATGACACTGCGAAGTAAACACGGATATAAAACATCGGGCGCTGGAATTTTGGCATTAGGCACCAAGTCTGTTTTTTTACACCAATAAATTCTATACTTAAAAAAGCTGCAGCAGAAGAAACAGCTTCAAGGAGACTAATTCTAGTCTTCCTCTTCCCTAAAGAAACTTAACATGGTAAACATGATTTTTTGCAAAATTGAGCAGGGCCCCGTGCTTTATGCAAGTGAAGGTCTTGATCTCCCCTTGCAGATGCTGAAGATATGCTTAAAACGTGTATCTGCAGGGCAGCTGGTCACTCGCGCCCTTCTTCAGGTCTGTGGAGCAGAAACTTTGCCCGGGTGCAAGCCCTGGAGTCTGACCATGGGGCAGCCCAGCCCAGAGTCAGATGTTCAGTTACTGGGAACTGGCAAAATAGTGTTGTTGAACTTTACTCTGATTTGCACCATTTGATGTAGTCTGGCCCATAATGTTCAAGCAAGAAGGTATCCTGATATTTGTCTCCAGCTTCAAATATATAGTTTTGCTGAAGCTGACAAATTACTTTTGTTCATTCTCTGGTCTAAATTTGCAAACAAAGCAGGACTTTCTGAATACTCAGAAAACAACCGACAATATTGTTCCAGAACAGACTTAACCAGGTAACTCCTGCTTTTAGAAAAAGAAGCCAGACACGAGGCTGCATGAAAGGTTGGACCAGATGAGCCTTGAGGTCCCTTCCAACCTGGTATTCTATGATTCTATGACTACTTGGAATATTTTCTGAAACCATGTTTGTCAGTAATGGCTCTTTCCAGTAGTAAGCGTGGGCTTTCACAGCACCGCCTTAGGAGCGCCTCTGGGGTCAGTGTTGAGGAGGGCAAGATTTGGAGTCCCACTGCATTGAGTCCCACTCATTTTACAGAAATCACAAAAGAACAGTCAGTCACAAAATCCTGACTACTTTCCCCAAGTGGTTTAAAATTCTTTCTGTTGCTTAAATTGCTGTTACAGCCATAACTAACAAAATAGCAGAATAGAAAAAAACTCCTCTCACTCCTCCGAGTCAGAGGTCCCAGAAACTGCTCTGGGGGAACCCAATCACTGCTATAGCATTTCATTTATTTTTCTCCAATAAACTGTCAGTTCCAGAAGGAAGATAATGCTCTTCTAGACTCCCAGTCCAATAGGAGATTCATTTCTCCTAAGGTTTTCTATCAATTCTCTTATCTAGATTTTTTCCCTTACTTTATAGCTTTTGTTTCTGTAAGTTCCCCCAGGGACATCCCACAATACTTCCTGCTCTAGACTCTCACCAAAGCCAAAGTGCACTGCAGCTACACCCATAACTTCCTCAGACAGATTCCTGAGAGAATGCATAACCTCCCTTTTTTTTTTTTTTTTTTTTTTCTGGCTTGCGGTAGCATGCTTAAGGCTTATAAGCATTAAACCTTTTAACACTTTCTAAATTTATGCCACCAAAGAGATGAGCAGTATGTAAGAGCCCTAAATTGCATCTATTATGTTGCTCTCTGTTAAATATACTCGAGAGTGCAATGCCTCTCACCTCACGGAGATTGCACTTTGTATCAAAGACATGTACTTTTAATTAATAAAAGCTGAAAGAAGGCCTCAAGCAGAGGTGTTGTCTTGTAAATCATTAAATTCTTAAGTCTCAATCTGCAAAAAAAAAGACAGGTTTAGACTACTACACTTGTGCAGAACCTCACTACCTCCTCTCTCAAGGATTATAGCCTTCAGCAAGAAAGAAATGTGCAAAGGGTGTGAAAACAAGGAAATCAGAGGTGAAACATAATGCTGACCTGGCTAATGCACCATTTCTTTAAATATGTATGTTTTTATTAGCTACTAAAAGCTTATTTCTCCATTGTAAAATATTTACAGTAACAGTTTCATTACTGTGACAGAAGTCTGCTTCCAGTTAAATTTGTAAGACTAACAAAAGCTCGTTATAGCCATTTTTACAATGATATCTGCTTAAGATATGCTTGAAAACTGTCTAAAGTTTCATCCTTCTTAAAGACCATCCTTGGCTGTTCATTATACTTGTTCCCCAGCTCCTCTTTTCCAGGAATTTCTGTATAAAAGCAGGGTATTAGTTTTGAGTTCCTTGTTGTGGGTTTTCCCTTAACTGTGTAAGGGAGAAATGACTTTTTTCTTTTTTAATCCTCCGCAATGTTGGTTGGAAAACTGTTTTGGTTTGAGAATGTCTGTGTTTCATCTAAAAAGAACAGATGATAGTCAGAGAACCTGAAGACATCTCAAATAGTTGCCAAAGTTTCAATGTCTCAGAAAGAGTCAGAGTAGATCCACTATAAAATGTCTTCCATCTGATATTTGCCTTCTTCAGCCCTGCAAAGGGTTTAATATACCCCCTCATGGTTCTCATGGAGCTGTGCATGAGCTGTATCAGAAAAACTGTCTTATCAATTACAAGGTTTGGGGTTTGTTTGGGTTTTTTGGTTGGCTGGTTGGCTTTGCTGTAAATAGGTTTGCATCTAATCTTGCTTCCATTGGTTTTAATGAAAGAAATGGCTGCTAGGGTTGATCAAATGACAGTAGTATAATTCCTACCATAATGGAAGTCAAGCATTAGAAAATATAAAAATTAAAATCTAGGGGTCCCTGAATAATAAAGAGAGGTATTTAGCATAAGATAGATTTGTGATCCTATCTGTTCATTTTTGTACTAAGCATCCAAATTCTGTAAATTGTATTTTAGGTAACCGTATTGTCACCTGGCAACTTAGCGGATTTCCCTAAACAAAGGCTTTCACATTTGGAAACACCTCCAGAATGGCCAGTTTAAAAGCAGTTTCAGCAGTGTTCATCTCTGAACTGATTTCCACAGTATCAGATGCCTGGCTTCATAGCTTTGCAAATTTTATGTTTGAGAACAAGGACCAAATTTGCAATTAATAATACCTTTCTTATTCTGTAAACCAGAAAAATTAACACCTCACAGGTAGTGAAATGAATGTTTCTGTCCTTGCATCGCTGCAGTTCTTGGCACAGGGTCTGCTGGGATGGAGGGTCTCTGTTCCAGGAACAGTCCCCCAGCTCTTCATCACTGACTTGTAACGGTTTGGTTACAGTCTGGTCCCACCCCATTCTTTGAATGCGTTTGGGGATCCAGCTGCCAAAATCCATCTAAGTCCCCTGTGTCTGAACAGTGACTGATGGCTGTTTTGTAACGCCTGGGTGCATAAATGCAGTCCAATCTTTGCTGGGGCCATGGGATGCTGCAGTGCAGCTCCCCATGAGACAAAGCCACTGCCACCGTGAGCTGGCCAGCTTGCTGTGAAACCTCAGTCAGCAGAGATGTGCAGCAGAGATGGCAGGACATGAAAGCAGAGAGAATCACGTCAGTCCTTCGGAGCTGCTGTGACAGGAGGCGCATGCTACCCCTCGTGCTGCAAAGGCTGATGGAGCTCTGCTCCAGTGCGCGTCTACCACAGGAAGAAAGGCGTAATGGCCACAGTGCTAGTGCTGGCGGCCAGCCGGAGATATCCACTGACCGCCATGGCCCTGCTCACCTCTGCCTCCCTCCAACACATGAACTAGGCTGCTAATGGAAACAATTTACAAGGCAATAATTTTTAATTGCTGTCACTGATTAACAGTCACAAACCCAGAGGCAGAGCAGAAACTCACCTGTTATTCTTCCAAGAAATAAATACCTCAACCATTTATTTGGCCTCGCAGTAAAAAAGAACCTGTTACGAAGATTTATCTGAAATTTTCTGCTTGTCTGAGCAGATAGGTGGTATAAAAAGATCAACACTTTCTAACAAAACAGGGCAGGGCTTTCATTTTCATTTTCTAAAGACAAGAAAACAATCTTTGGCTTTGTAGAACGAAATGAAACAGAGAGAGGTGGGAATACTGCCTTTTCTGGGTCATTCTTTCAATATTTTCAAACCATTTTCTGACCCCTCCTAAACTGATTATTTTGCTATTTAGTGTAGTCATGATGGTGGGTAGGACTAGAGGACTAACTGGATGGCATCTCCTTGTCCCTACTGCATTTTTAAGACCCTTTAGAGAGTTTTCAGAACACACTTCCATCTCATGTAATTTGAACAGATTTTTTTCCAGTAAGATTTATGACGTACTCGATTTTAGCTCTATTCCTTTTGCAAATGACAAATTATTTCACTGTATTGAAAAGTGACATTAGAATTAGCACCAAACCCCAAAATAATCTGAGGTTTTCTGGCAACCTGGGGAAAGCTGTAACATAAGACAGGGAAAAAAAGGTTTTCGTATGTTACTGACCTGCTCAGGGCAACTGAAGACTGGCATGGCCTCTGATGTAATTTTATCCCAGGCTTTGCTTGGAAAGTGATGTCCGACTACACCCCTGATGAAGCCTGAAGTGCAGTACACTAAGCTAGCCCAAAACTTGGCCAGCTTTGCCTCTGCTGTGCTGGAAGGAGGGACAGGACTGATAGCTCCTTCACTGCGGAAATCCTTCATGCTCTAGATACGGTAAATTTTGGTTGAAGTAAATACCACTTTTTAACTGTGGCACTCCTCTACTTGTGGAGCTGCTGCATGAGAATCTTGGCTGAGGCCAGAGTTAGTTCCTTTAGCTGTTAAACTTGACGTGTTAACTTCATGTCTTTCTAACTCTTAAACGCAAGCTACCAGTACTCGAGTCAATTAGATACGGAGGTTTATTTGTGCTGTTGTTCATATCTGTTGTGATACTTCCTTGGTTTTCTAGGCTGCATGACAGGAAGGGAGAGGTAAAGTCTGTCTTTCTCCTACCCGTGTGTTAGCTATGCCAGGATGGGACTAACAGCACCCAAAATTAGTGCTCCAATAATGCCTGCAAAACACTTTGTCATCATTGCTTCGATATGTTGGAAATTATTATGGGCTTGAAGCAGAGATTCAGGGCCTGGGTTTCCTCTTCTTTTTTCTACATCTGCTACACAAAGTCCTTGGATTGTGAGAGTGAATAATCATCCCTAATGATCTCTGCAGACTTGTTCCTACTTGCCGCCTAGGTCCTTCTAATGTCATAGCCCAGCACTGGATTAGTGCCAAGATTAACATGCATTTCCTTAACATGGGGAAGTGGGACATCACATGAATATTATCTTTGAATTGCCTCTGGCTGTTTTTGCCAGCCATCTGTCCAAACTGTGCAACAACAGTCATTTGTTTAGGCTGAATATGGTGCTCTGGTTCAGATCTGTATCACTGTTCCTTGCCATGGGACCTAACTTGCCCCCTCCACTCTAACCAGCACAACCCAGTACAGAGCTCTCTCAAAACATGTGAAGTGCTTAAATCAGGTTTTTGTTGTGTGTCAGAAAGAGAAGGCTTGCTCTCTGAGAGAGGCTTGCTCCCGAATGGCCAGCAGCCTAGGCCAGCGAGGCAGCAGACCCAGGGCAAAGCAAGGGCTCTGCCTGACAGGGAACAAGAACTTGGCCCAGGCATCCCACAAGTGCCTTGAATGCCAGGCTGCTGTTGTTTAGAAGGTTTCTCTCTGTATTTATACCAAGTGGAGAAGGTTTTTCTCTCAAAACTACTCTAAAAAACAACAAAAAATAATCTACCTTTCTTTGGCAACTGGTACCTAAGAGCCTGGCAGTTTAAGTTGCCCTAATAACATCTATGGGAAGTAGGGAAGGTCTGTTTTGTCACCATTTTACAGACCGGGAGATGAGAACAACCATCCTACAACCTAGCCCTAATAAAACAGAGCACTGACACAGCTCTTCTAGTTGAACCAGGCCGTGCATCTATTGGTCTTGTACCCTGAGCAGCAGAGGCTATGGGCAAGCATGCTAACTACTGAACCCTTTATACCTAGTCTCCCTCTGTGGTATACCCCGTCTGGCTGGAAGACCTTTCTAACTTTGACCCCAGCCCATGTAACTGATGGAGTCTGGATCTGGCCTCTCATGTCTGAATATGGATTCAGAAGTCAGGCTTGTATATACATTTTGAAAAGATACTTCTCAAAACCTCCTAGTAAGGCAAGCTAAAAAGGCTACAATTTCTACAGGAAAAAACACGAACTATGCTTTTTAAAGGCCTAACTATAGTGAAGTATAGTAATTGCCAACATGTGTATCTTATTTTCAAACTGTAATCCAGCCAATTTCGGTTAATAAACTGGATCATGTATTTGTTTACAGTTCTCATTGTTTAAAAGAGAAGTCACATTTATAAAAATCACATACATATGGAAGTCACTTTATTCATGTCTTATCAGTTGTTCATGCTTTTAGAATAATCTTTATTCCAGTCTCACTGAAGCGAGAATTATTTTAGTTCAGAATCTGATTAAAGAAAAATTAGTGAAACAAGTTTGTTTGCTAAGCACTGCAGATGAAGTGAGAATTATTTCTGTCCAGTCCCAGATCTATCCTGGGGTTTCTGTTGATGTACAACACTGGTATACTCTTTGCCTGCCCAAAATCTCGGCCACGTGCCAGGTAAGGCTTTGCAGCTGCAGCTGGGTGACCAATATCACCTTATTTTCCTCGTTTGTTCCAGTCTTTCCCAGAGTGAGCACACATTTCAGGCATTTGACAGATCGAAGTGCTGCTGTCAGCCAGCACAACCTTGCAAACAATGTCTTTCAAACGCTGCTCTCCATGTTGTCCAGATTGCACCGTTCCCATGCAAACTAAGCCAGATTAATGACTTTTTAAAGTCTCCATTACAAAAGAGTAGAAGGTGTGTACATAGGAGTTTAAAGGAGCAAGGACTTGGTGCCAAAACCAATGGCAAACTTAACATCATATTCAATTGTTTTTAACAGTTGCAAAACAGAATGTTCTCTTTTCCAGTTCATTTAAGTTTTATGCCGGGCTTAGCCTAAACTATGATTGCATTAACAGAAGGAGGTAAATAGTGATGGATTTTCTGCTGAAATATATACTTTTTCATTGTTGTGCTTCAGCTTTCATGTGAAGAATCATTTTCATTAATCTAGTCTTTATTGAATTAATATATTTATGGTCCCTGTTTTCCTGTATTTCGCAATCCCAAAATCAATATTTAACCATACAAAAAGACTTTTTAATATTTCTGCCTGTTGTTGCTCCCCTAACTTCCACATTCCTAGCAAGCAGATCAACTGTGAGATACCCTTATTCCCTTTGAGCGGCGCCTTGCTTCACAAATAGCTTCACTAACGTCGGTGGTTGTCCTTGTTATGTCTGGCAGCAGCTATCAAACCGCGATTTATCAGCCCAGTGAGATTCTGGCAGTTCCAACAGGGTGACTAGCCTGACAGAAGTACAATTGTTCATATCGTTTATATGGTCACAAGCCCAACAGAAGCGGGATAAAACGGAGGAAACTTTGGGAAGGGCTAGGGTAAAAGCTAAATAGCTGTGAACACGGATATTACAATCTGGCCCTCAGTCATAAACAGTGCTGTCGAATGCTGCAGGACTACTGCAAGTGTTTTGTGAAGCAAAATAGAGAAGCAATTTTTTGCATTTGAAGATCTGTGCATACCAGGATGCTTCATACATACAAACACTAAGTTTGCACCCCGACAGCTATCTGCAGATACCATTTCAGCTTTGTTGCAGAAATTGTTGCAATAGCTTGTATGGACAAATGGAAATTATGCCTTGTTTTTTCCAGCTACAGTGTCATGAGGGATTTTTCTTTATAAGGCTTAATCCTACTCACATCATGTCTCCCCAAATCATCCTACCTGTTTTGCTATTTCAGAAGAACCACCTTACGAGCGTTTATTCTTGTGTTTGCTAAATAATACAATAAGACCTCAATTCAAATGCAGAGGTAATGCCACAACATTTCTTTTAATTTCAGCTAGTTTATTGTTTCATCGTGTTTATTAAGTGTTTAAGAGGCCGAAGTCACTCTCGTAATAGTCAAGGAATGGGAGTTAGTTAAGATCCACATCTAAAACTAATAAACTTGTCAAAACCTATAAGGGCTGATAATAAACAGCAGGTTGTTTTGTGATGATAACTCCATCCTTACAGAAATCTGCACTTCATAAAACTGGAATTGAACTGTTACTCTTATATGTCTGATTACTGTGAATGAGGACGCTAGGCACCTGGGAGACTGGCTGTGGGAACAAGTAAGGGCATGCAAAGCCTTTTAGTTCTCCATCAGAAAACTCAGTGTGGAGGAGTAAAGGCCATATGTAGGTATTCAGGGAAAAGCTGCCTCGAGTATTTGAAGCAGTGAAGTGTGGTTCTTGTGAATACCAATTTTAGAAAGTCAAAATTGATCCAGGTCTTTCAGCTCAGAGGTTGGAGGACAAATAGTGGAAGTCTGAAAGTCTGGCACTTTCTTCCTTGGAGGTGTTTCCCCAGCTTTGGGCTGCTTAGTGACACAAGAGTAGTCTGGAGAAATTATTGCCACTGTTGCTCATACTGTTCACTGCTTTTTGGCTGCACTCGTCTTACTTTATGCTGCTCTGGCAACACAGAGCAGTCATCAGCCCTTAATGCTCTCACCTGGAGGATTATACCAGCAAGTGGCAGGCAGAATCCCACCGTGAGTCCCCATGCTGTTCTCTGGTAGGCCATTCCCAGCAGCTTTTGTTATTTGAGTTCTCAATGTGAGGGTCCACCTGGATGCTCAGCTAGACTTTGAGAATCGGGCAGAAGCTGATAAAGGAAGAATCTCTTTCCTGATTGCAGCTAATGAGAGATGGGCTGCTCAAGGTTGAGTATGTAAGCAAAGTAAAAGAAGAAGGAACTTCAAAGGGTGAGATGAAGAGCCTGGACTTTGCCTTACATTGTGTTTTCCTCAGTGTGCACAGTGCATGAAGGAACTGTAGCAGGAGCCTCTGAAAGTGTGTCTGAAACACTGACACCCCAGGGAACAGGTTGTACAAGGTTGTCTTGACCTTGGCCAAGGTACATGGAAAAGATTTACAGCTTTGTACTGCATGTCTTTCCATTTGATCAAATGACATAAGTGTTGGGTTTGTGAAGTTATTTTATTACCTCTGGACCCATTAGATTGTGAAGTGAATACAGGTGGAGGGTTGATTTTTTGGGTTTTTTTTTACTCTGACAAGAGAAGCGAGGTCTAGTGGAAACTCTCTAAGTTTCTTAACTCCAAACATGTAGGTGTCTAAGCAGAGCTTGCTTCCTTGCTCAGGTAATACATACTATTTCAAACTGACCTGGAGGGTTAAACATTACTTTGTTTATGGATACTGCTATGGGAATTTCCAGTATAGAAATTGAAGGTGGCTTTGACTTGAAGAGAAAGGGAAGTAAGGATTAAATTTTAGCAGTCTTGCTTTTTTTTACTAATGAGGCCATAGCTGGTTAACTGCAGGGTTTCCAAACCCTGCGTCTCTTCAAAGTGTGTCACTTCTTTATGTGGAAGGCACTAAAAAGTGAAAATGGGGAAATACCAGAAATGAGAACTTTAACTGTCACATGAAGCTAGTTTTATAGTGTTAATGCAGACAATACAGAGAAGTGACAGGATTTGCCTTTAGTATAGGTCTTGTTGAAATAATTAACACTAAAGCTTTGAAGAACAGAGTCCTGATATGCTATGAAATATTCATTTCCAGTAAGTCATTTAAATTAGAAGTGTTGAAAAGGGAAATTGTTCCAAGACTTCTCACAAAGTCTGTTGAACAGTTAGATGGGAATAAGGTGGGGGAGCAGGGAAGGAGGAGTTGTTTTGGTTTTGTTTTCTTTTTTAACTTAAAACCTGAGATGTAGCTTACTGCTTATATTATTGATGAGTCCCTTGCTATTTCTTTTATGTAGTCATATGATGCTGACCAAAACTAGGAAGGAAATGTTTGAAATGTGTACCTAAGCCCCTTCTCCCGTTTCAGCAATTTGTATTGTGGGATATAGAGTAATATGAACCAGCAAAACTGCCCGAGGTGTTGGTTAACGCTGTTCTGGAAGGTTTGTTACCACCCAAACCATGAGAAATTCTTCTCAGTTGACTGACTTTATAGTAGTAAGATCTCAACTGAAAAAAAAACATGTACTGTGGCAATGTTTGAAAAAATTCCCTTTGTACTCCTGTGTTGTAACAGGCTGCCAGCCAATGTCATCCACACATCTGCTTGGTAGCAAATTTTCAGCATTTCTTCTTACTCAAATGAAACATTTTATATATATTTCAAAAGCATCCTGTCGTTTTAAATTAGATCACATACATTTAGCTTTACTTTGAAAAGGAAAACAAGGTTCACACCACTATAGTTTGGCTTCACTTCCCATCACTCGCTTCTTCTCTCCTTTTGCAATCATCTTTCAGCAGAAACTCCACTATGCCAACCAATTTTAAGCAGAATTCCTTAGATTAAATGGGCCCAAGTTTATACAGCAGAGAATAAAAGGCACAACACTGCAACGCTACTTAAGGAAGTGCCATCAGTGGAGTTACTCCCACAGGCTGGGAGTCTGGAGTCTGACTTACCATGTGAGCTGAGTGCACATGAACCCCAAGCTCATCACAGTTAATGCTTTGCCCACAAGACTAGAAGAAACCAAGAGAACAGTCAGACAGTCATTGGAGACATTTGTATCATGAGCAAATGGAAAACTACTGAGGCAAGGATGTCTTGTGTCCTTGACCTGTGTTTTCAGTTGCACAGCAGTCTGTTACCATTAATAATTCTTACTTGTATTGTGGAGCTCCAGTTTGGACTGCACCTGTGTTATCCTTGGTGCAATACAAAGACGCAGGAGACTTTTTTTCTGCTTGGGATGCATTTGCTATGACCCATGGACACTGGCAGCCGCTTGGTCTCTGCCTAATTCTCTTGATAAATCCATACAAGAGCCAGAGGTGCTGGATTTCTGGCTGCCAAGCACCACCACAGTGTACAATGATGAGCTCTGGTAGGACCAGAGTCAGCCTTAGGACAGACCTTAATTCAGAGATTGTGGCTTTGTGGCCATCAAAGAGGGTTCCCCAACTGTTCATCAAACATGTAAGAAGTATGAGATTAACTACTTCGAACTCGCTAAACGGCCTTTAGTATCATGAGGAATTTCCAACCAGATTGTAAAAAGATATTGAGCAAAGTCCTTCTGTTTGAGAAACAGTCTTTTTGCTAGAAAACAGTTTTATCCCCTCTAACCTTCCCTGCAAACCAATTCTTCAGATTGCTGAGCAGCCTGTAACAGAATTATTTCCTTATTTCCATCCATTAGCACTCATTTATCGTCTGTTGTATCACACACAGATTGCCAGCTTCCTTTGGGCCTGCCTTTTTATTCCAGTTCTGTACAACATTCAGCATAACAGCTTTAGGGGCTCCAGAAACAGGGATGAATAACACAAGCACACAACTCAGCTAGCTTCTTAAGTGTGACTCTTGGAAGTGTGGATAACAGTCCAAATTAATTTTACCTCGCTTTTCCCCTTTCATAGGGGCAGGAAAGTGACATCCCTCCCACCAGAGCTGTTGCACTGCTGAGCCAGTTGGCCTCTCAGTAATGCTCCTGAGAAGAACGGGTACAAAGGGAGTCTTCTGGAGTGTCACTTCTCACGGGCAGAATAAAAAACTGCCAGCCACTTCCTAAAGGTACTGTTGTTCAGGAAAGAGATGTTACCTGCAACTTCATACAAAATTCTGCCAACTCGTTTTCACAGTTTTTTTCTAAGTATAGTACATGTGCATATTAACGATCATGTTTTTTTTAGCTAGCTATTCACCTGAACAGCATTAAGTACTTCATCAATAGTATAGAAGAAAATACATAAAACAACTCTTTTAAAGAAAACTCACTGCTCTAAGCCAAGACATGCATAGCCACCCCTTTATCTATATAGCGTAGAGGGTCATTATAAACATTAAAATGTGACAAAATAAAAAATAAGGTAATATTAAAAAAAAACTTCATAGAAGTCACTCAGTACCTTACTAAAATTGGTACTTACAGTATAAGAAAACGGAGAGTAACTTTTCCAAATTAATTACTAAAGTTACAAAACCTTTATCTTTGTATGGGTTTTACATTGTTAATTTTGGGACCACACCTTCTAGATACAGTTATAAGGCACGTCTGTTTGTATAGCAAATAAATGATTACTGTGTGCAAGTCTAACCCCGTTGGCGTTTGCGTGGTATCATGTTCAGCAAGACACGCAGTTCTGTGCGCTCAGCATCCATCCCTCTTGCGCGTATCAGATGTTGTCAGCGTTTCGGCATGGAATTCACTCGGGCCCACTTTCTGGATCCACGCTCATGGCGCCGCGGTGTCGCGTTGCTCCTGTGGTCAGAGCGAACCGACGGTTGCATCATCCCGCCCGTGCACCTGTTCTGCAGGTATTTACTTCTCCTCTGCCTCTTCTGTGGACGCTATATTGAGACTCAGACAGAAAAGGGAGATTGAGTGGTTTAACAGTAATGTGAAGAGTATTTTGCAACGTCAGAGTACAAAAGCACAAGTTTTAATGGTTATGACTAGAATTATTAAAATGCATAACAATAGAGAAGCAAAAGAACAAGTTTGGTTTTATTATAACTGGCAATTTAGTAAGAAGCAGATTGTTGTTAATGAAACTACTCATATGGGCAAAATGGGCAGGAGTTGGCTCTACAGCTCTCTAAGGCTCAAATCGAATCACTTTGGTTAATTTGTTATTTCTCCAGAACATTTTGTTTATTACCTTATTGTCCTTCACAAGTAACTCTGCATATAGATTTCTCTGCTCCCTCTCTTCTGATTTTATGATTGTAGAACCTGAATGTATCAATTTAAATAATTCAGCAGATGCTGCTGTCTGTAACCACAATTTCAAACAGGGTCAATGGGTACTTTTTCTAAAAAGGTTGTCAGAACAACTCTTCTCTTCTGGCTGCTCTTTTAAATCACAGTCATTGTGTGCCACCCAGAGTTGGGATAGCAGAGCCAGGGCACAGAGTGGGTTTGGAGGGGAGGATGAGTCACCACGGTCCGTGCGTGTCAGGCATCCCCTCCCATGTTTCCCTAGAGATGAGTGACTTTAAATACAGCTAAAAAATAAATGTGTCTTCCCATGACAAAACACAGGGAGGAAAACAACATCTTCAGTAGCTACATAGATACGATGTGTGGCAGAAAACTGATACTTACGATGGTGCAAATGCTTACCTATATATGTTTTATTTACCTATGACTCACTTCTAAACAGATCGTTTCTCATCCTGCGAGGGAGAGAGGGATAAAGAATGGCAACCCAGTCCTAGCTTATCTTGCTGGCAACACAAAAAGGCTCACCTTAAAGTGTTCAATGCTACATGTTCCCTCTCCTGTGGTGACTTCTACTGGGACTGACATTCCATCTCCCCCTCTGCATGCGATAACGCTGCATTTCCATGAGCCCAACGGTATTTTTAGCACGTATTGCAATTCCCTAGATGGGAAGCAAAACCACAATGTTGTATCTCAGTCCAATGGTAACACTTCAGACCAGTGCCATGAGCTGGTACTTAAGTCATACATACTGGGACTGCATTCTTTGCCCTGGAAGGCTGCTGTGGTATCTCATGTGTCAAATCACACCACAAGCAAAAAATATTCACGGTACCTTTTTTGGGCAGTTCTTGCAAAATATAACGCATGTGCACATTCCCCTTCTGTGCTGTAGGCAGCTGGGCACCAGAAGTGAATTTGGGGTCTGAATCCCAGGGGTGCCCTGTCTGAGTGTCCCCCAGGGGCTGATGCAGTCACCCTTTCCTGCACAGCACCTACATCAGCGTGGTGAGTTCCAGCCTTGGAGCTGGTGCCTGACCTTCAGGCGCTGCACCGAGCCACCGCTGAGCCCAGGCCCTGCTGCTGGCCCGCATCATCTTTTCATGAATGATTTACCAACCTTTCTTGGTTTTTCCCTGGTTTAAGCACAACCAGCTCTCCACGTGACCACACAAAATGCTCCTGCAAACACCAGGGCAGGGGAGTGATGGGATGACAGCAAGTAGCTGGAGGGTGGGGAAGGGTGGACAGCTTCTTTCAACACCAGAACTGGTTCGTACTACCTGAAAGCACTCATGAAACTACAGCCACTGCTGACTATCAACAGGCTGAGTAACCTACCAAAAAACCCCAGCTTCTATTAGTCTCACTTGGAGACAGGTACAGAAGAAACTCTCGGGAGCTAGAAAGCTCTGGCATCAGCCACAGTGTTTCCTGAGGGGAAACGTTACAAAGCGACCTGGAGTTCATGGAGGCTGAGGAGACACAAAAAGCTTCTGGCCAAGGTGTGCTCCTCCAGCCCGTTCCCTCCGATGGCTTGGCTCCGGGAGAGGCGTGGAGCTGCCGCTGCTGCACACCACCTGGAGCACACACAGTGAGCAGAGACGACACACTCGGAGCTCTGGACTGAACCGAGTGTCCCAGAGAGCCGTGCCGACCTCTGAGAGTGCGAGTGCTGGGCGCCGTGGCCATCCTGTGCTGCTCCCTAACCTGTGCCTAGGCTGCCTGAAACCTCTTTCAAAGGAGAGTACGGTGCTAAAGAGACACCAGTTTATGCCCACACAGCAGCAACAGATGATGGATGATTGAAGATCCCTGCATTCACACGGCTCCAAGAGGCGGTCTAGGCAGACACTGACACAAACATGGATTCTTCTGCCTGTATCTTTCTGGGCTGTCTCATTTTTATGCACACTAGGAAAAAAGTGCAATCTCTAAATTTTCATATATCTTTTCACTAGCAAAGGATTGATAAAGAAGAATCCATTGTGGGTTTGGGTTTTAAATTTATTTTTATTTGTAAAATAAATTTAATGGTTTGAAATTATTAAAAAAGATTCAGATTGGTACCACACCGAGGGTTGTTTTTTTAACAAACATGATTTGGTTCAACCTCCAGGTCTGTAGAGTTAAGAAAGTGGATCCCTGAGTTTTCTATAAATAAGCTTTTAGAGAAATAATTCACAGAGCCCACAATGACCAGAAAACATGTTTGCTATTTCGCAAGGACAGCTGTAGCAGGAGGGGAGGAGACTTCCTGACAAGGTTCCCATCAAATGATGACATGAGATATGTGACCTTCCTAATAGTATACTGGAGCATTTGTTTGAAGAGCAGCCTCCTGCTGGCATGATTTCAAAACCTGACCATAAATTAGTTCTTACCCACAGCTGTCTGAAAGCCAAAGCAATTAGCTCAGGTTCTCCACGTTGCTTCATTCTGACAGGAAAGACTAAAACATTTGCATGTCATGAGTACTGTAGGTGCGTGTTGTTAAATCTTGGCTTCTAAACAGAGCTTCATATTGTATCATTATCTATTATTTTGATACAGGTGAATGTTATATGGAGTAAATTTTAGAGGATAAATTACTGATGAAAAACCTCTAAAAGGAGGGATAGCCAACAAATGATGAAATTCTACCATTCCTCAAGAGAAAAAAAATAAATTTATTGAGTAGTGAATATATTGTATTATGTACAAGCAAATGCTTCAAGCTTATAATCTTGTGACTGGTCTTTATTCATATTTGGGTCTAGTTGGATTCAGTGGAATGAAAGGATCTAAACTTAAAAATATTTGTTTGTAACCATTGTGGCAAATTCTCTTTGTTTTATAAACAGATGGAGCATGCCTCCCCAAGAGGGGTAGAACAAAGAAGTAGTCGTGCGCATTAACTTGTATTGGCACAAGTGCTTCTACAAAGAGTAAATTGCTCACTGGAAAAAACATAGCTACGAATTTGAAGATCATGTTGAATGAG
Source organism: Nipponia nippon (assembly GCF_047370975.1). NCBI lineage: Eukaryota > Metazoa > Chordata > Aves > Pelecaniformes > Threskiornithidae > Nipponia > Nipponia nippon. The sequence continues at coordinate 107,876,885 of NW_028262347.1, forward strand.
TAAGTTCAGCTGAAACCTGACCACAATCTTTGCATCCTGTAAGTATTCTTAAAACTTAAAAAATTAACAAAACCCTACATATCATAATATGAGGCACTCTTTATTTACATTTAAACATGCTTGAAAATAATTTTGTGTATTTTGCCTCCATTTGTTACAAATGGAAACTTGTGCTGGAGACAGATCTGACTAGGCAGGACCTCCCTAGCTTTGTTTGCTCTCCCTTCCTGCCTTTCAGGGTACTTATAAAAGAAAGAGAACGGGATGTATGTCATGTTTACATTGATCTGCCCTCTCCTGCAGCTGTTGGCAGGACATTCTGCATGAAAGGTCCTGTGTTTTAAAATCTGGTTTTATTTCGTAGTCTACCAGAACTCAGGTTTATTCACTTCAGGATATGGCAGAGGGCACTTCTTTGCCTGTGCAAAATGGAGCAAATGGGTTCACCTGAGGATATATATTTGGGTTGGTTTATTCTATGAGGGGCAGTTTTTTTACCATTCAAACAGTGTTGTAGATCACTGAACGTGAGTGATCTATACTCTTATAAGTTTTCTGAATTGTGATGCCTTAGACTTCAATACACATACTAAATAAATATCGTAGTGGATGTAGAGCTATGCTCTGCAGTGATTACTGCAGAGAAGGAGGTTGCTGTAATCACTGGGAGGAGTTTCTTCCTCATCTAAATGGGAGTGTTAGGGACCCTCCGCAGTGCTGGGGATTTTTTCTTCCCTTTCACTGTCAGCATTTTGGGTAACAACGTGTTCACTTCAGGTGTCTTCTCATTTTTTTTTCTTTATACTGACTCTGTAAGGATAGTTCTGTTTCACCAAAAATGACTGTTACTTATGCCTGTTTCCAGGGCATACCGTCCTTGGATTACTACTCCAGTGTGATTACTTTTCTTCTTATTCCTCACTGTTCAGGACTGTAACATTGGAGAATGGAGGAGGGAGGGAGGTGATACAGTAAGCTTTTGTACAGCTGAAAGAGCCAGAAAACTAAAGCATCTGTAACCACTGCCATTTGACACCTTTAAAAGCTTTAACATACTCTATTTTGGGAATAAAACTAGCATCTGTGCTGACAGCTTGCATGCCAAGTTTCAGCTTGGTGCAAATTTTGAAAAGTCCTGAATAAAAACTGCTAAAAATCGGGAGTGTATAAACACTACCTGATCCTAACTGACATTCAAAATAGACAGTAGTTAAGCTGCAGTATTTATATAGTACACGACTTCATACCCTGGAAAGATAGAAAGTAATCTCCTTCTTTAGAAGTGCTTTACCAAGTATACGATTGGGTCACCTGAAAGGTTATTATAAATAGAACTACTTGGCTGAATACAAATGACGTTATAACTTGGCACCGCTGTCTTGGGAAGGAGCCCGTGCTCCTGCAGTGCTCTCCAGCGAATCAGACACCTCTATACTCAATAACAGAAAATCCTGCAATATCAGCTGAAAATGTGGGAGACTGTGCTATAAGCACAGCCGGTTCCCTTGCTCCCCCACTGCCAGATCAGCCCCTTGGAGGGAGCAGGGCCATGCTCGCCCCGCTTCCCCTCCGCACCCCGCCAGAGCAGGCACCCCTGCTCGCCCCTATCCAGGCTTTGCGGCACGGGGACGGTCTATACACATCTCCTTATTGCCTCTTCTGCTGCACAGAGGGTTCACGGGAAGCTCTGCAAGACCTTTTTCTGCCCCTTTTTGTTTTTCCAGAGAGGTCAGGTGGAGCCGTGCAGGGTGGACGACGAGGATAAGCCTATTTCGTCACTCAGACCGAAAAGGAAAGTGATGTCCTGCCCACATTACCAGCACCGGCCAACAAAGTCAGGAGCTGAGCCAGTCTCAGGAAAAACGCTTCCAGATTTATTTTCAGTAGACAGAGTTTTCAGTTTAAAGAATTGTAATAATTTATACAGGGATCTGGTACAGCTGCTAGTTTTAATATCTCTTATTTATATATAAGTGTTGTGTAACTACAGGATTCTCTACTGTCTCAGGGACTCCAGTGAGTGTGACCCTATTAGAGATTATGTAGAGGTGAAGATCTTTGTGAAAAATGTTGGAATTCTTCTTTTTTAAGGAGAATAATGCAGGAAAAGTACAAAGGGGAAACATTTCTTAACAGAGAATTATTCAGGAAGAAGTCAGATATATCAACCCTATTATCTAGACCAATGCTTTGCTTTTATGAAGTTGCTACCGTTAGAGTCAAACACTGTGGTGGGTTTTTTTTATACAGGGATTCTGTGTGGGGCGAGGGCAGCAAATGTGACTATTAACCACTTGGTGAGCATTTCCTCTGAAGATGACAGAAGGAAAACAGCATTATTTGTTCATTTACTAAGAAAATTCAGTCGCCATTACATTGGCTGGGTTTGCATCACTCCTTCAGTTCCACACACACTGAGGGCAGGTTTTTGTTGGAAAAGGAGGTTTCACTAGAAGAGACATTGTTTAGGAATGAACCAAGTTTGGGTGAACATCAGTATTTCTGTGAAAGAAATATCCGTGAAACACATCTGGATCTCATTTACTTACAGCTGTGCATTTTTTCAAAAGGCCCGTGGGGAGCGTGCTAGTGCAACCTGCACTGGAGCGCCCCGGCTGCAGCCACATGCCAGCCGCTCGGGGCGTGCACAGCACAGGGATGCCCTTGGCACCCATCCGATCCCATAAGCACTTCTGGTGCTCTTGGAAAATTACGAGTCATGTGTCCTGCTGCCTTTTGCTTCTGGTGGCAAAGTCCAGGCTGACTGAGGACATGTTCTGAAGGCTGCTGTCTTCCCCCAACGCTGCTGTGAAACCTCAAGAGTGCTCCTCAGAGGTGTGGTGAACGTATCAGTACGTATGTGTGATGGGCCTATGCTGACGCTACAGCACAGTCTGCGGTCTTGTTGGGAGTTTTTCTCTCCCTTCTGTGGTTTTGGCTTGTGGCTGCCATAGCACAGCACAGCGTTCCTTATCTCTACTCCCTCTCACAGCTACTCCAGGCAAGCTGTTGAAAGGCAGCCAGCGGGTCCACAGCAATGTCCAAGGGGAAATCTGCAGCTGATAGCACTGTGGGAAATTTAAGAAAATCTTATGAAAGTGGCAGTGCTGGGTTTGGAACTGACGGTGTTTATGGGAGGCGGGGAAGAAAGCCCTGGGACACGTTTTGAAACGACAGAGTTTCTCAAACAACTGTTACCCTGAGCAGGGAAGAAGGGAAAATAAAGCAGCCCTGGAAGAGGGAAGGCTGAGCCTGGGAAAACCAGGTACCTGCCTGTTTGACGCAGCGCCCAACAGCTGCCGCTCGGCCAGGCGCTGAGCTGGGGCACATCGGGGCCCATGCTACAGATCTGCAGGTGGATCCATGCCCGGCTCCAGCTGCATGTGAGGAATGGGATTCGGGGAGAACTGTCCTCGGGGCTCGCTCTGGTGCAGGAACAGCCCTGCCAGCACCCAGCAGGAGAGGCTCCTCCCCCACTTTGGGTTCCCATGGCCTTGTAGCAACAAATTAAAGGCAGAGCTGGTTTATCTTACAGACCAGCCTGAAAAGCCTGGCAGGAAAGGAGCGGATTCATCGGTAAGAACAGCACCACTCGGTGGGTGGGGGCAGTAACTGCCCCAGCCCTCTGATTCTTGTTACCCTTCTATGTCTGCCAGAGGCCTTTCCTCCTTGGGAGATTCAACACCTCTGTAAGTTGTTCAGACATCTCTGCTATTTATAAAAGTTAGCCATCATCATTTCAAGAAATAAGAAGCACAATGAGAATTAGCTAACCAAGGCGTCAGAAGGAGCAAGCACTGTACCCATCCCATGTTGACATTGCAAAGCGAATACCACATGCTGCATTCAGGATGTGAAATTCTCAACAGACGTCAAGCATCCAGCTCTTACGCCTGCCAAAACTAATGTACAAGATAATCTATGCCATTTGTCCTATTGGTTTCCAGGATACTCATGTGAATTATTGTATATGTTATCTGATCCCACATTTATTATTTATGAAGCTCAAAATCTCGGGATTTCTACGATGCCCATCATGCCTGCGAGCTAATGAAGGATTTCCCCAGGCTGGGAAGCCGGAGCGCAGGCGGCTGCCCCCGGCGCGACTCCCCGGCTGGATCCGCCGCCGCGCCGGCGCTGGGGGGAGCTGCAGCCCCGGCCGCCGGCGCCGCCGCCCGCCGCCGCCCCGCTCCCTCCTCGCCAGCGAAGAGGATGAGCATGCGAACATCATTTACATTTTATCCCTCGCTGTCACTTCAGTTCACGAATGTTCTCTTTTTAAAGAAATCAGGCTAGTCTGTTAAGCCGCAAGTAAGCAAAGATTTGCAAAGCCATGCTACACAGAAATCTGACTTCTAACGGTATTTTACCATTTTGCAGGTCATGTGGCGACAAAGGTACAGAAGCAACTTTCTGAATTAAACATTATATACTGCCTCCTCATTTGAATCTTCTTTAGCGTGGCACACTTGTTTCTTATTTCCAGTTTGCATGGAAATTGGATAAAATTCTCATATCTGCCTCTATCTCATTTAAAAATAATTTCCAGATCAAACATGACAAAGATAGAGGGTTATCTCCTAGCCTTAGCTTTCGTCCCTTTGCTATACCCTGGGGAAGATCATGCTGCTGTTATATCTTGTAAGAATTTAAGTGAAGTTAACTGAAGTTTAAAGATTGAATAACCAACACCAACTTTCTGGAGAGAAGAAATGGAAACCTTAGTAAAAGTTGCGTGGTCACTAAGTTCATTCTTTTCACTTGGTGAATTTTCCTCTTGTCGTGTCTCTCTTCTAGTGTTTGCATACGCTGCGTTATCACAGACAACCTCACTCTGGACATCACTAAAATAGCCATAGTGTTTTTAAAATAGAAGCTAATGATTGCTTTCAACCCAAAAGTCCTGTTCCATGACAAGGGGTAATATAATATTCAGGTTATTCAGGCAGACAAAAAAGAGTTAATTACTAACCTAAAAAATCAGCTCTTGCCTAGGCATCAGCATCCATGAGCCTTTTACAGTTAGCTGGTACAGATGTTGTATTGCACCAGTCAGTGATGTCAAGGAACCCAAAATGCCAATGTAATGATGCAGATAAGACAGAACTGCTGATTACCTCTTCCTTCTCTGCACTCGCAATGCCCAAGCAGGATCCATCCCATCTGATGATGTACCTTCAATCAAAAGTTTACCGTTTGCCAAAGAGAAAGGTATAATTGAGTATCTGCCAAGACAAAACAACAGCTGGGTAACTTGTATGTAAGTGCCTCAGATGAATTAGCTGAGGAGTTCTTTGCACCACTTTTCTACATATTTATAAACTCTTCAAAAAATGGGGCTTTCCAAGTACTGGAGGACAGCCAAAGGGTAAGTGAGAGCTATAGATTAGTTCATCTAATGTTAGCCATAGGGGAAATAAGGAGAGTTTGAGTGCACTTTGCACATGTGCTCCTGGGGAAGAGGGAGCTTTTCTCTCTTGCAGATGAAGGCATATGATCCGGGGACTGAAAGACAGAGTAAGACAAGCTCAAGTTTGACATAATTCCCTATTCCCAGCAAGAATAATAAACATAATTGGACTAGCTTGTCAGCAGTGGCAGATGGATTCACAGTCATTTGGATTGTTTAGGACAAAATTCCCCAAATTTATACCTTAGTCCAACTTCAGGGGAAACAGACGGCTGCAACAGGGGAGGTGAGGCGAGACTGGGGTCAGCCCTTACAAGCTCCGAGGCTGTGCAGTCTCAGAACAGTCATGACTTGTGGGCAGACATGAACTGCCATCTTCCCTAATGGGTGATGTGGGCAGGTGGCGCAGGAGGGTGGAGCAGCTCAGGAGTTAGCTGGCCGGGGAGCCCAGAAGTCACGCAGTCTCTGATTTTGATGATTCACATGGCAAGTGTGGCGAGCTCTCCTACTGAGGCAGCAGAGTAGCAGGTGGATTTCAGCGGCATCTTGCCAGAGTTCTCCTAAAAGGTCACCAAAAAAGATGCTTCTTTGTAAAACATTTCCATTTCAATGAATCAAGTCTTTCTGTTGAAACCGAAGTGTTTTGCCAAAAACCTATTGTGTTGGAAAACTCCCAACCGTTTCTCTCTCTCCTACTCCCATAGAGAGGAAATGGGTTGCCTCCAGCCTGTGCTTCCCCTTTCGATGTTTCAGCCATCCTGTGCTTCCCCTTGTGCCCACTCAGGGTCCATCTCACAAAGCACACATCTGTTGAATGGTCCAAATATTTTGTACTGGGAAGTGTACAAGATCTTCAAACAGTATGAAGAGAAAGAGTACTACTCAGTAAAAGAGAGAGACAGTATAGCTGCACGATGAGTGCATCACCAACTGGACAGGAAATTCGGCCTACCTTTTCCAAAGGACACAGGTCACTTCAATTCCTGAAATGCCAGTTTGCACCAGGGATCTTTGATACTCTTCGATTGCAAACACTAGCAAAGCAGTCGAGGGCCAGGGAAAAACCTATAATGGGCCAAAACCACCCCTAATGTTACTGAATTAAACCAGGGCTGATTTTGGCTATGGCTGCATTTTGACTTCTGACTGCAGAGGAACACGTGTGGTACACTCAATTATTTGTCATGAAAATACTAGCCAGGGAATTGAGCCCTTTTTAATTTTTTTCATTTGTGCATCACTCCCAAATGCCAGTCGCTGCGAGTGCATCTATTACTTGTAAGCATTTACTAATCATCTGTGAACAAATGTTAGCATTTGGTTTGTTTCCATCTGTCATTCCTCATGGCAGCCTGTGCCTGGCCACGTCATCGCACAGAGCTGTGCCGTTGACTTCTTCCCCTTCCTGACAACTCAAACTCTTTGGATAGAAGAAATATATTTGTGAACAATTTTAAAACAAGTTGCCAAGAAGGTCGTCTTCTGGTTGAAAGGATCAACCCCCTGCTAAGGCAGGACTGTTCTCCCATAAGTGTAAGACAATATGTTCAGGGTCACGTACTGCCTGTGTCCCCCCCGTAGTCATTCAGGGGTGTTACTGCCGTGTACGTATGCTGATCTGAGCCAGCAGCGTGGCATGTCAGCGTGGGGTCCAGCGCAGGCTGCAAACTCATCCAGGAACCAGGGCGGATGTGTAGGCCCAGGCAGGATGTACTCGGCACAAGCAACAGTTTTTGATTGAACTTTACCTTTCCCCAACTCACCAAAAAATACTGTGAAGTAGCTGGCACCATGTGATTTAAGATTTTTAAGCAGCTCAGAAGAGATTAAAAAACATCAACGAAAGGGTCCTTGGAAAGATATAGGAGGGAACATAATAACAATTGAGGATGGAAAAGCAACCACTGAGATGATAAGAAAAAGCATTATCAGCCTCAAAGAAAGAACTTGAAATATTATGAAAGGTGATGCAAACAAAAAGCCTGCAAACATTTTCAAAACAAAGGCATTGAGTGTGCACGGCTCCCAGGCTATCTGGCCAACAAATTCGTGAAGTCTTGTAAAATGGCAGTTGCATACCACTGTTTAGTTTTGCAAAATTTTGTATGTTGTATATCCCACAAATCTTGTCTGTTAGAAGACAGACTGTCTTTATCCTGTTTTCTGGCGGCTCCATTGCCCGCTACCCTGGTTTATCACTTTGGCAACAAATGATGGCAGGGTTTACATGCATTGCCTCATTACATGCAGCACTGCAGCACCCAGTGAGCATCCATCCGTGCCAGCAAATTTAAAGCCAGTTTAGACATGCCTTTCCCAGCTGTGGTTACATATTTGACTGCCTTGTGGATCTACGAATTATATTGAAATACTTTTTGTTACAAACCCTAGGCACCAGATGTATGCTACCTTTGTTAGAAGTGGGAAAATGTGTTTGCTTCTCCTATAGCATGTGGTCCTTTTACTCTCTTATAAAAATAGGAATTTTTTTTTTAACAGTACTTTTGTGCCTATTTTCATAATTGTCATGGGTCAAAATATTCACCTGAATTAGTTTAGTTCAACAGAACACTTCAGCTTCAAATAGCACAGGACAGCATGGACAGTAAAAATTGATGTCTTTGATGTTGCATTAGCTTTTTGTGAAATCATCTTGGCAGAAGGCTATGTCAGTGTTTTTGAAGCTATCGAAAATCAGGCCTTTATAGCTCAATGGAACTGAAAAAAAGGCATTATGAATTCATTTGTATACTTGCTTTCCTACATTTCTATTTCCCTTTGCTTTATCTCTCTCTGCAGGCTCAAGGGAGCAGATCCTTCTGTGCTTCAAGTTGGCACAGCTCCACAAAACAGCTGTGCCAATTACTTCCAGTTGGGGACCGCCACTGGGTGTATAGCTGCTCATACTGAAGTTGTTGCAATTACTATCATTATGTTATTTCTTGGCACGGAAAGGAAAAAGATGAGTGAGTGCTTGGGGGGCTTTGTTTAAGTGCAGCAGGCCACTTAGTCATGCAAACCACTGAGAACAACTGGGAAGTAAGCACAGTGAGGAGCGAAATTTTTGGAAAACCAGCTCTCATATTTAACTTGCTAAGGAGACAAAGCGATTTCTTAATGAAACCTAATAAACGCCAGGTCTGCCTGTTCCTTCAAAAAGGGAAGGGATTTTTCAATGTGTTAGATTAACACTGCAGTACCTATTATGCCCTTGCTTTCATGCAGCTTACAGAGATCTTTACCACAGCTCCAACCTGCAGGAGCTACTTGTGTAATGCCAATGCCGAGAAAAACTATCACGTGGTTTACCTCCATCTGAAAAACAATTTTGAAGATTTGTTTCAAGTGGTCTGTGACGCTATTCACACTGCTTTGATCCTGAAGCTGGGAGGGGAACTCTTCTCCAGACACAAAATTGGAGCGGTCTGAAAGCACCTTGTTTCGTCTGGCAGCTAATGGTTTGAAGGGCTTACATTTTACGTAGCTCGGCGCACACGAACATGGCACCCCTCGCACGCGGAAGGGCTCCCATGCCTTTGCACACCAAGCCAAGTGGTAGGCCAGTACCCCACAAATGCTGTATTACATCGAGTCCAGAGGTTGTATTGCAACCAGTTCAACACAGCACGTCTTAAGATTTTTTTTATGTTATTACAGCAGAGCTTCAGCAAGCCCAGGCTACCGCAGAGACGCTCCGACAGCAGGTATTACCTCAGGCTTTCCGCGACCTGTCCAAACGAAGGGCCAAGACCCGCCATCGCACGGGCCCTGGCACCGCTCTGGCTTCGCCAGTGAAAGAGAGACAGGACTAAGCTTTTGCGCTTCATTTTTGTATTTTTCTCGTTAGAGCGTGACTTGAAGCCGCGATGAAGGCACCCTGAGGTGACAGGGCGGTGTCAGCCGTGCCACTACCAGCACAGCCCCTGCCAGCACTGCAACACCGGCCCCGTGCGACGGAGAAGCGGGAGTGCCGTGCCGGTACCCGCCCCGAGGTCCCTTCGCCCCAGAATTATATTTATTACTCCTGTATTCACTCGTTGCCATGCCCCCGGCCCGGCCTGCCCCCCGCGGCCCGGCAGGAGGCCGCTCCCCGCAGGCGGGGGACGCGACGGGCACGACTTCGCTGGGAGGCCGGAGATCCCGGCCGGCGGAAGCATCGCCTGACCGGGGTGCGGCGGAGGGGTGTCCCGGGAGCAGGGTGCTCCGGGAGCAGGGTGCTGAGGCCGCCCCCGCCACCCCAGGGGCCCGGCGGTGCCCCCCCCCCCCACCGCCCCGGCGAGCGAAGCCCCCGCGGGGGCGCTGCCACCGCGCAGCGTTCGCCGCTGGCCAGCGCGGCTGCGCAGAGCGCGGGGGACAGCCCCGATTCCCGTCCGCCCGGCGCAGCCCGGCCGGCACCGCGGCTTTTCCTGCGCTACGGAGTTTCCGTAGCCGTGTCCTCCGCTGCCCCCGCCCGGCGCCCCCGGTCGCCAAGCGCGTTTCTATGAGCCGCCTATAAACAACATGGCGGCCGCGGGCCCTCTTCCTGCCCGCGGTCTGTAGGTGGCGCGGTGGCTGAGGGGGCGCGAGGGTAACGGGGTCCGGCGGCGCCGGCCGCCCCCGCTCCGCCGCCTTCCGCACTCCCCCTCCTCGCCGGGGCCGCGGCGGGGGCGGCAGGGCCGCGCTCCGCCCCGCCCCGCCGTGCGGGGGTGTCTGAGCGCCCGGGAGCAGCCCGGCTGCGGCATTGTCGCGGCGGCCCCGCGCGGAGCGGAGCGGAGCAGAGCGGCGGCACCTGGGGTGCCCGCGGGGGCTCCTCGGAGGGGCTCGGCGGCAGCGGGAGGGAGGGAGGGAGGAGAAGAGGGCGCGGGGGCTCGGGTGCCGGCGGGGGCTGCGGGGCTGCCGTCAGGAGAGAGGAGCGGGGCGGCCGGCAGCGGGGCCATGTCGCTGCAGAGCCCGCCGGCGGCCACGGCTGCCGCCGACCTCCCCCCCGGCCCCGGCGCGGGGCTCCCGCCGGGCGCGGAGCTGAACCAGGGCACCGCGGCGTCCCCGGCGGCCGAGGAGGGCGGCGAGGATGAGGAAGAAGAGGAGGAAGAAGGGGAGAAGGAAAAGGAGCGAGAGAAACTGCCGCCCATCCCGTCGGCATCCAGCGCGGCTGCCGGGGTAGGTGTCCTGCGGTCCCCGGCGGGGCCGAGCGACCCCTCCCCGCCCCGGCTGCCGCCCGCCGGGCCCCGGCCCCGGCCCCGGGGAGCGGGACCGGCTTTGCCGTCCCCGCTGTCATTTTCTGTGTTTGCCGCTTTATTCGTGGTGGTGGGGGAGCATCGTGTTCATTTTCTTTCATGTACTTTTCCGTTGGGAGGCTTTCATTCAAGTTTCTTAAAAATAACAAGTGCATCTGTAAGCAGTGACATAATGAAGCTATAAATTCTCCATCTACTTATAGTTCTTTAACATTTTACAACGGTCTGCTCTTTTGGGTTAGTCATGACTGAGGGTTTGCAGCATTGTCAATGTTCGTGAAGGGTTTTCGGGGGTGGAGAGTTTCAGCTCTAATACGCTTAATGGCAAGAGAGCTAGCTGGAAAATACTTTTGTATTTTTAACTTTTTCTCAAAAGGTCTTTTCCGGTTTTTACAATGTGTTGAAGCACAGATGACAAAACATTTCGATAATTGATGAATGAGTTAACACGGGTAAAAAAACTGAGAGAAGGATATTTGCCAGAATAATTTCATTTCAGAAACCTCGTTTGAGATTTTTAATTTTACTGGAGTTATGATTTTCTTTCTGCTGACCATACAATATTATGAAACATAAAGTTTTCCTGGCATGAGTTTAATATCTTACATAGCTCAACCTTAAAGCTTGCTGTAACTTAAGTCCCACAACAGAGCAAAAATTTTACCAATCCTGTAGTAGTACAGTTATGAGATTTTAATTCAACAGTTCTGATAAATAGCTGACTTACTAGAAATTATCATTTTATGTAATTTAAAAGATCGAGCATCTAATGTTTATGACTGTCGTGAAATAATTGTTACATTAAATGAAGTAATCGTAGGCAAACTGCAAACTCCCTAGAGCAATTCTGCCAATTTTGTGTTTTGCCTACAACCGTTCCAATCTTCTGAAAGACTTTCAGCTTTGCAAATCTGCCTGAATGTGGAAGAATGTGTTTGTTCTTGTGATTCAAATACAGATTTGGTGGGAGAAGTCTGTAATGGACAAGTGCCCGGGAGTTGTTTGTACCTTTGAAAATCTCCACTTCAGACTTCGAATGGCAAAAGCCAGTTCCTTAGCATAAAGATACAAGTGCTGGTCTAAAACGTGTCAGGCTTAGCTCAGCTAGTGAAAAACGTGTGCAGCTGGGCAGCCATGTAGAACTCCTGCTGCCTTAAAGAACCAGGAGAACTTGTTTGTAGCTGGACATCCTTCCTGTACCTCTGGCCTGTTGCCCACAGGCATTAGTTGTCTAAGTTGACCTGGTACAGAGGAGCTCAGATCTGGCTAGGTGTGATTTGCTTCTTAAATGTGTGTGGGATTTTGAATTTACAAAGAGCTGCATATAGGTTTTAATAGCATGTTACAGAGAGGTTTATGTGGACAGATGTAATAGATATTTCTATAGCTCTGGCTTTCTCTGTAACAGAATGCAGTTTTTGATTCAAATGTACCAAATAGGGAATGCAGGTATGCTTTTGCAAGACCTTTATGAGTTGCTGTAAAGAAAGTATTGGACTCTTGGTCTGCTAAGCCCTAGTTGTGACCAGCCTACACATCTAATTCCAGGGCTTCATGAAGTATGTTGTGAGATGCATCATACATAGCATGATTTTAATACAAGTTCTTGTATTAAAAGTTCTGATTGAACATCAAAAAATGAGTGTTACTTAATCGAATCCTCTCAAACATTTTTAAAGAGAGAAATATGTTCTCAGCCTCCTCCTCATTAAACTAGGGAAAAGTTTGTAATATGATGTGATGACACAAGGGGGAAATTATTGTCTTTAAAAAAAAAAAAAAATCTTTGCTTATTCATGGTTTTTTTCCCCCATTAAAATTCCTTTCCTTTACAAAAACATGCCTGATACAAATACAGTGATACTCCAGATGACTTTAATTTTTCTATTCTCTCTGCCTATTATTTCTAAATTTATAGCCATCGTATGATGACTATGGTGATATAGATACTATACCTTGTCTCTATATGAAGTGAGCCTCAGATATCCTTGTCTCAGAACATCTCCCCAGATTTTGTGTAATTGACATTGTCTTCAATGCACTAAAGACCCAGCATAGATTTGTACAACTGATGTGGCATGAGTAGAGCTTCCTTGAAGGCAACGTGAAGGTGTGACACATCCTCTAAACAGTTTCTGTTCTCCGCAATAGCTGTGGAAAAGGTCAGAATTTTACTAAGTCAATAGATGACCGTGGTATCCTTTTTCTCCTAAGAACATGTGCATGAAAGATGTTAAACATGGAGTTTAAGCTGGCTGCAAGTTGGAATAAAGGGATTATGTGACTATTGCTATCGTCATTCATATCGTGGCTTTTCCTAGCCAAGGGCCATGTGGCATTGTGGAAGAATGGTTACTTTTTTTTTTTTTACTTTTATTTCTAAGGAAAGTTGTGGAGATTAAATTAGTCCATGAATAAATTAACATGATCCTGCAAGGAGTTCTGGCTTTTCTTATGGGCCAAATGGTGATTAAAAATAATGCATAAGGGGCGATTGTGTGGAGGTCAGTATTCAGATTCTGAAAAAAAACTTGTGGGAAGCTTTTCCCCTAGTAAGCAGAAACAAGTAGAGGCTTCTGTAAAGCTAAACCAGTCCTATGTTACACCTTGCAGGATACGAATGGAAGGGAAAATCCTACTTCTTGAGTAGGGTGTTGAATTGACAGCTGCCTTTAGGTAATCTGAGTGTCTGCCGTGTCTTCTTGCACAAGGAAGAAAACCTTTTACTCCTTGCTGGCCTTTGCTTGCCACATACATATGGGTCTTGAGTGTTACATTAGGACTAAAGAGTAGGATTTTCAAGAAACTCTTCTAGATGGTCTTTTGCCTCGTCCCAGAAAGCACTCTGTATGTGCTCTTTGCAAACACTTTTGGCTTATTTTCACCACCTAATTTAACTTCAATAATGAAAAACATAGATTTATAAAGTATAATGCTGGTACCTTTCCAGTCTTATGGAGGGTTTAATGCCTTGGAAAACTTCCACTAAGAAGCCAGCAGAGTTGTGAGTTATTAATATGCTCTTAAAAAAGAGGATTAAAGATTGCTTTGACCCACTTACTCCCTTTAAGCATCCTCATTCTTTATGTGGGAGTTCAGTTTTCTGATGGCAGTATGTGTAGAGTCTTGGGTTCTAGAGGCTCACTGACCTCCTACAAAATTTTGTGAGTATGACATGGTGCTATATGCTTGTCCTAGATTACTCTCCCAGGAGATGTCACAGATCCTCATTAATGAGCATGTAGTTTCTCAGTATTCCTCCAGGGCTTTCCAGTAAGCCTTTGTCCATACGTTTGTTTAATAGTGTTGGAACTGCACTTGGAGCAGGATGATGGAGTTAAATAGCACGTGCAATTTTTGTTCTTTCTGATCACTGCTGAGGAAGGCGGCATTAAGAAGAACCTTTTACAATAACTGTCTAACTATACTATTTCAGTGACATGGCTGGAGTAAAACCAGGAAAGCTGAGTCAGTCAAAAAGGCTGTCACAATAGTCTGTTTTATAAAAGCTCCTCTTACCAATTATCTATGATATCTATTCCCTGTTAATCATAATTAGACTAGTCCAAGTTCCAGAGGTTTTCTACCTAGAGTGTACATTTTGTGACATAGCAGATTAACCCCAGATCTGGATTTGTTTAAAAGTCCTTTTTCAGTCAATCATGTCTTGCCGTGTTTTTTCAGGGTCTGTTTTTCTCCAGTCATGTGCCAGGTGATTTTTAAGAAGCACCTTAATGATATTTCAAAGGTTATAGAATAAAAGAAAAACTTAATGTGGAAATCATAGTAGTAATTATGTTTTATTTTTGAATGTTTGTTGCACACAAGGAATTTGGAGCTAGAAATTGAAACTTGCTATTTTTAAAGCCAGAAGTCCTGCTGATTGTTCAAATTTATAATTTGCTGAGTTATAAGTCATGGAAAAATGGCTGTTTGTGCCACAGTTATTTAGAATTCCTGGCAGTGTACCTGCTTGCGTACACTGTGGCATGGCAGGTTTATGGGCTGTGTTATTACCCTCCTGGTGGTATTTCAGGATGTTGTGGTGGAAGTGAAGTGCTTTCCTCAGGGCTCTGGCTGCATGTCTTAGTCCAAATTTACTACTTTTAAGGGGAAAGGGAAATGTATGGGTTTTTTTAAAAAGGTAGGATATTACGTTAATTGTTCTAGAATTTTTATTCTCATTTGGGGAATTACAGTTTTGATTTGCATGAAAACATTTTTTTTTTTTTAACTGATACTGCAGATACCAGATATCAAGCAAAGGAATCTGTATGCTAATGTGAGGCTGAAAATCATGATGTGCAGGGAGAGTACGTATATTTTTTTGAATTGATCTACCTTTGCCTGATATCAACTGATGACTTGGAGCTGGGATGGAAATTAAAATCTCCATCGTGCAACTTCTGTCATCTTGGGCAAGCCTCTTGATCCACCCGTGCTTTGCAAATTCTCCAGAGTAAATAACTATATCTAATGGCACTCAGTGTCAAACAGACCGATTGGCGCAATCTTTTGGAAGCCTTTTGTGTGATTTCACTTCTGTTCACTGTTAAAACACATTAGCACTCAACATTTCATAGCAAAGGCTTGTGCAGACTCCTCGGTGGCAGCACATATAGGTACTCAAGCAGGTTTTTTTAACATGGTGTTAACAAATGTTTGTTGGCTAGCCTTTCTTCAGCGGCAGCTGATGATTTTGATTCATCGGAGTTTTTGCCCAGGTAGCCAGTATTTAGATTTTATTAGCAGGCTAGCTCACGTAGAATTTTTGGCCCCACGTTTCAAGTCTTGGGAAATTTGTCTAAACTACTTCAGTATATTAGGGTTATTTGGAAAGAGGAATATGTGACGCCTTTCATCTGTTTAAACTGATCTGGGTGCAGTGAGGAATACAAAAGTAGTTAGAAATTAGGATATAGAAAGTTAGAATATTGTTGAAAGCATTCTAATAGTATTGTGTTTTCCTCACAGTATTCCAAGGATATCTTCATATCCTGCAAATTAATACTTGAGTTTTAAAGGAATTTTATGGTACTTCTCCTGATTCAACTTGAAACAAACTTTGCAGAATCATTATTTATGTCTTATTTAGGTATTACCAATCTGATTTCAAGGTAAAAGATATTTAAGTATTCTGTGTAATGCCTCATTAGTAAGATTACTCTTGCAGTAATGTATTAGCCCTTTATAGCATGCTGTCATCTTAATTACAGGGGTTGGAGAGAGGAGCCAAAAATCAGTTTTCCACTTTCAGCAATTTTATCACAACTATCAACCAAAAGAAAGAAGGCATCGGAAACAGAAATTCGCCTACGCAACTTGTTATACCCAACATCAAAAATGGTAAGAGAATAAAAGCCCTGTGTTAGTTACCAATTTAAGAAGGTGCTCAGTGTTCTGCCAATATTTGTATTGTGGTAGTGCCAGAAAATCTAGATTTCGTTAAATTATGCTGTGCTGTACATTTTACAGGCAGTAATATATATGATAGTCCGCCCTCTGTAGAAGTTATGTCACAGAGACAAGTTAGATAAGAAAAACAAATAGACCTGGAGTATGAAATAATCATCTGAAGTTTTAAAGAAAGTTACAGATTCAGTAGTCCATCTGCAGATACTATTTGTCTAACTGCAGTCAGATGTTGGTTTCTCTAGAAATTGTATCAGAACTTTGTGGTAAAGATTTTTTTCTATCACCATCTGAAGGATGGCAGGGATGAGGCAAGCATAGGGCTTTTAAGGGAGACAGTTGGTGAGAGCTGCTGTTTTTCAGTGAAGGTGAAAGCCAGTGATGACACAAAATAAAATTCAGAGGCAAAGACTGGTAAGCTCTGAAGAGCTTTAAAGGTGAGAAGGAAGGTGGCTCTGGTATGATGAGGTAACGATAATTGATGAAAAGATAGAAAGTGGAGCTGTGTATTCAGTATGGTAAGATAGAATCGTGAAGCCTGATGAGATGACATTGTGGTTAGACCTGAAATTTTTATTACATTTTTGGGCTAGGATATGGAATTTCAGTAATTTGGGACTTCTGATAACAGGCTGTACAAATATTCGTCAGGCTTGTACTAATCTTGCCTCTGTGGTTCTCTAAGTCTTCATAGCACTCAGTGAATTCGAGGCTAGAAAGAAAGACACTGCATTAATTAAGAGATCTCAGTAGCCCGAGTTTGAAACAAAACTATGGACAGGTATTGCCAGTTTCAAAGTTGTGTAGAAAAAGGTGGCTTATACCTTGCAAGATTGGATCCTTACTAAAATAATCTTTGTATCCATGCTAGCTATACTGCAAAAGTCAATGCAAGACTACTTTTTTTTTTTTCTGTAGCAATTTTTGTTACAGAATAAGGAGGTGCTTTCTACTTAAAAAAAGGGGGGCGGGGGGCAATCACTGAAACATAGAAGGCAATTCTGTGTAAAAGACAGCTCAGACAGGATTTTGTACTTTGCTCAAGTCACTTTGTACTACACAAAGGAAACCAAGGTGGCTGGAGATGGCCAGCGAAGAATTCTCTGACTGCTGCATAACTTACTGGAGTTAAGGTAGAAGTGGTGGTTTTGAGGGCAATACTTGGGGTAAAGCAAAAAGAAGATGCTGCAAAGCAGGTCCAGAGCTCTGCTGATTCTTACAAAGTGCTGTAAGGTTGAGCTAAAAAAGCTGGAAGAACAACCTTCAGGTGGCCATTGCTCTAACCTATACATTTTTAAAGGCAAGTCTTCGTATGTGAATTGCATGTAAACAATTGCAATATTGTTGGAATATGAAAGTCCTCAGAGAAATAAAATGTTTTGCCTTTCTCGGATAACATTATTTTCTTCAGAAGCTAAAAGTGACCTCTTGTCAATACTACCTACTTAGCTGCTAGCCTTTTTAACAGAAAAATGCATGCAGTTGATTCATTGACTCCAAGATACTGTCTTTCATTATTTAAGCCTTAATTGTTTCCTGTCCAGCTTTTGTCTGAATAGTTGCTTAATACAATCTTCTGTTATGATATGAAAGCCTGCTGCTTAATAAAATTTAGGACAAAGTAAAATTAAATCTAGTATTGGGCCAAGCAATGTGACAAATACAATGAATTCTGCAAAAAGGTATTTCATTAAACAGAAGAAATCTGACACACACCCCCTTTTTTTTGTGCCTGACAAGAATGGTAAACTCTAAACACCTCTGTTTCTTGAAGTGCCCTCAGTTCTTGCTGTACATGATACTGTCCCTGTTGTAATTACTGCCTCATAAGTACTTAGTTGTTAATTTTCACCACGCTAATGCATGGCAATATTTATTATAGTCAAGGATGTATTCTTGAAATTGAGCTCAATAGGTAAAATTGAACGGATGTTCTGGTAATTTCAGCATCAGAGTAACCTGCCTAAATAAAAACAGATTATTTTTACTAACAGTCCAAGGTGCACTCAGAATTTTTTTAGAAGGTATGTATATTCTATGGAAAAAACAATCATTGAAACAAGCTTCTCCATTAAAAATGCTTCTTTTGCTGTTCTGGAATTGAGGAACGATGCTTGGTTGGTGTTTTTTTTTCAGGTTATCTATACATGTGCTATCTCTCTGAATATGTGTGTGTGTATATATATATATATATATGTGCATATACTGGTAATACTTGAGTTCAAAGAATGGTAATTTCATTGAAAAACAAAAGCATGGGAAAGGTAATGCTGGTGAATACAGCATGAAAGTTAGGGTGATGTTTGTTTCCTATATAGCTGCCACAGAGATTGAATTTATATAGCAAGTCTTCTAATGCAATAATGACCTTGTACGAAATCTGTATAGGAACTAAATTGTTCTAGTTCTTTTATAATGTTATAGATACAAGTGAGATTTGTTTGCTTTACCTACTTTGAAAATTTTCATCTGCCAGTAGCTGTGTTGGTCACCGTGAAAAAAACTGCTATTCATTCACCCTAAATTTCCTTGTAGTGGTCAATTCTGCTTTGTATCAATGAGATTTTCTTCCTCAAAGTTTTTGATCATTCCCCAAGCAGTCATGCATTGCTAAGTCTTTTTACATGATGTAACTGGGCAAACAGCCAGAAATGATTGCTTTTTCTTGTCTTGTAATACTGTGTTATTGCTGCTTATCAACTCAATACATAAAGTTTCAAGTTTCTCCTCAATGAATACAAGTGACAGATCTTAATTAATATTTTTGAATGTCAGATAAGCAAATAAATCTATTTACAAATAAACTTGAATTATGGCAAAACACACTGAAGCTGACAGTATTTATTAAACATATTATTAAAACTCAGTATATCTAATTTAAGCTGCGTATATTTCAAAGAAAATTGCGTCACTGACAGGGTGCGAGTTACCAGCTTAGCACCTGCAGCCTCAATTTACTGAAATGATTAACAGCTTCTGTCAGCAGCTGTCTCTTCTGCAGATGCGGAGAGAATATTTTGCTCATTTCAGTGTATTCAGCTGGTTATAATTCAATGTTTAATCCATTTAAAATTGAGAAGACAGAATGAGAGCTAAATTAAAATGACTTGTCTTTCTCAGAGTATAAAAATAAGACATAGTCTTACTTTCTTTTAAGTTATTCTATCCTGCTTTCAGAGAATGATGTGCAATAGGAGAGCACTTGCATGGTGGGATTGTTCGGCACCTTGGCTTGAATTAATTTAGTATCTATGTGTCCACTTTGTTTTTTAAATTACTACTCTTCTCTTGAAATAGCTTTAAATTCCAGCTGTGAGGATGGGCAAAGTTCTGTATCTAATAATAATAATTGGTGCCATACTCAGGGGATTGAGGGCAGCTCTGATCTGTTATCGTCTGATGAATGGTGGCTGAGTTAAGTCACAATGACAGTGTCTCTGTCATTAGCATGAGTGAAAAGAACCTGCCTTTGGGTTTGGGGGATTTTGTTAGCAACTATTTCCCTGCTGTGATAAACGGAGTAGGCAGCGGAGTAGTGATACTACTTCGATGTTTATTTAATTTTAAAAAACAACAACTCTTGGAATTGTAGCTAAAAGGCTTAGAGGGTTCTTAGGCAATTCACAGAGGATTTTTGTTTAATATGTTTGACTTTTGAGGACACTTCTATTTTATACAGTGTCTTTTATCCCGAACATGCGTCATAATTCATATAAATGCTTTTAAAAACATGCAGTATAAATCAGACTAAAAACACATTTTAAGGATATTTGAGAAGACTGTCAGTAGCATGGATGTTTGTGTATACTGCATTGGAATTTTTTTTTTTTTCATGTTTTTGGTGGGTTTACCTTGGCTGGCTGCCAGACGCCCACCAAGCTGCTCTATCACTCCCCCTCCTCTACAGGACATGGGGAGAAAATAAGATGAAACAGCTCATGGGTTGAGATAAAGATAGGGAGTCCACTTTCCAATTACCATTACAGGCAAAACAGACTTGACTTGGGGATATTAATTTGTTTCCAGTTAAACAAAACAAAAGCAAAACTCAAAACGCCTTCCCCCCATGCCCCACTTCTTCCCAGGCTCAACTTCACTCCTTCGTTTGCCACTCTTCTACCTCCTTTCCCCCAAGCAGCACAGAGGGGTGAGGAATGGGTGTTGCAGACAGCTCATAAAACTTCATCTCTACTACTCCTTCCTCTTCACACTGTTCCCCTGCTCCAGCATGGGGTCTCTCCCACAGGATACAGTCTTTCACAAACTGCTCCAACATGGGTCCTTCCCATGAGTTGCAGTTCTTCCAGAACTGCTCCAATGGGGGCCCTTTCCACAGGGTACAGTCCTTCAGGAACAGATTGCTCCAGTGTGGGTCCCCCATGGGCCACAGTTCCTGCCAGCAGCCTGCCCAGGCATGGGCTCTCCACGGGCTGCAGATGGATATCTGCTCCGCTGTGGTCCTCCATGGGCTGCAGGGGGACAACCTTCTTCACCGTGGTCGTCTTCACAGGCTGCAGGGGAATCTCTGCTCTGGCGCCTGGAGTTCCTCCTCCTTTTCCACTGACCTGGGTGTCTGTAGGGTGGTTTCTCTCTTTTCTTTTTAATCCCTCCTCTCTCAGCTGCTGTGCAGTGTTTTTTACCCTTTCTTAAATATTTTATCACAGAGGTGCTACCAGCATCACCGATGGGCTCAGCTTTGGGCAGTGGTGGGTCTGTTTTGGAGCTGTCTGTGTCTGACATAGAGGCAGCCACAGGTCTCCTTTCACAGAGGCCACCCGTGCAGCCCCCCCTCTGCCAAAACCTTGCCATATAAACCCTATACAATGTTCTCGGATCAAATATAAAGTAAGGAGTAGAATAGAAAGACCTTGTTAAAGCACTGCTATTTGTACTTAGAATAGGCAGCCAAATTTATTGAAAAGAAATGTTTAAAGATGCTATTGTTTCAACAGTAACTCTCTGCAAGACAGAAAACTTGCATTTCCCATTTAATTTATTGGAGAGATTCTTTTAGGAGGCTGTAGATGATCCACAGTCAGCTCTACCTAAAATTATATACCACGGTGTAGAAAAACTGACTGAAGACTTTTCCTTGTACATCAGAAAACAGTTGGACTTTGGTGTGATTGTGCTTGAGATTTTTCTTAGGTGTAGGGAACACCGGTGTTATCGGTACAATACAGTAATGGATGACATTATTGTTTGTGACTAATAGCTACCAGTCATGGACTGCTTGGTTTGTCTTTCAAACAGCAAATATAACAGGATCACCCTGGGTAGCTCTGTAGTTCCATTACATCCTTTGACTTTTTTTTTTTTTTTTTAATTATGTTCTAACTTGCTTAGCTAGAGTTCCTCAGGTTCATGTAGATGTGATGTTCAGAATAGACACTTTCTTTAAGCATCTGACTTTAGAAGGCACTTGGCTTAATGTTCATAAGGTTTAGCATCTACAGCTACAAATAGATTAATGAAAATTCTGCAGCACTCATTTCTAAAAATGAAATTATATATGAACTTGAGGTTTTCTTGTGTTATGTGGATGCTGCTGTATGTATACCAGTGCATTATTACTGATGTAATACTAGTGCATCTTATGTAAGTACGCAAGTACAGTATTTCGCTATTTTCCCTAATAATGAGTTGGAATACAGATCGCCAGCTTTTTTTTTTTTTTTTTTGTCAGCAGTATGCCAGCAACTCAGTTGTGAAAATCTGTCTGGTTTTCTTTGTTTTTTTAATAGACAAATAATGTGTTTGTAACTTTGTCCAGCAGTTCATTTATAAAATAGTAGAGACTCCTGTCTTTCAGAAAGCCTTAGATAGGAGACAGACTGGCCAATATTCTCCCTCCATTGGCAGAAGGAAGCACTTTGTTCACAAAGACTTGGTTATGAACTCAGGACACAATTTTTGTTTGTAGGGTTTTATTTCCCTTCAATTAATGGAAGTTTCCGTCCTGTCTGGGCTGAGCATATGGCAAGAAAAGTACTTGGATGAGTAGGGGTTTAAAGATGTAGAATCAGACAGTGTGAGTTTTCTCTTCCCCCCCCATCCCTCCCCTCCCCATTCCTACATCTCTGTGTTTTACTAGCTGTTATTTATATGATTGCATTGTATTTATTGGTTGGTTGTTTTTGTTTTAAATAAGTGAGAGACCTACCACCTATTTGCCTCGACGTACGGCAAAAGCAGCGCATCTCTATAGATACACTACCCCAAGAACTGAAAGCACCGATTCCTCCTGAACCTTGCCTTCCCATCCGAACCAAAACTGTGAAAGATTTTCAGTAAGTTACACTGGTATTTCTAGAAGTGTACTCTCTTTCTTTGGACTTTCTTCATTTTGTCCTAATTCATACATTTGACTTTGTTAATCTCAAATGAGGGAACAGTTCAGTAAGACTGACTAGTAGTAGTAGTAGTTAGTCTGGTTGTGATGGTGGGATTGATAACTGTTACTGTGAAAATTATCAAAATACTGTCTCCTGTATTTCAATACAAAGCTTGTACTTCAGAGAGAGAAATTCAGTTCCTGACATTCAGTGGATGTTTAGTTTTGGAAAAAAATATGTATGGCTTATTGTAGGCTGGAAAATCCCTTTCAATTGTAGGTATTTTGTTTGTACTGCCAATTATGATGTGTCCTGTCCATTGAGGTACTGAACATTCTCGGTCTTGTGTGAAACACTGCACATCAGACACTTAAATATACAACATCATAGTTGAGGACCAGAAGCGGTAATTACATGGACTGCACTGTTTCTAACTTTGGGCAAAAGTACAGATGGCCTTTCTTCATGCATTATGTTAAAGAGCATTAATTTTCAATATTAGTTTTATGGCAAAAACTGATTTCTTTTTTCATGTATACTTGCTGCTTATGTGACCACAATTTTAAGGAAGTGTAAGCTTTTAAGTAAGTGTAAGCTGTTCTAGCACTTCTCTATGAGAGGCACTATGCTTTAAGTTTGTCTAAGTAAAAAGAATTTTAAGATTAAAGAGTCTGTGCAGACAATATTTGTGCTGCTGCCCCATAACACTGATTTAGTTAGAAGGAAAGTAGAACTGATGTGAAATAGTGTCTTGTTTTCCACCTCTGTTTTTCCAGATTAGTATCAAAACTGTATCTGCATTCAATTTCTTCCAGCACTGCTATGATATTCAGTACACAATGCTTGATCAGCTTAGCTAGGCTAGCAGAAGTCCCCAGGGAAACCACCTGAATTGTATTTAACTACGTCTCCCTGACGTCAGGTCTACACCACAACGTTTTGCTGGCTTTGCTTGGTTCGCTGTGGTCACAAGGCAATAGAGAATGTTTTTCCTCTACTTAACATTACCAAAAATTGTGATGTTGATGCTGTCATTTGAGGACATAGCATAACTTTGTTGAAAAACTAATGGCATATGGTGCGTCTACACTAGGGGATTCTGCCTGTGATACGTGAACATATATTGGCAGTGTTTCTTTAGAGTGGATGTGTTCTTAGAGGGGTATTTACTAACTCATTGGAAGTGTGGTTTTGCTTGCTTGCTTGTTTGTTTGTTTTTTGTTTAGCCTTAGCACCCACAGAGCAGCATTATGCTGCTGTAATACCCTTGAGTGTTTTACAGTAGGATAATCTTGGTCAGGAAATGGGGAGTAGTATTCCTAGGAAGAAGCCTGATTCTTCTATTTTTCAAACAGATGGGAAAAAAAAAATATCACAGTTGCTCCAAGAGGCATATGAGCATATACTCTTCATTGCTCTTTTCTATGTTTGAAGTTTTGTGCATTCAGTGAGGAAGAGGAATGTTTTTTGATTAGTCAGTGTGTGTGTTTGGTGGAAAAAGAAACAGGTATAAAAGAATTTGACAAGAGGTGAGGTGATCCTTTGTTGGTATTCAGGTGATCTGAAGAGCTGAAATTTTTTCCATATTCAGATTTTTGTATCTATTGACTGTTGCCTAATTATGTAATTATCAAGAATTTTATTCTTTCAAGTAAAGTATTAAAAAGTCGTTAGCATTTTTTGGATGTCCCACTGATAACTTTTCTTTTTAATATCTAGTACAAAGAAACTATCTAGGGGGTAGCAAGCTGGGATTTGTATCACCAGAATTGTGGATAGCTAAAATAAAATTCTGCTTCAAAGGTTGGTTGGGGTTTTTTTGTTTGTTTGTTTTTAAATGTATGATATTATACAAAATTTCATATACAGATACTTGCTTTAAGGTCCAATACTTAAAAGGACTTTAACAGTAAATCCATAGATTTTGTTGTTTGATTTTTGGAACGTGTACCTTCACATACAAAGATTAAATTTTATTTGAAAAATTTGAAGAGAAATAAAATTTTGTACAAATTATAATGAATTTGACTAGTTTAGGAGCCTGCATACTTAAATAAATTAGTCTCAGAAATTTTATCATGTCAGTGTATCTTCAGCGTGATTCTATTCTGCTAATTATTTATCTTAACATACTGAACCGTGACACCATGAATTAACATTTTGAATAAGAGACATTGCTGAGGTGTATCAAACACAAACTATGCTTTTGTTCTCTTGTAATACCATGATCTTAAAATGACAAGGAAGATGTTAGAAAGACACTGATATTATACTTGTCTGTCTCCTAAGTATGCTTAGCGAGGAAAGCTTAGAGTTACAGTGCAGTCTAAAGTCTAAGTGTTTGGGAAGATTGAACCCTTATATTACTGATATTTTAATATATTCTTTCTAGGGATGATGTGGAAAAGGCTAAGTCATCAGGAGACTGGAAAGCTGTACATGATTTTTATTCTACATCGTTTGATTCTTTCCTGGAGATAAATGCTGCATTTAAGGTAGAAAGTAATTCATAATACTACTTAGTACTTACAGTGCTTTGTATCTTCAAAATGTCTACGAAAACATCAGTTAAAGGCTTGCAGCTAGACTCAAGGCCACTAAGATCATTTTGCCATGTTCTCACTCTGCCTTTGGTAGACAATCTGTTATTGCATTGATTTATTGATTCCAGTTTAAGCATCTATATTTCAAGCATATGTGGAGCTTTAAAATTCCAGTACGTAGTTCGTTTTGTGACACTATGACTGTGTAGATACTTTGTACACAAACTGCATTTTAAAAACATGCAAGCTAATGCAGCTAATACGGAGGCCCAGGCAAATCTGGAAACAGAAATTCTCTGTCCCTAAAAAAAACTGTGATATGGGCTCAAGTAGCATAGCTGTTCTTGTGTTGTGATGGCATACTCAGTTTTCCTTGGGAAAGATCATATTTCTGTGTGAAAACTTTCTGAGTTCATGGTAATTAATATTTCCTGACTATTACAGAGCAAAATGGGCTTATGATATTTAATGTGGACAGTAGGGCCTGAACCTAGACAAAATAACCTGTGACTTTTAGTTACTTAACAAATATTGAATGCTTATAATTTTGTTGCTCCTGTCCAATGATGGATCGACAACAAAGATGAAAGATGGAAATTCAGTGTAACTCATTATTTGACACCCTCTTACATTTTTAAAATAGAACAACAAGGTAATGGAGTTACATGAATATTGCCATCATGTAAGATTAATATTGTTTAGCTTCATCTTTCACATATTAATAAAAGCAACTTAGATTCTTATGTTTTGATAAGGAAAATAAATAGTTATATCTGTATATGTTTTGTTTAAACGTGCTGTTAAACTTTTATTTTCAAAGACAGCTAAAATATTCAAAATATTTCAAAACCAAAATGCTTCATGTATTATCTAACTTACAGAAAGATACCAATTCTCCATTTAATACCATTGAGGACTCTGGAATCAATGCAAAATTTGTGAATGTTGTCTATGATGCCTTATTAAATACTGTAAGTAGAAGAAAAGAATTCATGTTTTAAAACATTTTAACAATTATTTCAGCAAAGAAATATGCTAAGAAGCAATTTATACCAAAAGTTTTTCTCAGATAGGCACGATTTCTGAAGAATCTCTCAAAACATACTTAAAATGGTCCCATGAGAATTGCCATAGAATCATGAAAACTGCTCTAGTAAAAGAGAAGGAAATTTTTGCTACTAGTACCGCACAGTTTATACTGTGGTAGATCTCAAAGACCGCTTGCAAGATATGACATGACTGTGACGGGACACTGCGTGGTGGGCAATAAGGAAAATGTGAGGATGGGGGTAGCAAAAAGTAGGTACTGTGCCTAGTAAACAAAGGACGGGAGTAATTTAAAATTATATTTACAGTTTTTAAGTTGTTTAAAGCCTCAGCTAATAGTTTGTGAGGAAAGATACTTAGGAGCTCAGCATCATAACACAAAGATTTCTTAGCTGGCTTGAATCACAAGCAAAACAAACTTGCTTGTTTGTACAGTATCTTGTATCGAATATGTATAATTACATCAGACATGATTTTTCCTCTCCTTTTTCCATAGCCTCAAGATGTTCAGAAGTCAGTCCTAAAAGGAATAATTAATGGTCTGCTACAAGAATGGAAAGGGTAATCATAACAAATGCTTGCAGTAGTGCTGTGCCAGCACTTACAACTGATATACGTTTTGTCTTTATTGTTTTAGCCAAAGAAAGAAAATGTTCTGATACAACTTATTTGATTCGTAAGAACTTATCTCCATTTGGCAGGCAAATCTGCTGAAATATATCTTCAGCTCTGTAAGCGGACATTGAGCCTGTGAGAGGCAGATCCAGACCCAGCCATACATTCCCCCACAAAATCTCAGCTGCTTGTTGCAGGGCAATCTTTCGGGCATCTGAACTGTGAGATGAATTAAGGAATTTTTCTAGAGTAAAACATACTCTTCCCGCACACCACGCAACAGCAACTAATGTGTTAACCTAGATAATTCCTTGACCTGAAGTTTACTTCTCAATACTGGTGGTGTTTGGCAATGGCATAGGAAGGGCAGTGCAGAATGCAGAAAGGGATAGCCCAAGGGCAGGAGGTTTGGAGATGACAACATTTTAGCAAGAAGTAATAGAAGCGAGAACGCATAGTTTGATTCACAAAAAGAGATAGCAAGAGACAGCGCCTTGGTGTGCCTCACCTGTGTCCCGGCCCTTGGCTATTCCTTTCTCCACCCTATGCTACCTTTTCTGTGCTGTAGCTGCACATGTGTTTGTGGTTATGTGAAAGCCTTGAAGCAGATAAACAGCAAGAAATACAGAGGCTGCAGGGGTAGAAGTCTATGGAGAATTCTGGCAGGAAATATCTAAGATGGGGCAAATAGACTCTTCTGTTGTGTCACCCAAGGTAGACAACAGCATGGACTTCACTCTTTGGAACACCTCTTACTCTTCAACTCTGACTTTTTCTTTTTTTTTTTTTTTTTTTGCCTTCTCTCTTGTGTTATGCCACAAAAGACAGGTGCTACTGCCTTTAGAGAGTAGTCAGAATCTTTAAGTGTCCTCTTCAATTTCTGAGAGCAGTGAAGATCTTTAAATACAGTATTCAACACGTATTGGCGAAGCAAGGTTAAATCATGGGGTGTGTGTTTTCATGACTCTTAGTGTGTGTATATGATGTATACATATGGTTCTGCTTATTTCATTCATTCATAGGCCACGAACAAAAGATGATCTTAGAGCATACTGTATACTTTTACAGGTAAGAAAAATACAGTCTTTTTATTTAAGTATATGTCGGCTTAATTTATAATCTATAAACCAGTATACTATGCAAACAAGATACTTTGTATAGCTGAGATACGTAACATTTAATTTCCTGTTATAAGAATGTATTAAAATATGGAAGAAGTGTAGGGTATGCATGATGGGAATGGGAGCTTAATGGAAGATAGTCGATGGGGAAAGTTTGCATAGGTTAAAACTATGAACTAACAGTTAGACATGTAATTGTTTCCTATCATTTTGTGGGGTGAAAGAACAAATGTTTTAGCAGGTTATTTATTCTTGTTTCTTCCTTAGTCCCAGATTTGCTTTATTGGTATGCTGTAACTCTGATCTTTCCAGAAAGTTTCAGTATATGCACTTTTTGATATTGCTGTAACTTTCTCCAGTGTTGCATTTTATCCAGCAGACTCTCTCCAGTCTATCTGACAGGCTACGTTGTCTGATTTCTGTCTGTGTTAACCTATTACCTTTGCTACTGTAGTTGAGTTGCATTTGTAGCAAATTTCCCCTTTAAATTTTGCCAGTGTAGATAACGCCTCTCCACACAAGGAGTGGTTTTTGCTGTTATTTGAGAAGATCAGATGGTAATTTATTTTTTTGAGACCATAGTTTTCTTCTCTGGGGTGGTATACTAGCTGTGAATTATAAGGAATATATCCTGCTGAAAAGTGGGAATGTGTGAACTCATACGTAAGAGGGAAAATAAGTTTAGACCGATGTGCAGGAAGACAGGAGCTATGAGAATCCTTATTACTGAGACAGAAAGCACATCAGTCGGAGTGTAATTTGCGTGCTACAGAGTAAATGATAATCCAGAAAAATATATTGAGTACTGCCTTTGTTACCTGTGGGCTTTCTTTTGAAAAAAAAAAAATCATACTTTTACAATATTGAAGTTATGTATTTTTTATTTGACTAGAAGTTGCAAATATTTTTTTTCATAGTTTTACCACTGTCACAGCAATTTTGTGAATTCCTTTCCTGCATAATTGTATTGGCAACAACAAACATAAGAAAAAATCCTAATGACTTTTTTCCCTTTATGCAGTTTATTAACCTAACACATTTTTTTAATCTTTTTCAGAATCCTCAATTTAGTAACACTTCTACTTATGTCATCTATGCTCACTTGCTAAGACAGATAGCAGCCTTAACAGAAGCTGACCATCATTTCCTAGTGCACTGGTCTAAAAAGTAAAAAAAAATAAAAAAATAAAATTAAAAATTCCATTTTTAGGATTACAATTGCTACTGTATTTCCATTGATGTTGACTGTTTTATAAATTATATGAAAGTTAAATTAATTGACTAAAGAGATTGTTTTTGTTGTTTTCAAAGTACATTTGGACATATTCCACTAAGTGATACTGATTTATAGATGCAAACGGTATATAATGTATAAAAATGAATATGCAAAAAAGCCTTAGTTGCAAAATAACTTATGTAAGTTATTTTTCCGTAACACGTGCAAAATAACTTATGTGTGTAAATTTTTCGATACATATTTAAACGGTATTATTAATAGAAACATCTTTATGATCTTTGTTTAAATAAAGGTTTATCTTGCATAATTTGCAAAAGATACTGTAACTTTATTGTATGAAAACCACAAATGAAATCGAGTCCCTGCTTCATAGTGTAATAGAGGTGGTGAGAGAGTGTAGTTAGGGCATTAGACTTTTAATTAATTGAAATAACTCTAATAGCACCTCACTTATAAAGTCATATGGGGGTAACTGCCCAAAGAGCGGCTTTCAAGTTGGTATGCAAGTCGCCTTCCTTATAATGACTGTGCAAAAAGTTCAGTCTGGGGTAAGAAAAAAAGTTTGAATGGCCATATTCACAGTTCCCTTATCTCCCAGGGAATCTGTCAATAGAGGATTTTCTTCTCTGCAAGGATGGAAATTATATTTCCCTCCCCCTACCCTGTAATGTGTCTAGATTTACTTAAAATTGTGGTAATGTATGACTTCACTTGAAACAGTGGTTACAAATAAGGTTTACCCTCTTGCTTAAGGATGCAATAGGCATATTGATGTTTTTATTCTTAAAACATGTATTAGAAAACTGAACCATTAAAATAGGAGAGCTCTTATTTAGAAAAGGATGCTTTAATATATCTACACATATATGTGTATTGTTGTGATATTATGGACATGGTGCAGCACATAATTTGAAATGTCCACTTGTCACAAATGTATGAAGTACTTTCCACTCTTTATTCAATAGGACTCAAAATAAAAAAATCAGAAATCCTCAGTATTCAGATTGTGGAGTGAAATAGCTAAGGATTTTTGTTTTCTTTTTGTTTACTAAGTCAAGAACAAGTAATGATTCTATTGCATTTTTTTAAATTACAGACATTAAAATGCGTAGTTAGGGGTGCACTGAAGAGCATTGCTGTGTGCCAATATTTAAAAGCATGCTTCTTCAAACATTATATTTGGAATTTTGTTTTTATGTATAGGACCAAAGCATGTTTTCAAAAAATAACATTGAAATCTGATAATATAAACTAGTGTGGACAGTGATCACATGAGAGTAACTGCAGTGTGTTTGTTTTAGGATTTCGCAGAGGAGGTTCAAGCAGCTGGTGGACAGGTTACTGCAATTTATTTCTTTACGCCTGTTTCCTGCAAAACCTGAAGAGTTTCCACCTATGGTGAAATGTACCTGGTGGATTCCATCAGCAACCAAAGTCCTGGCTTTATTTAGTAGGTATTTTTCTTGAACTGTGTATGCATATGTATGTGTATGTATATATTTGTACGTGTGTGTGTGTCTATATATAGGTATGGGGGGAGTAGTTTATACCTCTCCTCTTCTGGGGGAGACTGACAATGATGATGGCACAGTATGAACTACAATAAAATGCCAAAAAGTAATAAGCAACAAAAACTTGTTCTATTGGTAAGTCTTCGTACTTGCTTTCCAGTAGAGCGTAATTGCTATGCATAATTTTCCTGTAACAACAACGGAAGATTATTCAAACAAAAATCCACAGAAGTAACCGATGGTTAAGGTTTCCCTTAGATTTATAAAAGAAACAGTTTTAAAGGTGTAAATGCCAGAATTTCTTCTGTAACTGGCTTACCCCCACAGAAGTATTTAGCATCTAAGAGAAGTTAGGCAATGCATATGCTTCTTAAGTCCGAAAGTACAGCTTAAAAGTAAATCCCTGTCCAGTTCAACATAGAGCACAGCAAATTTGACCACTGCAAATGCAAACCTCCTCCACTTATCCCCAGTAGCTTAGTGATTAGAGCATTTACTATGGAAATGGGAGGCTTAAGGTCAGTCCCCTTTTCTTGAGGGGTAAAAACCCTTTCTCCTTTCTAGGAGAAAATCAAACCACCAAGTGAAAATTAAGATTGGAATGTGTATGTTTTCATTTTGATGTCAACTTAAAACTTTTACTTAAAAGCATTCTACGCAGTCCTGTCTGTCCAGAGCGACAGTTTAGACACATAAGCTCAACTGTATCTAAAACCAAGACGTGTTGTCTAGTCATCTATGAAAGAATTGCTAATTCCTTAATTCTGGGAAAAGGAATATTTAGTAATTCAAACGACACTACTTTCTGTCTGACTGATCAAAATTAAATTATGTTTAAGTGCAAATAGAGAAAACGTACTAGCTCTTTGACATTACGTGAATGTTACATTATGAGATAGGCAGCTTTAACGTGAATTGTTTTTCATCATTTGGTCAAGTACTTAATTTTTGTACTGGTGAGTCTAGATGGTATAATAGTTACCTGAGGAAACAGGCATATCTTTGCATACTATGTATTGTGCACCTCCCTTGCCATCCCTTTTGCAAACAGGCATCAAACTGAAACAGATAATTTTTAACTGGAAAGCATGTAGATGTTACATCCATAGCTACGTTTGAAATTAAATGAAGGTGTTTAAGAAATCCATCTATCAAACTGCTTTTTCATTGATTTCGGCAGAACATAGCATTCTTTATCCATGAAACCTTAACTTAGTGTGTGTCATTAAGTGGGCTAGAGTCAAATGGAGGTTCTCTTACCATAACTGGGCTGAACTAGGGATTTACTATTTTCTACAGCCATTAATATGATGTCATGTGGTGTTACGTTATTCTTGTAATTCTGTAGCTAAGACTGAGGCAAAGTTACTAGTAGCTGATTTGGCTTAAAGTTTCTGAGGTCACTGGTGCTCAGGATGCCTAGAAAACAGATGTGCCGAATCCAGGCAGTATTTTAAGAGTTTTGTGTTTTCTTTGTAGATGCTGCAAATAGTCTGATCAGTCCTCCTATTATTTCATATACGGATTTCTATAATTCTACACTTGATCATATTGATCTCATGGAAGAATATCATAACTGGCAATGTTATGGAAATTCTCACAGGTAAGAGGAATAACTGGTTGTTTCTTGTTACGTCGTATTTCAAAGCACCATATCTACACTATGTGTATCTATCTTATAGATAATGTATATATAGTGTGTGTATATATACGTACCCTTTATGTGTAGCCACATTAAATACTTTATTTTATTGGAAAACATAGTATAGCTACTACTTGCTATACTTGCTACTGCATGGATGCGAGGTTGACTGTAATAAATCTCATTCTGCCTTTGCAAACTGGAGAAAAGATGTAAAATACAGATAATATGAGTTTATTATTTATTGGTATAGACATCTAATTGTGTCTTACTACAAGCATATTTTAACCTCCAATACATTCATAGAAAATGGTGTTTGGTGCATACTTACCACTTAATGACGAAAATGTATCTAATTACCTGTATATATGTGGCTCTGATCATATTTGTTCCAGTGAAATCAATTGTACTATTTCTGTTACATGAAAATAAACACGCAAGTTAAATCTTTACACACTCAAAGCTTGCAAAGGTATTTCTCTTCTTGTGAGAGGCAGCTAGCAGTATGATTTAGAAACATCTAGAGAAACAGGCATTTCATCTTTCTGCTAAAGTTTAAAATCTTATTATCATTTTCTTAATAAAAATGTTATTTTGTATGGCTGTATTTTTCAGCATATCAGTATGTATCACTCAGTCTTTACAGCTTGAATCACAAGATCAATTAAAAGTTCCCCATATTTCAAGACTTTTCAGTAAGCTAATTTAAGACTTCAGCCACCCAAATGTAGCTTTTGCTTATTGCATCTGCAATTTTCCTTGCCTTTAGCAGCAGTTGAGGAAAACTTGGAGAGCATAATTTGCTCCATGAAAGCAGGTATTTTAGGCTAGGCTTCTGTCTGATACCTGACATTCTGCTTGGCAAGGAAGAAAAAAAAAACAACCCACAACAACAACAAAAAACCCCTACACCAGAACCCATGAGAAATGATAGCAACAAATGTACAGTAGGCTTTGCATAGTCTCAGTCAAAGCATTGGAATCTGGATACTGCTGAGCTTCAACTTTTTTTTTTTTTTTTCATTGGCGCCGTCTGTCTGTTTTGGCACCCACATCTAAACTTATAAAAGGGCTGTGAGATTTCTACCTGCTCCAGTTCTTTTCAGTTAGCTGGGACACTGGGAACTCAATATATATCAAAACAAAGTTTGCTTGATAAGTAATTTCTAGAGTAGCTGAAGTGCAGACTAGCTCTATTATTCTTAAAGTAAATTTAATTCTTTTACTTTGTTACAACCACACTTTCTTCCAATTTCACATCTTTTAACTCTCTGTTGTTCCACTTAAAAAAAACCAACCAAACAAACAAAAAACAACAACAACAAAGAATTGCAATCAAGACTATATTCTTAGAACTAAGAAGGCCATGTAGGAGCAAGTTCTGGTTTACCTTCCACATGAAATATTTTGAAGTACAGAATTCTTCAAAGTAAATCAACATTCCTCGGTAAAACGTTTTGGATTAGGATTTCCAGGAGACGAAGTGAGAATATTTTTCCTCCTTTTCCTTTCTTTCCTAAAGATATTGGAATCCAGAGCTTCTCACAGGCAGGATTCAGGGTGCACGTGTAGTCTGGATTGAAGATGCACACATGGAGTCTGAAGCTCTGGGTATTTCAATATAAACTTCTGCTAGGTGATGCATGAGCTAAATCAACAAAAAACTTACCAAAATAACTAGTAACAAAAAAACTTCTACCCTGATGATTTCTAAAGTTTTTCAAAATTATTTGTATTATTTGATTGCAGTGGAATGTTTCTGTGGTCTGATATTTTAGAAGTCCAAAACACTTGTAACCCCGGGTTAAATCTGAAGGACCTGTGGCAAATCAGTTCCTTTGAAAATCAATTCTGCAGCAAATAAGCCAAACCAGAAATATTTCTACTGTGTACCTAAGAATGCTTCACTGAGATAGCTGTTCTTCTAGCATTTAATAAGAAGATATTATCATTTTCTGTAATTCAGTGTAGCAATTATAATTTAGTACTTAAAGCAGATGATGACTGGTTTTATTAGGTCTATTGATAATGATAAGCAATAAAAAAGAGCTTTATTGAGGATAAGTATTATTACAATTTCTAGTAGTATTTGCAAATAACAATTTGTTCTACTGAATTGAGTATCTGTACATACAACACACAAAAACCAGCAGCTATTTGCAAATTACTGTCAGTGGAGGGAAGGTAGTTACTGAATGATAATGCAAAGATTCACTCCTGTATTCTTAAAAAGAAAATAATATGCTAGATGCTAAAAAGGAAATATTTTATCTTCTTTTCTCTTGTTGTTAGGTTTTCTTTCTGTCAATACCCATTTATTATTTCTATAGCGGCAAAAAAAGTTATTATTCAAAGGGACTCAGAACAACAGATGATAAGTATTGCACGGGTAAGTCATTTAGTGATAAATGTTTGTCTCCCATCCATTGGTATTTTATAAGCTCTTGTTAGACTCATATTGTATACAGCCTTTCATCACAACTTCTAGGATTTCAGACTACCCTGAAAAAGAACTTGAGCCATTTTACTATTACTAGTCTACTGACGTCCATGCTGGATTCTCTCAATATTTTTTGTTTTAATGTACTTAGTTTCAGGATGCTTATAACTACCAGTGTTGTGGAGAAAGAGTTACAGTAATTTTTATTTTTTTTTTCTTTTTTGAGAAACCAGCACAATGTGCTAGCATGTTAAATTAACAAGATAATTAAGGAAGAAAAATTCCATGAGAATTTTGGACTGTTTCCTATTTTATTCTGTGAAGATATGTTGTCATGGAAGACCAAGATGCAACTGTATGTTCACAAGTCACAGAAGAGGTACTGCTTCTGGGCGGCCTCTTTTGTTTTGAAAGAGGAGTTGTCTGCCTCCTTCAGTGGTAATTTTCTTCAGGTGCTAGGTGATACTGGTTCCCTCGGTGCTCAATGTGGCAGCACCACCACCTATCCATTCCTATCTTGCTGGATGTGTCTTGTGAATAGCTAAGTAAAGCACAAGCCAGTCTCTGGAATCTTATGGGTATGTTTTTAACTATTTGGGGAGTTTAAAAGGTTGCTGTACAATTGCTGCCTTCTTGTTAAACTTCCTGATAAGTTAGTTCAAATACGGTGTAAATGCTCTCTGCAGTAGAAGAGAAATTGCTCTCCGTCTCTTAGAAGATATTGAAGCAGCTAATGTCTTTAATGCAAGATACTAAGGACTTTTTACATTTAACAAGTGTGGCATGTTGTTTTTTAAACGAAGATACTGCATGTATGATGTTTCTTTTTCATTCAAATAGCAAAGCCTTGTGGATAAAGTCTCTCGCAGACAGAAACCTGACATGAATATGTTGTTCCTAAATGTGAAAGTGAGGAGGACGCACCTTGTTAGTGATTCACTTGATGAGGTAACAAAAAATGTAATTAGATGGTGTGTTCCTGCAGAATAGCTATTGCACTTAGATTTCAGTTTGATAAGTCATATTTAAATCTTTCTGTGCTAAGAGATTGGGAATATAACTGTATAATACTAAATAAAAAGAACTGAACGTTCTGAACTTTATTTTCCGTCCTCATACTGTTCCATGGCTAAACCCACAATAAATGTGCATGTTTGCATGCCACGCGGTGTGTATTTGTGTTTGCAATTTTTGTCTTAAGAATACAGTGCATAATTATCAGGTTATGTAGGACTTGGTTCCATGATAGGAGCATGAATAGTAAGTGACTAATAACTAATGAGTTTGTTCTATTCTAATTCTTGGAATATTTTTATTCTTTTCCTTCACTAACTTCTCTATCCTATAAGAATTATTTTAGGCTTTCTTTTCTTAAGTTCTTACCTTGGTTTTAACTAATTCCTCACATTCTTGAATGTAATTTTTCCTCTTTTAGACATGAAACAGATGTGTGCATTAAAGTAGGCAATTTTTCAGTATCCACTGAACCTTGCTAATTAACATTATTTAATGAAATCTAGTTCTCTACTCTTTCTCAACACTAAAAACAGCCTGATGGTATTGAAAAATAAGTCCAAGTGGTGAAAACAAGACCAAACAAATTCTGATTACTCATATTGAGAAAACATAAGTTTAAACTTTTTTTCCCTAGGTTAAAGGCTGTGTGTTTTGGCCTTCTCTCCTAAGACAGAAGAAAAATGAGTGGTAATACTGCTTTCTCTCAGGCATTGTAGGGTTTTTTTTACCACACTGAAATAACCAAGAGCAACTTCAAGAGTTCTGATAGCCAAAATATTCTCATATTTATTTCTGATATGTTCTTCTGCCCGTCTAAGGGATGAGTAAGAATGTATTATATTATCCATATTCTCGAAAGTGTGGGGAACGGAAGGTGGGGGAAAGATGTCTTATTTGTATTTCAAATTAAAAAAAATAATTTGCAAGGGAAAATCGCTTCAGCTAATAAATAGTTTGTGTCAAATAATAAACGTACCTACAGTTATAAAATTTGTGCAACAGGAATTTACTTGAGCAGCTAACGACATAGAAATTATTTTAGCACATGCATCTTCCTGACTGGTTTAAACACTTTCTCTGGAGCTGGCCAGTAATTAAGGTTTTAAAGAAAAATTGTATAGAGACTTGATCTGAAAGATCACTGCTAATTGTGAAAGGCTGTAATCTAATTCTTTGCAGGTCTTTTACATACCTGGATGAAATGCTGTCTCTTAGGACAAAGGAATGAAAAGAGCCTGTTACCATTGTCTAAAAAACAGTTTTACAAAACAGCCGATACTTGCTGGCAGGTATCTTATGCTGAACAGAACTGTGTCCAAATATTGAAAGTTTTAGCTACCTCCCTATTTCTAAATATCTCCAAAGGATATCTATTTTTTCTTAATCTACCATTTCTTCCTGGCAGAATGTCTTCTATGTAGGTAAAAAATTATATGAGTCCAAAATATTCCAGACAGACTCAATTCATTGTATCTAGTAGCTTATTAAAAGTCTGTTTTCATACCACCTAACTTCTTTTCAAGCCTAGAGAGTGGCACCATGTGCAAGGTAGTTGATGACGTCAAGTAGTCATGATCGTCTTGCTGCTGCAATTCAATCATCGTTTTAATATAGTTTTGACCATAATATAGTTTTGACCATATCATCAATAGGAGATGATGCAAATTACTAGTTAAAACAAAGCAAGAGCGGTAGAGACACAGATGTGTTCTCTATGGCTAGACGTAGTGATAATATGTTGAATTTCTTTTTAATTCTTCCCTACCTATTTTGCAATAGCTAGCAAGGAAGAGGGCAGATCTGAAAAAGAAGTTGAAAGTCACATTTGTAGGGGAAGCTGGTCTTGATATGGGTGGCCTGACAAAAGAATGGTTTCTTCTTCTGATTCGCCAGATTTTTCACCCAGATTATGGTGAGTCCTCATAAATGTTCTTAAGTACAATGTGAAAATCTGTTCATTTTAAATTATCAAAACAGTGATGGATAAGAATTCTTCATTAATCCAGTATTAAGCAGACCAGTTACTAATTGATATAAAAACAAACGCAGGCAAGTTAAAATTGTATATAGATGAGAAGAAGTTTTGGCATAGAGGAAGGTAGAAGAGAGTGGGAAGTACCTCAAGTGCTTTGAAGATCTTGGCTTTTCACAAGGAGGTTCAAGCATTGCTGAAAAACTGAGATTTTGCGTCAGTGGTATGGCAAAATTAGAGAGTAAGCAAATCTCTGATCAATGGAAAGATTTAGAATCAAAATTAGGATTCAGCTTTTTAAGACTTCAGTCATGCTAAACCTTGTTTCAGAAACCAGAGGCTCAATGTTCATGGTTTGTTAGTATCCCTAGGCCAGTGAGCATATTGGATACAAAGTAGGGGGATTTAAGACTGGAAGTAGATTTTCCTTGAAGCTCTTCCTCCTATATATCTGTGTTGTTACAGTGTTTCCATCTCTATTCAGAGACAGGATCTTGACTTACCTCTGGGCAGACAGCAGAAAGCCATCAACTATTTTATCGAGCAGGACAAGAATAATTTAAATCTGTTGTAACTCAAACGGAATCAGACCTTTAAAGGCTTGTTTCCATTTCTCTTCTGAGTAGAAAACTCTTTTATGAGTTTTCTATGAGTGTTAGTGAATTGCTAAACCTGCTAACAAGAATAAGCAAAAGCTATGCAAGCCATTGAAACACAGACACTTGTCTGCCCCTTGGAAATTTTCTAGAATTCACACAAGTATATGTTTGAATTTATATATTTGGATTTAAGAATAAGTTTCTTCCATTTAGCTTAATATGTTGTTTGATTGCAATTGGAATATGATATTCCTGTTCCAAAATAGGAAGAGGCATATGGGGGACTGGGAGGTACTGAAGGGTACTGAAGGACTTGGGGGTACTGATAGATGAAAAAGCTGGACATGAGCCAGCAATGTGCTCTTGCAGCCCAGAAAGCCAACCGTATCCTGGGCTGCATCAAAAGAAGTGTGGCCAGCAGTTCGAGGGAGGTGATTCTGCCCCTCTACTCCGCTCTGGTGAGACCCCACCTGGAGTGCTGCATCCAGCTCTGGGGTCCTCAGCATGGGAAAGACATGGACCTGTTGGACCGGGTCCAGAGGAGGGCCACAAAAATGATCAGAGGGATGGAGCACCTCTCTTATGAGGAAAGGCTGAAAGAGCTGGGGTTGTTCAGCCTGGAGAAGAGAAGGCTGCGGGAAGACCTTATTGCAGCCTTCCAGTACTTAAAGGGGGCTTATAGGAAAGATGGGGACAGACTTTTTAGCAGGGCCAGTAGCAATAGGACAAGGGGTAATGGTTTTAACCTAAAAGAGGGTAGATTCAGACTGGATATAAGGAAGAAATTTTTTACAGTGAGGGTGGTGAAACACTGGAACGGGTTGCCCAGAGAGGTGGTAGATGCCCTGTCTTTGGAAACATTCAAGGCGAGGCTGGATGGGGCTCTGAGCAACCTGATCTAGTTGTAGGTGTCCCTGCCAATTGCAAGGGGAATGGACTAGATGACCTTTAAAGGCCCCTTCCATCCCAAAGCATTCTATGATTCTGTGATATAGCAGTCTCTGAAGTTGGTGGTTTAGCAAGTATTCAAGTGGAGATAAGGCCAAATGTATTTATTTGTCACCTGTCATCCTTGTCTCTTCCTTCTCATGCTTCATTTTCTGTTTTTACACTGCCCTCAGCTGTCTTCATACTGCTAGTTTAGGGCGTTTTCCTGGTTTTTGTAAGTAGCTACAGTTGGATGCCGTTAACTGTGCTCAGTTCTGGCAAACTGCGGGCTCTGTCCTCACATTTATCAATGGTTTCCATTTGCACTGATAGTTGCACTGATTGTGTCTGCAAGTTCTAGCGCTATTTCTGTGATTAGTATAGGTAAAGGTTAGTTCTTACTTGAATCTTTGTCATTGTATATTCTGTTTGGGGTATCTGTGTGTGCTCCGAGATCCCCTCAGGAGAGAAAGGTCCTTCAGTCAGGTGCAGAGACAGTACAGGCAGATGTGAGACTGAATGAAATAGCCTGCCTCTGCTGTTACCAGGACCTGTGAGCCCATAATGATATTTGCAGGCCCAAGAGGAAAAGAAAGGAAGATTTTTTTTTTTTTTTTTTTTTAAGTAAATACGAGATTGGAAGACATGAACATTCATTAACAAGCAGTTGAATCTACTTGTTTTATATTGCTGAAGAGGGATCTGGGTGGGTTTTTCTCCCCACTCTTAATATTTCTCAAATGAGTCAGCTTGCCTCAGCTGTGCACGGGTACATTACTGATGTTATAATGGGTTGAAGCGTTCCCAGGCTGGCTCTTAAACTAGAAACACTGATTTCCAGGGACTTCAGAATAACATCTGATAGTCGTTGGTAGAATGCAAGAGCTTGTCTGTCTTTACCTGGAAGTGTTCAAGTCCCTTAAATGCATGGTCCTCTGTTGTTTATAGGACTCCTTCTAAAGGTCCAGAGTTTTAATTCATAAATATGGCATCAAATCTGCTGAGATCATTATTTGCCTATAGCCCTTTTTCTAGTAAAAAGAGGTCTGCATGGAGAGATGACATTTGGTGATAACAACCTTAATAGGAAACAATTTATCCTGGAGAAAGTGTTCTGTAATTTTGACAGTTCTTTTAGTAAAAATGTGTTGTCAGCAGAGCTTGGTAACTGATGAGTTTGGAAACATTTGAGAGTAATTTTTTTTTCACCAGCTCTGGCAGGCTTCCTCACTTTACAGTGTAAATTCTTCCATTGATATGACCATCAGCCAAGTGTGGGAGGAGTTCAGAAACATTCTCATCCCTTGGAAAGGGACTGTATACTCTGCTGTCTTTAATGTTTAAGTTGCAAATAATGTATGTCAGAAGCTTGGAAGGAAAAACATAGGAAAACATCACTGTGATTACCCTTTCCAGGTTAGCTGATCCTGCAGATTTAACACCTGAAATTAAGGAACTGCCAATTAGCTCAGTTTTCTGCCCTCCTATGTGAGTTATGATGCTTTCTTCATCTTGGTGCAGATAATTAATAAATGGGATTTGAAACCTCTTTTATTCCAGCATCCCTGCCATCTTTCAGTATGTGAACCTTGCTCTGCCTTACATGCAACTGTTTTGTTGCTTCTGGTAAAGGCGCTGTCTAAAGCTTTTGTGATGAGCACCTTTTTGAAGATCAAGTTAAGATTGTTCAGGAGAGTAGGGGGGGGAAATATGAAGGCAGAGTTTTACCTATAAATTTTCATAAAAACTAGATGTCCCTGAGACATCAGTTGGATTTTTATTCTTTTTTTAATCCAAAGGAGTTTATTTTTTCATTTAAATATTATTTTTCCCCAGCTTTGTCTTCAAACAGAAATGCGGTGAGCTACTGCATACAAGATGTCCTTAGAACTATTCAGTGCTTTGGTTTGTACACTAACTGTAGAAACAATAATAAACCATCAGCCCATTCAATCCCAACAAATTAAAACCAGTCATTGTGTTTTATTCAATTTACTTCTGCATCACTGAAGTTAATTTCACTGTTAGTACACACTTAACTAGAGTGTGTCTTGCTTCTCTGAGCAGTACTTCCTAGGCATCTTAAAGCTATTATGCGGTTTCATTACGTGGATTTTTACTTTCTATCACTCTTTAAAACGGAATGATCCATATCTGACGCAAGTAGCAGTCAAGCTAGTCTATAGTCATGATTTCAGTAGGATCTAGCTTGTCATTTAGACCAGTGAGGGGCTTTTTTAGGGTATTTGTGGTTTGGAGTTTTTTTAACTTCTCTGATATAATTTTTTGACAGAAAATATGAAACATACCCCTTTGCTGCTAGTGCGTGTATAAGATAAACCTTTTACAGCTTTCTATTCTAAGAAAGTAAAGCTTATGGTATTTATATCATGGGATTCATGCCAGCCTTTTTAAAGATTGTTATCTGCTGTTGACCCAGGAAGGGAGAAAGAAATGGGTTTACATTGCAGCAGGGAAGTTTTTGGTTAGACAATTAACATTTCTGGCTGTAGAGATGATGAAGTAAAATGCAGAAACAGATTGCACAGAGACAGTGCAGAATACCCACGACTGGAGGCACTGAAGAACACGTTGCATCAGCACCCAACAGGGCTGGTGGGCTTGGGCCTGCTTCGGGCTTGGCACCAAAGTGGTGGTCCCTGCCCAAGCACCAGCAGGCTCCTGCTGTGGGTGGGAAGATGGGGCTGAGAACAAATGGGGAGCTACGGCCACTCCTAGGAGCACTTTTGAGTGTGCATATGTGAGAAAGATGAAGTTTTGTATGACTTCTTATTGAAGGTCAGGCTTTGTAAAGGCTGCCATTCCTGTTCTGCAGGCATGTTCACCTACCACAAGGACTCGCACTGCCATTGGTTCAGCAGCTTTAAGTGTGATAACTATTCTGAATTCCGATTGGTTGGAGCTGTATCCTTTTATGTCCGCTAGACGGTGCTAAATGAACAGCCATTAAATGAGTTGGTACGGGGATGAAATAAGGCA
This sequence comes from Nipponia nippon, assembly GCF_047370975.1. Taxonomy (NCBI): domain Eukaryota; kingdom Metazoa; phylum Chordata; class Aves; order Pelecaniformes; family Threskiornithidae; genus Nipponia; species Nipponia nippon. The sequence goes on from NW_028262347.1 coordinate 107,918,926, forward strand.
TCGATTAAAGCTCGCTCAGCTGTTGTATATACAAGTGTGTTCCATTTTAAATGTATAAAAAGAACGTCATTCAAGAAAGTGAACTAAAAATAGGAAGAAAATGGTCATATGTGGGTACATGGTACATTTTAGAGTCAGAAAATACTAGAATTAAGATTAAACATAACAACTTTTTTGTGTATAAGTTGTAATTTTTTATGTACTTACACCTCTGAGTTTCATTCAGTAAGCATAAATGAGCCTGTGTGCATTAATATCGTGTTTAAGTCCCAGTTGATCAGTATGTGGCCTTTTTTTTTTTTTTTAAACTGAATGGAAACCACATGCTATTTTGAGCGTAAGTTTATTTCCTAGATTTTCTGTTGTGCTCATTTATGAAGTCCTCACACAAATGATTAATGATAATATACGCTTATAACTCCACTAAGATGAGATGATGATGTCCCCATTTTACTGATTGCAGTTGGACCACATGATCATTGTAGGTCTCTTCCAACTGAACTATTCTATTCCAGTGAGAAGCTGAATCGTGAACTGGATTCTTCTGATTTTTGGTATAATTTCAAATTTGTTGCACAAGATACACTTAAATGTGCTAGCTGATGAGCTGTAGTGCCAATGCAGGTTTGTCTTTATGCCTTTAGATCTATTTAAAAGAAAAATTGCTAAATTGAGCTCTCTAGAATTTTTGGTTTAAAAATATATATATCTACAGTTCTCTTTAAAAACTTTTTTCATAACAATACTCTGGAACAATTTATTCTAGAAATGCTTCTATAGAACATTATGTTGAAGATTCTCAAGTGTTCTGTCAATGTGCATCATTTGACCATTTTAACTACTACTTAATTGTAACACAAAACTGCATTTAAAATTGTTAGTCCAAAAAAATTATATAATTTCCATTTCTTCTGTTTGTTTAGCATGTATTGGAGTATGCTGAGTAAAATCTTAAAATATTTTTTCCAAGTTACTTAACATATTAACTATAATAAGGATGTGTGGGGTTTGCCCTTAACATTTGACATATATAGCTTATGGGACTTGCTGTATATAATAGCATCACCTTGGATATTCGTTTCCCACCTTGCTGTTACAAGAAATTATTGAGTCCTCCCATTGTTCCTTGCGATCATAATACACTTGTAGGCATTTGTGACGTCACATTAGATGACCTGTTTCAGATTATGCCTGTAAGTATTATGTTTTTTAAGAGGCTAGATTACTGATTTAAAACCTGGTTTATTTATATTTAATGCTTGAATTACAAACTGTTCGAAAACAGCCTTTCTTTAGCACAGGCTGATAAAGTCTCCTGCTCTTCTGTTGAAAACAGAAATTATTCATGTTTTCTAGCATAGCAGAATTTTCGTTGATCTACTTGAAGTTAGAATACCAAAATCTGGTATGAGCATTCTAGACACATTTTCTGTAGTAAAAAGAAAAACTTAACAGTTTACGCTGAAATAAAAATAAATATATATATACACACACACACATATTAATTAAGCAGTGAGTTTTTCTTTGTGTACGCATTTTGAATATACAGTGTTTTCCAAGATACTTTCTGTATAAAGTAATGATTCTGGCACGAACTTGCAAAGTACATCGCTTAGTTTTGTAGATTTACTAAAGAGTTTTTACTCATGTTGTAGGAACTCGCCCATGGACTAAGTGAACTTTTATCCTATGAAGGCAACGTCGAAGAGGATTTTTACTCAACCTTTCAGGTCATTAAATACACAATTATAAGTGATTCTCACATTTGTTGAGTAATTTTTACCAATGTTTCTGCAATGGAGTGGCCTACTACTGTCTGATTGCTGATTGTTTGGAATATAACTGCATGAGCATTAAAGCTTGCTTCAAGAACCAGTCTAGTCCTGGGGCCTTGGGGCATACAGAGGCCGGCTCCATTACGGGGCTTTAAGCTGTTGTCCCCTGGCACTGTAGGTGGATCCAAGTCCTGACTGCCAACTGCTGGTGCATTTCCAGCTCTTTGCATGCTCTGACACCATCACCTTTCAATCGGTGACCTGGTTTGTGGAATTCATCTGGCTGCAAAATGATCCCTTCTCTGTCTAACCCAGATGGCAGTCAAAGCGTACTCTGGTTATTTTATACGCTTTGTTCAGGAAATGTCACTTGAACAATAGCTTGTTCAAGTTACGATAGTTTTGCCTGACCTGTATATCTAACTGCTACTTCAGTCAAGAAAGCCTTTTCCATTGATTCATTGTCTTAGAACACATACTAGTTAGTAAAATTTCATGCCGGTTTATGGATGTATATTGGACTAGTATTGACCTTTTCTTCCTCAGCTTTGAATTACATTATTGTCAGACCATATGAGAATTTTTGTAAAGCGGGTAGTTTTGAGTTCCTAGGTGAGCTACAGTGGAGTAAATTCCTTCTTAATTGTATTTGATGCTCCTAAATTGTTCTTCTGTATGAAAAACTCTGTGGCTCCAGACCCTGCCAGTCAGTTTGATATGCCACTGTGTAACAGGGTCAATTTTTCTACTTTGAATACCAATTTCTTGAGCAATTTGTTGAAAATTGTAGTATTTAACTTTTAAAAACCCCACAACCCTCAATAATAAATACGAGCTTTGTAATTTGTGAGTATATGAATGTATTTTCCAGTACTGACCTTGCCTCCTCTCTTTCTCCAGGTTTTTCAGGAAGAATTTGGTGTTATAAAATCTTACAACTTAAAGCCAAATGGAGATAAAATTCCAGTCACAAATCAGAACAGGAGAGGTACTTCAGTACATATTAACTACACATATTTGGCAGATTTAAGTTTGTCCTTTTTTTCCTTCTTATAAGCCTAGGTTTTCTTTGACAAAGTGTGAACATGAAATTACTGTAATCCTTTCTGGTATGCCTACCAATTTAATAGTATCTAAAATGAAATGCATTAATTTTTCTTAATTCAGTACAATTTGAGAGAGCACAACAAATGATTGTTTAAAATTATTATGACGTAACAAAATAAAATGTTTTTGGTTTTTAGAATACATCCAGCTCTATGTTGATTTTCTTCTCAACAAATCAATCTACAAACAATTTGCAGCTTTCTATTACGGATTTCATAGTGTCTGTGCTTCATATGCATTACTGGTAAGAATAAAATGAAACATGACTCTTCACTTCTGTTTCAAATATGTGACAATGACTTACCTAGATTAAATTACACTGGATGATTTTAGGATTCATGAATAATCTTGATTAATCAATGTAGTTGATTAATCCAACATAAGCAGAAGAAATTAAGCAGGTAATCAACTGTTCTCTGTCGTGTTCCATTGAAATCAGATAAATAAAGCTCCACAAGTTAGGTTTATCAGTATGCGTTCACAGACACAGGCTCTCCTGTGAATGTTTACAAGGATTCTCTGTCTTCCCTACAGTTATGAGCAGCAGAGCAACTATGTCTATGTGCTCATGAGTGACTGAAAACACCTATTACTTTTTGCAGGAAGAACACTCAGTGAGGTTGAGGTTAAACATTCTTCTGTATTCAGTCCTGTTTGGCTGTTGGAATGCCTTTTGTAATTTACACCATCCGTTGTGCAGTAAGAAGAGAAAGAAGAGGCAATTACAATTTGCATGAGATTTTCTTCATTCCTGTGAAATTAGCCAAGTATGACACGCTTGCAGCAAAGCGAGATGTGGCTAACCGCAGGGAAGGTTCTGGAAGGAGAATGAAAATCCATTGAAATGCCATGCCATACTTTCATGCAACTTAACGATGTTGTAGTAAATGAATAAGTAGGTTCTGCAGGTGTAAGTTTAGCGGTTGTTAAACATGGTTTATTGTTATGTGTATTTGCTTTGCACAGCACTGTGTACAACTAAGAGTCAAGTTCTGTCAGCCACTGCTACTCATCAACCTACACTGGGACTTTTCAGTGTAAAAGAAATGGAAGTTGTAACCAAAATTGAGATCAAGACCCTCCCTCTGAATTCCATATGTACAAACTTAATTTTCTTCGTGACCCATTTGTAATCTAATCAGATGACAAGCAAGTCAGCGTAACAAATGTAAGAATGAAAAAGTGAGGAACAAAAGAAATACAGTAAAATATGATGTTATCCAGTAATTTGCTTTTTACTATATACAGTAGTAAGAGATTCTTCAAAGTACTGAGGAATTAATTTTTCTATAAAACAGTATGTATCTAGGTTATAGATTTATATTGAATTATATCCTGTTAATGTTTCTATAATGCCAAAAGAAAACTTTAATCTGAATCTAGTAGCATTATTTCTCATCTTTTAAAAACATTATTTTCTCCTTAATTTCTGGCAGCTACTTCGTCCGGAAGAGGTTGAAATTCTTGTCTGTGGCAGTCCTGAACTGGATATGTCTGCTTTACAGCGAAGTACCCAATATGAGGGCTACCAAAAAACTGATCTTACTATACGGTATGCTTTTTTTAATTCTAATTACTGAGTTTAAAAACATCATAGAATGGTAGACCGTTATGAATAATCTCTTCAAGGATAATCTGAGAATGATTGAAGTTTTAAAAACCTATGTCCAAATAAGACAAAAACACTATTAAATTATCTATAAGTAGGAAGAGTTAGATCCTTAACAGCATAATGTGTTGCTGAATACCTTTAAAAGGTTATGATCAGATTGAAATGGAGGCAGTTTAAAAAGAGTAGCTTCAAATCCTGCATAGTGAAATCTGAGCCTTTATTTTTATTATCCAGTCTTCTAAAAATGCTTTTTCTCTTCCAATTCTATTTGATACTGAGGACATTTATATTAGTGAGTAGAAGGCATATATGTTTTTATAGAAAAGTGGGTTTGGGCATCATTTGACAAGACATCATTCCAAAATTCATAAAACATTGTACTTGTCAAGTCCTTAGGAATTTATTTAACCTTGCATATTAGGATACTACCAGTGTCCCATATATTACGCTATTTAAATTCTCAGTAAGTGACATTCATCATGTAGTACTTGCGGTTGTATTATTACCATAATACTGTTCTGTCATGGTGTTGCATCTTATACCATGTTCTTCTCCCTCTGCCCTGAACATAGATACTTTTGGGATGTAGTACTTGGATTTTCTCTTGACCTTCAAAAGAAGCTGCTACATTTTGCTACAGGAAGTGACAGAGTACCTGTGGGAGGCATGGCTGATTTGAATTTTAAGATTTCAAAGAGTGAAACATCCACTAATTGGTAAGTACTTTTCTGGATTTTTAAAATTTTTTGTTAAATTATTTCCTCAGAGCCCTTATGGTTCCTGAGTATCTTTTTAAAGAGCAGCAAACTAATGTATAACGAAAAAACTACATGGACTCCTTTAGTTTGTCTTCAAAATGTTATTATACCCATTTATCGATTGCATAAATTTTGCAGGTGACCATCTAATACAAAATTGATTTTCCAGTCAATGTTTACATTTGAGGCCAGGAATTCTTTATTTATAGAGATTCTTTATTTGTTTTCAGTTAAAATAAATTATTTGTTTAATCGTTCCTAACGTGACAGCTGAGCTAATGAAAATATACTGTGAATTACTATAAATTTTTCTGAATTCATTGAGTCCATTAGTCAGTATGTATAGCAGCCCCTGCGGTTGCAGAAAATGCTTGCATTCTTCCTTGATGGCCCCTGCGGTTGCAGAAAATGCTTGCATTCTTTCTTGATGGTCTAAATAAGAATTTTAACATGTATGGCTGAGAACATGTAGCATTCCTTTAGGATCTCTGGTGAGTAAGTGTATGGCTGATACAGAGGTTGCTCAGAAGAAATAGGAACAAAGCAGCCTTGCAATTTCCTTGTGAAGGTTAAATTGTTCATGCCAAGTTCTTATGTTTCTGGTAGTGTTTTATTTTGTATTGAATTGACTTGAGAAATTCCACATACTTTCCAGCTAGTATTTTCCTTCTCAAGATTGGAGAAACTCAGTTTAAATAATTTGGAAAGCAGTATAGAAAAGCTCACTGCTAAGCAGTAACTGCTGCTAAGCAGTAACTGCCGCTAAGCAGTAATTACTGGCTTTACCTAGATTTCTCAAACATTTAGGCTAATCAAAATACTTAAATGGAACTATATTTTTAAACTCAAAATTTTCTTGGGTTTTCTGTGGAGAGCTGAATTAAATGCATAAACAAAATAAATTTTGGTTTTGTTTTTAAATTTGGTTTATCTCATTACTGTGGTATTTTTAATGCTTTATTCAATGAGCTAATAACTGGTTCCAGTAATGTGTTAAAGGAGCATGAGGATCTGATGAAAAATGAAGAACAATCAGTCAACATTGAATCTCTGTTTAAGTTCACTCTGCTGTAAATTCTTTTTTCTTAAAAATGGGAAAGCGTATTTTGAAATAGTGTGCATTTTAAAATTAAGTAGGTCTGTGTTTTGCAAGATAATTGTTGAAGTCAGACTGCCTGCACAGGGATCAACGTAGACATGTTGGCAATGCATTGCTCACACAATAGGATCAAAGAATATAATAGCAATAAGAATTGCCAAATTAATATCCAGTTTCCCAACTTTCCAAATTCTGAAGCACATGACTCCAGTCTGATTAACAGATCTTTGCTTGCTTGCTTAAAGGGTGGGGAGGGGGAAGTAGCTTCGGTTTCCAGATCTGTGGGGATTCCACCCCCTTTCAAGAACGTTTGCTAATGACCAAAGGCCAAGCTGCTGCCTTTCAAAAGACTAAAGGCTTCAACGAAAACAGAACTAGAGAGCTTTTGAGTCACATACTAAAATTTAACTTTTGAGTGTCCAAGTTTTACAAATTTTTCAGTTTGTTGGGTAAATTCCAAATGTCAGGTTGAGCTGATCCATCCTCTCTCCCACCAAGTAACCAGTTGTAGGACAAGTCTATATCCTCAGTGCTGTCCTGTCTGTCACTTGAGAATATAAAGGGCAAGAAGATCCCGTAGCTTCTTTTTGCCTGTGGCTATGAGGCAGGATGTTAGTGGCATCTCCTACCCATGGCAAAACAAATGCTTCTGCTACTGAAGAACAGTTCTCGTCAAACTAATCCATTCTAGTGACGAGCAGAGTTTCTAGTGTTTCAGTCAGGCAATCCTAAGAGGCATCTGCAATATATATTCAAACTCAGCTCTCAGAAGAAACTCGCAACTGAAAGTGTTGGTATGGCTAAGACCAAAATTTGTGAACTGTTGTTTTTCCAGAGCTTCAATCAGCTCCTCAGTGCTCTGCACTGAGGCATATGTCTGTAAGGATGTGTTTTACCAGGCTGAACTTCGAGTTCTGTATCCTTCCAGTAACTGTGGTTCATCTAGGTGTCTCTATACCTACTGCAGGACCCACCTGCCGCCTTCATGTTGTGAATTCTGATCATATCCAGATTTTGTATTTAGAGAAAAACTGATTTTGAAGTCGTGTGGTACCTGGAGTTTCCAAAGCCTGGAAGGAGATGTTTCTGACTTAACAAAAAAAGAAAGGCAGGGAGGAAGTTGCAGGCAAACAAATTCACCTGAGGTGCATATGACCAACAGTGGTGGTGTTTATGTTCAACAGAACTTGAACCAACAACATTAGGATAAATGTTCCTTTTACAGGGTTTCTTATTTAAGTAATCTTTAACTGAAAATGTGTAGGCAGTTTGCAGTGTTCTGCTTCTATTGTGTTATTATTAAATGTGTTTTGTTGGGTTTTTTTAAATTATTTTAGGTTACCTGTGGCCCATACCTGCTTCAACCAGCTTTGTCTCCCTCCTTACAAGAACAGGAAGGAACTGAAGCAAAAGTTGATCATTGGAATTTCAAATGCAGAGGGTTTTGGTCTAGAATAAAATTAAATACTTCAAGAACAGCATTTTTATGTAGCATTCACTCTCTTCTAATTGTGCCTTTAAGCTTTTTGTTGTTATGTCTCTTGATACTGTGCCAGTCTTACCCAACTTAGATTGTTTGGTTTTTTTTAATTAAATACGAAGTGTGTATTTTTTCCTGAATGGCAATACATTTACTGCTTGCTTTGTCACAGAAAGTAGCTTTCTTCATACAAAAAGCTAGTCTATTTGATAAACGAAACCCAACTAAGAAAATTTCTAAGTTATAGTTTGTTTCTGTTTTTTCTTAATAGCACTTTATCATTAATCATAATTCCTTTACATCACAGGTATCCCACTGGGAGATAATATACAGAATATTTCTTTATTAGCTAATCCCAGTGGTAGAATGTTTTCAATTAACATGAATAATAGAAAAAAATGTAACATACAGCATGTAGCCATATTTTCACAACGGCAAATATGAATTTTAGTCTTTATAAAATGTATGCAGTTTTAATATTCTGGTTTTCCTTCTCAATGAAACAGGCTGTCTAAGAAGCATGTAAATAACTGCCTGTGAACAAATAGGGTTTTGATAGTGCCATTTACTGCTAAAAAACTATTTTTTATGAATAAGAGATTTTAGATGTTCTATATTCAGCTTTTACACTTGACTGTACAAGAGCGTTAAAAGGTACTTTTTTCAGCTTGAGGGGATTCAAGTTCAAACTACAGGTATTAAGCAACTTTTATGTTCGTTCTTTGACAGCAAACCAACCAGATCTACTGTAGCGTTATAGTAAACAAAACTAGATATTTAAAATTAATTCCACATATAGTGAAATATTTCAGGAAAAGAATTAAATCCACAACACATGGAAAACTGATATAGTGTATCATGCTATCATTTTTTTCAGCAACTTTGTTGAAAGTCTTAAGCTGTGACAAAAGTGAATACAATAACATTTCAGAAGAATGTTGAAGCTTTCATTAACTTGAAGGCCAGCATTTAAAGACAATGTTTTGTGGTTTTCACTGCACAAACTACATGAAAAGAACTCTTGGTATGCCTGCTCTGAGTTAGTAAATTAGGAGCTGGGAAAGAAACTGGTTCTAAAATGCAGATGTAATTATAAGTCTGGGTTTTATTCCTTAAATGGAAAGAATTTATCAGCATGCAGTATAGTATTTTTTTTTAATATGCATAGCTACTGTGTGTTCTATAGATTTTTCTTTCAGCTGAATGAGGCCCAGATCGTTCAAGACACTTTGGCATCTAATTTGACAGCTTTCCCCATTGACTTCTGCTGGGGCATGGATGCTTAGATATCTTGTAGTGGCTGTACTCAATTAATTATTTGCAATAAGAATAAAATATTATATTGTTCTCATTTTCCCTCTCTGTATTATTTGCATACAACAAACAGATTTACACATGATGAACAAATTAATCTGCCTAATCCGTAGTTTCAAAACTGTTGTGGATTTTCTTCAATAGCTAAGTGTAAATTTCATTTTATTCTATTTCCTAGAGAAGGTACTTGTGATTTTACTGTTTTATTAAAGCAGAGATAAATAGTAGGATATTTTAAAATATTTGGCACTGTATTCATTTTGCTCTCCTTGAAACCAGTAATAAAACTTCCATTGACTTCAGCCTGGAACAAAACTAGGTTGGCACGGAGAGTGTTAAAAGCAGCACTTCAAACGTGTGCATTTTACATCGTTTCTCCCAAATGGAGTTTTTAAAATAAATTTTAATTTACAGAATTTCAGATGTTAAGAAATAAATGAAACTTTCACCATTGCACTGAATGAACTAGATAGATTCAAGCAATGTTAAGTATTTAACAGCTGAATGTGGATGTAGGTAAGAAATCTGGAAACAAACACCTCCTCCCTTTCCCCTCTCTGTAGAATTGGATTCATGGAAGGTTGGCTTATGAATAAATAGCTATACAGTTTATCTGAAAACATGGCAAATTAGCCAAAATATTTTTTTATGGCTTAAGCCCACTTTTAATAACTATTTATCTATTATTGTTAAAATAAAAGCTTTATCTTCTTATTTTCACTGAATTGCACTTTGCCTTGGGTTTAGTTTTATTTATTGAAGCTTTTTTGATTTACTGTGTAATATTACCTCAGAATTCTAAAAAGGGTATTGTATTTGCATCAGTTTTTAAATAAGATTGTCATTCAATGACATTTTATATATTTCCTGATGTTGATAAATTAAATAGTAAATTTTGTATTTGTCAAATGAAAGCATTGCACTGTATTTATGAAATAAGCCTCTGATCATTTTAAAACTTTTCCTCAATGATGTTTTGTTGTTCTTTTGTCTTGCCCTGTAATCCAGCAAATCTTTTTTTATCTCCATCGTTGTTTTGTACCGTACAAAAGAAATCTGGTTTGTATAAACTTGTTCATTACTAAGTATCTATTTTTATGTATTAAAATTGTGCAGTCATTAAATCAAATATTTCAATTTCTGGCCTCACTTGTTTATTTCCAAAATTGATCATGATGGGTTTAAAAATATGATCAACCTATCTGCTTTTGTTTTATTTTTCTTTTGACACATTTTCTTTACGGTAACAGTTTTGCTAAAACATTGCATGGCTCACTGAAAAAGAACTGAGTTTCAACTACCAGACATACACCCAAAAGTATATTCCGTATTTATAGTCAAAATTACAGGTGTTCCAGTGCATACCATGGTGTTAACAATGCTGTAAAATAGCATGGATCCTCAACTTAATTTTCCTTATTTTTTTCACTTCCTCAGTTGCAAGATTACTTTGAAGTACAAGGAGAGACAAAGCCAAGCTGTTGTATGTTTTATCTTTTTCCAACTAATTTCAACACTAAAATCAGGAGGGGCAGGTAACAAGAACATCACAGACACAGGTGTTCTGATCACAGGACTAATATCTGACCAGATTCAAACTTGCTTCTTGTCTCCTTTGTACCACTCAAGTTACCTACAGATGGCAGCAAAGGTGAGGATCGAAACCAGTTAATTAGATGTCAGACTTTCCTCTTAACTAACAGTAGATATTGTAAGTACAAATAATGAAGAAGAAAGTTGTGTCTTATAAATGTATATCACAAATAATTTCAGATTTGCCAAATCAGCAGATATAAATTGGTTTCTAGCAAACGGATATGGAGGAGGGAGAAGCAGTTGCTTCTGTCTAGCGTTGGGTTTTGAAAATGTCTTCTCTTTCCATGAAGAGTTCCCTAATGTGTTATCGGGATCAATGAGAGACTCTGCCAAAGCCTCAAAGAGAGGGGATGGATCGTTACTGATCTCTGAACAGTCAATAGCCTCAAGACTGATATTTAGAAAGAGGCTTAGAAAACCTAGCTTGCCTTGTCCTGTTCCAACTAGGGATCAGATGGCTGGTGCTGGGGCTTAAAATTGAATGCAGTGTTTCCTTTTGATTTTTTTCTTTTTTTTTTTTTTTTTTTTTGCGCCAAAAGAGGTGAGGTTCCTTCTGTGTAGTTGTAGTTGGTGGTGGTACTGGCTGACTTGCTCCAAAAGCAAATGCTATATCTGTTGTTATTTTTCATAGCTGTAGTATCTAATATTCTCTCAGAATCATTCCCTGAAAAAACTGAAATATCTTAAAGGTCCCTCAGAGGCTCTGTTTTCATGTCCTGACTGGCAGACTGTAAGAGCATCTGTTTTTCCTTCTAGAGCACCTAGTTCTCTTCCAAGAAAATTTCTTTTTTGTTTGGGTCAAGTAATTTTCAGTTCTATTTGGATTTTTTTTTTCTGTTCGGGATCTGTGCTGTTGTATGTGTTGTTGAAGTTCCTTGCACTTTTAAAGATTCATAGTGTCTAGGAAAATAATAACGGGATGACTTGGACTGCCACAGCTGTTTCACTTGTATTAGAAATGTTCTAATTCATAGTCAGGTGGGTTTTGTTGTTAAATTAATGAGCAAAAATGGGCCCCCAGAGATCTGCACCTTTCAAATTGTTAATTAAATTCTTATTAAAGACTATAAACCCCAATGGCTTTATGTAAAATATAACAAGGGAACAGGGATGGCAAGGGTTATAATAGTTTGATATAGTTAGTGCATTCATAACTATAGTATGGATATTTGATTCAAAAATAACTTGTTCTACAAACTATATTTAGGAAAGAACGCTGAGGGCAAGGAAGATGGAGAGATTTTGTCTCTGAGGATCTGGTAGAGTAGTTGTTCATTAAACTCTGGAAGGGTGGGAGAAGTTCATGTAAGCCGGGCAGCACCTAACATAAGTTCAGTTCTGGACTCCTCGGCAGTACTAATGTTAAATAATACCTATGTGTGTAAGAATAGGATATATACGTTAATGGTTTTGTTGAGTGTTTCAGGAGTCTTATGTTCTACCACAGCAAGCCTTCATTTACCATTTTTCTTTTTGGCATCAATTTTTATGTTTTGATATTTGTAGTAAGTGATGAATAGACTATTACTTTCTGATGCAATATTTTCTTCCCATGAGAATCGTCCTAGATGAGGTAGATGTACAATGGTCAGGTTTAATTTATGGGCTTCTTGTTTATATGGTGCTTTGATTCTATAGCATGCTTTCATATTAACCAGAAGAAATGCATCTCTTCTCACAGAGTCCTTCGTGTCTTTACACTAGCATCTCTGGCTGCTACCACGCTATGGATAGTAACGATCCAGCCTCCGCTGGTCTCTGTAGGCTTTATCAGAACAAAATTATTTGAAACTATGTGTAAGTTATTCAGACCAGCTTGTCAATGAGTGAGTTTACTCTATGTACATCCAATCTCTTTGCTCTAGTGGAGAGCTAGAATATTCATTTATTGTGCTATTCATTTCGTGTCAGTAGTGATACTGTGGAGGGCAGGAACTGTGTTTTGTCCCCTGGAAAATCAATCTATCTAGCTGGATATAAAGTAGCCAAAGCACAGTCATTTTGAAAACGGTGTGGTTTAAACTCAGACATGTGGGTCTTGGCTCTCGTCTTCTAGTGATTTTATGTAACCTCACACACCTTATTTTCAAGGACTGTGGTGGCAGCATGTTTACTGCTTGGGGGTTTTAATAGCTGGCCTTGATTAGTAGGAAGGACGGGTAGATGAGCCAGTAACATATGCCACAGTGAGCAGAGAAGGCACTTAATTTTGTCATGTCACTCATCTACTTTACAGAGGGATCTTTTCCCGAATCTTTCTGGATTCCAAGATGGAAGAGTATCCTACTCAGATTTTAAATATTCCCTGACAAGACATGTTCTGTGATACTAAACGCATCATATTCATTCTTAAACATTTCACTTCATTAATAGAAAAATTAATGGCAGATAAATGTGAGCTATGTAAAACAGAGATGAGCACAAGAAAAATTCGGTTAGTGGAAGAGAAAAATCTACCTTCTTACACAGTAGTTCTATGGAATTGCTTTTGAGTTGCAGAAATCTAATTTTACTCCCTTAACTGATGAGGTTTAATTTTTCCAGTGATTAATATCTTAGAGAGTTTAAGAACTGGCATTATCTTTCTCTAATTCAATCACCATGTTAGATAAAGCTAAAACTTGAGTAAACGGCAATATTTTCCCATGTGCACCACTGTATAGTGCTTATTGCATTGTCTAATTGTACTGAAACAAATAAAATGCTCTGCATCACTTTTCTTTTGGAATTCTAACTTTTGTGGCAATTTTTACAGTGAAAGAAAAGCTTTCCCAAGCATTGAAAGCACTTGGTATTCATTCAAACTGAAGCTTTTAAAGTAATAACATACATTTGTTCCTGTTGCATATAAACAACCTCACTGCATTTTGTTTGGGGTGGTTTTGTTTTAGGATTCAGAATCTATTCAGTAACATATTTCTGCATATTGATTGAAATGCATTAAGCTATTATCTCAAATGGCACATTCTGGAAGGTGAAAATTCTCTTTCCAGTAGCCTGTGCTACTGGAGCTTACTGTAAATCTGTGAAAAGGTTTCCAAGTTAATAATTTCTTACTTTGCTCTGTTAGTTGCCAGATAGGGGCTCAAATCTGGCAGATTACAACCAAGCTGTGTTTGAATTATATAGCGGATGTTTGCTTTTGTCCCAGTGATCATCTCCTAGCCCATGCTTGCCCAGTTTCTGCTGGTGATGGGTTTCACGTGCTTACAGATTTTTTAAATGTATTTCAACACTGAAATATTCAATACCCATGAATCCTTCCTTTCAAGAAGTGTACTCAATTTCTATGATGTTGGCCAAGAACTCACAGGTACAGAACTAAAATCTCAATGAAATTCATTTAGAAGACCCAGTTTTATTTTCCTATACTTGATTTTAAGAGCTAAACATCATCCTATAACCAAAGCTGTTCAGGCAGCATCAACTCAGCTATGCTGAGAGCTGGGTCTTCTGTTCCTCATTCCCTGTTTGTTTGGGTTTTTTTTGTAAACTACTGTAGGCATGTAACCAAAATGTGAGATGCAATAGGAGTAAGTTTTTATACTAAAGTGATAGTGTTGGAATTTTTTGAGCTCTTTGCTTGATATCCCATCCCTATGTGCTAGCTGTAGTTGTGTATGTTTTCCATTTGTAACTGTCTGCAATGGCTATGCTGCAATTGTCAATCTGCGGGTGGAATTGCTTGCGTCATTTTTCATATCATTAGTTGCTCAAAAGAAAAAAGGAGCTTCCTGTGTTCCCCTCCCTTGTCTCTGCGGCACCAACTGATGCATCAAGGCTTTCATATTTTATGGTGCAAAGGTATTCTCAATTTATCTTTTGCCCTTGAATTTCTTCTCAATTTATTTGTTGCTGAATTTATTAGTAGAGCTTATTAATTATATATGACATAAGCACGGACGCTATGCTTAATCATGCATTCAGTTAGCATTTTCATACTTGTAGGTGTACCGTGAAGAAGAAATTACTACTTTCATGCAGCACAACCAATCCCTGGCTAATTTCTCCTGTCATTACTTATAGCCACAATCTACATTCTTTGCATAGTGATGCTGCTTTTCACTATGCTCAAGATCTACTGACGTTCATAATAAAACAGATATGTAATTGTAGAATGATAAAGAAATGGAAGCTTTCACTTTGAATTTCCCTAGATTAGGAAATCATCCCTTAGGCTATTTGTGACAAATTGTTTTTGTCTTTTTTTTTTACTAGACCTCAGGTTTTATTTTGTATTTTCTTAAGATATAGGGTAACTTAGGGGAATTTAACAGACATTTTAGAACTGAGTTGTCACATAGATGAATTATTTGGCTAGCTCTGTTGTCAGTCCTTATCCTACCTACATGCAGTCAATCCTCTATTTGCAGCACATTTTCATAAATCAAAGTGTTTGTAATATTAATGAAGAACACATAGATAAAGCCACCGAGAAAGAATAACAAGTTGCTATGTTTCTAGGGTACAACTTGTAAATGTGTCTTTGCCTCTTTAAAAAAAAAAAAAAAAAGACTACTTAAAAACACTGGTTCAAGGTGGTGGCAGGTGGAAGCGCAGAGTTGCTATGCTTCATCTCTCATTTCTGAGGAGCTACACAGAGGCTACATATTGAAGACAACCTGTCTGGGAGAAAAATCCCTGTGGGATCACACTACGAGTCTCAGATCAGTCATTGTAATTTGATCTCCTCTTCCTTTTTTTTTTGCAATTAGCTTATTATTTGAATTATCTTGGGGATGTTTGCTTTTTTTCCTATTGATCTTGTCACAGCCTGTGCTTACCTAATTTCTACTGGTGATGGGTTTCACATGCTCTCAGATTGCCAGAATTCAGATTTAAATTGAGCAATCGAGCTCCACTTACGAGATGAGAAAGAAGACAAGACTTGTCTTGGACTATATGAAATCCCACCCTATTTGACAATATTTAGAAAGCTAAAGAGTTAACAATCACTGCCTCGAGTCTGACCCATTTTTTACCAAGCCTGATTCCAGTGCTCCTGGGAGGTTTTGGTGTTTGCTCAGCTCGTGCCACGGACTGCTGTTGCTGCAGCAGAGCCGCCGCGGCAGCTGGGGCTTGGCAGCACGCTTCGCTCGGCAGCGCTCTGCCAGGGGCGTCGCGAGCTGGCTGCCTCTTCGCAGAGCCTGCAGCCCTTCGCTTCAGCTCTCTAAACGCTTCTCAGTTTTTCACGTTGGAGTCATTACCACTTGTTAATGTCAGCCAGTCAATGAAGGCTAGATCCCAGCTGAAGCTCGCTGAATATCTTGCCTCGGTATTCCGTGGTTGATTTCCCAACCCAGTTCAAACAGGTTTTGCTAGAAACTGATAAGTGGAGGTGAGCAGAGGAATTTGAAATGTAGGTTTATTGCCAAATTGATAGGATTAGTCGGTCAAATACCAGTCATTTCTTTTGAAGAAAATAATTATGGGGGAAAAAAAAAAATCTATCTGCTTTTTTTAGGTTTCACTTGTTCTTGTTTTTAGTATGTGGACACACAGCTGTCCTGAGAATGTCATAAATGCAAAATCCTGATGTGCTAAATTTCTGCAATTAGCATTCCTCTTTAATTAGGTGCATGTAGGTGTCTCTGTGATGACTTCACTCGGTTTGCACCCCCGTGTCTTTTCAGCTCAGGGGTCAAAAGAGAAAACCAAGAAGCAGGAGATTCTTGTGTTTTGGACGGATCAGATACTACTACCAAGTTGTCAGCCAGGTGGTTGGTGACTCTTCTTAAGCTTTTTAAATCAAGGTACTTTTGGAAATGTGCAATGTTGATATCATACCTTCATTTGTCTTAATTATAGCAGATTAAAAGACAAAACATGTGCAGCAAATGCTATCTTAGTGCTTTTTGTTAGTAATAGCAAAGAATTTTTGACATAGCTTATCAAACCTAAAAGCAGTGATATAAAAAGAATGTGGAAATATATTGCTTAGATCAGAGCTTCATCAAAATTATTGAATATTATTAGTCCAAAGCAGCTAAATAAAGATGTCTCATATTATCTTAACATGCTGGGCATTATATGTCTATAATAGCTTGTAAAACTGAGTAACAGCCTTTCCAGTCCCCCTCAATTACTTTTTTAGGATAGGCGGATTGTGAAGAGAGAACCACAGAAAATACTCAACCGCACATTGGCAACTTGCATATAATGAAAAAAGGTTTGTTTGTTTTTGTGTATTGAAGGGTGGGGTTTTTTGGATTTTTTTTTTTTTGTTTTGGTGGTTTTATTGGTGGGGTTCCCAGACTGCCCACAAGCAGAGCATAGGATGGCTTTGGCTGAAGGGAATTAAAAAACAAGAGGTTACTCTAGGGCAATGTTCTAGTTTGTAACTACTCCCTACCATCAGTATTACATCTAGCCAGTAGTGTAAGTGCTTATTTCACTAATGACTTAGTTTTATAGCAAATGTGTCTGATTTTTGCAGCAAGGTAAACTAATATACATCAGAAATTACATCTGATAAATAGAGCACCCATCAAATATAGGTACAGGGTTTTGCATACTTAGAGCTATTCAAACCTATAGCAATCCTCCTTTGTGCCTTCAGAACCTACCTGAGGTTTTGTTTGATCCAAAATTGCTGATAAAATTTAATGGCTAATTTCGGCTCATGAGCTTTGCAGGGAGAAATATTTGATTTACAAAGTGAGGGAGGTGTCATGCCTTTCCATCCTTTCCATTCAACACTCAGGTGGTCAGAGCATTTACCAGCGATGGGGGAAGTGGCATTCAAGTATTCTGAGGGCAGGATTTGGACTTGTGTTGCCCATAGCCCATGAGTTCCTAAATCTGTGGTTTGCATCAGGCAGAGGGAGCCTGGCCCTCTCCTACTCAAGGTGAGCCCACTGAGTTGGTCAGGGAGCGCTGTGTTCTCCCACCATCGTGAATGCTTGTATGAGCTCTAGCTTTTAACTTCTGCGGTTGCTCTTGTTCAACACCTCCAAGTGGAATAAAAGCTTCATTTCTGACTCAGTGCGAACCAGGGCCTTCTGTTTCCTTACTTCAGGAAAATAAAATAGCCCCCGCTGCACTTTTATCTTGATTTGATCTCGATCTTTGTTTTCTTAAAATGCTTTGGTTTGGTGGCTAAACCAAAATATTAATCATGCTCAGGAGTCCTGCCTGAAACCCTCCCTCCCGCTCGCAAGGCGGGCGTGACCCGAGAGGAAGGCAGAAGGGGCTGACAACGGGAAAGCATTCTGCAAAGCGTGGTAAGTCTAATCACTAAAGTACGATCATTCTTCATGTCTCAGTATGAAATTTCCCTGAGCAATGTGCAAAAATAACAAGCCAGAAAGACCTTACTGGCTGAAAATACAGAGAATACTGTGAAAGCCACCATGGTAAATTGTTTGGTTATTACATAGCACTAACTTCTTTTTTATATCGAACTCAGAAAATGACATGTTTTATTGTAATATCACCACTATAATCTTTGGGCTGTATTTAGCTGTTTATGTAACATCATAAACCTTCGAACGAGGCCTTGCCTGGCCTCTGAACCATCAAAAGGGTTATTTTCTGTGGGGAAACTGCCTGCTGTCTGGGGAGGACTGGTGCGGAGTCAGGCTTTGAGCTGGATAGCCACTAAGTGGAGCAGGCAGGGAACCTCTGGGTCCCGGACTCAATTGCCCTTCACATCAGGTGTGGAGTTTCTTTCCTGGTGCCAGCTTATTTGCAAATGTTTTCTTGTGTGAGAGCAAGAGACCTTATCACCAATTCTTACTGCTACTTTTCGATATTCCAGTCCGCATCCTGCACTGTGTAGAGTAATTCTGTGTGAACAAGTGCAATTTAAGGCATCCTAAAATTTCCACTTCTATAGCATATGGAGAGATTTGTAAATGTAATTTTTTAGTGGGTGTTTGCAAAAGCCATACCAGCCAATGCATGCTTATGAATGCTTTCTAGGCCATTTCTTCTGCAAAACTCTGTTCTGGATTGCAGATAATTAAAGAAAGAAGTTTAATTGTTCAGTTTGGTGTATGTTTTTTTCAGATTTTGTTAGTAGAAAAGCCTTTGCACTTCAAGTGCTGGAGGAGAGCATGCCTATGGCATTTTGAAACTATTTTCATCACAGAAGAACAGAGCATTTTGCACAAAATCACATACAGGATTGAACCCAACCTGGATTTCCTGACTTCTGGTTCTCTGTTGTACTTATTAGCTGTTTTTTTTCATGTAGACAAATGAAATATAGACAGTTTTGAAGAATACTGTGTTGAAAAATAGGCATTTGGAGTCTCTATGAAACTGAATTTTTAACATGCTTTCTAAGCTCAAAATAATCCATTTTGATTATAAAGCTTCAAGCAGTTTTGCAGAGATAGGTGTTGAGAACACTGTGTCATTTGCATTATGAAGCATAACGTGTTGAAGTCCTTATTCAAGCCCGTGAAAACGCTTGCTGACTTCGGCAGGCTTTGGATGAATCCCATATTTGCCAACTTGTAAAAATACTGTCAATATAGAACTCGAGTTTTGACTGTAGAAATTTCAGTTTGACAACCTAATTGGTAAAGACTTTAATACAAGTATTTATACGCTCACTAGTTTACAAAATATGTTCCCCGAACTTAACAACTTGATCATTCATTCTTTCCTTATTTATGAAAATCATAATTTTGTGTATAGAATTGCAACCTGCACAATGAAAAGGCATTTTTGAAGCTTTAATTTCTAATATTTTCCCCCTTTATCAAGCTTGGATGTTTTGTGAGTGTTTATACCCGAAGCATAGAGCATGCCAGAAACAAATAAAGCCGTTTTCCCCTCTGAATATTCCTAAATTGCCTTATTATTAAGTTACTACTTGGAATACCCTTGAAACACAAATACCCTCAGTTTTAATTGAGGAGGTGTTTTGTTTTAGGTATCAGAAGGTAAATAGTGTTCCTGTAGGTTTCCCCCCCTGCCTTGAAGTACTACTACACCAAATATTATGCATCTTTTTCAAGAGACCTCCTGTTCTTTAATGAACCGGGTTTTGTCAAGGCAAGTAAAATAGATTGAAATGCTCTTGTAACTCTCCAGTCTGAGGGGAGGGATCATAATAAGTTTCAGGAACATTGTGGTTCTGAATATACTAAGGAGAAAAATCATCAAAACAGAAAAAAGAAAAACAGCATGAGCAATTATGTGCCTGTTTCCCATGGGTATTTATGCACCACATATTTAAACTTTTTTACGTACATCCTATTCAGTAAAAATTAATAGTAACATAAATTAGCTCCAGTTCTATGTTTGGGCTCAATTGTGCCTAATCACTTTCTGATATAATCCCCTAGCTCCAGACAAAATTCTGCCCAAGGTGAATTTGATAATTTCCTAACACGAACTCTGCTTCGCTGTCTTCTGTGCAACTACCCTGAGGATGCGGCTGCTGCCGAGTGTGCAGACCCAGTCACTAATCTGCAGGCAACAACTTGCATACGAACACTGTCTTTCAGAACTGTTGACTGCCTTTCAATGTTTAAAGTTTTGAATGATCAGGCTGAATTAATAAAGTAAATCAATGTCCAGAATGTGTAACCTTTGCAGTTTCTGCAGGTACGTGTTTGTATGGGTATCTCAACATGGGCTTGTATAACTCATCACCTCTAACTTCATCAAAATCATATTTTGTAAATATTCTCATACAAAAAAGACTACTTCTCCAGTCTAATTTCTTTTTATTTATTCTGAAATAGTTATTTTTTTGTCCACTAATCACTTAGTCTGTTGCTCTTTTTCCCTCTTTTTTAATAGGAGATTAGGTGTTTGCCAGTTGTCCTCTAAACTCATTGAAGAACTTTGACTCTGTCCAAGGCAAGAAATGCTGTTGATAGGTTGACATGGAGTTCATGTGGGGAGCTTGCTCAGGTCATGTATATTGTCAGCACCAAAAGCTGAGATTCACAGCATTAGCAGAAAGACAGCTATTTAAACAAGCAGAGCCATCCTCCATCCTAAAGGTGCGAGTTCACACTGGGCAAGAATCCGCCCCAAGCTTTTATCTCCACATTAAATCCTCATTCTAATGTGAAGGAGTGTTTGCTCAGAAGAGTGCTGACAGTTAAGATGGGGAAAAAAAAAATCTGTGCTTAAAAACTCCCGAAAGGATTTAATCTACAGAAACATACCCAGTCTTGCATTATAAATTTTTTAAATCACTGTTAAATGTTTTCTTTTCCATTATCTAAGACCAATCCGCCACCTAATTACGTCATCTTTTAAGTATAATTAATGCATTCTTGAAACACAGTAGAGATTCCACTTAACGCTGGGATTTGTGCATTATAGACATCAGACTGCTTATAGTACAGAGCACCCTGGTGTCTCTGGCACCCACTATACAAAGATGGGTCCGTGGGCTCTGCCTCCCTGGCCCCTCTGGCCCCACAGGTGATCTGGTCCATCAGCAGGAGCTTCCTCCTGGCAGAGGGCTGCGCCTTCGGTCCCTGTCCCACAGCTCACTCCCTTGGCAGTGCTGCCGCACTCCTCCGAGTCTTCTGGCAGCAATCTGCAGGGGGAGGGACTGAGGTGACCCACCATCGCTGCTCCAGGACGGAGCCAAAGCCTGTTTGTGAGCTGGATTGGATCTGCAGCTGAAGAAACAACCTCTTGTGCCAAGGCTATCAGTAACATGGCTCTGCGAGTAGTGGGTTAGTGTGACTTGGCGATCACCGGGCACACGTCAGGCAAACGAAAATGCTATTTCAGACTTCTCTTGAAGCATCTTTCCAATATTCTCACTGTCACGTCTTATTGCAGACTTTCCTCTTAAAGGCTAGCGCAACAGCTTACAAAGAGATGGGGGATGAAGTGAAACAAACCAGATTTTACGTTCTTTCTACCTAAAATTTCTTACTCTGTGAATTTAAATTCGCATTAGGCCTTGGCTCTGACAGCAGCTACTCCTGAGCCTCCCATGAGCAAAGTGTATTTGGCTGAGCCCACTCACCAGGGTTCACAGGTTTTTTCTTCTTGCAGCAGCAGGACTTTCTGAACAAGCATAGACAAATGAGGAGGAAAATGGCAGACAAGGTAAAATACCCTTTTCTTTCCCTGTGCGTTCCCAAGTCCTGTATTGTTACCAGTTCAGTAAGACCATGAGTGATCACAGGATTCAGAAGAATACAAAAGCCAACTCATCTATCAAGTGCCAGGAAAAGAAAAACAACCCACCAAATGGAAATGGCTAATCTGCTGCGTCAGCCACAGCACATCGTAGGAGCCTGCTCATCCCTCTGTTGCCAATTTACGGCTGAAGAGCAAAGCGTCAGCATCTTGAGCAGCATATGGCAAGTGGCAGCATTTCACGCAAATCATAAGGTCTTAGATATCGCAATAACTACGCAAGGATTTCATTAGCAAGGCCTGTCCTTTTTCCCTAAGGCCGGTCATCATCGCAGACTTGCTAATAAATCTGGTCTGAAAGTTATGTATCTGATCCTAAATTATCCTTTCCACCAACTTTCTGCAAAACCCAGATGGGGATCTAACTGCCATTCTGCTTTTTCAAGCTTGCCTCAGGATTAGTATTATAAAAATCAAATAGGAAGGTAATGAAAATACATCTTCCTGGCAGGGTACATGCTCTGGGGCAAAGTCAGTTAATGCAGAGATTAAATTCAAAACTGATACATGCATGATAAGTCTGGATAATATGATTTGCAAAATGATACCATACTTTAGATTCAGGCTCTGATACCTTTTGTGTGTCTGCCTTCTCTGGGAGCAGAGTCTCTTGTGGACCACTGAGGTACCGAAGTCGTCCTTTCCAGCAACCACACACCGTACGTGGCTACATCAACCAAAGCTGGTAAAGCATCTATTTATTTAATCCCCACCTAGGAGGCTATTAAATTCACTGGTATTCTGGGACTGACAATTGGTTACTAATGCCTCTAGTACTTCCACTGCAGCTGGCATTTATACGAATAAAGATACAAATCTAGCTTTGAATTTAACTCATTTCATGCTATGAGCAAAAAATATGTTTGTGGGAACTTAGTATGACAACATGTATTCACATTACATGATACATCAGTTATGCAGGTATCCTGGAAAAAAACGTTTTAAGGTGTGTTTAATGGGCAAACATCTAAAGATACAAAGGTAATAATCTTTGCCATCTTGCAGTAATTCATTGAAGTACATTTGTAAGGTAGCAAAAGAATATGTTTCTATAACAGTTCTATAACTGCTCAATTATAACGATAATAGTGAACTATATTAAATAGAATAAAGGTGAATTCTCTCTCATTCAAGTACGAAATTGCTGATTTGCAGAAGGAAATAATTTTCCTGACAAAGGTCCAAATGATAATTTAATGCTTTATAACTGGACTTTTCAGCCTTGCTGCAGAACTCTCTCGCAGGGTTACAGGTCTGGATGAAAAGAACATGTAATAATTCTTGATAAAATTCTGCAGACTTCTTACTATCATTTCTGTGGGACTCTTTCTATAAAATTCTAGCTTCTTTTTTGTATTCTGTGAGATTTTTCCATAAAGTAATTACCGTTTTTAAGTTTCTCTTGATTTTTCCTGTTCTTTTTTTCTGTTCACAGACATACGTACACCTTGGAGAGTATGTGCGAGCGATTTGACAGGAAATTAAGGGGTTTTGTGATGAAAGTACTGGCCTGAAGCTCCAGATATCTGGACTCAGCACCTGGCTCTGTACCAAGGCTTTTGAGTGACCTAGAGCAGGCAGCGGCTGGCACCCCGGCGCAGCTCTGCGAGGCATGGGGAGCAGACAGGCCATGTTGGACACAGAGCGTGGCTCTGGGCAGGGCTCGGTGGCTCCACGCTACACCTTCCTTCTAGCCAGGAGATGCAGCAGCAGCCCAACCAGGCCTGAGGGCACTGAGTTGCACCCGGCGGGACCACAGCTGATGCTAAGCCAGGTTTAGGCAGCCTCACCAGCATCCCACTGACCTGCCCCAGCTCCTGTTTAGCTGGTGAGCAGACCCGCAGCTCCTCGTGCAGGTGTCACCCCTGGCACCCGCAGACCCCGCACAGCAGCACCCCCCCACCCTTGGCAGAGTGTGGGGGCCCCTTTAGCTCTGTCCCTGCCCCAGGGATTCATCCCAACCGCAGCGATATTCCAGTCACTCTCCTGTAGCCTTTCCCAAAGCTCCAGTGATGCTCATCTCATCTCAAAGGCCATCTCATTGCAGCTCCCAGGTAACTCCTCCAGATAATGCCTGCATAAATGGAGGCAGCCACAGATCTCTCTCTAATAAGGTAAACATGATTATTTTGCTTTGGGGTTTAGTGTGGCTAACTCATTCCCTGAGCTACATATTTTGTGTGTGACATTACTTTTGTAAACATCAGTATGCTTCGTTATTGCTCTGTTTTGAAAGCCAATTGCTTTCAAAACAGGAATTACCAGGAATTATGGTATGTTGTCAGCTTTCTCAAATGAGGCTGCAGCAAGACTGGAAATTATTGACCCTACAGTAAATCAGATAATCCCCCTAGGCTTCAGTTTCTCCATATGAAAAAGTGGGAGCAATGCAGGGTTTTAGTAAAAGCTCTGGATACTGAAGGACACCAGGTAGTGGAGAACTGCAGAATGTGCCTTGTTGCTTGCTCAGTAGTCAGGTAATCTCACCAGAATTAACCTTCCTCAAAAAACGTTACCTCTGGATGCAAATTATTATTTGTTTTAAGAATGTATATGTATCTGAAAGGAATGATAATACGCTGAGTAGAATGAAGATAATTCTGGACGTAGAACAAACATAGCTGAGCTTTCAGCTGGGGTCAGTGTATCTTGATGCCAGAATAAACACACTCTAGTTTTTCTTTGGCCTTCCTTTGGAAAAACTAGCTGAGCACACATAGCTGCCAACTTCTGTTGGCTGAGTTGACACGCTTCTTACAAATACAGATTTAACTCAGCCAGTGATTACAATAGACTTTCTTTGCCTTTATATGGTTGTTTCATATTTCTCTGCATCTAGCTCAGCCTACTCCCAATTATGTCTTCATAGATTAAGAAACAAGCTTTGTGTTTCTGGGCATCCTTTGCAATTTTCTTAAAATAGTGTGACAGTGACGCTTTTACGCTTGAGGGGTGCTAAACCCATGACTTCTAGTCAGATGTTGAAACCTGATAGCATCAATAAAGAATGATGCTGAATAAGTATTAGAGCAGCCCCCTTTTCACCCGATAAATCTGTTCTTGATCATTCTCCCCTCAGATTGATCCATATTCAGCTTTTAAAAAAATGTTCTTAAATCAGCAGCAGACTTTGTTCACACATGGAATATTTCTTTGTCCAAATCTTCACCATATTTAAGCAGAAGGGTGTTTATGTTCCCCAAAGAAAGAGTTTTCTCCAGGACATGGTCTGTTAGCATTGCATTAGGAGAACAAGTCTGGTAGCTGGAACACACATCTCTGTGCTACTGACTTCTCTCTTTACCCAGCATGAATAGATGTGCAAAATGGTGTGTGACTATTAACCCATATACAACGGCTCCTGATGACCCCTGATTTCCACTCTCTGTAGTGGCAAGTACCACTAAACATTGCTTTTTTTTTTTCTCCCGGGTTAGGACTGTCAGAAGTTCAGTGGTTACCCCCTCTTTGGCAGATGCAATAGATAGAAGGGGAGGTACAGTCAAGCAGAAGAGGCAACAAAAACAGGTGAGAAAAGGTATTGGGAAATGTTGATATAACCAGTATTTGTCACTAGCCTATTCTGCTTGCAATAATAGATTGTTACTTTTTCCATCCTGATAATATCAGTGTGGTCCCAGCCCAGTGCCCATGAAAAGAGTCTTTCCAGTGCACTTACTTAGAATGAATCCAAACCAGGGTAACACAAGGAAGACATGTATCATTACATACTACGTGTATTTGTCTGGCATGTGTTAGATTTTCTTTTTTATCAGTTATAAAGACTGCAGTGCTTTCAAAAATTTCTTTTTGTGGCATTTTCCTATTTCAGGTATATTTTGCACAATATTATCTAAGCTGAAGTCCATTGAAAACCTGGATGCATTCTTGTAACTCGCAATCACCTTTAAAATCCAAGACAAATCAGTCAGGAACTAAGAGCAAAATAGTACATTGGCCAAAGTAAAGAATTAAAATCCTCTGGATTGGAAACACTTCTTTCCATGGCAAGCACTGCCTTGCCCTCTTTTATTTGAGAGGTCAGTACAGGAAAGTACATAGTTTGTATAGTAAGAAAGTACAGCCAATCTCTCTGTATTTGATGGTGATTTTCTGCTATAAACCAGCATTATCTCAGGACACTCCTTTGTTTCTTCATGGGAAGCTTTGTAGAGGGCAAATAGGATAATGTCGTGAGTCTGCAAGAGTCAGTGTAACAATACCACAAATTCCCAGCCAGCCTCAGCCTTCGTTATTCCTGGGTCAAAGCCAGGTGCTGGGGTGCTAGGAGTGTTGCTGTCATTCCTTTTTACCAAGTTGCCTTTTGTCTGCCACCACTTCCTTACCGCAACAGCCCTGCTTTCCCTTCAACAACAACTGGTAAGGTGTGGTCAAGTTTGCACTGTCTGGCATTCCACTTGCTGCAGCCCCAGCACTGCTGCTAGGATCATTAACACCACTGAAATTCCCTAAAGTCACAAAATTCCCTAAAGAAGGGTTTAACAGAACAAGAAAATAATGCTGGCAAAGGCAGGAAAGCGCAGGCAGGGTTGGGGATGTTTGGGCAAGAAAATCCTGAAGCTGCTTCAAAAGGGGAAAGCTGTGGCCAGGGAAGAGTCCAGCTCCTGGGGGCAGCCCCTGCTTGGCAGGACCTCACCTGGACTTCCTATATTGGCAATTTGCACCAGATTTCTATGCCTCCCACACCCTGGGTGACTAGGGGAAAGGAGAGAGAGACACCGTGAACCAGCAGTGATGTGTGAGCAGGTTGACTCAGCCCAGAATCAGGCTTACCCACTGGCTGAAAGCGAGGACGTTTCGATACCAAAGGTATGGCACAGGCACTCCCAGCTGGCTTTTCTTTGCCTGAAATAGCTGAATGTTTGCCCTAGCTCCGTCTTTTCCTTTCTTTCAGCAATATCCATTTACCTCACATTAAAGTATGCAAAATAGCTTGTTTAGATAACATGAGCCTTATCAACATGTTATCTTTTCAACACAGCCAATTAACCCCAGTCAGAGCTACATTAGTCCACTACTGAAATAAGACACAGTAATTTCTAGCCATACAAATCATGCAGAATGAGGATTTTGGCCACTGAAACAAAAGCACCTTATACAGTTTTCTTATTCCTAACACTTCAGCAAGAATTGGGTAAGGCATTTGCTCTTGCACGGCAAACAGCTGCCTCTGTTCACTTAACTGGGAGGACCAACAGCTCTGACGAAACTCAGAGTCAACAGAGAGGTTCCAATTGGCATCCTTCAAAATTCAGGGGTGCACTGACGGGCTGCATTTGGAAGAGCTATATCACTCTTAGTTCCTGTGTTTTGTGTTTGTGGTGGCATGGATCCTCTCTGTGTCTGAGTTCATATCACAGCTGTGTACCTCTGGGATATAAATATTCATTGGTAAAACATAAGTGAAGATTTACTCTGTAGCATAACTACTCAGGGTTGGCTTCAGTTCCAGCGTGGGTGGATGAGACCTGTGTGGTCACATCACATGAACAGGGTTGTATGCAACACCAGGCAGCACTTTGGCTGTTTGCAGGTGAGTCTGTGTTTTCTGTAGCCAGAAAGTGCATCTATATGTTCACGTACCAGCTTTCTGGAAAACTCTGGCCACCTGACCTCATGGCTCTTAGCAAAATAATTTTAATATATCAGCTGTGAGGATTATATATTTTCCTACATTTGCTATGAATGTTGTAAACAACGTGCACGCATTTTTGCTAAACAAAATCTGTCTTTTTTTTTTACTGTTCTTTGAGATTGTAAAAACTAAACAGATTCTTGTGGGACTGAAATGACAATAGGACTGCCTGTCAGTTAATGAGTTCCAGGATATTTCCATATTTAATAGCTAGTACGTATGAAGACAGAATGAAAGGCACTTTGATTTCTTTTTTGGCAATACTGCCTTTAAAGAAGTTTAAATGTTTGCTTAGAGGCCACTTGAAATGCTTGCTTGGGGAGGCAGGAGAGGAAGGGAAGACCTCTAGTTCATGACATGGTTTTAGTTCGTTAAACTGGGGAGTGTTTACATTTTTGTTTGCTAAATGTGGAAACAGCGCATGTCTTTCAGCTGAAAGTGGCATCTGGGAAAGCGTGTTGAAATAGAAAAAGCACAGAGCAAAGGAATGGCTTATTAAGCTGCAGCAGGGCTGTCTTGTATGTTTCTGGAAGACATTAGTGGGAGAATGTGTTCTAAAATACATTAAGAAAAAGAAGCAGCTCACATTTCGTAAGCGTTTCGTGTTGTTCATATATGGCACACCATTTTGTCAAGAGCTGTATTTCTTCCATAACTAGAAAAGTCATCTCTGCTTTCTACTGCAGTAACATTAATGCTGCAGAGGCCACAACAAAGGCTTATGGCTTTATTACTATTTCCTCGCATGTCTTATGACTTAATGTTTAAGTGTCATATCACAAAATCCAAGTTTACACGTGCTGCTGAACAGGGCTGATGGAATTGAAGCACTGCGATGTGCTGACACGCTTTGGCGGTTAGGGACCATTTTACTGAAAGCAGAGTCAGTAAAGTCAGACTTCAGTCTGCTGGAAGTCTGCTTTGTGGCATCTCCAATGTGGAGCAGAGGCTGAAATTCACTGCAGGGCTTCAGAGATCCCTGTAACATTTTGGTGATGCCTGGGGGCCCTGTACCTGAGCTAGAGAGGAAGGGTCATCCTTTCAGTCCCGGGAATGAAGTCAGCACTTAATTACCATAAAAAGAAACATAGAGTTGTGATACTTCTACTCCAGCCTCTAAAAACATAGAAAAGCTATCCACTGCTGGCTGTCTTTTGAATTAACGATAATTGGATTTAAATGTGATAAGATGTCACTAATAGGATAGCAGGAGAAATCTGTGTCATACACAAGGTGTATAGATGGGGCGAATACCGATATTAACACTGGCAACAAGTAACATCTTAAAATATTGGCACTAAAGAGAAACTGTTGGGGGGGGGGGGGGGCATTTTTTGAAAGGACAATCTGAGGTGGTGTTTTTGAAAAAACAAAGGACAAACCAGTCGTGACATGCCTCGGGGTTATCCAAGGTGGGCCAGGGCTGGGGAGGAAGCATGCAGGGCTTCAGCAGCACACAGCAAAACTGCCGAGTGCCAGGACCTTGCTCCTTTTCCTGAAGCAGGAGGAGCAGCCTTCAGAAGTCTAGGAAACCCTGCTGCAAATGAAGGGAAATGGTTGTCCTGGGCTTCCAGGTGAAACCTTCTCAAATCTGTGCACTAGCACAAACTACACAGAGAAAAATGGACCAAAAAGATGTACCTAGTGTTTCCCTTCACCTTCCCAGCTGCAAGGAAAGGTAGGTACAATGCACGTTCAGGCTCCCATTTGACAAAGTACTATCTATCTAAACCACACATAAAGCTCAGCGTGGACTAAAATTCTCTATTGCGTAGTTGTAGCCATCTACATCTGGGCTCTGTGGTACTTTCAGCATAAGCTGCATACCTAAAAAAATAGTACTGTTGTATTGGGGAAGGAAGAAGAAAAAGAGGGAATGAGAATATCGGTGCCTTCACATCCCAGCTCCAGCAAGCAAATCTAACTATTTTTGCGAACAGCCTTCATCGCTCTAAATTCATCATAAGAGAGCTGAAGCAGAGGTCCAAAAGACTGATTTTGGCAGAAAATGCAGACTAAGTGAGAAAAGATTCTGCTTTTGATTGTTCAGTCCCATCCTGAGGTCTGCAAATTAGCCCATCAGACAGTTATTAATTAACATCACGCTACAGAAAATATCTTTATTCAGGAAAACATAAAAAGGGCTTGGGCAATCCATTTTAGGTCAACAATCTAAACTTATCATTAGGGTAAACTTTTCGCTAAAATTCTGTGATTTTTTTTTTTTTTTTTAACTTGAAAGGTGCTCAGAGAGGACAGAACCGTTTAGTGAATCAGATCCAAGAGATATTTCACCAATGCTCAAGGCAGACGTTATCAAGAAGGATCATTTGTATTGGCAGTCCTTCAAAGGTTACCCTCTAACCATGCTCAAATCAGGTTAGTCCCACAGAGAACTCCTACTTTATTTTGGGCATGGCTTCAAAGTCTGCAGCCATACAAGTTAGAAGACGACTGTTAAATTTTAACTGACATTACAGTTTCTTTCTAATCTGTTAAACTCGACTAACCTGTGATTGGCAAATACATATTTTTAGACATCTGCATGTTAGTAAACACATGGAGGCTGATCAAGACAGTTCTGCTCCCCTGGGTTTTGAATGCAGCTTTTTTAGTAAAAAATTGGAATGGTTTCATCTTTAATGGATTGTAAGAATTTTTTCTCCATTTAGCCAACTTAGTTTTACTTTGTTTCTTTTTGGAAAGCTTTAGCATGTATTTAACATGGCTCTGTAAAGCTGAGAATCCTCTTTCCCTCATATCTCCAGTCTTCCTTCCTGAGCAGCAATTTTCTGAAACACATCACTTTGGCCTGTCACTGATTGAGCATTAGCTATTCTAAAAATGTCCTCTTTGTGTCTAAAGGGATTTGGTCTGGCTGCCTGACATAAGGCTGCGAAAAACAGCCCCCAGCTCTCTCTTGGTCTGCCGCATGCCAGTGTGGAGCCCAGGCTGTCACCACCCAGGTATCCCACGGAAGATGCTGACAAGCTGCACCACCTTCACTTGTGAAAATTGCCAGAGTCAAAGGGAGGGATGGGAAGGATATTCTGCTTTTCCTAGAAGCAGGATGCGCAGCAAACTGGGCGCTGTAACATCAATGCTTGCAGCACACTATAGATGGACAAAGAGGCTGCATGGACCTAATCGATGTACAGTCTACAAAATAAATATTTGAACTGAATCAGGCCTCTTAAGGCACTCTGTTCATGTGCAACATGCTACATACACTGACTGCTGTCCCAGTGACACAGTGAACGAGAAAATGCACCACACAGATGCACACGCCCTCGTGTTTCGAGCTAGCTTAAAATTCAAAAGATCTTTGTAAGCTTCTGTTCTGTGCCCATGACACCTGATCATCCCCTGTAGTCAGAAGGAGGTGGGCACATTTTCCATAAATTTACAAGCATTACTGAAGTTTGGCATCATCGTTACAGTTATACTTTAGGAGATTTCTTCATTCTTAAAAACTTTTTAAAACCACAGCCTAAAAGATGCACCAATACTTTTCTCCCTGTGACGACTAATACTGCAGGGTACCCCAGGGAGAAATATGGGTTGTACAGGGCTCTCTTGTGCTATATTTTCTTTTTCAAAGGTATTTTTATTTCTTCAAAGACCTATTTATGGAGTTAAAAAAATACATCAGCTGATCTTCTCACTGTAGGTTTTTCCTATATGGTGACAATGCTATGCAAAAAATATTTTTTCTATTTTTTCAATTTTCTGAGGCCAAAAGAATGTAATGAAAATCATGAGCTAAAAGATGCACCAAGATACTTACATTCACTGGAACATAGGCCCCAGCAATGTGCTTTTATAAAGTATAAGAATTTACTTTCGATAGAACAGACCATTAATAAAAAGACCATTATTAAAAAGAATCTAATATAAACACATTACAGCTTAGACCAGAGCTTTTACTGAATTAATTCCTAGTTGAATAAAATGGCGGTGTTTAGAATAATGTCTAATTTGATTTCAGAACTGGCATTGATGGAGTATCCACCATAGGTCTTAGCAAATTGCTCCAGCAAGTTAGATGGTCAAAACTTTGCGGTTTACTTAAATCATCTGGTATCAGCTCCTAGTTCTTGAATGTTGTCACATGGGTAAGTTTCTGGTCCTTCTATTCTCGTATTTGCAATCTCCGTGTAGGTACTGAAAAGCCACAGTCAACTTCTGACAGAATGACAGAGAGGTGGATGTTGGCAGGGACCTCTGGAGGTCATCTTGTCCAAGCCCCCTGCTCAAAGCAGGGCCACCTAGAGCTGGTTGCCCAGAGCTCTGCCCACTCCAGCTTTGAATATCTCCAAGGATGGAGACTCCAAAACCTCTCTGGGCGACCTATTCCAGTGTTTGATTACCCCACAGTGACAAAGCTTTTTCTTATGTTTAAGGGGAATTTCCTGTGTTTCAGGTTTTGCCCATTGCCTCTTCTCCTGTCACAGTCCTGTCACTGCAGAGAAGAGTCTGGCTCATTCTTCTTTAGTGCTCACCACAACCATCAGGTATTTATAAACGATACGATGTTCAATTAATTACTCCCTGTGATCTCAAATTCTTTTTAGAATCCGTTTCTTCCCCCTTCAGTGACTACCGCCTGGATTCTTCCATTTTGGACAAATTCATTCCCATTCGCTAATGTACATTAATCATTCAGTTTGTCAGCTCATGCAGACTGAATTGTAGCCATGGACTGGCTGCTTTACAGTTTGCCAGCTCCCCATCTTCATGGTAAATTGTCATACGTGAATTTAAATTGTTTCTGTGTTTGAGATTTGCTAAAGTGATTGGAGTGGAGGACCGTAGCAAACTTGCTTTTGCTCTTGCTCTGAAGTCCGTGTTCCTACGCAATATAACCAGGAATGGAAATGAGAGTAAACAGAAAAGACGCAGAGGAAGAAGGGACGCTGTTTGGATGACCTAATTTGGTCAGGGATTTGGAAGTTCATAATAATTTGCAGTTGTTTACTACTCTCATTTGGTATTTCTACACTAAGAGTAGATTTTACTTACAAGATCTGGCAAAGGGATGGTTACTACTTATTAATACAGCTTTGTTATTCAAAAGAGAGCTTAAGATAGAAATTAATTGACAGTCTACCCACAGTTGCACTTTACAATTCATAATGCAGTACATGAACAGGAACAGTATATTCTATAAACTTGCTCAGGTTCTACACGTCTCTAGATCTTGAATAGACAGGCCAGTGACTCAAGGCAGTCTTGCTAAAAGATGCTGTAGTCATGGCTCACAAAAACCCACTAAAGTCACGACCAAAAGGTATGAGTGACTTCAGTGTGAGCACTGTGACCCTTCATCCATGCCCTGGGCTTTTATCTGACTGCTTTCCTGTTAGTGGGAACTCGAAAAGTGCCTCTTCTCCCAGGAAAACCATGAGCTGCTGATATGCAACCTTAGGTTGTTGAACTCGGCCTGAACCCTATTTATTTTTACTTCTGCAGAGAGGACGCGAATTATCCTTCTGACACCAGATCTGAGTAAGTAGATGAACTCCATGTGATCGCATTCTTTCTATTGCAGGAGGCAGCAGCAGACTCCAGTGCTTCCTCTCAGTACTCTGTTCCTATATATATTGCTGCGTGGCATGGGTATGCTTACATGGTCATGTGGGAAAAGGATCGCATAGCTTGAGAAAAAGTGTGTAGGAGTGAATTATTCTCAAACAGAGAGAAGAGAGTCCACAGGAGTTCACAGTTGAGCAAATCTTGCAGGTCTTAGCTGAGAAAAAATTGCATGAGTTGCATACGGTCTCTTATGCTATCTGCAGTAACAACAAAAAGGATATTGGGTCCCAAAAATGCCCAATATTTTGATTCAGACATAAATGAAAGGCAGATTTTACAGATAGGAGTCTCACTCTCACACGTAAATAGTGGACTGATACTGTTTCCAGCCCTTCTCCAAACTTGAGTGAGACCCTGATCTTGGTTCCCCAAGTCCAGGGGCTTCGCTCTCCCCGTGTTTCCTTCATGCCAAGGAGGATCCACTGGCAGCTGGGGAGCCTGCTCACTGGGATTTGGGCTGGTGCTGTGTAGCTGGTGCCTTGGTTTTCATTCCACAGCAGAATCTGAAGGGAAGGAAAGGGGCAGCTCTTTCTCCCCTCCTGAAAGCAGCAGTGTGAGACTTGTTTCTGTGGTGGTCACTGTATCTTGAGCAAATGAGGAACTGAAGCCTTCTTGGAAGTCATTATAAACCCTAATAGAAAGTGCTGCAATGCTGCTCATTTAGTCAGCTGCCAGGAAAGCCCTTACTGTCAGATGTGATGTACTTCAATGAGAAACTCAGCTTAGCAAGAGGACTGCTCTTTAGACTACAGGGCTGGTTCCCGTGACTTATCAGGGCAGCTCTTGCGGCTAGGTTTTACCCAGGCATGCAAGAAGTAACATAAACTATTGCTTTACATGCTAATATTGGAAGAATGGCAACTCAGAAGGTAAGGAAAGTAGTGTGATAACGGGGAAGGATGTTTCAGTTCTTACGGTTCAGGCCTGGAACAGGGGCAGAAGTCCTAGGTGCTCTTAGGAGACGTTCAATATTCTTCACGTTACCTCCCCGATTTCTTTCCCCAGAGCTTGCAGAACCACTGATATATAATTTCCCTAGGTAACCTCCCCGATGACATTCAGTAACAGGGATAAAATGAAAGAAGGGCAAAGGGGAAGTGCACAGCATCCAGGATCATTGAATGGTAGTAACTGAACACGACCAGGTGTGAGAGCTGCTTCTAAAAAAGCAAGAGCTGATCTCCAAAAAACAGAGTGTTTTGTTCCAGCCTGAATGACTTCTGTGTCTTTCTTACCACCTCCCTGAGTAGCTGCTAGCTTTTTCTTTCACAGTTTCTTTTATGATATCCCAGAAGGGAGATTTCAATTCTGGTGTAATTTCCAGCCATTTCTTGAGATGCTGGGCAACAGTCAATCCTCATCTAGTCAAATCAGTAAAAGCTAATTCTCAACTGGGCTTTCTCTGTACTTGCATAATTTTTTGCTGCTGTTTGTAAGAGGTTTCCTGATGTTTGTCCTATTTTAAGAAAATAATCTGAGCCAGCTTATGCATACAAACTCCAGAAATCTCCATGTCTAAAGATGGCCTTGAGACTCGATTCCTTTAGTTCTGCTGCGGGCTGCAGCAAAATAAATCGATCTCTGAAAGGAAGCAAAATGGAGCTTGATTTATTTGGTCAGGGTTCAACCCTACCTGTCGCACAATGCAGCCCTTCTCTCCAGGGCTGACTAATACCCACGTAATAAGAAGCAGCCTTTGCAGAGTGAGCTGAGCAGCAGCCAGTGGCAACAGCAAGTCTTGACAGGGCTTGCTAACAAGCAGAGAGAGAGAAACATTGGAAATGCAGCTCATGGCAAAAGAAGAGCTGCAAGAGATCAGACAGAAAAGAGGTGAAGATGAGTACAAACAGAAACACTTGAAAACTGTACAGATGTTATTAAAAGGAGAAAGAGCTTTAAAAAGGAAGGCGAGGAAGGGAAAAGGCAGCATGAAAAAACCACCAAGTTAGCAAGGGGTGAACTGAATTAGCTGTGTACACACAGTGTGTGCCAGAGGAGGAAAGGAGCAGAATGCAATGTTCTCTCTGGCCAGAGTCAGTCCAGCATGGTATTGCTGCAGCACACACAGATAAAAAAATCTGGACTAGATCTAGTAGCTGCAAAGAGAATACAAGGTGATGGGAGCAGGAATTCATTTCAGAGCCGAGCTTCCATAAGCTCAGCAACTTTCTCCGTATGATCTAGTAACTGCTATCTGCAGAAAATGGCCCAAGATGAATCTCAGTTACCTGAAGCATAAGTGATTCATTTGGCTTTGGGAGAGATGGTCAATTGCTGAGATCAGACTGGGAAGCTGTGAGGTGTTTTATTTATAGTCAAATAATTCGATTTAGAATGTTTGAATTGTAATTAAAGATAAACTTTTCTCATGACTCCAGCAAAGCTCACAACTACTTTCATAATCTGTTACAGACAGTTTGGCAAACATTTGTCAGTTTTTCCAGACATCCTGGAACAAAATTTATTCAGCAATAATGAGAAAAGTACTAAGAAATGGACTTGTGAAAACCAATTGTACATGTCCCCAGTAAAATTTCAAGCAAAGTTAAAATCTATAGCTACTTTTCCATTGCTAATGTGATGAAGGTAAGAATGAAAATGCCAACAGTAATTTTTTTTTTTTTTTTTTTTGGGGGGGGAATACACCAGGCTGAAAGACAAGCAAAAAATTTGCATGACTAATTTTAGCAATCTTGAATTACTTTTTAAGAACCAGGTGCTCCGGCCATGGCTGAACATTAGGGCAAGGTATGTTCTCTATTGCAGCGCACTGGAACCCTAACCCAGTACTGTCCAGTCAACAGTAACAGTTGCTTCTCAGCACATTTGAGATACGGCTGTCGACTTTGGCAGTAGAAACTCAATGCTTATGTTACCTGGAAGCATCCTACCCTCCACAGCTTGTCAGGAGTTATATATACTTTCAAATAATTATAGGGTGTTTTATGAATGTATAGTTAATAAACAGAGAATAAAGAAGGGCCTGTTTTTCAAATAGTGAAACCTATGAGCCTGCAAATGGTGTATTTACACACAGGTGACACTATTGAACAGAAGAGACAGGTGAAATTTCAATTTTACCACATAAATGCTGAATTGTACAGCCTGCAAGTCCCACGTACATTTGGCAGCAAATTCCATATTTCTGGGTTTTGATAGATATTTAAGTGTACCTTAAGATTTGTACAGAAGGACATGTAAGCTATTGCCGTCAGAGTATTTGGAGCGTGTTTTTACCAAGGCATTTTAAAAGAGACTAGAAAGAAAGCCTAACTACGGTGCTTTTAAATGTTCCGACCTGAGCAGTTATTAAGGACAGACAGTCATTGCAGCCAGCCTACAGCTCGCTGCACAGTGCGGACTGCTATCCAAAAAGAACAGTCAGGAAGTTCCAGAACTGCACAAAGCAGCAACGTGTTAAAGCAGAGGGAGATGGAAAATCAACTCGATAATTCAAAATCCTTCAGGGAAAACCTGTGTCCCTCTTGTCCCTGTTAAGAGAGCTGCTACTGTTCCTTTTGCATTACATGGTCATGAAAAAGATCTGAGAAGCAAAGTATAGTATATACAGCTGGAAGGAAAGAGCCTGTGTAAAGGGGGTGTTTGCTGGAGTATATTCTGAGAACATATTGCATGGAAACTTTTTAATTCCAAGGGAAATGGAATATCTGCTTAGTTTTATCCTCGTAATGCTGATGCCAGGACCCTGGACTGCCAGAACTGAGAATGCCCAGGGAAAATCCCAGCTGCTGCTGCAGAAGCACCTACCCTGCCAACGTTCCTCTTAACATTAAATCCAGTCCTAAATGATGTTAAAAGCTGTCTCAGGACAGCCCAGTTTTGACCACTACATCACAGAATGATTAATTTTAAGGTTGTTGGTTTGTTTTTTTTTTTTTTAAACAGACAGATGGAGCTTATCACTGAGCCTACAGAGGGTTCCATGCAGGAAAACTGTTTCCATGTAAGTGTATTATTTAGTTTATTTATCTGTATTTTCATACGCAGTTATGCCATAACAGCAGCTTTTTAACTAGAATATGTCACATGGAAGTTTATTGTTTCTCCAAGCATTGTGGAGCACTTACCATATCCAAGATCAAGTCTTCCCAGTTATGGTTGAATATGAATAGACTGTGCTCAAGAAGCAGGCTTAGTATTAAATGAGAACAAGCCTCTGTTGATTACCCACCATTGTAGTGCTGTTTACAGTGGGTTCCTCTGTTGCCTCTGTTTCTCTCTTAAAAAACAAAACTGCATATTTACCATAGAAACTGTCATGAGCTATATTAAACAAAAGCACACTTTAGAAAAATCACTAATTTTAGAATGATCATAAATATTTATACCAGACAGACCATAAACAGCACCTTAGAGACTATGCTCTGTTTATATAAATACCTTTTAATTTAGAAAATACTGATTTGACAGACTGAGGCAGCCATAGCCAACAAACATATATTTGAAAAAACCGCTATACAGTCTCCTGTGACCGAAGTTTCCCCATTCGTACAGCATTCAGCTTTTGTTTCTGATTGAAGTTACTCATAAGAGTTGCCTGCCATATTTTTTTTTTTTTATAGCTGTCTATTAATCCTGAGTTCTCATGCTGGAACTCTTGCTCAGGCACAGACGTTATAGCTGGAAGCATAAAGACAGGTCCTTTTAGCCCGGCTCCCAGTCATGCAAAGGGTTTCTGCACAAGACCAAGAGTCCGTCGCCGGGTGCAGGGCTTCAGGCTGCAAGCTGTAGGCAACAGGGACCACGCAGGGTTGTGTGGTTAGCACACTGGAGCTCCCATCCTCCTGAGCTGCTGCTGCAATATAAACCAAAGTATTTTTTTACAGCAGTAAAAAAGTATTTGAATTGTTCAAAAGCACTCTTGCAAATAAGACTGTTGGTCTGGGATTATCCCAGCCTGGGCTGCTGAAAATTGAACCCAGCAAAGAATGAGTCTGTTCTGCAGCTGGATGAGTGCCCTGCTCCTATCCCCATCTGGTCACACAGGCCCACGAGAAGGGAGGAAACATACAGGCGAAGGAGGAGGGCAGAGTGAATTTTTTGGTGGCACCTTGCACTTGGATTGACTTAGAGCTGTTGAGAAACCATCGTCCTAGAAATGATTTCTCTAAGAGTCTTTTTAAAATTGGATCTTGGTCTCAGGCCATGTAAGTCTCATTTTCTGCCCAGAACAGATGATTACCTCTGGAAATACGTCTGCCATCCACGGGTTATAATTGCAGTTGGAGGCTATTTTCAGATGTTCTTAACCCAAAAAGATATAATTAAATGTTAGTTCTGTACACAGGCTGAAAATACAAGAAAACCATGCTGCTGAAAATCCTTCTATTTCATTTGCAGATTGCAATGGATTGTGCAGCAGTGTTGTCCACTTAAAATCATTTTTTGTTATCACAGAGTAGAGCCTGTGACTGTCCTTTTCTGATCAAAAGGAGGGGTTACCCACTTCCCTCATCTGTGAGCAGGTTCAAAGCTGGGGTGTGGGAAATGAGGGAGCAGCTGAGTTTCAGAATCTGCACCCAAGCCACTAGCAGTAATGGCACTGGATTCCCCAGTTATAATGAGGCCACATTCCCCAAAACAAAAGTATTATTTATCTAACATTTCCTATCCTGCAGCAGAAAATGGGAACCAAGTTGACCAAAAACCTTACTAATGAGAAGTTATTTGCCAAGTTGCCATGTCCCATTAAGACGGCACAGTATTTTATACACTTGCATTACTGTACTTTTTTCCCAAGTTTGAGCCCAGTTTCCTGAAATGAAAGCAATTTCATATAAAATATGAAGGCATGATGTGAGGAACAGCAGCTGAGGGCTCCGGGTGCACAAATACCATTGCAGCATCTAGTTTTAGTGACACAGATTGTGGGAAAGGGCAGCTCTTCTAGAAGGATTTTTAAGCTTGCATGATGGGGGCAAAGCGTAACTGAGCTACAATAAGATCTGCCTTTTCTCTCTGATCCTGATATTCTGATATCCAGATTATGTTGAACTGTCCTTGGTCGTGTTCTGTGCCTTAGTATTATAATAGTTTAACAACATTCTTAGCAAGTTTACTTAGTTAATCCAAATAAAGCCAAACTCCCAAGAACATGTTGGGTTTGGTGGTTTGCTGAATCTGTGATTTTATCAGAATGTTTATTTTGGTGCTTTGCCTATCTGCTAGACCTCTCTTACTACTTTTTAACTTCATTGCTCGTTTGTGGCTGCTCTGCGCGTAAATCAATGATGGCATCGTATGGTTTTGACTGCAACTTTTTCTAAATATATCTGGTTTATATGGGATAAATTCAAGTCACTGGGTGGAATAATGAATTCTTCAGAGAACTACCCAGAAAGATGTTTCTCAAGAAGCAATGAGGCTAGCACAGGGTCCTACAAAAGTACTTCCCTGAATGCTGCTGTCTCACTGGCCCTTTCTTGATTTTTCTCTTATAGCATAGCACTTGGCCTTCACATGAATTCACTCCCTTATTAAAAGCAAGAAAACACCCAGAACTCCAAACAAAGTGCTTCTGGGCTTCAAAGGGCGGGGGGGGGGGGGAGGGGGGGAGCGGCGGGCAGGAGGGCAGGAGGGGGCTGGACTTGTGTGCACTGAGCTTAGGGATATACAGGGGAATTTTTCAGAAGGGCAGGGGAGAACCAGGGCTCACTC
The DNA here is from genome assembly GCF_047370975.1 of Nipponia nippon. Taxonomy (NCBI): domain Eukaryota; kingdom Metazoa; phylum Chordata; class Aves; order Pelecaniformes; family Threskiornithidae; genus Nipponia; species Nipponia nippon. The sequence continues at coordinate 107,958,726 of NW_028262347.1, forward strand.
ACTGTCTACAATGGTTTTCAAAATTAATCATAGAATCACAGAATCATTTAGGTTGGAAAGGACCTTTAAGATCATCAAGTCCAACAGTAAACCTAACACTGCCAAGTCCACCACTAAACCGTGTCCCTAAGCACCACATCTACACGGCTTGTAAATACCTCCAGGGATGGGGACTCAACCACTTCCCTGGGCAGCCTGTTCCAATGCTTGACAATCCTTTTGGTGAAGAAATTTTTCCTAATATCCAATCTAAACCTCCCCTGGCGCAACTTGAGGCCTGCTTTTCAAGGAAGCTTGCTAACCCCTTTTATGTGTTGCTGTCTCTTGAAATAAAGCTTTGGCAAACTTTTGGGCTGTGACCTCTACAGATTACTTGTTCATAGAATCATAGAACGCTTTGGGATGGAAGGGACCTTTAAAGGTCATCTAGTCCATCCCCCCTGCAATTGGCAGGGACACCTACAACTAGATCAGGTTGCTCAGAGCCCCATCCAGCCTCGCCTTGACTGTTTCCAGGGATGGGGCATCTACCACCTCTCTGGCCAACCTGTTTAGTGTTTCACCACCCTCACTGTAAAAAATTTCATCCTTATATCTAGTCTAAATCTACCTTCTTTTAGTTTAAAGCCATTACCCCTCATCCTATCACAACAGGTCCTGCTAAAAAGTTTGTCCCCATCTTTCTTATAAGCCCTCTTTAAGTATTGAAAGACTGCAATAAGGTCTCCCTGGAGCCTTCTCTTCTCCAGGCTGAACAACTCCAACTCTCTCAGCCTTTCCTCATAGGAGAGGTGTTCCACCCCTCTGATCATTTTTGTGGCCCTACATCTCCACATCAAGTCCTCTTAACTGACAGTCCTTGCATTTCAGCTATGCAACCCTAACTCACGTTGGTGAGATAAGCACATAGGATGGATGGCTTAGATGCAACTGTGCTTGCTGCTGTGAAGAAAGGTTGCAGCTTAGAGCACTAGTGCTGGCTGTCCTCTATTTGAGGTCCTCTAAGCAGCATTGTCCCAAAAAACGTGGAGAACTTGGGAATCTGTGTGCAGAAATTAGGCTTTTTTTTGAGAGAGAGAGGATTGTGGCCTCGTGGTCTGTGGTTTGCAGGTTGAAATCAAGTTGTTGTATCGAGCATAAAAGAGTACCTTGTAGCAGTAGGAATGTGAGCTGGGGGTCAAGCTCTGACATGAGCATGTGGAATCCTTCTCCTCATGGAAATCAAGCCCAGGACAGAGTGTTTTAAATGCAGCTCCAGCAAAGAAAACCTCCTATTGAGCACAGCTGGTGGGCTAGGGGGTAGGGAAGGATGCCTACCACTGACACTTCTGGCATTTCTCCTCAGCTCTTAAATTTTTTTTTTTTTTTTGGTGAAGGCTCATTTAGCCGTTCTGAGAGATATGATATGACCACTAGATCCCAGAAGCACCCAGAGTATAAAGGGCAGACTGTGAGGCCTCATACCTTTCATTTTCCAAAGATTTAAGGCTAGAAATGCATCTGTCTTCTGAGCCTTCAAGAAGTTAAAATTGTGGTTCCTTCTCATGCTCTTCATATCTGTGCCTTTAAACCCACATCCTAACCCTGCATATTTTGGGGACTTGGTAGTCTTTGTGCTATAAAGGGGCCTGGTAGAAGATCCACACTCCCCTTCTCTCCTCTGTTTGTGAAGCCTTAAATAGCCATGGTGCCCAATAGTCTGCCCATCTGCGTTGCCCCTGCAGTCCCACGTGTAAGGCTGTGACTCAGGCTGACCTCAGGAAAGGTCTGGAGGACAAGCTGGATAGTCAGAAATGTGGCCAAAGTGCTCTGTGGACCAACTCCCCATAACTTCAGAGCAGCCCACTCTGCTGCTCAAAGCCACGATTAACGAGAGCAGCTCCTCGCCTCGCTGAGGAGTTCTTACACTAGGGCCAGATCCAGAAGGTGCAAACCTGACTTAGTGCACTTTTAGCTCCCTTCAGCCTCCCTGCAAGTCCCTGGGAAGCTACCCGGGGTACAGTCTTTGCCTGAGATATAATTACTTATTCATTACCTGATTCTGCTGTACGCTCACTGCTCAATTATCCAGGATAAGGATGAGGTGGGACAACCTAGATAAAGCAAAGACTCATGATATAAAACATATGTAAATGAGGCTATAAGAACACACTGAGTGTGTTCACCTTTGCCATCAGCTCTCTAAAGAGAAGAAGGAGCAGCTTTAACTACAAGTAGGCGAAGCTGTGTCTGAGGAGAGCATAAAACATCTTCTGTTATGAGCTCCATAATAGAGGCATCAGCTAAAGGCAGGGCCTGATTATTCCACAGCTTGGGTAAGTGTATGTACATTTCAGATGACGTCCCATTTTTAAATGAAAAAGAAAACCCTGTTCATTGAAAATGAAGCTGAAACATTGTTTAATATGGGATCTGTTGTGGGATCTCCTTGGAAACGTGGTAGTTGTGTCCTTATGGTACTGTCTGGTAAAGTGAATTTATGAATACATATTTTGCTACCTCAGCATTGCTGAAATCAGAATAACAACACATGACTATGTTTTATTTCTTATTAGGGAAAATATTTTGTAGCATCTTGACTACGTTTATGACAAGGTATTTATCAAAAGAGTTTGGACAAATGTTTCAGTGTAGACTGTGTTTCTAGCCATTGCTGAATGCTCAATAAATCTATACATTCTTGGAAAAAATGTAACTTTCCACACTGAAGAACTGTTTAAGAACTCTGTAAAACCATGTAAAGAAATTAGAAGTGTTTTTTTCTGGAAAAGGCAAATACTGTATGCATTTCAGAGAGGGATTCTGCCATTTTCTCCATGAAAACCAGTTTCCTCTGAGTACATACAAGTTATCCATGAATTCCCTTTATCTCTTTAACTGCTACTTCAAGTATTATCAGGGGCATGTGGTAATCTTATTATGCATCCACCTTTCTTTTGAAAGTGAAGGGATGACCAGAGGTCAAACGCCTGACCCCTTGTTGAAATCTAGTGGAAACTTCATTGCACTGAGGTCCAGATCCAGAAAGGACCTTCAGCATCTAAATCCCTCTGCTCCCCTAACTCCATTTAGCTGCTGCTTAAGCCCACAGGCAGATGTCGTCTATAGCAGCTTCAGGTTCTGCTGTCAATGTTTCCCAGTTGCCTAGTTCTGGGACTGCGTGCCCCAAAGGTACCTCGGTTGTGAGAAACCCCAGCAACTGAGCACCTACTTCCAACTCATTCCTATTGCAGATAAGTGGAGGAATACATTCCCCCCGGACAGCTTCAGGAATTGCTTGTGCATTTTATCCAATGGCAATTTAAAAATATTTAAGTGTTCCTAGGTCAAGGCAAGCCAAGTTAATACTTTAAACAGTAGGCTGTTAAGATAAATACATTTTTTTTATTATATGCAAGGAAGCTTTATGTCTATGGTACACAGTGGAATATCTTGAAAAAGGTATTTCCAAGCATTTCCTCTCACATCCGGAGGGAACTGAGAGGGCAGGACACTCTCCTAGAAGACATTATTTTTAATTTTGTCAGGTGTGAAAGGGAATCAAACTGGATGTCCTCCATTGGGGTTGAGGTAGCTAGTGATGATCTAGCACATAAATGAGGGTCTAAAACACCAGCGGCCACAAGAGCTCCCACAACCTGTGCTGCACCTGGCAAATTTGTCATCCGAATTATTCACCATTCTGTGTGGTCTCAGTGAAGTGTTAACACTGAACTGGTGAGGAGGGCGTTGATTAGGTTTGTGCACCATCGATGCTTCTCACAGTATGTGATGCCTGCAGTTTTGTGAGAGTCTTGGAGGAAGGAAATGTACCCAGCAGAAAACTCAGTAACTCTGTGTGCTTGGGGAAGGACACCTCGATGTCTTCACGATTTGTGGTTCAGCCCTTGAGAGGCAAAGAGGGAGGAAACGGTTGAGTTATTGCAGCCAGGCTACCAAAATCCCATTTCCATTTAATCTTAGTCTCTCTCGGCTGTCTTTATATCCCTCTTTCTGATTCTTTCATTTTAACAGAAATGGGAATCTTGAAAGGAGATAGGTAGGTTTTAATTCAGACCTTTAAGAAAGGAATCAAAAGGGGAAAAATCAAAAGCATCGAGGCATTTGGCAGTGCTGAATTATGAGAAATTTTTAAAGTACAATTAAGTAAAATGCAAAACAAGTTATTGAGAGGAGCAAGGCTTGACACACACTTTCATATTGGCTAACTTGAATGGTTTCCATAACCACGTAGCTTTTACAGACATATTTTTGAAATGCCTTGTTTCCCCTTAGGAAGAGCACAAGCAGTCTCAATTCTGAAGTTAGGGAAAAGTTGTTGCATTATCAAGACCCAGCTACAGGCTTAGGATCCCTCATGTCTGCTCTCGGACGTGACTTCCCCTGCATGGCCACAGCGCTCTCATTCCACTCGCCTCTTTCCCCACTTGGCATTCAGATGGTCTCTTCTGCTTACATTAAAAACCCAGCACTATCATTCTGACATGCCTTCAAAATATTGTCAGCCTTAAAGAAAATATTTGCAGAATGTAACATCTTTATACTAAGTAAACAAATAATGAAATGAGATTTTGTAAAATTAGAACATCCATTAAAAAAATGCTGTCTTTATTAGCAGCTGCAGATGCTATTCAGGGTATTACACAAAATACATTTAGGAGATAAGGAAAGATTATCCACTTGGCCTTATAAAGCACTGAGAGGACAGCATGTCATTGCTGTAAAATACTTGTAGGCAAAATATGTTAAGCATTGCATTCCTTAAGCCACAAACTAGGAGTTTCTTGCTCTCATGCTGACTCTTTACTGATTTGTCTCGTACAAAATATCACATAATTAGTAGGCTCTGTTTGGAAAGGTAGACCAGAAGGGGAAGAGATCAACAGACAGGGTCAGTGCGCTGGCAGGGCTGTAGAGGCAGCCTGCAGACCTACAGGTCCTGCGGAACAGTCCACTCTGTGCGGCTCAGTCCAGTGATGGTCCACCCTCAGCCTCATGAACAGCTACCCCCAGCCGTACAGGTTTAAAAAGAAATTAGAAATAGTTAAATTTTGGAAGAAATGCCTTTGACTTTAGTTTACATTGCTAATTACTGTAATTTATAACAAACATTAACTAAGCCAATCACACAATTAACTGCTGGTTCCTTTTGTGATATTGCTATGCAGTGCTGTTTTGCTCTTGTTTCAATGGATGCTGCAACATAACCCCATTATATAAATCCAATCTTTTTTCTTCAGACAGTAGATCTTAACTCTGCAGTTAGACTGACATCAGTATGGCACATCTCTGTGATACCTGATCAGCCGTTTGCCTCCAGCTCCTTCAGAACAAGTAATAAGCCAGAAACACATGAGAACTGGCAGTGATTAAAAAGGCAGAACAACTGGAGAATAAGGTTTAATTGCTAGTGCCTCAGTTGTGCCAGGATAATACTATGAGCACTGACTCATCAGAATAAACTGATTTCTAACTACAGTGCTCTGTTTTGTGAGAATCGAGACAAGAACGTTTGACAGCGTAGACAAATGTGAAATTGCTCATAGCGCTTGGGCGCCATCCCTGCCCTTCCATAGTGCCTTAATTTGCAGTCTGTAAGTAAAATGGGATAGCATATCTCAGGCTACTACAGAAAACCTTTAGGATAACTATCTATTACATGATCGCCTGTGATTGTAAAGCTCGGACCTGATGACTCAGGTGTGATGACTTCCAGTGTGATATTGCTAATAAAGTGTTCTGCTGAATCACCTTCAACTCCTTCACCACTGTCTTTCCTGAAGATGAAGTGTAATTACTGCTGACTCACACTAGCACATACAGCCTGTGAATTTCAGGCAGGGAATAAGGTGAGAATAGCTCCGCTGCAAGTTTGGGAATTGGGATGCATGAGAGGAAGAATTGCAGGGATCCCGAGAAGGGAGGCAAGCATGACGGCAGAATTACTGTGTCGCCTGACCAACAAAACCAAGGGCTATCCGAGAGAAATCTTAACTATTTGTGGCATGTTCAGCGTAGGGTGGGAAGTCCAGCTGGAAATCAGAAATAGCTCCTTCTACTCCAGAAGCAGTCTTTGCACTAAGAATATATTTGTTAATTGTGTTTGAACTATTCAGCAGGCCTGCAGAAACATGAAAATGGGTGAAATGATTTAGATCGGCCCCACCTTCACACCTCCATCTTCTACTCCACTCCTTGCTAAACAAAATTCAAATTTGATTTGTAGCTCTGGCCTTTGCTGAATGAAAGGAGTAAAACCCCTGTGGAAATAGCGAGGGATAAAAATATATGTATATCTCAGTTATGTTTCCAAGTCAGTGAAAATAGCCGGAGGCTCTCAGCACTCCTCTTCCCATCACTGGTCCATCTGTCAAACGTAGGAGTAAAATAGATGTTTAAGAGGAAGCAGATGCTGGCAGTACAACTATTTCAGTGTCTCCTTAGAGCAGAGGAATATTTCCTCTAGCAGCGCTGCGCTGCAGCCCAGCTCTCACTGACCCAGCCGTCCCCTTAACCTTGTGTCTGTAGCTGGCTGGGCTCTGCTTGGCAGCCAGCGTGGGAAGCGAGGAGCTACGGCAAGCATTAAGGACCGGATGGTGGAAAATATCCAGGGACTCCAGTCCACGTTCTGTCCTTTTTCACTTTTGTGCTGCTTGCCAGTTTGAGAGGCAGTCACACACATCCCAAATTTATTGAAGGACGGAGACACTTAATTTGCACCATCATGTGAAGGGAAATCCACGCTGTCCGGGAAACCATGCAGGCTTGCGGTGTTGAAAAGGAATGCCCTCTGGAGAAAAAAAGATGCTTGAACATGATGGGCCAAAGTCAGTCTGGCAGGACTGGCATTAGTTCAAGAAGAATTGCCCTACAGATACTTCTCCCTCACCAGCGATGTCAGACCAAGTCTGTCGTGTAGTCACAACACCAGCAAATTCGTAGTAACATCAAAGATTATTTGCAGGAGGCTGGAATTTAAAATCAATTGGAAAAAATACGTTACAAACCACTGTGCAGATTTGTCTCTATAAAGGCGCACAAATAAACCCTTACATAAAATACTGCAGGGGCTCCCATGCTGTTCTGCACAAACTTGTGACTCAGAGCAGGAAAGGCAAGAAGTTGCTCTGACAAAAATTGAAACCATCAATGAAAAAAAAGCCCACCACTGTCTCAAGATTATTTTAAACCTGTGGCAAATGTCCCTGTGGCACCTAAACCACAGGTTATGTGCCTATGAATTACACCGCTCTATTTACCAAAAGAACAGTATAAAAATAAAGTTAAAATATTAGGAATTTATTCTGGTTTCTAGTCATGCCAGAGTGGTGGTAACCCTGATGTCTGAGAAGATCCTTCAAAAATGTTATGAGAGACCATTTTTGTAAGTACTGCCTTAACAGCTATGCCTTGAGGGTTTAAAAAATGCTCAGTAAACAAGACGAATTGGAAAATAGGTAGAATGGTGTCTGGAAAATGTCCGTAGGCCACTTCAGAAAGCAAATGCTAGAGCTGTTAATAATGTTGCATTAAGAGTGGAGAAAACGCACTTCCCATTCTCTTTATTGTTTTAATTAGAGATTTTTAGTTTTATACATCAGGACCATCCAGTGAAAATCAGGTTTTTTACTATCTTTTGTCAAACCACTCTGGTTGCTAACAACTGCAGATCTCAATTAAGCTATAACTCAGTCCTGTTCCTGGCCAAAGAGCTATAGACAAAAACATTCTCCCCTTGTCTCCTGAAATAACACTTCAACAGGTTTCCATGCCAGATCACATACAGCAATGAGCATTTGACACAGATTTTATCCACAGCTTCCCTCTCCTCCGGTTGCTTCTCTAGCTCCAGAGGGACTTTTGCCTGCCTCCCTCTGGGCTGCCCCACGATGGGCTCACCTCTCCCCGCTCCGCTCGCGCTGCAGCTGCATCCCTTGGGCCCTCCTGGCTTTACGTGCAGGCCAAGGACTATTTTCGCTGTTGCTAATTAAAAACAGAAGGTGGCAAATATGCTTTACATTTTTAATTCTGCACATCAGCGATGCCAGGCATTAAATCCCAGAGCCGAGAACACTTTGAAAGGGCTCCCAAGAAGCATAAGCAAATGCCAGAGGGGCGAATATAATACATACAGAAAAGGAAGAGGGGGCTGTATTTTGCATTTGGAATTCACTCTGCTCTGCTCTTGCTGCCCTAACATGATAATTAACTATAAATATATGCCTCTGCCTAATTGTTCCTGGTAAAGGCATTGCTGCTGTATGTTCACCAGTGGCTGAGGAAGGCATTAGTACATACCTGAGAACCATTGATCCTGAAGGGTAAAATTTTGCATTCTCTAAGGAGCTCTTAGCGCAGGGAAGGTGACTGATTATTTGAAATGACTGCACAGGCCTCTCCCCATCACTGCCACGCCAACAGAAGGTAATTCTTTCCCATATTACCACAAGAGACAAGAAAGACTACACCTGCCAGGGCGAATGGCTTCACAGCCACTGTGACCCCGAACTCAGCTCAGGCGTACACCCTGGGCAACCTCCCGGAGCTGGCAGGAATAAGATGTGAGCTCTAATAACTAGCTAGCAAGATATGATCTCGGAAACAGACTTCATCTCTCTTTTTTTCGCTTCTCTGAATAGTGACTGAAGCACAAGGAGGAGAAATCCAGCACGACCTCCACTGTCAGTTAGCTGCTTGAGGCTATGACTACATGACACCTTAACCTGCACTGGCCCAGAATGTACACTTGTAGCATTTGTATGACATTTTATACTTAATAAGTAGCATATTTTTCACTGGATAGAGAAAAACGCAATGTTATTTATGTAATTAATCTTGAGAATAAGAACATAATATTTGACATTTGCAGTCCGCTGAGAATACCAAAATACTATGTTTTTCTAATTACTAGCTAGAATGAATATCAGAGCTGAGTTCTTCAGCATTCAGCTGCTCATGGATTTTGAAATAGAGGAGCAGAGTCTTCACTCATACTCATCACAGAGCGTATTACCCCATCACTCTCTCTTCCAGCTGAGTAGAAACACCTTGTACCCACACCTGTTACTCTAACAAGGTCCACGCTGCATTCAGCACAGGCTCAGGTATTTCTTCAGTGGTGCCTTGACCTTATGCTTTTGCATGAGGCAATATAAAAAGTTGGGCAACTGGTCCCAGTACAGCTAGGATGCTGAGATAGGGGCCCATCAAATGTCCCTTTTGTTTTTTTCCAGCATGGTAAAGGTTTGATTTGGAGGGGAATGAATATCATTCAGTTATTTAGCAAATAACCACCATGTGTGCCCTACAATCAGCATCTGCTACTTCCATTTTCTCAGCTGCTGCTAATGCAGCACTCAGCACTAACCCACCACTCCCAGGCTGACATCAGGCCTGCAGAAGACTTCAGCAATAACACCTATCCCTAAAGCATCATTTCCATCTCCTGCTGGTGGAGGTGGTGTTTACCTCTTGTCCTGAGGGCCTATGAGTGGTCTTAACTCTTCCTGTCTCAATTGCTGGGGTCTCCTTTCCACCAACACCAGGCTGTTCTTGAGTACTGGGATTATATACTGCCCTGGTGTCCTTTCCGAACAAAGATGATGACAGGCCTGTGAAAGTGATGTTGTCCAGCAATTCAGACATTTATGGTCTTTCAGAAGATTACGCCAGGTAAGCAAAGGAGGATCTTATAGCCTGATAGAAAAAAAGAAGCTCTAGGGCTGGGGAGAATAGCTTGGAAGTTAACATTTCCTGACTTCCCAATGCAGAGCAAAGGCTAAATGCTTTTGCTGGTGCAGCTGATGATGCGATAGTTACAGACACAGAGACCATGTGCTGGTCTTGACTGTGCGCCTTTGAGGGCAGAAGGGAGGGTGGGACTCTTCCAAGGGAACAAAAAAGTGGAGAAGAAAATGTTAGGAGCTCTTCCATCACTCACCTTTGCTAGATGAAAAGTTTGAAGGGTATCAATATTTGACATGCTGTTGTCACCTGAACACAAAATCATCTTTAACTGTACCAATCCAACTCTGCAGCTCCTGCGTGTTTCTGCACTACCAGTGTATGGCCTGAGCTTTTTATGGGTAGAGGAGAGGAGAATAGTAATGGCTGTGGCTGTACTCTGAGTTTATGGACAGATCTGTTTTCCTGGGGTCAGTGGATTTGCTATGGTGCTCAGCGCCAAGTCAGAGAGGTCTGTGCTGTACCATAATATTCTTGACCTGACCTGATGGACCTGCAGTATGTAATTAGCTTTAAATTGACGAATAGAACTAGAGTTTTTGTTTGGTTGGTTTTTGGTTTGTTTGGTGTGTTGTGGTTTTGTGTTTGAGGGTTTTTTTTTGTAAATCTCTATAAATTCTGTTGTAACTGTTGGGTTAAAGTAAGGCAGCGGGATGCTTTCAGAACCTATCTGTCTCCTGGTTAGATGTTGAATTAGCTCCAGGCATGGGAAACTGGAGAGAGATTGTGAGTGGGAAGGCAGGAGACAAAGGCTTTTCATTGCAAGGCTTCGCTTTTAAAAAAAAACAAAAGCGCACACACACACAAAACCACCTCACCCTGAGCTTTCCCTGATTTCCGTTAATGATACTTGCTGCATACTATGAATTCATCTGTTAAAATGATATTTTCTCAAAGGATTGTCAGTAAGATACATTCTTTCAAAAAAAATTCAGATATTTGCTTTTGATATTACAATTTCGCAGATTTGACTTCAGGCTTAGTTGTGTGTGTGACTGGGGGAAGAGGGCACTATTTAGGGCAGGAGTTGTGCTGCATGAAGCTTTTTGGTTTGTCTTACCGTTTCTGGAAGAGAGGGGAATTGCCCTATCGGTCCCATTGCCGCCTAGTCAAGTGTGTAGCAGCAGCCACTTTCACGTCGTTCCTAAAAGCAAGGTGCAAGATGCTTCAAGTCCAAAAGCATATAAAATACTACAGTGACCTGAAATATGATGAGATAGCAGAGGTATTTTCCCAATAACACCTTTGAAGCAAATAATTTTTATTTTATTCTTCCCCATTTATTTCCCTTACAGGATACTAAACTGTAGACTAATTTCTTCTCTTGCAGACTTCCAGTTTCTGGTATATTATGTTTGATTGCTTGTTCGATACTTACTCCTTTCCCCTGAATTGGTTCTGGTTGCTAACTTATTGTAACCGTAATCTTACTGACAGACACTCTTGTCGGAAAGCCCAGTCTTTAGCTGTTGAGCAGCCTTATTTTTTTCCCCTGTGCTTAAAGAAAGCTGAGTATGTAATGCATGTACACGACTGCTGTACGTTCAGTGCACTGCAATGCCTAGAGCATCTTCTAAAATTATCGTCCACTGAGCAGACCCACAGTGCTGTGTTCATGCTTTGCCTCACCAGAGGCAAATACCTAACCCTGGTATTTTCTGCCTTACTGTTTGAAAGATGCACTTACCGAGATCAACACTGGGCCACCTGCAGCGAACACTGCAAAAACAAAAGTCAGCTTGCCTTTTCTGCAGGAATCCTACCAAGCCTGTGTGAATTTTGTCACTGAAGCAGAAAACACTGTTCTTCACATGGAAGAAATGAAAGATGACCAACTTAATGACTAGCCCAGAAAGGAGATAAACAAAGGCTGGAGTGTTAGAAGCAGTTTGCAATATAGGGAGGAGGAGCGGGAAAAAGATGAATGTTTTTAATGGAGGAAATGCCATCCTTAGAATAAATCATCAGTGAAGCGCATCACTGATTCAATCTGCCCGGCTGTCATAAGCTTCACAGACAGTCTATTGAGCACTACAGAAATGATACGTACATTCCTGAGGCCTTATTGTATGAGACGGATGAAGTCAGTTGAGCAATGAAAGATGGGTACTGAGCTGTGTTAAGTTTTCACTGGTGAAGTTGAGGACCACACCACAAGGCTTTTACCAGAGCTAGCTAAGAGTGATATTTCTGCCTTAAGGAAAATCCAAAGGTCTAACAGGTTCCTTTCCAAACAAGGACGAAAAGCCGAAAGATCCGTTTTTCATGAAATTAAGTATTACGTAGCCTAGAGAAGGGATGTGAGGAGAGGAGGGAAAGCTGTTCTTTGCTCTCAAGCGCTTACAGGCTATTGCAAAAAGAAAGCAATAGTTTCCTTTTCTTGTCTATGCAGAATAAAACAAGTAATTAGGAGCTTAATTTTAATTAGGCTAAGACCTCAGGACCCTCTTTTGAGTTAAGAAGAGGAGAGAATAATTATAAAGCTTGTGGAGCCTCCATCACTGGAGGGCTGTAAGAACAGGTCAGGAATGGCTGAAGTACAGGTGATTCTTGAAACAGGAGGACGGGCCCCTGAAAAGAGGATTTAGCACAGCCTTACTTTCTTTTATTTTGGCCTCAGTGAAACATTTTTTTTCTTGATTACATTTCATTTTAAAGCTCAGAAATGTCTCAGAGGGATGGGAGTTGTTGCTTTATGTGTATGTAAATACTGTAACATCTATCATATTACCATTAATTTACCAGATTTGCTATATAAATTGTGGTAATTTGTTTAGTTATATGTAATTACAGAAAAAGACATTCACTAATTGCCTGTGAAAATTCTAATTATGTTCTCAGGAAATGTTCAGATGCTGATTTTCCAGGGTGACAGTTCTTTGTTAATACGAAACACCAGCAAATTTCAATTTAATTTTGCATGGTAAGACTAGGCCTAGCCTCACAAAAATGAGTACAGTTATTAGGAACCCAACTTGAAACACTTATGTTGGAAGAATAAAGTCTGTAAGTACTGTGTCACCCATACACTATAACTGAAATTTATAAGACCTTAGACCTACAGAGCTGTAGGAGTGAACCCAGTCATCCACTCTGTCACCTTAGTGGTGGAAATACGATGTGTACGATGTGTACGATGTAGCTGGAAAAGTGACTTCCTAAGGGAATGAGATGATGCCATAGTTTTGCAAGCTCTGTTTCAAGGACTGCATCTGCTTTATACCTTCTTTTCAAATAGGGTATGTCTGAAAGAGCAGCATCTAAGATGCACGTTTGAGTCCCCTGGGCTAAGACGGTGTTCCAAGGGTGACATTGTTTTTTCTCAGTGTCTGGTAAATACATTTGTAGGACTAATTTTTTTTCAGTTACTATACCTTAGTGTTGCAAATACTTCCTCTACGAGCCTGTTACCTTTTTGATGGATGTGAGCTTTAGTGTTAAACACAAGCTCTGTTTTAAAAGAGGAAGGAATGAAACTGCATTGCTTTGGTAGGGAGTGGAAAAAGGAGAAATTCTTTGCTCTCTCAACTGAGGGAGGGCTTTGGAGCTGCTGAGCGACACTGCAGCACTGCATTACCTCTCTGCTGGGCAAATAAAATCTGCAAGGCACCTTTGCAAAGAAGCTGGCTTAAAGCCAAAGCTTGGTCAAAGGAACCTGTCTTCTGGTATTTTTAAGTGATTTATGTCTCAGTCAAGAGGAGGACAAGTGAGCATTTTCAGTTGTGATGGCTGGTCACAAAACTTGGCTGGAGGACAAGAAATGCTACTTTTCCTCATGCTAGAAGGCTTCTGCTCTACCCAAAAGCCTTGCATATGGTTTGCCAAAGCAAAGTCCCACTTTGAGGCAGAGGAGCCTTCAAGCCACATGTTGCAAATCTCTCTTCCATTCACTACTTTTTTTTTCTAGAGCAGGGAGCTGGTGGTGCAGTATATATCATAAGAGCTCCTGCGCAGTAAGACAGAGTGTGGCACTTAATAGAGTTTGAGATTGGCAGATGGCGTTAGGGAAAGGAGGGCCCTGCGTCCCATGCAGGCTTTGCAGTGTGGAAGCTCTGAATTAATTCCCCAGGTCAGAAACACGCTGTTAGAGCCATGTTGTCTTTTGCCTTTTGGGAATTACTTTTTCATAATTAAAGCTAGATTTCTTGCAGGGAAACCCTTGACTTTGTGTGCAATGGATTGAAGTAAACTGCGTCTTGTCACTGAGTTAATGATGTATTAAGAAATCCCATATAAAGTATCTGGTGTGCAACTGGTGCTGGCTAGCCTGTTCTTACTTTGTGCTGGTCTAAATTACCACCTAGGAGAAGCAGGAGTGTACCAAAACCCTCTGCCCCCCGTGGGACTAGGGCCCTTGGGAAACAACGCACCCTTTTCTCTATTCTAAATAACTGCAAGGGTAGGTCCACACTGCAGTCGCAAAGGTGAATGGCTGGCTCAAAGACAGATGCTTTATTTTGCAGGGAGTTGTTGTGCTGATGGCAATTCAGCTGGGTTCCTAGGTATAAGAGAAGAAAACGCAACCTCCCAGTGCCCCAGAGAGCAGTATAGCCGCAGGAGGTAGCGTAACAAGCTAAGTACCAGGTGAAAATGAGCCAGAAGACATTAGGTGCTGCTGTCTAGATGTGCCCATGCAAGCATCACATATGCTATGGCTCAGCAGGTAAGTCTGGCTATTGGATTAAGACAGACTCCTGCCAGACAGACTCACCCGTGGCACAGCAAGATCCCTGACAGAATCAAAACCAAAATATTCCAATTAAATTTGGCGAGATACAGGTTGTTTTGTGTTTTGTTTTTTTTTTTTTAAATGACACAACTCGTCAGGCGAATACTTTTGAGGATTTCTCATTTAGTGAAGAGCTTGGATTTCATCTTCAGGGTAATGCCAGCTGATAACCTGAGATACCATACCATAGCCAGCTTTAGCAACGTCCCATGGCACAGAACAAACTGGTTGTACCTTATATCACAACTGAAGTTGTTTAAAGAAGTTGAGGAAATAGAGAGACTGAGCTGACACAGTAAGAACTAGGTGTATCAAAATACAATTTATTCTTAAAATGGCTAGTTTACACATAACAGCAAGGGTTATGTAGGGAAAAAGTGCAATTAGTGGAAGAGGCTTATTTCACCTTAGTATTTATCGTCTCACTGCATTGCAAGTAGCTTCAGACTCAGGATATTATACTTCTTAGCAACAGGCAAAAATCTGATTTATATTTCGATGTTAATACCATTTCTGTACAGCTAAAATGTGTGCCAGTATTCACACCTGCTGAGTATGTATTGGACAATTTCTCACGCAAGTCTTCCATGAAACACAGATCACCTTTACAGTTTGACAACTCGGAAAGCTAAATTATAAGCATACAGATACAAAATATACATTTAGTTTACTGAAGTCTAAAAAAAACACTTCAAAAAATGAGGTACAATAAAACAGAGCAGTTTTCTATTTATTGCAAGCCTATATTCAGTCTAGAAAAAACTAGTAGCAACCCTGCTCTTTTAAAGAAATCAGCTTTCACAGAGTGCAGCTAATTCACTGTCTTCAATATGAAGGACCTTTCCTATATTACACACTTGTTCAAAGTCATCCGTAACTTTGCAATAGGGAGCAGGATACTCGACCATCAGGTGCTGTAAGATCAGATCAGGTGATGAGTCAAATCGTCTAATGCTGCTTTAGACTAGGAAGTTTACAAATCACTTTGTTTTGTCATGTAACCCTATTTTTGGCATGTAGGGTGGTTTTTAATTTTTTTTTTTTTTGAAAGGCACGTTCTCCTTTTAACATTAGAAGGTAACCATCTGCCTGCTAAGTGAGTAGGATGATGAAGCCAAGGTTAGATTTGTTCTCAAACGCAAGACATTTATTATTCACAAAGCCAACAAGGACAGAGGTGTCTTCTCAAAGCAGCAGTCACTTCCACCACTCACTTTGCATCATTTTCTGTATTCTCCTTTTTATCCCATAGAATTTTCTCTGCAATTTAGAAGACCAGCTTTGGAAAGAAGAAATTAGAACATTGTACGTCTCCAAGTTATACAGCATATCCTACCTCTCCCCCTTTTCCCACTTTTCCATTATCCTCTCCAAGTTTCTTAATGTGTATTGAAGCCACAAATCCTAGCCATGCATTCCTACCTGCCTCTGCTACAAGCATGTAGAGGGTCATAGCAAGCCTCCGTCCTGACAGCATCATCTCATCTCTACTGCACTGCTAATAGATGCAAAATGAATTGTGATGTTCTGTTCATGTAACGCCCCTGTGCACGCACACATACTCTCACACATGCAGTTACTACAGCTCGCTAAGATACCATCGCCTTCCATACTTCCTCACAAGAGTCTCTCTCCTAGTGACGCAGGAGAGTCTACAGCAGAAAGAAAGCAGCGTATACTTAAGGTACGGGCATGCTATTTCTATAGTAGGTGAACATACACATGGGTTTTATCTTGGTTTTCTTTCTTTCCAAGGGTAAGTTTTGGCTAAGAACTCCAGTAGCATAATAGGGTTTAACAAGTCCCGCAGACTAGTGAATTTGGATTTGTTCAGACAGCCAACAAAACCTGCCAGGTGATTTCGTCACGTAGTATGGGAACCAGAAAACTGACACAGTTCTCTTGCCAAATGGAAGAATGCTTCCTCGCTAGTATTGATCACCAATATGGTGATGAATTTTCAATCTGACCCAAACTCTGCCACCGGGGAAAGAGACCACTGGACAGCCTCGGACTGCCTAGCTGATCAGGCTCTTTCTCTTGTCCTCTCCCTGGAGTCTGAAAATCTACGGAGTCTTTCTTGGCAGATGGTATCTGAACACCATCAGGCTTCCACTCTGCATGGAGAATCTTGTAATTCTGACCCTCGTTATTGTCCCAGAAGGTATGTTCTCCGCTTTGGTAAGAAATGCAAAACTCTATCTCCTCTTCAGAGGAAATGGCAGGAGGCAAGTCAATGGTAAATGAGAAGGTATCATTTTCAGGATCGCTGTAAACATTGTTCATGTATACACACTCAACGTCCGTGTAGGTCTTCCATGTATCAAAGGTAATTCGAAACTGAACCTTTTTTTCGAAGCTCACATTTTTTACTTTCACAGTGCCCGACAGCACCTTCTCCTGCAGGGTGCAGGTCTCCAGGCAGACCAAGTTCTTCTGCAGGCGGTTCCTGAAGTCCAGGTAGTCAGCTGAGGGCTGAGGGAAACCCAGAATCAAGTTTTTCTCCTCATGTAACTTTAAGCCAGATGTTATGTTTTCAAGGCCTAATAGGTCAAACTGAAGATCCCACCCAGGGTGCTCCTGGAACTCGGAGAAGGTGTGTATCGCCGTCAGGGACAGCCCCTTTGAGTCTGCAAACACAACTCGCTTCTTGGCTCGGGCTGCTGAGTGGTTCCAGTCACTCTTCTGAGCTTCGGAGTCACGTTTCACATGAAGACACGGTCTGAGAGGTTTGAATCTGTTCACAAAGTTGTTTCTTTGACAGTCCTCAAGGGGGCTGAGAAAACTCTTCAGTGGTGGAGAATGGGCTAAGCAAATTCTCATGGCCATGTCCACAGGCATGATGGAGCTTGGCAAGGGTGTTGGGTCCAAGATCTGTATCATTCTGAAAGGAGCAGAAAGGCAGAATGTTTTTATTTGTTACATCAGGTAAGAAGCTTCTTAAGAATGCATATTTGCTTCATCCACTGTCTTAATTATTCACGGCCTTGTCTTTGCACGGCTTTAAATAATGCAACCTAGATTAAAATTGGCAGTTCAAGCTAAGGAACTAGGGTGAGACTGTTCGGTCATTTCTTGCTAATTCTGAACTCTCTCAATTCAAATGTAGTCTCGTTTGCTTTTTCCAAACCTCCAAAAAATAGATTTTAGTGACAGCTAATTAAACACATTTTCTTGAAAATACAGAGAAGAACATTCTAGTAACCAGTAAAACAGATCCAGTTACAGCGGAAGTGCTCATCCACTTTAACTCCCCTTTTACAGACTCTGTGCCAGGTCTTAAAATTCCAGCAAGCTGGATCAGCTGCTTCATCTCTGAGCAGAGACAGCACTATATTAAGCAAGTCACCTATTGCATCACAGCACCAAATGGGATGCTATATACCTTGATGCAGAACCATCACGCTGTGGTTTTCAACAACTGTAAGTGCATTTGTTGGGCACTCTGGTTTTGGTTAATTCAGATGAATACAAATGCTAAAGCACCTTTGGAAATATTTTCTATGAGCTATTAACCCAGGTCTAGGTAACAGAGCTCTTCTGCACTGTTAACATTGACTGCTGAGTGAATAGGAGGAAAAAAAAAAAAAAAGGAGGGGGGGACACTTTATTTTTTTCACCTCATCATGCCTCAAGAACTGGCTTAAAAACATCTTTTTATAATTCCTAAGGTCATGGTGAAAGCCTACTGCAAGTATTCAATAAGAATGCTACAGCTTTATTTGTAAAGATTTATTCATAACCCTCCCTCTCAGATGATGAAAAACACTATCACTGTGCAAGAACACAGCTCATTCAAAGCCAGTTAGCTTGAATATTTGTAAAAAGGGGCTGCAACTGCAGCACATCCCTTTAGAGAAGGATGCAGTCCTTGCTGGAAATGCAGATTTTTGTTGAGTCATGGGAAGCCAGAGCATTTGCTTTGTCACTTAAATAAATGGCTTTCTCCTTCCCAGGGTTCTCACTGGTATTCCAGAGCCCTGCCAAAAAAAGCAGAATCTTTCCTGGCCTCTTAATTCTTCTCCTTGCTTTTTTTATTGTGACAGTATTTGCCATAATAAGTAGGACAAGGAGAGTGCCAGCATCAAATTAATCAAGTTTTGCTTTGCTTTAATAGGAAAAGAACTAAGGCTTCAAAAATACTCTCTCTCTGCAACTTTTGTGACCAGCTCCTGGGGCAGCTGCTCCTAAGCTTTTGCAGTATCAAAAAAGGAGGGAGGGAGGAAAAAACCCCAAAACAGCAAAAAACAACCAACCAAAACAAAACCTGACACCACAACCTGAAAAAGACAGGCTGCTAGAAGAGGCAAAAAGCAAAGTGCCAGCAAAAGATGAGGTGGGTTCCGCAGTATCAGCAGGCGCCACACAAGCATAAGGACGCTTTTGCAGGACCTATAAAACCGGAGGGGGAAGGAGAGCCCTGCGAGTTTCGAGGGTTTATTCCCCCAGAGGCTGCAGCCCGGTAGCTGTCGTTTCCACGGGCCTGCAGGCGCGCACCTGGAGGAAGCAGAGCAAAAGCACGGGCTGGGGGCGGGCGGCGCTTACCTGCTGCAGTGCATGGGGCCGCTCCGCGCCTCGCCCGCGCCGCCGCCGCCGCCGCCTTTATGGGGCCCTTCCCCAGGCCGGCGGCCAAGGGGCGGCCCCGGCTCCGGCCCCGGCCCCGCGGGGGAGGGGAGCGGCGGGCCGGGCCGTACCGTGCCGTGCCGTGCCGCGCTGCGCTGCCGGCGGCCGCGGCGGGGGGGCGGCTGCCGCCGCTGCACCAGTCCCGGCCGTGCGGCGGCGGCTGGCCCGCCTGCGGAGCGCCCTGTGCCGCCCGCCCGCCCGCCCGCAGGGACACCCGCGGTTTCCTTCCTCTCCCCCTTTACCCCTTCTTCCCCTCTTCTCCCTCCTCTTTTTTCTGCCCTCTATTTTTTTCTTCCTAAGGCTGAATGCGCTGCTATATTGCTTACTTATGGCCAAGGGCGCTTACTCCTGGTATTTTCAGGGTTCTCATCTCTTACTGCGAGTGTTTGGAAGGGGTAGCCGAGCGCAGCCCTCCCTGGCAGGGCTTGGTCTGCCTGGCCTGGGCCGGAGGGGAGCAGGGAGCTACAGTGCTGCAGGAGCCTGCTCCGAAACTGCGCCTTACCCTCTGGTCCTCCTTTGGAAAGGCAGGAGAAGAGGCCTCAACAGAGCAGCTGGAAGGCAGGCAGGAGTTTCAAAGTGGGCTTGCTCAAACACCCGCCTTTTCAAGCAACCAAAAAGCACACGGGTTTGCTACATGGGATTTCCATGTGAAGTGGATATTGTTTCACATGTCAAAGGAGGACTGCTTCAAGTCACTGCTAAAGGACGTTACTTAGTGGAACAAAAGTAATACCCAGTTGAAATTACAGACTGTCAACTTTGTTGAAAAGGAGCTGGAGCCCTGCATTGTAAGATAATGTTGCCAGGGCCAGAAATCTGTCGTGCTGGAATATAACTGTCCTTGTCCTCAGTGAAAAAGTACTTTTGGACATTTAATTTGAATGGCGCTGATGGCTGTTCACCTCCCACACATGGTGATCTGTGCACTGTCTGAGGATGTGACAGGCCCTGCTGTAGTTCCCACACTGTATCTATTACCTGTTTCTAGAGCAAAGGGACAAAATTCAGTAGGACACAGCCTCCGCAGCATTAGCCATAGCAATGCTGTCCTACTGCTTGTGTCCTGCCTCCCAGAAGGTCCCACACGCAGGATCCACAAGGCTGACAAGCCCTTGCAGATGCTGGAAGGGTGGACAGCCCATGAGTGGCAGCGTGCTGTCTTCTGCAGGCTGTGCATCACAGACGCAGAAGGTCCATCCCCGAGTTACTGCTCTTCAAAGACTATGCCCTGGCTGCTAACTGGCTCTGGGGGTCTTCTGTGGATCGACAGTTTCGCTGTCACCTTCTTGCTGGCCCATCTGCTCTTTCCCAAGGGCAACAGATGACTTGTGGTCACTCTATGAGATGTGATACGGAGTCTGTGAGCTGTAATTTTCTGAGTTCATAGTTTTTACCAGTAGATGAGACCATGCACAAATGAACAGCAGGAATTCATGTGTTCTCTACATGAAGCAAAGGGGACTTATAGTGATGAACAGATGATACAGGATTTTTCTAGCTCATACAGATTATTTTTCTGTTCTTGGTTTGTGAGCAAAAAAAAAATGAAAAGCTCCACTGCTACATGTGAGAGTTTATTAGGAGACAGTGTGTGAGCATGTGAGCATGGCGGGTGGTGACAAGGACACCTCCATTTTGCATTCAAGCTACGTAGAAGCAGAGAGAAAAAACAGTCATGAAAGGGCTGGAGAGGGAAGACTTCTGCTGACTGATGCGTGGCACACGGATCAGTCCGCTGTCTCTGTACGTATAATGAGAGTATTCATAGGACAGTAAGACTTCAGTTTCTTAGCTCGGACCCTTGGTGACTGAAGCTTCTGCCTTTCATGCCAGTATATGACACTAAGCGTCACACAGATGAAGCCTGAAGCACTAGCTGGCAATGCAGACAAGGTTTTGGAAAGTACTGCTCTGTTTTCTGGCGCCAGTTATTCAGGATGACCTTCCCCGGTCCTCCGCTTCTCCAGTCGCACCCCGCCACTCACATCCTCTCCTTTCCCCTCTCCGTCTTCCTTATCTCTTGGCGACTGCCAGCTCCCTCTCAAAGGTAGATGATATGTTCTCATCGTTTGCCATGGGGAAGTGCTAGAAAAGAGTACCTGTGCTCTGGAAGCCTTGCTAGTTGCAAGGGGTTTATTTCTCTTTAGGAAGAGCTACAAATACTTCCAGCCCCAGCCGCCTGCCTGGCAGCTGTAAGCAGGGCCCAACATCCCCTGCGGGCATAAAGGAGAATTGGGCATATGGCTGGCACTTACTCCATCTCCTCTATTTCCCCGTTATAAAAAACGAGTGGATAACTCTGGGGAAGTTTTATGAGACTGTGCTACTTGAATCTTTGTCCATGCAGCTTCCCCCACAGCACCACTTAGTTGGGCTGCTGCATTATCAGGGAGCACGTGCAGCAGCTGGGATTGCTATATCACGCTACCTATGTGCAGGTGTTAAATAAGACCTGGGAAATTATTTTATTCCACGCTTGAAGCCTGCACAAAAGGAGTCACCTCAAGGCTTTGCTACACATATTTCTGCTACTGTGTAGTAGCTCATTGCAGTGTTTGCCACTATAAAACATTTTGTTCCCGTTGTGTTAAAATATCTGTTTTGCCCAACTTAGCATATCACCTTACATAATCTTTCATGATGTTTTCTTAGCAAAAAACCAGTAGTGAGATAGAGAGCCTTTCATGGGCAGATCATTGCCCAAGTCAGTAAATATGGACTGGATACAGCAACTTTGTGCCTACTTGGTAACCTGGAGCACGTTCATGGCCGCGGACTGGCGTCCCAGTTTCCGGTTGCCAATACAAGCAGAGCGCGTTGTGCAGAGCCAGAGTAACTCTTTCCTCATCTGAGGAGATGTCTCTGCATCGAGGCAAACCGACAGGGTTATCTGAGGTAGCACACCAGTTTGCACTGTCAATGATGGTTCCCTAGCTGCGCTTTTTATAGAGGACTCAGGTTTCCAGTTATTTTGGCTCAGCAGCGCTCCTGTCATCGGCAGCTTAAAAATGTAGATCTGTCTGTCTGTCTTACCTTTCAAATAGGGCTGCTAAAATGGGAGCAGCAGAGGAAAAAAATCATTGTCTTACCGTGCATTTGACAGCACTTTGTGGCATATCAGCTTTCCTGACATTTGTAGGTGCACATAGAAGCAATGGCAGAAATATATACATATAGGAGGAGGCAAGGTTGATTACAAAATCAAACCCCATCATAGGGAGTTGTACCTCCAACTGCTTCTGTAAGAAGTAAACCCAAACTGACCACCTAGACTAGTTCTTTGTCTTTTTCTGAAAACTTTACACTTTAAATGTAAGAAGCTAATTGCAACAAGTTAGCTATAGTAAATACAGTTTTAGTATAGTCACCATAGTTTTGGTGAACTTTAAATGTATGTTTTCAGAAATAGTTTGCAGCCTAGATGATGCAGAGGCAATGTAAGGCACAGGCTCACTTTGCCACGAGTTGAGTGAGGTTGCTCTGTGACAAGCAGGCAATTGGGTTCACACTGTTCTGTTCAAAGACAAATATATGGTATTAGCTCCACAGTGAATGCTTTTATATGCAGACGGCCCTCCAGGTCTCGCTGTTCTTCACCTGTCTGAACTAACCAATGCTTTTCAATCAGCAGCTCTGAGAGCAGATGATGAGTGATTGTGCCTTTCTGTCAGCTATCAGGCAGCAATGGGTTGCTTTGGTCATTTGTTTTTTGGCTCTGGTCATTTTATGGCAGAGTAGAATGAAAGAACTGCTTTTTTCAGTCTGTGTTCTGAAATTGAGTAATTAAGCAAGGTTTTTGTGGTTTACTCTGACTTTATTACTTCCAGGTCGCTGTGCTTCTCTGCTGTCCTCCCCCACAGCTCCAGGAGGGAAGAAAGGAGCTATGTTGCAGCTGAGGATATAGAAAGAGTTGAACAGCCTTTAGCACTTAATTGAAGCCTTCTGAAGCAAAGATAAGCAAGCATTTCCTCAGAACAAAGTTAAGTCATGACCACATTTATAAGACAAAAAGTCCAGAGAGAAAAAAATATAAATCTCCATTTCACTTGCATAGTAATGCATCCCTTGAAAAATTGTTGCTGTTTGCAGGGGGGGAGAGGAATGCTAGCTCAACGCAGTTATAGTATGCAATTTTACAGGGAAGTTTCTAATTTTATTTTGGGCTTGAGACTAAAATCAATTGCTAGGCCAAAGGCAAAATACTGGGATTACCAGAAAACAGAAAACATCGACCTTCTTTTGGCTGGCACATATTTGGTTCCTGCAGCATCACTCAGCACCTGTGAAAGAAGCAGAGCTTGAATGAAGGATATCTGTGACAGTAGACAGACGTGGCCCATTAGGTCAAGGGACAGCACTGTCAAACAAGGTTTACAACAGCCTTTTTTTTTATCTTGAATTGAGCTCTTCTGTTCAATATTCACTTTATGCTACTAAGATTAATCTTTGTAAGTGTGTATTATCTACGACGTCGGGCAGCAGGTTTCTATGAATGTGACTGTGATGCAAATAGTAATTATTCAGGTACATAGCAAGGCTGGTGAAGTCCAAACTGAGGTGAGCCTGTGGAAATTTAAAATCAGTGATTTATCCACTGTAATACAGTGAGCAGAAGTCTTGTTTAGTCTTAACAGAAGGTTATTTTCTTTACTTGCTTCTCAGAACCCTTTGGTGATCTTTGAAAATTCCTTATGGTTACGAATATATACCGAGGAAACTTGTCCTGGGAAACTCCATTGTTGTTTTAGGGATTTCTTCAGCACTGGCAGTGTCCATATAAGGAATAAAGATGTTTTTGATATCTTTAGAATTTTTATTACTCCATTCCTCATGGTTCAACCTGACCGAACATGCTCCAGCCTTTGGGATCCCCTCACCAAGAGGACATCAGTAACTTGTGACCACTTGTTAAGAGACAAATCACAGAAAGTCTGGAAAAAAGTATTCCAGTGCCCACAAAACTCCTCTTTATCATTATGATACTGCTATGCTTTGGGAGACTCCGAGAGCATTTTTTGTTGGTATCATTCAGGATGAAATTGCTGCTAAACCATGTTTGTTTGGGATATGCTGCTTTTGGAATAAACTTTTAACTCGGAAAGAAAGAAGGTAAAAAATACAATGAAACATTTAAAATAGACAAAATGACATAAAGTTGGAGATGGGAATATTAAGTTTTCAGAGATGTTTAACTTTGCCAGATATTTCATTATTAGACAATGTTTGAAAACTCAGCCTTTGACGGGACAGTATATCCGTTTCCTACCCAGTTGCAGCTTGCTTGTAGAAATGAGGCCTTTTTGCAGATCTGCCTGGCAGAATACACCCGTCCCCTAGAGAAAGGGGCAAGCGGTGTGCAGCCCAACTCACTGAGAAATTATGTTAAGATAGATGGGGTTTATGCTCTCTTACAGCAACTATAAGGATAATCAGCCTCACCAGGGTACGATGTAGGCCTAACTCCTTAAGCACTGGCAGAGGGTCTAGATCTGGTTCTTTTTAAGTCAATAGCAAAAGTTCTTGCCAGTACTGGGTCCCAGAACATTGTAAGGTTAAATTCAAAGGCATTTAAATTTAAGGCATTTAAACTCCTAGAAACTGAAAGCTTTGGACTGAATTAGAAGCTAGAAATTGATTTAAAATGGCTAATCTTATTAAGACTGATTAACGACAGATTAGTCAATGGTAGATGAGTCATCGCTTTGGAAATGTATAGTGCAAGAGAAGTGCATTGCTTTCTGAAACAACTGACATAGAAAAAGCAAGAAAATGTATCTCAGGCTGCTCGAATGTTTTGTGTAATGTGATTGCATTAAATTCAGGATATTTTGAGCAAGATTCCCTTAAACAGCTTTTATGCAAAATGCAGCCTTTTAAAAGTATAATTGCTTTGGTTGTATGTAGTAAGCAACAGGCGAAATAAAGACAATGCCATGTTACTTATAAATTGCTGCTACTTAGAGTAAAAAGGGAAAGAAAAACTGAAAGAAGGAAGAACATGAATGTAGGTATTCATTCTTGGAATAATCTGAACTTCCAATGAAGAATTCACAAGAATGCAGAAAACAAAACATATATTTTATACATGAGTATAAATCTGGCTTATGAATACAGACCAGTTTTTGAGAATGCAAAGGCCCTCCTAGATGTTTGAAAGAAATGCAGTATTTCAGTATTTTTTGAAACTACATTTCTTTTCTCATTTTTTGTGGGTTGGTTTTTTTTAACCACACACTCAAGAAGATTGAACCTTGAGATTCTGTGGCCAAATGTTTCATAAATATAAATCGTGTTGCTGTGCATAGATAATCAGTGTTTACTCTCTGTTCTTTTTCCTAGGCCCAGGTGGAGGAGTTACCTCTGCTGATCAGTAGTCTCTTCCCAAGAAAACAGTAAGTGAAATGCTGCTTTGTGCAATTGGGTTTATGTTTAATCCTGTGTGACCAAGCAAATGTTGGTTGAGTAGACACTTCCATCAGCTACGTGGGAAGTATTCTCGTTCGTTGCAGTCTTTCAAACAAAAATGTGATTTCTTTATCCACGTGTAAACAATTCCTTACAGCCTTGCAGGAGCCACATGATTTTTCAATATGATTACCATTCCCATAAGACTTCATGTTGAATGAAAACCTTCATCCTGAATGAGCATTGCTATATCTAACAGCGACCCAGCTAACATCTGCAATATGTTCACCCAGCATGTTTAGAAGCCTTTGAAGGGTCTGAATAATGCTCCTTTTCTTGTTCTACCACCCAAGAGACATGATCCATTCCTGTATTTTAGGTTCTTTTACAAGGTTCTTTTTGTCACAAGGGAAGAACAAGGCTTGGAAATCAGTACAGTGAAATTCTGTCTCAAGTTTTTCTTGGATTTGCTGGGGGAGGGTGGAAAAGCTCCCCTATGGCATAGGTCTAGGAGATGAATGAACTTTTCCTCTTTCAGATTTAGTCTGATTTCTAATCACTTCAGCCATAAAATCAGAGTTTCCTAAGATCTGACCTAGTTACCCTTTTTGGATGCACAACATATATATATATGTATGTATGTATGTATACTTTCCCAGTTTCACAGGGGCCAAATTCCATGCAGAGATTAACTTCATGTTTAGATTTGCTGGAAAGAATGAAGCTCTTAAATCCAAGTGCTGTAACAGCATCAGTCTTGTTTCATCCTGCAATGGGAGGGGAAGTAGTTAGGGCCTCTGAGTGTAGAAAGATTTGTGGCCTAAATAACATATTTGCAATAAATTGGTTTCCTTGGGTTATTCTTGGATGCTGCTTCCCAGAACACAGAAAGTTTACTGTTAAAATGTGCTTGCTCCATATATGCAATAATGCTTACAGTAAGTTTTGCAATCTTTAAAATGGATTTAATCAGTGAGAAAAATCGTGCATGCTTCTCTGGAGAATTACAGTCATAGAATAACGGAGGTTGCAAGGGACCTTTTGAGGTCATCTAATCCAGTCTCCTCCTCAAAACAGGACTAGCTTCAAAGTTAGATCTGGCTGCTCAGGTTGCTTGTCCAGCTGAGCTTTTAATACCTCCAAGGACAGAGAGTCCATAGGTTCTCTAGGCACCCTGTCCCAGTGCTTAACCACTCTTGTAATTTTTTCCATTTATCTATCTGGAATTCCTTTGCTGCAACACGTGACCACTGCCTCTCTTCCTTTTGCTGTACACCTCGGGGCAAGGTCTGGCTCCATCTTCTCTCTGCTTCCTCTTTCAGCAGTGGGAGGCTGCACTCTGGCCTGCTGTTACTTAGCCTTTTCTTCTGCAACTTAAGCAAACTCAGCTCCCTCAGCCTCATCTTGTGCAGCACATTCCAGTCCCCTAACCTTCTTGGTGACCCTCCACTGCTTGCACCCCAGTTAGTCCATGAGGCTTTCTTCTTGAGGGAACTGGACACAGTTCTCCAGATGCAACCTCACAAGTGCCCCATGGAGGGGAATAATCACTTCCCTTGGCCTTTATTTCGGGATTTTAAGCAAGATCCATGGTGTTCTCTCATACATAGAACACAAGCAGAACTTCTTTGCTTGATGTGGCAAAGCCTCTGTACAGGTTGGTACATAGAAATTTGTGCAATTTCTTCAGGGCTGTTTGGTTTGTTTGGGAAACAGCAGTTATCTCATTGGTATTTTGGCATACAATAAGTTACATTTTATTTGTGGGTTGGGGGATTCTCTTTTTATCACTCTTTGTTCCAAATCTGGCAGTTTTGGAAATCATCCTCTCTCTCATATATGATTTCAGTCATCTGAAATATTTTATCTGAAATAAATATCTGGATATTGCACTTCTGTAAACAGAGTATTGCAATCTTTCTCTCAGGCCTTCAGGACTTTTGATTTAACATCTGCCTCTTCTTCTAAACGACACCTGTTCACACTTATCTGTAAAACTGAAAAAAAGTTTTCCCCAAAATGCTGATACACAAACCATTTGCTTTGCTTGCTGACATGGATAGGCCAACTTCAGACCTCTTTGGAAGCTTTTGCTCTTACAGTACATCTTAAGATCTTCCACATCTTTATTGCCACACATGTTGCAGCTTCCATCTTCCTATCTCTTCTTCTAATTCATTTTGGTTGTGTGACTTCTCGTGCTGTCAATTTACATTTCTCCTTCTCATCCCTTCTGGCTCCAAGTTTACTGAACTGGTTCACCACACTTCCACTTCATCTCCCTTAACCTTTTACCCAAGGCTTATTGCCCTGTTAGCTTAGCAAAAGCCACTAAGATTTTCATTACTACTTCACTTCATCTCACTTAAGCATTCAGGCTGGCAACCTTTCAGTTTTTCTTTCTGAAACCCATTAAAAAGGCATCTAATGCAAAAAATCACAGCTGCTCTTTCACCATGCTGTTCCTACACCACACCAACAAAAATTTGCTTCAAACCACTTAAGGTTGCTCAAATGCTAATCTAACCCACACACATCCTTCCTGGCTAGTTCTTTTTAGCCACTTTGTGTTAACCAGGCGACTGGATGGACTTTGTTCATTGAGCAAAACACAGCTCATGCACCAACTTCATCTAACTTGCACTATGCTGCAAAATCATAGATCTCACCTTGGTGACACTGACATACATTTACTAGTCATAATATACTATTTAAGGGTATGAGGAGTTATCTGAGGGTTTTTCTCTGAAGAAGAAAGCACTGAGGATGTTGGAGAGGAAAAGGAATTCTGTTTTTATTCCCAGACTAGTAAAAAAGGAAAAAGCTTCTCTTAACCAGTGGTAGTAAGAAATTTTTCTTTGTTACAAAATTGGAACATTTAGAGGAATAAATGTTCATCAGACTGCTTCTTGGAAACATAACAGTTTTTTTAAAAAAACCCTCAACCTTTCTCTTTGCCTTTAGCACGAAGTTCTACCAGGGACCCCTTTCCAGAGAATGAGATGGGACACAAAATAACACATGGCACGGGTGGCATGGCATTCATGTCCTTCTCCTGGGTTAGGGAAAACCCATCCTAAGGTTCTTGATTCTTTTTCATATGCCTATATATTTTTCTGCAGTATATTTTGGTATGCAAAGCTGCATAGCTCTAACAGGAGAGGCTGAGAGATGAATTCCAGTAAAGGCAGTTTGCAGCCTATTGATAGGGCAGGAGCAGGCTATCTACCTCCTGAGCCAGCAAGTGCCTGGCCATATCAACTGGCTGTTATGGGAGAGGAAGTTGTGATTCTGTCTTTTGGGACCAAGGGAGGGAATGGAGGGAAGTAAAATATTTACAAAATAAAGCTTAATAAATCTGTTTCCATCCAACCCAGAATGCTAACTTTTTTAAACTCTCCGTCCCCCGAAGGAAAGGAAAGTTGCTCCATTTGTAGCTTTTTTCTCAGGGTAGTCATAAAAACAGTGAGCATGAGAGAAAATAAATTCTAGCTCTGTATAAAAATGGTAGCATAGAAATGATGTATTCATTTTATTACTGCCATCGTGCATTACGCATTTGGCTTCTCCAGATAATAGCCTTATTCATAATTCATACAGTCTGTATTTTAATATGCCATGAAGAAGGTGTTCAAGGAGAAACTTCTCTGCTAGTCATAGCACAGCAATGCTGAAAGCAGGATGGGGTGTTGGTCAATGGAATGTCTCTGTTTTAGAAATGACACCTTATTATCAGGGCTGCTAGCTCCAAAATCAGGTTATGAATGCCCTGCAGGTATAATACCAGAAAATAAAATAGTATACCTGGCCCTTTTATGTAACACAACATGAGTACAGATAGAGGAAGAGAAGTGATGATTCATTATCTGTTCATCCAAAACCCAAGATTGCTGATTCATATGCTACATCCTAAAGCTTCACAAGTCTAAACGTATTCTTGACTATTGTCAAATCTCTATAAAAAGATGCTGTGCACTGGACCGTGCCCATGCTTTCTATCATTGATCTTGCTCTAAATCACAAGGTCTACATCAGCCTTACACTCACTGGTATGTAATGTCTCTTCTAGTATGCCCTACTTCTAGCATCCCTTCTTATAAGCTTTACAGGTAATACTGCATTAGTTTTGTCCTCTGTGTTTTTAAATGTCATGTGAACTTTGCAAATACATAATATAGTCTATAGCACACTACAGCTTTTGTAAATTGCATTCCAGGCTCATGCTTGTGCCCTGTTTTTTTACAATAGCCATATACAAAAATGAAGGCAAATCAATCCATCTTGCAGGTGAAGGTCATTCTGTCCAAGGCAGGGAGCTTCCTGGACTCAGACATCTTTTTTTTTTACATCAGTTTGCTGAAATTAGTAAAACCTTCTTTCTACCATTTTTATCAAAACAAGGCATTAATCTCTATTTTGTTTAAACTGTGTAAACCTATTAGAGTTGGATGCAACATTAATTAAAAACAACTGTGCCTAACGAAACTGCAGATTTTCTGAAAAACATGAGACCTACTCCAGTGTAAGCACATCAGACTAGTGTGAACTTATGAATAACGTGTTACCACATAAATATAGAAGGTCCCTGCCATGATTCTCCGGCTGACATTTCTAATGATAGGTTCTCAGCTAAGTCAACAGAGATATTCCTCTTGCTTTCGTAGGTCTTTGAGGTCCTCTGTTCTTAGGGTCATTTCCTTTCTTTATCCATATGAATTTGAAAGAGTAATTATACTCCTGAAGACTTTTCCCTGAACAATGTTACCACACTCAGTGTGTAACCCTTACAATGCAAGTAATAACATGGGTGGAAACTCCCACTTGAAACTCCTACTACCAGTCTTGTCTTGATGGGTCAAGGAGATGCTTACAAAGCCATTCAGTGGGATGTACTCCAAGTTTTGAGACAATTCTAGTTTCACTGTGCATCATCCCCACAGCCACGATAGTTTGCACAAATTTAACGGAGCATGAGGTTCCTTTGAATACGTGGGTTTCTGTACTTCAGTGCCAGTATAATTCAATCAGCTTGAATGGTGATAACCAACACCAATCTGTTAAAATGCCAAAAAGAAACACCGTAAAAAACCTACGATAGTTTCAAGAAGTGTTGCCTAATATTTATTTCATCTGTCTGTATTGTTTATGGAAGAAGTGGTTCAGCAGACCAGCTGAGCAAATCTGCTGCCTTCCCTGCAGATTATTATTGGTATAAGTTTCACAGCTGAATGATGATGTTTTCATGCTTTATCAGAAGAGTCATATGGTCAAAGATCTGAAACAAGGAACTAGAGCAAGACTTTCTAGCAGGAGGGAAAGGGGACTTACAGATATACCATACTATATACACTCCAACAACCTATGGCCAAACTACTGTAGAATTCTTTCAGCCACTGTTATGTTGTAAAATATTTTAACTGTTGAGTCAGCATACTTTTAGCAGGGTAAGACTACCGAAACGTATTATGACTCCATTGCTGACACATAGCATCATATCTAAAACCAGTTTTCTTCCTTTTTAAGTCTTAGGAGTAATGAGTTCAATTACCCACTGAGACTTCATTCGTGCAGATAACTGACTACTCATCCACCTTAAATTTGTCTTTGGTAGCCTGGCTCAGAAGGCAGGTGATAGGATGGCTGATGCAAAATGCACATGCAGGGATTTAGAGTCAGTAAGAGAGATATGAGTGTACATTCTGAGAAAATGCTTAGTTTGCTTTTTTTTTTTTTTTTAATCTGAAAAATGGGGCACTGATTTCCTGCCAGGGGACACTTTTGAATAGGAATGTCTGGAATTATGTATTAAATTGGGTCTAACTTGGAGTAGGAGGCAGAGAGCAGGAGGAAATGGTGATGGAAAAAAAGGATGCCAGGCTAGGAAATAAGTTGAGTTAGAGGCTCTGTCTCTCGGAGGCTTTGTTCTGTGTCTGAGCAGTGTCCCAGAATGGGTACTGACACAGCACTTTGCTATGGTGTCCTACACTTGCCTCAAAGGGGAACCAGAAGAGAGCACAGCCAGTTCACGTTGGTCATTTTCTCCCATCACATATGTCATAATTTAAATGTAATGTGCCAAGAAAGAACTAAGCAAAAATCTTTTTGTTTAGATACATTGTCTAAATATGAAGGGAAATTTTAAGTCTTCATAAATTCTGTATTTTCACTGCAGTTAAGTTTTTTGTAGGCACATTTGATTTTATCCAAACATCACTACTCTGGCAGAAATTCCCTCTTAGGTTTTATTTAAAAAAAAAACTTTCAGTGTCCTTGAGCAGTGCTAAGCACAAGGGCCCTAATTCAGAGGTGATGCTGGCCACTGCCCTTCCTTTGCTCTGTTCCCTTCGCCTTGTGCCTCAAGTGATGCAACACAAATGCTAAGAAAAGGTGAGAGCTAAAATGGTGCATGACATTTTAAGAGGCACATTTTCCAGCCATCCCATTCCTCCTCCTACTGCTCTTTTTTTTGTCCTTCCAGTTAGAGGAGCTGTGCCAGTCCTGAGCATGTCTAGCTGCTGTGTGTGCCAGCCTCGGGGCTGGGCTCGCACATCCGCACAACAAACACTCCCCAGTGGAACACTCATCGCTGCACTGAGGCACGGCAGGTTGCTGGAGGGAACAGAACAGGGGGCTCAACCTGCTGTTCTTGCCCTGAGGACATGAGGGGAAGGGATCAGATCCATCCTTGCCTCCTCTCACCTGCAGCTAAAAGAAGACAGCCAAGAATTGATTCAGTGAGCCTTTCTAATTCATTTTGGGTGATGTCAAAGAGGTTTGCTGAAGCCACAGGAGGACTTCAGATGAACTTCTTCGCGCTGAAGAACGACTAAGAGCAGTCATATTCTCCGTTACAGCTGAGAGGCAGCTTAAAAAGTTAGCAGCCTGTCAGCTCCAAAGTGGTGCCTCACTGTAAGTGTGCTATTAGACTTACCATATGCTGACATGTCAGATGCAAAAACAAGGTTTGCATGTCAGTGGGTCTGCTGCGAACAAGCTCCAGTACAGCAGATCAAATGCACAACCGTGAACATATCTTTTAAAGGAAAGGGTCTAGATCAAATTCAGAAGCAATTTAAAAATAGGAGGGTGTTACTTTCATATAGATAAACGTGGGAGAGTAATATAAGGTGGTAAAAGGCACATAGCAAAGGAAAAGAACATGCAAATAAGTCCGTGCAGGTCACTGTGGCCTTGCTTTGAATTCCTTCTGAATTTAGCCTGGAATGTCAATGCCCGTATCAAGTCGCTGTTTGAGCACAGCACAACACAACCTGCCCAAGCTAAGCTGCAAACATAAAAACAAGTTCCCCTCTCTGACATATTTTTCCTTGTTAATCACTTGATGATTTAAAGCCTTCTGATAGCAGATAGAAGAATTGCTAGTTAGTAAGCTGTTTAGAGATCCCTGGATTGAAAGGCAAGATGTGAAATGAACACCAGTCAAGATACCAAGAAATTATGGAAGGCCTTTCCCTCTTCTGTGATCAAGCCCAGGAAAAGGTGTTACTGTTTGTCTTTTCACAAACATACCTTTTGTTAGAAGAGAAGCAATGTAAACTTCCCTATCAAGCAGCCACAAAGTGCAGAGAATTGTCACACACTGGTGAAAATATTCCCCCCGCCCTTGAAATTCCAAGATGTTTTTTATACATAGACTGTTTTTTGTTGTTTGGGATTCTTAGTTAACATTTATGCTAATGTTTCCATCTATTAATTTTAAGCGCCCCAGTGTTTTGCAAAAGATCAAGGTACCAAATAGCCTGCATGCAGTATTACAAGGTAAGTTCTCAGCCGTTATCAAAGTGAAAGCACCATTTTGGCCTGAAAAAGCAAGGTCTTTCACTGATTTTAAATTTTTGGTTTGAAGCTTTTTGACACGTAAGGCACATCACGTTTATGTTGGTTTCTCTTCACTCAACTTCTTTTTCCCTGAACAGTGGGCAGAAGGCAGGGTTTCCAAATGGCACAAACTGTGTTCCAAGATATATCAGAGTGCTTGGCATCAGAAGTTAAAAAAGCGGCAGAATTTGCCAGTACTCACAATAACCACATATCTAGCTGCTTTATGCAACTCCTCCCAATATAGATACAGAGGTGCTATATCAAGCTTTTACACAATGTAAGTTTGGAAGCTCTGTCTAGGGAGTATGAAGTCACCTAAGCCTTCACATTTGTGCTTGGGATCAGCTGGAGCAGAAGCAGGGGTTTAAAGGAGGACACTGGCACTTTGCCTAAGAAAAAATAACTGCCAATAAATCCTCTGTCTAAACTATTTGGACCAAGTGTAACTGAGAAATTAAAAAAATCTGTAACCGGGCAATTTCAAAATACAAACACAGACAATCTTGGATTCCTTGTTTCTTTGTAAAGAAGAAATATATTTCTGAAGTAGTTCAGTAACTAAAGGTCACATCTGGTTCCTTAGGCTTCTCTTTCCTAAAGGATGAGTTTCAGTGTTGTCCCAAGCTGACTTTTGTCCATACATACAGATCTCTAGCTTGAGTAACACTATGAGCTTGGCCTGTGTGGGCGCATAGCTTGGAGTTCATGCATTTCTGATGCTCGGACCAATAATAATAGCAAGGTTATGACTACTCCATTCTGCCGATGCAACTCCTTGGGTGGTTCTAATATCACTTTGCAGCACGTCTGCTTTTACTTAACTCCTCTTTCGTTCCTGTGTTAACTCTTTTACCGTATCTATAGTGAACTCTTCTACCATCTCTACAGGTGAATTACCTCCATAAAAAGACAAAACAGCTGCATATATGCTGCTCTGAGAGAGCCCACACAGCAGTGCCATACTCCTTGTCCATCTTCCATCCATCTTGCTGCCTCACAAGTTGCTTGCAGCCTGCAGCCTTTGTGGCCTCAGGTGCTGGACTCGGCACTGTGAGGGACCGGCTCACGCTGTCTCTTAGCCTGTGCTTCCAAGTTGGCATCTGACTGACAGGACTGTTGGTTTAGAGCGTGATCTCAGGGCAGCCATTAATGCATAATTGAGGTTTAGCCAGTATGGTTCCCATAGCTTTTCTCAGCAATGTAAGTAGCGTGAATACTTGTTTAATTTCTTACTGTACTGAAGCATAATGCCTCCGATTTCATCTAAGAACTGGTTCTTCTCTTCAGAGGCTTACTAAATATGCCTTTTAAGAATGTTATGAGCTCAGCATCAAAGTACATTATAAACCTGTCCATAGATAAATAAAACAGAACCAAGGAATGTTAGCTAAGGGAATCTATAGTAAGATTTATTTATTTCTCTATCCCTTCTGCCAGTGCAGATCTTCAGGCCTCCCCCAGCAGAACTGCACGGCCCTAAAGCAAAGCCTTCGGTTTCCTTTTCTGTCCTAAAGGGACTGGCAGTTGGCCGGCTTATTTAGCAAAGCATTTAGGTATGTTTCTGAACTTCCCGTACACGGATATCTCTATGTAAGTCAACATGACTATTCAAAATACCATAATACTTCGCTAGCTAGAGCTTGACCATCCGGGAAAAAAATCGCTAATTCAGCTCTTAGCCAAGGTGGGCTACAGCTAGAGAGTGAGATCTCTACTAAAAGCAAAGTAATTGTCCCCCAGAAGCTGGTGTTGCTGTGCTGTTAGATGCAAGGGACAGTCTCTACTTCATACTCTCCGTAAGGTGAATCCACCTTTCCAGAGCTGCCCTCTCTGTGTTGCCTGAGTAGATGCCAAATGAGAATAGCTCAGAGAAAGTACGATTTTATTTGGTTCCAAGTTCATTTTGCTAAAAGCTACTTTGGCTAAATTGGAGGATTCCTAAGACCTTCTGATGTTTCCTTACTGTCATCATTCTGTCTCGGATAAAATGCTAGTAGCATGAGGGCAGGCATCTATCAGTTGTTCTGATAAGAAAAGTCTGCACTTTGGTCACTCAAATCTTTGCTAAAGCAAGCAGACTTCTTTCAGATCACTCAGTCCAGCTATAAAATGAGAAACTGATATTCCTAATAAAATTATTAGATACTGTTACAGTCTAAAGTGTCTGAATAGAGAAGAAAGTCCCTGAGCCATTTGCGTACTCTCCTGCGTATGCTGTCATAAGTTCTACAGTGCTTTGCACTGCTCTGAATACATGGCTGACACTAGCGGTTCGGCTGGTTGCGTCAAACTAACTCGAATTATAAAACTTGTTTGTTTGCCTACAGTTAAAGATCCCTAGTAACTAGCATGCATTCCATATATTTTTTTCAAGGAATATAATTTATCTTGGAACAAATGCAAGCGAGGCCAACTTCTGTCCAGTGCTTATCTGTTGCATAGGATTTTTGTTTACAAGCTAAGAGGGCCACAAAACCGGCTGGGTGCTATGTCCTCATCTACACCGCAAGGGCTATTCTGGTCCACACTGAAGAGTTTCCGTACATGGACAATATCAAGAAAGACAGCAGTAGCTCTGCTGCATGAGCTGTCCAGACAACAAAGAAAGGATCATCAGTGAAATTATTTCTGAAGAAAAACAGTTACTAACTTACTGGGAGAAAGCAATTTCACTGTTACATGCCTATGGGGCATTTATTTTGTGTGCACGTGTATTGCATGCAGTGATAGCATTTCAGGTGTCTTTAAGGTTTTAAGATCTTAACCGTGCCCACTACCTCCACACCAATGTGATTTTCCATTCAGCTGTTTTGTGTCCAGTATTGAAATTGTTTGGGTAGATCTGGAAAGTAAAATAATAGATCTGGAAAGTAAAATAGGCTCCCACTGGGCACATACTGGTAAAGTGAGGTACAAGACTCCTTCAGCTAAGTACTTTGAGATCCCATCTTGAAGACCAAAGGGCTGGGACAGATGAGGAAGAGTGAAAAGGAAAGGGAGAAGGATGACCACTCGCTCTCCTGGAGGGACTCCAGAGTGCTAGAACCTGAGATATATTTAGTTTTAACCCCAAGTAACCTTGCTGTTGAAATGACATCCTGTGTAACTTCATCTTAACAGCAATAGTTAGCATTTATGTAACTCTGTAAAGTAAAAAGGGCCTATTTTTTAATTTTATAGAAATGTATTCGGTCACCTCTAAAATACAAAAAGGATAACTTTTAAATGTATTTCCCGGCTAGCTGAAAAAACCCATGACATTTAGGATTACCCTATACACTCAAAAACGTTGCCATCTGAAGAGGAATTTATCAGGTGTTAGGCACTGGCTGTACTGGCCAAGTACACAGTGGGTACAT
Source organism: Nipponia nippon (assembly GCF_047370975.1). NCBI lineage: Eukaryota > Metazoa > Chordata > Aves > Pelecaniformes > Threskiornithidae > Nipponia > Nipponia nippon. The sequence goes on from NW_028262347.1 coordinate 107,995,428, forward strand.
GCTATGCAAAATAATCACAGTCCCAGGTGAAATACAAGCACTACTATTTACTATTTTTAGGCACCGTATAACCATGATCTTGAGAGTGACCCTAAGGCAACATTTCAACAATCAAGGTATGTTTAATCCAAGAAAAAAACATTCATTTTCTGGAATGAATGGAAAAACAATTTTCCACGGATCAATAAAGACATAAGTTACTGTTACAAGGTTTTCTATAACCTATGCAGAAGAAACATCTCAGTTGCTTATGAAGAATTACAGAAAGAAGTAAATCACAGAAATAACCCTAGAATAAACTATTTGAATAAAGTGCTCGAAATTTTCCCTCTTTTGCTATAAAATACAAAAACCAGAAAAAGATTTTTCTATGTAGATAAATGAATGGTACGCTGCCATTCATGTACATCACTCAGCTGTGATAGAAAGCAACAATAGTTAATTTGCTAATATTTTTACATCCTTTAAATGTATAATATTGGCAATAAACAAAGCCTACCAATATACTAACTCTTCTTTCAATTAAAAAAATACGTTTTAAAATTGCTTTACACATGGCTTTTGTGTGTGTGGCACTGATGCCCAAGACATTTTACTTTTAAAATGTTTTAACAGCTATTTTTAGTAGGCAGTTGAAAGGGAAGTAATCCACTTGTCTACTTGATAACTCTGTGAACCTGTGTGTAAAAGGTAATCCAAGTGAAAATACAAAAATTAAAACTCTTAAATACTTTGAACTTTGGCAATGTATCTCCACTTGTAGCTGGTAAGGTCTGTTCCAACATACCATTAATAATCTGTTAGTCAATGAGTGGAAAATAAGAATTATTGTGCAGCCTATGTAGATGTAATACAAAAAACCTGCTATAGATAAGGAGTTCCTTTGCAATCATGTTTCACATTATCCTTGTGCTAAATACTTACTGAATCTTTGTAGTAATATGTTCTAGTGTAAAGAAACAACAAATCCTTTGTATAGCATCAGTGAAACTGTTGGAGGATGTTTTTCTTGCACACACTTAGCCAGGTAATACCTACAAAAATAGACACCTATGTGGCAGAGTCTAAAAATGAAGCCAAATTAATGACTTTCAATTCAGTTTTGCAATTTATTTGGCTCTTAACAGTTCAAACATAGAAATACTTTAGAACTTTTTGACCACCCGGGGTTTTCAAAGTTTTGTTAGGCCCAATTCTACATTAAATTTAAGGTATAACCAGCTGTTGTGTTACTTTACTTCAACCTGAGAGGTCTGATAAACAGATTCTGTCTTCAATTTACTCATGGAACAAATAAATTAAATAGAAGATGCCCCTTAAGTGGGGATTAGTCCCTTAAATGCAGGGTGGCTGACTACCCTGCATTCAGGTAGGAATGCAAATGTGTTTACCTTGTAAATGTCTGTCTTTAGAGATTTATCTGTTACAGGCAAAAATATATTTGGATGCAGATTTTAAACCTCGATTGCAGGAACAGAAGAATTGTTTTTATGGATCACAAAACTTTTTTTCTCCAGAATATCCCTGGCAAAATGTACTCTACCCTTCTTGAGACATTATTACTGGTTACAGTAAGTGATAAGATGTTGGAAAAATCATCCCAAAGGAGAAGTTTGTAGTTGTCAGGTGTTGGTTTAGCTCCATGATAACTTATGCTTAGCAGGACATATACATAACTGTGTTCACTTCTAATAATCCCCCTTTTAAAAAAAAAAAATTACTATTTATTTTTATTGGGTTTTACTGACAATTTGTGACCATTAGAGTTTGATTCCAATAACCTTTTGAACCTGTTTCGTATTTTCAGTCACTCAGTTAAAAATCTGCATAAATATATTCTTCACTGTAAGTCTTAGTATTTTAATGTTTTCATATCTGAATTTAATACCACCATAATGACATTCCTCCTTTTCATCATAATTCCTCTGCTGAATCAATGCCATGGACTACTTTTCAGTAGGAGCTTTCCATTAGAAATGTTGAAATTCTTTGGATTTGATCATTATTACTTCATGGTGAAACTATAATTACTTCTTGAACCAAGTTACTGTGTTGCTTAGGCTTAAGTCAAGAATAGCCTCTTGGGTTTTTTGGTTTTTGTTTTTTTCCCCAGACTGTGGAACTAGCTGTTCCAAGAAGCCATCATTTGAATTGTTGAGAAATTGCCTCTCAAAGATTTGTCCTGAAGTAACATTTTGCCAATCTATGTGCAAGTAGTTGGAGCAGTACACTGCCACTTTTTAAAAAAACATTACATTTAGTTGCTTCTTTGCTTTCCTTCACACTGCATACTCTGTATGGTATTTACATTACATACTATAGGCAACCAATTTAGGTATCCATATTAAAAGTATAGGCTTCTTATATTGTCAATGGAAAGAAGTAAAGTGCTTCAGAAGGCAATTAAGAGTACATCAGTGAGAAACCTGTCTGCTTTGTTAATTACTCAGAGGACCTGGACACTTCTGTTAAATGCCCAGGATAGACTGTGAAGATGCCTGAACCTCTCCCAAAGCCTTTTCCTTTTTTTTTTTTTTTTCAATTGGGACAGGAAACTAATATTGAAATCTTTTAAAATAATGTCACTTGAACTGCAATTTAAATGCATGGAAATTCTCTCACTAGTTCTTGCTCCTCTGAAATTTTCTCCCTCTAAGATGATTTTTCCAAGAGAATTACTACTTCCCATCTCAGTCAGTTCGAGATAGATTATAACCTAAGTAGCCCACTTTTTTTTTTTTCTTTCGGTCAGCTTCAGAAAAGCTGAATATGTCGTGCTTGGATAGACATTCTAGTTTGCCTGTATTTGTTTTTAGCTTTTACATATTATTGTACTTACTTGAGATATAAATGAGTCTGTTTTGCTAACATCCCTAGTCAATGCTGATCTTTGGCCCTGCTGCTCCTCTGCTACTTGTGGCTTTCCTCCTAATAACAAATAACAATTTCCCAGGTCTCTGCCATGTTCCCATGCTGGCAGCCCACGTAATTGTTTTGCATGTGTGGAGTTGATGCTTTTACAAAAGCTCTCTGTCCTCCCAGACATGTTCCAGGCGCTAGAGAAAAACAAACAAAAGCTCCCTTTTAAACCCTCTAGACATGTGTCTGTCTAGTCATCTTTGACAGTGAAACTGGAATCATTTTAAAGAAATCACAAGCGTCCTGGACTAAAGGCTTTTTTTTCAGTGTAATCTAGTTTCCATGAACTCTCATACACTTATCTGTGCTTCTGGTGTCAGGATCACAAGCTTCTCCCTGCCGCTAAAAAGAGTCTTCACTAAATGTATCACGTGAACTGTCATCTCCACAGCTGGTCACCAAGCTGCTGAACAGTTCTCTTGGTTGCTGCATACACAGATACAGTATTTCGACAACTAAATCGCCTACCACTACAGCTTGTCCACAACTCACAGCGTATCCATATCTCCTGGAGGGATCACTTGGCTCTGTGTCTGCTGCTCTCTGCAATGCTCAGTCTCTCAGTGCTTCACTATTGTCAAGTCTCCTTCCATCTGATTTTTTTTAGAGCCCTTCATTATTCCAGAGCAACGTTTTATATTTATTCCACTTTACCCCCATCTGCTGGTAGAACAAAGCTGGCACATATAATATGCCACTAACTGCAGATGAGTGACTGGCAGAGAAAAGGAACTAGCTCCTGCTTAAAATGAGTAGCCAAAGTACTTGGTAGATGTGATGAGAAGGGGAAGGGAGTAAGTCTCTTCCTTTAAAGATCTGGTTGTACAAACATTCACTGTTGTACAACCTGTACTGCTTTGATTTTGCAGTGAGCTCTTAAACCGATCAACCTCTCTTTTCATTTAGAAAAAGCAGCTTGCACTGAGAAAGTTTCTATTTATAGTTTTAAAAATTTAGTAACTAAACAATAGACCACTTCTGTTTCCCTCCAAAATCACCTGTTTTCTTTATAGGCATGTTTTATTATTTCCTGATGTACAGCATTAATTATTGTTGGTTGCTTGGAATTTTTTTTCCAAGTCTCATCTGGAAATACTTAAAATGGAATAAATTTTAAATCATTCTTCTTCTAGAATAAGCTAAATGTCTGAACGCTTGTAATGTCCTATTAATTTTAGCATTTACTTTGCTTCTAAGAGCAAGGCAAACCACTGCAGGGACCAATTACACAGAGCTGAGAAATCCTCACAAAATGAAGGGCTGACAGCTGAAAATCCTAAATCTGATGAACTGCCTCGCAGATTGGCATGGATGATGTCTCTGCCCATAAGCAAACTTTAATTTCCTAAGCAGAAAGGAAAAGAGTTTATTTTTAAGGCTGCTTTAGTCTGTCCATACCCAATAGTCCCTTTTCTTTTTCCTCTTCTTTTTTTTTTCTTCTTTCTTCTTTTCTGCCCTCTAGCGATTAACCATGTTTCTAAATAAACTGTTCAAGCACACCGCAAAAATACTTTCACGTACCTATTAGGCCAGGTCATGCCTCTAACATAAATAGGCTGCAAAGGTAGAGGCTATTGGTATATCACAAATTACACTAAAAAACCACCCCAGCAGTCAAATGTTTCCAGGCTGTCAATGGCCGAGCCTCTCAGGTGGTGCTAATAACAGGTGGGTTATAAAACCCCCCTTCCTCTAGAAAAATCCCTACCGCGTACATTGGGTGGCATCTGGCATATATTTCAGCTATGGTTTTCTAACCATACTGTTGTACAGAAGACTGGAGAAAAGCACTGGATTTTGCAGATTATTTTCTCATAAAAGAAATAAACATATAAATAAAATAAAAACTAGATTTATTTTACGTGATGTGAATCTCAAAAGTCAGTGTGAAGGCTATTAATACATCAATCCTAAAATATGCTGAGAGTCTTTGACTCACTAAATTCAAGTCTAATTGAATCCTGCTCTTACAGGATAATATTTTTTAAAATTATTTTCCATTCACAGAAACCTGCCATAGTTTTCCACTTAAGCTATCAGGAAGCCATACTGGAAAAGGAAGTCGGGCTAGAGGTAATTTAGAATAATAGTATCTTTTTGGTATAATGACGTGGAAAGAATGGGGAGGTTTAGATCATGCTCTTTATTTTTATAATCTTGCTCTTTTTCTAACTCAGTTAACTGATTTTTTTTTTTTCCATTAGCATTTGATGATAGCTTCTGCCAAGGAAAGAAACACAGATAAGATAGAGTTTATAGTGAACTAGTGAAAAATTGTTCTAGTTTTAAACTTCTTTAGAAGACCTGGGAAGCAGGATGTGTTTGTATTCACACGGGTATTTACACTTCCACAGACTTTTAGATAACGCAGACCCTTCTTCAGTTTTGAAATGGAAGCAGCCAAGCTAATGGATTTGCTACTTTTGCTGTAGGCCTGAGGAAGGGTTTATGAACTCAAAAGCTTGTATATTTTTTCCAGCTATGCTAATGGGGCTAAAACAAACGGCAGCACTGCAGATCTGGTTTCCAGTCTGTGGGGCCTGCACGTAGAAAGGGCAGTTTTCATCGTGCACGCTTTGGAGATGCTGGGAAGGTCTGAGATGGCTGCAGGCCTATGAGTCACATTTGATGACAGTTTATGCCGGAACATTATGGCCACATGCAAAGCAGCTGATGAATTATGTATGTGTGACAAAGCTGATAGAGGGACTCCCGTCATAGCCTGACTTTTCCCTGCCTGCTGAGCACAGCTTGTAACTTACGTGGTGGTGGGGAGAAAAGCCAGTGGGATGACAAAAAATACACATCACCAAGGCATCATATGTCTGTCAAAGCACATGGTTTCTGTCCCTGTGCTGGCTGCATTCTTCTGTCCCGCTTCTGCTGTAGTAAACTGAACAGTGCCAGGGCATAGACACAGGCATTGGTCCTTGACCTGTTACTGTAGCATGGTTTTGGCCTGGGACAGCTAGTAGTTTCCCCCAAAAAATTCCTGGGCACAATTTAGGTATTAGCACGGACCAGGGACGGGCAACATGGATGTAACTGCCTTGTTTTAGAGACAAGGATGTTTAACAGGGAAGTGACTAAACTGTGGAAATTACCAGCTGCGTCTCTTCCTGGTTCTTAGGCCATTCCATTTACTGGTATAACAATAGTCTGCAAGCTCAATTGAGTTTGGAAGCACGTACCTTTCCTGCCTCTGCAACAGGAAGCTACTGACCCTATTCAACTACCTTTTCCAAAATAAGTGTTTTACTATGGCACGAGTGGAAAAATACATTTCAGAATTAGCAAATGAATCCTCTAGTTAGGCCCATCAGAGCTCAAGCTTCCCCATCAAGCTTGTTAGGCTTACAAGAAGGAAAGAGATGCTGTTATCTTCCAAAACCTTGAACTGGCCAAGTCAACCAACAGTGTTTTCTAGTATCTGTTTCCTGAGATTAAGAAGGAAAACTAACATATTGTATAATTTCCATTTCATAGTTATTATGCACTTCATTTTGAGCAAGGTATTCTGCTACTTAAATAACTATGTACGAATTTTGATTACATCATGAAGTTACTAGCACCAAAATGCGGTCTTACACATTTTACAGGAAAAAAAAAATCTTTCAATAGTTGTCACCTCCTAATCTACATTTATTTACTGTAAGCAGCAAAGGGACATTTCTGTTCTTCCGGGACAAATTGCTAGCTCTGTATTTGAGTTTTTGGGCTACAAATCCTCCCCTAAAGAGGAGCAGGCAGCAGGTTAAAGACGGGCTGCGTGAGCACTATCTCATCTTGCTTCCTCCCCAACTTTGGAACAAGTGTACTGAAAAACTGTTTCGTATTAACAAGAATCCAGTTTCAGATCTTTTCCGCAGCAGTAAGGGCCTTCGGGGACGGGGGACGGGGGGGCGGCGGGGAGAGAAGAGAGACAGCACTTGGGGACAACAGGAGTTTCGTGAAGCGGCAATGGCCGGTAGGCCGGCAGCCCCCTCGCTTCAAGCAGGCCTCCCACAGCCCACACCCGGCAGCGCCTCCCGCAGCCCAGCGGAAACACCGGCCCGCGAGGTAAGGGCCGGGCAGGCCCGGGCGGCCCCCTCAGCCCCCGGACTACGCTCGGAGGCGCCGGGCGGCCGCGGCGGAGCCCCGGGAGCTCGGCGCCCCAGGCCGCCCGCCGCCCCCGCGCACGCTCGCTGCGCCCTCCCACGCGCGGGCGCCTGCGCAGCGGGGCCGGGTCCGGCGCTGCTGCCGCGGCCGCTCCGCCCGGATCCCTCCGCCGCGGTGCGGCGGCCCCAGCGCCCCGCCCAGCGGCGCGTGTCGAGGGCTGCCGCCGCGCAGGGCCGCGGCCTGTGAGCGGGGCGGCGGGGGCTGCTCGGCCGCCTCCGGCGGGCCCGGCCCGGCATGGCGGGGCGGCGGTGCGCGGGCGGCGCGGCTGCCTTGGCTGAGGCGTCGGGCTGCGGCGCGGCGGCGGAGCCGGCTCGGGAGCTCTTCGAGGCCTGCAGGAACGGGGACGTGGAGCGGGTCAAGCGGCTGGTGCGGCCCGAGAACGTGAACAGCCGGGACACGGCGGGCAGGAAGTCCAGCCCGCTGCACTTCGCCGCAGGTACCGGCCTGGGGCCGCCGTTACCGCCTCTGTGGGGAAGGGGGACCCCGGGGGGCAGCCCCGCCGGGCGCCAGGCCCGCCGCCGCCGGGCCGCCCACCTCCGCCTCCCTCTCGGCGCGGCGCCTGGGCAGGGCCGGGCCCGGCCGGGCCGCGGAGGAGCGCCGGGTGCGCTGTTGGCCGCAGGCCCCGCCGCGGGGGGTGGGCCCGGGCCCAGCGCGGGGGCCGAGCGCTCCGCCGGCCCCCGTCCCGGGGCTGTGGCCGTCTCTGGGCGCGACGCCCGGGCTCGCGTGGCGGCTGAGCTGTCACCCGCGCCGTGGTGGCGGCTGAGTGGTACCGGTGGCGTCTCGTTTCCTTCTTTTTCTTTTCTTTTTTTTTTTTTTTTTTTTTTAAATTAAACCTCAGCTGGCGTTGAGGGCATCTGGACTGAGGTTTAGACTGTTCACGTTGTGGCACGTGAGCTCGGACAGGCGACATATGTCCCAGGTGCTGTTCCCATTGATTTCAGCAGGCCTGCTCGTTTTTAGAATTTCACCCCTGAAGGGTGCCTGCCAGGTAACACCGTTTCTAAGCTTTTTGTGTTCTTATCTTTAGCAAATAGGCTTTGTTAATTCAGGACTTAGATACGCAAACAACTGAGATGTAGAACAACTGCTTTCGCTGGCAACAGGCCAGAAGATTGTATCCCACCTTTTCAGACAAAGACCTGACTGTGACTGTTGTTTTCATGTTGTTTGTTTTGATTTTATTGCAGTGTTAGACGTAGGACCCCAAGGCTGGCAGGCTGCAGAAGGCAGCAGCTTCTTTTCAGCTAAACAACATGGATAGTAATAAAGATGTTTGTTTCTTCACTGAATTGTTTTGGGAGAGGTTTCCACTTAAGGTGTCCTTTCCTCACATTCAGTAGACTTAAGAGGTCTAAGTTCTTGAAAGCCTCTTCAGGGCAGCTGCTTTTCACAGATTTAAGACACTTGATCAACAAGAGAGCACAGGAGACAACTTAAAATATCCTGTCAGAGGAAAACAATTTTGCAGCTATCTTTTTATATGCAGTAGTCCTGCCTGTTCAGTAATAACCTCTGAACTTCTAAAGAAATGAGCATGTTTTACAGCATTTTGGAGAAGTGAGGGTGTTTCTATTGGTGGGTTTTGCGGGGGGGTTGGGGTTGTGCCTATGGAGTTCCTCATGTGATAACAGTGATGTAGTTGTTCTCTTTGGACAGGAGTCATCTGTTTTGACCTTAAAAAACAGAACTCCTGATCTATAGAAAGCTTTTTCTTTAAAAAATGCATAGCAATAAGTTCATGTAGTTGTTAGGCTTCTAATGTTAAACAGGTTGGTGTGTAAATGGGAGAGGCCATTGCCATGCTTACGTCTCCTTCAGACTTGATGCAGAGAAATTAATTGCTCCTCTCACAAGACTGTAGGAGATGCCAAAAGTTTCTGGTTAACATGTGACATAAAATACTTGTATAACTTCTTGATTTAACACTCCTCCACTGCTTCAGGTAGAACTCTGCTGTTGTCAGCCTACCTTCAATAGACTGAGCATGAAAATGGACATAAGTAACTCCTGGGTTTTGGGGTTATTGTTTTTGTTTTGCTTTGCTTTTCTCCCATTATTGACAGTTGGAGCAATACTAGCTTCTGTCGTCTTCTGTCCCTAAAGGAATTACGTTCCAGGAAATAAAAGTCTGTTGTATTCTTGCTTTCTTCAGCCTAGGTGGCTAGGTGTTCTTAGAAAATGCATTACAGAACTTCTCTGACTAGTTTCATTCAGTTTCAAGACTTATTTTATGGAAGAGATGGAGCTGAAATGTGAAGATGGGTTTTGTATGGCCCTTTTTTCTTTTTTTAATGGCATCCTGGGATCCGAACTTGGGTTCCATTTTTTAAGTCTTTTCCCACATCTTACCTGGGAATTTAAAGAAATAAAACAAATTCCTATTTTAACATGTGGTAAAAGCTTTTACCTTTTTGTAAAGGTGGATTTTAAAATATATTAAAAAAAATACTGCAAGCTCTCCCTGGGCGTGTGTCATTATTGGAAGTAATACATATTGGCATCTTGGTGAAGGCTGCTGTTTGGATTTTGTAGTACACAATTGTCTGTGTGGTAGATAAGTTACACTGAAGCATAAGTCAAGAGCCCACCACACTTTGCAGCATAATAGGCTCAATCCTCTCTCACCATAAGCTGCATATACTTCCTCAAGTCAATCCTTTTCATCACAGTGTATGTCAAACTTGAAAGTATCAGAAGGTTTTAGGAACTTGGCAGGAACCAAAATGCCCTTCCTGCAAACTAAAGTTCATTGAAAAAATGAATGCATGGGGCAGGGGAGAAGAACCGGAGTTCAGTTGTTTCTGTAGCTTTTCATCCTGTCAAAATTAGGTGAATGTCAATTATGACACAACAGTGACTGTAAATAAATATTTTTAAAAAAATATCTATACAAGCACCAGTTTCTATTGCGATTAATATTCAGGATTTGTCAGCTGAAAGTTTGTAACTTTTTGGGGAACAAGTGCAGTGAGCCACTCAGCTGTCATAGATGGTAGAAGAGTGTCAGTTGGAGGCCCCGAGTAGCCCTTCTATTTTGCAATAAGACATAAAGTGTTTGTGATGGTGAGACAGTTATCTTGCACAGTTGCAAGCTGTGATACCATTTAGTTGGTCTTCTGATAGAAGCTCAAGAGCAAAAAAAAAAAACCCCACCCCTTAAAAATGAAAATTTTTGGTTTCTTAAGTGTTGAAATTGTTTTTGCAGCAGTGGACTAATGGCAAAGAGGAACTGTTACAGTAGGTAGTAGCTCCCTTCCCTGTGTCAGCAAAGGCTGTCCCCTCTTTCCACCCTCAGTGAAAACAAGAGAGAGGAGGGAGAGGCCATCGTACAGAGTTTGGTCACCTCCTCTGTACACACCCATCCTTTAGAAAATAAGGAGAAAATACTTCTCTGTCCATATATGGTGCCCTCTTGTACAAATGCTTCCACAAGGAAGTAAGGAATCCCTGCTGTGCACTCAGTGCTGAAGAGACAAAAATTGGTGTGATGCAAGTGAGCCTGTCTCAACATTAAAATAACTACAGGTAGCGTAGGGGTGTTACTATACTTAAGGTATTTTCCGAATGGATGCAGGCTTTGCACAGAGAGTCTCTATGGGTTGCTCATGAACTGTATCTGATTGAACCTATGTACTACATAGAGGGCATCTAGGTGAATTCTCTACACCTATAATGAGCTTTACTGCAGCTGATTTTCAGTTACGGTATTGATTCCTGCTAAGGTTGGCATTTTACGTTCAAAACCATGGCTTTAAATCAAAGCTTTGAGAGACAGGGATGCCTTCTGTATAAGAATGAGTGATGTTTAGCTACCAAACATGTGACTTCTGGACAGAGAATCTGATCAGGAGCTTTTCTAACATACATAACTAATGCAGTTCTGGAAAACATTTTTTGGTACTGAAAGAAGACGATACCAAGCAGTCTGTCATGAAATAACAGCTTTGATGATGTGTTTGCAGGACTCTGGCGCTTGTGAAAAGTCTCATCTGAATAGTTCCTTGAAGAATTTAGCATATTTTGAGTATATGTTCAACCTAGAAACAGAATTTTTTGAAATTTTGAAGACGTAAGAAAAATTCAGGAGGGTACATTTAAGAAAAATAACAATATTTATGATATCTAGTTATGAAAGCTAAATTTATTTAAGAATGAGAAATATGCTGCATATAATTTACCATGTAGACAATATGGCTGCATGGGTATATGTTGTATAGGTACTGATGTTTTTTGGCAGTGGAAATATGCAAGCATGTGCAGTGATTGTGGCTTACTGTGCCTGTGCAGATAAATTGTTTTTGCATGGACCATACGTCTGATCCAGTTCTCCTCTCAAGTGTGCTCAGCTCCTGTTCTCTGTTAGGACAGGCAGGGTGCCGTCTGTTAGTTACAAGATGGGCGACTGTCATGTTGACACTCAGAAGAGAATTTGCTGTACAGCGTGTGGTTCTAGTGAAGTCAAGGTGCTAGCAAGCTAAGATTTGTATTAATAATATATTTTGAATAATGGAAGGACATCACCAGTATAGTCTTGTGGCTGTTACTTGAAAATACCTTGGAGTTCATTCTGGGATTAAAAACTTTCACATAAAATTATTTTTATAATAATCAGAAATCTGCGGGGAATGTGGCTCCTTACCAGACTTTCGAGAGAAGAAGAGGAAAGATAGAAGTTAACAAAGGCTTTTCTGAATACCCTTCCTGGCCTCTTTGTCTTTGGCATATACAGCTTGTATATGAGAGCTCTTCTCAGCAAGTAGGTTCCAGAAATTGCTTAATAATGGCAATGTTTCTCTTTTGAGCTCTGAATAGTGAAGGTGAAAGTGCTTCTTGCTCCAGGATTTCAGGTGCTGTCGGTCTGGGATAAGGGTTTACTGAATAGTCAGGTTTAGTGAAGAACATGCTATGAAAAAGTTGCATTGCAACTAAACTAAACTTAAAAAGCTCAGTTGTAACTAAAATGCTGACACTTCTCATATGCTTCTGTGACTTCGTCACTGAAATGTTGTGCATTTATCAGGAATAAATATCATTTCTAGGTTATGGTTGCAGGGACTTCTACCTACCTACTGATGTTCCACGGATGATTTGTAACAAAGTTTAAATTTGCTACCATCTGAGTGTCACTGGTGTGGGCAACTGTGTGATGATTCAGTCTGAGGGAAAAGCTCAAGACTTCATCCCCATACAGTTCTTGATCCCTTCAGGAAAAAGGTTTGCAACTCAAGTATCTAAAGCAAGGAAGGCCAAGTCCTGCACACATGGGTTATTTCCAGAAGGTACTTGGCACAAGTCTGATACATACCAAAATATGGCTCTTACCTGCCCTAATAATCCCTGAGACCCAAAGAAACCTTCATGAAACTTTTGGGGGATTTCTCTAGGCAGTGGCCTTTGGAACATAACCAGTTGGGCATAATGGCTACAGGCAGAAGTCCTAATTCGTTCTGGCCTCTTGTGAAGATGTTAGAGAAAACATAGATACAGTTGATAAGTTTGATGTCCTGGTTTAGTTGCTGTTATATAAATGTGCAAGATACAGCTGAAATGAAACAATAGTAGCTATAGAATTGGCTTATAAGAGCAATTACCTTATTTATGATGTGTTTGTAAATAAGTGCCTCAGAATGTGTAAGAGCATTTTTGTGCTTCAGTCACAATCAAATATTTATAACCATTTTAGGCATCACTGAATATAGACATTGTTAATATCTATAAATTATGGTTGTGCATACACCCGTAATAAATTTCTTCAATGGAGAATGGTCTCAGATAAATTTCTTGTGTCCCTAAGGGTTTTCTTAGGTGATCATTTCAAAGATGGAGACTGTGCACATGATGTTAATTATTCCTTAGAAAGCAAATAGCCGTGCTTCTAGTTTTAACCTGAGAACAGTGCTGCTTAACTTGCTTTTTTTAAAAAACAAGCAACGTGTTTCTGTAAAATACTTCTCATGTTGTATGAATCTTTTTTTTTAAAAGCCTAGAATATGAATTGTATGTGCATTGGCTTGTAGCTGGTCTCATCCTTACCGCTCCCAGCACTCATCTATTGGTCCTTCCACAAACTGGCTGTGGGCTGGCAGAGTATCATACAAAATATTGTTCAGTTTAATAGCCATCTAAAATGACTAAAAAAGAGGTTTTGTTCTTTTTGTTATGTTTTCAAGAAGCTGTTGACTCATAGGGGCCCTATTAAGATTTTAGTTGTTCCAGTAATATAAGATATCTTGAATATTATTTTTCTGCTGATTTTAATCTAATTTTTAGAGGTTTCAAAAATAGCCTTAGTGTGTAAATGCTCCTTTAGTAAAGAATGCCAGGTGTGATTGTTATTTAGAGTGGTTACTGTTATTTAAGTTTGTTGTTTTAATCTGTGTATGTGGGACAGGGAATTCTCTTACCCCACCCCGACACCTTTCCTCCCTAGCAGATGGCACAGAGCTCTTTATCTCTTCCAGGTTTTGGACGGAAGGATGTAGTGGAATATTTACTTCAAAGTGGTGCCAATGTCCACGCGCGAGATGATGGAGGCCTCATTCCTCTTCACAACGCTTGCTCTTTTGGTCATGCCGAAGTTGTCAATCTTCTCTTGCGACATGGTGCAGATCCTAACGCTCGGGATAATTGGAATTACACTCCCCTTCATGAAGCTGCCATTAAGGGCAAGACAGATGTCTGCATTGGTAATTTTCTCCCACTCTTCCTGTGACTGACTCATTTCTTTTCACTGTGAAAAATCAAGAACTTTTTAAAGACCATTTTTACTCTCTGAAGCTATGGCTGGTATAAGGATTAAAACTAAAAATCTTTCATAAACTTAAATTCATATGCCAGTTTTATAAGAAACAAGTTTTTAGATCTGTTTTTGATGATTGCCTAAGAATAAAGGTTCACATTGACATCATGGGGAAAGAGCTGTGGAGTGACATGATGGAGCTAGATTCTCTTCAGCCTAGACTCTTACGCTGCCTTCTGCTGCTACTCACAGGACAGTGGAAAGAATTAATAATGGATTCATTCTGTCCCTCTGTGTAGCAGCCATGTTAAATTAGTTAAGGATAGGAGCTAAAATTCAGTTATATTGACCACTTATTTTGCCCACACAGTTCTTAAGAAATAAGAAGAGGTAGAAAGTTAGATATGTGGTCAAGAAACTAATTTTTTGATTGTGTGGTTTGCTCCCGTTTACTTTATGAAGGAGCACATCCGGAGAGTTGTATATATACAACATTGCCTGTTTGGCCCCAATATCAGTGCAAGGTGCTACTGCTGTGTACAGTTTAGGGCATAATCACTTGTGGATTTGAGGCAGTATGCTTTGGAGCTGATGTGAAGTAGCTGCTGTGTTTTGTGTTGTGTCAGTCAGTCTTTCCACTGAGATTGCCTCCTGTCAGTCTGTGATTGTTCCATTTCTGCTCTGCTTTTTTCTCATAAAATGTGTCTAGGCACGTTTCACTGGTTAAACTGTTCACAGATGACATTAAGGAATTCTGACATTAAAAATTTCAGAGGGGAAGTTAGGATTAGTAACTGGATGTTTCTTTTGTTGCTTGCGGCTTACAGTAATGATAAGTCTCATAAGCCTTGTCTTATAGAATTGTTTTTTCATGGAAGACTTTGGCATTTTGTAGTACTGCTGCAGCATGGTGCTGAACCAACCATCCGGAACACAGATGGAAGAACAGCTTTGGATTTAGCAGACCCGTCTGCAAAAGCAGTGCTGACTGGTAAGTGATAATCTTTAGATTATGTTATGACTAATAACAGTCGAATGAATGTAATACAGTATTTTGGTTTTTGTCTTTCTGATATTACTGTGACTTCTCTCTGTTTTATAATTCTAAATAGAAATTCCCATATGGCTTTCATCATCTCAGTCATGGGATGTGTTCTGGGTAAATAGTTTATTGTGCTAGTTCAGTAATGGACTGCCAAATGTTTTGCACTTATATTCTCTAAAATTTTGGAAGAAGGGAATAAGTAGTGAACTTCACGTATATAGATATTTATTTAACAACTAAAAAAACTCCCTTTTGTCTTCCAGGTGAATACAAGAAAGATGAGCTCTTAGAAAGTGCCAGGTATGCATGTTTGAAAGATATCTGGAGTTTAGTTACATTTTCAGAATTGTATGTAATGAATATGTATTATATATTGGCTTTTGAGCTGGCATTCTACGTACATGCTAAGCTTTGGCTGTTATCTGTGAATAAAGCTACAGAAATAGTTACATAAATGCATTTTTGCTTTCTCTTTAATGCTGACAATACAGAAGTGAATGTATTGCTTCAGATCTGCTGAACATTATAGCAAGGAAAAATATAAAAACATAATAAGCTACTAAAAACTGGAATAAAAATATTTCTGCCCATTTCATATCTCATTTTTCAGGAGTGGAAATGAAGAAAAGATGATGTCTCTTCTTACACCATTAAATGTTAACTGTCATGCAAGTGATGGCAGAAAGGTATTTTTGTTTAAAACCTGTTTTAAAATTAGTTCAACTCTTACATGTTTCACAGTTATTGTTTGACCAGATTTTAAGAATGTTAAACATAGAATGTATTTTCTTTAATATATGTGGGAAAATAAGATTGTACCTCTCTAGCAGCTAGCTGATTTTTTTGTTTGTTTGTTTTTTAACCTTAAATGGACTATGTAGGTATTTCCACCTAGGAGCAATAAAAAAACCCACCTTTTCAATTGGAACTTCTGCTTGACCTTCATATCTGCAGTGATAATGAAGGGAGGCCCTTTCATAGATTTTTGTCGCTATCACAAAGAGATACACACAGGCCCCTTATTTGCCATACACCCTAGGCAAGTTATCGCTGCTGTTTCAGGAATAAACTATTCATTGCTATAAGTATTGGTAAAGAACTATGTGAAAAATGTTCAAAGTCTCCATTCTAAAATATCCTGATGTTCTCCTGGGTTCGGCCCCTCGCCTGCTGAAGGTTCAGATTACTGAGTATCAATTGTTGGCCTCCTCATTGTTCTCATTAAGTATGTGTACTCATTCGCTTAAGTTTTGTTCGAATGAGTTTCCCTGTTTAAGGCTTTGTGGTGATATATTGGGATCTCCAAAACACCTATGCATCTCTATTTTCTCATCTTCTAGTTATGAGACTCATCCTCTAGGAACTGGACAAACCCAGTTCAGTTGATGGGTTTGTAAATGAAGAGGATAAGATTTCTTTTCACTAATTTGTAGCTCTGCCCTTGGTGCTGCTGATGGGTATGCTTGAGTGGGTTTGCTAGAAAAGATCATAGAGCAGTTACCAGACTGCTCTGTGGAGGGTGAGAATTTAGAAGAGAAGATTAAGTTTCCCCCAGACCCCACTAACTTACTGCACTCACAGATGTGGATAACAATCTCTGATAATTTATAAACTTAATCTATTGATTGGCAGGGAGATCGCTTTATAGTTTACCAGTCATTGTATCTAATGGCCATCTTATTTCCCCTTTCACAAGGGACATAGTTTGTCCCAGCAAAGTATTTATAGTTATGGTAGGCTAAAAGGCAAAAATGGACTGCAGGACTCAAAAATCTATTAATAGGGCTTTCACTGCCAGAATGTATTAGTGATGGAGTAAATTCAGAATTTGTGTTTGATGACTGTGAGAGTAGTCAGTAAACAATGAACATAGTTGTCAAATGTTTGATTCAAGCGTTCTGTTTTTTTTTAATGTTGCAAGTATTTTAAAGACTTCAGTAATTAGTGCTGTTAACAAGTTTGGGAAAAAATAAATATAAAATCCACCCTTGATTTTGTGTTACTGATTAATTCTACATTCTGTCATTTCAGTCTACTCCTTTACATTTAGCAGCTGGGTATAACCGTGTAAAAATAGTACAGCTCTTACTGCAACATGGGGCTGACGTACATGCTAAGGATAAAGGGTAGGTTCATTTTTCCTTTGTTCAGAATAAACAGAATTCGTTAAAAATTGAGATGAAGTAAAGAATAGTAATACTATTTGAAACATGAAGAATTCCTAAATTGAGACCGTTACGTCATCTTTAACCTCTCTGTTATGACAAAAATGCAAAGTGTACAGGCTTAAGACTAGTGAATCAGTAGACTCCAAATTGAGCTGACCATAGAACATGCTGTCTTTTAGGTATCACTAGCCAAATTACTCTCTCTTGTTTAATAAAATACGTTCATGCACCATTGTGAAGTCAGCAAGTGTTTTGATGATTGAATCGATTTTCTTTCTGCCTTTAAGTTTCTGCAGTTCTTTTTGCAAAGAGTGTGATAAAAATGGAAGATCTGTTTCCCAGAGGTTTTATTTGGACTACATGTTCTAGCATTTGGTTATTATGTCAGGAAATGTAGTGAAATATAGAAGTGCTAAGTCTGTTTAGTTACATAAAGTATAATGAAAAACCTATTTGTAAGATATGTATTTATGTACATTAAAGCTTATGGAAAGCAAACTTATTCTTCCTTTTTCCTAGGATTACTTCACAGCTACATAAATAGCTGCCTAATCAGACAGCTTTAATTGCCCCCTTGGGGTTGGAATTGACTTTTGTCATTTCTCGCTGGCTAGCCCACAATGATAGAATTCACTTTGGGAAATTTCTCACTTGCTCCTAGGACCACTGGGTTTGAGGGAGTATGAAGCTGGCTTTAAAACCTCTAGCTCTGCTGTTGCTGTAGAATATTGTACAGTTACTTAAACGTTAGCCAATAAGACTACTTTAGTTTCCAAGGGAGAAGATAATCTTAGAGCAATGTTCTTGTGAAAAAGGAAATAATTACTGTCACTCCTGAAAATCCCCTGCAGATAGTTCTTTCTGCTTAGGGTTCCAAGTCTGAGCAGAACCATTTCATTTGCAGTAAGATGGTGCAATTAATTTCTCATCTTCTGATTATTTTAAACATTTATTGTTCTGAAAAATGCTGATGGAATTTTCTGGGTTCTTCTCCAGCTTCTTATTTCCCCTCAACTTTATTTGAACATCTGTGATACTGTTTTTGTAAAATGTTCAAGGTGCAACATAGTACCATTTGCAATGTTATAGATGCATCTGGAACTGAAATATGCATACTAAGGTAATCCTCCTCCCCATTTCTCTCCTGTATAGAGATTTGGTGCCACTTCACAATGCCTGTTCCTATGGTCATTATGAAGTAACAGAGCTTCTAGTAAAGGTTGGTCTTTGAAGAGATTAAATTGCATATTATTAAATGAGAACAGTTTATAATAAACTAATGCAAGTTGCATATTTTTTTATTTTGTACTTAGATTTACAAAACTTAGAGTGAGACATTGGTTTTGCTCTACATGTTAGTTAGTGATTATTAAACTGAAGCTACAGAATCTTTTGCTTGCAAGGAAGCTTTTTCCTTATAAATGTGCTTTCTGTTTTTAACTCACTCTGCTCCAAAGTTGAATGTTTTTGTACCGCCAGGTAAGTACTACTTATCTCAACCTTCCCACCCTCACCCAAAAAAAAAAAAAAAACCAAACACAAAAAGACCCCCAAAACTGAGCAATATTGTGAGTTTGACAATAGAAAAATAATTCAGAAGACAGAGTATTAAGAGGTTTTTGAAAAGAATACTGGTGAAGATCATAAATGTTTTAAAATTAAAGAGTAATCAGTCTCTTGAGCGAATGAACTTTACAACATCAATTCTGGCCCTGAATTGTAGCCTTCACCCCAAAGAAAGAAAAATGCATCAATTTTCCTAGCATAAGTGAACTCTCAGAACTGAAGTGACTTGTCTGGATTATGTTAATCTTGAAGATAAAGTGTGATGTGCGTTAAACTAGTGGCTCAAAGATGTGGCCTGCAAAAATCTGAGTCTCGTCCACCGAGGAATGTTTGAACTGTGCCCATTCTCAGCTGCTACAGCAAATCATGATCATTATAACAGCTGTGAGTGTTCTGTTAGATAACTCTAGGTGTTAGGATGCTCAGGGAATAGCTGTTGTTGTTCTATCCTGTATGTCTCAGTCCCCAATAATTCCATGTGTCTTTCTATTTGTTTAGCAAAAATTAAGTACAAAGTTATTGAAATAAGCATTTATTGTAGTAAGTATAAGTAGTCAAGAGGTTTGGGTTTTTTTGTTTTGTTTTGTTTTTTTTTACTTCAGGGGCCAATTGTAAAGTGAATCTTCACAGTTGTGGTACTAGACAAAAAAAAACCCTCTTGCCTAGACACTACTGTGTGTCTTAACTGTTAAGCTAGAGTTGTATTCCCTGTTGGATTTCTGCTCCAGTGAGCCTTGAATTATTTTTTGCAAAGCACTACAGCTTTAACAGGAGCAACGGGAAAGAGCAATGTCCTATCAGACTTGCTTACAGACAGAACTCAAGGTGTGTACAGAATGTTACTGGAGAAGAATTACACAGATATTGATCATCAAGAGCATGATTTGCAGAACCTTGTACTTAAGTGTTTTGAATTGAAGTCAACTTAGGTGAACTAAGTGCTTATCTCTTTCAAGATATCTTGGCATTCATATCTTGGGGAGTGTTCACAGAACATCTGTTTATCTTAGTGCAACTGTTCACTCTAGACTTTTTCTAGAGCGACAAGAAACAGGAGGTTGTTCAGAGGTGATTTGGAGTATATGAATTAGGCTCTTCGATTTGACCTGTCACAGAGCTACTCTTCTTTTAGAGATGCTGGAGAAAGCCTGAAGAGACTGGCCTGCCTTCGT
This sequence comes from Nipponia nippon, assembly GCF_047370975.1. Classification (NCBI taxonomy): domain Eukaryota; kingdom Metazoa; phylum Chordata; class Aves; order Pelecaniformes; family Threskiornithidae; genus Nipponia; species Nipponia nippon. Next base: position 108,015,195 of record NW_028262347.1, read on the forward strand.
CTTCTTTGAATGTACCTGTGAGACACTACAGGATTAAAAACTGCAATGTGCTGAAATGTTGTGTTATAGTGAAAATTAATGTCTGGAGAACATCTTGGATACAGTTTGCATACAAGCATTGATTTTTATTTTAACAGTCTACTGCATTGAAACTAATGACAGAAGTCTCTTTCTAATGATCCGGTTTTGATGTTGCATCTTTTTTACCCCTTTCCTTTTCAAGCATGGCGCATGTGTGAATGCAATGGATCTGTGGCAATTCACCCCTCTGCATGAAGCAGCTTCTAAGAACAGGGTGGAAGTATGTTCTCTTTTGTTAAGTTATGGTGCTGACCCAACACTGTTGAACTGTCACAACAAAAGCACCATTGATTTGGCTCCAACACCCCAATTAAAAGAACGATTAGCATGTGAGTATAAAGTGAGATTAGTTCTACAGTTATAGATTGTAATGTGTACTTAGGTTCCCCAGACAGTGACCTGCCAGACATCAGATTTGGAAAATGCTTACACTTTCCAAGCAATTGTGCAATGTTGGACAGTACATTACACTGTTTATAAGTTAAGATTGCTAGATTTTCTGAATGTAGGCTTTTAAAATAGTTTTATTGTCAGTTTTATAGTCATGTGGTTGTGATGGGGTTTGTAGCTTTTCTTCCCTGAATACACGCTTTCCCTCACGACCTTGCCAGTACACTTTCATTTTCCATACTTGCTCCTGTCATTGCATCAAGACTGTTGAAATATTCATTTTTATTCCACTGTATTTTGTTTGAAGAAAAGAAAAAAACATAACTGTTTAGAATGCTGAATATGTTCGCATATGCCACAATTGCTGAAAGTTCAAAGAAATTGATGAAAGGCATTGATTTTTTGTCCAGCAAACAGTTGAAAAGAATGCCCAAATTCTGTCATTGAGTGGTCAAACAGTAACTTCCTGGGATATGTACAAAAATTATCAGTAAATACTACATTAGACTTCATATTAGCATCTAGAAATGGTTCTCCAAAGACAGGTCAGAAGTAGAGATTTATATGTGCTTGAATTGGTACATCTGGGAAGAGTGGAGCCTAGAACAGTGGTGAGTGAAATAGATCCTGTTCAGCCAGTTTGGATGTCTCTGGCTTTGGTTTATAAACAAAGCGCATTCCTGTAGTGTTTTGACTTAGCTAACAAGTTCTGTCAAGTGATGTAAAAGTTTAAGTCTGAGTTGGAAATGTCTGCGCCATGGTTTGCTGTATAAAATGAATATTTTTATCTAACTGAAAGAAACAATCTTCTTGATCCTTCTCGAGTTAAGGAGTGTAACCTTCTGGTATGTATTTATTTCTTTTTAAAGATGAATTCAAAGGTCACTCACTGCTGCAGGCTGCAAGAGAGTCTGATGTAGCTCGCATAAAGAAACACCTTTCTTTGGAGACAGTGAACTTCAAGCATCCTCAAACACATGAGACAGCATTGGTAATATATCAGGATTTATTAATTATTTTGCATGTATTGTGGCTGACCTAAACACAGGTAATAGTTTAGAACTAAAAATGTCAGTGTCAAACAGTGTAATTCAGACCAACCTGGAATATCCAGTGTCTAGTCAAACAAATAACATTGATTAATATTTAGTTCTTAAGGTTAATATTACGGCTAATCTAAATTGTCTGTTTAATTTAGGTTGTCTAAAAGACTGTTTTTCTGTAGAATAGTCTCGTTTTAAGCAACAGCAAGCTACGTATGTTAGCTTTGTTTGTAAAGCGTGAAAGTTTTCAGCAACTGTTGGAGAGGGAGCTCTGGAAGATACCAGAGTAAATCCAAAAGCCCATGTGGAATCTCCCTAATTAATAAGCTTCTACATGTGGGGGGTTTTTTTCTGTTGACTTTGCACACAACCAGCTCTTAACTGCCAGCTGATCAGCAAGCAGTAAAATCTGTATATTGCTAGCTAGTTGTTAATGCTACAATTTTTAATGTTCTCAGCACTGTGCTGCTGCATCTCCATATCCTAAGAGAAAACAAGTATGTGAATTGCTGCTGAGGAAAGGAGCCAACATCAATGAAAAAACAAAAGAGTGAGTGGTTACAAATGAATACTCCTAAGTGTTTGTTTAGAAGATTTTGCAAAATACTTTTTGAATTATTCTTTCTTTTTTTTTTCTTTTTAAAGCTTCTTGACTCCTCTGCACGTGGCATCAGAAAAGGCTCATAATGATGTTGTTGAAGTAGTTGTGAAACATGAAGCTAAGGTATGAGTATATTCATACTTTTTTGTTTTTGAGGTTTGCCTACTATATAGGTTTTCATACCATGAGAATGGACAGCTGAGTAGACAGACTTTTCTAAAATAATTAATTTTGGAAGGTTGCAGATTTATACACTTAAGACATAGGCCATTAGTCTGTTAGTACAGCCCTATACCTTGAGGCATCATTGTTGTTTTGGTCCTATTTTATAAGAAGCGCGGATGTAGCTCTTCTTACTGTTAACTGAAAGCTTGTAGAGTGTCTTATTCGGTGCTTCATTGTCCAGCAATAGTTTTGAAATGCTTAAGGGAAAAAAAAGTAGGGGATATGTATGACCAACAAGAAGCTAGACTGAACTGTACAACAGGTAGACTTTATGTGATGTTGTGTGCAGTAAAAATGACAGCAAAGGCAAAATGTTAAATTATAACACAGCATTTAGTTCACATTTCCACAAAAACAAAAAGTGGAAAGGAGATTCTCTCTGTAATGCTTGAATCCTCCAAAACTAGGAGTTGAATTTCTCTCTCATGGAAATTTGATTACAGCCTGACTGCTGTGAAGTTTCCAAAGCAATGATCAAAGCCAGAGGAACAGTAGGGAATACGAGGAACAGTAGGGAATACAAGTAACCTTTGGGTGCAGAGTTTTAAATTGTTAAATACACCTTGACTGAAACCCATAGAAAGTCCTCAATCTGAAAAACCACAGTAAGCCAATGCAGGTAAAAGCTGTTCTACGTGTTGGCACTGAGGATTTGTGCTGCCATGAGCAAAATAATGGCCTACTTCTGTATGTAGTAAAATTGCTGTAACAATTTGTTTATGCTGAATTATTCACATGCCTCTAAAAGGGGGCTATTCTTCCTCAGTAAATGTAGTTATAACTTTATGAACTGCTTTTGTTTAAATTTTATCTTTTTGAAATATCGTGACCTTTGGAAATACGCTGAATATGTTCTTTAATTAAAGTAAGAAGAATACTTGTGAAACTTTCCCAGTCAGCAATGAAAACAGCTTTAATATTTAGTTTTGATGGTGATATTTCTTGTCTGTGTTATTTTTAGGTTAATGCGTTAGATAATCTTGGCCAGACCTCTCTTCATAGAGCAGCACATTGTGGTCATCTTCAGACGTGCAGGTTGCTGTTGAGTTCTGGATGTGATCCTTCCATTGTGTCTCTGCAGGGCTTTACAGCTTTACAAATGGGGACTGAAAGTGTGCAACAGCTCCTGCAAGGTACAACTGAATGTTGTGTGGTGCTTAGTTGCTGGCTGGGGTTAAATCACAACGTAAGGAAAAACAAAACTTGTCTATAATTGGTTAACTTTTTTTAAGAGAAATCCTTGAAATATTCAAATGATTTCCTGCTTAACAAATTCCTTCAACTACATACACTTACCTCTCATGCAACCTCCTTTATTTTGCAGAAGGTATCCCATTAGGTAATTCCGATGCGGATCGACAGTTGCTGGAGGCTGCAAAGGCTGGAGATGTGGATACTGTAAAAGTAAGCTTAAACCTGTCCTAAAAATAAGAGGGAATTTTATCCCAAACTATAATTTCTCAAAACAAGCAATCAAACAGCCCTTCGCTGACTGCTTTAGAGTTGTGATCCCTGTCCTAAAACCTTTGTATTGCACAAATAGTACAGATGACAAAATGTAATGTTCACCACCTCCAGAAGTTTGTCTTATGTAAAAAGCGTAAATAAGTCACAGGTGTGGGTTTGGGAGGAGGGAGTATTTAATTTTTTTTTTCTTGGGACACTATCTGTGAAAAGTAATGGTTTTATGTAAAAAATAAATTAAGAAATAAACTTTCTTTTTAATTAAAACAATTTTTCAAAATTAGATATGTATAACAACATTTTATGACTAAATTAAAAGCGTGCCAACACTATATATAGTGATGTATGTTTTATTTTGGGGATTTCACAGAAACTGTGTACAGTTCAAAGTGTGAACTGCAGAGATATTGAAGGACGTCAGTCTACGCCACTTCATTTTGCAGCTGGATATAACAGGGTATCTGTTGTCGAATATCTTCTTCAGCATGGAGCTGATGTGCATGCAAAAGATAAGGGGTAAATACTCAAATATATGTCTTCTTGGCAATTGTAATTGCTGATACCTGTCAGCTCTTGAGTATTGCTAGCTGATAAGCATCCCATCTTTTTTCAGACATTATTTTTTTTTAATTTCGTGGAAAGTTCTGTTAGAATGGAGATGTTTAGAATATCCACAAAAGCATTTTGCAGTACTTGAGACTAGAGCATCAAGAATTTCTCTGGCCCTGTGTTTTTGTTTCTCTTCAATGCCACTGCTGATTGCATTTTTACCTCTTTGGCAGTAGATACTCCTACTATATTAGACTATTGTGGAAAATTTAAAAAAAAAATTGTTTTTGTTACGGTTTGATTGTTGAAGGTGCATTGTGTTTTAAGTTTATATCACTTTGTGAAAAAAGACCCAATTTTTAAAGGGAATTTTTCTCTTTTTTCAATTGTTTCCAGAGGACTTGTCCCTTTACATAATGCTTGCTCATATGGTCACTATGAAGTTGCAGAACTGCTGGTTAAACATGGTGCAGTTGTCAATGTAGCTGACTTGTGGAAATTCACTCCCCTGCATGAAGCTGCAGCCAAAGGAAAATACGAGATTTGCAAACTCCTGTTGCAGGTATTACATATGCTGGAGAGAGGTTACTTTCTTTTCTTTCTTGTTCAGTCTGAAATCTGATTGGACGACTTCGAGAAATTGATTTGTGTTTTGTGGTTTCTAAATGATTGTAGTTAAATGTATGTTTTCAGTAAAAGGGATACTATTAGCAAATATGTTGTCCTTTCTCACACGCTAAATGGAAGGCTCTCTGAAGGATTTGAATGTGTCAGAATATTTGCTCAATAAGGCATAAGATGCCTAAGATGAAACGTGTTTATTCTGCTTATGTACTTACCACCTGGTTTTGATGTGCACAGCATGGAGCTGACCCTACAAAGAAAAACAGAGATGGAAATACTCCTCTAGACCTTGTTAAAGATGGTGATACTGATATTCAAGACCTACTTAGAGGAGATGCAGCTCTACTAGATGCTGCAAAGAAAGGTTGTTTGGCCCGAGTAAAAAAGTTATGTTCACCTGACAATGTCAACTGTCGGGACACGCAAGGACGGCATTCAACACCACTACATTTAGCAGGTGAATGTTTTAATAAACTGGTTTGATCAGAGGTACTGGTTACTGTGGCTGAACTTTCTATGTCTAAGCAAGTTAAAAGTGTAGCCTCAAGCTAGAGGATTCCATATTTTCTCTTTAAAAAAAATAGCATTTTATGCATATTAATCTTATGTTCCTCTTCTAAACTGTTTAATGACTTTCATTTCCTATTCTCTCTAGCCAAAGAGGATCTTTTATTTTTATTGACAGAGGTTTTAAAACCAACTACTCTTAAATAGGGTGAAGCTGTCCCCACTAATAGGTAATACATTGTCTTCATTGGGATTGACATCTTAACTTTCAAGTATTTTAAGTGAATTACTACTTCTCTACAGCCTCTTGAGCATGGTTTTTTTTAACATGTTCTATTTACCCTGTCCTTTTGCAACCTTCCAGCTGGTTACAACAATTTGGAGGTTGCAGAGTACCTGTTACAGCACGGGGCAGATGTGAATGCACAAGATAAAGGAGGTTTGATTCCTCTGCATAATGCAGCATCTTATGGGGTAAATATCTCAAACCTTCTGAGGCTTTATTTATTTTTAAAATAAATAAATAAATAAAAGTGATACATTTCATTGACAGCATTGTGAGCCAATACTCTTCTAGAAAGGTTTTGCCATTGAGTTGTAATGTAATCTTATTTGTAAAATGCAAAAAGAATGATTTGATCATAATCGGCTCATTGTATAGGTGAAGACTTCTGAATTTGTAAAATGATGGTTGGAGTTTACAGAATTGAGTTTTCTGAACATGAACACTTAGAAAGCCAGCAGCCTGAAAGGTGTCCCCTAAAATGCATTTCCTTACCTGTGCCAGTCAAATTTTATCAGCAAGATCTCATTTTCACTTATTTGGCTGGTGTTGAGACATTAATTGTTTTTTGTGGATTTCCTGTGGATCTTTGTGCTTGGATCAAGTCTTTAATCAAAACCATTGGAGTACTTTCCAAACTGGAAGTTCAAATTCAGGTGTTTTTTTTTTCCTTCAGATTCCCCTGGATTTGGGATTCTGTTGTAGTCTGTCCCCTTTTCACAACAGCAGAAATCTTTAACTTTTTACTGGTACGTTATAGGTGAGGAAGAAAACACCTTGTTTTAATACTTTTTTTTCTCATAATTAAAAAGTAAATGTATTTTAAGAAAATTCGGAATGAGGATTACAGAGAAGTATCAGTAATAGTTCTGAGTTAGTTTAATACGCTGTGGTATCTTGGAATTTAACAGGTGTTTTTATTTTCCAGCATGTTGATGTAGCAGCTTTACTTATAAAGTATAATGCGTGTGTGAATGCTACAGACAAATGGGCTTTCACACCTCTGCACGAAGCAGCCCAGAAAGGAAGGACACAGCTTTGTGCCTTGTTACTGGCACATGGGGCTGATCCTACTCTGAAAAACCAAGAGGGACAAACGCCATTGGACTTGGTCACTGTGAGTGATGGGGCTATTCTTGGGAAATCTGTACCTACCTGCCATCTGTGGCAGCTCATCTGAAAACTATCCTTTAAAAAAAATAGTAATACGGGAACTTCTGCAAAATTTAGAATACTGAGGTTTCTCTGGTGTTTTTATGTGCCCGGTAAGGAAAGTCAGCAGAGCCTTTATAAAACTTCTTTAAACATTTTCTTGCTCAAAACTTCTTATTTCAAAATGGAGTAGGAAAAAACAAACAAACAAACCAACAAAAGGAATTCATGCTTATAATTTGATGCTTTTAATTCGGTACTTATAGTTTGACTAATACAAAAAGTGTGGCAATAAAATGTAAGCAAACTTTGTAGCAACATAAATTGAAGAAACTATCTGACTGTTAAGTTTTGGGTGTTTTTTTCTAAGTATTGTAATACAATTCAAAGCTACACTCAGAGTAAGTGTTTTGTTTTGTAAATTCTGGTTGCCAGTACTTTTTGTTTGCTTTTCCTAGAAAATGAATTCTGTTTAACCCTCCCTTGAGTTTTTTAGAAATATTGAAGTCTTCACTTTTTATCTTATTACAGTTTTTATTCATAAATATTTTACAGTTTCATCTGTGCTGTTGGCACAAAAGGCTGTTTGTAGACTGCATTGTAAGATGCATATTTTTCCAATACGCATTTATTTATTTTGCAGTATACTTAAGAAGTCTGGAATAGTGATAATGCGTTCTAGGAAAAAACGTTGTGTAAAAGTGTTCCTCTGTTTCAATAAGTTGTTTTCTGCTATTTAGGCAGACGATGTCAGCGCATTATTGACGGCAGCAATGCCTCCTTCCGCCTTACCGACTTGCTACAAACCTCAGGTTATAAGCGTGTCTCAGACTACAGGTTCTACAGCTGATTCCCTGTCTTCTGTTCCATCCAGTCCATCCAGTCTGTCTGCTGCAAGTAGTCTTGACAACTTGTCTGGTAGTTTTTCTGAACTTCCTTCTGTTGTTGGTACAAACAGTGCAGAGGGAGCTACTGTTCTGGAGAAAAAAGAAGGTGAGGCTTTCTCAGTTAGGAATGAATAACATTTTCTACTCTATGGTGAAAAGAATACCCAAGTGTGAAGTTTCCCACACATGCACACAGTTACTATGACATATGCAGTATCCCCATTCCTTATGATGTCGTTAGCGAGGAACAGAAGTCTAGAAGTCTTGTAGTATAAGACTTTAGTACTTTACCCTTACAGAATCTTCAAAATGTTCCTTTTTTGCTGTACAGAACCAAAACGGAGAATTGTGTTTTAAAAGAGAAGGCAAATGTAATTTGGCTCCATACCAAACAGTATTTTACTACCAACTTCATCTAGTTTCCAAGAGGCTATTCTTAGATCAGATATCTTGAAAAGGTTACTTCTATAACATTTTAGTTCTCAAAATATTTTCTGTCTGAACATGCATTTCTGGTAGCTAGTTAGTTGCTTATCTCATGGAAGCACAAAGACTGCTCTTGGGAGGGGTAGAAATCTTACATTAGGTAACAGTTCCCACTGGTTAGCGATATAGATATTTATGCCCCATCTTCAGAAGAGCAGGAATTCCTGTGTCTCTCATTATCACTACAGGCAGTGTGAGATGCGTATACTTTTATTTTGCAATACATGTATGAATGTTCATTCTGAGTTTTTCTTCTTACCCAGTTTCAGGTGTAGATTTTAGCATAAATCAGTTTGTGCGGAACCTTGGCCTTGAACATCTAATTGACATATTTGAGAGAGAACAGGTAAGTAGCTATATTTATTTCCAGATACTCAGCTAGAAAGCAAGGAAATAAATACTGACTGTTCAGAATAACATGATGAGACAGATTCAAAATGAGTGAATGTCAGAAGGAGTGGAATGAAGGAAAGGAGTGTAACTGGATTTTTTTAAATCGGTATATAATACAAACATGTATTAAATTATATGTATATATAGAAAACTGGGGGCAATAATGTCTATATAAATTGGAGACTAGGTGTGTTTCCTTTCAGTGGTGTAAAAGGTAGAGTAAATAAGTAGTCAGTGTTGATTAGTAATTTCTGGGTTGGTTTCTGTTGGCTTGAATACTTCTAGAAAATAGTATTTCTCCATCAGAAACATGATTCTTGCAAACAGTACCAGTTATGTGATTGTAGTTTGTAGCATATTTATTTAAAGACAAAAGTTTGGAGAAAACAGTTGAGTAAAAGTAAAGTACAAGAATAATACACTAAAGTCTCCAGTGTTCATGTTCTTTTCACACCTGCTTTTTATCTCAACTATTGTGAGGTATATTTTCAGCTGTTCTAGTCTGTTTATGCTGTTGTACAAAAAATGGTGTTGCTTTCATTATAGATAACACTGGATGTATTGGTTGAAATGGGACACAAAGAATTGAAGGAAATTGGAATTAATGCTTATGGCCATAGGCATAAAATCATTAAAGGAGTTGAAAGACTCATTTCTGGACAGCAAGGTATATACTTGTTTCAAGTTATTCTGTAATACTGCCTTTATAGAATCCATTTTATAAATGCTTTAGATTATTCCAAATTGTATCTCATTAAAAAGAATTGATAATAAAACTTGTCCTAGAAAATGGCACTTCAAATGATAAGAATTTCTTCTGACTTGAAACATAAGTGCTTTTATTTGTGCTGTGAATTATTGTGAATCTCACCTTTCAGTTCTTTAATTCTTTTTTTTTTTTTTTTTTTTGTGATCACTGTTTTGTGTTTACTGAGGTAAAGTGTAGATCTAGTGCAAAATGATAGTAAGCTTTTTGAGGCAGGGAGTATTTATCTTCATTGGAGCACTCTGGAGAGCAGAGCACATTCTCTACGGATGGGTTAGGGCCTATTATGTACTATTCCATTGGGTTCTGCAAAAGAGTACTGTGTTTGCTCTCTCAGAAGGCCAGCTGAAATTCTTATATATACACTTTTCTTTAAAAATACAGTTGGTGTGCTTCCAGTGAACCAAAATTAACGTAATTGCTTTGTTTAACAGCTTCAGCTTGTATTGAAGTTTTTGCTAACGCCTCTTTATGTGTGCAGTATTGTTGATCCAGCACAATCCTGGGAATAGTACTCTTCGCTTAACTATGGCTGCATAAGAGACAAAAAAACCCCCAAACCTTTGTTTCCTCCTTGTCTCATTGAGACATCATTTACTATTGTTTTGCTGTGTTTCATAGAAATTGAATCAATTTAATTAGAATTGGTAGGATTTTTTACCCTCCTGAGACACCATCTGTGAATTCTGATTCTAAAATTGGCACTCCATAGTAATGAGAGTCACCATCCCAAGCTCTAAATTATTTTTTGCTCCTTAAAACAGTACTAACTAACCCTTAAGATAGTCCTTTTCCTAGTAATTAAGTATTTAAGTGAATCTTCATAATTTTCTCTTAATGGTTTTTGACAGATTCATTGAGTCTTTTGGATAGAACTTACTTACAAGGTGCCATTTCAGCCTCATGTCCTGTTTGCGTTCTAAGTTTACACAACCAGTAATCATATACTGGTTTTTGCCTTCCAAGTAGGATTGATGTATTTTTGAACATATGCATATTTGTATATATTTTAATATGTCTGTACGTAGACAGAATGCCAAACATCCAAGTCCTTCACCACTTGCACCCCGTTCTTTCTAGACTCTTGCTGTCTTGCCCTGAAAGTCCTGACATTTTCGTTTGTAACATTAGCCACAGGCATAAGTACTTAAACTGAATATTTCAACAGCTCTTATTTTTTTTCTAGGGTGTGTTTTTGGGGCAGGGAGGATTGTTGTCGTTTGGTTGTTTTGTCGGTTTTCTATATCTTGCCATTGTGCTCTTGCACTCAGCTATGTTTGCACTGGTATTTTGACATCTCTTCCTGAACACAGTATAGCCATTATTTTGAGGTTAGTAGGGCTTTTGTGGAAGAGCTTTATTTTGGTGCTTTCTTGCCAGGGTATCTTGCTCCTGAACACTCTATTCCAGTTGCACACTGCTAACATGAGGCTCCTAACTGTGGATGAATCTGTAATTTCCCTTTTCCCCACATTATTCCTTTTTAGAGACATTATGACAGACCCAGCATCTAACTCTAGTCACCTGCTAGTTCTCTGGGAAGGCCATGGGCAAAAAGACACCTGATACTCACTGTCTTTTGTATTCTTATGTCCAGTAATTACATTCCCATTACTTGCCAGTTGTGATTGAAGTCTGTATGTAATTGACAATGGATTTTGTGTAAAATTACAATTTATTTTTTTTAATGATAGAGAAGTTTCCTTTAAGCATTCAGTATCAGACTCAGGCCTTTTAGGTTCACAGACTATCTTAGTTCTTTTGTCAGCTCTTTCTGCATGATCCATGGGAAAAATATTCCTACTGAATTCACACTTCAAGTCAATTCTCTTGTTGATGGTGCCATTGCCATCAGTAGTCATGGACTGCATACAGGGACAGGTTGCTCACTGTTTCACTGCCTAGAGTTGAAATGAACTCAAGTAAGCAAATGCTTACATGTAGTTTCCCTGTCATGTACGTTAACATAACAAGCTAAGCACAGACGAATGTGTTAGTGTGTCTGAAATGTTTATTCTTGTTGAGAGAATGATTGATCAGTATCCACAGAGCAATGAAAATGATTGCCATTAATCTGCAACCAGACCCAGCTGCTGTGCTTCTCATGGCATTTATAGTGTATGCATGGTAATGTATGGGTAAAGGTGATAAACAGAGGTGCTGTAAAAGTTTGTTTGAAACTAAGGAAATTATTTGAGGGATTGCACTTCAGCATCTGCAAAAATGTATGTGGCTGATGGAAGAAAATTAAAGTCATTGGTAATCTCTGCCTTCCTTAGCAGCTAACCTCTTCATCTTGTAAACTGAGTTTTGAGAAAATGGTCCCTTTAAAAAGAAAAATCTCTTGCTAGTTATCATTCCAAATCAGCAGTCTTAAAGCAGTTTCTGAAGCTGTTGTTGTGTTTTGTTATATTCACAGGACTTAACCCATACCTGACTCTAAATACTTCTGGTAGTGGAACTATTCTCATAGATCTTTCCACTGAAGATAAGGAATTTCAATCAGTAGAAGAGGAGGTATGCCTTTCTTTGTAGTCTCTCAGTATTTTTATTATTTCTACTAAGGAGGTAGATAAAGAAGTATTGCTAGTCAATTTAACAGTGCAATAAACATCTCTAAGCCTAAGAAAAACTCGCCTAAGGATACTTCAAATTTCCAGCTTTGACTGCACCACTAATCTATGCTCATGACATCTGTAATTTTTTTCTTACTTACGTTATTACTGCTTGTAGTATTTTTAAAACCTCTACCGTATAGAAAAGCTCTTTGATACAACTTATAAATTCTATGCTACCGATTGCCTGGTATACACAGTTTTAAGTCACTTCCTCCCAATGCGTCATAATCACACAGGACAAAATTCTGAGGAAACAATATTCTAAATTGATTGGTGAAAATCTTTTTCAATTTGAAAACTAGACCACAGACTATTCAAGATATGTTTTAAAAAAAAATAAATAAAAAAAAAAATCATTACATCTGTTCATGTGCATCCACAAAATCTAGCATTACTTAACATACAGTCCTTGCCTAAAAATTTCTTGTATGATTTTTTTTTTCAATTTTTAAGACAGAATTAGTTCTTTTGATTATTTGACTGTGTGAAGAATATGTGTTTTGAATGTGTTCTGAAACAGTGTGCTTAAAATTCTCAATCTTCAGATGCAGAGTACTGTTCGAGAGCATAGAGATGGAGGGCATGCTGGCGGAGTCTTCAATAGGTACAACATCTTAAAGGTAGCTATTGCGTTTTTATGGTCAGTGGTTACCCTTTAGAGTTTTAGCTGAAAATAAAATGTCCGTAAAATGTTCTACATTTGTTTGTTGAGTTCCATAATGTGATAAGATGTGCTGTTCCGAGACATGCACAGCAAAAGGATCATCTTCCAGGGAAATTCAAAGAACAAGATTATACGGAAAAACTGCTTATGGGTTAATAGTCAGTAAGAAATTTTATGAGAAATTGACATAGAAGGACCTCACAGAAAACTGCAGAATGTTTGAAGAAAAAGACAGAAGGTTTTACAGGAAACAACAGAAGGTTTCTGTTGAGGGGATGGTAGGGAAAAAAACAGCAAGAAGTGAAAGCAAAACTCTTGAAGCATGGAAATTAGGGTACCTATTTTGGCTTGATTTAAGACCAAAGAAGCTTAAAACACCAGGCAGTAGACAACCTTGCTTTAAATAATTTAGTAGAATTTTGGTTTGCATTCTTTTTTTTTTTTTTTTTTTTTTCTCTGAAGAAATGGTGATTTTCATTAAAATGATAGAGATTTTGATTTGCAAGTAAGTACTACTAAGTTTTATTGTGAACTGATGCTACAGTTTCCCCAGTAGAATTGATATGCTGTTTCTACATACATAAGGCTTTGCAAATGTTCAGCATATGTCTGCAGAGAGTACATAATTTACTTTCTTTTAAAAGTGTTCTAGAAGTCTTCATGGAAGACACTTCTTAATTTACTAGATCGTCTTTTTACTAGTGGCTTGGCATCAAGCTATGTTTGGAGAGATACTCAAGTAGAATTGGGACTAAGCCTGCTAAATTTAAATTAAGAAGTATTGCTCAACAGATGTTTAAAATGAATTGATTCTTAATTAACCATATAATTATAATTTACTTAAGTTATGCTACAACAATCAACTTCTGCAGGATAAGTTAGAGGATTTGTGTTTCATGGAGTTCTAAGGAAAGTTCTTGTTTAAGTGGCAGTGTAATTGTACTGTGGTATAGCTGCTATAGGTTAAATATCTGTCAAGTAAAGCAAACAGAAGCTTTCCGTTTCAGGGAGGAACTTATATTTTGACTGTTTCAGATTCAGAAAGTGTGCAACAAAAAACTGTGGGAGAGGTACACTCACAGGAGGAAAGAGGTCTCTGAAGAGAATCATAACCATGCTAATGAAAGGATGCTGTTTCATGGTGAGATACTGAAATGCACTTTATGAACTCATTTCACCATCAACACTCTTTATTGGAGGGTTTCTACTGTCTCAAACAAAGTAAATTTTCTAAATGGAAATAGGTTCTAGGTTTTGCATGAGTTTTATATGAACAAGTGTTTGTATATGTCACAATGGGTACATATGAAATTTGCATCTCCTTGTCTCTCCCTAAAGGAGGCTTCAAGTTCTAACTGAAAACATTTTAGCAGTTATGAATGGAGATTAAGGAGTGTGCCTCATCCTTGGTTAAGTTGCTAATTCTATTTTATGGACTGTGTGACCAAAATGATTAAGGGTCAAACTTTATTCTGCTATGGGTTGTTTTGGTGTGGGATTTTTTGTTTTCTTTTTATAACTTGATAAGTTAGTTCTTGTTCATCATTCCAGAAAATATGGCTTATAATTAGCAAATTAAAGCCAATTGAAAGCTCTCCTACACACAAATACGTAGTTTGTCCTGACAAACAAATTCAGCAAGTTCACGGTACATTCTTACAATGAAAGCTATGTAGCTCCCAACATAATACATTACTGTTGGAAGCAGCAACACAATAATGAACCGCTTGCCCAAAATTGTAGATATCTAAATCCTGTCTTTTGACTGTGGTCTGTACCCCTGTAAGAGGAAATGGCCTCTTAATGGAATGACCTGTCTTTAAAGGAAACTCTCTTTTAAATTGGTTAGATAATAACAAAATTATCCCCGGAACAAAGCAATTAATGCCTTATCAGTGTTCTATTTTTTTTTTTAAGTCTTTAGGTTTTTTTTAAGCATTAACATATGTCTTTAACCAAGTATGCCACTTGCAGAAGATGACGAGCTAGGTTTTTCCCGTCCTCATGTGGAATGTTCTTCTGCTTCATATACAGTTTTATCATCTTTAGGCCAGAAGATAAGGCTTTGGATTATTTTCACTATCATTCTCAACATGACTCTGAAATGCCATGTTATCTTAGAACAGATTTTCTCTAAAGGTGCTTTCATATTTATGTATACTGTTATAAAAAACCTGCTCTTTTTGTGAAAATTAATGGGTATCAGGTGTCTTGAGATGCAGAATCCAACCATCTTGGTTAGAATGAAGCTCTGCCAAAGGCAGTGCAGATGCACAGAACCTTCTCTTGCAGAAAGAGTTGTCTCGGATATTATCCTTTGTAAATCTTTGTTAAAAATGTACGCTTATCAGCTACTGTCATTTGTGTAATACCTCTAGCAAATTGGCTATGAAAATCTGAGGTCAGAATTTCTGCAGATTGATTTCCTTGTATGTGTAGACAAACTGTAAAAAAAAAAGTTGGTAATGGATGATTGATTTGTGACACATGCAAAAATCTGTATGCCATGTTTTCAGTATTTTACTTCCTTTCTCTTAGGCTCCCCATTTGTGAATGCAATCATTCACAAAGGCTTTGATGAGAGACATGCCTATATAGGTGGCATGTTTGGAGCTGGCATTTATTTTGCTGAAAATTCTTCCAAAAGCAATCAATATGTGTATGGAATTGGAGGTGGCACTGGATGTCCAATTCACAAAGATAGATCTTGTTATGTTTGCCACAGGTAAGTAATTCGAAAGAATCCGATTTTGCCTTTGTATATTGTGTTATAGACCATCAAGTCCGCAGAGCCTCTCTGAAGAAAGATTCGCTTGGTAACCAAACCTTCTCAGCCCTCTCTATGTGCTGGGCCTAACAGAGACTTTCAGAAAACTTTGATATTTAAGTCTTAAAGGACCTTTAACCATCTTCAGTGCATTTAACCAAACCTTTGCCCTTAACTTAATGTAAAAATCAGACTTAGGTAGCCAGAGAGTGAAGAGGACCTGCTAGATGCTTGTGTGAAAGATGCAGCAATATGAGGGTTTAGTCCATTGTGTGTTGCAGAGAAAGGAGAAATTCAGTCATATTCAGATGCTGTATTTCTTTGAGGGTGATGTACTTTGTAACAGGCAGCCCCCACGTCACTGCTGCTTCACACACTAAAATATAGATGTGGATTTGAGGACTCTCTGCCACTAATTGAGTTCTTAAATCCACTTCTCTGCAGAACAGCTGTTATGTCTTATTGACACCATCAGTTCAGAATAAAGTTACTCTTACTGCATGGAGTTAATTGTGGTAGTGGCCATTGTTTCAATCAGGAGAATATTTTGAGTGTGCGTACTGTTTTACATTGGCCTCACAGGGATAAAGTCATTCTTCCAGTTCTCTTCCTTGAGTCTTTGCCACTTTTCATATTGCTTACTCTTTCCTGGGATTCTCAAATAAAGAGAATAATCTTCTAGAGTTATAGAGGATGTCAGAGTCTTTTCATGCTTTCTAAAGTTTTGAATATTTTTTTTTTTTAATTTGTCTTGTGTGAAGAGTTAGAAAAGCAAAAGTTTTGGCTGAGCATAAGGGTACATAACATTGGTCCGCAAAAATGCTGAGATTCCATTGCCATTGCAGTAGTACATATTTAAAGAAATAAGTACCCTTGTTATGTCTTTTTATAATGAAAACAACATAACATACTGACAAATGCTAGTATGACGTATTTTGTGTTGACCTAGAGTTTGCACTTGGCCTTGATGTTGATTTGGCTGTTAGATACAAATCTAGTGTTAGAACACAAGTGAATTATGTTGTTGGTATGAGTGACGGAAAGGGCACCCTCAGAAAACTTTTTAAAAATCCAGACAAATAAAAGAAACTACAAAAAGGTAGTGACAATCTTTGAGTACATTATTAAGCATGCTGTTTCCAGTAATTAAAATAAATATTTTTCGATGTTATTACTAACCCTTTCCTCAGGCTAAAGAGCTTTTCCAAAGGGAGCGTACCTTTTGTCCTTCAAAATAGACCTTCAGAATTTTGTGAGCTACAGAGAGTGACTAAAGTGGCTTTGAAGTTCCACTGTTCTCCTCAAGTAAAAGTTTCAAATTATGAAGATAGTCTTTCTGGAGCTTCACAAGCATTTTGTCTTCATGGTCCTTTTTCCCTTTTAACACAGGCAATTGCTGTTTTGTCGTGTAACACTGGGCAAGTCTTTCCTGCAGTTCAGTGCTATGAAAATGGCTCATTCTCCCCCAGGCCATCACTCGGTTACTGGGCGACCCAGTGTAAATGGATTGGCATTGGCAGAATATGTCATTTACAGAGGGGAGCAGGTAAATAGCTTTTTGATTTGGTTTTTCAGACTGTTTTTTTTAAAGGCATGTAATGTGTTGTGTTTTTTCCTTACTTTGGAGGTGCTAGGACTTGCTTTTGTCTTAAAACAAACTCCAGCTGTGGTTGCAGGTGAAAGGATCCCTGTTTCCTGAATGCTCCAGGCATTTTACCTCTGACATTTTGCCTTTTTTTATTTGGCATAAATACTTTTTTCCTCTCTCTAGCAAACATTCTGAATTTATCCAGAAAATGAAATTATAATAAAGAACGTGTGTGTCACTCTTTCAGGCTTATCCAGAATACTTGATTACTTACCAGATTATGAAACCTGAAGCAACCACTGAAGCTTAAGACAAATGACTTGTGGGAAGCCATCAGACTTTGGATGCGACGATACTAATGGCTGCCATCCTGTCAATTACAACGAGTTGTTGAAACATTTTCATGCACAGGTGGTGTGGTAGCAAATGTGAACAAAATATGCCATTTTTGACTTGATAAAGCTTTAATAATGTACAGTATGTTTTTCTAAAATTTCAGAAATGTCCTCTTTTTCAGCACTTTAACAGATACCATTCCAGGCATAAACTGGGGTTTGGCTGTACTAAATGATAAAAAAAATTAACTTGAAACAATGGTTTTATACAATACTGCATTGACATTTAGCAGAAATTGTAATGCTCTATACAGGAACTCATTTTACTAATACTGTGTTCTTTAAAACACTGCATTTACACTGAAAACGTTTTCATTTGTAAAACTGTAAATAAGAGCTTTTGTACTAGCCTGGTATTTATTTACATTGCTTTGTAATATAAGTGTTTTAGAACTGCAACCTTGTACAAAATGTTTTTTCCAGATGTTGGTTTGTTCATCTGTGTTTTCTCATGCACGATAGATTTGAAAAGCCAATTTTTTTCCAGGGTTTATCACTTATTTGTGAGGGAGAAAGCAAATTTTATCAGAAGAGATTTAGAAATATCCAACTTTAGAAATATCCAACTTTAGATTGAATACGCAAATGTTTGTTCTGTATTTTTATTTATGAGATATACATTCCTGAGAATGATGGGCTATGAAAATAGAATGTTCCAGCTGAATACTAAAGTGTTTTTCCACCTACTTCCTAGAGTTGCATATTTTATTTCTGTAAAATGTCTTCTGAAGTTTTTTATTTAACTATAGGCATAGTTAACCTGTATCCTTACTTCAAGGCTAGTAGACCTTGCAAGTTACAGTTTTAGTAAATTATTTTATTTGAATGTAGTTGGAAAATTAACCTCAAGGAGGTCTGTCTTGAGTTCCTCTTGCTTACATTTAAGCCGGGAAGTTAAATAGTTTATTACTTACATGAGGGCAAACAACTTGGCCTTTTTTGTATGCTTATTTTGGTAAATTAATGTACCTGTTGGTGCCCTCAGGATATGAGTATTGCGAGGTGGAAATGTTAAAAACCATCCTGTCATCTCCTGTGTTTCCTCCATGTTAACGTAAGCTGTAGTTGAAGCAGGTGCGTAGAAGTGTGTTTATCTGCAGTGCTTTTGGCTGAGTGGAACTGGTCGGGGTGCAAGGTTCTGCTCCCTGTGCTCGGCCGGCTGGGCGAGGAGTGTGCAAGTGGGATGAGCAGCTCTTCCGTGGCAGCAGCTGCCTTCGGTAGCCCTCGTAAGACTGCTTGGGTGGAGGAAGAGTACAAAAGGTAAAACCCCCTGTTCAAGTCTCATTCGGGGTTACTGATGCACCGATCAGTTCGGTCAGCCCTGTCGTAGCTCTCTTGTGTGTTCTGCTTCTTTTCCATCTGCAGTTTTTACTTACATATTTCAAGGATATGTTAAATACAAATTATAGTTCATTTGGGGTTAAAGTGGTTAGGAGTATATTTTAGTTGTTTTATATTTCTACATACGGGACACTGTCCCAGAAGACAATTTGTTTGCAGGGCATGTTATCATACCATGGTTTTAAATGTAGTAACTGGTCAAGATAATGAAATCGTCTTGCTGATGTGGTGGTTATGTGATTATGCTCTATGTAAAAATGTATTGAACCTTACCCAGTTATGTGGGGAATATGAATAATAAGATTGCATAACTCTTGCAGAAAGTAATATTGGCTATGAATAAAAAAGGCTTTGATTTTTAGGTACTTTCTCCCAGCATGTTGCCTGTTCCTTAGGTATAGTAATGCTGGAATTTGTGTTCATGCAAAATCTGTCAAGTATGTTTAAAACTTTTTCGTTATTGCTAAAATGCTTCATTCTCTATGAATGATCACTTAATGTCTTGTAAAATATTGTGGTATGATAGCATTTTAAGTGGTACCACAATGTTGGTTTTTGTCTGTTTGGGGATTTTTTGAGCTGTTTTTTTGCATGACATACCTTGCACTCTGAAGATGGAAGCTGTAATGATTTGATAATACTGACTGTTGAGGTGAACCTTTAATCTCTTGTGCAATTAGTTCTGCTTTACTCATCTTGAAGTGTCTTTACATGTACTGTATAACATTCCATATCCATTTAACACTAAATAAATTTAATTCACTGGTTTTCTGGTAGCATGGGAGTAATTACAGATGTAGTATGTAAACCCATTGTTTTAAATGTAAGCATGCACAATGCTATAACAAACTACATCATTAGAGGGGAAACTAATTGCGTTAAATAGAAAAGCTTTTAATGTGGATGCAAAACTGTAAACACTGTGGAAGCTTGTAGTTTGGTATATAGCTAACAGCTTTAGCTACCAGTGAAAATATTTTAATAATCTAGAAGTAAGCTTCAATTTATGCACTTAAAAACTCCATTATATGGTCCAAAACTGAAAAAGAAAACTGCCTTATGTTGGTTTTGTAAAAGGAAGAGTAACCTGGAAAGTCTTACCTTTCAGATGACTGCACAGGTAGCAGTATGATACATACATGAGCAGCAACGAAAGTACTGCGTAGATCACTTGTAGTATCGCAGTAAGTAAGTAATTTTATTTCAGTAGGACCACTTACATGGTAGGAGGTTTCCAAAACCAGACTTGTATTGAAGATTTAGATAGATATGAGCACTAGAGGGCAGGAAAGCAACTGTTTAGTAAGATTGAAGGTGGTGAAAATCTTCGAAGTATCTCGGCAGTACAACTTCTGATAAAATTGCTTCTGAAAATTCCACTTATCTAGGTTGTAAAAAATTAAAATTAACTTTCCATTCTGCATTAGTTTTTTAAGAACTAAGTAACTAGTATAAAAAAAACTGCTGCAAGTAAGTGAATTGAAAACGTCAGGGTTTTTTCTTAAAAACTTAGACCTTAGTTCTTAGAAATTAAAAAATAATTTAGCCAGACTCTTCTGTCATATGTAACTGAAAAACTTAAGATTATCTGTACAATGCATGTTCAAGAGGCCTGTGGGCAGTAATACTGGATGGAAAGAACTGTAAAAGGAGTTGCCACTGTCTTTTCTACCCTGAACTTGCTCATTAAACACCATGCTGTGTGTGTATACGCGTGTGTGTATGTATGAGTACACACACTTGCTCACTCTCTCACTCACTTCATTCACCAAGAAGCTGAGAAAAAGTTAAAAAAAGTGACTTCTCCAGCAGACCACCATTGTCAGTGAGGGTGCTGCAGCCTAGGAGCCATTTCCCCTTCTTCTGCCCATCTTCTGACCTTAATGTAATAAAACAGTTTTTCTCTTTTGCTGGAAACAGCGAGAGAACCCCATGGGTGGCTTGCCTTCTGCCTTCCAGTAAAAAAGTATAGAGGCTTGATTTGTACTCATCTAATGCAACAATACAGCAAAGACCGCTGTCTCGCCTTCAGTGAAGTGGAAGATCAGAGTGCCTGAGCTCTGCCCCTCTCTGGTTCTTGGAGTTGTGCTTTTCCTGCACCCACTGAAGCTGCAGTAGGTGGAGATGGTGTCAGCAAGGGCAGGGCGTGGAGAGAGGTGTGTGCCTCTTTTTGCCCCTTTCCAGCAAGCATAAGCAATGGTACTTCTGCGAGTATCAAGGGATTTCTTGCCCCTGCCTGTGGCTCACTAGATCAGCAAAAGCTGCCGGCAGCCAGAACAGAATACAAGATAAAAAGAAAAAGCATGTAGATGACTGGTTTGAAGTTAACATGTTCTGCTCTAAATAGGGGCAAGGTTGGTAACTGAGAGAAGATAGACAGGAGGGGAGAGAGAATAAAAGAACTAACAACAACCTAGGAAGAAAGGAAGGCAAGTTCTACAAGCGCTGAAAAGTTATAGTAGGAATAACTAATATAATTATTAGGCCAAGGTAATTGTAGTACATCAACTTTCCAGCTTATGTTGGGAATCATTTCTGCCCGTTTTGAGTTAAAACAGCAAACAAGCGTTGATGTGTAGACATTGCAGGGATTTCAAAATAGCTCCTCTTGAGAAGAACATACATGGTTAGGAGGAGAAAGTTGCAGCCAATTCAAAACATTAACATTAGACTTGGGAAATAATGAGTGCAAGAAAAAGAAATAGGATTTAAAACCTGAAGGCAAATGTCCTATACAGTAGTCCTTAAAAACATTGTTTTTGAAGCATTGATTATCGGAGACAAGCTGAAAAACCGCAGTAGATCAGCATACCAGTAAATTAAAAGTATGTCACATTAAATTATTTACCTGGATCCTGTCTAGTGGTAGGATGGGTATGGGGAGGTGGGGGTGGGCATTTTAATGCAGCCAGAAAATTCAAGGAAGGAAGTGGAGGTCAGATCCATCTCTCCATCTGTAATCTTGATAAAACTCCTAAATGTATTCAGCCGCAACTCAAGTATCTGGGGTCTTAATGACGGGCAGCGAAGGGGATCGGGGTGGTTTCTTACATTTGCAGCGTACGCGATGCCATTGCGCAGTGCACGTGTAGCGACACAGCTAGGGGAACGTTTACTTGCAAAGTTTTTAAGTTAGGACCATTAAGAGTTTTCAAAAGATCATAGTAGTAGTATTTGCAAACCTTAATACTTAAAATAGATGTAAATTGTTTAAGGAGGAAAAGAAAATGCACTAGTGCCTGAGAATGTATGATTGAGACTTTTTATAGTTGGGGAAAGCAGCTTCGTGTCCACTGGTAATACTGTTTACAGATCTGGGTTGGTACATGTGGGAAAGGATTAATACTGAATGAAGCTAATAGAAATGGCCTGAGAAATGGACTTGAAAGTAGTCACTTATTTCTGGGCTAGTGGTGTATGTTTTATGTTGTCTAGGTGCTCTTCAAAAAGGTAATGTTTTCCAGCAATATATTTAGAAGCTTATTTCACAACAAGAAATTTATTCAATTTTATGAGACAACAAGAAATTTATTCAATTTTATGATCATAGATCAATAGATGGATATAGAAGCAGAACTTCTTTATTAGTCTGATAAAGAAGCGGGTAAATAAATTAAGCAAGTAAATAATATTGACATGTAAGTAGAACTGACATGAACAAAGGAAAAAATGGATGTTGTTGCAAAAATGAGTAATCATAAGTCAATTAGTGTATATAACGCTTATGACCCAACTGAGGAGGATATTGTATCTAATAGTTTTTAATTATTGAAGTAGTCAAAGTGGAAGCTGACAGCCGTTAAATTAAGTATTGTTCTAATTAATGATAGAATGAACTACCAAGCAGTCCAAAAGTGTCATCTTTAGATAAATAAATCTGGATATCATGACCAGTGTCTGATAGATAGCGGTTCCCTATGTGGAAGTATTTTACTGAAGCATTGCAAACACGCAATAGAATAAATTAGATTTGGGTTGGTATTAAAGGACTTCATTTTCAACAATAAATATTCATTAGAGCACCTGTTTTCATAAAGTCTAATTCAGGGTTTAGGGAAAGAACTAGGAGAACTTAGCAGTAGGTTACTAAAACCCAAAGGTGTATGGGCAGCTTCACAGATAGCATAGTCCCAGTAATAATAACATGAGGCCCTTGAAGCACATGGTATAGAAGGTGTTATTTAATGCAAAGATTCTAAAACCAGTAATCTGGCAAAGAAAGAAATCTGACTTCAAAATAAAGGGCCTAATGGTAAAGCTTATTTCAAAAGATCAGGAATGTGAAAATGCACTAGAAGCTGCAAAAACATAAGTTTTAAGAGAAGAAAAAGTTCTCCTGTTGGGACTAGAGCTCTGTGAATGGAGAACAGGTTAGGACATTACTAGTAAGATGGACTTCTAAAGGTGCAGAACAGACAGACCTTGAAGGAAAAAAAAGGGTTAAAAAAGGCAGGGGGGGATTGACTGAGCATCTCTGAGCCTGGTGGCAGAAAATGTTAACAGAGAAAATCTGGCCAGTGGTATACCAGAAGATCTGAAATAGCCTACACAAAATTAGAATGAAAGGCACCAAGTGTCGTGATAAGGAGACAAAAATAGAGGAAAGTGCTGCTCTTAACTGTGGTGAAGGGTAAGTCAGATTGCTGAATTTCTGAAATAATAAACTTTAGAATGAACCTCCTCTCCAACATCCTATTTATATATGCCACATAAGCATTTTAAATAACTTTAAAAGCCTCTGAGCATTTGTATAATCAGACTCAAAATGAGATGGAGTGGCAAAATGATGAGCTGGTGCTAGCACATTTCAAGCAATCCTCAATGGTAGCACGGAGCAGGCTAGTCCCAGGGGGGAATTCTCATGGGAATAACCCGGTATGGACAGAGTTGGACAAAAAAATAGGGAAACCTGCTCGCTTTATGTAATTGTGTATTAGACTATACTCCAAGGCACTTCTTCTGAAATAGCACCTGCTATTAAAAGTGTGCTTAATCAATTGTAATTTCAGAAACACTTAATAAAAAGAACAGATGTTTGTAAAATAGAAGAAAGAAGAGTAATTTCAGACCTGGACCAATTAAAAGGAATATTTCACACTTACTGGAAATGGAAAGATTTATTCAGGGGCCTGCTTTAAAACCAGTTTTGGATTAGTTTATATTTTTAAAGTACCATGGGTCTGCTGTAGGAAAGTAGTCCAGCAGAAATACTGAAATCATGACAATAATTTGCAAGAGATATGAGAACCTTGTACGTGTGGCAACTTTTAATGGCCAAGGACTTGTACAAAATGGTCCGTAAACAAATAGTTACGGATTTAGGTATGCCTGCTTTCTGTCTTCTGAGACTCCCCTCCCCATTCCCAGAAAACGCCAGCTTTTCAGTAAAGGAGTTTAACAAAATGTATGAGTTAAATATTTCGTGTATCAAGTTTTGGTTGTGTTTATTTTTTTGAAAAGAAGAAAGAGTAATGATGCCATGATGTACAATTAATAGCTTAAATATTAATTGTGTAATAGGGTGCATTGTTATGTATTACAGATGTTTTATTGCAATATCAATAAATAACATATTTTCCTTTTTAAAAAAGAAAAAAACTTTTAAAAATAATGCTTAATACGTTTCCTTCACTGGACTGATTTTACAGTACAGATTTTGGGGAGTTTGTGGTGCAACATCTTTAACCTCCCTGAAATACTGTTAAAATAGTGGGTTTGGACTCACTGACCTACCAGTTTTAGCATAATGAATTTTTCATATTTGTAAACACGATGAAAACACATGTATTTGCCTCAGAATTCTGTTATTCTCAGAAAAATTAATCAGAACTATATTTGTACATACCCTAATTTAGCAATACAGGTATTTTAAGGTTATTAACTGCAACAGTTGGCTTCTAAAGAAGCCAACTAAATTTTGTCTCCAAAATTTACTTCCTGAGCTAAGCTTTTGCTTGTTCACATCAGGAGAGGCTTGCGGGTAGTTCAGGAAGGTTGAGGCGGCCAGATGATCTGCCTCTCTTCCCTGAGCGGCACGGAGGGGTCCCTATCGCCTTCTCCATCATCACTGCCACAGGTGGCTCCAGAGACCCCCGCTCTCAGAGATGGCACTGAACAAGCAGCCCTGCAGCCTGCGTTCACCTGAAAGACTCAGGCTCTCAGCGGTGGCACCTTCGCCCTTGGCGCAGACCGCAGGGACTTGCTGGTGTTACGGACCTCGGGTTCTTGGTTCAGAGTCTGCCCTGCTATAGACTCATCTGAAGAAGCACTAGGAGTCTGTCCTGTGTGGCTGGAGCTTCATGATCTAAAACGTCTGAGTGATGTTTTGGATGGCGTGTGACAGGAACATGCACATCCTAAATAAACAGCAATTTCCATGAGGATCTCTGTACCTATAGATAGCAGACAGCCCAGTATCATTTTTATTGCTGGAAATTCCTGTTTATCTACAGATGTTACTCTACAGCATTCGCTATAATTTTGCCTGGTTTCTTTTTTCAGCCCAACTCTGTGATAAGGCGATTCGACCCAGAGGTCTGAGATAGTCACAATATCCACTGAGAAGCTGAAAGGCATTTCAGTTTAGATACAAGTGAGGTTTATCCAGCTTGCTCCCAGGTAACTTCACACAAAAGTATCCAGTGTGGTGCTTTAATATACACCCTGTAAAAGCAAGTTAGATTAATCCTGGTTGATACTAAAGAACCTAAATTGCAACTGGTAATTTTAGACCTTGTATTTGAGAAGGATAAAGTGAGTACATATTTCTAGAGGTGTTTGATTTAGAGAACTTTGCTTGCTTTGAAATAGGATGTTTCAATTCTCAATGTTAAATCAGAAGAGTAAGATCACACCATAATAAAAGCTGTTTGCCATTTTAAGTTGTTTCAAGTAAATAAGGAGTATCTGCCTGAGAGAAAAGGAACTATGTCCAGCTTGTATTTATAGTTTAGGATTCAAGAAATTAAGTTGAGGAGCCTGTACTGCTAATTGTTAAGAACAAGATAGCTTAATCTGCATACTAACAACATAAAATGCATGTGAAATCTGTAGCTCCCTATGTGGAAAGCAGCACAAGCGAGACCACCAGTTCTGCCAATCAGTCATTCACATTTCCCACTGTTTTCCTCTATTGTAGCAAAATGTGAGAAGCTGCTCTCAGGCCACACAAACAATGCTCTTTATTGGTCTTTACTGAGGCATGATCGGGTGTCTATGCTGAGACTGCCAGCCTCAAAGAAGTGCTAGTGGATGACATCTGGCAGCCTGGCTTTGCTACAGATAGATTTATGAGCTGTGAAAGATGGTCAAATTAACATCTTCTGCATTCTTGATAGGATTAGGGTTTCTGGGACATGCAGTCATTTGCATATTGCCCTGACTTACCACATTAGTATTGTGTTCGTGGCTCATTTTGATAGATTTTTGTGGGGGGCTTTCTCCCTTTGCATCCTACCATTTTTCAGTCACTGTTGGCAGTGACACAGCTGTGTTGGTTTAACAGGCCTAGCAGAGATCATACATCTTGCTCTGATTTCTTCCAGTTACAATCTTAATGCAAATCAAGAGCAGCAGCAGCTCTTGCCCTGGGGGAAGGATGCTCTTCACTAGGGCTGAGCTCACGCACAAAGTTGAATGACTAAGGCACTTGTATGAGAGCCCACAAAAGTTGTCCCTAGGAGTTAAAGAGAGAAGGTCTGACCCAAGCTACCTTTCTACAGCCTCAAGCAATTATTTAAGGCCATGGAAAGCTTAATTTCATCAATAAAAACTTACCTAAAAACCCTGTTGGCATTAAATGCCTGTTCCTTTCCCTTCACCCCCTCCCCACACCAGACAGACTGCATGGTTTTTTTGTGGTTTTTTTTTTTTTGCAATGCTGGTCATGCAGTGCTGCTAAAAGATAGCCTGTGCTTGTCACTAGACTGGAGGTGGCTTCAGTTTGCTGTGTCTGCACAGAGTGACAATGGCCACGCACCCCTCAGCAGTTCCCCAGAGGCCTGGTGCCTGCCTGGGTGGTGGCACAGGGCAAAGCCTCTTCCCGGGGGACAGGGAAGGGTCTGGGCTGGAGATGCTGAGCCCTGATCAGCACCAGGGCAAGGCCGACACCAGGGATGGAAAAGGGGGCTTGTGGGGTCCCCCGGGATGGCAAAGCAGGTGAGGGCTGGTGGGGTGAGAGCGTGGCCAGCGCTGGAAGATGCTGTATGAGAGCACAGGCCTCTGAGGGTGGCCATCGTCCCTTCAAGCCTCCAGTGAAGGATGTAAAAATGCAGCTTAGACGCACCAGGCCTCCAGGTGTGTTTAATTCAGCTTCTGATCAAGATACCAGCAGGGAAGATGAGCTCATGTCAGCAAGGCCATGATTTTTGTCATCACAGAAAAAAAAATCGCATTCTCTTCAATAGTCTAACTGGTTGAACTTCTTCTCTAAGTAATCAACCCCACAGCTATTTTTTCTGCCCTCCAGCTTTGTATTCCAGATAGAAATAAGCGGTGTAAGTGAGCCACGCTGTGGCAGGACGCTGGAAGGGTGGTTACGGCTGCACAGGCAGCTCACTGCCTGTGGGGCTTGGAAACAACAGCAAGCGGCCAGCCCAAGCCCAGAAAACACAACTCGGAGCATTTACAGCTAGAAGGCAAACAGAACTGCAGTTAATTCTATATAACTGCATAGATTTCATGTTTTTGGTGCTCTTTAGAGCCGGAGATCCATGGCCTTTCAATGCTGCTGCTGGGACAGCCTGACACCCCCTAGATGCTCTGGCAGATGTGCATGGGGAGTTTGGTAGTTACACTGGGTCATCTTAATTCTGCTGTGTAATTCACTGTACATGACGTTAAGTGAAACATTGCTGTTAGCTAGTTTGAAATCACCCTGTCTTCAGACCAGATATAGGGAAGCACAAATAAATGGATCTTTGTGGACCCCTAATTGCATTCAGTTGCAAGAAACAAACAGCTTATGCTGTAGACTTACAGCCATTTCAAATGAGATTTCAGCAGTCCTGTCGCTGAAGGAGCCAGGCTCGCCTGCCTTTGGACACTCGCTCCAGGTCCTGCGCCATCCCTTCCCTGATGCTGATATGACCATCTGGGGGAACTGTCCCAGCCGAAACCTCCCCTGCCCCAGAGTGCTTCAACCCAGACTGGTTCCCTGATCTCCTTTGCGATGTGGCTGCATAAACACTTGCACTGACGTACATAAAAACATGGCCAATGGCAAAAAAAGGAGAAGGACAAGGCTGCCTCTTTCAGCTGCAAGGCCAGCTTCTGCCGGCTGCGGTTGATGGCATAAGCAATGTTCCCCAGCCTTGGGGTGCAGGTGCGAGATAACCAGGTTAACTGCGCAAGCATGTGGTGAATGGGATTTCCAAGGTGCATGGAAAAGAGAGGGCATCCAACAAATCATTATTTCAGATTTACAAAGAGTACTTATATGTACTTAGTCCTTACCTAGACTATGTAATAATAAAAAATAAATGAGCTCTTCTTTTTCAGCAAGTGATGACTTTTCCAGCCTTATCTTCTGAATTTTTTACACTCACTTCCACTCTGATTTAATGTTAGATGGTGCCTTCTCTACAGAGCCAATTACTTTTGCTGCAAGTGATGTGTGATGGAAATATTTTCTTTAACCTCATTCAGGAGTTAGCTCCAAATTTCCAACAAGAAGCCTACTCTGCTCCAGCATCTTAGTTTAACTAACTCGAAAGGATTTAGCATCTCTGAGAGTCCCACCACACCGTCAAGATGTGGGCAGAGGAACTACAGAGGCAGAAATGTACACGATCATCTGAGTCTAATTTCCTTGGGCAGCAAAGAGCATGAAGAAGGCAATGAAACGACTGCATGACCATGGCAGGTGAGGACCCACATAAAAGGCAGAGCAAGCTGTGACAGATTACATTCTGGTGGCATTGGATGCGTACTCCTAATTTTGTAATGTTATTCCATTCCTAAGCCACGTTTGCCACATGGGCACATTAAAAGGAAGAAGGCAGCCGGCGCCTGGCAATTCAGGCTCTCCCCACCATCCTGGCACTGGCAGAAAGGGTCATCCGGAGCCTCTTGGTGGCCCAGCGATGTGTTGTCCCCACAGGTGCCCCCTGCACATGGCTGGCCCCGGCCCCAGCCCCAGGGCTGCCTCATCTCCCAGAAATGAAAATAGGATCCTTTATCTCCCTTAGAGCTATAATAACTTCTTAAACCAAACTATTTTTTTCTTTCCTGGTACTATTTTCCTACAGGACTATGGCACCATAAAGTCCCTGGCTCAGAGACACCCATTGAAACAAACCGTCACGTTACCGCTGCTATTTACCATGGACTAATAAAGCTTTAAAAAGCCCCCAGAAGCTATTAAGATGCCATTGATGTGTACGTGTGTGGCGGCGCCAGGCGCCGGAGGACGATCATTGGCCCCGCGCTGGGTGGGATGACATCAGGCCCCGCTTTCCATAGGGCCTCCAGCTTGCCCCGACGTCTGCTGAGGGCTGCAAGAGAATAGAGCCGAGGGGAGAAAACCTTCACACCGCACCCTCTCGGCTCCAATGAGAGCACAGACAGCTTCAGCTGGGGATAAAAGAACTTAAAAAAAAATCACAAAAACAAAAAGAGAGAGACTGTAGTCTTGGAGCTGCTATTAACGGGAGATGAAATGCAAGAGACCATTTAATGGCAAAGGACTTTAGAGAGCAGCATCCCCAAGAGCCATTAGCTCTCAGCGAGAGTCGTGCCGAAGCCCTTTGCTGTCAGGACAGAAGCATGCATATAAATTTTATACCATTTGTCTTTGAGCAGAGACAAAAGATCAGCTCTAAATCCTCAACATCTTGTCTCGACTAACATGAAATAATACTTTCTTGTGTGACTGTCTTGTTACTCTTTTCCCATCAAAAGAACACTAGTGATGAATTTATTCATAATTTTGAAAGCTTTTCTCTTAAAATTAAAAAAGAAGCAGCAAACACATGGGGTTGAGGCTATATTTATTCTTAGTGCAAAACATGCTGCTGCTAAGGATGGCAACGTTGGGAAGCGCACAGTACTTCTTTTAATTGAAAAGAAGCACAGCTTTAAAAAGTCAGCCACTAGGTTTTCTTCTCCTACTTTTCACTAAACTACCTCTGAGGATGATACATCGCAGGTACTTTCTGGTTAAAAGTGCAGTCTGAAAAAAAATAATAAATTACTGTAGGATTTTTTGCTCTTTTTTAACTGAGAATTCAAACCCTATAGGCATTTTGGGACCCAAGACCTTCACTTACTCATGCAAGAAAATCTGCTGAATCCAGTAGCCAGACTAAATAGGGACTCCGGATATAATTTGCAGAATCAAATGCTTTGAGGTCTTTTTTATGAAATTAACAATCTGTGCCGATATAGATATTACATACAATTTTACATTTTAGGATTCGGATCTCTTTTATTGGACCAGATTTTGTTCTATATATTTCCTTTGTTAAATATTTTAACTTCAGTACTTAGTGAACATGTAATAAGAAATTATTTAATTCTACGATGTCCACCATGACCCTTTCATCAAACTTTTTCTCATTTTACGACAGTTTAAATAGAAAATAATGTCATGTTAGAGAGTCTGAAATCAATTACAACTTAATCCTAAGAAGCCTTATTTTACAAGGAGCAATTATTCCTAGATTTCCTCTGAAATGAACATAGGTAACTTCTTCAGCTGATCAAACAGCTCTACAGTGGGTGTAAAACGGGTGGCTGAATTGCACGACACAGGTGCTAGCATGGCCATGGTGCTGTGGGTCTCGGGCACTACCCGAGCAGCAGCAGAGCCCTCTGCCCAGGGCACACGCTGGCAGCGAGCAGTTCTTAAATGCATGTACCCGTCCAGGACTGAGCTCTGAAATATATATATATATATTAAAAATATAATTTATATATATAAATATATATAATTTATATATATAAATGTAATTTTTCTTTTTTGCTGTCAGTGAAGCATACGTGTATTTCCCTGGTGCGCTGAGACCCCACGGGCCGACCCTCAGCGTGTGTCCCTGCCGGCTGGGGCTGTGTGGGAGCTCGGGGGAGGCCGGGGCCGCTCGGGGCGGAGGGGGGGGTCTCTCCCGTGGGAAGGCTGGAGCCAACAGTAAAATCAGAGCCTGGCGGTCAGGCCATGCCGCTATTCAGCCAGCGGGAATGTGGGCTGAGCTCAGGCTGCGCCTTACGGCCCCTCTCACGCCCTCTCCCCCCTCGGAGAAACATGCATCATTAACCTTCTGAGTGCTTGAAATAAATTGAGCACAATATTTGCGTTCCGAGAGGCCAGCACAGACTGTACACACTTCACAAAGCACGGCACGTACCGAACAAGGTTAAGCCCTAAAACACTGAATTATTTCTAAAGCCATAGATATTTCATACATGCTTGTACTTAACAGATCCCTTCCACGTAAGGAAGGAGTGTGAGGGCTGGGAGAGTTAATCTAAGCTCTGCAACACTGTACGGTTAAAAGCCTCTTTCATGTAACTGTGTTCATGAACTGAGCTTGGAATTCTTAAAAATCCAAATTATTACAAAGGAAGGGGTTTGGTGTTTGGCAAAATGACAAAGCCTGCCATTCACTCGCCTCTTGTGTTGCTTGGCTTTACAGTGAGACTCAGACAGGGCTCGAGGCACAAGGGACAGCCTAGAATATGTCGGAGGCATTTAAAGAGAAATTCCCCAAGATTTCCATTATCCAACCAGCTCCCACTTGAATGGTTGCTTTTTTTCTTTTTTTTTTGTGCCTCTGTCTTATTCTTATTTGTTAATAACCTGATGGCTTTTAAGTCGCACTACAAATCTCCAAAAACAGAGCATCCCTTTGTAGGCTCCCCCAGAACAAGCTGGTCTTAAACTCAGGTAGCAAACACCAATGTCAAATGATCAGATGTGGAAACATTAAACCTGCAAACACAGGCATGTATAGCCGGTAGAGCCGACAGCTGAACTGAGACTGCCTGACCGCATTTCACTTGTAGAAACTGTGAAGTGTTCAGAGGATGGTGAAGGCATGAATGAGATGGAAATGGCAGCTCTCTTCTTCCTACAGCAGTGCGGGAAAGCAGGTTAAACCCCAGTTTGTGTCAAACACCTGACAAAGCTCAGTTTGTGCCGGACTCTCTTTAGCTTTCGTTATCTCATAGGAAATTGAACTTTCTCCTTCAGCCCATTGTGACGCTCAGCCTCAAGGAGGGTAGGGATCCAGGCTAAAAGTGTAAATCCTGGTAGCCCAAAACACTAGCCACATCCCCTTTTCCAAAAAACAATTCCTCACAAATAGCTGTAATAACTAAATGACTTCTCCAGCCTAGCTGAGGCCTCGGTTTAACCAGCTTTTGGAATAAGCAAGATTTACACACGTGTCCTCGCTAGTTGTATAGGGCCTCAAGCACCGGTGCTCAGAGGCAGCGCTAAGGGCTCCCACACGGAGACGGGGGGGACATGCGGGTGCCTTGGCCAGGGCATTGGGGTGCTGGCAGCAGTCTGCAGGACGGCTGGGACCAAACATGCTACAATATATAGTACTAAGGAGATTTTTGCACTGCTGCACATGTAAATAATGACATCTTGCTGCGGTATATCTCTCCCTATTCCACCCTCCTGTTTTTTTCCTAATAACAGGCATTTTCCACATGGAAGTGCCTAGCGCAGAACCCAGGAAAGAGTAATTCCTGTTGTGCACTGGGACAAAAGACTGAACTGCTCCAAGTTTGGGGTCTGCAACCCCAGCGCTGTCCCGGGAGTCAGCGACCTCGGGGCTGGCAGCTGTGCCAGGGCTGTGTCTGCCACCACCGGTCCCCACGCCACGTCTCCTGGCAACCTCCTCCAGCAGTCCCCCACGTCGTTTCAGGTTTCATGGCCACTGAAGTTTCTGGGTGAAACTGCTGCTTAGCCATTTCAAAGGTTGGGTTTTTTTTTAAATCAGCCTCCATAGACTGCTTCCCACAGTACCGTGGTGCTTGTGCTGGCAGCAACCACTCGTGACAGTATCGTCTTTTACCTGTCCGCACTGAGACAGCACAAATCGCTGCCTTTCCATACTGTGTCTAACTCTGCATGTCTTGAAATGGGTTGGGAAGAGGGGAGCAGGAGCAGGAGCAGGAGCAAAGCTTGGCGCTGTTTCTGCAGGTCCTGTGTGTAATAAATGCAAAGAGGACAGAGAAAGTACCTTGCAGAGTCAGTCATGTAGGTGCGTGTGAGAGTACTTGTGTGCTCTGCTGCAGTAACTAATCCACTGAGGATGTACAACAGCTAGTGCCCGCTAAGCCCAAACTGTAAGTATGTAAGTTAACTGTCAGTTAAGCTATGCTTATGACAACTCAGTAAGTAACACTATGGCACTTAAATTGCAATAGGTATACTATATGTGGCAGTATATTGGCATGCGTTGGCTTTTTTTAGTTTCAGTTACCCTTTACAAACCACGACTAAATGGATGGATGGATGGTCCTTCAGTGGACAAGAACTAGCCCCGTTGTCCAGACAGGGCAGAGCTCATGTGCTGTCTTTCCTTTTGTGGATACTGGACTTTTCTCCCTCCTCGGTCCAGCATAACTCACAGGCGTTAAGCTGACTTACAGACATGGAAATGCTTTCGAGTCAGACACAGCGATGCCTGTCTAAAGCTGCCGTCACTGCGAGTATCACTCCTATTCTGAACCCTTGGAGATTCCTGTGCTTAGTTCAGCTCTGCCCAGATAGATAGTGAAGAACGATTTAGTTCATGTATTAATTTTGTGATGTTACTTTATAGGAGGGGATTGTTGCAAACAGCAAGACAGCTGTCTGCTTTAACCTTGCAAATTAGAGTAACATCTTGTCCTTTCAAAATCAGAAAGTGGTGAAAGAGAGGTTATTAGTTTGCTATTTAATAAGATCAAGGGTTTTCTTTGTGTAAAAAGAGTAATTAAAGCCAGCTGCACTAAAAACATACCCAGATTCAGCATCACTGATTTTTCTCCAAAGGAAAATCAAGAAATGGTATTGCCAGCTGTTGAGATTCTGTTGGAAACTCCAGACACTGAGATACCTGTTTGTATGGTCTCATGAATACATGACGAACTGTGAATTCAAACTGACTGCCATCTCTACCGAGCAGCCAAAGGAAAGAAAACCATGTTGATTGTGTGCAATATGGCACAAAGCTGATTTTTTTTTTTTACCCTTGAAAACTTCCAGAGTTAGAGCTCCCAGAATTCAAAGTCCAGAAGCTAAAAAGTCAATTGATTCTTCTTTTTTTCAAGGTAGCTCATGCTTTTCCTTGAAAGACTGACCTAGTATCCTGATACTGGGCAGCACCCTTGTGATGACAGCCCAACCTTGCAGCTGCATGTGGGGAGGGTGCCCTCTCGTTAATTATGCCCAGGACCACCTGCGTCTGGGATGGGAGACCTTATCAGGCCTGCGGGGCAGGCAGCCAGGGCTTGCTCCTAGCAGGCTGGTTATGCTGGCTCTTCTTGCTGAGGATGTTGGGTGGCCAGGAGGAGCTGAGGAGGGAAGGCTAAGAGGACAGGAGCCAGCCAAGCCAGGAATCAGAGAAATGGTGAAGGATCACCAGACCTGCAGTGGGAGAGCAGAGGTAAGGCTGACTGCAGAGTGGAAGTGTGGGCAGATTTGGGTGGCTGAACTAAATCTAGGGGGGGTGACAAGTATGTGTTGTGGTGGAGCTGTCATAGGGTTGGAAAGGAACAGATCCTGTTAGAGGTGAAGATCTTGGCTACAAAGCCTCCCCCTGTTTGGTTGGCTTAGCTGGTGGCGTCAGCTGTCACCTAACCATGGGAGAGGATGAAAATGTTGAGTTAGGAAGCAGAAAGCCACAGTCTTCTCCCTTAAAAACAAATCTGAGGATCTGACTGTGGTTTTCCAGCCTTTGGGATGTGCAATACCCAAAGTACAAAAACTGAATATTTATTGCCACTCAGCTCTAGGCATTGGTGTTATTAACTACAGTAAATGCAATGAATACAGTCTCTTGGGTTGTTGTGTTTCATTACTTGGTGGTGCTGGAGGAAAGACTTTAAGCCCTTTTGGAGAGTCAGGGGAATAATGTGGTGAAACACAGAGCAAGGGATCCTCTTCTTTCTTTTCCTTCTTAGGTAAAACAATCAATTTGTTCAGAATTCCTAGCTGGGTTTTTAAACACAGCGCGGTGTGGGTAATCAGATCAGTTGCCATGGTGTTCCACCTTTGCATCTGATGGTGTGAAATGCAAGCTCTAACGGCACTGCATAAAGTTGCTGTGCCAGTGCCATGGAAGTAAGACAAGGCTGTGTATTTTTGCAAGATACTGTGCAATGTTATGGCCAGCAGCCTGCTGTATGGCTGTTTGTATGACATACACATGAAGGGAAAGTGAGCTGTCATTAAAAAAAAAAAAATTGTGTCACATACATTGATGATGCCCTTTTGTGTAGTGCTGCTGAGGATTATCCAAGCAACTTGCTGTAAAGGAAAATCCCTTGGCACTAAGAGTTGTACACAACAGTCCAGATCCTCATGCGAGAGCCACTGGGCAGACTCTTACTGCCTCTTGGTGGCCTTCTCACAGCCATCCATATAGAAAGAGTCTGCCAGTGCTCCCAGTCATAGGCAGGCACCCGGGGCTGTGTAGGACCACAGGCACCTAAATGTGCGGGGGGACAGTCTGGGGCAGCCGAGGCGGGCTGGTTTGCAGAGTGGGGCATGCTCGTGGCTGCCCTCCTCCCACCCCTCACCTGCACCGTGACAGGACTCAGGTGTATCGGTGGCCCTTGGTACAGGAACCGGGCCCGGGCACTGCAAGCAAGGGGTTCAACTCAAATCCTCCTTCACTGTTAAACAGAGAGATCAATGGTGCAAAAGAAGGGCTAAAGGACAGGTTGTGAAGGTGCACGTGCACTTACAGAGCTACATAAGCAATGGTTTTGGTTTGGTGCTTTTGTTGGCTTTTTCCCTTTTCATGTGGCTTTCTTCAAGCATGTCGAGTTGTAGGTTGGGTGCATTTGGAGGTTGTCTGACGGGGTCCTATTTAGGACTAGGAATAAGCAACTCGCATTGCATAACCTTTTTGAACACTGTACTTCAGCTTTTGAAAGATAATTTCAAAACTAACACTGAATTTGTCTCTGGGCAGTTATTTCATCAATTTCAAACTCTCTGAACAACTATGTTATGAACTTACATTACAGAAAGTGAACACTACTTGTTATCTTGCCACACTTTGAGTATCCAAGTTGCAAGGGCTCTAAGTCAGCAACTTTTTCTCTCATCTGGATTAAGCTCAACTTCAAAATAGTTAAAACTCTGGTATAGCTCAGTCGCATCATGTCTGTAGCCTGCTGCGCTTACCTGTGAGGCTGAATAACACTTTGTCCTAATGAGCTTGCGAACAGCTTAGCTGTGAAATTCAAACTTTTGCAACACATTGTTACCATTTCCCTTGTATGAAAAGGTGAAATTCCACAATCCAGCAAGGTAAATTATACTACCGTAAGAATATATATTACATGGCTAAACACTCACCTATCAATAATTCTAGAGCTTTGACAGAGATGTATTTTCCTGAGGCAGAGAGCTGGTTACGCAGTGACTGCTAGCCTTGCAAAAATAATGCTGGCTTCCTCTTCCAGCCCAGCTGCTTCCCCAAAGGATTCCTCAGGTTAAAAAGAAAATATACCTGGGGCTTCCTGATGTGACTGCTCCTTTGAACCCGCTTGTTTGAGGGGGACTGGGCTTTATTTTTGACACTGCCCTGTCTGCTTTATCCACGTGCTTACGTGGTGGTTTGACTGCACCTGTCAGGGATTTGATGTTTCATCACTGGTCCCCTCATGTGTGAGGGGACCACGGTGGGTGCTCTGCTGCTGCTGGGACACAGCTCCTCTGTGCTCGGTCTGCTGATGCAGAGAAGTGTTCTGCTTCAGGAATAATGTAGGAGAAGCAGCCCTCTGAGTGACTGCAGGGGTAATTTCAAAATATCCCTGCGGAACAATTAAATTAATGTAAGCCTTAATCAAACGCCTCTCTGCAGCCAGGTATTGTTCCAGTTTCTGCAGAAGTGACTCCCCAGCAGCGTCTTTTTTATGAATGAAGGGGCTAGGTCCTTCCCACGTTTACTTCAAGTGCAGCCCTGCTCTCTGCACAGCTGTACTGGGCAGTGGGGCAGAGAAACTGATGTGCAGTCAGGTCTGGGCTGTAGAAATTGCAGTCTGTTTTTTTAGAATCTGAGTGGGATGTGTGTAAAGGAGAAATCAGGACTGAGGAAAACCTGAGCTTTCCTTACCAAAATGTACCACAGAATTGTGCTTCAGTAGTGGATAAAGTATTTAACAACTCAGACCCCTCTTCCCCCTTGGTAAAACAACTTGCCTACTTCAACACCGTCCCTCTAAATGTGACTGTTGCTTTCGCCCTAGCTCATTAGCTACGTGAAACACCATTCACCTCCAAACTACAGTCTCCATACCTAGCTGCTTCTGAGTTTCTCCATCTTTTCACAGCTGGTTTCTCACCCCGCTCTGTTCATGTTCCTGTTTGAAGTCAGTCAGTGATCACCTGCTCTGTGGAAACAGGACTGGACTGGCTTGTTTAGCTTGTGAAATCTTTGTAAGCAAGAAAGTTTTTTTTAGGACTTACTATTCAGAGAAGTCTCAGTTGTTCCTTATTTTGGTATAAATGTCTGTGTTTCTACTTGAGCAATTTCAGTGTAACTTTAACCTTGAGGCTTAGAGAAATTGATTTGGGGGAGGGAATAGCTGTCTCTCAGTGTTTGTCCTTTGAAAAACTTTAATGTGCTCAAATACACGAACTGCCCCTAGATGCTCTCATCTCAGGTAGCCGACAGATGTCCCGCAGGTTGTTCAGCAGCGTAACAGGGCTTTGACGAGAAAAGAGTTACGTGAGCTTCTTGTCATGAAATAGTCACCACTTTATTGGAGAGGAAAAGAGGAAAGCTGACAAAGCCGAGGGACACCGGTGGCCGGCGGGCGAGCACAGGCACGGCCGGCCGGGCAGAGCGAGCCCCGGCCCGGGGCCAGGCGGCCGCGCTCCCTCCCGGCGGGGCGGGGGCGGCTCAGCCCTCCCAGAAGCCGACGAAGAAGCTGCACAGCGAGTGCCACCGCTCGGCGCAGTAGCTCTCCGCCGGGTCCCCGGTGGGCCCGGCGGTGGCGGCCGGCGCGG
The DNA here is from genome assembly GCF_047370975.1 of Nipponia nippon. Classification (NCBI taxonomy): domain Eukaryota; kingdom Metazoa; phylum Chordata; class Aves; order Pelecaniformes; family Threskiornithidae; genus Nipponia; species Nipponia nippon. The sequence continues at coordinate 108,053,196 of NW_028262347.1, forward strand.
AGGGGCCGGGGCCGGGGCCGGGCGCGGGCAGCAGGCGGAGCTGCGCCTCGGGCGGCGCCCGGCCCGGGCCGCAGAGGCGGGCGCTGAGCGGGCCGCCCCGGGCGCAGGGGTGCCGCCGCCGCCGCAGCCTGCCCAGGATCTGCCGCCAGTACTGGCGGCTCCGGCCGCCGTAGGCGGGGCAGCGGCGCGGCTCCCCGCGGTAGGCGCAGCTCCGCGCCGCCCCGCCGCCCGCCGGCGGCCGGCAGCTCAGCCGCAGCTCGCTGGCCCCCGCCGCCGAGCGCAGCTCCCAGCTGCAGCGGTGCTGCTCCGGCGTGGAGAACCGCCCCGCCTGCGCCTCCGCCGCCTCCGCCGCCTCCCGGCCCGCCCCGCCGCCGGCGGCAGCGGCCCCCAGGGCGGCCAGGGCCAGCAGGGCCAGGGGCAGCCTCATCTCCTCGGCGCCGCGGGAGCCTCCTCCGGTGCCTCAGCGACGGAGCGTCCCGGCACGGGGCCCGCCGGCCCGCCGCATCCTCCGCGCCCTGCGGAGACACGGACACCGGCGGGCGGGTGCCCCCGCTGCTCCCACCCGCTGCCCGCCCCGGCGGGAGCGCAGCCCCCGGGGTCGCGCCGGGCTGAGCCGGCTGCGGTTTGTTTCGGCGGAGGGGCGCAGAGCGGGCTCGTCCCTCCAGGGTCGTAACCTCCGGGCCTGTTATCTTGTTCCTCCCCCCCCACCCCGGCTCCACCGATGGCGGCGGGGCCCCGGGACCGCCTCAGCCGGGAAGCCGTAACCCCGGGGCAGCGTGAGCCGAGCGCCCGCACCCGCCGGCTGCAGCACCGAAGCCAGACCCGGCGCCCGGCAAACCGCTTCCCCAGAGCCCCGTCGTTTCCCCCCGAACCCGGTTTCCCCCCCGCGGCGTTCCCCGCTCTGTTCCCGAGGGCACTCACGGCGCGCTGTGGGGTGGCTGCAGGTGCCCGCGGACAGGCGTGCGCGGCCGGCTGCGCTCTCCGGCTGCCGGCGGCGGGGCCGGGGCCGGGGGTTATCAATGGCCGGGGGCTGCCCCCGCCGACGCCCCTCCCCGGCCCGCCGCCGCGGGGGGACAGCGCGGGGACACGCCGGGAGCCCCGTGCCCCGACGGCACCGTCTGGTGGGAAGCTCCCCGGACCCCCCCCGCTTTTGTTCGAGGAAACCGCACGCCGGGACTGCGACAGCACCGCGGGCCGTGGCCGAGGGAGCGGGGTCTGGGTGCCGAGTCGGGCAGCAGCGGCTGTGCGAGAGCCTCCCTTGGGGGGGCGGGGGTCTGGTGGACGAGAATCGATCTATTTATTTTCCTTTGAAGTTCATGGAGTTAGATCACAAAAAGGGAATCTCATTTCAGAAGTAAAATATCAGGGTGGGTTGTTCTGGCATGGTTATTTTTTGTTAATGTGGAGGCAAGCTTCGGGGGTGGGGGCAGAGGGTGGGTGATTAAAAAAAAATGGCCGAAGTTGCAAAAGAATGTAGATGTGACCTTTGTGTTACCGCACGTTTGGGGATGGGAGATCAGACACCAGTTTTGGGAATCTCTGGTCGGACGTAGACTCTCAAAATCCACACGTGTGTTTCATGGGCGATGATGTACTTCGCACCTTGTTCCAAACTGCTTACCACTCTGACTCTCTTACGAAGACTGAAGACAACAACCCCTCGAGTTCCCAGCAGCTCCCCGCTGTCTCCGCAGTAGCAGATCGGCAGAGGAGCGTGGCCCTGCTCAGTACGCCGAGCCCAGCACCGCACGGCGGAGACGCTCATTGCCCAGGGCACTTGCAGGGGAGGTCCAGGCTGTCCCCTGAGCTGTCACAAGCTTTTGGAAAGATTATTAATGACCTCTATGTATAGATACACTCATATCCCCCATGTATATTTATACCCTGTATTTACATTGCTGAGGCTATTACACCGACAGTATGACGGTCTGGATAATGCAATAGCTGAACCACAGCTATCCTAAAGCGGGCAGGGCTACGGGCACAACGCAGGCTGACACCAGCCCGGCTCTCGCCCCTTGGCAGCTTGCGGGGCAGTGAGGGGCACCTTGCTGGGGACACTCGGGGCCAGCCACCGCCTGGGCTGGAGCACAGCAACAAAGCTCTTGGTAGAGCAAAGCTGAAATGTAGGCTTCTTTGCACAAGGAGATAGATGTTGCTGTCATGAAGACTGACTGGGACAGTGACATCTGCTCTAGGCTTTTTTCTTGTGTCATTCCCCCTTTACAGTAACTTCTTTAAAGATCCCCTGTGCTTATAGTAGGGTAAAGTCTGGCAAAGCATCCCAAAAGAGTGCCTTAGTTACATGTGGATATTTGGGGGTACTAGTACCCCTCTAATCTTTCCTCATGGGGCTCTTCTATTTTGGACAAATAATATTCAGTGGGTCTCAATGGAGGAGAGAGAGGCTGATATTGACTCATTTATCTTTCTGTGCGGTAAGTCCTACAAAGGAGAGACTTCTGCAGAGACTGAGAGAATGACTGCTGGAGAAGAGGTGGGATGCATGGTCCTTTCTCCAGTTTGGGGGAGGGGGGAGCATTTTCAGATAGATCCCCCATTTCCTAGCTGCGTTTCATACTTAGAGCTCTCCTTAGTCGGTTGTTTGGGGTGGGAGGAAGCAGCAGGGGAGAGAGGCTCGTGAGAAGGAAATAAAATGGCTTAGGCAACAAGCCGTAGGAGAGGGTTACAGCCAAGAATCTCAAGTGGAAGCTGGTATCTCCTTCTGTCCTGGAGTTACATACATAGGTATCTCTGAAGGACAAGGCTCAGCTGACCGTTAGCTGTGCATGGCTCCTTGCTCGGCATTCTGGATTGTGTAAATCCCTTTCACGGGTGCTGAGGACTTCCCATGGGCTGTAGGAGGAATCCTGGCACCTAACTTAGGGCTGTGGGTACCATGAGGCATCATAAAGAACTGCATTGTGACTTTTAAAACCCTCTGTGGCTCCAGGGAGCATAAGGCACATCATGTGCCTTAGCTTATTAGTCCACCAAACCTTGGAGTTGCTTTCAGATTAAGTTCTGACCACCTGTAATCGCTATATATTATTACACTGAGATCCTTGTCCATTTTCCACATTCTTGCTATCATTTATGCAATGTGAAATGGAGTTGTCTAATATGTTTGAGATCACTTTTATAGCAGGTTATCCTAAGGGTATCAGGTTTGGAGGGGAAATATTACCATGTTTTAATGAACATCTTACTGTTATACTTCTTGGACAGTTTACTTTAAATCTCATACAAGTTACTACTGTTCAGGAACTAAGGAAAGAAAATGAAACAGAATGGAAGCTTGCCTAGCCTCCCCATATAGTAATTTTATCCTCCTTAATCTTCGCCATGTTCTCCTGGTACCTATGTTTGCACACACATTTTCCTCCATGATTGAGACTCATCTTTTGCAGTGAAGCAGATGTTAGTCTTTGGTACTCATTGCTTCTATATTAATTTTCCTGCATGTGCTACAATTTTATCTCTTGGTTTTGATGGGGGGCAGGAAGAGATCATTCTTGCATTACTAAAATCACTGTATCCTCTTGTTCTGTGTTTTCATTTAAAATAATCTAGTTAGTCTGTGTTGCTGCTGCAGCTGGGTTTTGACTCCTCTTTCCCTACCATCCCCCTCACCTTACAATATAACCTTTATAATTCTAGAAGTCAGCTGGTTATGGAGTTATCTTTGAAAACATGGTCAGTGTGCACTGTGGCAGAGATACTTGCCTCGTATCTGCAGGGAGCCTGAAACAAATCTCTGAGGACTTAATGGGCCTGTCCATCTAAGTAAATGAAATAGAGTGTGCTTACTATGTGACTCCTGCAAGGAGACTAAACTGGAAGGAATTACAGATGTACCATGTTGGATTGCAATTTGGACTCCAATCCAGATTCTAACCCAAATTCAAAGTTAATGTGAACACTCACAGGAACAATCTAAACCATGGGATTCAGCTCAATGGAGAGGAGTGTAAGATACAGGTCTGAAACACTTGCGCAAATCCAAGACTATGGATGCTGACTAAGTAACATGTCTGCAGAAATGCATGTAAGGCTACAGTGAATCACAAGCTGAATGTTGAGACAACATTTGTCATGCAACTGCAAAAAAGGCAGACACATAAATAAGATATCACTTGTAAGACACAAGAAGTAAGACATGGGCTAAAGCCAGGCTTTGACTGGGGCATTGTATCCGGTTTCAAGCATTAATCTTCAACAAAGATAAAGATCAACCGGGTTGAGTCTGCAGAAGAGCAATGAGAATATCACAGACCTAGAGAACTTGATTTGATGAAACAATTTAAGCAATGTGCTTGTTAACCTAAAGAAGAAAAGAACTAAGAAGACAAATACAGCAATAGTAAAAATTCCATCACTGCTTAAAGCTGTCTCCTTTTTATGCATCTTTCCATTTCAGAAGTTCAGACCATACCTTTAATCACACTTTTCGTTGGCCAATGAACAAATTATCCTGTTAAATTTTAACTCTGAACCGAAAAATTTATATTCTGTTTATAGGCCACACCACCCACGTTGAAGATATTGTACAGGAAACTGGGTTAGGGCTTTGACTTCAGGGTTTTGAGCTTTGAAAATTCAGTTGAGTTAACCATTTGTTTTTTATGAAAGCTCCAGTCACTGTGAAGAATAATACTTATTTCTCTTATTCTAGCCCCTAGGATTGCAGCAACAATTGTTAATGATTGCAAGAATAGTTTTGCTTTACGAGTGGAAAGTAGCCATAATCTCCAGCCCTGTCATTATAAGCTCGTTTTCAGAGAAGTGGGTAGTGTAAAGAACGCTGATGATTCATAACAAAATTGTTTTGAATATACAACATGAGCATAGCTGTGTTTAACCTACTTGTTTGAGTTATCAGCCAGATTTCTTCTTACTGGCTCAAGAGAATAAAATCATATTTAATGTGGTAATAAGCACTGCCTACAGGGAGATAGACTGACCTTCTCAGTTACCTGGTTTTGTTCAGGGCGAGTCAAGCTCTGCATGGTATAAAAGACAAAAACTGGTGGCTGAAGAGCCATGCAGAGACAGATTTCTCAATTTGGTCACAAAAGAGAATAAAATATTACCTTACACTGGGAAAGTGCCCAACAGTCCCATTCATCTCTGCTGGGCACCTCAGAAGTTCAATCCCTAAAGGGTATTTACTGGCTTCACTGGTAGAGGTGTCTAATGCTTCATGTCCGGTTATGCTGGAGGTTCTTCTGAATGCAGACAGTTGTAAGGTCCCTCACTCTCAGCTAGAACACTGCAAGGCAAAGTCGTGAAGCATTTTTTTATCATCTTTCCTCCTTCCATCACAAGCTGGCAAATTATGGTGACTACTGAAAAGTTCTGTACGATTATTTACAGGTTAATATATTATTAGCACCTTTGACCTGCAGATAGCTGAAATTCTGGGGTTTGTGTCCTGTTTCCAATAGTATAGAAGGAACAAAGTGAAACAAGAATTTCCTTGCTCAAATTTTCCTTTCTTTTTAAGTCTCTTCTAGATCCTGTTTAAGCACTTCTCTAGGGTCAGACTGATGCCTTTGCCTGGGTTTTTGGCATGTTTGTGTGTTAGTTCTTTCCTTCCCTGCCAATAAAGTTCCAATAAAGTTCAACCCAACCTTTCATTCAAAAGATGTCTTTTTGCAAAATGATAGAAAAGTTAAAGAAACTGCATAGTATTGATCAGAGATTAGCAGATTTGTAAGTCGATGTCTTATGCTGCAGAATCTGTTTGAAACCATCCGTATGCCCGTCCTTCTGTCAACAGATCATGCTGCTGCTGAATGCTCTCTTGGAAGCCAGGCCATTGCAGGGTGCTTCAGAATCATCCCAGAATACAGTTTCTCCTCAATTCATTTGCTTTAACAAAAATTGTTCCACATATGTTTCCACCATCTTTTCCATCTCACATTCGCTTCAAGTTTTTTCACAAGCTGGTCTGAGTCATTCGCCTTGTGTTCTCCAATGCTGTGTTTTTCACACTGGAGTTCAGGAAATCATAGTGATTTGAGGTTTTGGTAGCGGTTCCTTTGCTCCATAGGAACTGCTTTGTTCCTTGCACCATGTGTGTATTCCTTTCTTGCTTTGACTTGTATATTCTCAACTCGCATTGTTTTATTTCTGATTAGAGATACATAACTGCATGCTCATTTTTCCAAGCATATAATTTTTCATATTTAAAATGCCACCTATTAAATGTTTTCTTTTATAATCTGCCTTCCACTGTGAGGATGCTTCTTTTTCAGTCATGTAGAGGTTACCATGCTTATTTTTTACCTTCATAACCAAACATGAAGTTTTTTCATTTCTGTTTCTCAAATGTTTGTCAAAGAGTCATTGTTGTCTCCTTTCGCAGAGAACCCACATGATCGCTATTTCCTACCTTCATTCTTCACTGTATAATTAATGGACTGACAATGCCCCTTGTTGAGCTTGGTATGGGAGCTGCTGAAACACCCCTACCACTCCAGGCTTTTCTATCAGCTGATCAAAATTTTAAGTCTTGTGAAAGGCTGAACTTCAGCTTTGCCTTTTCCATTCTTTAAGCTCGTTCAAATTAAATCAGCCTCTGGCCTCTAATAGTGAAGGAAATCACAGAAAGAATTGATTTCAGCTACTACTAAACAGAGGACTTCATTAGGATACCAAAAAAGACCATTTCCTTTCATAGAACTTATGGCTGGTCATCCTACAGTCAATTTAAAGAAGCACAAAACATATTCCTCATTGTTGTAGTAACACGCATATTGACCTATATGTAATTAAAAAACCATGCAAGTACTGTAGAATGAAAATGAGTTGCCTTTTCAATTGCTCTTGGCCACTTATTTTGGACACAGACGGAGGGCGGAACCCATTTAATCCGAACATTTCTAGAAATGCGAAGTGTTAAAATTAACTCAACAAATAGTCTCAAGATGCATTTCTTTGCTGCGTTTCACAACGTGGTGGAGATGGCCAACATGCTATGAAAGGCTTATTTCATCATTTAAGTGAGAAGAGTAGCTAAAGAGTGGGGGGAGGCGGGGGGAGCTAAAATGATGCAGGAGATCAGCTATTAAAATGTTACCAGAGAATGCTTGTATCAGATGGTGTGAGAGAGCATTTTTATTCAAGAAGCACCAGGCACAGCGTGAGGATAGCAGACGGCTGGTAATGTAAAACCTGGTACTGCAGCATGAACTCCCCGTTCGCCATGTGTGGGAGGAAACGTGTTGTAGAGATCACTTGGAAAACTCAGAGGGGTGGGATTGCTTCTTATTTTTCTTCCTTCTGTGGAATGCGAGGAAATTTCACATTCTGAAAACGTAAGTTGTGAGGGTTTCATTAACCAAATGTAGTTGCAGAGCTTTTAAAAAAAGGAAAAAAACCTAATTGTTTGACAACCAAGTTGTAACAGAAGACTGAGTTCTTTAAAATAGATTAAATGCCTTGTGGTTTGAGTAAAAAACTTCGAAGCCATATGTTGGAATACAAGTTGGAAAAAAAAAAGTTCTAGAGCAAAAGGTCTGATCTACCAGGTTCCAGTTAAAATTCCAGAAAACCTAAATGGCAAATTTATAAAACATACAATAAACTGACCTGGTATGTTTAATTTTGGTTAATAAAAAAATAATAGAAATAGCCTATTTTTTTTCTGAAGAGAAATGTAACATGGGTAATGCTTTCTGTATATCATCACAGTAAAGTACCTCACCTGAAACTGGAGCAAGTTCAGACATTTAACTTGTCCAGACATTCAGTTTATTCAGAGCTTAATTCTCTTTCCAACTGCTCACAAACTGAAGGCTAGAGATTGGTTTCCCCATGGTGTGAGCTGATATGTAGACTGTTACAAGGAAGAGTAAATGTCAAAAGTGGTAATTATGAAAGATGTCACGTACCTAAAAGGTGGATGGTTTTCTTAAAAAAAACAAAAACAACAAAAAAAACCAAAACCCACCACCCAAACAAACAAACCCAACCACAACATTTTTGTATGGGTTATGTTTATTTTTATATTGTGGTTTTATCTAAAGATCTGAGGTAGTGGGGAGAACGCTGGTGTATTAGACACTAGCAAACAATGAAGTTGGCCCTGCCCTGTAAATTAAACTGATTTCTATGGGGCAGAAATACACAGGCTATACAAGCCCACGTATACTCTGACAACCTATGATTCATGGCTCTTGTATTAGATTTTAAAACCAGTTTGATATTGTGTTTTTTAAGTAGAACTATACTATGCATAAGTATCAAATAGAAAACCACACTGTAACAAAGAAACATCAAGGAAAGACACCTGATTAAAAGGAGAACTAAGAACCTAATATTAATAAAAGCAGATGAGCAGCATATTCTTGCTTGTGTGTGTAAAGGCTTGCTTGCCTTTACACTACACAAGCCACCCAGTTTCCAAAAGGGTGTTTTCTGGTTTGATACAAATGTGCATCCTGTTACCAAGCATTTGCTGCAGGCACAGTTTTGCAAGCAGTTCTGGCATTTTCTTTAGTGTGTTGGAAAATATGGTATTTTATTCCTGTGGTAGAAGATATGGGATAATCTGCCCCCAAAAGCGAGTAATAGTAAACACTGCACTTGTACATTTTTACTCATCTGCTTTCTTGTTTTAGTTTGCTATTGCTAGCTCTTTGGTCTTGATCCCTAAAAGCCCAGGTGCACCGTAGCTTCTGTGAGTTCTGCTCCCAGGCTCTGCCTGCACTCATAGTCCTAACACGTCTACGAAAGGCTTCTGGTACACATGGTGAACTTCACGTAGGCAGTTGAGGAAAGTTTGGAAGTGATAACAGAATTTATACCCAAAACATAATTTTCCCTTCACATATCATAGCTGCTGCTCTTCCCAAGGAATATAATTACTTTCCCTGTTGCCTTGCTTCTGTCAATATGTACCAAGGGATTAGCAAAGTAGGATAGAATTGGACAACTGATAAACTGAAGTTCCTTCTCTTATTTCCTAAGCATGACAAAAAAATCACTCTAAGAGGGTTTTTTTTTTCCTCTCAATTTAGAAAGAAAAATTAATCACAAAACCGAGAAACCTTTTTTACGCCTGTGCTAGTGCTTCAGAGTTGTAGAGAAATAAGTTAATTCATCCCCTTTGCTCTCCAAGGGAGGAAATGGGTATTATTTTTGTGGTACATACAACAAAACTGAAATGCAGGTAGAATGTGTTCCCATCCCTAAATCAGGAATGTCAAAAACCCAGGCATCCTGGCAAACAGCCAGACAAGCCTAGCCCACTGGAGATGTGGGCTGGCTCTGGCTGTGTTTTGGTGAGGCCCAAAGGAGAAAAATCACATAAACGAAGTCCTGCCCTGACACTCCGCTGCTGGCCCTGTGCTGCAGCCCACTGTCCCCTCTGCTATGTGGTGGACTACATCTCTGGGTGACCACCGAGCCCCCAAGCAGGACCTGGGACTTGTTAAGCCTGGAAAGGATCATACTTTGGGGTCTACGTTTCAATCTTTCTAAAGACCTGGTATTTCTGAAAGAAGCCTTCCCACTGTGGACTGAGTGCATCCAGAAGAAAGCTGCTTGTTGGAGACAGGAGCCAAGGTGTGCGGAGTGTCAGTCCCATTGCTGGACAAAGTACCGTGTGCATGCACTTTGCCCTTTTGTGCAATCTCTCTACATCCAACATGGTCAGGTATGTATCTTCTCTTCTGTTAGCAGATTATAGTTGCTTTCCCCTTTCTGCATCCTTGTCTCTCTGGGCCTAAAAGGCTCCATTAGAAATGGAAAATATTTTTTCCACACCCTGGCTTATTAGGGAAACATGGCGATGAGACCTTTATAATTACCAGGTTGGGTGGTAACAGAATCACAGCAAATACCACAGTATCAGGCAGGGAAGGAACTGCTTGTAGCGTATGAAAGATGCATGGTAGCAGGCAATATAGAGCAGTGGGATTGCATGCAGACAGACTGAAATTTAGGAAAAACCTGTTTTACGGATACAAGATTGCATGATGTTAGATGCTCAGCCTAAAGGCTATCAAAATCACAACAATTCTTTCTGCTCAGTACATCCAGTTCTTCCAGGTTAACCCTTCGGGGGTGCTGCAATTACTTGTATTTTCCATTGTAACGTGTATCAGTAGACTGAAGTTATAAAAGTCTCCATTCCTGGAGCAATATACCATGAAGAGTTTTTTTCCTTTCTTACCACACATGATACCCTTGCCAAGGGTGATGGGTCTTCCGCCTCTGAAATCCTATAGCCTAAGTCAGAATAAAATGTTAATGATGCAAATTCTGTTGGATTGACAACGCACTATAGCTGCGGCTAAGAGACAGTGATGAGCATTTCCTGAATGGAAATGTATGATTTTTCTAAGTAATACAGAAATATTAGTGTCAATACTCAGTGGTATTAAATTACATGAAAATTTTCCTTTGTACTGCTGTTCTGCCTTCAAGGTTGTTTCTTTTTTTATTGTATATAGATTTCCTTCATCTCCTGTCAGTGTGTTTCCCAGGAATGACTCTTTTGACTGGACTGCAGGGGAGCAGGCATGTTGTAGCAACACCTAGGGAGAAAAAAATATATTTGGAAGCATGAGACTGGAGGCATTGTTTGAACTCAGCTTGTGCCACCCCAAAATTATACATTCCAGCTTTGTAAAGTAAGACATACTAAACAACAACTGAAGCTCCAGAAGACATTTCCAATTCAAATTTTTTGTCTGTCCAGCTTGCTTGTCTCTGAAAGTTAGGCTTAAATTCACACAGGGGATTATTCAGAAGCAAAATAAAATGTTGTTTCTATTAAAAAAAAACAGAGGTAATGCATATTCAGATAAGCAGCTATTATGCGTTATCTGGAAGCAAAAGTGATGGTAGTATTAAGTGCAGTGACCTGTGCTTCAAATAAAATCAGTTTATTTGATCTGTCAGATATCAGCACAGCACAAAAGGCGTTACGCTTTGTCTCTATTCCCTTGTTCAGAGACTAGCCCCAGATGTGCTAAGATGGTGCCTCTGAGCATCATCATAGCAACTTTTTACCCCACCTCAAGGAAATGGCTTCCACTACAAACATCTTTAAAGCTACTTTATGCTCCTTTGGTAGCATAAGTTGTCAGCAGTACAGTGAAAATCTAGCCCCTTTTTGAAAGAAGCCTGCAGTAAGCTGTTGTGTCCCCAAACCACCCTATTGTTCCCAGTAACAGTTGCTCTATGTTATGCTTTCTTGTGCCTTGTATACACACATTTTGTGAAGTCATTTAGGCAGCTATCTTAATACCTATTAAAATCTAGCCTTAAAAGGTTCTTGAAATGCATCAGTGGTGCAGAAATTTTATTGCAGCTCCATCGATGAAAATTGGCTTTGTTTTCAAGAAGAGTCTTCCTATGAGTAAAATGCTCCTAGGCTGGGTTGAAAAGCAGTCTAGGTGGCCGGACCGGCCCTGTGGTGAATACCTGTGGTCAGTGCTAAAGTGTTAAGACAAAACTGGGGGCCTAACGATATGCAGCTGGAAATGAAAAGTGGGAAAGGAAGCAAAAGCAGTAGTAGTCACTATTACTTTATAAAAACTGTTTGAAAGGAGAACATCACACTGGAGGAACATCTGCATAAATGCAACAGCAAATGTGGCTTTTGTTGTTGATGCCACTTATCTAACGATTTGGCTTCTAAAGGATTCTCCTCTTCCAAGCTTCTTCACGAACACTGTGAAGAAGACAGCGGGAGGGCACCGTCAGTCACTCAGCAAAAGAAGGCGCAGTCGCAGGCCCAGCACGTCGATTCCCTGCAACGCGCTGTTAACGGAATGGCTGCCGCAGCAGGAACAGGCAGCACCAGGAGTAACGCAGCCACCGTGCCGTGTGAGAGGACACGAGCAGAGCGCCTCAGGGATGTCCTGTTCATGTGGAGCAGCCACTGTCCCCAGGTGCCAGCGCCCTGGGAAAGGGCAGGCTTTTGAGAATATGGGCAAAGCCTTTCCTTTTTTTTTTTTTGGAGGTCCACCTAGCAGAGCAGAGGATTTCTTTTGACCATTGCTGTGGGTGTGAAAGGCCTAATAGCAGCAGTGACTGTAGCAGAGGACTTTCTCGGTTATGCTGGTGCAGATGTTTTCTTTTAAGCTCTTAAAGAGCTTTAGACTGAAGGCTGGCAGCACACCAAGGAGGTACAGTCTGGTGCTACTATAATTCATGGCTTGGAAGCACTGGTACTACAGGATAAGCATGCTTGGAGTGGAAATTATGGTTATCAATTACCACTATCCATTAATTGATTGTCACAATGTAGTTTGGCAGCACTAATATTCTGCTGTAGTCCAAACCAGAAGAGATAGAATGTCTAATTACCAGTTTGCTGTCTTGAAACTCGGCTCTGTTATATGTTTCCCTCCCTCTGTTAACAAATGCGCACCAAGACCACTTGCTGTGATGTTGCCTCTGATGACTATATTACTGATTTAGGCATTAGTAAACACTCTATGCTCTGTGTTGGTTTATGCATTCATTTATTTGAACTACTTTGAAATTTGATAGTTCTTATCACTTTGATGGTTTATATCTTTTTATTTCCTGAAATCTAAATGGTGAGGTTAGAGAGACTTTTCAGCCTGACCATCAAACAAAAGCGCAAATCCAGCTCTGCGTACATAGTCGAGATCATTACCTCTTGTCAGGTTTTTAGTATGATCTCTAACTGGTTCAGCTTTGTTACCAACAGTAAAAAATGGCAACTAGTTTGCACACTTGCTCATGTTATCTCCTGTGTGTTACTATCCCGCATCACTGGGGTTTTTTTCCCTTCAGCTAGTCAGAGTCTAGGGAGTTTTTCCTCTCATCCTAAAGTAGGTGTCTTCACCTGATCCAATAAATCACTCTAGACATGTTTGACTGTTTGGCCCAGATCTCCATTGATTGTAACAGAAGCTCAGACAACTTGCTCACATATAGTTATAACCTTTCATGCGAAAGTCATCACAGGATTTGAGCCCATGAAATAGTGTATACAAACTCCATTCAGCCAGTTCAGATTTAAATATGAAAAGAGTAAAATGAAGTGATGTGTTCTCTCTGAGGGTGGGTGCAAAGATGATTTTAATTAGTTAAAAATATATTAAAATGTTGAACTGCAGAAAACTTTATGAAAATGATCTTTAAAGAAAAAGGGGAACCTAGCAACGGTTTCTGCAAATTTTACAAATGGAAATGTCTTATCGCTACCTAAACTAAAATAAAACTGCCTCAAGATGAAATTCTGCTCCTCTGGTTGAAGTAAACCTACATTTTCCCTAGCATCCTCATTCATTCTATGCTATGCACATGTAAAGGTCCTGCACGCATGTCCGCACTTCATTTATTGCTGTCAGTAGTGCCACTGATAGGCAGTTTTCCTATCATGTAGCTAGTTAACTTAGAGAAACATGAAATACAGGCAGAAGCCCTGGGCTTTCTAAAGTGTCTTGAGTGATTAGACACAGGTAGGGATTGTGGAGGGATAACAAGCCCAGATCAGGATTACCACAAGTTTTTTCAAGCCAAATATGCGAGAAAAATTTGTTACTTTAACATCTTTGTGCCTTTCTTTGGTGTAAATGCAAATAGGTTCTTAAGAGAACTAGAAATCTGAGGAGTAGCCCATGCCTAGGGGGTGCATCCTGCTGCATGTCCCTTTGCAGTAGGAAAGGTGAGAGGATTCAGGAAAGTGAGTTAAATTATAACAATGAGATAAATAAAGTTAAGAGTTATGTGGTGGGAGTCTGTAACCATGGTGATGAAACCACTTAAGTACATCAAAGTCTGGGGGGACTGGACTGATAGTGCTTAACATCCAGAAAGCCACTTCAACCTCCCAGGTGAGGAAAAAAAAACAGTTTATGAAAGATAGATAATTATTCACAAAAGAATTTTTACTGAGAAATACTCAACTGATTGAAATATACTTAATATGGCGTGTGTAGGTGCATCCTCTGAAATCCAACACAAGAGGCATGATTTTGGCAAAAGTAAAACAACAGATGCTTCTGACAACCAAGTTGTATAACAGATTTCTCTTTTTGCTACCTAGGTCAGCTGTTTCTCAGGGAAATTAAAGTTTAACTGAAATGTCAAGGCATCAGCTTAGTATCAGAGGGATAAGAAAAAATATATACAGTTGAGGTATGATCTTGTTTTCCTTTACATTGATATTTCCACTGAATCCATCGTTTGTTAAAGTTACACCTAACTATAAACTTGTGGAAGAGGTTTTTTTGGTGTGGGTTTTTTTTTACCTTTATCATAGCAATTATATGTAATAGTTGCTAGATCAGAACTATTTAATTCATTTTCCATTTGTACATATATTTGGATGGAATTTCTAAAGACACAATGTTATTTAGTCTGTATTCAACTCAGCAAAACAAATTGCACCAATTTAGCAAGAAATAAAGGGAGGAGGAGGGAAGACTAATTTTGGAAAAAGACTGTTTCCTCTGATGCCTTGGAAATATACTTTGCAATATATAAGGACTAATAATCCTCTGCAATATCCACGTCTGTGTGCATTTGTGAAGGAGAAAGAAGATGGGGAAGGTGGAAAATTTTCCCTGCAGGTTGGGTACATGGGAAAGCTTTCAATCCGAGGGGAGGAGGAGACTGGGAGGAAATCTAGTCTTTATAGGTTTTGCTTACTAGGGATTTTGCTAACAGAGTTTCTCTGAGAATGTATTTTTCTGTTGTTATGGTTTGAATTGCAGAATTGCCCCAAGGCTTTATGTTTTCTCATGCCAAGTGACACATGCTTTTTCAGTCCCTTCTCATTCTTGGAACTCATAAGTGCAGAGGCAGTGCTGCAGCTGTAACAAGCTTCTTAAAGTCAATGGCAATCTCTGAAAATTTGTGTGCAATACAAAATAAAGCCCTACATAAATAAGATGACAGGCAAGCAGATAAGCAATAAAGAACGGAACACAAAAATGCAAGCATAATGTCAAGGATGCATGTGTGTTGCAGTTAATCTTTTTAAAATATTGCTTAGGAAACAAATTGAAACTCCACATCAACGTGGTGCTCAAGTACACCTTTGCTGTCCTACTGTTGCCTCCTGCTACAGAGGTGCTGCATGTGACTGGTGGCACTACCTTTGTTTTTAGAAACAACACCCTGATGGCTGGTTACTGAAATGTCGCCCAGCACCTCTGCCACACAGGGCTGTGGGACCAGCCTTGGCCTTTCACCAGGAAGGGGTTCTTGTCCTTGCCCTGCTGTATCTCCAGCTCCAGACAGCCCTGCCTTGAGGTTTAAGTTTCCTTTTCCTTGAAGAACACTGTTTACTTTCTAGCCTGGTTGTCTAAGAAGGCGTGGACACATGCATGCACCTGTCTGTCTCCATTTACCCCCGTGCTTAACTTTTAAACCCAATGAACAATTTCAGAGAAATCTGACAGCAGGGAAAAGCTCTCAGCTGGGTAAGCATCTCTACAGCCACCCAAGGAGGCTACAGAGACATTACCCCTGTTTCTCACGTGCGAGGTAATAGTGAGAAGAGCTGCTGTGGTAGCTCAGCTACATAAGCTTTTAATTGACCACAAGAAGTTTGTATTCATTTCAGTTGTGTAATAAAGAAATAGGATCTGTTGGCCGAGAACTTTGTAGACTGACGGAAGGAAAGGGAGTGGGAATTATTTGAACAGAGAAGGCACTTGGAATCCATTGTAAAGACCTACCGCGTGTCCTTTGCTGAACTGGAACATGTTTTGATTCGGATGTTTAGACATTGGCTACTAAGAGTGTTTAGATAAGGTATCTGTGAGGCTGGACTGTTTTGACACCAAGACTATTTAAAAGCTATTTTTTAGGTCACTGTGATGTTAATGGTATTGTAAATGTGGAACTACTAGGCATGGAAGTGAACTGCTTTTAGTCAAGTGAAATACCTTACATATATTGTGGTGAATCCATAAAGAAGTATATAGATTTGATGATCTGACTTATAAAAAGTGTGTTTGAAGAATAGCCATAGATCTCCCTAAAATAATACTTTTGCCATTTGTGATTCATTTTGTCCTGCCAAGCCAAGAAAGTTGTGACCCAGAAATGGATAACAAAGTGCTGCCAAGTTTTTGCTTTGGAAGGTGTTTCTTTTGAGTGGCACTAATGGTGTAAATAGGAAATAATTTTGCCTCTTAATTTCTGCTGCAGTAAACGTTTGGCTTTTTGTAATAATTTGAATATATCTCATCAGACTTGAACCTAACAATGCTAATTGAATCTTGTGTAACCTAACACAGCAGCTTGCCCTGTCATGAGAAAAATGTCAATTAGAAATCACAGTTAATCACTAGGAAAAATTCTTGGGAAAATAAGTCTTGTTCATTTACTGTTCACAGAACTGCGTGGTCTGTAGTATGCTTAACATTCGGGAGCCTTCCCAGTCTAGGCAAATAAAAATACATACAGTATCAATATTTATGTGCTATTAAATCAGCAACAGCAGAAGATGTAGTCTGAAGGGCTGTGTGGTGTAGCTTTCATATGAAGTAATTTCAGTAATATGCCACTTAAACTGACTATAAACAGTTTGTAATATGCAATTTCTGAAATTTATTGCAGCCTTGAACATTACACTGCACTTACTACAATGGACCTTACAGCTGTAAACTATTGTAACATCTATCATCTGCACATCAGTAATGACCATTATCAATTAGGTACAAACAATTATTTACAGCATCACTTACAAAGAGCAATTTTAAATTGTCCCTTTAAAAAGCTTCAGTAAAGACCAGGTTTTTTTCTTCAGGTAAATATCCATTTATTTTCAGGTACAATCTGACCTATTAATGAACCTTATTTAAACTATAGCCACGAGCACTGATACAAATAGCTTTTTCCATTCTTAACACAAGTATAGTTTCATAAATCAAAGCTACCATGCATTTCTGAAAACATTACTCAAATATATTCATTGCTTAATTTCTGCCACCCACTCAGTCATACGCTAAGTTTTCATCACTGTGTAGTAAAGTCCAGACTGCTTCCTGGGCGAGACAGCTCCCATAGGCAGCGCAAACCTTGTGAGAAGGTAAATCTTTCCCTTCCAACAGATTTATTACTAATAATAAGACTGTACACACACTAAGAAAAAAAAAGCTCCTGTGCATAATAATTTCATGGGTGGCCTTGACTGTGAGAAGACTGCCTGCCCACGAGAAGGAAGATGTGTGTGGGCAGGGAGAGTTAACTCTCTAAGGGATGGAGCCAGCTGAAGCTCTTGCAACAGAAACAGAAGTGTAGCAGGCAGTGAGGGAGCCACACTTCAGGATAGTGTCTTACCCGGTGTGTTGGTATATGCCCAGGAGGGGTTTTGGCGTGGAGGGGGTGAGATGAGAAGTCTCCTATAGCTCTAACATATAGTTTTGGTTTTTTGAAAGAGAGAAAAGATGCTGACACTCTTACGATACATGTTTCTGATTTGCGTAAAAAGGAAGAAATGTAACAAGGAAAATCCTCTCACAAACTGATTGACCCTTTATAATGTGAATCCATGTACAGTTCACATATGATCACCTAGAAAATAATCAAAGGGAATCAAAACAAAAACCACAGATCTTGTATCTCTTTTAAGGAAATACTAGGTTTATTTCAGGGTTACTCTCCAGATGAGACACTAGGCATGCTGAATGATAGTTGTTAAATGCTAAGAAAAATGGGTAGTCGCTAAGAGAAGAAGGGAAATATACCAATGGAGTCTCAAAGTTCTTACCTGTATGCTTTTTTGCATTCAAGAAAACAGCTATGGATCATTGCATTAAAAAAAAAAAAATCAAACATCTTAAGCTCAATGCTTAAGGAGTTGTGTTGTCGTAGTGAAGCAGGACTAGAAAAGATCTCAAGAGACCATTACACTATGCCTCTGCCCCAAGACAGGATTAGCAATGCCAATGTCATTTCTGACAGAGGTTTAGCGATGTCATCTTAAAGACTTTTACTGAGAGAGATGTCATAACCTCCCTAGGCAATCTACTCCAGTGCTTAATTATCCTTAGGAATTTTTTCTGAAGTCTTGCCTTGGTCTTTCTTACAGTTAAGCCCACTACCTCTTGTCCTGCCAGTCTTGGCAATGAAGAACAGATTACAGTCACACCCAACTATCCATCAAGGCCACGTTCCTGAAAAGATCAGGATAGCAGAAGCAATTTTTCCCATAAGAATTAATGTGATGGGGGAAACGCATACAGGGACTTAAGAACTACACATGGTTTAAATTTACAGGGAGCAGGATCACTGGGAGGAGAGTCTGGCTTTTCCGCAGTTGGCTTTTCAGCATGGATCACTGTTCTGAAAAATATCAGCTGTGCCACCTATAAGAGTGAATGTCCAAGAAAACGCTTGCAGTATAAGCATTCTTGATGTCTCTTTCTGGACAGCTGCATCTTCATCATCTTCCTTAGATGAATCAAGGTCAATCAACTCAATCACAGGTGAAGGACAGAAAAATGGGGTAATGATGGTGGTTAGTGGAGCATAGTCTTAAATGGTCAGCAGCAGAACTCCTAAGTGGTGGACAGAGAAGTGGGGGATAGTGAGGTGCCACAGTATTCCCTTAATGTCTGCTGAACCCTTTTACACATACAGAAACGATCGTCAAGTTCCCCCAGTGTTTTCTCTCCTGCAAGCCATCCAACACCCATTTGCTCTTCCTTTTGCTGCTGTTCACGTCTACAAGTAGTGAAATGGGTTCAGAGAGATGACCTGGTCACTTTTTGTTTTGTGGACCAGCTGGCTTTCTGGAAGGATCGGCTGCCTTGAACTAGTAGGAGAAAGAAGGATTGCAGCTGCCTCAGCTGATAGCAGCTTAAATCGCACTGGAGTTGTAGTGTTAGTTCTCAAACACCATCCTGCTGTAACTTCAGCCTAAAACAATACTACATTTTCTAACATTTGAGTATGAGAAAGATCCTAGCTCAGTATCATTAAGCCTGGACACCTAAGTTTGGCACCTGAAACCGTGTTTGGGGTCCTACATAAAAGCAACTTAATTTTTCAGGGTTTTGAGCCAAACTTTTGACTCAATATAAGATAGCAATGCTTTAGTAGAGCATTTTTTATTTAAGAGCCTCAACACAGATTCAGACATGTAAATCCAGACAGGCAGCTTTGAAATAAACACAGAAGTAAAACCAAACACAAACCTTTAAGACCAGAACTACGCACCTGTATGATGTGAAACCATGAGAGGAGGAAATGGGTTTTAGCAATGAAGCTGAATCTAAGATTAATTTATCTATGTAAGATTATATTATAGAGTCACAAACTATGGGTTGTTATCTTACTATTCTTAATAAGTATCACAAGTTTGATTGAAGCGTGGGGGTGAAGAAATGCATGGGAAATGTCTACTGGCTATGAAAGCAAGTAAGGGGTGAAGATGGCCGTGGGAAGAGGTTAATTATGCAGCTGCTATATGCTTTTGGAATGGACTTCATACGCCCGTCACCCCTCTGGGGTAAGAGCAGCAGGTCCCCATCCCTCTGGGGTGGGACTTTGTTTGCTGGGGGACGGGCGTAGCTTACGTGGAGCAGAGCAAACTCTCCCTGTGGGATGGCTGTGTGTGTGAGGAACGCACAATCACTTATCCCTCTGGAACAGGGAGATGGGGTCCCTCACACCAACCAAGCCCGGCACAGCGGGTAGTAGTTTCCAGGGATAGCTCTGCCTTGCAATCCAATTGCAAAATGGCTGGCACCTGACAACTCTTGGGGCTGCTGCCAGGGGCAGCCTGTGTCTGAGAAGTCACAGGCCTCTTCTCCATAGCCATCTCCTCACTGCTGTCCTCCCCCTGAAGGCTTATGGCATGGGGTACGGGCTGCACCCAGGCAGTGACGGCAGGGACGGGTACTGACGATGAGGCAGGTCCTTCCTTCTGGCAGGTGGTGTCATGGTGATAGGAAACCAGCTCATTGCTGAAGTTGACCCTCTCCACAGTGGATTTGGGTGTGCTGCAGCAGAAGCACCGGCAGCCCAACAGGTTGCTGAAAGCCCGCCTGAAGTCTGCATTGAAAGCATAGATCACTGGATTTACTGAGGAGTTGGCCCAGCCAAACCACACAAAGACGTTGAAGGTGGTTTGGCCAACACAGGGTGACTGTCCTTCATGGTCACTCTCCAGCTCAGGCTGGCAGAAAGGCAGCAGACAGTTGAGCAGGAAGAAGGGCAGCCAGCAGCAAACGAAGACTCCCATTATGATAGAGAGGGTCTGCAGCACCTTGGTCTCCTTGCGCAGGGAACTCCGCAAGGAGGAGGTGGGCTCCTTGCTGTGAGCCGGCCACTGCCCCCCTGCTCGCTCGAGGGTGGTGATGCGGCAGATCTGGGCCTGGGCAATCCGGTAGATCCTGGTATAGGTGATGATCATGATGGCCACGGGAATGTAGAAGCTGACAAGGGAGGAGGTGATGGCATAAGTGCGGTTCAGGCTGACATCACAGCGGGGCGTCCCAGGCAGCCAGGAGCCTGGATATCTCGTGTCCTTGGCTTTATGCCAGTGCAGCTGCACTGGGACGAAGGAGATGAGGATGGAGAGGGCCCAGGCCACGGCTATCATGGCGCAGGCAAGGCGCTGCGTCATCCTGCGCTCATAGCGAAAGGGGCTGGCGATGGCCCAGTAGCGGTCCAGGCTGATGATGCAGAGGTGGAGGATGGAGGCGGTGGAGCACATGATGTCGAAGGCCACCCAGGTGTCACAAAAGCGGCTGCCGAAGAGCCAGGAGCCGCCGGCCACCTCGGTGACCGCCTTCCAGGGCATCACCAGGAGGGCCACGCAGAGGTCCGAGACGGCCAGCGACAGCACGAACCAGTTGGTGACCTTGGCGCGCAGGTGGCGGAAGCGCAGGACGGCCAGGCAGACCAGCGCGTTGCCCACCAGCGTGCTCAGCACCAGGGCGCCCAGCAGGCACCCGGTGAGGGCCCGCAGCGCCCGCGGGCCGCCCCCCGCCGCCGCGCTCCCCATCAGGGCCGCTCCCCCGCCCGCCGCGGCTCCGCCCGCGGGGCAGCGCCGGCGTCGCTCCCCGGCAGGGAGGGCCGGCCCCGCTCCCCCGGGCCCCCGCGGCCGCTCCTGCCGGCGGGACGCCCCCCGGGGGGGCGGCGGGACCCCTGGCAGCCGGCGCCGTCCGGGGCTGGCAGGGCGGCCGCCCGCGGGAGCATCTCTGTCCGCCGCCCCCGCCGCCTGCCTCAGTTTCCCCCGCGGCGGCGGCGGGCGGCGGGGCAGGCTGCCGCGGGGCTACTCACCGCGCCGGCTGCCGGGGCCGCCCGCCTTCGCCGCGGCTCCTCCGGAGGAAGGGAGCGTCCCGCCGCGGAGCCGCGCCGTGCGGGGGGGACCGCGGCTCTGCCGGAGCGCGGGGACGGGCGAGCGGCAACTTCCAGCGGCCTCCGCGTGCCGCCCGCCGGCGGCTGCGGTCCGGGCGCAGCCGGGGGGGCCGCGGCCGGAGGGAGCTGGTGGCCGAGTGGGGAATGGCGTGGAAAGTCCCCAGGATCAAGCGACCTTCGTAACTGCACGGAGCGAGGTTTCCCCACAGCATCCCCCTGGGAAGAGCCCTTTTTCAGTCTTCCATGTGTGCTTGCGTAAGTGCCAGGGACGAGGATCCGGCGCTTTCCAACTATCTCCTGCTTCTGGAGAAATTTCAGGTGTCTTAAAGAGCAGGATAGCACTTCGCGTCTGTTTACACTGGGAATGCTCTCAGATCTGGGTATTAGAAGCTGTGTTGCCACCAAAACAGTATTTTGCTATTTATTTTTTTGTTTTGAATTGAAATCGTATGTAAAGAAACCAAAAGCATAGAAACCTAAGACATCTCTGGTTTGGATTTGTTGCATTTTGGCAGAAGGTTGTTCACGCGTTTCCTCAGACACAAGCACCCAAAACCTGCCTCTTTATTTTTCAGCCAAAGGTGTTTTCTGAGGTATTTTAACAGTCTTCCATTTGCTGTTGTAATAATATACATGTTATGATACAAATGCCTTGCATATATTTACAGCTTACTTTCAATAAAGTATCCTAATGCAAATAGGGTATAATCCTTTATTTTGGAAGAATTTATGCAGTAATCCTGTCATGAGAAAAAAAGAGGATGTGAATAGAAATTATCAAGTCGTGTAATTAATTAACCTGGCAAGCAGGTATTTCTTTCTAGATGAGGTATTTTATATTTTCTTTCTGCCTCCTAATTAAAACTGCTTCATCCACTAGTGCCAATTCGAATAATTTTCAAGCCAGCAAGTATCTGATTTCCATTGTACTGTTATGATATTCTTGGTAATTAGAAGAGACTGGAAATTTTTTAAACAAATTTCAAACAGCAAAGCCAGCAGCTTAGCCTGTAAAAATCAGCGTATTTAAGATAAACTAGCTGGATGGTACCAGTTCATAACAGATTGTTAACATTTGGTCATGTTTTTTAAGATCCTAGTTGCTTTGTGCCTTGGAGACCACAGTCTTCATAGTGCAGCCCACTGTGTTATTCCTGCTGTGACACTGAAAATTGGAATACGTTTCTTGTTAATGTGTTTGTCTATAAGACTAACTCATAATTCAAACAATTTATCTAGAATCTTCTCTGATAAAATATATAGTTTGTTAAAACAGTAGTAGCTGTCAAAGTAACACAAGCTGTAGGATAAGCGCCAGCTCCACACCTTGTCTTATTTGGAACCATCTGTAGTTCCACGTACATGGATTTTGCCAACATCTGCAAATCACGGTGGGTCTCTGATTTTCATTCCAATACTAAGGACTAAATCTTAGTTTGTAACATTACCTACACACTTGCTAATTTGACTCAATACATTTGCTCTTATTTAACAATCAATAAAATGACCCTGAAGAACAGAATATATTTGTGAAGAGTTGTAAATGGGACAGTAGATGGAATTACGGGAATATAGCACTGAAAAGGAAAGAGCAGTGCTTTTGTATATTCAGCAGATAGTAGTGCTACAGGGCTCTGTAGCAGAAGCTACCTAGCATTATTCTCATAAAAACAATTGTTTTTAGTGTCTCTGTGTATCTCCATTTCCCAGGATCTCATTATGCTCTACAAATATCTCCAGCTCCTTTTTAGCATGCATTATAAAGGGAAGTGTACGTGATCATGCTGTTTTGCGTGCATATGTTTTTATGCGAGTGCCCTACCTCCAAATTTTAAGCCTTTTGGCTGAAGGAAAATCTGACTGAGAGGTAGATGTCTCAAAAAATTAATTTCCTACAGTTGTAATTAAAGTAGGTATCTGGGTAGAAGTCAGAACCCCTACTAATATCCTCATCGATCAGAAGGTTATGGTGCAGACTCAGCCCTTATTGAACACAAGAGAATCCACACAGAGGGAGACATTATGAAAGCTCTTATTCTAAAGAAAACATCAACAGACACATTTGTCTTCTTAGATACCAGAGGATCCAACTGCAAGATGCAAATGCTTAAGAAACTATACAGTGAGTCAGTGGCAAAGGCAGGAATAGAAACATTGCCCTGCTCTTATTCCTATATTGGGCATAGTGGAGTGAAGTGTAAGCTTATCAGAGAGGGAGGAAAGAGAGACATGGGGGAAAACACAACGCTGTGTGAAAATCAGTGTGTGCAGTGAGTTGGAAATGCTGTAAACTTTGATTTTAAGGCCTGTAGCTATTTCTCCAATTAATCTTACTTGGGATAGAATAGGAAGGGTCTGAGCAGCATAACGTAAAAAATACTGATGGACTGGATAAAATGGTCGCTTGTGACTCCAGAAAATTTGAAAGCTTATTCCATCTGTGAAAAAATAAACTCACCCAGAGAATATATGTAAAACATATTGCAATGTATATAATGTCTCTATATTGTATGCTTTTTAAATGCAGTCACTGTATTCAAAATCTCTCTCCCTGCAAGGAGAGAAAGAAGGAAGCCTGGATAGACAGACCTGTATACGAAACCAAAATCAGTTTCCTTCTCCCTCCCCTTTCCTTCTCCTTGTCTTAATTCTTCCTTGTAAAACTATCTCATCCTAGACTCAGTGCTCACATATTTATAGCACATATTATGATCAAGAGGAGATCTGATTCAGAACTTGAAATAAAGCCTTTAATGGTTTACTATGATTGCATTTGGAGCTCATGCCTCTGTCTAGGTCCCTGATGTGCTAGCTGGCTGGACAACTGAAGCAGGTTAAAACTCCATGCTCAACAGGACATGATATTTCAACCCAAGCCTCAAGGTGCCTCCTGGAAGGGCACCGCAGTTCTCGTGTCCCGTGCTGTCACGCTGCAGTCTGCTGGGGGGAATGAGCCTCCAGCAGGTTAATGACAGGGTCCGCGCTGTGCTTGCAGGCTGCCTGCAGACTAATGCCAAGTCTCTCTGATGTTACATGGTCTCAATACGGACAGCGACTGTAGATTCCAGCCACATTTATCCAGTGCCAGTCATTGCTGCTTTGTCAAACTGGTGTAATACCAACAGTGGTTAATTAACTAGTTCATTTAATTTTGAGATCGTGTCCGAATGGGGGATCATTATTATAACCAACTTCATGAAGTAGTATCATTTAATGGAATGTGATCACACTGCGTAAAGATGTACTGAGGTACTGGTAAAATGATGTTCTGAATAAGTGCTCCTCCTTGCAGTCTGAAAAACCGTTGATAGTATGTCAATCAGACTAAACTGGGTTTTGTGATTGCCTTTGCAGCTACTTTTGGGGACTGATTTTAAATGTCTTGGAAGAAAATGTCATTGAAGGCAATAGCGTTACAACTGAAACCAATACGATTATTTGTCTATCCATCTATCCATCTCTGCATAGCTAGAGAATCTATCCAATTTTGTACATATATGTGTGTGTGTGTACACTTATGATCTTGGCTTTATGTATTCTATGCATGCTTTCAATGCCATGTGAGTTTTGGGAACTTGATCATATGCTGAGACTGCTAATCTGTTTGTAGAGTGAATCCAGCAATTACTGTTGAAAATCAATGACCTTTTTATTACAGAAATATGGATTAGCTGTATGATAGAACTGGAAGTCACTGAATAATTCATTGTTTCAGAAACTGTCTAGACAAGTTAAAGAAAGAATAACTAAATCAACAGTGAAGTATCAAAAGCATGTTTAGTCTGTTCAGGCTTAACAGAAATAATTTGCATGTGTGATGTCCAATACAGAGTCCACTGTGGCCCTTCACATCACTTGAAGTTAGTATGGTTCTTACAGTGATTTCACTATGAGCTGTTTAGTAAATCAGCTCTTGAGTTTGGAATACCTTTCAAGTTAGAGTAAGGAAGAATAAAAGTGATATAATGTCTAACTAAATTACTTTTCTGGGAAAAGCGCCTGGCTTCTCTCCCAGATACAAAGGCCAGAGATGTCAAATTCGCTTTTTGGAAAGGCCCTCCAGGAATCACTATATGATAGCTTATGAATACCAGTCTGTGGGGACGCTGTGATGCTTTCATATGATCTCATTTGGAAGGCAGTCCCTACTCACAATTGGGATTTCGTGTGTCAGGGTGCTAGGAGAACAATAACTACAGGTAAATGGCTTTTCCACAACACTTGCTGGCATCACAACGCAATGGGTGCTCAGCGGTGAAGATGCTGCCTCTTGCGTGTTTGGACCATTAAGTGGCTAAACAGATTTCCTTGGGAGATAAAGGGAAGTTTCTTAATTTTTTTAGCAATCTCTCATGAAGGATAATGTTTAAGGAATTTTAAATGTCAAAGAATAATTGCCATCAATTCTCCCTTGTTGCTATTTTGGCTGTATCAAGACTGTATTTTATACCAGCTCAGCAAGGGATGATGTCTCTTTGCAGAAATTTTGTGGATCAGATCCTTTCCTACCACAATCAATAAGGTGTTTTATTGTAGTGTGGTTGACAGATTGACTGGATGCAGGGTCTCTGCATTATCTGTGTATCTGTTTTATGTAATCTAAATGGAGTGGCTCTATGTTCTTCTACTGACTGGATCATTCAGGCTTTGCCTAAATTGAGCTATAGGTGTGTATTGCAGCAGGCTCCAACATGCTTATCCAGACCAAGAACTTCATTAGAGCATGCCCTGGCCCCCTTCCCGCTGTCGTACCCGAGTTTCCTTGCCGTGGATCCCAGCGTGCCCAGGGAGTGACGGGGTTAGCACACACTGGAGTCTCTCACTGCGGCTGGGTCAGGACATATCTTGGAAGTATACACAAGAGTATCTGGACCTAAAAGTTCAGATATTTTTAGAGTTTTAGTGTTTGTGGGTGTTAGTTAGAGGCCTGATACAGTGGCTTCTAGTAGATATGGAGGCATTTGGTTGAGAGTTTACTGAGCTATCCTTTTCAACCCAATGTCTTGAGTAAACCCCTCTCATTGGGAGTGCCTGGAGATGGCACTGTAGAGTTATAATTTAAATACAGGTGCACTGTTTTGACCCTCCAGGTCTCACACAAAAGCTCCATATTTTTGCTAACAGCCTAACCACTTAACCTGTAAGTGCTTTCAGAGTTCTTGGGTATGCCACCTTGACTCATATGCTTTTAAAATGATAGGATTGCTCAGATTTGTCTTAGAGCCACTCTTCAGTCTGAGAGAATTCTTTATTTTCACTGCTAGGAAAGATTACGTCAAGGGTAGCTGTCTTCCCATCATGTTCTCCAGTTTAGAACTGAAGTAGAGAAGACACGATTATCCTTCCTAGGACTGCCTACATCTTCTTTTATTATTCCCTTTAACCTCTGATGATACAGGAAATGCACAGACCCATTTAGGGCCATACCAATGCTTCTAATTCCTTTCTTGTCCTCTGTCTGCTGTAGTTTACTATTCCTGAGGCTGTTTTCAGTAGTTAGTTTTGGAGCTGGACCCCAGAATTCAGAAGGACTGCACTTTGGCTTAGCTATTGCTGGGCATTCATCATTTAGCCACATTGGGTTTTGGCAAATTGCTTTCCTGGTACGCAGAGGTACACACCTGTTTGAATGTCTCTGTGGTTTCCTTAAGCAATAGCTAGCGCTAACGTAAGGATTCTGCCTCCTTCACTGTTCCCTTATTTGAGCATTGTTATTAGTTCTGTAATTTTATGGAAGTCTACCATTTCAAATATAATTAACGTGATTAGCATATAACTACTCTAAATAATAGATACTGTAAATAACTATCTTGGTTTCAGCTGGGATAGAGTTAGTTTTCTTCTTAGTAGCTGGTAGAGTGCTGTGTTTTGGATTTAGGATGAGAATAATGTTGATAACGCACTGATGTTTTGGTTCTTGCTGAGCAGAGTTTACACTGGTCAAGGACTTTTCAGCTTCTCGTGCTCTGCCAGGTGCACAAGAAGCTGGGAGGGGGCACAGCCAGGACAGCTGACCCAGACTGGCCCAAGGGCTATTCCATACCATATGACGTCATGCTCAGTATATAAGCTGGGGGAAGAAGAAGGAAGGGGGGGACATGCGGCGTGATGGCGTTTGTCTTCCCGAGTAACCGTTAGGTGTGATGGAGCCCTGCTTTCCTGGGGATGGCTGAACACCTGCCTGCCCATGGGAAGCAGTGAATGAACTCCTCGCTTTGCTTTGCTTGCGCGCGCGGCTTTTGCTTTACCTATTAAACTGTCTTTACCTCAACCCATGAGTTTTCTCACTTTTACTCTTCTGATTCTCTCCCCCATCCCACCGGGGGGAGTGAGC
Organism: Nipponia nippon; assembly: GCF_047370975.1. Taxonomy (NCBI): domain Eukaryota; kingdom Metazoa; phylum Chordata; class Aves; order Pelecaniformes; family Threskiornithidae; genus Nipponia; species Nipponia nippon. The sequence goes on from NW_028262347.1 coordinate 108,080,848, forward strand.
AAGCGGCTGCGTGGTACTTAGTTGCTGGCTGGGGTTAAACCACAACAGTAACAAAAGAGTACAAGGTATATCTAAGTGATAAACTGTTTTTTGTTTTTTTTTTTTTTTTTAGTAATAGGTAGATTTAAAAATTCTTTTAAAAACTATAAAAATAAATATGTGAAGACTGAAGCAGCATGGAGGTCCAATCAACTGTCATTTAAATTGCAACTTTAACGTGAACAGCATGAAAGAGAACAACTAATTCAAAAGGGTTTGCTTTGTGAAGCAACATTTCATAACTGTTCATTTAACCTGAGCTATCTTACTTCAAATTTCTATTTAATCTTTTCTGTTAGCGATAAATACACATAAGAAAATTTAACATTTCTAGACTTTTTCCTTCAAAAAGTCAAACAAATGAGTTCAGTATTGTGCCAAGAAACAAGTGCATACTTACCACTAAATAGAAAAATCATGCTCATATTTCACCACAGATAATGCTAAAAGGAGTTTTTGTCCTTTATTTTAGTCTGCTGGGTAAGGCTTAGTTTAAAGGCAAAATCCATCTTTGGAGCATAGAATCATAGAATCGTTTAGGTTGGAAAAGACCTTTAAGATCAAGTCCAACTATTAACCTAGCACTGCCAAGTCCACCACTAAACCATGTCCCTAAGCACCACCTCTACCCGTCTTTTAAATACCTCCAGGGATGGAGACTCAACCATTTCCCTGGGCAGCCTGTTGCAGTGCCTGACTGCCCTTTCGGTGAAAAAGCTTTTCCTAATATCCAACCTAAACCTCCCCTGGTGCAACCTGAGACCATTTCCTCTTGTCCTATTGCTTGTTACTTGGGAGGAGAGACTGACCCCCACCTCATGACAACCTCCTTTCAGGTAGAGTGATAAGGTCTCCCCTGAGCATCCTCTTCTCCAAACTAAACAACCCCAGCTCCCTCAGCCGCTGCTCATGTGACTTGTTCTCTGGACCCTTCACCAGCTTCGTTGCCCTCCTCTGGACACGCTCCAGCACCTCAACGTCCTTCTTGTAGCGAGGGGCCCAAAACCGAACACAGTATTTGAGGTGCGGCCTCACCAATGCTGAGTACAGGGGGATGATCACTGCCCTAGTCCTGCTGGCCACACTATTTCTGATGCAAGCCAGGATGCTATTGGCCTTCTTGGCCACCTGGGCACACTGCCGACTCATATTCAGCCAGCTGTTGACCAGCACCCCCAGGTCCTTTTCCACCAGGCAGCTCTCCAGCCACTCCTCCCCCAGCCTGTAGCGTTGCATGGGGTTGTTGTGACCCAAGTGCAGGACCCAGCACTGAGCCTTGTAGAACCCTGCGTTGCATATTTTCAATAGGTCACCTTTCCTGATGGCACTTTTCTGATCAGCTTCAGTAATTCAGCCCATTCTCCATGGAAGTTCTGTGTTGATATCACACTGATAAGCTCATCATTTTGTTTTCTTTTATCAAGATATTATTCCTTCCGTTATTCTTCAGAACTAGCATAAGTGAATCCCTTGTTTTTTTCCCGTTTGGTGTGTTCTCAGTGGCTTAGCTTTTATCAGCTCCCTCGGCTTGTCCCTCCCCAGCACAGTTCTAGTTAGCTGCTTCCACCAAAGAAGCTCAGATCAGAGAACAGGGCTCATTACCCCTGGCCCTCCACCTTGGACCTTTCTGGGAGGGTGCCAGCGACTGAACACTAGTATTTTTCATTCAGCATCTTCAAAGGCAAATACTTTTGAGTGGGGTACCCTTCCCAACTCGGGCAGGGATGAAATGCCCAGTGTGACATTTAGGTACAGTCCAAAATCCAGAAGGTAAAACCAGAAGCTTTAATGCCCAGGCAGCCCTGGGACAGTGCTCTTGCCTATTCTGATCCTGAGCAGCATTCACTGACAGCCATGAAGCACTCCTGTAAGGCAAAGCAGCGTACAAGCTGACTGGAGTAATGTTGGGGCTGAGCTGGCTCCTGACACAGCCCAAAATTTAGGAGGCAGAAAGACGGTTTTAATGTAGTCTTTGCCCTTTTACACATCAGCTGTATTTTTGAGTTGCACAGCACAAAAGCCAGCACCTTCTCTATTGAACAAAGCAACATGTCCATGGATTTTATGACAGCGGCTGCCTTTTTCCAGAGAGGCAGGGGACAGTAAAGAGCTTTTTGATTTTGCTTTTTAAACAGAAATGCAAAATACATTACATTGCTATAGTAATCAGTACCTAGTGTTTAATCTAGATTTAAGTAATGAAGATAATAATAATGTGAAAACCAGTCTATAATAAAGTGTTGACTATTTCAAAATGCTACCTCTGTGTACTTTAGGATACAGACGCTTCATTGATTGTCATTGCATTTATAAAACAAGCTTTAAAATTAAGATTAAAAGATGGAATCCATCACATGTTTCCAATAGAGGGCACACACAGCACTTTGCAGAATGAAAAATTTTTGAAATGTACTTTTACTAACTGATGTGGCGGAACTGTTGCCAATCATATTCAGATTCCTATAGAAATTAATAATTTGTGCTCCACTTCCAACAAAAAGTTGTCTGCTAGGTTGGGAATGTCTCTCTTTGGTTTGCTTCAGAATATGCAAATTTTAATTATTCAGAAAATCAATGTGAGTTTTCCTTACTTTTTTGCCCATGTCCCCACAATGTGTAAATAGTTTTTTGAGAGAAGATGTGTGATATTTTCAAAGGGTAGACTGCAAATGGATTTTCTGTCTATAAGGGACAGTGCTCAGCATTCAGAAGTGCAATTTAATATCTACTCAAAATTATTTGACTTTAAAGAATTTCAGGCAGCCACAGCATTGGTTTTTATTTTGTTTTGTGTTCACTTATTTTAGAGATATAGTCAGCAAGCTGGAAAGCTTTCTAGCACCCAGCAGATGTGATACATGGTAGCTGCTGAATTTTGGTGTTTCACAGGACCATTTCAATCATTAGAAGTCTGCATCCAGCTCCTATCAGAACTGGTTGGACTACACAGTCAGACAACACAGAGATGATGCACAGTTGTTTCTGTCCTGAAGAGAGACCACGCCACTGCCACCGGTAAGGCTTGGTGCTTGGATAACCTGGGTTTGAGGAATAACAACAATTAGGTACACAGAATGTAAGCAAGACAGAAGTGATGCCAGGAGGTAGATAAAAGCCTTTTGAAGGCTTCACAACCCTATATTCACTCTTCTTTCTTTGAAGATCCCACATCCCTACACTCTATCCAACCTGTCTTTTAGAACAATCTTTGGATTCCTCTCAAACACTCATTTGACAGCACAAACTTTCTATTATCTAAGCTAGGTTATTGCCATACTGGCAAGCAATGGCAAGCCTAATTTACCCACTTACTGCAAGCTCACGGCTGGACTACAGCATTGAAAGTAACTGAGCATTGATGTTCAAGGACACTTACAGACATGTAGGCACAACAGTTAAGGTCTCCACTGGCCACTTCGGAAACTGATTCAGATTCAAGTTCTTGTTCTTTATCTTCAAGGCTTTCCCAGACTTTTTGCTGGTAAAGGCCACAATAAATGTTCACAGTAAAGATCATGTTTAATAACTTCTGGGGAACTGCCCCTGGTCAGAAATAAAAACCATCCTGCAGGAGTTGCTTGTTTGCAATCTTTGCCCCAGAAGTTCCAGCACCTCACACACCTTGCCACCTAGTGCTCCATGTTTCTTCTCCAGCAAAAGCTGAGAAAATTTGTGTTCGAATACAAAACAAATAAACAAAAATCCTTGTCTGTAGTACGTGCTTCTTTCCCTGTGGCAGAACATGACAAATATAAGTTGCACTGGCTACATCTTGATCGCATGACAGGTACTTCCCATGAGACACTCCAACTGTTCAAACCAGGGACAGGTCCCTCTCAGTCTTTTCTTGGCTTTCCTCCTCTGGAAACCATTGCATGCAGAAGTGGAGGCACGATGTATGATTAGCGCTTAACATCAAGTCGGGATAAAATGAGTTATACCCCTGGAATTGAGAAATGAGAAGCATTTCACTGTCCCACAATTCAGACATAGCCATTATCTAATGGCTGTACTTATACCCATTACTTAATGCAGTGCTGGATTGGGACACTGCAGTGATGAGCATAGCATAGAAAACTGTATAGAGTAACTCAGCAACACAAGCTTTCAGGGTTGTCTGGAAAATAGCTCAGGATATGTGTAGAATGCAATACTACATAACTAGAAGGTGATATTTCTGCATAGTAAATACATGCCTCATTTTTTTTTCTCATTTACCTCATCCCTTATTCTTATCCATCCATGGTGCCAAATGTTGCATGTTGGTTTTTATAAACAGACAAACATTTCTTAGTAAATATACTTAACAAATGGCCTTAATAAATAGTACACTTAAGAAGTTTCTCCCCTTTTGTACCGTCTGTGATTAGCCCCAGTCGTCCTGGCTGTGCCTGGCTGCAGCATTTCCTAAGGGACCGTCTCCCAGTTTAGCACTGCTTAAACACGGAGCAGTAAATTGAACCTTACCCTTTCCAACCACTCCCTGTTATTCTGTTTGCCCAAGATAAGGGAGACCTGTTCTTTTAAGGATAAACTCTTGTTTACTACTATTTAGGACCTGGTTCAGCATTCACAAGCAGCAGTTTGTAAACTGAGGTAGGCAATGCCTGCTTCCAGCTATTTATTCACGTGTCTGCATCACCCAGCTTCATGTGCTGTGAAACCAACAGGACTGCTAGGGCTGTAAAGTAACATGGCAAAAAAAGTAAGTTATTTTTCAGCCTTATCACTTTCTCAGTCTGATTCATTGCATTGCCACACAAACAGCTGAGATGGCATAACAGCAGGCAGGATTAGGAAGGTGCATGCGTGACCAGGAGCTGGGACAGAGGAAGGTCTGTTCACACCAACATTGCCACTGAAAAATTGTTCACTCTTTCTGCCATTTGCTCTTATACCCCCTGTGGCAATTTCTTCAACTTTCTGTGAAAGGTTTGAAAGCTTCTATGCTGGCCATATCTCAAGAAAATAATTTATAATGAAATTCAATTAAAAGATTTCATCTGCAAGTAGTCCTAAGCCCATTTCAGTTCTCTCTGAATTCAGGAGGAAAGACTCTTTCAAGTTTCATCTGTTTTTCTTAGTGGACTTCTCTTGCCACTGAATTTAGTGGACAGAATTCCAGAGTGCCCCAGACCTGGTGGTCAGTCTCAGCAACATTTTACAGTCATGCTGATATATATATATCACCTGTAGGTTCAGGGCAGCATAAAATCAGATCAATTAGATTATTCCTAAATATTTGATATGCACTTAGCTTATGAAGAAAAGAGAATGTGTTTGTTTGGAGAATGCAAAGACAGAGTCCTGTTCTCATAGCCCCCAATGTGCATTAAAACACTTTTTAAATTTAATTTTAATTTAAGAATATAAATCCAATATGACTTGGCAAAAAATTAAAAGGTAAAATTATTTTTTTGCTGCCTATATTTTATCAGCCATAGAAGTGATTTTATTAGCAGTAGTGACACAGTGAGCAAACAGAGTACAAGACTGAGGCAGGAATTTGTGATAAGGTTGCAATCACCATGGGAGAGGACTAACAAAGCTTTTTCAACTACCTATTAACTTTAGAAAAGTAAACAAAAAACTTATAAAACACTCTCCTTGCATGTGACAATAAATGTTGGTAGGAAAAGTGCAAAGTAGAGTTCATGCAGTTGTATGAGCTCCCACAAAAATGTTTACTGCTGTGGGCTAAGGACCATGCTGATATCCTGCCTGAAAGAGTTGAGGCTGAATATGTGTGATTCAAAATGGCTCTAATTAGTGGATGAAATAAGTAAAGGAAGAACGTTGTTGGTCCTAAAAAAAACACAAACAAACCCAAAAGGGTTAGGTGGAGAATAATTGGCCAAAATAGTCTCAGGGAAGGGAGAAAAAGGCTCAGATCTCTGCTTCATTACGGTGACTTCCCTTTCATTTCATCCCAAAAGTGTGCCTCCGCTAACACCACAGGGTTACTGCCTGAGTGAGTGAGGATCCCAGGCTGAGGAATGTGAGATCCCCTGTTGCCTCTTTACCCTCATCTATTCCTTTTCTCCTGCTTCTTCTATGTCCTCTCTCTGCCAGCTTGCACCTATTCCTTCAGTGGATCTCAAAGGGTGGATTTGAACAAAAAGAAAGAGAAAACTCGCAGTCTCTGTGAAAAAAAAAGAGGTTTCTGGCATGCAGATGGACAGAGCCTGTTGATTAGGTAAGTGTCTAAGTGATTAGCTGGATAGAAAGAGAAAAATAAAAGCCTTTTGGATCCTAACAGAGGCAGATATTTTTTTTTTCATTTCTCTCTTCTGTTCTGTTAAGAATCGGTGTAATTACATTTCTGTTTTGGATGTGGCAATAAATACTTCTATTTGTTTTTATCTTAACCTGGTTTCAGCATGGGTGATTTCTAGGTAACTCTCTGTCCCTATGGGTTTATTGACATTTAAACCAGGAATATTGGGATATGCTAGCAGTCTCTAGCTTTTCAGTATCTCGATGGCGATAGCCAGAGGGTATCAGAAGAAGTCTGTACATAGGCATGTCATTACATAGGCCAGTCTGGAAGTGGGCAACATGGAGGTTACATGGAAGGAGAGCCTTCCAGTGACTGTCAATAACCTGGAAAGCCTTCTAGCCCTTAGCAGAGCAATGGCAAATATACTTACCCCACTGCAGCGCTCAGGGAGGTTTTGGCACTGTTTGAACCACAGCAAGCATGAGCATACACAAGCAAAGCACCACAGGCTGAATTATCTTAACACAGGTATACAGTATGTTTGATCCACAAGCAGAGTAGTTTAATTCGAGCACTGCAGCACAGCTGGGAGTGTGCTAAGGAGAAGCTGGGAGTGCGCAGGAGTCTGCCAAACATGTCTCTGAACATCTTAATTAATTGTTAGTTATACTCTGCGATGAGATCTTGTCCAGAAGGCATTGTATGAAAAGTGCAAACTGCTATTAGTGGGGTGCAAAGATGTTCTTGCCAAAGTAGCATTTCCAAAGAAATGAGAGCCTCTGGAGTGAACTGCCAAAGAGCACAACTATATTGCAAATGGAAGAACATCTGAGGTTTTGGGAGCCCTAGGGTACAGTTCTTCCTATATATTGATTTGAGGAAGCCATTCCATATTTTAATTACAGAAGTAATGAAACAGCATAGGGAAACCACCAGCTACATATTGGTTATGTGTGTAACTATTAAATGTGTATTTATTTCAGTTATCAGCATTGGTTGGCACAAGAGGTAAACTAATATCTGTGGCCGCCTTGGTTGTTCTTTTGAAAAGGAGAACGTAGTGATGGGCATTGGCTTATTTTTTGTATAGTTTGTTGATTTTTTTTTACAGAGTAGTGTTGTTTCTCAGCACTTGGGAACAAATTACAAATTGACAGTTTCCTCGTTCATAATTTCTGGAACTGCAGAGAGTGTCTGATTCATGAGCTGCAGATGGGAACTGGAGATGGGAACTTACATAAGAATATAAGAAAAGTCATTCCCATCAGTCTAAACGTCTGTTTAGCCCAGTATCCTGCCTCTAAACCAAAGGCTAGGGCTCTCTTACCACTGCTAGGGAAACGTTTGAGTCTCCCTCGGAGTCCAAGCAGCTGTGGAAGCTTCGTCTTAGTGGCCTCAACTTTGAGACGATGGATGAGAGCTCCTGAAACCACTCTGAGCAGTCGCACACTGACTGACTGAACCTTGCTAGATCTCTCAGCCAAGCACTTTCCCCTTGAATCCCTGTAAATGTTTTGCATCCATAGCATCTAGCTCCAAAACTTCCCCTCTCACTCTTTCCTAGGAGAGGAAGCCCCTTGCCTGTGTGTTGCCTGTGCTCTCCTTCCGTAGACAGCACAGATGGGCTTGTGAGATTGATTTCAAGTCAGCTAACCTGCCCTTTAGAGAAGTTCTCTCTCCATTGCCTATAGAGGGGACCTGTAAAAATGTTTAGAAATAGGGAGGATGAGCTTTGGACTCTCCATCTCTTGGCCTCCATACAGGGGTCCCCTGAAGTCCCTGCACGGCAGCCATATGTAAAAGTAAGTGTATCTCTGTAGGAAATCAATGACACAGAAGCAGATCACCTGTCTCCTCAAATAATTTACTATTCTTTTCCTTGAAGAAACATAAGTAAAGGAGAGAGGAAGGCTGCCTGGAGCTTAGGCTACTATATCTACCATGGTAGATAGACCTGGCCAAAACAGTCTTGTAATGATTCTGGAGTTCATAGGAACATTCTCTTTCCTTCTCACCACCAGACCTGTTATATAAAGAAAATTATTTTTAACAATTTAAGGCTTAGCATTTTCAGTAGCTCTCCTGGTGTTAAAATTTACTGCTTTATTAGGTTTTGTGTGCAGGCATTCAAAATACAAAGCTGCATCATCTTCTTGATGGCAAAGTGCTAGGGATAAGAAACAACTTAGGTGTTTACTTTTCTTAGAACAGCTTTCTTGAGTCATATTCAATATCACAGCTGGCTGGCATTTGCATTGGGATATATTAATCTAGGGCTAGTCCAAAAATCTCAGATATCTGGCCCCAAAGAGGAAAGATGGTTCCTGGTTTATGGCAAAGGCATGTTCTTGAAGAGACTCTACCAGCATTTGATGAGCAATGTAGGAAAACAGGGTGTTACTGCAAACTGAGAATGGTTATGGTAATATTAGTTTGCAGGCTTTGTGACCTAAACTCACTGTGCTAAAATGATGGTCAAGAGAATTGTAGTCACAGCCCTTTTTTTGTTTTTGTGGTAGAAATCAGTCCTGACAGACCTTTGAACTTAACTACTAGATACTTTTGCTCAAGGTGTTAAAACATCTGAGGTTTTTAAAATTGCATACTAGACCTGAGCTGCCATGGAGATGTCTGTCTGGTGGGGAAATCAGATCACTACATTCTGCATTTCAGCAACAGATTCTTGTTCCTGAATGAATGCCTTACGATTTTCTCAGTACTGCCAGTAGCATTGTGTGAGTCTAGTGAGGTGGGGGTCGGTCTCTTCTCCCAAGTAACAAGCGATCGGACAAGAGGAAACGGCCTCAAGCTGCGCCAGGGGAAGTTTAGTTTGGATATTAGGAAAAACTTCTTCACCGAAAGGGTGGTCAGGCATTGGAACAGGCTGCCCAGGGAAGTGGCTGAGTCCCCATCCCTGGAGGTATTTAAAAGATGGGTAGAGGTGGTGCTTAGGGACATGGTTTAGTGGTGGACTTGGCAGTGATAGGTTAACAGTTGGACTTGATGACCTTAAGGGTCTTTTCCAACCTTAATGATTCTATGATTCTATGATTCTAGTTCTGCAAGGACCACACACCAAAGTATGCAACCATGTTTTTAGCACTGCTGACAGTATACCTTGTCACCAATATTTGCAAGATTAGATCCTTTGCCTGTGTTTGCAGCCTCCTTGAAAACAATTGCCTGCCTTATGTTATTGCAGGATATTCCTTATGCTTTGAACTTGGGAGCGAAAAATGGTCGGCATCACTAAAATCCGTAACTGGATGGGGCAACACAGATCAAAATGGAAACCAGAGCTGAAACTAATGACCTAGAATTGTGCTAATTATATGAGAGATGTGTGACATTTCCTAAGCGTTCAGACCTTTGAAAGGGTGCAGTTATAGACAGGGGCTATTCCTAATGAGGGACAGTATTGAAAGGTCAGCTGTCAAAAACAGTCAAGGATGCAGACAGGTCTAGTTCTCTGTTGCTGGTGCATTTAATGACCGAGAAGGCTGCCTCTCTCAGGCAGCAAGTCTGGGTCACTGTAGCACACTATAAACCTCTGGAACAAGGGGCAGGGTTGCAGTTCGTGCAGACCTTAAGGAAGGAGTATTGAGAAGCCTTACATTGTTCCTTACATGTTATTTTATTGGAAACTCTTTGAAGCAAAGTCTACACACATTATTTATTTGTACACTGTCTCAGCAAGGACTTGTTTAGCTGAAAGTTGTACATGCTGCTTGTAACATAAAATAATGAATCCAGTGAAGATTGCTTCCTTTCTCTTTCAATGACTAACAGTGAGAACAAACTAGCCAGATGCCTCTCACTTAGCTCCTGTTTCATATGTGTTCGCTTGCTACCACCCCAAAACTGGCACAGCACTCAGAGCTGACAGCCTTCTAAGGTAGAAAAGATACTGCTGTCTTCTTTCTGACATCCAAAATGCCTGGAGTATCTTCTCCATAGCTGAGATATTTTACAAATTGAGCTAGAGGTTTTGTTACTGCAGAAAAGTTTTTAGCAAAAGAAAAAGAACTCAGCTTCACGTTTATGTAACGTGACTCACTCTTTCTTCACAGAATCTTACTTGGTAAAGTTGCCTCCTTCGTAAGGGTCACCTTAGAGAGGCAGGAGGACAAAGGATCTTATCACATGCAAATCGCCCTAATCAGTTTGAGGACAGTAAAAAATCACTGCCTAGTAAGTTATTCACAATAGTCAACTAAGCAGCTATTTTCACTAATAAATGATGCCGTTTCTCATGTGAATATGTCTAAAACATTGGATACTAAGGATCTCACTACAAGATCAGAACTATAGTATAAATAATGTAATTTTTAACAGTATCAGGCAACAGCACAGTTACTACATGGTGTGGTTAGGGTAGAATCCCATGTTGTAATTTCTTCAGCGTCAAGGTGAAGGTAAGACGTTCCCACTCTGGCCAGTCATTCCCAACCTCCAGCCACAGTTTAACTCCCTCTCATTTGTGATGATTCAATTGTTTGGGGGGCCTTGCCCTGAAATGAATCAGTGACATGGTGTGGGATTTTGATTTTCTGATCCAGATGATTTCACAGATCTGCTGTAATAATTGTAACATGGGACTGCACTCTCGCAAGGCTCAAAATGCGTTCCTTCGCTCCTAGTCCTTTCAGCAGTCCTGCTCTTAAAATGCCCGGATTTTATAACCACCTATCTGCTGTTTACTCCCCACTTCTTCCCTGTGGATTGCTGACAGCCCTCTACAGGCTCCAGATTACCTGCTCATCCTTGCTCATCCAAATCAGAATGACCTTCTAACATGGAACTAGTTGCCCAGAGGAGCATGCACTTTTCTGTGAATTATTGCCTTGACTTTCAGATACTGGGCTCCAGGCTGTTTCATTATCAGCTATGTGTGAACTGTATAATACATATCCCTGGTAATCACATCTTTAATTCTTTAGTTCACTGAGGTATTCCTCAGGATTGAGCATTTCTGGAAAATACAATACAGAGCTTCAAAATCCTCATTCAGCTCTAAACTCCATCCTCCAGGAGTGATTTAAAATCCAAAGTATTATTTGGAAATCTGTTTTTTTTTAAAAAAATCTATATAAGATTAATCTGCCTCTCTAGCAAGTCCTAGAGGTGGAAATCAGTGCAAATGCAGTGAACCAAGTGGTTTTATTTTGTGCAAAACAACCTGTTATCCTTTGGAATCCCTGGCATAATTACCAACTATCCCAGCTGCACTGACTGAATTAAGTTCACCATAAGCCAATCTTGTGTTACAGTCTCCGTGCCAGTCTTCATTTTGCTTAGCTTGTTTAACATCTGGCACTGTTTTGCAGGTTCTGCATTAATTAAATCATAGGAGTCATTCAAGAGTGACACTGCCATACAGCATCCCAGGTAAAGAGTGAACGCTTTGTTGAAAACGAGCACAAGCACTCCATGGATTTCTGAGTGTCTCCTTAAAGCTAAAATCCTCACTAGTAAATGCAGATATATCTCTCATTTTGTCCTGGTGCAGAACGGGCTCCTGGATAATTCATACTTTATGGATTCACACTGCATCCACCCTTTCCTTACTTCCAAGGCACAAAGCGCTGCTGTGTTTCCACAACAATTCACTTCATATCACATTATCCAGGGTAACAACGACTATGTAGATGTTAAGTGAAGTCACTGTTGATCCTGTCTTACAGTCTATGAAGTCACCAATTTAGAAGATGGACAGAACAATATCAAGACTCATTTTTTTAATTACTTTTGAAGACACAGTATTTACCCTCCCTGTGGCTGCTGACTACTCAAGTGCAGCTGCTGACTACTGATGCTTGCTGCATCAGTTTAACTAAAATACAACAGAAGTGCAAGGTGGACAGATGAGGCAGCTGCCCAGACCCATAGTCTGAAAGAGGATCCATGGCGCGTGCTGCACCTAAGTTGCGTAGTCTCCTTGCACAGAGGGCACCCAGGATGTATGTTCACTCAGCAGGCACGGTGATCAGACCCCACGTGTTTGAGATGACCCAGATCACAGTGGAGAACAGAAAACCTACCATCTTAGTTACAGCAAAAAGCTTAATTAAAAAGCTTTAGTTAACCAAAAAACCTAATTACTTCATCTTTGCTAATGGTTTGTTTTGACCAAAGTAGCCTACAAAGTGCTCCCACAAGCAGTTCAGCTGGCATATCCGAAGGATAGGTAATCCTGGCAACCTTTACTGGGCATTTTTGCAAGCAGATGAGGCCAATGGTCCTTTATCTGGCACAGCTGTAGCTGGGTGAGGCTGCATGCCTGCTATCAAGATAGGCAAGGCAAAAAAAGCCAAAATCAGATTTGTTTCTTCTCAACCTCTGAGATCCCAAGTATTTGCCAGCTACTCAAGTCAAAAGGGGTGAGATCAGACTTGCTTGTTACATGTAAAACACCCAGTGTTGCACGTCTGACTTCAGAATTACAGTTACATGTTGACAAGAAGGGGAAAAAAAAAATCACAAACTTCTTTGTTTTGTGTATTTCTTTACTAAAGCAAAGCCCAGAAGGCTTTATATTGCGAAGTCCTAACAGGAAGCCATAACACAACGAAACGCATCAACTTTTTATTTGGATGAAGATTCCCAGATTAAACGTTTCTTTCTAAAATGCCCACAGTTTTTAAGAAAAAACCCCCCAAACTTTAAAAGAGGATGGCTGTCGCTTCTCCATTTCCATGCGGTGGGTGAGGCCCCTCTCCCTGGGCATGCCCCGCTTGCCTGCCTTTAAAAGCAAGGACCTCCACAATGCTGCAGGACCTTTGAAAGTGCAGGTACCAAATAGAGGACTTCTCTGGCCAAGGATTTCCACGAGAACGGTACCTCCCTTGTTACCAGCTGTGAGTATTTACTGTAGGAATAGAAAAGTAATCTGTTGGGTCGAGGCAGTACCTTTGGCGCTTGCCTAGGATGAGCGGTCGGCTACCGGACCTCGCACAGGGCCTATGTTGTTATTGCTGCTCCGGGGGCTTGAAGCCCCTTTGCCCTTTCTTTTGCCTGTGACTTTGGGCCGTGCTTCCTCGCCAGGCAGAGGGGGCTGCAATAACCTGGTTTTTCCTCTGAGATGCGGTAGGAAACGCGGGTGCTGGCACCCACCCGCCTCCCCACTGCTCACCTGAGGAGTTCTGAGATCCTGTCGCTGCTCTGGAGAGGATTCACCCCGTGACTTCAAAGCGCCCATCCTATTTCTCTTTTTCTCCCTCCCTCGTTCCCCCCAAAGCTCAAGCACGTCCTATCTCCTCAGGAAAGCGCCACCGGCAGGGCCTTCGCCGGTCCCAGGGCTCCGCACCGGCGATGTCCCCGGCTCTTCCCCCGCCTCGGCCGCCTCCCTCCCCGGGCCGAGGCGCGGCCGCGGGACCGGCTGCCCCGTGCCCCGCCTGAGGCGCCGCGGCCTCTTCCCGCCTCGGCCCCCGCTGCGGCCCCGCGCTCGCCTCCGCCCCTCCCCGGCGACGCCCCGGCGCGGCTCTGGGGTGACCGAGGGCGGCGAGCCCACTCCCCCTCTCCGCCGGCGGTGAGCGTGTAGCTCCGCCGCCCCCGCCGGGAAACCGGTGCCGGGTCTCCGTGGTTCCTCGCCGTGCGCCTCAGAGCCCGCCCCGCTCCGAGGCCCGGGACTGCACTTCCCGGGCCGGGCCGCCGCAGCCCCCTCGGGCCCCCGCCGGTGTCCGCACAGCCCCGTCTACGCGACGCTGCCGCCGCCTGCCCCGTCCCGCCTCACCTCCCGTAAGCGCTCCTTAACCTACGGTACCCGGCGTCCCTCGCCGCGGCTAAGCGCCTTTTTATTATTGTTATTCCTTCAGAAAAAGGAAACAAGGTGACAGCGAGACTGCGGAGCGCCCTGCGGGTCGCCTCCGTCAGCCCCGGCGTCCTCCGCCGCCGCGGCTGCCGCCCCGGGGCCGCGGGGAGGGGCGCGGTGCCCGGTCCGCGCCTCGCCGGGCAGGACGGCGGGCCGGACGCCGGGCGGACCGCGTCTGTGCAGGGCCTCGGCGTGCCCGAAGCCTGCGGGGGTGCCGGGGCGGCCGCAGCATCCCGCAGACTCGCTCAGCCCCAGCCCGAGCGGGCGGGCGGCGAGGCCCGGAGCGCCGGCTCAGGCGGTGGGTGCTGGCTGGGCTCTGGGGGCGGGAGGAGGCCGCCGGGGGCTGGGCTGCGCTTTTCCGCAGCGGGGGGGGGGGGCCGGCGCGCCGGTGGAATGCGGTAGAAGCCGAGCGGGGTGAGCCTTTAGCTGGCATACGGTAACCGGGCGGGGGGGGGAAGGAGCGGCCTCCCGAGGCACCGCTCTGGCGCGGAAGATCCGGTCTCGTTGGCATCTCTATGGTCCCGGATGTGGCGGCGCCGGGGGGCGGGCGCGCTTTCCGCCCCGCCCCTCCGCAGTGGCTTTCCGGGGGGAAGGGCCGCCGCTGGCGCCGTGCGCCTGCGTGAGGCGGGCCCGCTGTCCCGGGCGCTGAGCGGCGCCGCCGGTGCGGAGGAAGGCGCGCGCCCCGCCCCGCCGGGCCCGGGCCGCGCCCCCGCCCCGCTGCGCCGCCGCCCCGCGCCGCTGGCATCCCCGGGGCGCCGCGGCGGCAAATGGTGGGGCCGGACGATGCCGGAGCTCCGGGCGGCGCAGCCGTGCTTCCCGCGGGCCGGCAGGAGGCGGCGGCGGCGGAGGAGGCGGAGGAGGAGGAGGAGGAGGAGGACGGGGAGCGGGATGGGAACCGGGGCTTGAGCCGGAGGAGCGGCGGGCCGGGGCCGGGGCAGGAGCGGCTGCTGCAGCGGTACCTGGCGGTGCTCGGCCCCGCCGCGGCGGCGGGCGGGAAGCGCTGCCCGGAGAAGCCCGCCAACGGGGCCGCCTACGCCGTGGGCCCCCGCGGGAGGATGACCAACGGGGACGTCGGCTTCCTGCTGCTGCCGCCGCCGGAGGAGCCGCCGCCGCCCCCTCGGGCAGGACGGGCCGAGCCGGGGCGGGATGAGCCGGAACTGGGGCCGGGGGAGGAGGAAGCGAAACTGCAGAACGGGGGCTTCCTCCTCTGCCCGCCCGGCCCGGCGGGCGGCGGCGTCCCCGCGGGAACGGCCTTGGAAGAGCCGCTGAGGAGCTGCCGGCTGCGGAGCGAGGCGGAGCGGCGCGGGGGGGCGGCGGGGGCCGGCAGCCCCCCGGGCGACGAGGCCGGCAGCCGAGCGCAGGCCGCCCCCGGCGTGCGGACCTCCCGGGGCCGGGCGGAGCCCGCCGCCCTGCCCCCGGCGCCCCTCGGCTTCACGGACGTGAACCTGAACTCCCGCAACACCTACGAGGTGAGCCGCCGCCGCAGCGCCCCGGAGCACCTGCCCCACGGAGGGACGGCTCCCGCGGCACCGGCGCCGCCGCAGGAGCCGGCGGAGAGGGCCCGGCGGGCGGGTATCGCCGGCGCCGGCAGCAGCTTTGCCGAGTTCTTCACCAGGTAAAGGAGCGGGCGGCGGCGGGGCCGGTACCGGCGCCCCCGGCAGCGCCCGGCGCCGAGCCCGGGGAGGGGGGCGCCCCGCGGGCGGGCTGGGGCGGGGGCCCGGGTCTGCCGGGCCGGCCCACGGAGGGCGGTGGGTTGCCTGCAGGACCGTGCCCCGGCGCCAGCAGCGGCTTGCTGCTGCTCGGGCGGTCAGCGGTGCCGGTGCCGGCCCCGGCGGGATCCTGTGCCACCGCGTAGGCACCGCTGCAGCAGGAACGGGGCCGTGCGTTGGGCGCTAGGGTAAGGGTAAGGGGGTAGAGGTACTTTCGCTGTTCGAACTGCTTGGACTTCAAACCGGAATTTGCTTCCTGCGCCAGAGCGCTTTGCTCTCCGAGTGAACAGGGTGGTGCCGATTAAACTGCGTGGGGAATGAGGTGAAAATTGTTGGCGTTGGAAGCTACTTTCGGGTGATTCTGAGAATCATCGTGGAAGTTGCAAAGGCTCGTAAAGCTTTTGCTGCTTGTTGACAGCGTAGATACGAGTGTGTGGTGGCAAGTGTGGTGTGGAAAGCTTCAAGGACTAGGCTGTGTGCTCGAATTAGTTGGGCTTCTGTTAAGTTTCTAGCACAAACCCAAAAACTTTAGGACATGCAGCTTCATTACCTGAGGACTCTGTAGCATCACTCATTCTATAACATACTATGCAGGAGGTGCACCTTGACTATAATCGTTTATAGCATACTCTGTATTACTTCTATTATGTTTGAAGAGGGGAGTTTAATTTCCAAATTTCTAACCATTTTTATTCTCCTAAACCCCGGGGTTATAGTTATTGTGGGATAGTCACTCTGATAGCACAGTGGATCTCGTAAGTGTTTCCAGAAGACAGAATAAGATTAAATTATTAACCGAAGAACTGATACAGAAGAGGAGAGGTTTGATCTCAAGGCAGGATCCCAAATTGAGAAACAGGCTCCTTCTGCCAACCCTCAGGAAAGGGAGAGATGGTTTCCTGCCTGAGGGTAAGGATAGTGGCAGTTGCAGGGTAAGTGTGATGCCTCCACTTTGTTTCAAGGATGGGTTGAGAGATGTCCCTCTGTTCCCGCTGTTTCCTATTAGTCTTCTTCCCTCCCACACCCTTTTTTTTTTTCCCCCTCTCCCCATGGTACGTGGACTGCAGTATATTGTTTTCCCTTTGCCTCATTACTTGAACACTTTGACGAGTAACATTGGTACTCGCTGCTATTTGCCCCAGAGCGATGGCTTAATGAAATTCTGGAGAATTTTCCTCATAGAAAACACTGAACTTGGTGTGCAGTAGACGTTGTTGTCAATATACACTGACGTTTGCTGTTTTCAGTGAAGGCTTGGGTAATACATGGAAAAATTTAGTTGCTTCTATCCTGGCAAAAGCTATAGTGCTGCCACTTCAGTGAAAAAAAGGATTTGCCAGAGAGCCAATTTCATAGCCCCTGACTGGCCCAGCTGGCTGTGCCTCTTGTGCATTTTGCCTGGTGAGCAATATTGGCTTCAGAGACTTTACCTTCAGCTCTACCTATACGTTCATAAAAGTGTCTTAGTTGCAGCTGATTTCGTCTGAGCAGCCAAAATGAGATCTACTAATAAAAACCACTTTTACTGATTTTTTTTTTTTTAAAAAAAAACAGACCTGAACTTCTCTTTCTTGATAGATTTGTTTCTAGATACAGTAATGCTAGAGTTTGTAATCTCCATTGCTTAGAAAAGTGGTAATAAAGCCTTCTTTTCATCATTTTTTTTGAGTAGGTAGTTCTTGTCTTCTGAACTATTTCTGATACTTTAAAAGCTTCTTTTTTTCTTTTTTTTTTCAACTGCTCAGATTCATTCAAAACTGACAGTTGCCATTGTGAGTGGATCTTTCTCCAGTTCTTAGAAAAATAAATACCTTGGCTCTCAGTAATGAGGACTCAAATTGTTAAAAACTGTCCTGTGATTGAATGTTGGTAGCAACTATACCTCCGTGTGAAGCTTCTCAGCAGATGGCTGCTTGTATTTTTGAGTGAGCACAGCGCCATAAATGAGGTTGCTCCCCAAAGTTTAAGTTGTACTGGGTGGCCGTGTTCTATCAAAAGTACTTGCTAAGAGAGAGCAACTCGTTTGTGTTTTGTCAGAATGTGTACCTGCTCCCACAGGGTATGAGAAAAGGTAGTGGAAGTGCTAAACACGGGTAGTTCAGCACTCTGGAGCATCTTATATAGGATGTTTCGCACTTGTAATGCTCTCCGTCTAGTTTACAAACTGTCTAAAATTTGTTAGCTCCCATTGTTTTTTCTCATAATTGTTTTTTCTGATAATAATTTTTCTACATTATATGGAAATTCTTTTAAAAGGTGGACATTTCTTGCTGTTGTTTAAAAACTGGCAAGGGGGAAGTCCTGCTGCCTTCAGTGTGAAAGCTTCGTTGTTGTAATTGCCCAGTTAAACTGTTCGGTCGTGGCAGATCTGGGTTAGGAGGCTGCTGTTTCCAGCTGCTTGTTCCCATCTCTTCCGTTATCAGACTGGCCTGCTTCACCGTTCTTTGAAATCATCCATGTTAATTGTCTGTCTTCATTTCACTGAACCGGAGGAGAAACCGATGGGGTGAGGTAGGGGGAAAAGCGAGCAGCTGTCAACAGCAGCATCTTACCTGAGCTCTGTGACAGCAAGAGTGGCTGTGCCCTCGAGATTGTCAGAAACAATTATTCTAAGATCATGAGAAAATTTACAGCAATGATCAAAGCTTTTCTTTTGGGTAAGTATTAGGCCCTGAGATCTTAATTGTATCTGTGCCAAATTATTAAGCCTGTCAAATCAATGCTAACAACTTTTAACTGAAAAATAATCGGTTTTGCTGTCTTTTTGTTCTACCTCTTTGTTTCTCTCAGCATGTGAAGTGGGATGCCTCAAGTAAATCAGAGGTATGTGGAGCAGAGTGGCGTGGCAAGGAAAACTGCATGACTATGGTCACTTGTCTCCACTGTGCTACTGTTTTGGTCAGAGCGTTAAGTGGCTTCTTGAAAGTCAGTTGTCACTGCTTTGTACTCCTGTGTATGATTCATAATACGGACATATATAGGCGCTGTTCTTATGGTTTGTGGTCTTGCATAGCAGCTTACAAGGACAACGCGCTCTTTCTGGGTTACTGGATCACTTTTGGGTAGCCCCAGTGGATTGCTGTTGGGTACAGAATGGTTCACTGAGCAGGAATGTTGTGTGGACAGTTGAATTAAAGCCATGCTGATTACCTTGATGGCAGTATGCTTTATGCCCCAAAGCAGCACATACAGAGCAGAACAGTAAACCAAAAAGGGCAAGCAGCAGTGAGTATTCCAGGGCTGAGATAAAGCCACGGTGATTCTGAACCTCTTTTCAAGATGAATTATAGTTCTACATATAGTTCTACATATATGTACCAGGCATCTTCTCAGCTTGTGTAGATATTGTTCCTTTCTAAATTGTGTATTTACTAGAGAAGCTTAGATATCTGGTAGTTGGCAAAGTTCCTTATTCCTGGATTCAAAGCTTACTGTTGACAACAGCAGTGATACTTACTTTGTTGTAGTGAAGCAACATTTTCCCAAATATTTGTTTTCCAGAACTCATCTAACAAGTTTACCTGATAAAATCGCAGAGAGCTTGATTCATGACTGCCACTTCTTGTAGGTCTTTAGGATGTGCTGTGAGCAATGGGTGTAAGGGGTTGTAAGCACATATGGTAGCTGGCACACATGTGCTTATTAAAAACTGTCCTTAGTCTCATCCTTCCTTCCTCACCCAGAACGGTTGTACTTATTGTCCAGAAGTTTTGAAAAATCTTCACTTGCAGATGATGGGAAGTTGCAGGGAGTCGGTATACCTAGGAACAAAGAACTGGGAAATCACTGAAGCCCACACCGTTTTCTCCCTCTTTGTAAACACTTCTGTGATTCAGTAAGTAGGTAGTTCTTCAAAAGCTGCTAATCTTCTTGCTCCTACAAATGTCCTTGACAGAGACACTGGAGGGTTGCAAAGAGGTTCACTTCCCTGAGTGTTGTTACTTGTGTACGTAGTAATGTCTCTAGATCTGTAGGTTATATTTCAATTTATTACTTAGTAGCACTTGAAGCTCTTTGAGCTATATTGGCATATACCAAGTCTACAGTTGTATCTTGTCAGTGTTTAATACCAGAATCAATAGTTCTTTCTGTATGCAGAGCTTTTCTGTTTTGTAAATCAGCATGAAACTTCAGGGGATGTACTGCACATCTGTGAGGAAGAAATCTGTTTTGTGGGGTTTTGGTCAAAAATGAGTCAAGTGGGGAATGAGCTGTCCTAGTTGCAACAGATCTTCTAAACCTTCTGTTTGTGTAAAGGTTAAAGGACAGATTGATGGGGGCACTTCACGGTGCTTAATTTATATTCCTGCGTGGCCTGTGCCAGTTCTTGCTGACGTCCTGAAAGACTTGTGCTTGGTTTTGATTTTGGGGTTGTGTTTTTCCCTGTCCAGATAAGAAGAAGGGGGAGAGCTTCTAACTGGTCAAGGAAATATACTGACAATATATTGGAAAGATAATTGGAGAGAAGAGCTAAGGGAATACAACAAAGCTTCCCCCCAGAAGTTGTGAGGGCACCCTTCACCCTTCTGTCTTTGTCAGACCTAGTGTTTTGCTTTCTCTAAGCAATCTTGTAACTTAAGTGAACGAGCGGATACTTATAACTGATTTGAATTAAAGCTGACTGGAGAAAGTAGGCAAGAGATCTGGACCCAAATCTGTGACTAACTTCAAACAGTATTCTTTTTTCCTGAGTTAGAGACATAATTTACTTGATATAAAGAGAAAAAAGCATTCATATTATCAAAATGAGAAGCTTCTCTGTAGATTCTTCGTTCCCTGTTTGCTAAGAATGATTTATTTTATGAAGTTGTGTTGCCATGTTTGCCAGTGTCTGGCTTTCAGTGGTATGAATAACAAATATAATGACAAGGTAAGGGTTATCTCCAAAGTAAAACAAACTGTAGCAAACTTTGAAGATGAATGCCCAGCTTTTTTTTCTTCCAGCTCCCAACTTTTTAATAACATGGAAATACATGGAAAATTTTACCCAAATTATATCAACTTTTTATTAATAAAAAGGTCAGGGAAAGACCCTGCGCATCTAAAGTTTCTCTCACAAGTGTGGATCCCACTGTAGAAAATTAAATATATATAGCAGCAGCCTTGTTTTTATTAGTGAACCAGTTCCCAGCAGCTCACGAAAATGAGCAAGTCCTCAAGGTCTATGAGTTGAAAATGCCTGTTTGAGAAAGTTTCGCTTCCAGGCCTCATGATGTATAGATTTTAAAGAGTTTTGAGTTTCTGAAAAACATTTGCAATGGGTGTTTCACCGTAAGATGCTGTGCACCCGTGTTATTTTGTCTAGGATGTCTGTTGAGTAGCAAACTGAAGTTAAATTTCAGGTGCACAAGTGGAAGAATCGTGTGCTGCTTTAACTCTGGATAGGTATTAGACTGCTAAATTGCTCCAACTTCTGTCTGCAGCCCTTCTTCCCCCCCCCCCCCAAAAAAAACCCCTGACTAAATAGATGTTAATTCTGAGACCTTAGAGCCATACATATAATCATCAATTTAAACTACCCAAAGTGTTATTAGCAATTTCTCTGCTTTCCTTGGTAGACAGTGTAATATTCAATGTTGGTATAGATATTTGCACTGCGAGTCTTATAATCCTAATGGGATTTTTCCTGAAGTAAGTTCTCCTTATACTAATGCTGTAGTTTTTTGGGGGTTTTGTGTGTGGTATTTTTCAAGCCAAACAGCTGAAATTGCTGTTCAGTGTGCAACAAACTATTGGAGTCATAGCTTGTTTTGCTAAGGAGTGTTTTATAGAGGCATTTAAACTTAACCTGAAAGTATCTTCTCTCACCCTTCATTTTGTAGAAGGCCTTTTTCATTCCTTGGTCTCTTTTGCTTATTTTGTGTCACAGAATTTCTTACAGACTCAATAAATTGAGAGTAGTGTGACAACGTGAATGGGACTTCTCTTCTGAATAGGCTATGACTAAAAGGAGAATGTTCTACATGGAAAGCAACAACCAAAGGAGGTCACTTAAATCACAGCTGGCCTCTAAGAAAATGATAGTTTTATGCTTTTGCTCTTCTGGCTGTTCAATTATTCATTAGGCTATTTTGTCTTGATTGTTTAAGAATAAAAAAAGGAGTTTATGGATTTTAGTCACATTTCATTCACATGGATGCAAAAATTGTTATTCCTCTCTTCAGTTTCTGGGAACTGCTGAGATGTTTATGATATAAAGCCTGTCTTTTTTTTTTTTAATCCCTTATTGGTCTTGTTTGTTGTTCACCTGGGAAGGGACTAGGTTTGCTGGGTGGTAGGAGTGGCTTTAAGCTTCTCAGCCTTAGACTGTGCTGTGCTTCTTCAGCCTTTTTATTATTGCTTTCTAAGGAAGTGAAGCTTAGGCAGTTACTGCTTGATCTCTCTAATACTGCAGCCTGTTAGCCAGGTTCAGTCAAACTTCTCTGAGACTGAGAGGACTCAAATGTTAAAAATCCTACAGGTTTTTGAATGAAGGATGAGCATAAGGAGAGCCTGCAAAAGAGAGACTCTGCTAATTTGGCCCTATATTTGCAGAAACCAGTCAGCTGTGCAAACCACCTGCAGAGTGTATTGCTTCTGGCTCGGCATTGAGGCAGCAGTGTGAGAGGTGGATGAATGTTGTGTGACTGAACTTATGACTTCAATTAGTAGAAAACTAGTTTTTGATGGTCATCGATGAGTTTGTTCTTCCAGAACTTCTGAGAGCCAAACACTCAGACTGGTGTTCTTGTAAATTCCTTTCCTCCCGACTGAAAATCATACCTGTAGCCTATGGGAGGAAGCTCTTTGCGGTTTTTCTCCATCCCTCTCCAAGGTACTCCTTTGTTAAGAAGAAATCGTGTTCAGTTTCCATTGCTATATTGGGAACTTTTATTTAATGTGCTCTCGGGTAAGTGAAAGAGTCTCTCTTGATCAGGTAGTTTAATAAAAGCTGCCTTGTTGGCTCCCCTTGCCTAGGGCAGTTCTGTTGATCTAAACAAACTTCCTGAAGGTGAGCTATAGGCAAACTAAGTGATTGTCTAGAAGTAAAGGAGAAAAGGCACCAGAGATATAGAGAGCAACAGAACGTGTATAGCCCTTCTGCCTCTGCTGGAGCCACAGAAACCCAGGCTTGCTGCTTGTTGCTGAGGTCTGATTTGATGTGTTAAGGCAGAAGCATGATTGTACTTCGCACATCTTACTTCTGTTCCAAGAACAGCAGGGTTGTTGATGCCAGCTCCACTGCTTTCTGTAGCAGGGGAAGCTTGGCCCTGGCCAGGTCTCAGACCCCACAAAGCTCAGTCCTATCTGTATTGCTTCAGTTGCCTAATGCATCCATTAATGTAGGATCTTGTCTGTCTTGCTGTGGGGCAATAATGAAGCTGTTTGTATGCTGAATGCCAGAATGCTTTAAAAAACCAAACAAACCATGAACTACCAAAGGTATTTGGGCGGTTGGTAGCTGTGAAATGGGAAGCAGTGGAGATTCCAGAGCACAAAGTGTCTCCACTTTGGGTGGCTGAGGGAACTAGGGTTGTTTAGCCTGGGGAAAAGGAAGCTGAGGGGAGACCTTATCGTTTTTTACAACTACCTGAAAGGAGGGTGTAGCGAGGTGGGTGGGGGTTGGTCTCTCCTCCCAAGTAACAAGCAATAGGACGAGAGGAAATGGCCTCAAGTTGCACCAGGGGAGGTTTAGGTTGGATATTAGTAAAAACTTTTTCACCAAAAGGGTTATCAAGCATTGGAACAGGCTGCCCAGGGAAGCGGTTGAGTCCTCATCCCCGGAGGTGTTTAAAAGACTGGTAGTTGTGGTGCTTAGCGACATGGTTTAGTGGTGGACTTGGCAGTGTTAGGTTTACAGTTGGACTTGATGATCTTAAAGGTCTTTTCCAACCTAACCGATTCTATGATTCTAGCTTTTTGTTGTTGTAAACTTTAGGTGTTTTGCAAGTTGTTTGCTGTCCCTCAAATTCTGTAGGCAGCTGAGTGGTAGATTGGGGAATTTCTTCCTCACTTTGTAAAACACAAAGCCATCAGGCAAAACTGAAAGGAATCAGGCTCTTACATATTAATATCAGCTGTCTAACAGATCAAACGTGCATTCTTGCATTTTGTAGTATTTCTGCAATTTATCACTGAAGCAATGACATAAAATATATTGTGAATTGCTAACCACAGCAGAAACCTGATACACTGAGTGGCTACAAAAGTAGTACAGTAGTACTTTGTAGTACTACATTACACAATCAAGTAGACGACAGGCATTCTGTCTGGGAGCAGAAAGGAAAAATATTAAATGAGGTTTAACCAGGCTGGTCAGAATAGTAAGCATTACCAACTCTTGGGACAGTCTTCAAAATAAAACTCTGCCCTGTGTTTGAACTTACAGTTCACAGACTCGTAGGTTGTGTCAAAGGCTGGAAATCTGTCTAATATTTGTCTTGAAAATGTATCTTCTATAGGAACATTTGGACTATAGGTATAGTGACTGCGCTGATAAAGCTGGTGACTTAACTGAAAGTGAGTTACTACTAGAACAGTTTTAGGTAGTTCGCTTCATTAGGTTGTACTTTCGTGTGGTATCTTGGTGAGCTGATTGAAGAATTTGCTGTTGTCAGGAAACAAAGGGAGTGTCTCTTCCCTGCTTCTGGTATTTATTTGATCCTCTGTGAGCTACTGTAGCTCATTAAGCTGGGGAGTGAAAAAATGTGGATGGTTTTCTGTGGGATTAGTGAGTTGAATTGACTTGTGAGGTATGGAGAGTCTCGGAATCGATGCAGCAGAAAGCAGTGTAGGACATGACTGGTGCAAGGAAGAGAAATGGCCTTCCCCTTAGTGGAGCTGAAACAGCTTGGCCATTATGTGCGTGTGTGGGAGGAAGGGGTCTTATTCCTCTAGCATTGTTTTGCTTAGAGTATGTTGCTGGTTAACCAGCTGTGGCTTTGCTGGAGTAGATATTCCTGGCCATGCAAGAAATAGCAGAACATCTGTAGCCAACTGGTAGAAATTCTCTACTTCTTGCAGCTGTGATCTAGGATTTTGGTATAGATTCTGTGGGCAAGTGACATTTGGTTATTATTACAGGAGATTGACGATGGTGTTTGGTGTAGTGTCAAAATAGCTGCTGAACTGCCTCATTAAATAGGAAGATGATAGAATAGTTTGGCATAGAGTTCTGTTTTGCTAGTTCACTCTGAAAAGTAAAGGTGAGACCACACTGACTATCTTCCTTTACTCGTTTTGTACTTGAGCATTCTGAAATTTAACCATGTCTGTCACCTTGCATATGTGTCTGCTTGTTTCCATATGTTTTGGAATGCTTGAGTCTGCTTGTAAAGCCAACCTGTGCAACAGCTCTTTGTTAAAATATAGACTGTTAAAATACTGTTTGCCAGTAAGTGTTCTGTGGTATTGCTAAATGCTTTCAACTCTTAAAACTTCACAAGTGTTTGCATACCTGTAGTAAAACTGTTTTGCCAGCAGAGTTTGTAAAGGCACTTTGAGACTGGTATCAACTAGGAGCTTGAGCAATAGGGTTGATCTAATTTAGTCTCTTCAGTGCAGTTCCATAATAGTTCTGTTAATCTGTGTGTCCTCTCTAAGAAGCCAGAAACCTCCTTCTTCCCTACCCCTCAATCCTTAGCAGCTACTCCTTGACCTAATTGTAGCTGAGGCTTTAGTTGACCAGTAATATCAATGGAAATGTCATAGTTTCATTTAAAAAAAACATACTGCAAGCTTGGTCTTGCTGAAGATGCATGTTCTCCTGGTTAGGATTTTTTTGTTTCCTTATTTTAATTTTTTGGAGGGAGGAGAGGGAAACAAAAAATTTGCTTGTATAGCACTTAAGACTGTAGTTGTAGGTGTTACAATGTGCAAACATTGAGGTTCCTTTGGAGAGGGTGGTTTGGGATACACTTTGGGTTGTCTTGGTGTGGAGAGAAAGAAGAGATCTTTGTACTACTAAAAAGGTGCTGAAACTAGAAACATCCTGTAATAGATCTGTGTTTGGGGGTAACAAAATCTAAAGAGAAGCTGGTGTCTAGCTTCTCCTTGTAGCAAGGTGGTGGAAGATGTGAACTGTAATATTGGTTGGGTCACCTCTCCTCCAATATAGGGCAGAGCTTGGAAACTTGTGCTCAGGGCAACTGTATAAATGTATTGAATCAAAATGGGATGATGTTATTCTAAGTTATTGAAACAAAAAATGTAGAATGTATAATAAATTCTAAATGTATTAGTGTTTTGTTCTAAATTTCCATGTTAAAAATTTTAAACTAAACCTAAAAACACTTGCATGTTAACTTACAAGTTAAGGTTGAAACGTGAGAATAAAGGATGAGTTGAAAAGTATATTTGTAAAGTAGGGGTTATTTGCTCTTAATATTTTTATGTTCATGTCACTTTTCCAGCCATAACTAATAATGTGAGAAAATACTTCTGAGCACGTGAAAGTGAGCAAATAGCTCCTGGACAATGTCATCGAATTCAGATCTAAAATAACAGGGGCACCCTATCCATTGGTCTAAGAAATAATTACTGTGTGCACTCTGAACATATATTGTAACTTTTTGGACACTTTTTAATCAATTCCTAAAAATGGTGTACTGTATATAAACAGTTTAAAATGTAGAAATAGAATCCTGCTTTTGTTGCTCTGCAAGCTTTGTAAGTGGCTAAACAAAAAGGTTTTATTTCCTTTTAATGATTCATTATTTATGCTTAGAGTTGAGTTACGTTTGTTTCTGTATGTAAATTATTGAAAAGTCTTGTTTAAAGCAGAGGAGCTAATTGTCTATAATCAAGCAATGTTTTTCTGCAGTTATTTCCAATTGTTGCACATAAGACCTTAACAGAATGGACAAGACTTGAGTATGAAGAAAAAGTCTGTTGTGTTCTTAAGCAGCTTTTGCATTTTACACATGGTAAAAACATGCTAATGTGAATGTAATAATTCTTGTTATGTACTCAGTTATAGTCATGAAACAATATGGAATTACAGGCTTGCAGGGGTCTTCAGAATTTGTGCAGACTGTTCTGAAAGTATGGTTTTAAGTCAAAATGATTTATTTTAATGCTATACCAGTAAAAATGCATCTATAACAATTCGTGAGACATGCCTCTTCAACTCCTCACTGATACAGCTCTCTGGATAAATATTATTAGGTACATAAGTAGTTTCCTTATCAGTTTGTCTTTCAGCTAATTCAAATTTCAACACATTTCAACTATAAACCTATTTTGTATGCCTAGGAAGCTTATTTAAAAATTAGCATAGGGATGGAGCAAGAACAGACTGTGTGCACAAGCAGAACTGTAATCTTTCTGGAGATGCGAAATCAATGGTATCATAATACATATACCGTTTTTAATGAGTTTTACTTCATAATCCTTCTACAAAGTCTGGAATCAGTGGATTTTTAAGGTAATTCAGTTATTGCAGAGAAATGCAACTTCCCATGTTTTTTAACTGCATCTTTGTAATGATATTTAAAACAAACAAACAGAAAACCTAGACTGTTTTGTTTTGGTTTGTTTTTTTTTCCCCCAACTCAGTGCTCATTTGTAGCCTTAATTCCATGCTGGATTCCTTTGTGATTCTGGGAGGAAAAGTCATATAGGATAGAGTGAGGATGCTCTTGATGTGATGCTGATTCCTTCCTGTTTGTGTCCTGCTTCCCTGGATTTAACATGAGACAGTTGTCTTATGCGGTGTCTAATAATGGGCACTAGATGCTTAATAAAAAGGAAAATATAATCAACCCTCACTTCCTTTGTCAGTTCTTGTGGCTTTCAAAGCTTGTTTTCTCAGTGCTTCCCTGTTATCGTAGATTTTGAAAGCTGGATGCAATAAGAAATTATTGTTGATTGAAAACTACAGTAAACCAGATTGTTATATGTGTAAAGTCAAAGTCAGAAAAATGTTTTAACAGTAAGGTGTTTTTTTTTTCCCCTAAAATAAGTAATTTTTGGTACTCTAATGTAACTTAAGAGGTCACTTGTTCAAACTATTTTATTTGTAGATTAGTGAGTAAACATTTGAGCAAGGTCAAAGTTACCTTGCAAGGGAAATAAATTAGAGAATAGTAGTCTATCTTTCAGCATCAAGATCTAAACACAGTATTCATTTCTTTCTAAGATAACCCTGAATTTTGAATATTTTATTGGGAAAAACTTGTTTCTTTCGTGCCATGCTTCAAGTTTTGCAATGACTGCTTTCCAGGGATGCCCACAGTTTTCTGTTGTCTAACATGGTGCAGCATTTTGAATTAGATTTACTTGTATATTAAAGTGAAATGTGAGGAAGCATGCTTGGTTGCTGAGGTGTAACCATGTTCATGTGTTTTATGCTCTCTTCTGAGACCATATCCTTGTCTCAGTAGTTGGTACCACTTGGTTTTTGCTATTTTTTTATAGTGTAGGATTAACAAATTGGAGAAAGGTAGGCTCATTTTAATATGCTTCATACTGATACTCATATTAAATGGCTCAGGGGTAAGATCCAACCTTCCTCTGCACTTAAAATTTGTGTATAGATAACTAAAAGCAGCAGAACAGGTGAAGCTTGGGTCTGAAGGTGGAGTTCTAATGATATGATTCTCTAACACCTAATAATAAGTAGAACGATGCTGCAACCTTTCCTTCGATGCAGAGGTGGCAAATCCCTGTTAGGACACCTGTCTGCTTTGGCTGACTAATTATCTTCCAAGTTTGTTATGCCTTCTAAAAATCTGATTGAAACTGCATTACTAGACTCGCTGGCTAAACAGTTAGGATGGCTCTCTAGGCAATCATGTTAGAAGTAGTTTAACAATGCAGAGTAAGCTATACACACCAGGACTGCATTTTAGCTTGCCATCTCACAACTTAGTTGCATTTCACAGATCTCTAAATGTCCTGGTTTCGGCTGGGATAGGACCAGGACACTAAACTACTATTTTCTTTTTCCTTTGTGGTTCCAGCACAATTCATGCTCCTGCTTCTCTATCAGGTTAGAATAGCTGTGCTACCCAAGGACTTCCTTTACTCCTGTAGCATACCAGGCTGGGGCTGGCACTTCACAAGTGTTGTTGAATGTATGGGTTTAAAGGCTACAGGTTACAGTTTTATGGTGGGAGTGGAGAGATAAGTCAGGATCTAGATCTTCCTTTAAAGATAAGGAATAAGGGCAGATATAGGCTTGTGAATGCTGTTTCCAAGCGTTAAGAATGCTGGAGTGAAATGGGAGTTTTAGGGAAAAATGGGAAGTAGATAAAGTTTGATTGCTTCCAATAATGCAGTACTATATCTCAACAAGATCAGAGCTCTGCATCATCAGAGCTGATTCTTCTGGCAGGTTCCTTTGAGGCTCAAAATTAAGACTGGAAACCCACGGATGTGCACTTGGGGTGGGAAGGAAAGCAACTTCAGGTTTTGTTGGGATGCACTACTTCGCACACAGCGAAATACTCATAGCCTGTTGTTAGTGGCACGCAGTGGAGTTGTAGAAAGGGAAGAGCTATATGTGTGATCTTTGAAGGAACTGTAGCAAACTGACATCTAGCTTGAAACTGGATTTGAGTTTGACATTTTTGGTCAAACAGACGACTGTCACAAGACTACTTGGTCTTGTGGAAAGGTGAATCAGTCATACCTAGAGGCAAAGTGCCGGAGTTGTATCTAGCCTGGTGACTTTCCTACCTGCTGATGTTCGTGGCTGCTGCTGTTCAAAGCACTTCAGCTTTCTTTGAGTGGCTGCTGTGCAAATATGGTAGCCCAAATTCTCGTCTGGTGTTAAATGAAATTTAAGATCAAGCTTGAAGTAATTGTCTCTGGTATTTTCCAGTAACTTCCTCTAAAACTTGGAAATCTGTCATCCTCTTGGGCTGGCATATAGCTAGCTCAAAAAGTGGAAAAAATTTTTGTGTTCAGATTTGATGGTGGGAGGCGGGGGGAAGCCAAAACCAAACAAAAAAAAAAATCCCATTAAAATATCAAGTTCCACATATCCCCTTCTGAGACTTAACTCTAACTGCATTTAGAGTTCACCAGTTTATCTTAAACAAACAGCAACAAAAACAGTGATTTTAAAAAGCAAAAGCAGAGTGGAAACAAGCAATTGCATTACTAGAACATCAAATTAATGCCACCTCTGGCAATGGTTAATATCTTTGAATTACTGTACCATCAGCATGGTGAAACTCTTGCAGAGAGTGCTGTGGGCACAGGCAGGAATAGTTGAAGCAATGTCGTTAAATAAGGAAGAAAACTGCCACTTGTAGCTGTTACTACAGCTGTTGTGTGATCATGAGAGCCCATAGGTTTTTGTATAGTCTAATCCAAGCAATGTTAGGAATAGATATCTTGGTATGTGCAGGTAATGGCTTCTTATTCTGTGGCACTTCAGTTACTTTTCAAGCTCTTCAGTGCACCTACTGAAACGTTTTTGAGTGTCATTTGAGAGTGTTAATATGCATTCCAGTGTGGTTATATAAAACTAGCAGGGAAAAAAAAACCCTTGCAATTTTTCCACTGGGCTTTTGTAAACCAGAGCTTAATTCAATGAACTAACTTAATACTTGTATCCCACAGGTCCTTTCAACAGAAAGCATTATTCAGTTCTAAAGTGTAGGCTTCTTTATAAGGCTTTTTTTTTTTAAGTTTTCAAACGGATTTTGAGATTCTGTACCAAAATGCTATTGACTTTTCAGTCCATCTTAATGGATGACTTTTCCTGGGATCAGTGAAACTCATGAATATTCTAAGCAGCAACAAATATATCAAATCTGGTACACTTCCTGCAATTCAGTGAATGCAACTTGTAAGCATTCACAGATGCTGTTCCTTAACAGGGCTTTTGTAAGGCTTTACTGTTGTCAACAACACATCAGATGTGATACTGTTAGCTGCCAAAACAACGTATTAAAAGTGTTCTTCTATCTTCAGCAAAGTTTATTTCTAAACCTCCCATTAATTTCTCTTGGATTAAAATTCCTATGTGAGGGTTATTCTGACATGATATAAAGTTTTACCAGCTTTTTGCCTTCACAAGAAACAGACTTCAATGAATATTTACTCAATAAAAGTAAAATTGTATATTTTCACTTGTGCATTCATAAAAAGCAAAACAAGCCTTTGCTTAATTCAGTACACCAAAAGAATATTTAAAAAAAGCATCAAGATTCATTATGGTGGGTGCTATGTTCTGGACAGTTTGTTTTAATGTTATATTTGTTTAAAAAAAAAATTAAAAAATCTTGTAAGAGCCATGAGCATGCCTAAAGTCTTTTGTACATAAATATTAATTAAAACCTTCTGTGTGTTTACACGTTTTTCCTTTTTAAATCTGCCAGCTTCCTGGTTAATCATAAAAGAGCTTTGATACAGTGACAGATTGCCATCAATTTTAAAGGCGTACATCTCTTCAGCTTCCACAAGTGCTAGAAGCAATGGAGCTGAACTGCCAGGTAATCCTGGTGGTATTCCATAGTATGTGCAGAGACTGGATGGTTATTGCTGTCCATGAAGTCAGGATGCATGAGCTATTTCATATTTCAAGAACGGTACTTCAGAATGTATCTTCCTGCATACCTGCTTTTGGGAAAAAAAAAATCTTCTCCAATTAAGTTTCAAATATAGCTGCTGCAGTAGTTGCAGATTTGAGGGCAAGGCTGTGGTGTAGTATTTAGTGACATGTTGGTCTTTAGAATACTTTGTCTTGTTTTCTTGATGATTCTTTGAACACTCTTCCTTCCTTCTTAAAGACAATATAAAGCACTGTGAAAGGTGTCCTGTACTTGTGAAATGAGCCTTTGCTGTTTATATAAGCACACTTCTTGTGTCTTTTTCCTTTTATGGATGGACCTGTTCATTTCACTAATGGTATGCAGTCCTGGGGTTGACCGAGGGCAGTGTCTTTTAAAGGTGTTGGTACCATGGTTTGGCTCTTTCATCAGCCTTTCCTTCCAGGTCACGTGTCAGAAACCGCTAGTTTGGTGTTCTGGGTGCTTACTTTGGTTCCACAGGGATGGACTAAGATTTTGGAAGTTTCCCTGAGGGGGACAGAGTTGCGGGATGCATGGATCACAACCAATGTTACTAGAACACCTTGTATTAATTAAGCTATTATTAATAGCAACAGCTTGATTCCATTAATGGCAGCTAACTATTCATACAGTGCAAGCAATTATTCCCAAACATGCTTACTCACTTGCTGGGTTGGAACAACAGCTGGGAGACCTCCACCGAAGTGGAGGGGTGTACTGATGCACCAACGGCTTCTACATGGGCGTTCAGAAAAAACTCTTTTAAGGCGCTTTCTCTTTCATCAGGTGTATATGTGATCCCATACTCTGCCTGCCTGTAGCAGCTGCTGCTTTCTTGAATGCAGTCTTTTTTCCTTTCTCTTTTTTTTTTTAACAAGCTATTGTTGATGGTAGCGTGTGCTGGTGGCTTCGGACAGACTGAGCAGAGTCTTGGTGTTCTGAGTTTTCCTGTTCTCCTGGATTCCACAGGACCGCTAGTCTTGAGCTTACCAGTTCTTGGGAGACTTTCACACTTTATCAGCATCTATTTCTGCTCTCCAGCTTGCTCTTTTCTGGTGGCTAGATCTTCAACTACACACAAGTATCTGTAGAGTCCATTCATGCAGACTTGCACAGAAGGGATTTTTGTGACAGGCATTTACTTGTTTCCCAAATAACAAAAAAACATTCTGGGAACTGAAAAGATAGTTTGTATTTGAAAGCTATACATTGTCTTACAAACACTAACAGTTCCTAATGGTAAAACTATGCTGCATGGTCAGAGACCCTGACAGCACTGGACTGTAAGAGTGACTGCACTTTTCGGACAGATTGCGGTTGTTGAAACGTGCTACTTCTATCTGGGCAAAGCCAAGAGACTGTTTTCTGTGCTCAAACGTGAATGCATTCAATTTGAGAAGGAAATGTATTTTAAAATACAGTAAATGCTGTAAGTCAAGAATAAATCTGGGGATCTCTTTCCAGAGGAAGAGTGTGAAAGTACAAGGTTAGCTAGTTAGCACTGCACAAAAACATCTTCCAATAAAAGTGCTCCATATTCTGTTTGCTCAGAGGTCAACTTGTAAGCATCCTGAGAAATAACCTTACAGACTACTTAACTTGTAATCCCTCTGTGTTTTTCCTAAGTTTCTGGAAAGTAACGTTCCAATATTCAGAATAAATGCACTTCCTTCACTTTCAAAGCACTCGTACATAGCATGCTCTCTGGGAGCTTGTGATTGGAGTCAAATAGTACAGCCGTGTATCTAGACAAATGCTTGCTAATATGATCTTGTGATGGTTGGCTTTCTAAGAAATAATAGAGCAATGCAGTTATCTGCCTGTTTGAGTGTAATTGCTTTAGGCACTGGCAAAGGTTATCTGCTAAACTGAAGCTGTGTGCATGTTCCCTGGTTTCCTAGTCCATGTTATGAAAGTTGACGGTGTGAAGATTGCAGAAAATGTTAGTGGAAGCAATAGTTCACAATTTCTTTCTTAAATCTGTAAGTTACACGGTGATTTCCACCTGTTTTCTTTTCAGTCTCTAAATAGCTCCGTAAGATATGCTAAAACAAACCCCAAACAAAAGTCTGAGAGCTGTTGCATGCTGCTAACTTATGTTTAAGAAAGTGTCCAGTATTACTAAAAGCTCTGATATTGCATAAAGTAGCTTAGAATTCAGAGGCAGAACTGAGTGTTAACTACAAATATTAGCATCAAAGCACCTGTAATGAAAGCTGCTCCACTTAATTATTTTGAAGTATAAGAGAAAGCTAAAGTAGCACACTGCATTTGCTGAGCAGTAAATCTCTACAGTGGTGAACTTGGTTTAAAGAAATGTAAGTAGGTACAAATATCATTTATTTATATGCTTGTAATAAACAAAAAGAAAACCCTCCTCTCTTTTCAGAAACTTTTTCACTAAAAGGACAAAGGAACTCAAACCTCCTGTCCAAAGCGCTCCTGGTTGGAAGTTGTTTGGAAAAGTCCCACCCAGGGAAAACCTTCCAAAAGATTCCAAAATTATTCAGCAGGTGAGTAAACATCACACAACTCTAGGTACAAAACTTCTATAAAAATAATGCATAGGTATTGCAGTTCTCTGCTGTTACCTGCACATCGTTACTATACAACCATAGAGTGCTCTGGGAAGACTGTTTTGGGGCTTTGTCTAAAGAATAGTAGCTGCTAAGAAGGAGTTTATCTAGTACATTCTTAAGTACATCTCAGTGCTTATAAAAAGGTGATACATGTTCAACAAGTGTTTAAGCTGTTTAGGTCAAAACATCAGAACTGTTATTAATACTTCCTGTAAAATTTTGCCTTATTTAACATGATATGCTACAATTTGTTTAATGGTAAAGTGATTGTGAAATACGCTAGGCTTCCTTTATGACGTTCAGTTCTGAGTTACTTTTGCCTGTTTTGTGCAATAAAAGTGTAGTCACACTTGTCTGTTCAGCTCTTCTTCAAACTAGATATTAATCTAGTAAAATTTATCCTCTTAAAGCATTCTTGGATATTCTAATTCATCTTTCCATAGTCGTCCTTGCCTAGAAGACTTACTATCTGGGTAACTTGTGACAAATTGCTTAGAATTCTGAAACATGTGATCTTGTTTCATTTAGACTTTCACTCAAGGTATTTTTGTTTCAGAATCGTACTGTAAGTTGAACTTGTTTTGGAGTTACTGGAGTACTACAGAAAGGTCATTCTGATTTCTTTCCCCTGATACCAAGTTGCACTTCCGTATACTCATTCCTGTGGAATCTGTCTTTAATTTGATAAAATAATAGTAAACCAGCATAGTCTCTAAAGATTGGTAATGTATCATTAACTTAATGTTAACATGCAATCCTGAAGTTGAAAGTTTTTTGTTGACCTAAGAAATGCAAATGTCCCTTGTCTTGGTGAAAACAGTAACTTGAATCTCTTGAGAGCTGCTTTCTCTTTGTCTCCTTTCTCAAATTCCATATAAGCTGATGTGTTTGGCAGGTGCAAATGGCTGTGAATGAAGCAGTGTTCAGCCATCTTCTAGAAAGAGCTTCATGGCGAAGAGGGCCTTTTGGGAGCAACTAAAGTGAAAAGCAAGAGGTTCTTTTTGAAGGACTTCAATGTAATGGGACTTGTCACACAATGAAGTGCTGCAGGAAAATTATGAGATTGCAGCAAGTGTTATTTACTCTGAAATAAACTGGGTGCTTTTTCAACATTTTCAAATGCAATTTTCCTTATTTAAATGCTTTCTCTTTTTGGGTGAGAGAGGGCAACTGTTTTTTCTTAGTTTACTTGCAGATGAATGCTGTTGGCCTTGTGCTATGAAAATCCTGTGGTAAAAAGCCAGATGTCTCTTCCCTCCTGAGAAATGGAGAGTGTGCACAGTGCTACCAGTCATCTGCTTCCCGTTTTCTAGTAATGAAGATGTTTGTTCTGGAGACCAACTCATAATCTGCAGAAATAATCTTATTTTCTTATCCTGTTGTCCCTTAGTGATGGTTTTTCTTTTAAACTGTAGTGTTCTCATTTTTTTAACTTCTCTGAAGTGGCAGAGAAGCAAATATATTAAAACAATGTATTGTCTTTAAACATGCTTGAGTTGGTCCTAGCCACTAGTCATGTGGTTTGTGTTATAATGGTTGCCAGATTAGGGTCACTATTGGATTTATATAATCTTGAGTAATGTGTCAGTAATAGGTAATATTTTTAGCTTCTAATTTAGCTAAAGCATGCATGGTCTTTAGATAAAGCATCATGAGCTAAGATATGCAGTTATCAAAGGGGGATCTAGATTGACGGTATACTCTGCACAGAGTTAGATCTACAGTACCTGAGAAAATTTGATTCTTAAGTTGAGAGATGACCCTAATGTCTCCATATTTAATGAATGTCAAATGTCTTGCATGTGTGTTTAAAACTTACAGTATAGCTCCTTGTGCATATACACCTTTGAAGAAAAGCTAGTGGTTTCTTTTCCCAAAAATGTTCAAATTTGCTAAGATGGCAATGGGCTAGAATGAATATAGGCACACTTGGTTATTGAAGATCAGTGGAAAATATTATCTTCATCCTTGAATGGCTGACTGAAGTCCTTAGACTAAATTACAGGAGATGAGTGAAAAGAATATAGGCAAGAATGCAGTTATGAGGCCTTTAAGAAGTTGATAGAAATATGATTGAAGCTCTGGAGTGTCTCTACAAAATTCCACATTGACTTTCTAAATTGACTTTCTAAATTGAAGTCAAGGGATCAAGTGTGATCTGAAGCACAAAACTTGCTTCCCCCCCAATTTTGTTAGCCATCTGTGGTGAGAACAATGGCTACTCACTGTTTACCAGCTTTTGTAAAATAAGCTTCAGGTGTAAGACTACGTAGGTAGAATGGGCTTAAGCTGCAGGCAAGCTGCCTGTGGGGGAGTTTATGGTAGTTTATTATTAGCAACAAATCTTGCTGTTCCTGAACAGCTATGGCATTCTGCATGGTTGAACACAAAGTTCTGTGACTTTACTGATACCAGTGGCCAGCTTGGGAGGGTGCAAATAAACCCTTGGTTAAGGAAACTCAATCATGAGTCAGCATCCTTCAGACGAAAAATGAGATCTTAAGAAGCCCTCTTGCCGCAAAAATTAACTCACAACAGGAAAAACTTAATAGAAGGAGGAAGTCTTTTTGGTAAGGGTAATACTTATATCAAAGCTTTATGGCAATATTGTGAAGCTTAAAGGACTTTCCTAGTAGTAAAACAAGAAAAAAGAATGCATCATTGTAGATTTATAGTCAAAAGGGTGGTAGAGCTCCCATGCCCTGTTTCCATCCTGGCTGATGCAAGCCTCCTTTGTTATCTTTGTTTTGCTAAGGATGATGCAGTAAATTGATAATTACATTGAAATGAATGCTCCCAGTCACTATCTATCAACTAGACATTGCTCTATATGCCTCTGCAGAGAAGTCAGGTAGTGATTCTAATATCTTGAATAACTTCCAAGAAAATCTGGAAACTTACCTCGGGATGCTGTTTCAGACATTTTTCAGACAAGGACGCTAGCCAGCTCTGCCTTCAGAGACTGTCTAATGAATATTACTGTAAATAGTTTATTTGCAAGTTTCTTAGCATATGTAGAAGATGATAAATACTTTTGTCGAAAAGCAACCTGCAGGGCTTGCCTGGCTGGGGAGATGGCAGAGTCCCCTGCAGCTGTGCTGCCATCAGCGTGCTTGGGGCGAGATGCTCTAGCTCGAACTGGGTCAGAGGTCGGAAGTTCTTGGCAGCTGCATCTCCCCGCTCGCAGCTGCTGGCACGCTCGGCTCTCCTTGGATTTAGAGCTGCCCAAGCAGGATGTGATTGAGGCCAACTCTTTTGCTGGACATCTCCCTCCTCTGGGCTTCCTTCCTTCACTGTTTTTTAAAAAGGGAAAATGGCAACTCCTTAGGACTGCAAATGTCAAATGCATTTGATGGTTTTAGGAAGTGTGCCTTTTTTCATGAACTGCAGCTAATAAAACTGGCTATTATAAGAAGTATGTGGTCATTAATGATCAGTCTGGTAAATTCTTTTCGGTCTGTACAGGAATCTGCTTTAAATTAGACTGCTGAAATATTTTAATATAGAAGCATTTAAAGCAGAGGCTGACTTGTGGGCTGATGTGTAACATTTTGGTGTGTATTGACTGAAGTGCAAGTTCTGTTTAAAAATGCAAGCTCAATTTCATTTTTTGTGCTTATGGTTAGAGAAAAGAGCTTTTAATTTATGATCAAAATGATTCTGAATATCAAGTCATTAAGTTTGGCTCTTGCTTCTTATTAAAGCAGTCTTGAATACTTTTTATTAATTTGTTTAAAGCAGCATGGTGATTTTTTCCTAATATGCCCGAATTAAAGTAAACTCAAAATATGGAAATACACATTGCAAGATAAAGAAAAGTAAAACATACACCAAATTCACTTTATCAGCAGTTTTAACAAAGTACTGTCAGTGACAGCCTTAAATAAGGGGGGGGAAGCTTCTTTTCTATTTAAATCTGACACACCATGAAAAGCTTGCAGTGATTTAGATATGATTGCTTATTCAGAAGTGAAGTGAAGACATCTTTTCCAAAAGCTGTCACCTTGTGTACGAAATGGAAGGTATTAATTTTTGACAGTCCATTGAATACTAACTCTGATTTTGATGACTGGGTCACTGTCCTACAACTAACCTCTGAAAATATTATTTTTGGGTGGCTCTGAAATCTTAAAAAAAAAAAAAAAAAAAAAAAAAAACCAGTGTCTTCACTTGCATATTTTTCTGATGTCGTTATCTCCAGTCTGAAATCTAATGGAGAAATTGCATTCACTGAATCAGCGCAACTCCCATGGTCTCCCAGGGACAAGAGTTGTCAGAGGTTTCTCTTCAGAGGAACTGATGTGTTTTGAATCAGTTTTCATATGACTCAGACCTTCTAACTTGCAATATTAACACTTCCCTCCAGTCTTCGTTGTTTCAGTTTAACAATGCGTGAAGCTCCTAATGCATAAAAAGTGTATATGGCGTGTTTTTCAACAAATCTAAGGATTTGAATATCTGTAAGAAGTAGGTAAATACGGTGCTAGATGGTTTTTCATAGGAGTGGTTCTTAAGCAGATAGTTATCTAGATAGAGGTCATGTTGGCTCGTCTTGCAGTACTGCTGGAGAGAAGATAAAGGCAAGACCTGCCTGTTTAGCAGATATAGGTAGAAATACGTTGGTAACAAACTACCTTGAAACCAGGACAGACAATACATGGGGATATTGGGTCTTGCAAGGAACGTGTAACACCTGAATAACAATTTGTCTACTAGGAGTGGTGAGAAGGCTGTGATGGTTTTCTTTGTAGACACTTGTAGCAGTCAGATTCTCAAGAAACGTCCTTCATCTTTCCAGAGTCACACATGTAGTCAGTAAAATGCTATGCTAGAGATAAAACAAAGTGTTATGTTGAAGTCTTTC
The DNA here is from genome assembly GCF_047370975.1 of Nipponia nippon. Taxonomy (NCBI): domain Eukaryota; kingdom Metazoa; phylum Chordata; class Aves; order Pelecaniformes; family Threskiornithidae; genus Nipponia; species Nipponia nippon. The sequence goes on from NW_028262347.1 coordinate 108,119,572, forward strand.
AAAGGCATTCCCCAGTGTTTTAGACTTTTGCAATGATTATCTTGTCAGTAAAATGGTAATGAAACTGGTAGGACCTCAGTGAGACAAATGTCTCTCCTTTTATTTGCATAACAGACATAAAATACAGTTCAGCTTCTAGCACCAGGGCTTGCCCCGCGGCTTTGACAAGGAAAACAAGTCAAGGAGAACTCATTATGTCAGTGCTATGTCAGTGGCACAAATGTATCTCCAGGGGAGTACTCCACAGTGAGCATGGGACAAATATTTTGAAAATACTGCAGAGGTGTTGACTCTGCTGATGTGAATTCTTCTGATTGCTGCTGGTTTTTTGTTTTTGTTTTTTTTTTTTTTAAAGTCTTCAAGGTCAACGATGAAGAGTATTGAAGCAAACTTTTTCTTCCTAAAGCTTGAAAAAGAAAGCATAAGCATTGTACATATCTTCTTCATTTCTGTCCTTGAAAGTTGCTGGGTTTGGGGGAAACAAAGAGTATAGAAACAGTCTTGGGGTAATAAAAATGATAGAACTTGTTTTACTTTGATTTGGTGGGACACTAGATTTATTTTCTTTTTTTGGTCTTCTGAATCCTCTTTTTGATGGGATGCCTCCCTCTCTATTGGGCCTTTTAATTTTTTTAGCAAAGGATGACATGGATAAAAATAATAGTGTTTTCTTCTCTTAAGACATGAGCTTTTGCAGGTTAAGCGGACTTACACTGGTGAGCTTGAGGTGCTGCGATAGCAAAATCATCCTCTAGGCAGTCTGTATCAAATTCCAAAAGAATAGGATTTAGCAAAAAGATTCAGGTGGTAAAGATGCTGTCTTTTGTGGACCTTTTTTAAAGTGTGTATGGTTTTTTGGTTTTGTGTGTAGGTTTTTTTGGGTTTTTTTGTTTTTGTTTTTTTTTTTAATATAAGCCTTGTCCTTCTGAGGTTGGTATGGTACTTCAGTAATAAAAGGAAAGAATAGTATGGCAAGGGAGAAGGAAGCCTTTAAAATGCTTTTTATTAGTCTGGGGTATGCATGGTACAAGAACACTGCAGTTACATTCAGAAATAATGTTGAAGGCATGATAAAAAGCTTATTTTCCTTCTTCCAGGTGCTGTAATTCAATGCTTAAAAGCAATGCCTGTGTCTCCACCCCCCCATCTTTAAGCTTGGCTCTTCCATTAGAAAATCAGCTTTGACTTTTGAATGGAAACCACCAGGGCTGTGGTTGTACAGGGTCTCCTGTAGTCGGGCATGCTTTTGCCCGATTGCCTCGCTGCAAAGTGGTGTGAGGGGTTTCATATTGCTGCTTAGAATCTTACTTTTAATTTAAGTGACTGTTTCTCAGAGCCTTACAAATTCATCAGCTCACCAGCGAGGCTGAGGTGTAGTCCACTTTGAGCTTTCAATTTAGAAATACTAATTACAACATGGCAGGGGGGAAGGTGGGGACTTAAAGGCCCGCTTTAAGTCAGTGCGCTATTTAATGATATTTTCTACCCTCTCATGTTAAATAGAAAAACCCAAACACTTAATGTGAAAGTTCTGTTTGAAAGTTACCCTAGTATTTTGTTTCTTACCAAATGCTTATCCAAGTCCAGTTATGTTTCTTTTCCCTTTCTCCACAGTACAAGTACTATTCTTGGGTATTCATTTTAAGCTTTAAAGCTAACTAGCTTATAGGTGAAGATCTCGTTGGGTGTAAGATGCAATCTAACATGAGCTGAATGAAGGCAAGGTCTTCAAGATTCATTTTCAGGGCGAATAGTTTCTGTTTTCTTATGTCAGCCTAAGACAATGTTTTGTTCTTTCATTTTTAGCAATGTATCTTCCAAGGCTAATGTTTAAATAAATGTAACTTTTATGGGTAATGTGGACTAGGGAGAGACAGTATATCAGGGAACGCCTTTTGTCATGCACCTGAGAAGTACCGTGGAAAAAATCTCCCTTCAGGCAAAGGTGCTGATTGTAGAAAATACAGAACTTCAATTAAAACAGAAAAATAGTCCAATAGATGCCTATACACATCTTGCACAAATGGGAGGTATTTGTATGTGTTTTTGTATATTTTGAGGGCTGGAGAAGAAGGAAGAACAGCCACATCTACGTTTCTTCAAACATAGAGTATAAATACTCTACATGTGAATTTACATTTTGGCTTGCATGTTGCTGTATTGTAATGGTCTTTCCTTCATTTATTCACTAAGGCTTTGCTTCTGTTTTTCTCATTAGGATGACAGTTCTGGCAGTCTTGCGTCAATATCTGCTCTCAGTCTATTAAACACAGGGGTATGAAATTTAATATATATTCTTTCTAGTTGTATTCAATGCCATGCATGGGACTATGTAGCGCTCATTAAAATAGAACAAACATCACATTTTCACAGTAGCATGAATATTTTACGGCACTAACCATCAATTCATTAGATACCATTAGTAAAATAAGCACACAAATAAACTTCACACATGAATCTCACTAACAACTTAAAGTGATAGAGTATTATTGTTTATTATTGTTTACATTGCATGTTCTTGAATAGCAGCAAATAGGTAATGCTAGAGCTTGACAGTAATTTACTTTCTATGTTTGCTGTGCCTCCTTGCTTAATGGTAAATGTTGTTAAAAGGCTTAATTTGTAATATTTTTGAGCACCTTGTATTAGCTTTGAAAATTGATATCCTAGAATCTTTTTTTTTTCCCTGTCACTATGTCACATAAGCTATTAACAGTGGCACTTCAGAACTCCAGATGCTTTTAATCACTATTTCCAATATGAAATTGGAAACCTAGAAAAGTGTGGCTATTGAAACTTCTGTTATATGCTGTTACGTCTTCTATTCCCTGTGACTGGTATCCTTCTGAAATTGGTCCAATGCACATGCCTGTTACTTTGAAAACTTTTTATGCAATCCCACACCCTGTGTTAAACAGGAATAGTATAAGTTAGCTTTTTAGTTCTGTGGATCTGTTAACTCTGGCTTTGTGAAACAGAGCAGTAATGTAACTGCTGGTTGATATGTGATGCCTGCAGTTCATGTTACATGGTCCAGCCGCTCTCAGCTCTTCTTTATTGGGCCCAGAAGCCCCTGGCTTGCTGCATGCTTTTTTGTAAACAACAAAAGATGAAACTTGATGCAACTTGTTAAATATCCAGTTGAGGAAAAAATAAAGTAAATGAACAACTGAAGATGGATGGCATTACTTTGGAAGGTTGACCTAGAAACTCTTCAGTGTCTGTTTGGTTGTTCTCTTGACTATGTGAAGATTAGTATTTTTCCCTTCTTCAGTATAAGCTCTTTCTATATCGCCTGTAAGTTAGGAAAGAATGTACTGTTCTGTCTGTCCTGATAGCATCTGGCATTCTTAGTCCTGGGAAAATATCTAGTTTATGACGCACAGAATTTTTCAGTGACATCCACTCTTGCTATAAGCACGTCTTTGTTTTTAATCACCTTGTAACCAGTTCTAGCTCAGCAATTTTAACACTTAACCTGGGGGGGGGGGGGGGGGGACGGACACGACACATGATGACATAGGAGGGAATCCTTATGCATTAGCAGAAATTCTCCTTACATAAATTTTCTATTAGTTTTATTACAGTGACATAGATGGGTGCCTTCCTAAGTGATTCTATTAATGCTTCCATTCTTGGATGATCAACTCTGCTTGAAATGAAGGGAAATAATCTTTCTGATGATATTTCTAGTTAGCTGTACAACATTGTGAAAATAATGATATAGATGTTTTTAGAGGCCCATCTGCTCCACAGAGTCGCCACGTGTGTGTAGAGGGGAGAGAGGTTTAAAACCACTTGCAGAATATATGGCAATCCCTGTTTCCTCAACAGAAACCATGACTGGCTGAATAAAACCTGTTTCAGTATCAGGCTTAGAATTTTGGGAGAGTAAAGCATGTTAAAAGAAACTGTAATACACAGGATGTATGCTTTTTGTTTAATTGGAGTATTGGTATGCCTTGACATCTGCTTTAAATAGAGGCAATCCTTAAGATAGTGAAAGTTAATTCAGTGTTGCCGATCAGGCCACTTTCTCCTCCAGCATACATAAAACATGTAAGCTCTGTGGTGCTTAATCTGTATAATTGGTACTTTCAGGACTGTGAGGACTTTCACAATCCTTGTAATCCAAGGTTTTGATCACTCATTTCCAGGAGTTCAACTTTTGTTGTTGGATCCTAGAGAGATCAAAACTTATCCCAGCAAGATGCATGTTAAATTTTATGGTTAATATTTATTCCTTCAAAGCTCTATAGTTTGGGCAGTGTAGATGCAAGTTTGTCTTCTAAAATTGAATCATTATGCGCACACTTTGTTAAATACTTTATCCCCACAAGCATACCCTACTTAGGGTTAACTAATGCTTTTGGAATGCTGCGATGCAGCTGGTTTTCCTTTCTGTGAGTTAGTTTGCTTAGATGCTGGAAGAAGCAGCTATGGGCAATTACGTGTATGTTACACAGTGCAATCCAGTACTGTTTAGAGATATTTAAAATAGCTCTGAATGCCCTAGCTGTCCTACATGGCTCTTCTGAGGAAGGATGAAAGAAACCAGTTTTTTATGTTTTCCACATAGATATCAAAAAGGTGCAGGCAATAAAGACTTGGGCAGGTTTATTATTTTTCTTTTGTTTAAAAGGCCAGGGTTTATTTGTTGTGTGTGTGGTTTTTTTTTTTTTTTTTTGTAAAGAAGTTACAATTTGGGATAGCTTTATCTTCTTAAGCACAAAGGCAGTTTATAAGCAAAAGACTTTTTTCCCCAGCCCCATTTCTTGTTACCTGTCTGTAGGTTAATAGGTTTATCTATATTTCTGTAGGAATAAATACCGGAACTACAAGTCCTTCCACATATCAAAGTGCTCTTAAATATATTGTCACAGTGTTTTTCAGGAAAAACAAGCCTTTAGCCTCTTAACAGGTTTATTATTGGCAGTAGATGAGAGGATGCAGTTCCAGCCTTAATAAGGACATAACTATTCTTACTTTCTATTAAAGCTGAGATTTATTTTTCTTTATCTATTTTGGGATTGTGAAATGTTCCATATCTTTTAATAAATACCAGATACGCTGCAATAAAGAATTTTTAATAACATTCCCTAAACTACTGAAACCATACATGTGACACTTCCAAAAAAAATTTTTTTTTTTTTTTTTTTTTGCATAAACAGGTCTTACATAGTCTTGAATCTTAGTTGTCAACTGTTCTGTCCTCTGGCATATGCCCTGCATGTTAAGCATTTGACAAGACACTTGACTTTAAATTGTATTTTTACCTTCTTATGGCTCACATCTTTTGAAGTGAAATTCTGTGTCAGCTCAAGCTTTTTATCCCGTGCCAAGAATTTTAGATTCTGCATCAAATGCATGGTTAGGGCTATTGGATTCTTTACATCTAGTCATACAAAATATTCCAGAAAAAATGGGTATTTTAGTTGCACAGACTAGTGAGTTCTGCGCATGTCTGATGGCTCTGGGATCTAATCTTCAAATAATTTTCCTAGAGCACAGGCTTCTTGAGGAAGAAGCATCTTCCATTGGGAAGTTCTGATACTGTGGAATGTATTTCATCTTGGGGAATGTGCAGCCGTAACAGTTCGAGCTTGAAGTTATTTTGGTCTCTGCTTTGACTCTTTCTAGTAACACTTACAGTTTTCCCTCTCTGTGCATGCGTTCTTTTCTTGCAAAACCCAACTGTTCGTAAAGTGTACTTACTTCCAGAAACGCAGTTGGGTGATGAGTTCTGCCTTTTGTGGAAATCCCAGTTGAAGATTTTTTTCTTTTTTCTTTCTCTGTTGCTTTGGAAATAGTATATCAGTTCTTAGCATGTATGATAGCCAGAAGCACTAGCACCAGTCAAATGTGTTGCTTGTAATAAAAGGGTGAGAGTGGCTTCATTTCTAATGTCCATCTTGCAATGCTTTTTTTATTTAACTTGCATACAAATTAGGTATGTAGGAACGTTGAAAAGGTTGGTATTGTTTGAGCTTCCTCATCTCTGACTACTAAATGAACTTGATTTCGTGGCTTCTGTTACAAAGTACTGGAAAGTGTGAAAGTAAATCAGCCTGGATGCTGGCCTCCAGGTGCTACCGCAGGATGCATTCCTAACTTAAGAATATGCTGAGGTAGCCTGAGGTATAAAGCATGGCAGGAGTGCCTATAATGTCTCTATGGTTTTTGGTGGAGTGAAATAATTTTAGGCTTAAGGATATGTATATTCATTCATACAGTGAATGCTGGTTTTCTGATTTTTCTTGTGCTTCTATGAATTACAACAGAACTCTACCAATCCTATATGTCCGGATGTTCAAGATACTTGTTTGAATGTGCCAAATGACGTTGAATGCATATTATCTTAAATCAAAAGTTGTCTTACCCTTCAGGAGAGGAATATGTTCTAGGAAATTTGTGTAACCACTGTTCTGGGCCAGAGACTCTAGAAATATTTAGAACTAAGTTGTATTTAAGAACAGTTGGCTAGTAACTTTTAAGTCATTGTGTTTACAAAGCATTAGGTTTTTAGTGTGAACGTATCTATAAATGATGACAGCCAATGGTTTCTTGCTCTTTTTCTTTACAAGGTGCATGTTTGGGCTTTTCTTGAAGACAGAAAAGCAACAGAGCTTCTCCTCTAGTTGAAATAGTAGGTTGATTGCTACAGATTTGTGCTTGTCTTTCCAGGGTGTGAAAATGAGTTATTTGTTATGCTGCCATGGGGCAGAGTATGATAGAGTGGTTAAGGGCTGGATAGCTGGAAGGATAGCTGAAGCCTTGGGGGGGAGGGTGTGTGTGGAAACTGTTTCAAGAGATACTGAGAATGTTTCAGAACCATTCTTTGGCTTGTTTTGTGCAGGTGCAATCACCTTTCCTCATCAGTTAAACTATTGTTCTGACTCCCACGAACTAGGAAAAGAAAAGGGCAAGAAGTCCAGATTAACTCCTCAGGATCTGAAAAGTACAGTGGCATATAATGCCTATGGCCTTACCACTGTGAACACACCTGATCTCCTCTGATCTCTGAAGCTAAGAGGGTGGGCCTGGTTAGTACTTGGATGGGAAGCCACTTGGGAATACTGGGTGCTGTAGCCTCTGCCTAGCAAGAGTGGAGTCTCCATCCTTGATGATATTAAAAATCTGGCTGAACAAGGCCCTGTGCAACTTGCTGTAGTTGACCTTGCTTTGAGCAGGGAGGCTGGACTAGATGATCTCCAGAGGTCCCTTCCAACCTCAGTGATTCTGTGATAACGTCCTCTTGAGATGAGATTAACATGAATTCACTGAGGTTATACTTTTCAGATCATTTAATGTATTATGCCCAGTGCGGAAGAACAGAATTTTGTTAGAGATCATTAAAGCTTGCTGCTCAACAGCCTCCTTACCCTATCCATTTTAAATGACCTTAGCGCTGGGCAAACACTTTGTGTCTTCTCTGGAAATCTGAGGCTGCATTGTCATGTTTGTAAGAGGTCTTTTCGCATTTAACTTTATGGACTTCACCTGTGTACTGAACTTTTAAGCTATATGATAAAGTTGTCAGCTCTGTTTCTATAATGTTATCAGTGAACACTGAATGTGTAAAGCCCTCTGTTTCTCCCTGGGAGAACTAATGTGTACAAGAAGCTGTGTTTTAGGTGAGAGATTCATTTGGGAGTAGCTTCTAGAGAAGATTGTTATGTTTGATTGGGAAGATACATGACCTAATTAGTAATTGATCAATTTTTTATTTTTGGTGACTTAAACATAAGATATTTTGGTTAATCTGAGGCTGAATTTACTTAAACAATTATTAAAGCAAGAGGTGTACAAGAACAAACTGTCTTTAGCTAAAAAAAAAGCTTGTACAAGTTAGAGGTCACTTGGCTGTGCTTAGGAATAGAGCTGTGTGATCTGTGAAAGTGCATTACTAAAGTACCTTGAATTTGTTCTCTTAAAAAGATGATCTTTCAGCTCTTAGTATTCTGTGTTTGAATTCCAGCATGTGGAAGACTTGCAGAGAAACTAGTATTTAGCCTTCGTGCCTAAGGAGAGTGTGAACCCACAAGCTAACTTGGTTTGGGACTAAGTTGAAAGTCTTCTCACAGATAACCTTTTAAGATTTGCTGGATCATAAGAATGGGTTTCCCAGTAACTTGGCAGTAATTTTTTTATTTACAGAGGCTAAAAAAGAGGGAACATGAGATTTGAGGTTTTCATCTGGCTCTGTCTGGCCTTTTTCCTAAAGACTCTCTCATATTTCTGTTTTGTTGGGTTGCTCTGTGGAAAAAGGAATGGTGTTCGTTCTTCCTCAGAATCTTGTGCGTATTAAAGGCTCTTAAATATTTCTAAGTAGATTGCATGTTTTAACCTCTGAGAAAGAAATGATGTGAAACAGACTTGTAATGATAAGTATTGTTATATTGTTACTGAGTATAGTGGAGGTAATTCTAGATAATGTGGGGCTGATGGTCTTGCGAAATGCTTCAGAAATGCAAAGGGTACCGGATCTTAAGGGTGGCTAGAATCGAAAGGAAAGAAATGGGAAGACACACAAGTTCTTGGTTAGTGGTTTTTGTTTGTTTCTTTGTCAGCTTCACAGATTACTTAAATATACTTGTGCACTAATTAGTTTGGGGAGATTATGCAGATTTCTGAACTGTAACTGATCCTTGGATGCTCAGTAGCAATATTGAACTAGAATAGATCAAAGATTAAGTTGATACAAGAACCTACTTTCTCATTCATCTTTACTTAGCAGACCTGGAACGCTGCACTGTCTTACTATAAACAACTTCAACTTGTAGTGTTAGCTCCTTGCTGTCGTAAATTATTTAATATGATATATTTTAACATTAGTTAATAAGTGTTAAACAAGTAATATTAGAAGTGAGGCTGAAAGTTGAAATTTAATTTTTATCAATAATGTTGTTTAGGAATATGAAGCACGGACAGGAAGAATGTATAAACCTCCACCCCCATCAGCAAGACGTAAAAATATTGAATTTGAACCCCTTTCAACTACTGCTTTGATTCTGGAGGATCGACCGGCGTAAGTATGATGCTGCTGTGGAACTAACGATGACTGAGTTTGTTAGATATGCTTCTGATGAGCTAAATTTCACAAGTCTTACACGAAAGTATCATTGGATTATTCCATCCCAGATAATAGCCTAGCAAGTACCTCCAGAAGAACCTTGTAAGTATATTATAGTCTATATGAGGAATTCTTTCTCACTGTAATGGGGCCACCAGTCTGTTCTCTACTGCATATCACAGCTGCCTGTGGCAGTGTCGTGGGGATCCTTAATCAGGAAAATTCCTGAAGACTTTTATGGATTTCTTCCCTGCCATCTCAGTGTGCACTCCCTTCTTCTTCCCCAATTCTGGAAACTTAATTTCCTAGACCAGTTGGGAAGACTTAACAGTGGCAGTTGTTACTTCAGCAAACCTGGGTTTGGCTTATGAGAAGAGTCTTTTTAGAAAAAAAGAAAAAGTATTAGGTAGGTAACAGCAGGAGTGGGAAGAATTGCCTTTGAAACACAAGAAATACCGTCCTGTCACAAATGCTGAATGCTCATTTTGTATCTGGCAACTACAGTTAAATGCTTTGTTGGTACCAAGATGATAGTGTTCACTGATACTGTTCCTTGCCCTTGTTCCAGTTATGTTTTCATGGCTCCTTAAAACTACAGCTGAAGGCAAGGAAACAGCAGTTAAAGATGCAACAAAAACTGCATTAAGTACAAATAAGAATAGTAATGAAAAATGGGCAATAAATCGGTATTTTCAGCTCTACAGTCTTCAGCAATATGAAGGAAAGAGGAGGGCCTGCTGACTAGGAACACATGCTGTGAGGAAAGCTAATGGAGCAAAGCTTTCAAATTGCACCTTGAGAAAGCTTGTGATGGCACTGTTAAATGTTTGCTCTAATCAGTTCCAATTAGGAAATGGAAAATAGAACATACAGTGTTTCCTTCAATATTCTCTCTAGTGGTATATAAGCTCATTCAGTGCTAAGACAGAAATATCCTGAATGGAGGTATGGATTGCTATCATTATTTTTTTGTAAATGCATTATTTCTTTTACTGTGTGGTGGAGAGTAAGATATGCAGTAACTGGTTTGCTGATGCTTTTCTGTACTTTCAAAATATCACAATTCACAAACTAACATAAGCATGGTTTTACAAATGACGTTTCCACTTGCTTCAAATTGGAGTGCCATCCCAAGTGTATAATGTGTTGCTATAATCTCATCCTTGAAGATATATTCAGCTCTGACTTTCATTGGAAATATACAAGCATAAAAGATGACTTTATTAATAAGAGGAGATGGAAAACCTTTTTTTTTTTTTTTTTTTTAATATTAACATGACAAAACTGTCTTCTGTTTATTTTGAACCAAAGTAGACTAGAGATTGGGTGAGAGACTGAAACCAAACATTGTGTTCTGATTTGTTTTGGAATGAGTCTGCTTGGTCGAAAGGAAGTGTGTGTTTGGCAATTAGGGGATCACTATGCAGCCAAAAACCAAACATATTTTAAGCTGGTGAACTTATAGCACTGCAGCAAGCTTCTTTAGCTTTAGCTCTGACATGAATGGGGATCTATCCTTTCTTCCTTTGGTAAACGTGTCATCTTTTGTGGGAGTTTTAAAGGGCTAAATATAATGAATAAAACCCTTTACCTTTTATTGAAAATATGTCATCATAGATTTCATATGAACAAATGGAGTATTGATATGCAGGTATATTTCATGATTAAAATATGCATGTGCAGAAATGCATTGGAATAAATAACTATATGGAATATCAATATTTCCCTTTTGTCATTTCATGCAAACTTCATTTGAGCATCATTCCAGATGTTCAGCAGATCTAATAACCCTGCTTTGGGGGAAGCTATAGGAGAAGCAGTAAACATCTGGTAGTTCTCTACTGCTGTTACTGAAACACTGGTAGTGTGACAACCCCAAAGCTCACCTTAGAGAGAAGCCAAATTAAAACCTGTTTTGAAATGGTTCAGAAAGTCATTTGTGTGTATTGAATTCAGGAACAACTTGTTTTCAGAAATCTTCCTGCCAAATCAGTGGAGGAGGCTTTACGTCACCGACAAGAATATGATGAGATGGTGGCAGAGGCAAAAAAACGAGGTATGTTAACTGCCAATAATCACTATAATTCTTTTTAACTGTGCAGCAAAAATAAAGTAATTTTTGGCTTGTAGGCTAGTAGGTGCAGTAAAGAACAACCTTGCGTAATACCTAGGTTATTCTCTGGTACATATGTGCACACAGTTTAAAACAGAATTCAATTATCAAATCATTCTCTTATTCCACCACAGTGAATGTAACTATGTTCAGAAAGTCTGTTTAACCTTTTCTTTAATTTTCAAGTAGCAACTTGATGATTTTTTTTTTTTTTTAAACTACTTGTGTAATGTGATCAGCTAGAGACTTTCTGGGTAGTTGGACTCTCTTTTTTTCAAGCTGTGTTGCTGCAGTTGCCACTGAGAGCCAAAGTATAATAAAGCTGACTGCTTAAAGATCTGTTTTTTCAGGGATTTGAGAACAATTCCAGTGTGAAGACAGATGAGAGCTTTGGGGTTTTTCCAACCAGCTGTACCTGTGCGAATCTTCCTACTCCCACTAGATCTGTTTTTTAAATTAAACATATCTGTAGCATCTGGTACTGTGTCAATCTATGAATAATTGTTGAAAGGACTTATGTAGTCTCGTGCTTAGTATTCAGGGAATAAGCTATTTTAAGAATCTGTGCTGCATGTTTTATTTGGGCTGTTGTCAGAGATATAAGCTTCTGAACTGATTGAGCCTCTATGGATCTGTGGCAGCTTACTCTGAAAGATGTGATAAGAAATCCAAGGCATTGGACAACTCATTTCACTGTTCTTGTGGTGTGCATCTTGTAAGGTCTGATTTGTGGTCCGTGTTCTCTAACTGCATCTTTGGAGGGTCAGCCATGTGTGGTGTTTTAGTATGTGTGCCCTAGTATTCATTAAATTAACTATTGCTACACGCACAAAGCTTCAGTAAAAACTTAATGAAGGTGGTCAGCCATATCAGTTTATCAGGGATGGCATGTTTAGTCTGTTGGTGTGTCTAATGCATGCATAAATAAAAATGTCTTGCAATTTCACAGTGGTTCTTAGTGGTGTCAAGATAGCATTGTTCTGTCCTTCTTTTAGCCTTTTTACTAATAGGGATCTACAAATAATCCTTTTTTAACAGAAGGCAGAATATTCTTCTCTTGTTCAGCATTGTGGTCCTCTTTCCAGAAAAGGAAATACATAATCCTTCTAGGTGGAAGTTTCAGTAAAATTTGAATAATTTTAAAATGGATGCAGAATTGCACTTTTGAATAAAATTTTATCTATAATTATTGCTGATTAGTCTAAATAATAAGTAAGGTTTAGATAGAATGTGGTGTGAAATTCATTACAAGAAAAACAGTGCTGATGATGTGCTTGCTTTTTAGTTATTCTGTGTACTGCAGAAGAGTGCTACGAGTTTTCTAGCCAGATTTTTGCTTGTCTAAATCACTGTGTATTTGAGTAACTTAAAGACAGCTTAAATTAAAAAATTTCCTGAGAAATACACCTACAATCAACAGAAATAGTACCAGCTAGCTCATGCGCAACTGTAATTTACCCCTGGTATCTTTTAGTCATCTAAATAATTAGATAATAGCTGAATTATTTACCTAATAATTTATATACACTAATACAAAATTATTAACATGTTATTTCTAACAGAAATTAAAGAAGCACATAAAAGGAAAAAAATAATGAGAGACCGTTTCAAGCAAGAAGAGAATATTGCTAGTGCTATGGTGATTTGGGTCAATGAAATACTACCTAACTGGGAAGGCATGTAAGTAAAGTTCTGTTGTGTAAATGAGGCAAGGCTGGCTTGTTTCTCCTCTGGAAACAGACGAACCACATACTTTATTTTCCTTTTCTTTTCTGTTTTGTCAAGAAGTCAGTTGTTGTTGCCATGATATAGTGAAAGGTCATTACAGAGCAACATGAAATGTGTGTTCTGGGAGCTTAATGTTTTGTTTTTTTTTTTTAATGGGGCTTTAGCATAAGCAGAGATCCTTGAATATTGATTTGGGAAATAGTATGTTATTTTGCTTGTAAGTTAGCCAATGATTTTAGAAGACAAGATGTGCAATATATGCCTTTTGGTTTTGTTGGTTTTTTTGGTTGTTTTTTTTTTTTTCTTCTTGCTTCCCTATCCTAGGCGTGCTACGCGAAGGGTTCGAGAGCTGTGGTGGCAGGGATTACCCCCAAGTGTACGTGGGAAGGTTTGGAGTCTAGCTGTGGGAAACGAATTAAATATCACTCCTGGTATGCCTTAACAGATCACGTTTTAATGTCAAATTAACTTGGTTATTTTCAAAGAAAATTTTAAACTTTTGTTAAAAAAATATTTGCTTTTTGAAAAACTGTATTTCACCACCTTAGGAATAGGTATTTTTTTACAATTAGACATCATAGCCTGGTAAATTATGGAAACAAGGCTGAAAAACTGCTTACAAAAACATTTTAGTCTTATAAGAGTTAAGGTTGCGCTCGCCCCCAAAAAATTATTTTTCTGTTTAAAATTGAGAATTTGTAGCTTTGCTTTTTTAAGGGGGTGGGAAGGGGAATTGCTTTATTTCATAACTAATGATTTTGATGACCTCGGAAGTGTTGTAACTCATTCACAAAAATAAAAATCTGAATTATTTAAGACATGATTTCCCTCTCGTAATTTGCACATTCACCGCAGAAGAAAGCATAATACAGTGCACACCATAAAACTGTGTATAGTGGTACTCCGGTGGTTAGTGGTAACCATCTGGTAGATTCTGCCCCCGCCCCCAGTGGTTACAATGAAACCAAGAAACAAAACCAAAGCCAGGAATACTTAGTGTGCTTTTGTTTTGGATGGGTACTTTTCTTACTTATCTCTTCCTTTTTTTGTTGTTGGTTTTGTTTTGTTTCCTTGCAGAACTTTATGAAATCTTCTTGTCGAGAGCTAAGGAACGATGGAAAAGCTTCAGTGAGACAAGTTCTGAGAATGACATAGAAGGTGAGATCTCCCGAATGCTAGACAGCCTCCTATTCTCCTTTACAAACCCAGAAAGTCTCACAAGTTCAGCTGCAATTGCAATATTAGGAATACTTGTTAAAAGTGCTCTGAGTCATTCCCTACTTAAATGTTTGCTTTCTTATAACAAGTCAGTGAGGGGCTTAACAGTATTTACTATACCAGTAAAAGCCGTGTATTGCATGTGCTAGTTCACTTTCAAATGAATGTGTTTTCCTCTGAATTCCTGAAATACCAGGACTAAGCTCTCATGAAAATTTTAGGTGAAATACAAAAAGAAGAAATGGGAAACTAAATTACAGTATGTGCTGTTGCTTAGCTCTGCTTAGATGGTTCTTATGTTGGTATCCCTTCCACAACTTTGGGAAAGAAGAATATTATTCTCTGTCTTTTGATTGTGGAACTGAAAGGTGAAGAATATGTAACATATTACACATTTTGGATCCCACTTGGGTTTCCTTGGTTGCCCGGATGGCCTTTCCTCCCTAATCTATGAAGTGGGGATGTTAGCACACTTGTATGTATAGTGGAGTTTTATCACATTGCTGTCTCCTGTGGCTATTCTCCCTGTTAAAAATAGCATCAATTATGTTTTTAATGGTGGATATATTCTTGTTATTAACTCCGTGTGCTGTTAACAGTTACTTTTTTAAATGCTGTCTTATGTGATACGGTCAGTACCAGCTGCTGTGAAATAACTATTTTTTTGAATTGGTCTCTTTTTTGGGAAAGAAAATGCCATTGTAATGCAAGAAGTACTTTTTTTGTTTGCACTTGCCATAGCCTATCCTGACTAATTGGCTACTTTGACTGTAAATTATTCGGGTCTGCTTTAGGCTACCTCTGCGACTCATCTGAAACTTGTATAAAAAAAAATGTGTGTGTACGGGACTGCAAATATGCTTATCCCTGGAAAACATGTTTGCAATGCCCCTTGGTTTGTGGGGGGGTGGTTGGTTTGTTCTTTTGTTGTGAGGGTGTGGGCTCAGTTTGGGGAAGGCTTAGGTAATTTGTTTATTTTGGACAGGTAGTAGTTCTGGTTGGGAACGAAAGGGGGAAGGGTCCAGTTTGATTGTGTCAGATGTTCTGGGAAATGTAGTAATAAGGGAGAACTTAGAGTAACAGGATTTTCATCTCTGGTTCAAAAGCAACCAAGCCAGCCCACTGTGCTTATTACTATTCTTTGGTAGCAAAGCCTGGAAGATCCATTATTTTAGCCTCATTTAACATTCGAGTAGTTCTGAAGGTTTTTCCTGTTCAAATATCTTTAACACTTTATTTTGGCAGATAAAGATTAAAGCATGAAGAGTATCTTTTTGTGTCTTGAAGACAAGACATTCATCAAAAGATGTATCTGTCACATCTGTTCAAAAGACCCCCAGTGACTCCTCTTTTGGAGTTGAACCGAATTTCTTGTATAAATCCATAGTTTCTTATACCGTAGATTATAATCTTCCTTGGGAATACTCTAAATGGATACTGTCGCAAATGAAATTATCCCAAATTAACCAATACCAGTTCCTTTTGAGAGAGAAAGGAGGGATTAAGCAACAGTTGTTGAAATTTTTATTTTAGATCGTGCATGTTCTTTCTCTGTAACTGCCTTCTTTCTCCTAAATTCCCTTAACACAGCCTGCAGCAGTCCCACTCACTCCTGAATGCAACTATCTTAGTTTTAGGAGGGCTGGAAGAAAATGCTGCTTTCAGAGATGCTTCAGCAGATCAGGTTGTGTTTAGCCTGTTTGTCAAATTCTGCAATTTTCCACTTCCCAGAAGGCTCTTGACTGGTTTAAGCCCGCTGAAAGAGCCTTTTCCCCAAGTGCCATGTGTATTTTTCTCCTAGAGGACAGGGTAGAGAGAACTCAAGGGCCAGCTGAATTTCTTCTGGAGGTTCTTGAGTGAATGCTGCTTTTTTTCCTGCCATTTGAGGAATGCCACTCCTAAGGATGCAAAAAAAAATCCGAGTCAAATGAGAGCTAATGAGGCTCAGAAGTAATGTAACTTCTGCAGATCATAACTGTGCGGTCAATTCTAGAAACTTCAGTGGAGTGTCTCTGTATATTTTAGTCACCTTCAGTAAAAATGGGACATGAGAAAAGCATGACTTCAAAAGTAACATGCTTGACTTTGCCAGTGAAGAAGTGCTGGCTTGTTGTGTTAATGATGTAATTCATCTTTTTCTTTTAGTGTACAGAGTATATTTCAATGCTGCTGGTTGAAATGAGCTACCAAATGAGCACATTAGGAATGAAAAATTTGACAAATGAGATCCCACTGGATCACTGGATCTCACTCTGTGCTCTTGCACAGGCTCGGTAACTGAAGTCACAGTAGAAGATAAGAAAGAAAACAGGGTTTTGAGGACTGGGCTGGGCAAAGTTCAAATTCTAGTGAATGCAGGGCCAGTCTGGGCCTAGCCAGAGTGTTTTACAGAAGTAAAAGGTAACCTGTTGGTTTTAAGTTTTAATGGTGTAAAGGTGTATGACTTGAAAAAGAATGAGTAGACAGGTAATAATTACTGATCGTTTCCCTCACTTTTTGGAGTTGATGGCATATATCAGGTATCAATGGGCAGTTTTAGCTCTTGAAGTATAGCACTGTAGAAGCGCACTCCAAGAATTAGAACGAGGTAACTTTTCTTCCTTAGATCCTAAAAGTCTTTATGTGCCTATGGCAGTTTTATTCTGAAGTCTGTAGAATTTATCTATCAGCTTTAATAAGTGTTGGCTTTGGTTGCAGATGCAGGTGCATCTGTTGCTGATCGTGAGGCCAGTCTGGAGCTAATTAAGTTGGATATATCACGCACATTTCCATCCCTGTATATTTTCCAGAAGGTGAGATTTCTGTAACTTTAGTTATGACAACTTTAAACTTCTGAATAGTTAAGAAAAGAAACCTAGCTGGCTGAATATGGAAGAGTTTTTGGAAGTTGTTTGTCTCAAACAACAAAAGTAAAATTAGTTCTTTGCTACATACAACAGTAGAGTCATCTTCTTTATTTTTTTTTTTTTTCTTTTTTAAAATCAGAATAAAGTAGGGACACTTAATGATGGGCTGTAAGGCTTTTTCTCCTGGAAAAATTGCATGTGGTTTCTATTATTGTTTATGAAATTACATACAAAAATGAGAATATTCTCACTGCTTCTGCAGAAGTCTTGATGTGTTTTAGTACACGTTTTCAGGCTTTATGATTTTTATATAGATACAACATATGCATACACATGTATATAAAATAGCATGCACTACTGTAATACAGTAACTTGTGTTACTAAGAATTAAAACATCCACTGTCTCTGAAAAGGAAAAACCAACCCTGGATGTGTACCAGATATCTTCATTTTCCCTTATGTACTGATTTCCACTGAATTCTTTCATAGGATTATTGATCTGTTACTTTTCCTTTAACATCTCAAAAGCATACATGGTAATGCTTAGAGTAAAAACTGGTATTATTCTAGATGTGAACAAAGGAATAATTCACTGGCTCACTTGCATCTTAAAATACTGGCTTGTTACGTTTCTGTGTGTATAAAGTGATTTTGAAAAAAAAAAACTTTTTTTTTTTTCTTTTCCCCTCTTCCCTGCCCTTGTATTAAGGGTGGTCCTTATCATGATCTCCTGCATAGTGTTTTAGGAGCATATACATGTTACAGACCGGATGTGGGATATGTAAGTATTTGCTGTAAAATGTTTATAACATGGCGAATAAGCTTAAGATGTCATCTATTAGAGTGTATTAAATAAGCAGGTTATCTAAACTTCATGCTACTAGCACTTAAAAAAAAATTAATTCAACTTTAGCACTTATTCATTTCATAGCAGTTACAATATGGTAATTCTTAGAGATAAATAGCTAAAAATGTACTGAATGTCAAGGATGAGTATACTATCTGGCTTGCATGGAAAAATTTAAATGGATGTGTTCACAAGGCATTACAGTTTTGACAGACCCATGGTATCTACAGAAAAAAACAAAACGCTAGCGGACTTCCAGTGGGTCTGTTCTGTCCTAGTGTTGCCCCTACTGCTGCCATTTCCATAGTGATACTCTGTTTCACTACTGCACGTCCTAAAGTCCAGAAACTCCTTATTCGTGTCTTGATGTCAAAGATTAATTGCTCCATCTGAGTTCAGTGAAGATAAGATTGTTTGCAGCAAACATTACTGTGTTTTTAAAAAAAAAAAAAAAAAAAAATCCAAACCCCCATAAAAAACTGCCAAAAAACCCGCAAACAAACCAGCTAAACCTAACATCTCTCTGAATGATGTCAGCTTAGAGAAGCAGTTAAATAACAAACGGATGCTTTTTTCTTCTTTTTCTTTGTTCCTGGCGGTAGCTAGGAACACCTTTCACAAGTTCTAATCGCTTCTGGGCTAAAAAGCACTTGAAGAGTTTTAAGTCTAATCCATGCAACAAAGCATTATATAGGGCAGGGTGTGTTTTCCTCTGTAAATCAGACATGTTTGGGACTCTGCATCAATATCTAGTTGTTTTTTTCACGTTCAAATGTTTTTAGCCCTGAACTCTGTCATCTGTGACCTCATTTTTGGAGACCCTCCCATACTCTTTGAGTGAGATTACAAACTCTGCAGGTTCTGAGACTGCTTGTTCCCAGGGTGGAGTTTTAAAAGGCAAATAAGTAATTTTTCATGGTTAGGTCTTCTCTTTTTCGTTAGGAACACAGCTAGCCTGGATATTGCTGATCAGAGATTTTTTTTTTTTTTAAATGTTAATATGGCAGTAAATTTAATGTAATCTTATTTCCACACCCATCTGTCCCACAAAAATGGAAAGCTGCGGGACTGGTTTTGATGCATATCAATACTTTTTTTCCCTAGTTGGTTAAAATACTGAGTGCATTTTTTTAAATGAGGAGGAGGCAGCATAAATGCCTAGAAACCGCAGAATAATCATCTTTGCAGTTGAAATTGGTAAAATTATTTTTTTATAATATGAGTATTCAGTATTTTTTGTAATAATGAGTATTCAGATCATCAGTTAACAACTACAAGAATAATGCTTTTCACTTTTATTGCAGACTAAAGTGTTTTTGAGAGAGTAATCATGGAAAAATATAAACTCGCATTGTTGCTAACCACTTAAAAGTAATTTTATGTATGTGAAAAAATACTGTCTGGCAAGTGGAAAGATACGTATTGACTGTTCTGTAATGGAATTTTGTCTCAATTCCAACATATCTGACTGGGTCTAAACTGTCCCATATGTGAGGTTTTTCCTCCATGTCTGCTTTTCCCATAGCTTAACAATGAACTTAAGGCCAAATTTTGTCTCTTATGAGCTCTGCGTCCAGCCTGTGTGGTTTTAACTTTCTTGCATTCCAAGTCCCAAGGTCTGGTGATCATGAGACCTCCCAGAATTTCCACCAAGCACCTAAAACCGGCGTCTGAAGAAAGATTGTGTGTCCTGCTGAAATCAAATTGACTGCATGCATAAAAATTATTTATCCATGTTGTTTCTGTTCATCTGGAAATGTTATGCAATGGTATTTGATATATTGCAGACTGTAAATATTTGCATTTCCAAAGATATAAGATGTACTGAACCTACTCACCTATATTTGCCCGATGCTTTTCCCACTTGAAGGTACAAGGGATGTCCTTCATTGCTGCTGTGCTCATTCTCAATCTGGAGGAGGCAGATGCTTTCATTGCCTTTGCTAACCTTCTAAACAAGCCATGCCAGCTGGCCTTTTTCCGTGTGGATCACAGCATGGTATGCACAGTTTTCTGGTTTTGAACCATAACATTCTTTTGACTCGAAGTGTAGCTGATTTTATTGATGACTTCCTTTTGTCCTGTTGATTAATGGAAAACTTTAACCTCTGGTTACAAAACTGAGAATACTAGATACTAATCCATAGAACACATCCTACTGTTTTGATTTTTCCTCTAGAAACACTTAATCATTGTACTTATCCTAAGAAGTCACATTGTGCTATGTTGACATCCTCAATGCTTGGTGGGGTTTGTGTTATTTTACAACTAAACATTCTTTTGATGACTGCTTATGAGGTGTTCTGCTATCTCTACAGATGCTGAAATACTTTGCAGCCTTTGAAGTATTCTTTGAAGAAAATCTTCCCAAATTGTTTCTTCATTTCAAATCATACAGTCTCACTCCAGACATATATTTGATAGACTGGTGAGTTCAGAGAACATAGCAAACCTGACCTTACAACTGTTGGAACACTTTCCATTTTGCTGTAGGTTTTTCAGCAATAGAAATACAAGATTAAAAAAAGTATTCAGTAGGTGTTTGTGTACATCAGCTTCCTAGGTCTTGTGAAATCGTGGCAAACTGCTTTGTGCAATCACAGTTCCTCTGGCAGGATTCAAATTTTATGAACTGGGATTCAGAGTGACATCTATTCACATAGAAATAGTTTTCTTGTTGCTGCAGGTAAGAGTCAGCTATGTGTAACATAACATAAATAGGGGAGAGGAGGCTACTACACCGTAGTTGTATTATGACTGATTTTAAGAGACTTGATGGAATGAACGTAATCAGCTACAGAAGAAATACAGGAATATAGCCTTCAAAGCAGAAGGAGGATGAAATTTAGGACCTGGTTTGGGAAGGGATGAACTTGGAAATAGAGTGAACATTTTGAAGTAATGAATGTTCTAAAGCAGAAACTACCAAACTACGTTATGTTCTTGTAATGGAAGGCAGTAATGCAAGTGCCCTTGAAGTGTGTATAGTGCTGCCCAATACAGAATGTCTGTTCGTAAGTGTGTGTGGATAGGCATGTGCTTCATATAGGATTATTATATGGTTAGAAGTTTCTAATAGAGTAAATTGAATTGGGTAGAATTAAATAATATAAAAATGTCATGTCATCTGAGTACTTGGGAATGAAGAACTTCAGCTATAAGATGCAGCTTATCAGTAAGCCGTAAGTCTCAGCAGGAGCAGGTCATACAATAGCAGCATTGAGTCAGGAGCGTGCTGCAGTCCTTAGAGTTTAGGAGAGGTATATATGTTGCGGAAATAGTGCTGCTGTACAAAGTACTAGAATATTCTGCTTCCAATTACCTGTGAGAAATGAAGATTGTTAATTCCTGCACATGTTCCAAGGATAGCCTTCAGTAGAGAGCTCCTCTTATAAAGGGAGAGTAGAAGAGGTTGTGGTAGTCTGCAGGAAGGAGTGTTCGTGAAGCACTTCCCGATAGGAATAATGGGGAAACAGAGAACACTGTGCTTTGTATCAAAGGAACCACTACAAATTTATGGGAGGGGTTCTACAATATGGTACATACAGCAGACTGAACTCTCTGCCCATGTATAATGAATGCTTTGTAAAAATAAACTTTGCAATAAGAAATGCAAGTGGAGTCTTCCCAATAAGAATAGAACAGCGACTGTCTTTAGATTTTGGCGATTTTTAACATGAATAGAAATTGAAAGGGTATCACAGCAGTGTAGTTATTGAAATCTCATTAGTACATTAGTGGGATATAGCCTTCTATTGAGATAACTTGTGGCTTTAGATTTAGTTTAGAAAACAAATGATGAACAGAGCTGTTAAACTGTATGGCTTAAAGAATGGGAGAGAAGGGTTACGTTCTTATTTGTATTATACGCTGAGTGTAAAGATGTTTGTAACTTCTCTAGCCAGAGCTTCGTAAAGGAGGTGGCTTTCAAATGGAGGATTTCCTGTAGCACGAAAAGAGATGGGTTTTAGAGTAGTTCTGACTTTAAAAACTGGAGACCTGTGGATCTTTGAAATACAGAAAAAATAAGAACACATGAAATAATTTGTCATCTGCTCACTCTCAGCTAATGTAACTGAGATTTAAAGGAGGTTGTATTTTCGTCTTTCTGTAATAGGTTAAAGTTATAACTGTGCCTTTTTTTTCCTCAATTGTAGGATTTTTACACTCTACAGCAAGTCATTACCACTTGATCTGGCCTGTCGTGTCTGGGACGTTTTCTGTAGAGATGGAGAAGAATTTTTGTTCAGGACAGGGTTAGGAATCCTTCGGTTATATGAAGATATTCTCCTACAGATGGACTTTATTCATATAGCACAGTTTCTAACAAAGCTTCCAGAAGACATTACATCAGAAAAGCTTTTTAGCTGTATTGCAGCTATTCAGATGCAGAATAGTAACAAAAAATGGGCACAGGTGAGTTTCTTGGAGAGGTGTGTGTGTGTGTATATATATATATATATATATATATATATATATATATGTATATATATATATATAATGTATCTCAAAACAGACATGTCAGCACATGAGTATATGGGGCACTTAATGACTACTTTACGCTGCATGTCTGACTTCTGAGCAATGGGCGCTTCCTTTCTTGTGTCTCATTCTAGAAATTAATCTCCATGCTAATATTGTGGTGGTTAATACTGATCTTTTTTAGAAGACTGGCTTTTTTATATTCATTAAATAATTTACTTTTCCAGGTGTTTGCCTCACTGATGAAGGACAACAAAGAAGGGGACAAGAACCATAGCCCAGCACTGAAAAGCTAATCGTTGTAATGTTGAGGTCAATTGAAAATGGAAAACCACTTGATGACAAAGAAGTTTTCACATCACTTCTATGTGGAGAAGCACTATAGCAAATGTGAAAATGAGATGGAAAACCGTCACAGCTCTCAGTGGAGTAATGAACTGATGAAATCTTCACCCTTTTTGCCAGTATTAGCTTTTTGTCATGGGAAGATTTGTTTTCACACAGAATACTAAAACCTATAAAACTGAGAAGCGGGGGAGTTCATATTTAATACTTCAAACGAATCAGCTCAATGCAATAAACATTTGTAATAACTTCTGTTGGTACTTTAAAAAAATTTTGAGGCATAACTTTTTTTACAAATACCACAAAGGCACTTTTTGGGGGGGATGAGGGAAATGCTAAATCTTAAGGCCCCAAAACTGCTATCCAAACCAAATGCTTTGGTACAAATATTACCTCCAAAATTAACCATTTGAAAGTATTGAGGACCAAATAAGGTTGTTTGGTATGTTTATGTGCAAGATGGTTAAAATTTGGGAAGGGGTATTGTCTTATTTACTTGGGGTTTTTTGAGTTGCAGCTTCATTCTTCAGTCTGGGCAAATGTGATTAACTCAGGAACTGTGGAAGTATTGTGCCCAAACCTGTTAGAGCAAAAATAATCTGAATTTTAAACAGTGGTTAAGATCAGGGCTATTATTTTCAGAGTGTAGAGCTTTCAAAGCAAGTGGCGTTAAGCATTTGTTTTGGTGTATTGGTTGTGCAGCTTATTAAAAATGGAGTGGGTATTCTGTGAAAGGGTTTTGCCACCAGAAGTTTTGTTTTGTTGAGCCATTTCCAACTAAGAAATACTTGTATGTAACGGTGAACACTAAAAACTGACAAAGCTATCTGCAAACTTTGCGTCGTCAAAGGAGCAGCCGCTTTTAACACTTCAGAATAATGCAGACATGGAATCGTTTTTGAAACTATCTTTTATTAGTGTGCAATACTGAAATCCAAAAAGTATCTGGTTTTAGTGATACTTAATTCTTTAACATCTTTTAACTGTGAGACATAGGGTCATACTGTATGTGTCACGGCAGATATTTTCAACCATTTCCTATTCTCGAAGATGCTGTACAACAACTTGTGATTGTAGGGGATGGAAGTTTAAAATGGATAGCACTGCAGGTGAGGAACACTTGCACTCTCTTGGTCCATTTTTGCTAATATTTAATGTAAATAAATTCCTTACATGTGGGTTTTTGTAACTGGTCCCTCTGTGGAAATCAAGTCAAAATTACCATTATGTATTTTTAAGTGCAGGAGGCTTCCAGTTGTCTGGTGTTTAAAAGCAGAGTCTACATAATTGGGGTAAAGATTTAGTGTGGTGTAACTTACGTTGCTATCTGGTTTAAAAATGACATATATACTACTCATAACATTACAATTTGAAATTTAAATGTCAGATTTTTCTTAACTTATGTATTCACTACTTAAATTGGATCCAATTTGTCTTATATTTTTGTGTTATCTTGTACAGTTTTCTTACTTTTCAGCTATAAATCTGTATATAACTGTAAATAGAAGGATCAAGCCTTCCTTTAAGACCACTAGGTAACAGCTCCTGTGTAAATAAAACTTATAGCAGATGTGCGGCGTGGTTCTTTTCTATTCCTCCGTCGCTTCCTGCGAAGGAGGGCAAGGGAGTGCCTCACGGATGGTGCTGTGCTGATGAAAACTGGGCCGGTTCCTGCACCGAGTACCCACGCTTCGGTTGCGCCCATTTCTTGCCTCCCTGAGGAGCTGAGGTGAAGGGCAGCGTCGTACGCTTGCAGCTCAGCTTTCCTCTTTCTGAGGCTCGGGGGGATGAGCTCGGAGGCGGATGCTCTGCTCCCGGAGGGCGCGTTGTGGTGCGGGGCGGAGGGTGGAGCGTTGAATTAAAAGCTGTATTCATTTACGGAGTGGGAGCAGCTGCCCCCCGGAGCGGCCGCCCCTGTCCCTCACAACGGTGCCGCCAGGGGCCGCTGTGCCTGCGGCCGGGCGGGGCGGGGCGGGGCGGGGGCGGGCTCGGCTCCACCCCGCCCCCAGCCGCCGCTTCCGCTGCCCGTCACCGGCACAGCACGCGCGCCCGGCCGCCGCCATGAAGCCGGTAGAGTACTGCGGGGGGGGGGGCGGCGGGGCTGGGCGGGACGGGGCAGCGGAGCCTGGGCCTCTGCCGACCCCTGTGCCGCCGCGGGGCGCGCCTGGCCCCGGCCGGTGCTGGGAGGCGGGGGGCGGCCCCCGGGCCTCCGGCGCGGGCTCCTCGGGAGGAGGCTGCTTTCGTGCGCCGGCTCCGCCTCCCCGCGGGCCGAGCGGGTTCGTCCTGCGCTGCTGAGGGTAACGACAAAACTGCGAGCGGCGGGGGGCGGTGGTAAAACGCGGCGTGCGTGGGGCGGGCAGCAGCCCGCCCTTCAGCGGCGGCTCCCCGGCAGGACACACCTCCACCTCCGTCTGTCGCCTCTCGAAGGTGGTTTTGCCAAAGCTGAGGCGCGGAACAAGAACCGGGTCACCGTTGTTCGTTACCCTGAGGAGCGTGGCGTCGGAGCTTTGCCAGAGGGCAGGGCTGTCTGCAGCGGGCCCTGCTGGCAGGCGCCCGGGCTGCGAGGTGGCACCGGAGGGGGCCGGCAGAGGCCGAGGCGGCTTCTGGGCCGCGGCGTCGCTGCCTGCGGCTGTTGCAGCTCACGGTGCGGCCTGCGTGGCACAGGGACGAGCCTCAGCGCTGCTTCTGCCTCTTCAGCGCTTTCCCAGTAGTCAGATCTAAAAAAGGAAGATAAAGGTGAACTGGCAAAAATTCCAGATTCGAGGAGCCCCACACTGGTCCAGCCGCCTGTTCCCTTACCGAAGGGACACCCACCACCGCCACCGGGACTAATACAATGGCCCATGTTCCCTCCGCAGCCCTTGCCTTCCCATGCCCCTCAGTAGGTAAGCCATGCTGCGTCCGTTTCCATCCTGAACGCTCCTGGGAGTGTTTTGCGGCTTTGGCACAGGGTGCCTGCATTGATCTGCACCTCTGGGCTTTCCCTGAGCCCTCTTTGCTGTGACCACTGTGGCTCCCTGAGCTTTGGCACCTGTAGCCCGTACACAGCTTATGCATTGTGCTGTTCTGAGCCTTGCAGCGGGCAGCCTTGTCTCTTCCATGCAGCTACCAGTCATGGAGAGTTTGGGGCAGGAGAGAGCCGAAGCTCAGCATGGGGAAGCGTGCTGCAGGAGCACATTTGCCTGAGGCTGTGGCCTTGTACCAGACCCTCCTAACCTTATCGTGTGCTGGGGAAGATCGGCATTGTGAAGAGCGGAGACAGAGTGCTTAGGAGCGCACAGGGCAAGGAACTGTGCCCTCACAATCTGTTTACCATACTTGGAGTCTTCATGTGTCTAAAAGTGATGGACATAGGGTTTATTAAAAAAAAATTGTCAAAGAACATTTCTGTAAAACATTCTTCGCAGGTCTTCTCAAAAATTTAACGCAGTTGGGTTGGAGCTAACTGATGATACCATTTGGAAGAAACACCTTCAGCCCTGGTAGAATATGAACTTAATGAGATCTGAAACAGTGAAATAAATTTCACAAAGGCTATGAACATGTCAGTTACTTTTAGTTTTCTGTTTGTTTCCTAGAGAAAAAACACAAAACGAGTTCCAAGCTTTCGCAAGTTACTGAGAACTAGTAAAATAAAACTTGACAACAAATTAAAGAATAAACAGTACAAGCAGCAAAGTGCTGCTAAGAAGTATCGAAAAGAACAGAAGAAGCTAAGGGAGGCTGTCAGAGATGCTATCTCTAGAAAACCTTTTCCATTGGAAGAATGCAAGAAAAAAACAGTTGGTAAGTGTTTGCTCAGAGGTTTTTTTGTAAGCAAAAAGGTATGAGGACTACTAAATATCCTGCTGCATATGTATCAGGAAAACAACATTTCATTTTCTGTGTACAAATAATTGCTGTTCTTGTTTAAAGGAAAGAAAGGGAGACTTATGAAAAACATAAAATGTAACCATTCTGGAAACAAGATCTGATGGTTGGAGATGGTAGAAATGTGTTTGCTCGAATCATTATTGGATGTCACAATGAAGGGGCTGTTTTCTGGGATAACACAAAAGACATGCATGAAGGTTGATAAGCCCAAGGTTGAAGTAAGGTGTAAAATGGTCTCACAGGTGTAGGCAGGGTTAGGTTTTCAAGTTTGAATATATGTACAGGATCTTAATCTGTACACATCATCTTCTAAAATAGCTGAAAAACGGGAAGAAGAGGAGGAAGAAGATGCTCTTCCACTGGACATGATGGATGAAGATGACTTAAAATTAATGGAGGATTTGGCTCAAAAAGCATCCTTTTTAACCAGAGATCTTTCTTCTAAGTGAGTGGTGTTGTTATGTCTACTTTTCGTACTAATTCAGCTTTGTGTGGTTAATATGTAATTAATATGTAATACATATATGAGGAGGTCTCTTTCAGTCTGGTGTTTCTTTGCAGTTCCAGTTTACTGTTGCCTTAGTCTCTCAGTACATTCAGTATTAATGTATTGATGCGTATCAGTACATTCACCTGCTCTGCCTGACCTTCAGGATACTGTTTCTGCACAGTGTTCCTTCCCATGAGGTCCCTGGCTGCGAGATGAGTAGCATTCCTCAAACTGAAAGAAATGCTTTGATCTGTATACAGAGTCTTTTTTTGTATATAGAGTATGCAGGATGTTCCCTGTACTTCGGGCCACTGTACTTTCATATTGCATTGCAAATTGCTGTAAAAAAAAAAAAAAGGTTCTGGAAGCCATGTCTGTAAACACATGCTACACCAAAATATTCATACAAAGAATTTGTTACCAGTTTTCTGGGGCAAAGTGTTAGGTAGAGTTCACAAATCCAACATAGAAGGATAGTTGCTCTTTTACCCGTTTTACTGTTCCTAGCTTTTAGCTCCTTTCCTGGTGTTCCCTTAAACTGGAGAATTTGTCTTTTTAGTCTGCTTCACTCTGATCAAATATAATCATTCTTAAGGACTTGTCAAATATTACCTCACTTATAAATTACATGCTCATATTAGGACAGACTAAATACTTATGTTCTTATATACTTATGTGCAGGTTAGGGACATCTCCTGCAAAAGGGTGGTACACCACACTGCATTATTTTTGTTAACCTTGGAGACTGGGGTATGACACAGGCTTTCCCAGTGAGCAGAGTAGGAAAGTGATAGCAGTAGTGGTAAAAGGTAACAGGGAGTAGGGATGAATAAAAATGTGCACTGACCCGCTCATTATCACATCCTGGTTAAGCGTCGCCTGGGAGGTCAAGGCAGGGTAGGGGAGAGCAAGGCTGTGGGACACCTTAAGGAAGACACTGGACTGTTTGTCCAGTGAGAGGGTCCTAGTCCTGCTTGCTTGCCGGTGGAGTCCTTCATGGCAGGACTGCTCAGGGTTAAGTTTTTAGTGAGCCTCAGCCATGGCAGGGCACCTGCACATGCAGTGGGGGAGCACAGTGGGGAGGGAGGCAGGTAAAACAGCACTTTGGCCTAGGTGAGAGACAGGCTGTGCTGAGTTCTTAATAGTTTCTATTTTGCATCTTTGTATTTTATTTACTCTCTTCCAAAATTTTTAATGTTTTAGGGCTGAAATCACATTTCCGAAGGGTGTTTGTCTTCACAAGCTTCATCTGATTTGTTCACTGTTGCCTTACTTTGAAGGGTCCCTGAGTCCCTTATGCTACATGAATGGGAGCAGTGCCATCTCAAAACCCATCAGCTAGTACTAGGGTTTCCAGATGACTGGTATGACCCAGAATTTCCCTTGTTTTCACAGCAGCTGTATTTTCTTCGTGCTCAACAGATCAATCACAGACGTGTAGGATTTGGGTACATAGGAAAGGTTTGATCTGCCCAGGGACAGCAAGGCTGAGGCTGATGCACTGTCCTTACAATGCATGCATAGGGTGACTGTGTCATGTGTGCAGGGAATCTAGGTAGACTCTGGGATATAAAACTGCTTCTCATACAAGTGATTTTTACTTTCTTAAGCCTAGCAGTCTCTGAGCCCAGAGCTTTCAGAATCCTTCAGATATCCATAGTTGAAACTCCGCCCCTTACAAGAACAAAAGCAGTGTTCCTGTTATAAGATAGACCAACCATGTGGCTTCAACAATGTGATTCTTTATCCCTGGCTTTTAGTTTTTTAATAAGATGAACAGATAACACACTCTATAGTATGCCTGTGCTATAAGCGGTTACACCATTCAATTAATTTTTTTGTTAATTCAAAACCAATGTAAGCATTTTGCATGGATGTGTGTGTTTACACTCATATGCCAACATTTCAAAATTCACGAAGTTGGCTGGCCTGCCAGATTAACTAAATCTCATTTTGTCTTTGCTTATTTCACATTTAGTTTCCTATAAAAAGATGGGAAGCACTGTATTGTCCTGAATTCAAAGATCCTGTACAGATCCACATTAACATTGATTGAGTGGTCACTGGTGCTGTCAATGGTGAACACACTCAAACATTCCACTTAATAAGATCAGCCATTATTTATTTTTCTGAGTGTGGACACTTAATCCAGCTAGTATACTGTCATACATGGTTCACGTCTAATTAGATGGCTAATTCATTTAGTTTGCCTTGTATTTTTCAGTGAACCTGTTCACGTCAAAAAGCGAAAACATGAAAGTGTGATTGACAAATATGAGAAGGTGCCAAGACGTATGCAGACTGAGCCAGAAAAAGAACTCATCCATCTGCTCCCCATCAAAGACAAAAGTGGCATTATTCCCCAAACTATGGAAAAGCCAGGTAGGACACAGATTCTGGAATCAGTATAGTAGCCAAGATGTATATAATTTATTCTTTTAGAATTCCACAGTGTTTATTATATGCTTGACACTAGACACTCTATTTTTGCAGTTCTCAATGTTGCACAGGATGACGAAGATGGTACAGAAGAAATGGAGGAAGCAGAGGGTAATAAAACATCATGTTTGCTTTTCATTGGGTGTTTTTTTTTTCCAAATCACTGACATATCTGAAGAGTACTTTGCTGTTTCCTAAGGAAGTTTGTAATTTAAGTGTAATTTTTTAGGGTGTTTTTGAATATGTTCATTACCATGTTGCCCCAAAGCATAACAGTGATTCAGTGCTTGCTTTCTTACCTGTTAGGATCCCAGGACCTGAAGAACAGCTGGTTTCAGAATCTCTTTAAAATTACTTTGATTTTAACCTGGAACTGATGTTTGCCTGAAGTTCCTTATATCAGTCGTGTCATCTTTGCTAGTGAGAAGGGAAATCTTGGTCTTAAGGAGTATATGCTGTGGCTCTAGTTTGATTACTCTGAGATCATTTTGAAGTGCAGTTCAGGACACAGACTTCTGTGGGCTTTTGAGTGTCTGTTTTTGTCTTTGAAATTTTTTACTTAAAACAGCAGAATACCAGGAAATTCAGACTTCGATTTGCAGTTTGCTATCCAGTTAAGAGTCATATTCAAATAACAGTTGCAGTTGTAACTCTGACACTTCTGGGTCAATAATCTCTAAATATAATCTGAAGTTGAGGAAGGACATAGTTGTAGCAAAATAATACTCAGAAAACGCAAATAAAAAAATTGTATTTTTAAAAGAAAAAGTGAATCGTGAATAATTTGCTGCAAATTGCAGAACACTGCAGTTTCTTGGCACAGTTGGGGTCATATGTTGAGTTTATATGTTCCCACTGTACTTAGGAAATACCAGTTGCAGATTCAAAAACATTTGGTCCATTTCTTTTTGCAAGTGTAAGATTTTGGAGTGGAGCAAAAATTAATCTCTGGGTTAATATAAGCTCTAGCAAGGTCATTCTTAAAGCTTCTTTTACTGTGGAACCGCACATGTTACTCTTGTGTGGTGTTATCATGGTACCCGTCTAAAATGCAGTATCTAGAACTGTAGTTCACAATATGGTATTTATTAAGCGGCCTCCCTAGTGACGCTCCTTTCTAACTATCACACCTTGTGCTAGACTTTAATGAAGAACCCCTGCCTGTTCTCACTCCTGAGGAAATGGCTGCTCAAAGGAGACAAAAGCTGCAGGAAAGGAAGATGCACATAGCTGCCTTAGCATCGGCCATTCTCTCTGAGCCAGACAACAACGTAGGTTGCATTTACTTAACATGCATGTATGGGTGTCTGTGTTGTGCAGTATGTCAATAAATAAAGATCTGAAGTGACCAAACAATAGCAAAAGCAGAAAAATACATGAGTAGAACAAGTAAAAAGGTCAGTGTTGTATCACTTCTCAGGGGGTGGCAAACGGTGAAACTGCTGCCATAGGTTGGTACAAAGGATTTGAATTAGGCGAAGATCCAGGTGACTGTGTTTGCTCTGAATACTTGTGGTTTTAGGAATAATACTGTCTGTGGTATTTCCTGTCCAAACTACCTTGTTCCTTAAGCATGACCATTGTTTAAGCTCTGTTTTCAGGGTTGTATGTGATAGTTCTCAATGTTTCAGGATATGCCAGTAATTTGCTATAATCCTGTGCAAGTTTGTAATAGGAGGATAGTTTGAACATTTCTGAGATAAGAATTTTGTTGGGATATCTAGCATTTCTTGGCTCTTTATGCAGTGCTAAGTAGAGTCTGAGTAACTGCTGAGTTAATTTTTCTCTCCTTGTAGTATTTAAAAATGAGGCATGTTTCTTGTGGCAAACTTTTGCTGAAATGCACATTGTGCTTGTACATTGGTTTGTGGGTGATCTTCAGCTGACTTTGTCCGCCTCTTAATCAGATTAAAAAGTTGAAGGAGCTGCGTGCCATGCTGATGGAACAGGATCCTAATGTGGCTGTGATTGTTCGGAAGCTGGTCATGGTTTCTTTGATGGAGATATTCAAAGATATTGCACCTTCTTACAAAATTCGGCCTCTGACTGAAGCAGAAAAGGCTACCAAGGTGAAGTACCAAATTTCTTTATAGAGTATTGTGAGTAGTTCAGATTTTTTTAAGTTATGCCAAATACTAATACTGATTTGGTTAATATGAATTTATAGTTTTGAGCAAAGGGTGACAAATACACAAGTACTTGTGGAAATTCTGAAACTGTGACACTTTCAGGGGCAGAGGTCTTTGTTTTGAACTTTTAATTCTTATGTACTTCCTTCACTAAGTAGCTGACATGCTGGCGGTAATGGAGGGAAAAAATAGTATATGAAAGTAGCATACCAAACCCGTGTGACTTTCATCATAAACCTTGTAACAAGATGGTCTTTTGTGTCACAGTGAAGGGAACTAGAAAGAAGGCAAATTATGCAACGTTGTCACCTAACTGGCACAGATTTCTGTGTCATGTGTTCAATAATTTGCTGAGCAAATGCAGAATAACTTGTTTTCTGGAGCTTGTTTTTAACAAATTCTTTAGAAGGTTTCTTGAATATAGGTAGTGCAGTTTAGAGTCATGGATTTAAAATAACATCTATTTATAAATTTCACTTCAGTACCTATAAATGAAATCAGCCAAGTTGGAAAAGGCCCTCTGAGCATAAGAACACATAGAGAAATATGTAGAAATATTTTGTTTTTCATAAATTTCTAGGAATGTGTGTCTAGAAAAAAAACTACTTGGGTATCTGATAATTTGTTTAAAAACTTTGTGTTTTTTTCACCGCTGGTTAATTTCAGGATTTAGCTCTCCAAATAAAATTTCATGTGTATTATGTTTACAGGTTAAAAAAGAAACTCAGAAACTGAGAGAATTTGAAGAAGGCCTTGTGAGCCAGTATAAATTTTACTTGGAAAATCTGGAACAAACAATTAAAGGTACAGTCAACACTTCCCATTTTTTGTAGTAAATGCAAAATTGTTTGCAGCATCACAGTTAACCTCCTCTGATTGAATGCTACCTGCTGTCTTTAATGCAAGTACTGTTTCATATAAGTGTGTAGGAGAATGCCTGCAATAACTAAAAATGTAAATATTTAGAAGCTTCCCTACGTTGCGAACAGTAATGGGTAAAATTAACATTTTGTGCAGATTGGAAACAAAGGAAGTTGAAGAAAAGCAATGTCATCTCATTAAAAGCATATAAAGGTCTAGCAGAGATTGCAGTGAAGTGTCTGTGTGAGCTGCTTGTGGCCCTACCCCACTTTAACTTCCACAACAACATTATTGTTCTTATTGTTCCGCTCATGAATGATGCATCAAAAATGGTAAGTGATTTTCTGATTAGGGGAAGAGTTTTTGTTTTGCATGAAAAATAATCTATTTCTGAGCTTTATTCCACAATATCCAGATCTTGTGGCCATATCTTTTTGCTATCTTACAGGCTGTGTCCACTTTCTAATTAGTAAATACCATCAGTATTATCAGTTAGCTGTTGTCGTAGACTTGGCTTTACAGAAGAATTTGTTTGAATTCACTTTTCAGATTTCTGAACTGTGCTTTGAGGCAGTTAAGAAGCTCTTTAAACAAGACAAGTTGGGTTATGCTTCGCTCGGTGTAGTTAAGGTCATTTCTGGCCTTGTGAGGGGTAGAAATTACGATGTCAGACCTGAGGTAAGAGTCTTTATTGTACTACACAATTTTCTTCTGTCAATGGTTTAAAAAAAAATCCAGAAGTCAAAGTTAGTGCAGCTGCTGGCTACGGACAAGCAGAATTTCCTCACTTTGTCAGACCGCAGGCAGCTTAGGAGCGGGCTGAGCCAGAGAGTTAGAAAGAGAGAGATGGGACAGGGGAAGGAGACTGGGAGCACAAGATCAACTCTTAACAGAGACATGGGTTAAGTCAGGCAGGGAAGCTTGAAGTGAGAGAGGCAAATGGAGGAATGAACAGAAATGGACAGTGCTGGAGAAGGAACTAGGAGCAGAGATGAGAGATACAGATATGAAGGAACAGGAGGGGAGTAAACAGAAGAACCTTTGACCAGCAAAGCCCACTAGCCTGAATGGAATTCAGGATTTCTTACCCTCTCTGTTCCTCTGTTGTGGATCACCTTTCGTTGTATTTATTTTATTTTACGATAGGTGTTAAAAGTATTTCTTCACTTAAGAATTAAGGAAGTAGAATTACAAAAAGATTCCGAAGACATTGCACCAAAGAAAAAGTTCATGACTTACAAAGAGAAAAGAAAAAATCTTTCAAGAATGCAAAGAAAGGTATGACGCGTGCTTTCTCATGCTCTACTTCAGTGACTTTATGTAGCAATTTGTTCTAGCAATGATTGCCCTTCTCCCTGTTGCCATTGTTAACTCTCAGCATCGGTGATTAGTGTTTGCATTGTACTTGAATATTTATGAGGTTCTACAGGGAATTTAATTATCTTCCTAATTTTTTTCTGTTTCTGGTGTTGATAATGCCTTTGATTGGTTGTTTCTGATAAGAAGGAATATATCCAAGTTGGCTATCCTGTAGCATCACAGGGTGACTTAAGCAACTCACCAAGCATGGAAGATTTGTTCTCTGTGTATCTGAGAAACCTGGATATCCAGGCTGGTTGGAAACATTTAATCTGTTGTCTTAAAATCAACTGTATGTTTTCAGTGGAAGAAAGCAGAAGAGAAACTGGAACGAGAACTCTTGGAAGCAGAAGCGTCAGAAAGTAAAGAAAAAAAATTGAAGCTGGTAAGTAATTTAGAGATTATTTTCCTATTTTTGCAAAGTAGGACCTCCTAACCCTTTTGTAACCAAGTGTCTCCCCTCCATCCCAACCTGTCAGCATTCTACACCTCTGGATAATGTTGGCAGCTTACAAACATTTTGTCTGTGCCAGAGGTCTAGGTTTTAGTAAACCAAGACCTCTCAGTTTACCCAGGAAGGCCACGTTAGCCATTCCTATTTCCTTCTGTTCTCTGCACAAGAAGGTATTTGAATCCATTGATATATGTTCTCCAGGTGCCCTGTTCCTGTTACGTATGGCACTATATAATGGTTGTTATGGCACTATGTAATGGTTGTTACCAGCCTCTCAGAGTGGCCTTTAGGTGAAGGAGGAGTGTTGCTAGCCTGGATGGAAGGGAAGAGAGGCTGTTTAGCTAGGAGAGGGTGAGCGGGCAGAGTAGGGGGCAGGAGAGCAGGACTTGAGCTTTTCAGCATAAGAAGAGCAGAGATGGCAGTGCCAGGGCTGGTTTGGAAGGCCTGAGTGCAGGCTTGGACAGGGAGGAGCATTTTCAATTGAGTTTAAGTAAGTGAAGTAGAAATGTCTGTTTTCCATGCTTAAGTATTTTATTTTGTTTTCTTCCCTTCAGCACACAGAGACCTTGAATATTGTATTTGTAACTTACTTCAGAATCTTGAAGAAAGCTCAGAAGTCTCCACTTTTGCCAGCTGTGCTAGAAGGTCTTGCAAAGTAAGAACTGAGTCCACCTTCTGTGTGTGTTAGAAAAGACAAAGCACTAGAGGGATTTTTGACTTTGAAAGGGATTTATAAGCAGTGAGAGAAGACTGTCCCTGACAAAATTGTTGAAATTCTTTTATTTCTCTGCTGAAGTTTTCACCTACTTCTAAAAACATTTCGATGTGATGTGAAATTTCCTGTGATAGAATTGATGTGATGCAAACCCAGCAGGGTGTGATGTGATTCCATCATTTTGTCTGATTACTTCCTGAAGAACACGAGCATGTCTCTAGTGCTATAGGGAAG
Organism: Nipponia nippon; assembly: GCF_047370975.1. Classification (NCBI taxonomy): domain Eukaryota; kingdom Metazoa; phylum Chordata; class Aves; order Pelecaniformes; family Threskiornithidae; genus Nipponia; species Nipponia nippon. The sequence continues at coordinate 108,154,778 of NW_028262347.1, forward strand.
CTGTGATTAGCAGTTGGGGGCTGAATCATCCATCTATGTGAAGATAATAGATGTTCAGCATGTGATTTAGCTCTGCTTTTAAGATGTGGATTTTAGCAATTCAGAATACTTTGAACTGAGTTTGCAGATAATGTCTGTAGCTTAAAAATAAAAATCTCTTTGATTCAAGGTTTGCTCATCTCATAAATGTGGAATTTTTTGATGACCTGTTGATTGTCCTTCATTCTCTTATTGCATCCGGGGTAAGTTGAGCTTACTTTTATTACAGTTTTCTTAAGATTATGTTCTTTTGGGTACTTAATTAGTTTTGTATTCTTAGGTTTTAAGCTATCGTGAGAGTCTTCATTGCGTTCTCAGTGCTTTTCATATACTCTCTGGTCAAGGTAAGAGATCTTTCAAAGCAAACTTTTGTTTAATATTGTCTAATAAATTAATGGAGTAAAGGTATTTATTTGGGATTATGTTAATAGGTGATGTTCTTAACATTGATCCGATGAAATTCTACACACATCTCTACAAGACACTGTTCAGCCTACATGCAGGTAACTCCAGATTCTTGTTTTCAGAGTTTACCTAGATAATGTTTATTCTGCTTATTTGGTATCATAGCCTTAATACAGTGTTAATAGACTACAGTTGTTTTAAGATATCTGAATTCTGAAAAGATTACTGTCTGTTTTAATCTACTTTTTTCTGAAGTTGCACATTGCACTACTGCAATACAAGTACTAGAAGTATTATTGCAATACATGGTAACAGGCTCTAATCAGGTCATTTCATTAGGCAATACTGAGTATGTGATCTTGGATAAGCATTTATCCTGTCCTCAGTTCAAGTTTTTTGGCTTCCTTATAATTGTTTCTTTCAGTGGCAATTTAAAAATTCTCTGTTTTTTCTCTATTTCTTTCTCTAATAGAGAAAAATCTCTAGTTTTTCTAATATAATTTAAAAAATAATTTCAATTTAGATTCTGTTTTCTAAAATACTCTGGTTTATATTTCCAATTTTTACAATTCTGATGTTCCAATTTTCTAATCTAAATTTTCTAATAGTTCTGAGAAGCTGAATAGTTTATGAAAAAAGATACTTACAAAGTTTGAAATTAACAAAATTTTAATTAACTTCATAAATTTGTATTCACTAAGGAGGAAGGATTGAGAAAAAACATTCTACAATTCTGGATGAGTAAAAGACTAAATCTTTGCACCATTTAACGATTTATAAAAGATGATATAATGAATGCACTTAGGGTTAAAACACTAACTGCTTCTAATGTTTAGACATTTTTGATGGAAGAAATATTTTCTTAGAAAGGAGCACAGAAACAATGATACATTTTTTCTGTTCAAAGCTGGACTATTTTTACCAAAAAAGGATGGATACTTATGTCTGTGTCACATTAGTGCTGTGTTTGAACCTCCCAGCTTTCATGCTGTTTCTGAGGTTCCAGTATACAGTCAATAGCACAGTATCTAGCTGTGTGTTCCTCAAAATGGTTATTTACTCTTTGTATGAAATTGTGCTTTTGAGGTGGTACCAATGACGATATAGAGATTGTGCTCCAGTGCCTGGATGTCATGTTTGCCAAGCGGAGAAAGCAAGTTTCCCAGCAACGAGCCCTTGCTTTCCTAAAGCGACTTTCCACGCTTGCTCTTCATGTACTTCCAAACTCCAGTGTTGGGATCTTGGCAACAAACAGAGTATTAATGCAAGTAAGTTTTACTTGTTGGAATTTTTAGCTCACTGGTTAAAGCTTATTGAATTTTTTGACAAATTGATTTTATACAAAATATTTTTAAGCATCTAAGCAAGAATGATGAAAACAGAGTATCCTTAAATGCTGCTGAGACTGAATAACAGGGAATGAATCCTGAACTTAACCGTGTTATAATTGAACATGCAATATCAGTAAGTCAGTCCTTTTTTTTTCTGTGTTGCAGACATTCCCAAAGATGGACCTCTTGCTAGACAACGAATCTCAAGGCAGTGGAGTTTATCTCCCAGAACTAGATGAACCAGAGCATTGCAATGCTCAGAACACAGCTCTGTGGGAGCTGCATTTACTTCAGGTTAGTGAGTAGCTGAGTGATTTGAGAAGTAAAAGTCAGCAGTGAATAGCTGCTAAATGTTTATATGCTTTACACAAATAGAGAACAGAGGTCTTCAGGCTTATCAATCAAATCTGGCCCACATGAGCCTATTCCATACAAAGAGGAACAGCAGAACAGTGGTATAGGGAAGGAATGAGCTCAAAAGGGGATGTGACACATCCTGTATGTTAGTACCACACTGGATCTTAGTGCAGGTTGTGTAATAAGATGCCTTTGGAGGCTTTTTCAATCTGTTAAGTTCCCTTGCAGTCCATCCCTTCTCCAGGGAGCAGCTGACACCTTGATCTGTCATTCCAGCCAGGGTTTAGAGTCTGGGGCTTGGGGAGGACTTCCTTTGCCCTTTCTCCTGCCTTCTGGGAGCAGGAGGTAGATTAACTGTGGAGACTTATGCTCACAGCATGACATACTAGTGAATAAATGTATGACTGGGTGTTCTCACTCACTTAACCCCAGAAACTGACTGATTTTGGGGTGCTCAGTTTCTCTATCTAAAACAAAAGCAGAACCTTCCATCTTGTTGAAATGGAAATAAATGCGAGAATCCATAGATAAATACATTATCCCTTGTCCCTCAGTCAGCTGCCTTCTTTCTTCCTTTCTTTCAGAGACACTATCATCCAACAGTGCAGAAGTTTGCAGCTCACCTTATTGCTGGAGCTCCAACTGAAGGCTCAGGAGCTCTTTCACTTGATTTGAGCCAAAGGTGAGTTATCAGAGAGTTCTGTTTTTAAAAATAGTGCCCTGAAAAGTAGCTGTTGCTCATACTTTATTAAAGGAATCCCTAAAAATAATTATCCATAAAATTAAAAGAGAATCTGTTCTTCAAACTCACTTTCTTTGTTCTTCTGCCAGTACAGAATGTTGGCTGCCTTTTTCTTTTTTTTTTTTCTTTTGAGGCTTGTTGCCAGGCTGTGACAAGGGTAAGAATCTCAAAGTGCAGTGTGCTTTCTTCCCACGGGAGCAAAATATCTGCATCAGCAGCCCTGATCTGAATATGGATCAGGATCACTGAACCGTGGCTGTCCAGTGTAAACTGAAAACCAAGTTGCAGTGTAAGGTCCGTAGTACGTTAAAACATAAGAACAGCCATCCTGGTTCAGACTAAGGAGCTAGTTCAGCATCTGGTCTTCAGCAGTGGCTGGAAGTAGGTGCCTCAGGAAGAGTAAAAGCAGGGCAAGCATGTAAGATACATGCTCTGAGCAGTGTCCTAGCCTCCGACTGGTTTCAGCCTGATACCATTCTCTGTTTAGTACCTGTTCATGGAATTCTTTTCAACACCATTCAGTGTCCCTTGAACCAAAGCACATGTTGCAAATACAGCATTGTTTGGCAAGGGTTCCGTGAGTCCACAGCTCCTTACGCTAAGACCTACCTTCTTTGATTTTGAACCTGGTGCCAGCATGCATCATTTAACAGTTCCTGGTTCTTGCCGTGGGAGGGGAAATGAACAGTCTGCTCTAATACACTCTGTGCCTCACTTGACTTGGTAGACTCTATCATATTGTCCCTCTGTCCACCATCTCCTCTGGCTGAAGGGATCTGGCCCAGACAGGAGCTGTTCCATACTTCTCACCATCTTTGTTGCCTGTTCCTGAACTTTGACCAATTCAGGTATTTCAAGATGAGGAAATTGGAGACTCAGATGCAATCAGTATTATTTGAGATGTGGGTGATCTATGGATTTATACACTGATGTAACTTTTCTATTCTGTTATCTGTTTCTTTCCAACTCTAAACAGCATTAAAGGCACAATCCCGTGAAAGTATCTGTCATAACAACAATATTTTTTTCCTTAAGTGATAGTAGTCAGCTCAGAGCCTGCTGGTTTTATGTGATGCTGAGGTTGCTTTCCTCTGTTTTTTTTTTTTTCCCCCCACTAAATTTCATTTGCCATTTTACTGACCGTCTCATACAGTCTGTCTGCAGTTCTTCACAGGCAGCTCGTTCTTACTACTGCAAATAACTCTGTACTCTCCAGCTCATCTTTGAGTGTATTGAAAAGCACAGGTCCTGGCACAGACCTCATGGAAATCCATAGTTTCTTCCTGCCATTGCAGAAGCTGATCATAGACTCCTGTCCTCTGTTTCCTGTCTTTTAACCAGTTCTTTTCCCAGGTGATGGTGTTCCCCGTTCTCCCATGGCTGCTTAGTTTTCATAAAACCCTTTGGTAAGGAACTGTTGGAAATTCAGGCAGATTGTATCAGACGGGTAACCTTTATCCACTTTTTTTTTTTTTTTTTTTTTTACTTTTTCAAGTATGTACAGGGCAAGCAGTGACTGCTTGGAGTGCTGGCAAGCCAACAGAACAGTTTTCTTGTCTCCCATTTCTTCTTCTGTCCCCCCAGCTGAATATTTAGACACATTTTACTTGCTTTTACTTGCATTGTTCCCCAGCTGTTGGCTTCTGATCTTTTCCAGGTGATGCTCATTAGTCTGAGGAGTTCTCTTAAAGCATGGTGGAGGGTGTGAATGGTGTGTGTGTGGGAGAAGCTGCTCTTGGTTTGGTGATATATTATTTAGAAATGTATCTAATGCCATTTTTCTTTCACTGTGTTTTTTGCTATAGGCCTGCTGCAGAACTTTTTGAGGCATACAGTATGAGAGGAATGACCTTTAATCCTCCTGTTGCGTCAGTAACACCCAGGAGAAAGGTACAGTCTCATCTCTGTGTGTCCTTTTTTTAAGCACGATATACCAATATAACCTATCTGCTGGCTCACTGTGCAGTGCCCAGGCATTGGCACGCTGACTTTGGCTTTCTGGTTTCTGTACGTTCTGTGTCGAGTATTTTTTTTTAACTGGCATAATTTGTCTCCGAGTGCACAAAGTACTCGACTATGTGAGTGTTAAGACTTTAACAAGGAGGTATAAACCACGTGCATGACCTGCCTCATCTGAGCGCCAGGAAAGGGTGGAGGGCTCCAGATCTGGCTGCAGCCAGAAAGGATCTTGTGAGGCAGGGTCAGGGCATTCCTTTCTGACTCACAACCTCTACTGTTAGCATTGTTGCTTTCACTAGCCTTTTGATCAGAGATGCTTGATTTATTTTTATAAGGTGTGTTGAACAGGAACTAGTGTGTAAGCTCCTTCAGAGCTGGAAGCTATGTGTAGTAGGTATTCTTCTAAAGCCCAGTTTACAACAAACCAAAAAATCCTCACCAAAAATGTAAGCTTATGAAGGACTGCCTGACACATTGCTTTGTTGCTAGCCACGTGATACTTACTGGCAGGCCAGATATACATGGGGTAGTTCCATAGGTCTGGTCTAGATGACCGTGGGCACGGGAGAGAAACAGAACTGCTAATTTAAGCTATGCATGGAAGACACATACTGACCTTGTTTAGTAATGCAACTAATATTTTGTAATTTTCAGGATACATTCTCACAAATGGATTCATTTATAGATGAAGAGCTAAACAAACAGCTTCAACAACACATCAGTGAGACTGTTGTTCACAAACCCTTGGATTTTGCTAAACACTTGAAGGAATCATCCTTGTCATAAATGCATCTATCAGTCGTGTTCAGTTGGCTTCTTAATTATGGAGAAAGACTGGCTGAAACTCATCATTAAAGGAATTCAAGTAGGCTTTTGTTTGAATATAGAAACACACAAAAAAATGTAACGGCAGTTTTTCACACAGTTACAAGGCCTCTCCACTTAACCACCAAGCCCATGTTCTTAGGGCTTGGGAACCACAATGAACAGTCACATCAGTAATTTAAAAAGATAGAAACCCAGGTCATCTTAAAATTGTTTGCAACCATGCGTTATAGTATTTTTGTTTATATATTTTCTAATTTTTATAACAGAATATAGACATATGTGTTTCTGAGAAATCACTGGGTTGTGTTGATAAATTAATAAATATTTTGGAAATTTTAATATAATATTGACTTTGATGTTGTCACAGATGAGTGGTTAGGTCGCTTAAAGATTACCGTTAAAGATATTTGCAAAAAGGGATTTTTAACAGAAATTTATAAAAGTGCAATTTAACAAAGTTCAATGGCAAGGTTCACTCTGTTACTTATTAAATGAATGGAATATATATATATATAAAAGGTAGAAGTGAATTAGAATGATTTATACAGAGATTGAAAATACAAGGGGGTAAAGGAGGCCCTCCCATTGAGTCATGAGGTTCAGAATGGGCCCCCTTGCTTTCTAAACTCCTTCTCAGAGAGGAGTCTCGGTGCAGCTGGATCCAGTCCTAGTCCCAGACTTGGTCAACGGTTTATGTCTAAGGATTATATATGTCTAGCAGCAGTTTAAGATTTATTCAGTTAAAAAGAGAATCGCAGGAATTTAGCAGCAATTAATCATTGGTTAATTTAGCATTTACAAAGTGATTAACTAGGATTTATTACAATATTTGAATCGATTCACACAACACACACACTATGCATATAAAGGTACCTGTTAAAAATTCCCCTCAAGTTAAGTGAAATACTCACTTGAAATGATTTTCTCAACGGGTGAAGGTCAGGCCTCAAGGACTGAAGGGGGCCCCAGAGTTCCGCCCAGGTCCTGTCACCAGACCTCTGAACTTCACAAACTTAAGAGTTTGCAACTCTGAGAAGCGTCCTGCTCGGAGGGAGACACTGTGGTGTACTGCTGTGGTCCAGGAGAGCTCAGAGCTGTTTATAGGGTTGTGAGATGATTGACTTTAGGCATCAGTAAATTTCCAGCCTGGCCACAATCCGGGTTGGTAATTGCTGGAGTTCTCAAAAATTCCAGCAGTGCTGCTACGATCCTCCCATACCGATCTGCCCAAGTTACGATCTACAATGATATGTTCCAAGGCTGTCAGGGGATGACTGATCATTCCTGCTCTCGTTCCCCACCTTCGCTGTGCAAGAGATCCTGGTACGGTCAAGGGATACTTAACCGCCAAACTCATTGCACAAAGGCCAAGTCTTGATGGGAATTCCTGAGATCGTAAAGCGGTCCAGGAGGGGGAGGGGAAATGCACCACCACAGAGGTTTAAGATACCTAGAGATTTGGAATATGTATTGCATTTTTTTCTGTTTTTCTTCTGATGTCTCCTAACCATTTATCTCATCTTGAAATGATTTTGCATTTGGTGGGGTTTTTTTCCCTCCACTGAATCTTGGTATTGGCAAATTGAGATTACTGAATTCCAGTTCTGAACTATCATCACGATTGAATGCTCTACTACAATGTCTTCAATAAACCACTGCTGTCAAGAATACTGGACAAATTCAAGGTAAGAATTTAAATCCTTTTTTTTCTTTTTTTTTTTTAATCATCATTCCCCAAATATTGGTTATTGCCTGGTTGTTTTAGAATCCATTTTCAGCTGCGTACTGGCTTTGCAAACAGTAAGTAAAATATATGAAATAACTTAAAAATGAGTATTGGATTGATGAGAATTCCATTCTACAGGGGAGTGTAATGGGCTGTACCTGGCTGACAGCTAATACATTTTGTAGGGTTTAGTCTATGATGTGATAATGATACATGTTGTAAGTAAGTTTTTCAAAGCTTTTGTTCAAGTCGCTTAACCTCCTTACAATAATCAGAAAATATTTCTTTTTCTCTAGGGTATTTAATCCTTTATCCTGATTTATGGTTCTTAGATAGTTTTATAAGTAATATATTTTTATTTTAATACATGTTTTTAGTATTAATCAGAGTAGCTCACCAAATTTCAAGTAGTTAAACATAAATTCACAAACATTTTTTGAATAGACATCTATTAATGGATTAGAAAATACATATTTTACTATGTCGATTACAGAACTACCTACATAATACTGATGGTAATACATGTGTTCCTGTGTGTTTAGGTTGCCAAACCCATAGCTTTTATGTAGGTTTTTTTTTTTAGTTGTTAAGTGGTTGCAAATATAGATGGGATTTAAATTCTGAAAATTACAAGGGGGCCATTTGCCAGTACTTTGGCAGTTCAGGAAGGCAAAAGCAAAGAGTCAACATCTTAAACTGTTTATTTTTTTTACAACATATACAAATACAAGTTTATTCTTCAAGTCAGCAGAGAGAAGATAGTCCAGGTGGAAAAGTCACTTTTAGAATTGTTCATTTTATATAGTTTCCAAACAATATAAAGACTGGCATATAGTGATGTTGCATTGTCAGAGTACTTTGACATGCTTTAAGAGGCAGACAACTGTACAACTAAGTCATTCTGAAATATCCTATACAGGTATTGGAGTGAAATCTTTTTACTGCTATTGATTTTTGTGTTTAATTTGCTAACTCTGCCAAACGTCTATCGCTATTGAAGTTACAAAATATTTATCACAGACGGGAAAAACGCCACTGTTGTTACATTTAGTGGGCTACCCTAAAAGTAAACTGAGTTTTATAGTGGACTAGTAACAACCAGTGATTAAAAACCAAATGTTAGCTGACGCATTCAGAGAGCTAGCGCAGAACAGACAGTTCAGTTTCAGAAGTTGCAGACTCAACCTTTCACTGAAATGTAAAGCTACCAGCAAGTTCTTTTTTTAAAGACAACCTATGAATGTAAGAGAATGTGTTCTTGAAATATTTAGATTTTTTCCATGTTAAAGTCTTGAATTCTTGAAAGCATGTGATTTCTAGAAGCAGATGGCTTTCTAAAGATGGCTATTGAGATACTTCATCTAGTAATATTTGTAGCAATAAAAATAATGTGACTACGTTTTAAAAATTAAAACTGACGTAGTATTTTTTATTCTTCTAACTGCTAAACTTGGAATTAGTAAGATAGAAACAGGAAACCCTTCAGGTGATAGGAAGTACCTCCTGGCGTGCCCCAGTTCTGCAAACTGATTAGTACTGCAATGGGGCCAGGATCCCTGGCTGCCCAACTTTTGTCCCACCACTGCAAGCAGCACATGCTACACAAGGAAAATATAAGAAATTGGTAGAAAAGTAACAGTGATTTTAAAATAGTATAGAATAAAATACTTCTGTATTTTTGCCAATAGGCAACAGAGCATGAGCTTTCCACCTGTAAACTGTTCAGCGTGAGGCCTGCTACCACTCAGAGACTGCATGTTTCTGGAAGGTGTTGATTATTTACATTCCTTTCTTTCAAACTTTATCCTGGAAGTGGTTTCCTGTAAATAGTTTGTAATGTAAAAATGAATGTATTTTCCTAATTGATGTCCATGCCCAGCCAAAAGCACAGAAAGGGACAAAGTTATTTTGTCAGTCTTGTCATAGGAATGTGTGGACAAGTATTCCTGCAGAAGTAAAATCTGTGGCTAAATAGAATAAACTTTACTATTAGAATAATAACTCAGCACAAGAAATCTGTCTAACTGGGCTTTCACAAAAGTTAACAAAAAAACCCCCCAACTTTTTAATGCTTCAAGTGGTGTTGCATTGTCATTATTAGGATATTTGGAACTAATACAAATGGAAGGATACTGTACTCTTTTCCAACTTCACCCCAAAAGCTACCACATTTCACCAACAAAAGTTTACTCTGATGTTTAGCAATACCTAAACTTGAAATTAAGTGATATATGTACATTAATGACAATACTGGAGCAGTATAGTGTCTACATGCCTCCTATGAAGTTGGGGTTTAACAGCCAAATACTTCGCTGTTCTCTTTCACTGTGATAAAAAGCAGCAAAAGCAGCTTTAGACCTTGATTGATGAGGAAGATACTTTTATGAATAAACTATTCCTACAGCTAGAAAATTATTGTGTTAGTAGAAATAGTACAAAACTACTGGTTTTAAATTGCCACTAGACTGCAGGCTATGGTTAGACCTGCGTTACACAATGTGACGTGGCTACCGTTGTCCCCTAATTTCCCAAGGGCTTTTTTTTTCTTTTTAAATCTATGTGACAGAAAACCATTAGTGGATGATGACATGGGTGTAATAACTTTCTATGTTGAATCTAATGAATTAGCAAGTGTGTCTTCCAGATGACTATGATACTACAGGTGATGTTAAGAGTTTTATTTTCAGTGCTGCTGAATATAACAAGACAAAGCCAAATAGGTAAGGGCAAACTCTCTAGGAAAGTATTGTTTCTAAAATGCCATAAAAACACAGAAAGAAAAAATTCTTTGTGATAGGAAACTGCTACTGTGTTAAAATAAGAGAGACCGAAACTAACATTTTTAAAAATGTTAAAGTTGCATTAGTTGAATTGTGTCGTAGGTTGATGTAAGTATTTCCCAGTAATTACCAAGTATTTGAAAGCAAACTACGCCTATAAAACTATGGGTAAGTTGTCACTTCTAACGCTTTACTCTGTATCAGTCTTGCATGACGCATGTGCCGTGGGTGTGGGGCAGGGAGAGAGCATACCTCATTCTTACAGAGGCTGGCTACGTAGTTAGAATGGGTAATACGTGAGTGAAGAGGCTGAGCTAGGAGGTGGTTGGGTTTTGAATGCGATCGTGATTGCTGAATTGCAAAATGCTGTTTTGCCACATCAGTACTGATGATAAGCAGTGGGAAGTGCATGGTCTCTGGGAGGATATGCCACAAGGAAATTTGACTCTTTTTTTGTGTGTCTGTGCTTATTTTCCCTGGAAGCTGGAAATGACCTCAAGAGGGCACCTTTTTGCTTTGGTAATGGCTACTTTATAGGAATTTTCTGTAGTGTATAGTGAAAGACTTCATAGCTTCTGGTGACAGAATGCAGCTTCTGTCTGCTTGTTTATATGCCAATTAATGACTTTGCTTTCTTTTTATTTCATTTTCTAATTGGGGGGGGGTGGGTGGGTGTCACAGGACTGCTTGCCTGTAACTTCTTTCCCTTTCGTCCTTGCACTATCGAAAGTAAACCTCATTTTAGTTACGCTGCCGTTTTATCCTTTGCCTGATGCAGCTCCTCTCTTAGGAGCAGCAGCATTTTGTGCGCAAGTGCTGAAGTTGATGTGGAATAGCTGAGTGCATGAATCACTCCCTATAGTAATGGATTTCTTGATGTAGTCACACCAGGTAACTGAAATGCTTTGTTTAGGGATTGCTCTAGGGAGACAAGATGTATGCAGAGCAATTTATTCACCACAGATACACTTCCTGTGGGAAATCTGTGGATGACTGATTGCCGCAATTGTTTCACTTGTGCCCCTTTAAGTTGGTATGGATTGTTTTAACTAAGCAAGCACATTAATAACTCCCATGGAGAAAAAAAAAGAGACAATCACAACTAACTTAAATATCAAAAGATGAATTCAGCAAACATAAAACTTTACAACAGTGTTTCTATGTAAACAAAAATGTCAAGAGTTATAGTGTTAAAGAGTTCTTTATACTCCCTGGGTTTAACAGACGAGTAAAAAGACATTTCCTGACTGTATGGAAAAATGTATTTTGAATTCAAAATTTTGAAATGTTATCAATGCATTGTTTTGAGTTTGGTCAGTTTTGGGTATTAAACGTCTTGTGCGGAAAAGAAACAACCAGAAAAGTTCAAACATTTCTTCCTCTAAATCCAGAGAGAGGTAAAAATTCTGCATTTTCTAAGTAGTAGTATATGATAAATATATTATACAACGGCATGTACTTTGGAACATGATAATAAATATTCTTTCTTTCAACACAAGCCTGGAAAACTAGAATTTATAAGAAGAAAATGTTGTTCCTTGTAAAAGTATCACTACCAGTTAGGTGTATTTAGCTATTGTACATTATTTTGTTAAAGTAGAGAAACCATAAATAATTTGAGCTTTTTGTGTATATTCACCAAAGTTAAACAGATATGCGAAGGAAGTTACAGTATATTTAAATCTCTTTACAATCACTTAACACAGTGTTTAACAGAAATCGTCAGGTAAAAGTGCATTATTTTAATATAATACACATAAAAGAACACTCTGGTTCTCTGCCTTCAGTTCTCTGCCTTCTGGCAACTAGCTAAAATTATCTTTTGTTTAAAAAGGGGGGGGGTGATGACACATGTTTGTTTACAACATACAGTCCAAGACAACTTCTTCATCCGCCCATTGAGAATCTGCAGATGTGAAGATACGGGAAGAGGAGAATCTTCCGATAGCTGACAGGCATCTTTCCAATCTACAACATCCCACTTAGGATTCCCAGATTCTGGATGTTAATCCAGCAGTATTGCCTGGATTAAGCATCTATAGCACAGGGCACATGCTGACCAGTTCAGACCGCAGCAGGTTCTTCCAAAGGCACTGCAGAAGGATTCAGTGATGTAAATTCCAGTTTTCAAAAAAAATGAAAGAACAAATGCAGAAGAAGAGGGAATATGACCGGGATCTTTCCATAATTTACTTTGCCTTTCTTTAATTCAGATTGCTTTGAGGATTTAGGGTTTTTATAGTAGCCTAGAGATAAGGTGTCAAATTTGTCCCTTCATATTTGAAATATTTTGCAAATGAAAATATTGCTTGAATTCTGTTAATATAATGATTTAGCAGTAGTATGACAGTGCATGTCAAATAATGCTTTAATAATTAGGTGTATGTGGAAAGAAGAATGTAATATTAAATTGGCCACGTGAGATGGGATTATCAACACTGAGAAAGATTGCTTCTTCATTTGCAATGAGCTGTAACTTCTCAGATGATATCTCAGTGCTGTAGTAGCACTGTGCAAATATCTGGTTAGTGTACATCGGTGGACAAGTTACACGTACTATCTTCATATAAACGGGCCAGCCTTGCCTTGTGTATTTCATTTGTTGTTTTAAATCAAGCAAGATGGAAGAAATTGAAGAGGTACAGAATAAACATTTCTGGCAAAATTTCCACAGAGAGAAATTAACACTATATATTTGTTTTAGCTAAAAAGGAGATCGTCAGTCCTGGTGATTTTATTATATGCATGTAATGAAAAATAACAAAAGCTCTGCTGGATACTTCTATTTACTTTGGCCAAGAGCAAAAGAGTAACAGGACATCGTTAATTAAACACAGTTAGTTGATAAAAATGCATACTATAAAATCAACCAGGATGCAATATTTTGGTTTTGTTTTTCAAATGGGCAAAGAAAGTGGGTAAAGCTCCAGTCTTCACACCATTCTGATTTACTCTGCAAATGCCATAATAAATAACTGGAGACGTTGCTGACCTTATTGTGCCTGCGCACACCAACGCCTCAGGCTTTTATGGATCTTTCTGTCAGTCCCTTGTACCTCACTATGGTTTAACCAACTACAACTTTGAAAAAAATGCTCTGTAAGTCCTGTATTAAACGATTGCTCAGAGTTAGGATCACTATCTCATACCTGAACAGACCGCACTGTAGGCAGTGGTGGTTATTATTCCATAATGTCGCTAAAAGTCAGACTGCCCGCAGACCTTTCGTCCTTGCTCTGTGGACTGTCGGGCAAGACCTGCAGAGGTGGCGATATGAATCCCCGATACTGCTTACTTGACTTGGTTAACTTCTTGAGTTCACTGGTAAAGGAGATGCCTTTTCTTTTGTCATCTCGTGCTGCCTGTAACAAAAATAAATCGGATCACAGAAGTGGTTTAACAGGCTGTTCGTTAGCTGTGAAATAGGGAATTAATATGAAACCACCTAACATATTTCTAAGCAGGTCTCCCTTTTGAAATTCGGTGCGGCTGTGCTTTCATAGCCCAGCACGTCCTTCTGATTGTTCTGAATAAATTAATTGAAAATTATGCATTGTCAAAGACATGTTTAGCAAATTTGGTATAAACTTGTATAAAAATCTGTGCTTATGACACAGTTACTTTAAAGCAACAACTGCTGTGGATTGGTGGCATCTGCTGGAAAGGAGAACGCGGCTCCTACTCCCAGCAGGCAAGTACTGCATTCCTGCCATTTTCCAAAGCCTGAGATAAAGCAACAGAGCAACTTTTTCACTGGGCAGGAATAAAGGGGACTGTATTCCAGTAGTTTTTAAGTTCTGCCCATTTGAATAGTCCTGCTTTGCTATGATAGGGAGCAGGGCATGCACAGCCAGAAGATTTTGAAAAACAGAAAGCTGGTAGCAAAAGACAAAGGCTGTCACAGGATTTGCAGGCTGTGCGGGAACCGTGTTGCTGGATGTAACTGATGCAATTTTGCAAAGAAGAAAGTAAGGGAGGTGCGGAGAAAAGAAGAACCTGCTTTTTGCTGTAGTCTCTTCTCCCCATTGAGCCTCGTGCCAGTCGTGTCTCCCTCCCATTGAAAATACGTTCCCATTGAGCTGATACACCATCCATAAAACCTGCTGCAAAGTATTTAATCTTTTACCTGAACCTGTTCTTTGAGTTTAAGGATAAATTTTCCTGCTCCCTTCCACTTGCTTTGAGCCTGAAACACACACTCTTGATCAGAGAGAATCCTCTGAGATGGTTTAGATGTTGAGGACTTTTTGTTTGCCGGCTCTTTCGTCACCTCTTCCAAGAGCACATAGTCACTTGGATTTGGATTGCTCAAAATGCTGTAGGAGTATTTGGCTTTGCAAAGGGTCTGTTTAGAAGCAGAAAAAAAAAAAAAAAAGACAAAGAAGAAGGCATTCCCTCAGGTTCAGGTTACTAAACTGATTCCTCAGCTAGTGGTGAGAACAAACCCCACCGTATCTTGTGTGAAACCAACCTCCACCCTGCGCGTGACAGACCTACGCAATGCAAACCCGCTCCTTACCTGCTGTATGACATCCTGAGCTGTGCTGAAGCGGGGAGCTTTGATGACGGTGCGTGGCTGCTCTGGGGAGACATCATGTACCTGAACAAAGAAACTGTCATCCTCGGAGCTGATGGCTGCATCTTCCTTTGCTTCTTGAAAGACATTTCTCTCGTTTAAATTCTGTAGAAAAAAGGAGAGCCAAAATAATTTACTTCAGAGACGTAACTAATAGCAGGTGGTCACAAAAGGTTTTTATCACATGAAAATCGGACAGTGTGCTGTTGCCCCAGCTCCATTTCATTAAATGCAAGTCTTCTATGTAGGAGTTTTGACAAGCCGCTATTGCTAATAATAAATACCTGTGTTTCTAAAATCAGTGTCTGAAATACCTTTTGTAGTAGGCAAGGAATGGAGACATATGCATAGTACCACATTATGCAAAAATGAACACTCAAATCCTTTATTTCCTTATGTATGCAAAATTATGTTTTGTCATGTAATGCTGGCATTAAGATGGGAGATGGTGGAAAGTGTCCTTTTCTCTCCTTGTCCCTGCACTAAAGCCAAAAGAATTCAGAGAGCAAGAAGTCTGAGCGAATGTTTTCCTGTGGAGCAAGAGGAAGGCTGCTTCTCTGTCCTTTTTCAGGCTCTCTGACTACTGCAGATGTTAGACAGAATTCCTCCCTGCACCTTCTCTCAGGTAATGCATTTCTCTCCAACCCCTTCTAACACAGTGTGAATCCACCAGCTGTAAACATGGGCTGCGTATCACACCCTACAGGTGGACCCGCTCCCTGGTTTTCCATGCAAATTTGCAGCTTCATTTCTAGCTCCAAGATCTGAGGCTGCTATCTGCAGAAAGGCTCAAAATTGCAGATAATGCTTTGAGGTACTAGCATCACAGGACAAAACTACAGCCTAATTTTCACATACGCTAAGAGAGATTTTAACCCATGCTTTCTGAAAGAATGGGGTTTGGCAGTGACACATTTGTGGTCGCATACGCTTACAAACTAAGCGTTGCAGGCAACTGAATTAAGTAGGCTACTATTTCCACAAGCGAATTTCTACTAAATAGTTTTTGCTCCAACTATTAGAAATAAGGGAAAACAAAACACTGATTTGTGTAACACAATTTTGTCAAATGGAGGTTTTATCATAAGTTGTGTCAAAATAATCAGTTAACAATATATTTTTTCATTTTAAGGGATCCCAGAGGATGTCTGTCATTTGTGTATGTAAAATCTGTGTATATAAACATACGTGTACATATATTACTACGTTCAGGCTAAGCAAACGTTATTATATGCTGAACTGCCTGAAGGAAGTGCCTCTGAAGATGAGATCATTAAGTGTCTTTCTCCTGCTTTCTTCTTTCTCTCTCACACCTGGGCACTTGCATATTTTCAAGCTGTGGATGTTTTGCTCATAGTTTAAACGGAAGTAATTGCTCCATCTTCCTCCTTTAAACTTAAAGAACTCAACTATTTCGTTATTTTAGGCTATCGTTGATAATTTAATCAGCCTTTGAGGTTTTTAGAGTTCTTTAATATTAAAATCCTTTCTAATTTTTCTGAACAGAGAAGTTGCTGACATCTAAACTGATTGATAATTGTAGTCTGGAGTTCTGTTATGTATGATCCTTTGGTATTAACTATTATCCTTCTTTATATTAATTTCCTATCACATCAAAATCTAGATTTACATTAAATTAGAACTATCAGGCGAAACAGTAAGCTAGTGGCATTGAGCTGTTGCGATAACGATTAAACACCACATAGCTGATCCTGGAGCTGAGTGAAGTCAAGTTAGTGTCGCACAGGTGTGCAACGTCCAGTTGTGCTCACTCCAGAGTCATGTTTGTTTTTAAATGAGGTACACAGCATTGACATTACTCACCAAGTAGCGCAACAAGTACTGCACCCTTTTGTTTCCCGGTGCTAACAGCTATTTTTAGCTACCTTTGTAAATAACAATTTATCTAGAACAGACTTACTTCCTCTCGGGTTTTAAAGATGATCCTTCCAACATATCCTTCTTCTGGGAACCAACTGTTCAAAAGCTGCACTAGCCCTTCTTCAGGACCAATCACTCTCTGGAATGGTGGTTTTCTGCATTCACTCTTTTCTTTGGATATAAAACTTTTCTCTTCCATCAGAAAATAGTCTGCAGCACATGACTCGGTGCCTTTTGTAGTAGCCAAGAGCTAAAACAGACCACAATAAACACACAGCAATTAGAATGCTAAATATAAACACTGCATAATTGGCGGTTATAAATGAGAATGAATAAAGAAGCTTTAAGAATCAATAAGTATTCTGATAGTGTAGGCAAGATTTCTGATGTGCTATTTATTATTCAGATATTTTACTCCAGGGTAATGTACTGTTCTCTTTAGCCTAGCCAAGCAGTTCAACTATTCCAGACAAGGCAGTACTATTTAAGCTTATTTCTGTCCTGTTTGGCTGGCCAGACAATTTATTCATAATCCCAGGACAGTACAGTCTTTTCCCACTGCTAGAATAACAATCCCTGTTGAGTTAACTGGTTTTTCTACTCATGAACTTAGCCCTCTCACTTTTACTCTGTATTCCTATGGTGCTCAAGTTCAAAGAATTGCGCAGAAATGTTTGCCCTTGTTGTAAGGGCAGCCCACTGCCTCCGTCAGTCAGAAAGATTGTTTTTCTCATCTGCATATGCCCAAATATTAAAATACTAATAGGGAGTATGTTCTAAGGTTATAAACCCATTCTCTGAAGCCAAGATTGGGAAAATTTCACGGATGATAGTCTGAGTTTGCAATGCAATTAATTCCACAGTAGTAAGTTTCTAAAGCACCCCCTTGCTGTGATGAACGACCTAGAATGACCCTGAGAAATGCAGGGAGATCAATGTCCAGAATTATGTCAGTGCGGGTTCTGGCAATTAGAGTCTGCAATTCAGCAGGCAACTTACCTGATGGAGAAGCTGTGCGGCCGTGGTCCCCCCGCTTACATTAAAAACAGTGAAAGGCTCCGGGCCTGGAATTCCATGAATTGTCACTTTGTAAGTCACAGCAGCTTTCCTTTCCCCCATGCTAAACGACTGTTCAGACAACATTCAACAGGTTACTGAATGTTTTTACACAGGCATGTTATTTTTAGGTTGCTTAAAAGAAACTGTACGCACAAGTTGTAAGGACCTTGACAGAGCAAAGCTATCCAGCTAATACATGTCTCTTACAGTACAGATCAAGGCATTAAAAGAAACCCCCAAGAAACCAACCCCCCAGAAGACCCCACCCCACCCTACCTTGAAGCTGAAGAGAAAGGAGGAGGAAGTTTTCCAGTGATAGTACATAAACTGCCACTGAACAAAGGGCAGACCTCCATCGCTCGCCATCTGCATTCTAGCTGAGCTCAGACTATTTGGATTCAGCGTACGAATGACTGGATGAAAATCTATAGCTTCGTTTTACCCTCCAAATGTAATGTTCTTCCTTTCTGCCCTAGTAATTCACCAAGATATGCGTTTGGCATGTATTCACAGGAGGATAACGTCTGCAACACATCTGCTGCACAGACAGTAGCTCAGGAGGTTTTATCTAACGCTTTAGGAATCAGCAAAATGATAATATACGTGCTTAAAGTCACTAAAACACAAGTAACCCAGGTAACCTAACATTAAGGGCTATTTAAAAAAAAATAATCACATACATACCTATGTATTGTTATATGTATACTACATACATATCTATATGTGTATGTATACATACTTGTGCATGTAAGCATATAGATGTGCACACACACACATATATAAATATGTATGTATTTATGCAAATACAGACTCCATCTTTTCCTGTAACAGAATTCAATTTTACTCTCATTATTCCAAAGTTGTTGCTAATTTGCATCTTTCTTTTTTTTGTCCCAAATGCATTGCTTATGATTCATGCATGAAGGAATGCATGAGGCAGCTCTGAACCTTCCTGCTCAGCCACACTCCTCCTCCAGCACAGGAGTTCTCGTGCTGTACCTAAATACACCGAAAGCCAGACTTTGAGAAGATTTACCCTCCCACAGTTTCAGCCAGATGGGAGAACCTTACTTCCACCAAAGCCCAAAAGAATTAGGCACCGAGGTACTTCTGAAAAATGTGAGGGTTTAGGGGCTAACATCTTTGAACAGTCTGGGTCTAGAAGTCTTCAGACCATAGTTGTCATTAAGACAGGAATACATAGCATTTACAAAAAAAACAATTAAATTACCACAGATGCAGGCATAGTGTTTCCAGAGGGACTTTCTTCCATTCTCCGACTGTTTATGAACAAACTAGAAATTTCTAATGCTTCATTGTGCAGGTTATGGAGCTGGACGTGTCTATAGCCTAAAGAGAAAAAACCCTTCTGTAAGTACTTTGCCACATCCTAGGACACAAGTCTCATAAATGGAAAACTCAAATTTGCTATATTTATAGCTACAATTTGCCACACCTATAGGATTTAAAGCATTGTAATAACACTGCATTAGCACTCTCTGTCTGTACAATAGTGTAACCCAAATGCTATGAACTGCTGAGTGGCTCATACAGCTGCCTACCTTTGTTTTGCCGTAATATTCATTATATTCATACATGAAATAGCTAAATATTAGAAAATGAATGAAACAAGGACAAATTCTCACCAGGAAAATGCATGTCTATGGCCAGATCTCATATGCTAAGACTGTTGTGTAGTATTACAGTGGCACAAAGCGAATGTGAAAAGTATTTTTACTATTCTGCTGAAGAGCTGCTGGCAATATGGAAACTCCCTCCCCCAGGTGTCACAGAATTAATGATGCTGCCTCATCTCCCTCACCTTTTTTCACCCTTCCTTTGCCTCTCCTCCAGCCATGGCTGCAAGAAGTGCAATTCCCCTCTGCCCAGTGATCACCAGTTACAGCAGTTTCTTGGGCAAAGGACAAGGCAGGGAGTGAAACCACTCCATGCTTCCTAAGGGAGCAGCAAGTCTCAAGGTGAACCCAACCTCACAGCCACAGCTCAGGATCGGAGCAACTGCGTACAAGATGCCCCAGTCTCTGCAACAGCACAGGATCTGACTTTTTACAAGTCACTGGGGCAGCCTCCAGCTCCCGGGGAGTCGATTAGATCAACATCGTACTGCCAGGGCAAAGTATGTTGTCTGATATTTGCTCCCTGTCTCCTCCAGAAAAACGCAACCAGCTGATTAAAAATATCCCTCCGTCAGGATTCAGTCCAGGAATCTGCTGGACCATTTTGGCATAGGGTGTCGCTACAAACTATACTCTACCTCTTTTTAGAGCTTTTAGGGGAATGATTCTCTGAGCTGTTACAGCTGAGCTGTTATTTTCAACAACTGCGAACCGAAGAAAGACCAAATCTTCGAAGTGAACCCGGAAAAGGAACTGCTCGTTCCACATGGGGTTGAGAGTGTTGCGATGAATGGGCTTCGTGCGGAAATGGCAGCTGTCCAGAGGCATCCCCAGCACATCGATTTCAATGCAGGGACTGCCCGTGCTATTGCTGGGGCAGACGTTCTGTCCGGACACAATCTGAAGCCGAGGCGGACACAGAGAAACCAATTAGTGGAGTAATTCTTTTACCGTCACGATTCTGAGCTAAACATTGTTTATCACACTCCTACGGACAGTTTGTTAACATGCTGATTTAATTACAACATTCCCCTACTTTTGTAATTGCCAGGGCAGTCATTTCAGAAGCAAAGCTGCTTCAACCTCCCCCCCTCCATGCTGTTGCTACAGTGTCTTTCCTCTGAAAAAAATACACTATACATCATGAGCGCAACCATTCAAGGCATCTGAAAGTTAATCCAGAAGGAATGTACCAGTAACATAGTCAAAAAGGATCAAATTTTGTTCTCCATTACTTTGGGGTGATGGCACTGACCTCGGGCTTGCTTTGGCGTACACAACACAAGAATTAGGTGTGCAATTACCGCAGCTGGGAGAATTTTGATTCTTATGAATCTCACTTTTCTGAAACATTTCCTGGAAGGGACCAGCTTCTCAGAACACTTTTTTTTTTGGCCATAAATCCGTGAATGATATATCTTATTACTTAACTTTTAAAACAACATTTTTTAATATTCAGTACAGCTTTTCATAATGGCTTTTTGTATAGCTTCTCAAGTGTTCACAGATGTGTGAAACATCCAGGCACATGTATAATTTTATACAGTTCTGTAGTCCCAGGGAAAATGCTTTCAGGACTGGGTTTTGACAAATATTGTAAAGGAAACAGTGAAAGTAACTATGGAAACAAACCAGCCAATAAAATAAAATAAAATAAAGACAAGTATTTGCTCCTTCCCCTTCCAATTTCTTTTAGTTATGCTGACCTTCAGAAATACAAGCAACAATTACATGTTCAAATCTTTTCATACAGAAGCATGACTGTAATGCTGGTTAAAGACTATAGTTAAACATTGTCTACTTCTATCTGTTTGGCTGTATGAAATTCCCTTTTAACATACTTACTGTTAAAGAATATATAGCTGGCTCCTTATTATCAAGATCTCTTTCTAACGGAGAAAACTGCTGGTACATGGAACAATTTTTATCCCACAGAACAGGAGGTTTCAAAACATATCCACAGCCACCATTAGCCTCAAACATCGCCGCATTAAGTTGCAGAGGAAGATCTGTGAAAGTAAGGCAGCCAAAACTGAGAAAGAGCAACGGTACAACGGAAAAACTGTAACAGTGAAGACAAAGACACGTTTTAAGGATATTTTTTTCTTTTTTTAGTTGTGTACTATCAATTCATACTTGATTTTCAAAGATAGCTGTAATTTATGTATCCAATCTATCCAATACTTCATTACACAAAACTATAAGAACAGTTCATTGTTTTCTATCCCTTTCTGTTGTCTTTCTGCAACTGTAGGGCTTGCCTACATCTATCCTCTGAGAAGTTTCCAGGTATTTGCCCTGAACTGCAGAATGAAAAAGCACTGATTGTGTAGCTCTGTAGATGACCTAATGGATCCCCCATCGAAAAGGCGAAGGAACACAAGATAGGATAGAAAATGGCCCAAAAACATTTTGATCAACATTAAACCAGCATCCAAGGTGGCACTTCTAAGTAAAAAATAGTTCAGTACCTTTTCATACTTGAAATTACCAGAAAGGGATAACAGCTACTTGAACTGGGGAAAAAAACCAACCTTCAGCAATAAAATAAAAATAAAAATAAAAATAAAAAAAATAAATAAAAATGGAAGGTGTTGCTGTCCAGCCACTTCTGTGCTATCAGGAGATCTGCTGCATTGGCATAAAGCTCCTGAACTGTGGGATCGCTGCTCTCAAGGACCAGCTCGTCATGGTATGAGCCTGCTTGTGCTTGACGCACAGACAGGTACATCCCCTCGTGACAGCAGGTAAAAGCAAATGTCAAATACAAATTCACAGTTTAAGGACTTATTTCACATTTAAAATGTATTAAAATGTGCGTTTGTGCACCCATACCATCTGTTTGGTAGTTAAGAGCCACGAGCTGCACGCCGTGGAGCCAGAAGATCAGTGGATGGGGATTTGAGGAGTCAATGCGCGTGGCAGCGGGGTAGGTCCTCAGGAGCTGACAGGTGGTGTGCTGGATCAGCTTCTGAGAGTACCGCCTGCACAGCCGCTTGGCAGCGTTCTCGTTCAGGGAGGAGATGTGATAGCACTTGGGCGTCCTTATGATAGCACTGAGAGAAGCTGGAGAGTTGTAAGGAGAGCAAGGATCTTCCCAGGTCTGCCGCATCACATCAAAAGGACCTGGAAAATAAACAGTACCTTCAAGTTACAGCTGCAGATCCAGAGACTCCAAGAATTCAACATTTTCTAGTGAAGTATGCGTGCACACTTTGGTTATGTAGAAAAAGGTGATCCTGGAAAATGACACTACTCACTCTAAGTGTCACACTCCTTCTTATACAGCAAGAACAATCCATGAGAGGAAACACAGTGTTTAAGTATTGAAATGATACTGTGATTAGATGTGCTAACAACCATTTTCATAAATAAATACTTAATTGGCATTTGCCTGAATAAAATAATGGAATAAAATTCTATTCTTCCCATTTATACATTTTACATGAGGAAGGGAGGCAAGGTTGAAAGCCATCTGCTAAGTCTCCAAACAGGCAGTCTCCAGAGTGCTGTAAGAGTTAGGGGACAAAGCCAGCAAAATACTTATATCCTTTAGAATTAGGCACTAGACTACTTCATTTTTAGGACACTGGCCTCTAGAAGGGAATCTAACCTGTCTGCTGCAGCCATGCCCTTGGGCTGAAAGAAATGCAACATTCCTTGAGCCAGAAAATGAGTACAAGAAAGGGTACAACTCTGTAACTTTCTGTTTATGGCATTCACCTGAAAGGCAGGGGATCTGTGTCTCATCCTTGCTCCAAAACCTCTTCTGTACCTTCTTTGTATTTCTTTACATCTGTTCATATGCAGAAGTACAATTTCCAAGTTCACAAACTGAATCACCTGCGGAGTCTAAATACCTCCAGGGTGGAACACCGGAGTTTGCACAATTACACGTTTGGACTTGGCTGAATTTTAGGCAACTAAGTCCTACTTCGGACACCAAAAATTCTTTTCTGGATCCAGCCCAACAGTTCTGCCTTCCATTTGTACTTCGAAAATATTCATTCATATCTTTCAAAATACAAACTTCAAGATACATCACTTCAAATGTATATTAGTTTTGAATAGTTTACAAATTAGGGTCTTCATACTCCTGACCAAGTAATCCTATTTTAACATTCCACACTCAACACTTCAGTTATAATAGCGTTACCGTAATAGCTGCTGCGCTAACGAAAAACCATTCCAAAGTTCAACATCTTACACATTGTAAAGTATGTGATCTTTAACAACTTGGTCTGGTACGTGTGTTGGATTACAGAGTCATTCCACGTGACTGGTGAAAGAAGATGCTAACTTTACCTTTTCCAGATGCTTTGGCAAGAGCAGCTGACTCCCCGGGGCTCAGCCTGCCAGGATTGTTGCCGAAAATGGACTTCCTGCTTTTTCTTTCTTTTCCTCTGCTAGAGCCAGATGGGTTTAGAGTTGACAAGCCTGTTCCCATTAATGTAAAATAAATGAGCCAAAAAACATGACCAAGAGGGCATGACATTTTCCATCATGTTTTACATTATTTTTGAAGGCATGAATACTCCTGTTATATAGAACACAGGGCAAGCAGTGTATTTTTGTCCATAATTTAATTTTAACATCTTTACGTACATACATGCCTTTATATACTTATATATTATGTATGTTTACATATATAATGTATACGAAAACTTATATGAAGCAATACAGATATACAGTTGTCTCTCTGTGATATAACTTTTCTCCATTTTACTTTTTGGCTTGAGGAAGGTAGTGACTCTGTCTCACATTACCAAATGGTCCTAATTCATACTAAAAAATTCTGCAGTAACAGACTCAACGTATTCATCCTTAGAATAATTTAAAAAAAAAATCCTTTCTACAGAAGCAATACATCTGTACAGTAGTGAATATAATGGAATTAATCTAGGATAAGATACCTACATAATTAAATAAATGCAAAAATATGATTTAAAGAGATAGTGTAAAGGAAAAAGTCCAAATGCTGTTGGTTAAACAGTTTAAGCTCAAGAAATTTTCGGAGTTTTCTTCTTCTGTTTAGAATTTGTATTTCAATGATGGGAAATACGGTAGGTGTGCAAAATCCATTAAGCATTTAATGGCCAATATGTACTAGAAGCGGAGTGGGAAAGCTCTAGTATAGCTATGACTCAAACATATGCATTCCAGCAAAATAATCATTAAAATCATGATCCAAATCCCAGTGAAGTAAACAGACTTAATCCCCCTTAAGGTCAGTTTCTGTTGACTTGGAGAGAGCACATGGCAGACCAAAATTAAAGTAAGTCAAAACTCACGATAGTTATTCTGACACCCACAGCAGTGGTGTGACACCACAGCAGTGTGGGATGCCCTCAGAAACCCAAGATGTAATTGTGATATAAAATATAGCAAAGCAAGTACGCTGTTATTTGCATAACTGTGACTCATAAAACGAGCCTCATGAACTCACATCAATTCACACCTGCCTAAAGACAGTTCTGGATTTAATACTACTATTTCAACTACCAATGTAAATCGCAAAGAAGATACATTGGGCTATCTTCTACTGAAGTCTGTCCACAGTTGTAAATTCTCAGCTCTCAATCTTTACAGCATGTCTACATGTACTTAGTAAAATGATGCTGATAGTTTCAATGAAACTGCTTGGATTAGTAAAACCTAGGATATACATAAATGTTTTCAGTGCTGGAGATGTACCGTCCCATTGGGCCAAAGCATACACATAAACCACAGAAGACAGTAGAAGCTGAGATCAAGGAATATGAACTGACTAGAAGAATGAGGAGTGTGCTTCCAGCACTAGTTAATCCCAGTTTTCAATGGATCAAATGGATTTGGCAAGCAGGATCCATGTTTCAAAATCCTGTTGTGGAGACAGTCACTGAGGAAACAGACTAACCTCATAAATCACCAGAGAGCGCAATGCAAAACACCAGGGTTAACTGAACCCAATGTGATGGCCACAGGGTAAGCTGCAGCTGGGAGTTTTCTTTCAGTCTTTCCCATGGCTATGCTTTGTATGTGACATGCCTCTTCCCAGAGACAAGCTCCGTTTTTCACTCCAATTTAAATTTTACTCCGAAATATAGCATCACCTATTCATAGAATCATAAATTCATAAAATAATGGAGGTTGACAAGGACCTGGAAGTCATCTGGTACAACCTTCTGGTCAAAGCAGGACCAGCTTAGATCCCACCATATTGCACATAGATCCTATCATACTACCATAATGACGAAGTAAATGTTTTGTATTTCCCTATAACCCCTATGCTATATCCTTTGAGTTACAGAATTTAGTGCCCATCTCTCATGTTAGATATAACCACACTGCTTTACTGCTTTTAAATTTTTAATCCAGAGGATGGCAGATAGTCTGACACAATGGAGATGGTGACTGAATGTCATGCTGGTTAGCTCAGGTGACTCTCTGCTCTCTGCACTTGACTGTGCAAATCCTATTTTTATGTACACAACTTTCTCTACTCACTGTGTAAGGATCCTCAGCACCAAGGCAACAAGCCATGTGCCAGTGGATTATAGCAGTACCGTACTCAAGTATGCTTCACTGCCCTCATCTTGGGTGACCCAAAAGAGCAGACCTTCACCCTCTTAGATAATGGTATGATGATATGCAACAGACTGAAACTGAAGTTAAGCAAGGACTGTAAGGGTCAAAAAACACTGGAACAACAAGAGCTGTGGTGGGTTCCTTGTTACCAGAGATTTTATAAACAAGAAATGTTATTTTCTCCACATGATAAATTCTGGTTTGATCAGGGAGCACTTTGGGAAGTCTGTGTTACTCAGTAGGCTAGGCTAAGTGAACATAATGGTCCTTATCCTTTTTTATAGTCACAAATCAGTGATTAACATTCAGGGACATAGGCAACTGTAAACACACATGAAGACAGGAGAAATAAAGTATTTACATCATTGATCAGCCACTGACATGAATTCTGCCCTCCCTATTTCCAAAACTCTTGCATTTTCTGAGCTGGTTAGGAACACGGTCAATAGAGCTACATAGTCATGGATGTACCAGCCTTGTTCTCATTATTAATGGACAATATGGGGGTATGGCAGTGCACCACGTCTGTGCCCTCCGGCTGAGCAGAGGAATCCAATCAGTAGCACGGTGGCCATGGAAGCCTACATATCTTGCAGAGAAGGCAGTATTTGTCTCAAAGGAGACAAAGTTTGTTGGAAAACTAATTTCTACAGCTTCATGTGTTCATCTGTGAAAGGAACTCATTTTCTTAATTGTTCTATTCATGTCTCCTTTAAAGCAAGAGGAAGAAATCCAGTAAGGACATCAGGTATTTCTTTTATAACTGAAATTACATTAAAAAACTGAAATATTTTAAAATTTTCTTAGAACATCAGAACTTTTTTGTGTGTCAAAATGCTTGGAACAACTTCAACTCTCTCTGTTTAATCTTGAATATCATTCTTCAAAAGAAAATATTTTATTTGAAAGATATCTCATTGCAGATTTCATTAAAAAGAGTATCAGATTTGAATTTTTAGAAGTTATTATTTTTACAAGTGACACCTACAATTCTTAAAGTTATAGAAGATTACAAAAGAATGTCTCTCCATTTTTCAGTGTGTTTATCTTGCCTATTTGACACTGTTTTATGTTTGGTTAGCTTCTCTAATCTGATTCTAGTTCTATTTGTATAAGATCATGATTTGGCAGTATTGCTAACTTTTCCACAGAGCACCATTCCATTAAAAAGCAGATTTTTCATTCAAAACATTAAATACATCAATAAACAATAAATTCTCAATTTATAAGTATTTATGTATACAGTACAAGCCAAAACATACTCAACCTCATGTTTCGGTACTGAACAAGTAACTATCAGTGATCTCCTCTTCAGTTACTCCCTCTTCTTTTCCTCTGCAAACGTTATTCTTCCTACTGTACAAAAGGAGACCCTCCTATTTCCTTAACCCCTTCCATAAAGAGTGTCTGTGAGCGTGCAATCGGCTGTCCTCACCCACCCCGTGAAAAGGCTGCTTTACCCCCCCAAATGGCTCCCCTCCTTTCCACTTAGGAAAGAACAGAAGACGCAGCTGTAGGCAAAGGTGAAAAACGCCAAACGGAGGTCACTTAAAGAAATGTGACCAAGCTCTTCCAGCAAGGTTTGAAGAATATTTTACTTCCTAATTCAGCACGTCCTTACATGGGAACTCGGAGCTCTTAAGATAAAGCTTTCTGTCGTCTGTCATTTGGCAATGAAGCAGTTGTCTAAGTTGTGGAGACTGGCAAATTTCACTTTTGTAAACATTTTAATATGACAAACAATATGTCTTCACATAATTTATGCATACTACTTCTCAGCCAGGAGCTATTATTACGCAGACTACCATATCATCAAGAAAAAAAGCTCCTCGACTACTTCAATTTGAAAATGCTTGTACTAACTAATTCAAAACATAAACATAATGTCTCCAAGAATTAGAAAGCCTAAAGCGATAAAACAGGGCAGTGTACTTACCAGGGAACTTTACGGCTTGACAGTAAATCACAAGATCTGATAGCTCTGGGGCAATCTGTCTGCTTTCCTTTTTATTTTGCGGAAGATAGAATTCTTCACCCAGCTCCATATCGTACACCTAAGTGACAGTTCCAGGAACATATAATAATAAAATTACTGAATGTGAAGTACTCTTGCATATCTTATGTCCTTAAAATTCTTTATCTCATTCTTCCCATATGGTTTGCTGTCTTCACCTAACAGACCTCTCTGTGCAGGTTTATGCATCAATGCCTGTTACTGATACTGGAATAGTGTGCAAAGGCCTCAATCGGAGTCAGTTCTACAAACATTTAGACAAAAAACAGCTGTGTTCAGGAGAAATTACAATTTACTAAACAGCAATGCAGTGGTTCAGTTGTCAGATGATTTAATAAAAGGTAACGTGGCTATCTGATATCATAGTGCGACATGTTATTTATATATACACAAAAGATGCTGAAGATTCAGATGAAATCTTCAGTTCCATTGACGTTAATGGAAATCAGATATCTAAATAACCTGCTGGATTTAGCTTCAATGAAGTCTTTCATTGAGAGCAATGACAGTTAAAATTTTAAGCCTAACAGCCTGTATATACAATAACCTCCGAGGACTCTTCTTGAACAGTATGCTGAGCATTCGTTCTATTTTCTCTGGTGTGCTTCCATGCTTTTTACTATTTGTCTTCATTAAAGCGCATTTGCCATCTGATGTCTCAGTTACCTAAACTGCTCAAATCCTTCTGAAGCTGGTTATATAACAAAGCGTGGCTGAGAAGAAAGGGGGGAAAAAACAGAACTACCTTTCCTTTATTATTGTAAGTAGCACAATCAGCCTTCTTTATTCGTTTGGCAGTCTCTTCATTATATTCAAACTGCAGTTTATCACTTGATAATTTATTCTCAGGTCGGTCTTCAAGAATGTTATCTAAAAATTAATGGGATTTTAATAAACATAAAGCCAAACAATTTCAACTGGAAATTTAATTTGAATTAATAATATTTGTGGACAATGCTGTGAATCTTATCTGAATAACCAGATGCCAAAATAATGCATTTACTGGTCAAAGCATTCTCTTTTAGTAGTAACTTTCTACTTTAAGAATTTAATGCTCAGCTTTGGTTAATATGTTGCACTTCTTTAAAACCCCATCCTTTTGTGCTGGGAAGATGCTTAAAACAAAGTCATCTAACGAATTAAGCTTGCCATCTGAAAACAACTGATATTCCTGAACAACAAAGAATTGGTCAAGTCCATACACAATTAACCAAATCAAACATTTACACGTCTTTGTACAGCAAATTTTGGCTTTCCTCTCCTTACATTCACCATGAATGAATATTTTTTTACATCTATAGAAATTCCTCTTCAAAGCTACATATGTATTAGAGAATAATACACCTACTAATTTGGTCTTTCTGGACCAAAACGTTGCAACTGTCACAAAAGGAATGGTTTTATTTCATTCCTGATATTTCTGATGCTTTGACCATATTCTTTTTTATGCATAACCAGTGTCACACATGCAGCCTTCTAACAGTTCCTAACCAGTTAACAATGCCATATAAAAATCTCTGATTGCTTTTTTAATATGAAGTAGAAACCATATATTCACACTGTCACATTTAACAGGCTGGAGATGCAGTGCTGATTTCATGCAGTTAAAATGCTCAACCAAATGGCCTTTACCTTCCTGGCTGTTAGGAGCAGGAGAAGCATTAAGGACATCAGCTACAGGGAAACAGAGTCAGAGAGGGAATAAGAGTAAAGGAAATTAAGATTTACAGCCAGAGAAATGAAAATTAAGTGTCAGTTGTAAAACTATTAGCCTTACGCAAACCTAATGTATCAGTACGGAAAATAAAACTGAAAATCTTTTAGAAAGTTTACAGACCATTATTTAGATTAGTTTTGCCAAAATATTAACATAATTAAAGATCCCAAAGACTAATCATTGTAATAAAGCAGTAAACCATGCCACAGATTCCTTCATATATTGGAAGGTGTGAATGTTTCTTGCCAGCTACAGATTTCTCAAACCTCCTCTTAACTAGAACATTGCTCAAAAATCTCTTACTGCAGTTAGCTTGCAATATTTTCCTGGCAAGCGTGCTAATGAAGATCTAAGTTTTTCACAGCAATTTACATCTACACTATCTCCACCCTGTCCCACACAAGGAGCATTCTCAAGTAGCCAGTTAAGCCAACTTTCTAGCAAAATGCAACTGAAGGCAGCACCGGCCTCAAACTCATAAATTTTCCTATTAGCATAAATAATACTGCTAGACCACAAGCAGTCAGGTCCTTCATTTTGTGACTATTCTTAAATCTTTAACACAGAAGCCAGTAATGTAAATAATAGGCCAATTGGAAAGAAGTTCTGTGCTGCAGAGCATGCTCGAGCCTTACATCTTCTCTGAACATGGTACCTAGAACTTAAACAGGCACCCATTAGACCTAAAGGTTCAATGAGTGAAGTACTTCACCTAGGAGAACATGCCCAACTGCATCCGACCAATGGTCCATCTAGCTCGGCATTCTCTTTCTGACAGTGGCAACAGGAGATGCTGTTTAAAGAGAGCATCCAGCCACTGGTCACGGTCCATGTCCCTTGTACTGCCCCAACATCCACAACTGCTGAATATTAGGGATGTTGGACCATACATTTCTACCTATAACATTTCCTTAAAAACCTGTCCGTGAATTTGTCCAATCCTTTTTTCAATCTGCTGATACCGTTTGCCTCTGCAGTTTCCCATGGCAGCAAATTCCAGAATTTTACTACCAGCTGCACAAAGAAATACTTTACATTTTACCTGTTTTAGACTCATCTTCCACTTGTTTTACTGAGCACCTCCTAGATCTAATGAGTAACAGTTCTGTACTCCTCTTACCCACCACTTCATGATTTAGCAAACCTGCTTCAAATTCACCCCTCAGTTCTCTTCTCTACCAGCTGGAGAATTCCAGCCTTTTCAGACTCGTGCAAGGCCACTGCCACACTCCCTTTACTTTTTTGGTTGCCCTTCTCTCTAACTTCCTTAACTCCACCATATCCTTCTCGAGATCTGGAGGCAAGAACTGGACACAGAACTCAAGCTGTGGCACATTAAGGTTTTACACAGAAGCAAAAAGATGCTCTGTTTTCAGTACTGCTCCTGATGATCCCCATCTTTTGGCTGTCAGTGCACACCAAACTGAGGATTCCAGAGAACTTTCAATAATTCCATGATCTCCCAAATTGTTACTGCTATCGTTGAGCTTGGAATCACATAAGCAAGGTTTAAGATTTTTCCCCTAAACGTATTACCTTATGTTTATCTACACTGAAGCACATCTGTAACTTTTTTGTCCCTTTGGTCAGTCTTGTGACCCATTTATGGAGTTTAACAATGGTGCAGCATTTAACTACCCAAAGAGCTTGGTATCACTTGTACCATCACTGCTGTCCCACTGGGTAAACGCGCTGTGATCTACTTTGATATATTCTCTGACAACTACCAATGAAAAATAATGAGTAACCCATTTAGATGCATCCAGCTTGTTCAATCCATGCACAGGGGTTTTGACAAATGTCCTTTCACAAAACTGGAGAGGTTTAAATGTTTCTGATTCAATCTGTTTGCTCTACCAGAACCTACCAGCCCTGCAGCAAGAGAAGCAAAACAAGACGCATGACTTCAGCTCAGCCGCCTCAGTCTGGCACATTCTGTCCTTCATCTGTAGTTAAATCAAACATGTCTGACTGAACTGCAGAGCTAAAGAGGTAGTGGAAGTTACTAACTGCAGTATTTTTTATCACTTCTGGCATGCCAATCATTATATCCAATCTATAAACTGCCCCTAAAGGTGGATTTATGCTAAACTGCCAGTTCCTGAAGGCTAGGATAGCTGAAGCCTAGACAGCACATGAACTTACAAGGCAAGTCAGTAAGGCATGCCTTACCATTTTTTAACTGAGCAGCTAAAGCTTTAATAAAGCCATCTGTATTGAGCAAGCCAGGGACTCAGCGGCTTCTCTACCTCTACACATGAAGTGAACAGCTGATGCTGAAAGTGTAACTATAATAGGTACTTCAGGGGTCTCTGGGATTAGACAGTAACCAAGGAGGACTTTGGAGAATCTGCATCTTAGGTCAATTTAATGGCAGTCTTGCAAATGCAAGGGCTAAGCCTGTTGTGAACCTTCAGCTTTCAGGTGTCTAAACTCCTTAGAAAAGACCATACAGGTGAATGTAGATAGAGTACACTATGAACACAATCATTTTTGCATAATATAAATAATATAAAATATAATTTATAAACACTACAATTTAGCATACATTGCACAGTTAAAACATCTAATGGTTGGAGTTAAAGTCACACTCAAGTCCTCTACACAGTCAAATTATTTTCACAGTATTATAGACTACCGCACGAAAGTGCCACCGAGGACAT
The DNA here is from genome assembly GCF_047370975.1 of Nipponia nippon. Lineage (NCBI taxonomy): Eukaryota > Metazoa > Chordata > Aves > Pelecaniformes > Threskiornithidae > Nipponia > Nipponia nippon. The sequence goes on from NW_028262347.1 coordinate 108,187,059, forward strand.
TTAGTACATCTTCCTCTCACAAGGTAAGATCAACTTACCTACACCATTCCTGAACTAGAATATTTACATGCCTTATTGCTACAGTTCTAACAACAGCACTGTAATAAATAAATAAATAGATACTGTTACCATCAGAGAGAGATTCATAGTCATAGTCATATTCATCCTCTTCATCTTCTTCCTCTTCATTGGTAGGCGTGGGGTTGCTAGCACCATTGCTAGCCTGTGCTTGCATATGCGCCAGCTGGTGAGCCTACAGCAACAGAACCACTTATTACATTATTGGTAAGTGTTTTTAAAAAGCAAAAGAGTTTTCATCACTGTTTGCATCTTATTTTACTTATATGAAAGCACTGATTATATAAAATGAGAGATAACTAAGACTGTTAAGATCAAACTAAAATACCATTTTAAGGGTTTGAAAATAAAAAAAAAAACTTGTACTGGTAGAAAGGCACCCAATAGCATAGGAAACCGGATTAATTATGGTTAAATGTCCACTTTGAACATTATTCAGAGCAAGACTGCCTTTTTTCAGTCTGAGGTATGCTGTTTTGGAAACTTTTTTAAAAGATGGAGAATGTCCATATACTAGTATGATCAGTGTGATTTACTTATTCTGATACAAGAATTCAATTCTAATTCAATTGTATTTACCTTTTGGGTAAAAGCAATTAGTTTTCAAGGATTCAATCTAATTGCTGAATAACTATAGACATTGTTAAATTGAGGCTACCAGAAATGCAGCCCTAATTTTTAGAAACCCAAAAAATTCTCATATATGTATAAGCACTACTTGAATAGCACAGTCCCCCCGAAAAGGGAGTAAGAAAGAGAGTAGTTGCCTGGCTTGAATATGAAAAAAGAAAGCAAGCAGAATTCTACTAAAAATTACTACATACTGTATATACACACACTCAATGCATATCACTATTTTCAACAAACATGAATAGCAAATGTTATAGCCTCAGAGTGAAATTTCATTTATGCTTATCACATAGGGCATGCGGTGCTAATCATAATATTATGAAGTATTATAAAACTAAAACACACTAAAATTTTGTTATGCTGTATCTGTACTTTATTATATGTCTTGTCTACTTATTTGAAAGTGTTGCAATCCACTGTGAGTCTTCCAAGCATGAATATGCATTAGATTATTCTGCTGTACATATTGGAATGGCAAAAACTTCCAACACAAATTAATTATTTCTAACAAAAGTTAGGTCTCACTGCTTGCTATTAAGGAAGAACTTTACCTTTTGTTTCAATATATCCACTGGTGTCTGATGGGCTTTCAGCTTCTTGTTTTTAAGCAGGATTTTTCTTTTCAGTTGGCCGGGTGAAGGAAGCATGGGATCATCAGAAAAGTCACTCTCAAATAAAAACTTGGTTACCAGCTTATCTCCAAATACATTCTGAAATATCAAGAACATGTGATATATTATGGAAAATCCCAAGGCATGTGCTTAGAATAATATACCACAATTTATGGCCTACCTTGAAAATTTCAGCCATCTTGCGTTGCTGAGGCAATGAACAGTGGTTTTCTATTGATATGATAATTGGCATGTCAGAGGTGATAAAAGCATTGCGATCAATAGCTTCAACTACCTCCTGTGAGAAAGAAAGGTCGTTGAAAGAACATGTGATTATTTTGCAGCATTCAGTTAATTTGCTGTTAGTTGAAAGGGGAGAAAGGAAGGCATGTGTTTTCCCCTCTAAGAAGAAAGAATCCACAATTTGCTTTCAAAACAAGCTTCTACAGATCAACCTAGCATCTTTTTAAAACAGAACCGGTAACAGCTACTTATGTTAGTTATGTTGACAACAAAAAAGACAGAAAATTACAGTACATATGCTACAAAAACTAATTTGAAAAGCATAATGTTTACAATTGAGGAGTTCATGTCTGACACAGTCCACAGTTCACATTCTATTAGGATTTAGCCCATTAGGATTTGTACTTTTCTAATAGGTGAATTTTTTCCTTCATTAGAGAAAAAGTTACTGATTTTCTTCTCCTTTTTTGTTTCTATGTGCAGTTACCAGCATACCTTAAAAGAGATCTTAGTAGTAAGAGTGTGCCCATGATAAATGATAGGCATCCCATCATCGCCATCCCAGCAGTCTAATTCTACACTTCTGCAGCCTTGTAGAAGAACCTACAATGCAATTGAACAGCACATATAAGCCACAGTCTCATGCCATCAAAGCAGAAGACAGACATTGCAGAGGTAAATGAAAGCCCAGTGAGTCAGCAAAAGTGCTGGAAAGAGCAATCTCTGTGGAGTAAATATAGCCCAGAGAAGCTATAGTCCCCAGCTAACTGCACTCCCTAGGTTGAGAAAGAGTGGGAAAATTAAGAAAGCATTGATGTTCTTAGGGGAAGTACCATAAAGCTTTGAAATTCACGGTATCCTACAGGACACGTAATCTGTTTGCAGAAAGTGGTTCTTAATGTATAGCTTAATGTTCTGAGGGAGAGAAACATTCCCATATTTCTACCTGCAAAAGCAGCTATAAAGCAACATGGCCATTTATTCCAGGTTGCTGCCATGACAGCCTATGGGCACGGCACCTGCAGCTTGTGTGCTCATTCTTTTTGTTGTTGTTAGTTTTTTAAACAGAAGAAGGTCTCAAAATAATGTCTTATGAACAACCTCCATGAGGATAGTTAGAATGGAAATGTGCCAGACCATTAAATAATGTGCCATTATTTAATGATATTAAGCTAATTTACAGCCAGCCAGCCATTTTTTATTTATTCATTTATTTATTTTAGAAAGCCCTGCTTGCTAGAAAACCACTGAAGAAAGCAAAGAGGAAGGATGGAGGGAAAGATAAGCTAACCCATCTGTTGGCAGCCCAGCTTATTATTGCTATCAGTATTTAGCATGCCTATCATTGAAAGAGTTATCTGTATTACAATTAAATATTCTACTGAAAATAAAGATCTCGACAATCAAAACCATTTCCAGCAAAAACATTAATGAACAAAGGAAAAATTACTTCTCCTACTCAAACCCTGAATAATTACATTTCAGGCAGTTGTGTCCGTAGCTGGCACACCACCACTTCTGTGAGAGCCAGACACACTGAACCAGAACGAAGGTGCCCCTTCTCTTCTGGCGACAACTGCTTGAGGGCCAGGAAGAAGCTCTTCTGCATCACGCAAATTTTGGAGCCAGCTGAGCTCTATCTCACTTCCCATCTATTACCAACACAATACTCACATCACTCTGTGCAGTGCTACTACAGAAACCTCCTTTGCAACTGCATTATTCAATGCAATCATGTTATTTGGGCTTTCCTAACACAGCCTCACCCCTCTGTCTTATAACTCCAAGTGAAGCAGCACATGGGATGCCAGATGAGCCCTTCTCAATGGTGAGTCATTAACATTGAGAGTAATGAAAACACTACTCACAGGAAGTTTGATGCTTTCTCTAGCATTTGGTAAATACACAGACACACAAAAATATATATATATAAACAAACAAATACAGAACCAAAAGCCCTAGGGAGAAATCGTTCTTTTCCTGTTCACCACCAATCAGGCATAAAGTCTAAAAACTGTAGAATATTCCTAGAAGTAATGGGTTTTAGAAGTTATAGTTCCATTTGAAATTTGTCTTTGCAGTGCAGTGTACAGTATTTGAGTAGTGTTTTTGACATCTGAATGAACTAAAATATTAGATCAGTCTTTCCTGTGGGAAAGTCTAATTTTAGTAGGTTGGGTCAGACCAACTGGTGTCTAAATGCTATGAATCTCAAACTAAACCCATTTTTTTGCCTTAGAAAAGGCATTTGAGCACAACTGTGCTTATAGGCAGCTTTCCCACACATCATGTTTTCCAACGTTTTGCAAGCAGGGGTTTAGGACATTTAGATTTTCAAAGCAAAAAGGTCATGTTTCTGCGACTTGCCAGTTAAACAAACAAGTTCATGTTGAAAACTACACAACGATCCAATCCTGCATACCTGGCTGTAGAGCTCTACCGAGGACTCCCCTTTAAGCTGATGGCCAGTAAGGTAAGTATTGTGCGAAGATTCTATGTAGTAATATGACAGTGGAAAGTGCAAGTCCTCAGCATTCTCCTGTGACTCATCGTTTTTGGAGGCAAAGTTGTCTTTATCCATCAAAAATCTAGAGGTGAGAAGATGTGAGGAAATTTTATGCCTTGCTGAGTATTTTGTGACTGTCATATAAACATCAATACATTGGTGTCATCTTTATATATACATACACACACACACACTATATATATATAAAAATTAACACATAAATAATTACCTTGCAAATCCTTCAAAAGATAGCAGCCCCTGCTGGCACATATTCACACTGGGTTCAAATTTCTATAAAGAGGAAGAAATTTAAGAGATATATAGTAACAATTCTTAAAAATACAGCTTTTTCATATTTTCATAGTGTAGTCTGCTCATCGAACTAACCAGTTATTATCTAAAATCGGTCTTTTTGTGGATAAAGTAACTAGATGCCTGCAGTATGATCATGCTATTTTTACAATCACTAAACAAGAATACTAAACTCATAATTGTAAATCACAGAATCATTCAGGTTGGAAAGGATGTTGGGAGGTCATCTAATCTAACTTGTTCAAAGCAGAGTGAGCACTTAAGCTGAAATTAAAAAGGATCTATAATCAATTAAACACAACCCACCATCATCTCGAATTAGAGAGACTTGTGGTATGCTAATTTGATGTTTCTTTAGAATTTCTGTCTTTTAAACTTTGCAATTTTATATTACATGTTAATAGTTGAAATATACAGTTTTTAGCCTTTGTTAACTGCTAAGTGCGCGTTCAGTTTTGGAGTATATTAATTATGCATGTTTGGGCAAATTAAAAATTTTCTACATACTTTCTAATCACTTCAGCCATTGTACATAAGGGAATAAAATGTCCATGTTTGCTCTGGAAAATTTTTTAGAATAAAATAAAAATATGTGGAAATGGTGGATGTTTTTTTAGTGTCCAACTTAGGGTTAAGTTCTATCAAAGGTGGTCACAGACAAGGAGAAAACAACACACTGTCATGAATACTTTTCCGAAGCAGTGACATCCCTTTCCGGATAAATCACACATAGCCAATAAAACTGTTTATTTGCATGATTTTATTTTTTTTCATTTTTTTTGACACATTTATGGACATCTGCACAATTTTATAGCCCAGAATAAAGACAGTATTAAATTTTAAATTCAGGTAAACTGTAGTGACAACATCAGCGTGAAAGGAGATATCCACACAGATATGCTGTTCTGACTACAAGGTGGACAACGCTAGTGGGGAAAACAGAAATAACAAGAGTTCAAGTAAAAGGAATTGCAAGATGCTTGTATTACAGACCTGGATAATACTGAGGATTTCATCATAGGTGCAGTGTTCTCCTTGGCAATTCACTAGGAAGTCGTTTAGCTGCTGGATTCCCACTCCAAATATTCCCAGCGATGTGCTTTCAACTCCAGTACCATTGGTTACAATACTGGCAGCAGCAATAGCATCAGATATTTGCCTCTGGTTGTCTGATAGTTGCTGCCTGCTCTTAATGAACAAACCAAGGTCTGAAACATTCCTAGTCAACAAATCTTAAAAGAAAAAAAAGGAAATGTAAATATAAGCCATATAATTATGTGTATTATACATACTGTATAGAATATAATGTAATATATAATACCTGAATACCTGACTGAATATTTTAGCACTGACATAGTAAATTAGAACAAAACCATCTTGTTTCTATTCACTAACAGAAGAAAGAGTATTAAGCGTGTATGAAAACAGTGGGAGTGGACTGTAAGTGTTCAATTACTATGAACAAAATCCTGGAACCTGTAACATGGATTCCCACCCTCTCACACACTGTCACCCAGGACCCTCCTGCTTCCTCTCACCACCACGTACAGCCTCAAAGACCCTCCTTCGCTGTGTACAACCCCATACCCTTCCTGTGTGATCACTGTTTCTCTTCTTCCAGTCCCATATGCCAATTGTACTGTACCCTCCACACAGGCTGCTTGGCAGAAAGACCGTTTTCTTTAAATGTGGACAAAGCTCCAGACGTAGATTATGGTAACAGGGGAATGTAAAGGGGGACAGAGGTTTCCTTCCCCCTTGTCCCACATAAAGCAGATCTACTAGGAAACCAGACAGGAAAAAACAAACCAAATGAGACACAGGGCACAGCCTCCTCATTTCTCCTCCCTGCATTTGCTCAGTGTTTTAGCCCTTCCAGAGCGCCTGCAACCAGATACAGATTCCCTACGTTGGGCCTAGCCGCTCAGCAACAAGTTATGCCTCTGCTACACTGGTTACAAATATATCTGGCTAATGTAAAGCAGGACTACTTTTCCTCCCCTTCATTTCTGAACAAAGAACCTGTCTTACATCCTGCTAACTAGGTATTAGTGGAGGTACAGCAGCAATCCTCTACTTAAACTTATAATTGATAGTTCTTTATGAGACTGACTGAGACACTTTTTCTTAAGGCCAACAACTGAAGCTGTTCAGCAGTCTGACAACTGTATTTTTCTCTTTAACAAACCTAAATCAGGCTGGAATCCACTGCTATTTTCATCAATCTTCAAATTGGTATAAAGTGGAGCAGGCTCCAAACCGGATCGATTGCAAGGCACAGCATAGACATCAAAAAGGTCTTTCAGATCCTTGCGGCTACGGACACTGTGAAAAGAGCTGAAAAGTTCAATTTTTGCTCTTTTATAAACTTGGATGAATGAGATCAGTACAGAATAAAAATATATTTTACCTGAAAGATTTGAAGAGCTCTACAAATTCCACAAAAGTCATGTTACTATCAGACACCATGAAGTTCTGAAACCCCTTCATTCCTCCTTTAACACGGCCATGCCAGCTACTGCTGCTCCATGTGCTAAATCAGAAAGAGACTGCTGTAGTTTGGTTACGTTAAATTTCTACTTATTGAAACATTACGCATTACTGCGTTAACACTTTGTTTGTGCCCTCCTTAATGCATTTATTACCAATATCTGGAAGAAGCAAATAAAGTGGTATCTTATAAGATGCATAACGACAATTTGTACTTCTTGTTTTATAGCAGCTATTTTTTTCCCTCAAGACAACTACAGACTTTGCCAGAACTGATAATGTGTATGCATGCTATTTAAAACTCTTTCATGTGCAAAAGGGCCTGATGCAAATGGCACAAATGAAAGCATTCTGGTTTTCTCTTTAACGAAAACAATGCCAGTATTCTTGTACCGCAGGCTGTTTACGAGGTTTGTTGAAGATTTGCTAAGGGAAAAATAAAATGGATGTGGAATTCCTTAAAGCTCTGCACTGTCAAAATAGTAATATTCTGACTGGATATGCAAGAAAAACAAATATTTTCCTTATGCACCCGGGGTTCCTTATATTTGGGAGCATTAAAGGTGCAGATTTTAAGAAGCATAACCCTTCCCCTTTCCTAGTACTCAACCCTCATTGTTTCCCAGCCCATGGGTTTTGCAGATATTCCCAAAAACAGTCGGGATTATCACCAGATACCTCAAAGACAGGTCAAGCTACAGTCCTCCTTTTAGGCTTGGACAGTAGCCTCTGGAGGCCATTTCCTTCTAGAAACGAGGTTCTAATGATTTCCTTCTTTCAGCTTTCTGGGCTGAAGGAAGGAAAGCAGACTGGGATTTCTTGAGAGCAAAGGCAGAAAACAATCATAGAAACAACTAACTGTTTGGTGCTAATTATTTTAGTTGACTTGAGTAATACCAAGCCCAGCCAATTTCTTTATAACTGCAATTGTTAACCTAAGTTGTGCAGCTGAACAAAGTTTCTGAAGCAGAACCAGTACATTTCCAAAAGCCACATCCCAAAATCTTTAGGCTTCTACAAGATTTACACTAGTAAGGCCCCGACTTGAACTATCCCTTGAGCGGTATGAACAAGTCCTTAGTGAATTTCATGTACTAATTCGCAATGATGGGCTGAGCTCTTGATCCCCTTCCTGGGCTCAGTGAACACACGCTGGAGGAATGGCATCCGCCAGCACCAGCATCCCAAAAAGGGAGGGATCTAAGCAGCCAGCACAAATATCAAGAATTGTCTAGTTTAAACCATAACTAACTCCAGAAGTTACAGTTCTTGTTTCAAAATATCAGACTAGGTGACTGTGTGTCAGACTTTATCGCTCTGTAATGTTCAAATCTACAAATCCATTAATCTATGAATTCTGCCATCAGAGTCAGTACAAATAGTTCCAACAGCTGTGATGGAAAAACAGGACCAGGTTGTTGCTCAGTGTTCGTAAAGACATTTGCAGTCACCTGCTGCAAGCAGGCGACTTCGTACATAAATATGCTAGATCAGATTCCTCAATTCATTCCTGGCCTGGGATGGATGCACGCAATTGAAAACAGAATGTGATTTAAAAGTATTAAAAAATAACATCTACTTTAGTTGGTAATGTTCAATTTGTTTGACATCACTATGGCAAGTACTGACATACTGCATGTAACTTTTTGGCTAAAATCATTCCTAACATTTTTATCAGACAAGAAAAATAAACCATGATGAGGAAAGTCTCTTGACTCCAGAAAACAGACTGGAACTGTAGAGTTCCAAATGGAAGACCGCAGCAGATGATAATGCTTAGCATGTCACCAGATCTGATCACTAAAGAGTATCTTCCACAATTGTTCCATGGGTAATAAATATAGACTGTTAAAAAAAAAGCCAAAAATCCTGAGAAAACTCCACTACCACCAACAACCAAAACTGTAATTAGTAGCAGTCTGGATTATACCTGTATACAGCTAATGAGAGAGACAGTTGAAAAAAGTTTGTTAATTCAGATTATCAAATCAAGAAAATCAAAACTCTCGTTGAAAAAAGCCCCCATTTCTAATTTTCCATATCCTGTTATCTGTTTCCCAGTGGCGTTACCACCCTTTCCCCTTGCTTCCTCCACCTTACAGGTGGCACTAGATTTCCAAAGAACTTGGCAATTTGCTGGAGGCACATCTACTTTGAAAGGATGACAGAAGACAGCTGCAGGCTACCTGTGTTTGGGAATTATCTGCACATCTGGATTGTACAAGGATTCATTCTCAATGTAAATTATTTGTAAGGAGGTCAGGAATATTAAGGTTGTGAGTTATATATGTAAAAATACCATTTTTCATTCTCTACCTATAAGAATTACTATTATTGAAAATGTACAACAAAGATAGCCAGGTCCTCCTCTTTTTAAATTGCTATCATTATATTTAGATTTTTTTTTTCACTTTAAGAAATTTTATTTTATTTAGCACTTCTCACTTGGTGGAGATGATCTAATTTACTGGTCAGGTAAAGTTAATGCATATATTACATGGCAAGGGAAAGAGAAAAAGAACTAGAAATCTCTCTTGCTCTCCTCCTCCTAGCTGCTACACTGCAGCTAACAATCGTTCGTTGCCAGCTCAGCTTTCTGTGCTGCAAAGGCTTCTGCCCAGCCTGGTGGGACCCTCTGCTCCCCGCCCTCCTGAGCTCTGGGTTCTGTGAGGGATCATGCACTCACCTAACGTGCACAACCAGCTCATGTCCAACACTGCCTCCAACTATGAAGCCTTGTCATTGTTTGAGTCTAAATCCAGGTGCTAATCTGAATTAACAAACTCTGTTGGCTCTAATCTGTGCAGAGCCATACAAATGCATACAAGCACTCCCAGTGGATCCTGTATTTCCCAGGTTATTTCATTATCTAGGTCATTCCAACTTTCTGTCACTTTGGAAAATGGATACTTCATTTTATCTTAATTTATGATGCTACTGACAAAACTGGTTGAGTATAACTAAGTATATAACATGATTTTTATGAGACTGCAGAATTAACAACAAAAATGGAGCAAAAAGAAACAAAAGATGTCTGTGTTCAGCATGTGTGGGTTCCCAAACTTACTTTGCTTGTGCAACACCACTGTTAAGGGCAGCAGCTTCTACGAAGAATACTGTGCTGCTCGCAGTCTATACATACCACAGCTTGTGGACCGCTGCCCCAGTCTGCTCCTCCGTCAGTTACATCTATACTGCTAAAGGCATCCATCCCACCACTTCTTCTGAGTGGGGCAGAAAGGCTGAAGTTCACATTGCTCTGCACTGCCCAGCAACTGGTTCAGGTTTGGTTTGGTCCCCCATAGTGCTTGCCTGCCTCTAAGACACGATTTTCATTTTTGGTGTGTGTACTATCTGAAGTGGCTGAAATAAGCTGTGGCATATGTTATTGCCTGGCAGACTGCTATTTATTTAATGTAACACAAAGCAATAGCACATGCCATGACTGTGGGTGGATTGCCTGAAGGTACAATCCTTGTTGGGAGTGTGTTGTGTAAGACAGTATATTGTAGATGGTTTGAGACTGAGTAAGCTCTCCATCCATACTATCCAACTACAGAAGTCTCTGGAGCAAATATTCCTAGAACTACACCTAAATTCCATCTTGGAGGCAAACAGCTGGTTTACTCTAAATCCCAGGAGTGAATTAATACATATATAGGGTGGATGATCACAGGAATTTGCAGCAAAGCAGAGCGCCAACTATTTGATAGCTTAGACTTTCTGATCACAGTTGAGACACTACAGATACTTCCTTCCTTTAGCACATGTGAAGTGTCCACACACAAGGGTTGTATCAAGTTGGGGAGACCTCTACCAAGCAACACTGTGGAGTTTCCAGACAACTTTGCCAGAGAAAAGCTGTCATAACTGGGGGAGGCCCACAGTGCTAAGCTGCATAGTGATCTGTACAGAAACCCAGGACTGAGAGGATTTAAAGGAACATTAGCTGTCCTTCCTCCAGGAATGCGAGTTCTCTACTGAGCCTTTTAATCTCATTTAGAGAACAACAATTATTTTGGCATAAAACAAAAGAGCAGATTTGCAAAACAGAGAAGCATTTTCCAGAAGTAGTAAAGCAGTATTTCATCAGATTAATGTAAAAGAAAGCTGTTCCAATCCTTAAAAAAAATAAGAGAAATGTCTTACAGAGATAAATCCTAGTCTGGCATGTTCATCCCATGGCTGTGAATGACAGTGAAGAACAAAAAGTGAAGAACATAGTAAGAGTCTCAGAAAGCAGTGTTAACAGGAGAAGCAGCCAACCACAGATGTCCACAGGTGGCTCTACTACTCACATCTATTGCCAAACCCAACCATTTTAAGTGTAAAAAAAAAATTCCTAACAAATACACAACATAAACTATTAAACAAGACATGTCTCTTCAAAAATAATGTTCTACCAGCAGCAGTAATCTCTTCCATTGTTTACCACTGCTCTCCTGGAAACCCCAAGATCATACTCATAACCATACCTCAGTATTCATTCTGTTAAAAGGCACCAGAAGGCCTCTGTTGAGACTGTCTTCCTGTATGTTATAAAGCACCATCCACATCCCTGACATATTATTGTTGTTATATTATTACTACTTCAACTACTGCCACCACCACCATTATTACCGTTCATAGAATTAATACATTAGTGCCCTATGTCACTGCACAACCACAGCATGACCCTTAGCACTGCCCAAGTGACACAAAAAGAATGAATGTTCAAGGAGGAGAGGCCTGTAAGAGAAAGATTTCTATCTGTTCCTCCAGTTCCCCGAGACAGTACTGCAACCATCACCAGGAATGTCAGCAAAAGTTAATACTCCCCCAGGTAGAAATGACTTGTGCTAAGAAACCTCAGAACTTCAGTTCACACATCTATAACATTTCTGTTGATTTTCATTATACAGAAGACATCTATAACTATGTTTTGGAGAAAGAGTTAAGCTCCGTATTTGTGTAGTTTTGGAACAGCATTCCAATCTGCTTCTGTAACAGACATAAATGGGAGCATGCTGCTCAGGGACCTGCCACAAAGCCATCCTCAGATTCATGGTATTTCAGCTTAAATGTCCTATGTTGTTCTGCAATGTGTTTTAGATGTCTATCAAAAGACTAATGACATTTCTGGCATTGTTTTTGTCAGATTCTGTCTGTTTGGCACAAAAACCACATTTGATGATAATTAAGTAACAGTAACTTTTTTTCTTTTTAAATCAAAGCATTGATTTTGTCCTTACCTAGACTGACTCTTGCTTGAAGACATTACAGGAGAGGAGACTGGTCTTGCTGGTGAAGATGATGTAGCTCCTAAATTAGGAGATCCAGATGCTGTCAGAGAGTGAGCTCTTCTTGATGGCAGGTTGTTAGATGGAGAAGCATTAATAATAATATTTTGATCTATGGAGAAAACAAAAGTTTGCAGCACAATTACAACATCCGGCCCAATAAAAATGTTTTTGTCCAAGAGATCTACCTCACAATTCATTAATGCATAGTAAGACACTGAAGGGATTCTAGATTTGTCCCAAGACAGTCAAAAAGATACATTCTGAACAACACTTATGTACTCATTTCATCTGAATGGAAAGGAAGTGCTACTGAAACGAAATGAAAGAACAATCATGAACAACTACAGAAGTTAATTTAAGAGTTCATAGCATTTGGACTTTCAACTGCAAAAGTAGTTTTATACCATAAATGTATTTTTAACACCATAAAGAATGTCTGTATAAAAAGACTTTAAGCAAAACCCTGAGGGACTTTTAAGTACTGAATCTACCTGGTTCTTCTTGTTCATCAATATCTTGAGGATCCGAACCACTTCTATTACGATATTCCTTACAGCTTTTTGCCTTCCGAGTTGCCATTTCATCATCAGTGGCCTCTCCACTTTCAGCCTGGAAATAACGAGCACCATAATAAACATCCTGAAAACACTACTTTCCCCATTCTGTATCAGTGTAATCTGTAACAAAGCCATGAGATAAATCAGCTGTTCCTTACGAAACAGACTCCTGTAAGGCCGATACTAGTAGAAAAGAGACAACATAAACAGGATACATAGTGAGGTGTGGGACCATTAGGTGTTACCTCAGTTTGACATCACACAGAAGACAGCAATGATCGCGCCTCTCTAAAGTGGTGCAGCTGGTTTCACGCTATTCCGCTGGTGCATAGGAGCCCTAAAGAGGATGGATCTTGTCATTTGAGGATCTCCCCTACCTGCCCACTAGAACATGTGGATAGTGTAGAGCTGCTAGCCCCTGCATTTTCCTCTCTCCTGGCTATTGCTGAAAGTGGTTGAGTTCAGGAAAAGAAAGGAATCTGCCAGATGAAGTCCAGTTCCTGTCAGCCAAGTAAGATAAAACTGTGTGCTAACCTGAGGCGGAATAACTGTGGTAATGTTTTTGGGAACATGAAAACAAAAAGGAGCACAGAAACTGACACCAGCCTCCAAACATCACATTGCACATAAATATTTTTATTATTACCAATATTTTAGCTTTATACTGAGGTAGCACCTAAAGGTCTCAACAAGATTCTGTTTCCTTCTGCTAGCCCCAGTGCCCACATGTCCAGAGAATGCTTCAAGCATGAGAAAAGAAACCCAAACTAATGGAAAACAATAAGCCCAAAACCTGAAACTGCAATAAACAGTTTTTAAATTATCATCTAACTTCTTTTCCCTGGTTCAGAATATACAGTAACTGTAGGAAGGAAACAAATCAGCCAGAGAAGCAACAAAATACACGAATAACAAAGTATTCTACCCTCATGAGTACTTTCTTCTTTTTCTTAGCTGCGCTTATTCCCAGAGTGTTGTTTCTCTGTACACTAGGTTTGTCGGTGCTTTTGGTGAGAGTTCCTGTGCTTGTGTTTCTTGCACTCCATCGTCTGCCTCCAAACAGTTCAACAGCCTGAGCCAAGGTTGGGCCTTCAAACCTTCCATCCTCCTACAAAAATTCTCAGCGTTAACAAAACAAGGAGAATAAAAACAGACACATTTTCTTAAGCAATAATATAGACATCTCTAAGGAACCAATGAAAGACAAAACATCAAGAGGAGAAAATTTTTAATTACTGCATGAATACCAAAGGGCTATTTTGTTTGCTATTTTGGTTTTTTTTTTGGCCCTAACTCTCCTCGCTCAGTATTTCAGCACCCTTTTCAAGGACGGTCATTGCTTTTTCTTTAATAAAATACTTATTCCAAAACTCCAAACATATGAAGAGCTTCATAATAAAAAAAGATTTAACTTCAGTGTATTGAAAACATGCAAGGTTTGACAGAACATTATGTGGAGACTCAGATCGTATTGACTCAAGCTGTGTTACAAAGTTGGAGATTTGGTGCTCATCTTTAATCTTAGCTTACTTATACTAGAAACTAATTGCATTACATTAAGTTGTCGACATCTTTGAACTTATACAAAATCACAGCATCTTTTACCTGGTAAAGGCTGACATACTGTTTCCGTAGCCACTGTAGTCTTTGATCAGGGAATTTCCTCATTTTTCTTACAGCTTTAGTCAATTCCAGCAATCCATCATATAGCATTCTGGCAGTATATTTTGGAGCAACAAAGTGCAGCAACTTATTATCAGTAGTCTGAAGTCCATAAAGTAGTGTTATACCATTTTCTTCAAGGGACATATTACAAAGTTTATTTTGAACACACACAGTGTGCATATCAATGCCAGAGTGTCCCATATATACAGCCTTGGCTGAAAACAAGTCCAAAAAACCTTCCACCAGTCCAGTATTACCAAGAAACTGGTATTTACCAAGATCTGCAGTATTACCCAGCACACTCAGTTTTGCCTTAGCATTTGCAGGGCAAACCGTTGTGGGTTTTGTCCAAGTCAAAGTACTGTTGTCAGGCTGAAGCTGAAGAAAGCAACGCGCTGAGAGATGTGTCTCCTGGTCGTAATGAATGACGGTCGCCCCTTGTTGCATGAACTGATGGACATCAGCCCTGATAGATAACACATACCAGGGAATGAGTTCTATCCCATGGCAGAAAGCCTTTTGCTGCTCTTCTGTTGAATTTGTGTCCCACTCCTTCAACTGCTCAAATATATCACTTTCAGAATCGGAAAGATCTCCAATTATAAATCTGTAAGTGAACAAAGATGAGAGACTTCTATTTAGTGATACGTGTGCTGATCTATGCTATGATTGAATATTTTTTCTGCTGTAGTTTAAATAAAAAGCATACTACTGTCACTACATAATTTGGACTTACAGTCGGTGTTACAGTATTACAATTTATGCTATTGCAATTTTGAATTAATTAATAGATGCTGCTACAATTAATTATAACTCCCATAACAACGTAATCACATTTTCTTAGAACTTTCCAAACATTACGTTAACAATAAAAAACTTCAGTTTGGATTTTAAAGCCAAGTGATTCCAGTTTCTAAATCCACAGCACAAGATTGCTTCAGTTGAAATATCAAGTACCGTATGGGGAAACTGTGAGCAGGATCCAGTAGATTGAAGACAGGACTTCTAATCTCTGTTCTATTATTGATTTAATGTGCAGACCTTTCACATTATATAATTTTCTGATTAACACTTGTAAAATAGTGGTTAAAATACATGCCTTCCTCATAAGAATTTTAATGGATACTTTCCATTATAAAATTTAATTTTACTTAAGAAAAATATTAACATGAAACCTGTATGCAGCAACCAAAATTTCTGAAATATTTTACCATAATCGGAAACAGTAGATACAGAGCAACAATACTGAATAAATGGGGTAGTTTAAATAAAATTTCTTCCCTACAGAAGCTTCTAACATGTATGAATGAACAAATGATCAATATTTTGATACTGCTTTAATGAACATAAAAAAGCGCAAACTGTTCCATGTCCAGCAGAACTAATGAAGCACATTTTTCTAAGGATATCCAGCCAATAAAATGCAAAACACCTTCCTGTGAATATTCTTCAAGGCATCTTGTCCTAATACCCTCAGTGCTTCCCCTTCATATCACCACAGTACTCTCAGCTCCTGCCCCTGTCCTACCAGCTGAGCAAAAGACCATTCATGTTGTGACCCAAGTCACATATGCTATCCTCCCTAAGCTAAACAGCACAGAGAACCATTAGCTCTTCCTCAAACTCTTCTCTCCCCAGGGCACTAATTAATTTGAATTCTTCCCTTATTCCATACATCGATTCTAATGATTCCTTTATGAATTTATTCATCAGTGAGACCTCTACCTCTCCGCCAAATTTAGCTAAAAGTGGCCAACTGGCTGAGGATTTATTGCTTGTGGTGAGGGGACTGACAAACAAAGGCAGAATAACTGTATCAGCCTTAGCTGTAGCTCTATTTCCTTAAGAAATCTTCCTAAAAATAAAGGTCATGCATTATAACTGAACTGGAATAAACTGTCTTACCAGAGTCTTACCAGACACATGTACATTAAAATATTTACCTGTATTATACAAGATGAAGGTTTTCAAATTAAACAAACAACTGAAGCAGCTCTTTTTCCCCCACACCCTCAAAACAATCAAATAATTCTCTGCAAAAATGCTAGAAAATGTATTCTGAGACTAGATGTGCATGGCTGGAGGAGTCTAGTACAGTGGAAACAGAAATGGCAAAGCTTCATTTATGCCTTATTTCACATTTGATAACACTGGCATGCTGCAGATGAAAATGTACAAGAAGCAGGTAGGTCAAGCACACACATGTCATCATATCCAGGAACATAGCCTCTGACATGAGCTGCCAAAAGCGACACAGCAATCAATTATTGAGAACACACTTACAGAGCTCGGTTTGAATCAGAAGCTTTCTTTACATGGGCTGCACTGAGATGCAAGGAAATGAAAACAAAGGATAAAGGAAACATTAAAACAGATTGCAGTTTTAGAGGGGAAACTTGCACAGGATACAAAAAGGAAAAAACTTGAGGTTTTCCCCTGTTATTTTAAAAGGTAGTTACTGTAATTAGGAAAGCTTAAAAGTGAAGATGAGATCAGGCTAACAAAGCAACGCATCAAAGTTTAAAGTATTTGATTAACCGTTCTATAAAAACTGTATTTCAAACTTGAAATTTTTTGTCTTTTCCTACCTACCTTTATTTATTTGAGAACTGTCAAGACAGAGTTCTAACGAAATTTAAAGTCTGATATTTATCTGGCATGTACAGAAATTCAGGGTGATTAAACAGGTCACTGATTGCAGAGTGATAGAGTTTATTTGCTAACACAATTGGGAAAGTAATTATACCCACTACCCACAGGTTTTATTAGATGCCTTTCATTTTCTTCAAATCAAACTAATCTATCAGCTGTGGTGGGTTCATGTTCCACAATACTAGTCCAAATCAGCAAAAGGCAAACTAACTGAAAATCTTCCTTGCAATTTTAAAGTAATGAGAAACGTTATACAGCGCATTTTTCTGCCTTTATGACCACAAGACTACAACTAGCAGGTAATACATAATTATTGTATCATTTGGATTTTATAATGTTGTATGCAAATATGACTGAGGTCTGACAAGAAAGAGACCTAAGTTTCTCCCTTAGAATGCTTTAGTTGTTCATAGCATTAAAAATAAACCAAACGTTGCAGCCTGCATACAACAGGGTATGCAGAATATGGCCCTTCTGCCTCTGCAGCAATTTGCTCCTGTGCCCCACCCAGCCCTCTGAATGCCCAGGAAAGATATGGCAGATGAACAAGGAATTTCCGAAGTCTATGAGGTACTTGAGCTAAATTAATACTTTCAGAAGTAGTTTTCTACAAGTCATTATACTGTTAAAATCAGTACTTGCTGCACCAGAACTACAGATACTAATAACTGAGTAGTTAGGTTTCCTGATTCAGGCTACTAACTTTAATTACCTATCAGCAGTTCCGTTCATTTAAATTTTAAACTTTCATTTCAGCGTCATACTAGCTTTTATTTTTTTTTTTTTGCACTTAATTCCTACTTTAATTAGAGTGGAACTTACTAGATTATATTTAAATATAAAGCATAAATAACTAATTTATCAAGAACTGATTTCATAAACACATAACAAAGAGAACTTAATTTTCTCCATATTGTTCTTTTATATTTAAATTCTACTTTGTTCATCCAAGCGAAATGTTGATTGTGACTGTGAGTTGCAAGCTGAGCTTAAAGCATATTCATTAACAGAAATGATTCCTGAAAGAAAGCATTTGAACTGAAGTAAGTCAAGAGACAACATAAATGGACAGAGAAGTGGGACTGTCTTTCTCGGCTTAATCTACTGCTCCACTTCCCAGAAGCAACTAAAGCCAGATGCGAATAATTCTATTAGAAACCATTCTTTCAGGAAATAATGATTATTTATTTGAAATGAAATTTAGAAATGCACGTTAATGAAATAAATGCATTTAAAACAGGAAGATGGTAGTTCCTTCTCAGGCAGTCACTCATTAGATTTTATGTGTAAGCAGCTGAAATATGGTGGATATTTCTGAACATATGGATATTTCTGATACACATTATCAATAAAATACCTCAAGCAGTGACCTAAGCATGCTCTTTTATGCAAACCCTCACGTAATTTTACAGCACTTCACCTCTGAACAGTACAGTTCTGTTACTTAATTTGAAGTCACTCCAACACTCTTGCTTAGTTTAAAGCTGAGCCACCTATGTCTATACGGGCTGCAACTTCACTGCAAAGCAACATTCTAGAAGATCAAGGGATGTCTTAAACTTTGCATTTACCATATTTCTTGCTGGTGAATAGTACAGAATATACCAGGTCTTCAGAGTGAAAATCTGAGGTTACTGAACACTGGGCTTTTACATGGGACACAATTAAGTAAACTTCTATGTAAAAGAGCAGGACTACAACAACCTGAAAATTCAAAATGTGTACTGACTTACACATGTTTTCTGGACATAATTTAAAAGCCTCAGATGAACATGTCCTTAAAAGAAGAGGTCTTTTGAAGGATAATAAATAACCTTTATTTTGAAGGGGGCAGAATGCTGCCTGAGCATGCAGAATATAATGTTCTGAACTCTGATAACAGATATGTCCTGGTGCTATTCCTGTCACCACAGATCAAAATTGTAATCATAACTGTGGATTTTTAAAGCTCTGTGTGTAAGACGAAAAGGATTTACCCTTATCGTGAGAGGAAGTAATTACATCATGAGGGAAAACATAACTATACTGAGAGTTTCCAAGCGTTTGAGAACTTAGCATAACTCCAGAGGGGTAAAGTTCTGAATTGGAAGAGGATAAATACAAGGGAAGATGTTAAAGTCACCCTTAATACTAAAAGCGAGCCTTAGTAAAAGAAGATTAAAGATTAAAAACATGAACTATACAAGTGACAATAGAAAATAAAATGATACCTACTGGTACCGGTTTTTGTCCTTAAAAGAGTTTTTTCTTGAATTGCTCCCTTCACTAAAATTATCTTCACCCTCTTCAGATTCCAAACTGCGATTGCAGCTCCGAATAGTTTGAAAGATATTGTTTGCTGTTGATTCTTTTTCTGGATTATTTAAACCATCTTGGCCTACTCGTTGCAAGAAATTATCTTGTCCGCTGTAATCTGAAACAAACTAGAGATATCTGAAAGATTAGTATAGTAACAAATAGAATATTGTGTCATCTACTTCTCACTGGAGAAATTTTTACGAGAATTAAGAATATTTAGCATGTATTTCTTATTAGCTTCTAATGGGATTTTGTACCTACTTTCAATCCCAAACAGACCAAATCACTGCATAAATCAAGTAACAATCAAGTTACAATAACTCCTGCAAACTTTTTAAAAGCCTCAGTCTTAATCTTTTCATGTAACGGGAGCATTGTTCTTTTAAAACCAAAATGATAAAACTCAAAGGAATTGCTTCTTTTCATAGAGGAAAAGCTTAATCCACTGAGCTTCCAAATTCCATTTTTAAGGAACTGAAAACCTTCCAATTCCCAATGAGTTAAGTGGAAGGTCAGAGCATTTAACAGGAAATAGTTCTTTAAGGATTTACATACTTACTTTACCCGAAGTATAAACATGATCCTTTGGTACTAACTAATTTCTCAGTACTCTGATACTGAACTAGGTATAAACAACCATATATCAATTGCTACAGTAACTATGGGAAATGAATTGCGGTCCATGTAACTGAACAGTCTAGCAACACCCTAGTTTAGAAAACTTTAATTAGATCACTCTCGTTTGGAAAACTTTAATTAGATGATGCCTTCATATAAAATAATAAACAATATAAATTAAAATAATATAATATAAAGCAAAGCACTGCATGTCTATGAACATAACCTCTTAGAATATCAATCTCATTTACCTCTAATGTTTCATCCTGGGAGTTATATCGTGGACAGAGTCTGATGAGGCTCGATGCTCCATCCAAAACTTCACAAAGCTCTTTTAAAAATACACCACAGAAAGGAACAACTTTACAGCCTGGAATATTGAGTGCCCGGCTGACCACTTTCCTGTATTCAGATGATGACTCATGTTGTGCCATAGCATCTTTCAGACTTCGCATGGTTTCAATATCAGACTGGTCCATAAATTGCCACATTTTTAAAACTTTTCTTGACCTATTACAAAAAGAGATCACAACATTTATTAAAAAAATTAAAAACCATTTACATTCAAGTTCAACACTTGCAGCATATATGTAACAGAGGAAATTATCATCATTACTCAGAAGTGAATTAATGAAATGAAGGTCATTATTTTTATGAAAATTCTGGTTCGTGGGCCATTTTCCCCCTTTTGAATTATTAAAGAACAAAACTAAAAAGGAGAAACAAGCAGTCTGATCTACTGGTGTAACATTTGACATTTTAATAAAAGCCCAGCTGCGTAAGACATACAAGCAGGCTTTCTAACATTTTCCTTGTGTCATTGCCTTAAATTTATAAGGGCCTGGGAAGAAATAAGAAAAGATGAAGGAAATGGCACAAAGATAAGCCAGTTGTATTATGAACAATCCATAAACTTAGCAAAAGGGTTTTTTTAACTAAATTTATTTAAAATAATTTACGACGATTTTTTTTCCCATTTCACTCACAAAATAAATTTTTTATTTTCATGGAAATAAATAAATCAGGACCATGTTCCAGCTCTCAGGCACCAATGCAGTGCTGTAGATGAAAAGAATCTTTGATTTCAAACAGAAATAGCTCCTGATGCTCCCCGAGGACTGCTAGTACCGCTGGGAGGCCTCTCACCTTCTAGGCTGTATGGCTGTGCAATCGTAAGGCCTTTCCACCCACCCCTGGCCCCAGACATACCAAAAGGTCTGCAGAAATGCTAACAGTAGAATGTCCTTAACCCCACTTTCTGTCCCTGTCCCGGAAACTCTGCTAATCAGCACAAGCCTTCCTCTCCTCTCTTTCCCTTATGCTGTGCAGATGCATTAGAGATAAAATTAAGCCCTTAATTTGCTTTGCATTTTCCCCTCACAACTTACATGGCTTGCAGACTGGGGATGCATTCTGCTCAAAAAGACTCTCCATGTCTATGAGTGTTTCAAATGGATTTTATATACCGAAAATGTAAGCAAATAGCTCAATGAGAATCCTTACTAAACCACGAAGGGTGACAATACAAACACTTTAAAGCTTTGTTACACAAACATGATATACAAAGAGGGTCAGAGCTAAGAGATGGGAAATTTGATCTTAACTCTTCCCTGTTCAGTCCAATTTGTTGCCCTCTGAACTGCCTGTGCAAAGGCACTGCTGTCCTGCTCAGCCGGCCCTGCTCGAACCTGCAATTCTGTAGGAGAGCTAGCAACTAACTGTCTTTAACCCCACACTCCGTCTTTCTCCTGGAGAGACTGCAGGTCTGGCTATATGTGACCATGACAGCATGAGAACCCAGCATCAGTCGCAAGTAAATTGGAGGGGTTAAAAAAAAAGAGGTTTAACTGGTTTTTGTTTTGTTTTGTTTTGTTGGGGGTTTTTGTTGGTTTGGGTTTGTTGTTTGTTTTTGGGGGTTTTTTGTTTGTTTGTTTGTTTTAACAATTTAAGACTGACTCTTTTAGAACGTTACCACAATTATGCTTCACTTGTGTTCTGGAAACTCCAGCCTCAAGTTACAGTAGTTTTAGTTGATTACGGATAAACCACAACTGCTTTCCCACCTTCTTTTCACATTTTAAAAATTTCTGTTTAAAAAAAAGTATGTTTTCTAATGTAACATATTTAGTATGTACCAGGAAAATCAATGGTGTCTCCAAAGCATTTTGAAAAAAACAGCTTTTAGCATGCTTCATCTTTCCAAAAGGGATTACTAGAAAGTCACAGGGTGAGATGATGTGATTTAGCCATGGATTTCTGTTTAGCCCATTGTTCTCCAGCGACATCTGCTTAACGGAAGCTGCAGTGTAATCTGTCACCGAAAAGCCATTTAAAAAAAGAGTTGCCAGTACCTTAGCCCTGCCAGAAATTCCATTACAGCATTGTAGTTGCCCATATTCCAGCAGCATTTTGCCACATGTACTAAATATGAGAAGACTTCTCGTTTCTCCTCCATAGAACCTGCAGTCAGGACCAGCCAGGTAACCCATGAGCTCACCTTGTAAAATAAAACAGACAGTACAGTCAGCCAAAGCAATGTCACTTGACGGATAATGTAGGGTTTTTTGGTTTCCTTCTGTCAGGAGGGTATCATTAAAAGTTCTACTTATACACTCACGACCAAATCACATATGCATTGCAATCACACCTTACACACAGACATACTCTCATTACAACAGTTAAATCGTTAACTACTCTAGAAATACTTACATTAAACAAAAAAGTACTGTATCTTAATACAAGATATTCTGAATATGCATTCAGGCCACGGAAGAAAACGGACAGCTTAAGGTAGTGCTGATTTCTAAAGCTGCCAGAGAGATCTGCAGTGTAAATTCTGATTAACACAGCTTACAAACCTCAGCCTCACACTGAATAACCCTTGTTCTTACAACATGGACAGTGAAAGTTGATAAATTGGAATTAATTTTTTTTTTAATTTCACAAAACTGGTAGTTGTATTTGATGTACAAATTTGCTAATTCCTATATGCACTGAACATTTAAAATAATTCACATTATCTATTTGCAAGATCACAAATGAAGTAAACAAAAAACCCCCCACCTTCCTAAGTGTGACCATACTACCAACTTCTGTTCAGTGATTAATTAATGCCAGAATCAGAAATTAACTTAGTACATTATGTTGTTCGTATTTAAACAAATAAAAACCAAACCTTCATTTTATCAGTGTGCAGATTTTCTTTCCAGTTTATGTTCCCACAACATCCATAAAAAGTAGCTATATTTCACATGGAAACCTAATTTAAACCAACTGTTCCTTTTTACAATATGATTCCCTGGGGGACTTGATTTTTGTCATTGTGTAAACACTTAGGAAGCAATAAACGTGATTTGTTTACTGACACTGAGTTCCATTCTTTAGTCCTGAAGGATTCAAGTGTTTACAGACAATACCAGTGTGAGAAGAGGCTTATAAAAATTAGAAAATATTAGTTCACCCCTCAGGGGGCGTAGACTTCTATTTAAATAACCAAGCATGAGAAATAAAATATAAACGCATTAGTACTATCAGGAAAAAAATCCACTAAAAATATATAGTTTCCATTTATGCACGTCTATATAGACACAGTGTTCTGAGCCTCTCACTCCTGAGGGAGAACAGTCAAAGAATATGAAAAATCTAAGTTACTGTTTAATCTTTCTGATGCCCAAAGCAATCAGGAACAACAAATCACAAATGTGCAGATGAGAAGACAAGCTATAGCTCCAATATAAGCAACGTATACATGTGTACAAAAAAATCCCATTTTTAAGACTAAAGAAACGAGGTTATAAAATTATTCTGTCTTTCATGCAGCGAGGACATCCTCAGCAGTGCATACCACAGGGATGGGCTGCTCTAATGGGACGTGAGGATCAGGGGACAAGGGATCCGTTAATAAACAGCGTTCCACCTGCTCTAGCCCTCATCGAACAGCTTGCGTATGGAAAGCAAGAGCTGGAAGAAACCTGCTTCAAGTCTAGTGACAATCGAAAGAAAACAGGTTAACTACTATTTCAGTAATTACTGTATGTTTTTATAACTAACATAGAATCATAGAATCGTTAAGGTTGGAAAAGACCCTTAAGATCATCGAGTCCAATCGTTAACCTAGCACTGCCAAGTCCACCACTAAACCATGTCCTGAAGCACCACCTCTACCCGTCCTTTAAATACCTCCAGGGATGGAGGCTCAACCACATGTAAGAATAGAAAAGAGTAGGAACAGATAACAGGTACAGAGCTTTCAGCAAAGGTAGAACAAGTACCAGAGTCTAATGACGTACATATAAACACGCTCAAGAAGCTTTCCGAAACACAGCCTTAATGCACTGTTGCTGTAGAGGCCACAATACAAAAAAAAAAAAAACCAAAACCCGAACAACAAACAAGCCTATTCATATTGCCTGCCCTGTACAAGATATATCTAATCGCTGCACCAGCTCTGAATGACAACTTGAATTTAGCTAAAATTTTATTTGAAGTGCTCAACTGGTTATTCCTAAAATGTAAAAACTGACTCAACAAAGTGCATACCTGAATAGTACAAAGGCATGGAAAAATCCAAAAAAATCAGAGCACTGCATGACACGGAGGTCAAATGAGGGCAAAAACAGAATAAAAGGTAATAAATTAAATGCATAAAAATATCAGAAATTGTGAAACAAAACAGTTAAATCTATGATTCAATGTTGGCATGGATTTGTTTGTGTATGCTGGAATAAAATTACGTATTGTTTTTGGATATTATTCCCATTTTCCAGAAACGGCTCTGTTAGGGAATGCAAATGTTGAACATGCAATATCCAAAAAAATTTAATATTTTTTGGTATGAAATACCAACTGCGGTAACGACAGTTTGATTAATATGTGTTTAAACATTTTAAAGAATAATATAATTTTAAACAGATCTGTTTTAATCTAAGGTAGTAAAGATGTAATGGTCAGGAGAAAACTATCAAAATTGATAAAGAATGTCTAAAAAGGCAATTGAATTCAGACTCCCCACTAAGAAGCAACCTTGAAACTAGGACAGTCACTTGTTGAAATTTTATTTAATAGAGAGTTTAGGACTGCTATAAACAGTTATGATGAACTCTTACAAACACTCTGTAAAAGCAAACAAAAAATGATAAAGGTCAGCATGAACAAGGCTTTGCAGCCTCGAGATGGCATATGTATATGTAAGAGCAAAATAAGGGTGCAAAAGGCAGTAGTCTCCCATGAAGTTTATGCTCGCTCCGTTTGCAGGACAAGAATAGACTTACAGGAAGGGTAGAAAACATGTAAAAAATCTTTCACGAAACAAGAAGAAAAAATAAATCGTCTGAATCTCTACATTTTAGAACAGAATGGGCAAAGGCAGATATAATGGATTGGGCAGCATCAGGGGACAGAACTGGGCATCTGAAGATACAACCCACTCCTGATAAATAATGAACATGCCTGCTTTAGAACCTTCAGTATTTTCATATTTCCTGGAGATCAGGAAAGTGTGAGGAGCAGGCTGGGACACTTCAGTCAGATGCAGATAATGGAAAACTTCATTCATGTGATTTTACACGTTGATGAACTTAGGAATGAAACAGAATTGTTCCTCTACAGATGCTACAGACTGTTTCGACTTATGGTTCTTTTATGTCGTATCTAGCAGTAGCCAGGAGTATAAATTGAGCGTTCTGGTGGCTCTGAATAGCATCAGGTCTCCATAAAGTTTTTCTATGAATTGTTCAGACACTGTTGGTTGATTAATCTGAATGCATCATACGGCCCCCAGAAAGGGGGGTTTATGGGCTTCTCTAAAAGCACAATAGCCTGGTACCCCAAAACTGATTTCCTGGAAGGTGTCATCAGTCTGAGACCAGAACAGGGATGATTAAAATGCAACAGTACTGTCAGAAAGGAGGGAGCAGAGGAAAGGAGCTGTGAAGAAAGGCCGTCTCATTTCATTCAGAGAGGTTATTGCTGAGTGCTGTGCCTAACATCTGCAAATCTTTTCTACTCCTAGCTTTTTTAGTGAAGACAGCTGGAAAGGGAGGAGAATTCAGTCAGATAACAGAGCTGAGGGGTCACTTCCCCAAAATTAAACATCGTCCTGGCATCCAGCTAGGAAACAAACACAGAATTAATAAGTAGAACTATCAGTTATCCACTTAAAATGCCATAAAGGATTTTTCTCACTGAAGTTTTGAAGGTGGGAGATCTGGTTGAATCAGTAGTCTTTAAAGGAGCAGAAAGTTGACTGAGATTGCTTCCCAGCTCTGAACTCCCTGAAGATTTTATTCTGCCCAGGCGGACTGAACGGATGGATCCAAGAACTTTATCATGAAGAACAATATTCTAAATAAACGCATACTGAAATAGCTTGGGTATGGCATTAATTTGAGATGATTATTCATAATGGCCATAGCTAAAATGAACAACATACAAACAACATTGAAATGCAGGCAGGTTGAAAGGACTGTGATCTCCAGGAAACATCATGTTTGACAATTTAGAGGAAACTTAAGTTTATTAATTAAAACATACACTCATTAAACAATACTCAGTAAACATACTCATGAATTTTGTGATTTATTGATAAATACATGAATGGTCCAGAGTATATCCTCGAAGGAATGCCTCCATAGGAATCACCAACATTCTCAGACAACTGTATAGCTGCCACTGGATCCCCAAAATACCTGATGATGCATATACTACATTTGTTCTGCCTGGGATGCATAAGGCTTCCTCTGCACATATGGTGTTCAAGAAATAACAAACTTTTCAAGATCTTCATCCAAACGAAAGTTCAGAATTGGGATTCCTCAGATGTCTGTGTACATCTGAGCTAGATGCACCTCACACAAAAGAAAAGCAGAGAACAACTCTATATATGTACATATTTCTTCGTGATTATGGAAATCACCTGGAAGTTGAATTGAAAACCCTGGGTTTTGTACTTTGGGAAGCAAGCAGTACAGACAGTATTCTGAAGTGGTACAGTGTCTCTGCCACTAAAACCAGGTGTGATCTCTACCTCCAAGAGGGGGTTTCCAGCAGGGTGAACAGAGCCAAAGGAGGCTCCATCCTGGCCAGAAGCAGGCAGTGACTTCTGGACGCTTCAGCCGGATGGATACAGAATGGCACCTCCTCTTCCAGCAATTCATTCCTGGATGGCTGGCAGAGCTACCTCCCCAGCTGCATCACACCTGAGGAGCACCTAACCCCAGGACGAAGTACCATCAGGTGGTCAGCTGCCTAGTTAGCAGGCTGCCACTACATCAGCATGAGGGCTTCGCAGCTCTGGCACTGCCTGAACTAGCGAGCTCCGGGACCAGAGACAGCACACCCCAGTCAAAAGACTGCACAGTAGCAGCCTTGCCGAGAAGATCAAAATACATTGCGAGTATTCGTCAGTATGAGCAGTAACACTTTTTGGACCAAGTTTTTGTGTTGGGTATCATTTTAATGTCAGATCACAATCTATATATTAATCATTATTTCCTTAGTTTACTTTTTTTCACACTCGACTTACATAGTTCTGTTTACATAACTCATTTTAAACTCTCTTCAGAACAGAAATCATCACAGCAAACCTATAATTAGATTTCTGCTGCACTGCTGATGAGTCTGAAAAGTATGAGAAAATGTATCGTGGCTTCATTACTATAATCCACATGATTGCAAGACACAAGAAAATTCATAAATTGAAACACGATCCACTCAAGTTGATAATAACATCCATCTTTTCATTCAGATGGATAAAAATGAGTGTCCTTCAGGATTACTGCATACTAATATTAAGTAGTAAACAAACAAAATCAAATCAAATAGATACTTAGTTAAGATTTAAATATTTTCTGGTGACCTAATACAGAGAAGCACTGACAACATTGTGCCAAATTAATTTCAGATATATTGTAAAGTAGCTTTATTTGGAAATTTTCAGAGGTACAGGAGCCTCCTTCAAATCTGAGTCTGAGCACAGAGGATTTGCATCAGGTGTCCAGGCAATGCAGTTGCATTGTTGAGCAACGATGTCAAGCACAGTAGTACGTAAAGATCTGTATAGTTTTAGGTTTTTTAAAATTACCTTTATATCACCTCTTACTATTTTAACTACACTAAAATCTATTCTTTTCAGTAAACTGTTTTTTTAAGGTTTTTAGGCTAATCTTACTTTGATCAAAGTTTTCAAATAAATTCAAGTTAAATATTGCTAATGCGTTCAGGAAAGGCATATTATAACTCAGTGTTCATCTTCAAATATACTGTGACTATTTCTCAGTCAGTGACTGAGTCTCATTCAATGTTTCAACTTAGTTAACTTGGAATTTTTTCACAACTGTAGCAATGATAGACCTTTATTAGGATAGACAATCGTTCCTTTTTCAGGACATCACATTCCCAGAAGGCTCCAGAGATTTCTGCTATGATTTTCAGAAGTCCCTTTTCATTTGTATTTTTTTAAAAAGGCAATTAAATAAGACCAAAAAGTTCCTATAACTCAACTGTCAGAATTAATAGCAGGAATACATTTGTTTAAACTTATAGCATTTTATTAAGAAAAAACCAAATAAACTCACCCTAAACTTTTAAACATGGGAAATCTATATCAATCATTTAAAAAATGAGACTACGTTTTTGACTGCCTAATCACTGAACTACCGCTGATTTAAAGTCATGTCTACATGCATGCAAAAATCTCCCAATTTGTCAGGGGCAGGATACAGCTTATTTACTGATGCTCAGCTGTTTTTACTAATAGGATATGAAGGATGTAAAAGAGACACCCATGTGGTATTTGATCCTCAAGGTATGGCACATGACCTTAAAGTCCCTACAAGTACAAACTACAGGACTGTTTACCATTTACTTATGGGAATCCTGCTCCATGCAAGTACACAGGATGGAACAGCACATAATGCATGTTCAACTATTAACTGTATCCCTAAATTTGCCATGCATTTAACTTTACTCCTTTTCTTCTTTTAGTCTTCTAATACTCAAGACTACAATAATTCATATATATATATATATATAAAATTATTTACTATTCTTTATATAGCTGCTAGAGAATGTATTCTGTGATTTTTTTAAATGGGAATTAATTTATTGTTTATCTTTTATCAGAATGTAAATGCAGAAGTGGTATGGAGGGAAGAAACTATTAAGAACCTTCACCTGTGAAGCCCAGTGTTCTGTCATTTGTACTGCTTTACACTCATTTCCCCAGCTCTTAAGTTTATAAGGCTTTTACAGCAATTCCCAAGCTACATACTTCAGTGGGTGATGCTACATGGAAGAAATGATGTCTTCTATTTTTATATTACATTTTTTAGGAACTTCATAATACTGGAGAGATGCAGCTTTCAGAGGTGGAATTAGCAAACACAGTTGTCTACCTGAAGTTTAACACTTACCATTGCCAGCAAGTAAAATAAAATATTTTAGCTTAGCACAAAGTAAGATTACAGTACATACCTTCTCCAACACCTAACATGTAAGAATTAGCCATGGATATCTTTCTGTAATAAATTGTAGCCAATTTAACTACTGCCTACAATGGAGCAAGAAAGCAAGCAATTTTAATACTGATGAAATAAAGTATGTGTATGAGAAGTCTCTGAATACAAACCAAGAAGTTGATTTTTCAGGTATCCAAAGGATAAGCATGGCAATCTGTAACCCATTTAACCAAGCCATTCTGGTTTTAATGATTTTGTTTGGTAAAATCAAGACATTTAAGCAAAATCTGAAGAACATGAAAAATCAATGTAAAACAATAACCTTCATCAGATGTCATGCAGTATTTATGGCAAGAGGGAAAAACATATATTATCTTGTTTAAAAGCAGAATTCTTACTGTATCAGTGTACTCTGATTTCTCCCTCTTAAAAAAAAAAAAAAAAAAAAGAAATCCACCTTTCACAACATTACAAAGTCTTTCCACAAAGTAAAAGTGTTGTTGAGGGATATTATTCTTATAAAACTACAGGGAGCAGATTCATCTTTATGAGGCATTTTAAAACACTAGCAATATGCAGCATTAGCACCAATAGCTGGCTACCGTGAGCTCCTTTGCACTGCTAACTGTGCACAAACCCATCAGTGCATACTGATGAATATAAGGATCACAGTACATAACACAGAATTGGTTTATTTTACATGGGTTTCACTAAAGTTTCATTATTAAAATTTTTGGGCTTTTGGTATAATATGCAACATAATTTTTTTAAGCTGAGTTCTTTAAATTGCATATCTTATGAGCAGATGGTTCACTTTACATGCTTGAGTGAAATTATATAACCTTACAAAGGACATTTACCATTTTGAATCTGATTAAACACTATTCCAAACAAGGACTGGAAACAGTTTGATATTTGTACAAACGCAATCTTTTTAAAAGTATTATGCAAACCCATTTAGGCATTGCAAAAAAATGCTGAACTAAGAGACAGAGCGCAATATTTATTTACATTCCATTATTTCAGTAAAATGATATGTCTGTGTTTTGAAAGTGAGGGTTTAAATTTGTGTTTTGAATGAACAATGAAGAAAACTTATAAATTCAAACCATTACAAATAAAAATATCGTTATCATTTAGTGTCCTAAATAGCCATAGATTGAATTAACTTTACTGAATATAAGAATGACTTAGTGAATGATGAAATCACCCCAGTAGCAGTGCTATACTGGAGCAGTTCAAACATTTTTACCTTCTTAGATTATTTTTTGGCAATTCAATCTTTCCAAACAATCACCTTATATATTGAACTTCTTCTTTTGCATTTTCAGTTCCATAGTGGGACTACCTTCAGACAGCTGTTCGAATGACCTGTCAATCTGGTGCAACTTTCAATCTAAGATATCACAATTGCTTTGTGCACATAGCTCAGCGTGGAAAATTAAATGCTTCATTTTGTTTTAAGTTTTTATTGCTTTTCTTTTACTTGAAGCTGTGGCCAGAAAGATCAAGTTACAAGAGACTCTTTTCATGTTTAGATGAAGCAATGCTTGAAATTATTTAAAATGTTTACATAAACATAAATGTTTACAACATGTACATTGAACTTGTGTTTCCGTGGTTGTTTTGCTGGCGAGAGGCACAAGAGTGGCTGGGAGTAAAAACCATAAACGTGCAAGAGTCTGGGAGGGTAAAGATACAGAAAGAGAAACCGGTGCCCAGCAAGACTGTGGCATACCACAAAGGTACGATACCGAGTAAGGACCACGTGGCACTCAAGGTAAAGCAGCTGCGCGAACTTATAATAGCACACAGGAATCAGAGAAAAGAACTAAATGAAGAGAAAGGCACAGCAGGCAACGAGGAGAGGCGGAAAAAAGTACGCTGTTGCAGTTCTCAGGGTCCTAAAACACACTTAGGTACCATTTTCCAAATCTCTTCCCAGCTACAAGGGCTCTACTAACTCTGCAGAATCTCCTTAACAGTTTCCTCCCATAGTTTTTATACATTCATGAAAACTAAACTTCTAGTAGTCAGTGCTCTATCAGAGCAGAAAAATATATTACTATTACTACTACTACTACTACTACTATTATTATTATGTGCACAGTCTTAAGAGAATCCAAACGCCAATAGTTTTGCAAAGCTAGATGTTACTATATTTCACTCGCCCCGTCCCACGCTCGCTGCTAATTCAGAATCAGCTTTTAATTACATTTAGTAACAGGAAAGAATATCTGTCTTTAGCTTGATCCACTGCCTTGCTCTTACGACACTCTATGATCAATTTGATATTATTAGAAGCAAATGAAATATCAGCTGTGTCTCGCTGATGAGTACATGTTGTGCCCAAGTCTCCACTATCGTATAACTACAGTTTTAATCAAACTTCTAAAGACTATGGGCTTTATTTATAGTTGGTGATACTGAACGCGTGTAGCCCAAAACCTTCATGATAAATAAAAAACAAATAGCAAAATACCTTCTAATTATCCGAGTACATGTGACACAGGCTGCAACTAAATTCTTCTAACACAAAAAAATAAAAAAGCGAAAAAGGTAAAACATTTAAGAATATTTGAAATATCTACAGGTGGATTTGCTTCTTCTACTCCTGTAAATTCGAATTAATTACTGAATCAAAATTACATACTAGAAACTGGCGCATGTAACAGACCCACAGTTTTTTCTCAAATACATCTGGCTTAGCAATATATTTATCCTTATTTATATAGGGATACTATGCATCCTTAAAATATACAGAAAGATTCTTCTCTACCTGAAAAAAACTTAAAGAGATATTAATTCCTATATTGCAACACTTCCAAGTTTGGAGCTATACATTTCCTAAAAACACAGAAAAAGTCCATCATTTTAAAGAAGGCGTCCCTTACTGCCTTCTGGCAATAAAACCAGAATTGGAATAAACAGAATATTCTACGAAACTTATTTCATAAAAATCTTATTTTTATGCTGTTGAAAATTTGAACCAAATGCACCGCTGTTGAAAATTTGAACCAAATGCATTCAGAGTATCTGAAACAATGTTTTCTTCAAAACATTTATCAAGAAGTAATAGAACTACTGACACTAACAGGTAAGGAAACAGACAACCCATAGGAGCAAGATGTATAACACAAACAGAATTTCAGGTAAAATAGGTTAAAGGGACAGAAACGTCATTCCCTTTCTCTGAGACCATTTGAAACCTCAGGCTGTTGCAAGCAAAAAGTGAGGGAAAGAACAACAGGAGCCATTCATTCTAGTGCCCAATTTTCCCACAACACATTAAGTAAAAAACAAAATTACTTTCCATGTTTTCAGTTTCTCCTTTAAGTGTCTTCTGAAATATTATGAAGATTTTTTGTTAAGTTTTCTATGCAGTACAGAGACAAGAGGTCAAAACACTTTATGACAGCTAAGATTACAGTCTGCCATCCTAGAAAATTAGGATGACCACTGGATCAATGAAAGTTTAGGAACATATCTGGGGTCTAAAAGCATAGCAGTTAAACTTTTTCCTTTGGTAATGTAACTTCTCCTTGGACTTTGTATATTTGTTAAATCTGCTCTAAACTTCAGTATTAAGGAACAACTGAAAGAAGCTGTGTTTTAATCATAGTATTCTAAAAGAACATTTCTGATAAATGGAGTTTCAATTTCAGCCGCATTTAGATGTGTAAGATAGTGCATGGACTGCCTAGAAGAGCTGTAGATGCAGGCGAACACAATATAATTTTCTCTCCTTTTTTCTAAATCCAACAAAATTCCTTGTTTGGTTTTCAACGTTTGATGCCACACTATTATATTACTCCAACAAAGTGATTGATTGGATCTGTTCTTTACATAGGAATTAGCACCTTGCTAATTGCAGAACACCAGGATGCATTTCTTCTTAAGCAGACAAACCTATTTATTTATTTTCACTAATTCTGCAATATGTATATTTCAAATCCATTAGGAGCATGGTATCATTTCTCTCAGTTCTGTTCTCTTCCTTATTAAATACCTGATAATTATTACATAGTAATCAATATACTTTCTGCAGTGTAGTACGTTATCAGAGTGATTCAGTAATACCTTTTGTCTGCATCCCTCGTCCTTCTGTGGTTATCCATCATTTTTAACTTTCCCTTTTTCAAGTCTACTGCATCTTCTCCACATGTTGAAAAGTCCTCTAATTCTTTGATTATTTTTTAATTTAACTTTAGTTTTATGAACTATTTCTTAAACACAGGCTTTCTATAGCAGCATTATAGAAGTTATTTAAACTTCAGTGGCAATCTCCACCATGACTATCGTCTTTCTATATGGGAAGGGAAGGGAAGTCTGAAAAAACATGTCTATACATGTAAATACTACAAATCTTTAGTGACTGGGCTATATGTCATATGAACTTCTATCTGCCCAAAAACTCCACCAGAGACAGTAAATCCTGCAGACAAACTGCAACATTAGCAGATTATAAGATTCTTATTTGTCTGTGAATATTTTATTTCCCTGTGAATTTCTGTATTGACTTGAGAACTGGACTAACCCAAAACTTTCAAAATACAAATGAAACACAATCCAAGAAAGTATTCCAAACCATTTTGTGGGATTCAAGCAGATCATTCATGACTGACCTTTCTCACAACATATTTTTGAAACAAGTCATCGGGTGTTCAAGCTCCTTGTCATGGCAGCCACCTTGCTTAACACAGTAGGGAATAAACTGATACTTGGAAACCCATGACAAGAAAAGACACAGGGAAATACATAATGCCTGAATCCCCTCTAGTAACTGTATGTCAGGTCTAAGCCATAACCGTGCTCTCTTAAAGAAAGGCAATTTCTGTTTCCCAACCTCAGCAGCACAAGATTTGCCAGTTGCATGTTTGTGCTACTATTCACGGAGTGCTTGACAGCAGCTTCAATCCGTGCTATCCATCTTTCATGTCTCTACGCTACTTAGACCACTACAATTTTTTTCCCTATCAGTCTTGACAGTGAAAAGAAAACATGTATACATGAAAAGGATCTAGAAGGTTATAATTTCCTATTTCTCCAATCTTCATTGTTTATTTTCTTAAGATCTTCATACATCAGAAACAAAAGCCATTCAGTTATTAGTTTCATCCAGTATCTGTGACAAATAAAGATATCTCCAGCTGCAGTAGAGTTCCTTGCTGTACCCCTGAAGTTAAGGTCAAAGGACTCACTAAAGCCATGCAAAATAGGGCAAGGTGAGCGGTTATCACAGCTCCGGGAGGTAAACGAATTGTGCCTCTTCCATACTATAGAGGACTGAGTCCACTGACACCCTGAGCAGACACTGACATTATGTCAACTGTGTTCAGATCGTTGCAGGTTAAAAACAAATCATGTGGCTCTTCAGGCAAGGTGTAAGCAGGCTGTGGAAACCCTGCCACAAAGACAGTAACAAAGGAGCTCTTCTAAACATTTAAGTTGGTTACCTTGCCTTTAAAGCAGGAATAGAGCTATTAAAAAAAAAAAAAATATCAGCACGGCACACAAATGAAATTTATACCACCTATCACTACTTATTTTTTGCATTGTCACTGGGTCACACTAAGATACTGTGTCCGGCTGACCAAAAGCCTATTCAACCTTCATCAAGGAACGGACTCACACATCCCACTTCAACGCAAAGTCCTTCTGGCCTGAGGCACAACCACAACTTTTCTCCTTGCCTGTTAAGTTACTTGTGATGCAGATTTCTCACTATATGCTTCTTAACTTGGTTTCTGATTTTTTTTTTTTAATCCTTTTTACACTTTTCAGCTCCTCTCATCAGGCTCACAACGCTGTGTAAGAACAAGGGTATCTGACAAAAATGTATTTCCATTGTCATACTAAGAGATCCAGTAATTTTCAGAAATCTTGCAAGACTCTCAGGAAGTTAAAACAAGGTACAGATATAATGAAACACTGAAGTTGGCAAAAGCTCCAGCTACTGTCATCCTGCCTTTCTACAGAAAAGAAATTTTAGGAAGTATTCCTGATGGATCATCAGCATTAATGTGATCACTGAATCATTTCCAGTACTTTAAGTCAAAACACCTTACCCAGGTAATACAGCAAAAGAAAATGCACATCACAGGCTTCATCCAGTGCTAGACAGTATGCCCACTATTATGCTTTTCCACAAATGATAATTGAGTAGGAAAAATAACAGCAGTTATTTACTGCATATTCAGCTGCGTTAATTGTCTTCAAGTATCCATTTTACTTACTGCAGAGGGCAACTGATTTCTGATTCAGTTCTGCAATTCTTCATAGACGTTTCCATGCCAAACGCTTAAGGCTGACCACTCACCATAAGTGCTTTCTCCTGTGTAAGTCTTTCCCATACCTTTTAGACCCCACTGAGGTCTAAATACTGTAATTCAGATTAAGCAACACTAACCAATGGTAAACAGAAAGGTTTAAACAAACGATTAGAAGATATTCATACTCTATGTATCTCACCAGTAACAATATTTAAATCATTCACATCTAGAAAACAACAGTTTTGTAAACAGCAAACATATTTAAAGTATAAGGGAACCATGTGATGCTTGATCTTGCACTCTGCAGTCAATGGGAGTTTGCAACTTCATTCATGAACCAGGGTTTCTGGGAGTTACTGGAATTTAAACAGTAAATAATACTAGTACAATTTACCTCAGTAAGACCAAATTTTCCCCCTACTTTTCACTTTAACTTTTTAAAACATATTTTAATAATTTGAAAATATTTTAATCTTCATTATTTTTAATTATTAATTTATTTTAGAATAGCCCTGCAGCCCTCATTCAATTTAAGCTTCCATGACAGTGTCAGTATTTTTTCTATTAAATAAAGAAGTTCCTTTGTGTAACAAAAGAGCAATTATTGACTGTCATTTTAAAAAAGTGTTATAAGGTGTTCCTCATTAATATGTAGTAAGTGTCACAAAAATTAATAAAAAGCACATTGCTTTATGAAAAATCCTCTATATACTATAATTGCTCATTTAACAGAACAATGGCATGAAATGATTTTTTTTCCCATTATGTATCAGAAGCCTGTCATCCTAAAAGTCATTCTGGCTCCCACATTATAAATACACTTCAGTATTTCTATAGGCAATGCCAAAAAAAATCAGCAAGTGCTCACTGCCTTTTGCCAACAAAAGCATGACTCTCTGCACAAGAATTTTCTTGCCATTTATAAACAAAGACATTTTGAAAGTTCACGCTTGTGATTGGCTACAGCAACTGATATACTCCTCCATAAGATAAAGCACATAGCAAAATAGTGATTTATTACAAGCAGTAAATATTATACAATAACTCCATTTAAACATATAACATCTATGTTTAAAAAAAGTTATTCCAGATTATACTTTAAATAATCCATTGCACTAAATATATAATCTATGCACTGGATATTTAGGAATTAATTCAAATTATATGAAAAATTATCCTGTAGCGTTACCAAACAAGTAATGCTAGATTACAAAAAATGCAAAGTCACAAACCTGTAACACTAAAAGATAATGTTGACTATTCTACTGAAAAAATAGTAAGTAGTAGATACGGGTAGATGTAGTGCTTATGGACACAGTTTAGCGGGGGACTTGGCATTGCTAGGTTAACGGTTGGACCTGATGATCTTAAAGGTATTTTCCAACCTAAGTGATTCTATGATTCTATGAAAAGGCAACTTTAATGTTAAAATTCTCATTGATATTGAATAGCCTCAGTCATTTCTGACAAGACTTCTTCACCACCTACTTGCTCTTCAGTCCTGTGACTGTTCAGTGTCAGAACACGACGGTCAATCTGATTTGTACACCTCACTGCAAATGTCCTAACAAACTGCTCTGGCATTGTGCCTCACCAGGTCGTACTAGACCGTGCCCACTTCACCACCTTCCCACTGCCCTCACTATGGTGATCACCGTAAGAGAAACACCATGGGAAGGAGGACCCTGGCTGGGTCGGGAGCTAGAGTCCCCTCCAGCTGTACACCAGCCACAGTGTTTTCCTAAATACAGTAACTAGAGCTAATTTAAACAATTTTGAGGCTCTCTCTAGAGACTGAATATTGTAGTTGCAACTTTTCTTTATGTTCCCATAATAGAATTAGGTGAGAGAAGCCAGCATATTTACACTATTTTAGTTCCTAAATCTCACTAACAGGCAAGAAACAGGAACACTTCAAAACATGCTAAATATTCACTCACTGAGTCCTGTTTGCCCAGGAAGCAGGAAGTTCATTGATGGTTAATACATATTTGGCTCTATCTACTTAATTTTGCGCTGTCTTTTTGATACCTGCACAATTTTCATCTCTTATTAAAGTGTAAGAATGCAGTGGATAACAAACTAAAAGAGCATAAGTCAAGATTATCTTTTTTATTCCACTTCTATGAATCTAGAAAGTGCTAACACTGAATATGGTTCACACAAAAAAGGGAGGAAAGAAATTGTTCCATTTTTCTGCAGCTAAAACCTGAGGGTTTATTTAGGGTTTGGTTTTGGGTTGGGTTTTTGGGGTGGATTTTTTTTCTACAGTTTTCTCAATCCTTGATCAATTTTCTACTAAAACTCATCAGAAGATCACCTTACTAAAAATAAAGTAAATTCTTAGTAAAGAACTCACGATTTGGTTTACAGAAATGTGTCATGCCAAATGACACTTCTTTGTATAACAACATTCAAGACACACACAGTGATTAAATAAATAAATAGCGCAGATTAGTGTAGTTATATTATACACAATACAGAAACGTCTAGTTTATAATACTTCTGTGCTGACTCCTAAGATCATGCTTAGTCTACAAAAATCCAAAACAAATAAATAAAACTCCAGCTCCTGAACAAAATAATAGTCACTGAAAGTATACGCCATACTGTCATTATAAATACAAAGAAATACAAGTCTGTAATTTTTTTCTTCCTGTTTACTTTATAATGTGCAAGAAAAACTTAGGTTGCAGTTTTCCAAACTCACTGAGCAAATTGGTCACATAACTCCTATTAAATTCAGTGGAAGTTATTTAGCTAAATCCCCTGGTCATCTTAATTTATGTTTTAAAAATTTGTCATTACAGCTAAATTCAGCTCTGAGGAAATAACTAACCCCCAAATCAGGTAATAGCCCTTATGAAAAGTACTTTAAAAGTTTTGTCTTACCTCATTAAACCTTGTCACGAGATCTTCTACAGCATTACGTTCACCACTTGAGGAAGAAAGAATAGTAGCAGATATGGAAGCTTTAATAGACGGCAGCTTGCTTTGACATTCAGCATTACCCAAATCCCTGGTTAAAAAGCAGAGGTAGTCAATGGGTAAGACTTTCCGGTACAGCTCCTGCTCCTGCTCGGTCAGAATGCTGGCAACCTCCTCCGGGAACTGGATGAGGTGCTGCAGTTCGATCAGCTCTTTGCTAATACCAGCCACGTTGGAGGGAAGGACGCTGGAGCCAGCCATAGATGTACACGCTTGACGTTCTAAAACAAAACAAAAAATTTATTAGGTCCCACCTTTAACTCTTGGACTGGGCTGTGCAAAAGCAAGACAACTTGTTCTTTTTGTTCTGTTAAACTGTTCATTCATTTATTCAGCAGTACACTATATCCTAACTATATTTAAACCTAATAAGGTCTTTTAGCTGAGGTCTTTCTGCATATCTCTATATCTGGTATTAGCTAGATAGCTGGCAACTGGGGCTTCCGAGACTGTTAAGCTACCTGCCAAAACATGCTTGTTTCCTGACTTATCCAAACGCCTGCTTCAGTTACCTGCAGTCATGTCAAAACTTCAAATAAAATGATCATCTGGGCAGGGCGCGGCTCTGTTTTGCCTACATATTAGAGTCTGCGGTACAAAGGAGTTTGAGGCCTTGGCTGGGTCATCGGGACTCTACTGCCGTAAGAAATAATGTATAATGATCATGTAAAACCCATGTGGGTCAGCATGTTTCTTCATATTCCTCTTGCTATAAGATACAACTTACCTGCGCTCACTGCATTGTGAAACTAAATGTTCAAAGTTACAAAACGTTTTTCATTCCTCTCGGAAAATGCATATATTTGGGAGTATGCATGTTTTATCC
Source organism: Nipponia nippon (assembly GCF_047370975.1). Classification (NCBI taxonomy): domain Eukaryota; kingdom Metazoa; phylum Chordata; class Aves; order Pelecaniformes; family Threskiornithidae; genus Nipponia; species Nipponia nippon. Next base: position 108,226,542 of record NW_028262347.1, read on the forward strand.
GTTATTACAAAACATTCATGGTAGTTTTATAATATCCTAGCAGCAGTATCCCTTGAAAAATAAAACTTTTCCTAAGAAGGAAGAAGCCAAGCTTTGTAAGACCGTGTGGGAAGCCTGAAACATCAACACGATTCCAAAACAGTGAGTATGATTCTTCTGACTAGATAAGTTTAGAATGGGTTCTCTGAAGAATAATTTTTCAAGAATTACTTAAATGTATAAACAGTCATAGCAGTATATCCTGTACTCTTCTTCCTTCCGAGGAAAAGGAGTTATTTTTTTGCATTGCTTCACAAAATATCTTTAGAGACTTTTTGTACACATAATGGAGATACACCCCAGATCTATCTTTTATTTCAATTTTTTTTTTTTATCAATAAATTCTCATTTCATAGAGGGAGCAAATATCCTTTCTGTTCTCTAAAAGAAGCCCAAGTTCATAATGACTGATTACTATTCATTCTCTTATAATAAATATATGCTACATGAGGTGTCCCTTGGTACATTCATTTTATGCAAACTCTATTGTCAATCAGTGGTAAGTTAAAATGACAGAAAATTGCCTTTTCTTAATATATTCTACTAAAAGTCAAAAGATAAATTATAGCAGCCCTAAATAAAGCCTTTGGGCTAACAGAACCTGTTGAGAAATTTTCAAATACATAAAAGGCTTCTGAAAGAGACAAAGAATAATTGTTTCTGTATCTAGACTGGCGAGCAAACATGTAATGGACTTAATTTGCAACAAGCAATATCCTGGTTACATAGTGGGGAACAGGTATAACTTCAAGGATAGTGAACTAGTGCTGTAAAATATCTGCAGATATCAAGAAATCTCTGTCACTGAAACTCCTGCAAGAAAGACTGGGGGGAAAAAAGACAGTTAAGAACACCATGTTGACATGTCAATCCTGTTTTGGGCAGCAAGTGAAGCACAGTGAGCTTCTGGGCCTGCTTCAGTTTTGTTTGCTTTGATTCTACACAAAACTCCAATTCTGTTTTCTACTTCAATCTGTGCGGAATGATTCTGAAAGGTTTTGTAAGAAAAATCTCTTAAAGCTCATTTCCACTGTTCTTAACTGTGCAACAGAAGATAAGCTTATGCCAAAATAAAAACAATGCAAAATATAATGTTCATTTTATATTACAGGGATTGTATATTTGCATAGTGCTTTGCATATACAGACCAAACTCACTGTCACAACCAGTGTTATCTCAGAAAGAGGAGGATATGGAAGGCATGATGCAAACATCTGCTACCACCCATTTGCTCCCTAGAAGTCACAGTGCCTCGCTGACCCTCCATGCACGACAGCTCTTCTCACTCAGGGACTTCCCTGGGAAATAGGAGGAACCCTGCCAGCCAGGAGAAGGCAGAGAAGTACAGCCTGTACCAGCCTCTCCTGTGCCTCACTGCTGAAATTGAGGGTGTACAGGCTGTGTCTACGCTGTCAATTTATTTTAGATCACAAATGCACTTTGAAGTGAATCTCCCCAACATCCTCACTTACTGCGCTTTAGTTTACAGTCTTGGAGCACACAAAGCGAATCCTTTCCAGATGAAACTGCACCAGAAGATGCACTCCCAGAAGGCAACTAGCACATCACAATTGCTAACAAGCTGTAGCTGTCAGCGGCATCCGAGCTCTGGAGATGACATTGAGGTCAGGAAAGGACAGTTGGACCAGACAGCTCAGCTCATGGCGTGGCTGCAGGTGATAACATAACGCAGAAGACAAGACAGCAAGTAGCATGGACAATGCAATGCCACAGAAATATTGGTGCCTCGCAAGTTCAACATTATTTGGTAACTACAGTTATAAATACCTTATATCTATCAATATAGTAGGAAAGGAAGGCATAACTTTGTAAGAAGTGCCCCGTCAAGTAGTGACTGATGGAACAGAGGTAACACACGAGTGAAGATGAGCTGTTCCTGGATGCACTGCTTGTTGACGAGATTTAGGGGTGCATTCTCAGTAATTCACCTTCTCCATTACAATATCAACTACAAAAACCACCCACATTCACACTTTCAACATTCCATATTGTCTCAGAACTTCAGCTTTGCTCAAAGATCTCAAAAACTGGCAAAGGTTGACATTGAATTTGCAACAGGCTAGAGCACTGTTCATGATCCTATTGCATACTGCCTTGCCTAAGCATAATCACTCCACTTATTTCAACCTCTCACATCTAAGAACAAGCCTCAACACACTGAAGTAACCAGAGGTAAGAAGGTGGCTCCACAGTGTATCTCCGGACTGTCAGAAACTACTAGGAATATCTCATTTGAAGTTTATTTCACTTAGACTGACTGCCCATTGATCAAGTCCAGCAGAAAGCTAATGCAGGGATTTTGAAAGCATTTAATGAAACTACCTTTAACGAAACCACCATCTTCCATAACGAAGGTTTCACAAGTCAGCTTCATTCTAATAGAAAAATGAAGCTGTCAAAAAGAAAATCTTTTCCTGGAAGCTAAGCCAAGATGATTCAAGTCACAGGCTAAACAAGATCAGCCACTGGTATTGCTGAAAGAAGATAGAAAATAAATAAAACTCTTCCTGATTAAAAAAACCCTGAATTTCAAACTAGCATTTCTCAATTCTCCATTAAACTGGAAAAACTAAACAAGTGCTGCATCTTTAATGTAACAGTCCATGAAACAAGCTGCTGCAGCAAGAGTGCAGCTGATATCCAAGGAGAGGTGCACAGGCCAAACAGAATTATAAAGGCTCACAGCTCATGGCTGAAGTATGGATATAAATATTGAAGAAGTGGAAATATAACTTATTTCTGTTGACTATTTCGACACCTATAAATATTTCTTTCATCCATAATTCACATCTTTGCAAGTCTTGGTTGTTGACATATTTCACCTCTCCAGATTCTGGTATCTTTCCTCATTCCAGTCTTCTGTGTTTTGTCACAGAAAATCCGGGATCCTCATTCGCAGCTTCACCACCCTCCATGATTTACACTCTGCACAAAAGCCTACTCCTTCCCCACCCCTACCCCCCTTTTTTATTTGCCTGTACTAAACTAGCCTTTTTTCTGCACTATTTTTTTGTCTCTTTTTCGTGTCTAAGACTTTTATCATTTTTCACGCCAGGAACTGATCTGCCCTTCTCTGTTTCTGCTATAAAACTCCCTAGCCAGTCTTATCCACAAGTCCTCTAGCTTTGTGTTGTCAGTTTATGTTCTTCAGGAAATAGATCATATCTTTTTGTGCTTCAAAGAAAGACCAGGTCCTTAGATTAATTTGCAGAATGGAACTGCTTTCAGGCCAAAATCACAGTAGATTTTGTTAGAGTTAAGGCAGGATACAATCCTCACTAAAATTAGCTGCTGCTGCAGTAAATGGTATTATTCTTTGTGCTCTACCAAATCAAGTTAATGCTAAAACTAGTAGAAGAAAATGAGGACCCTGACTATTCATTTGCAAGTTGTCTAAAGCTGGAATTGATAGCTTTGCTTATCCTTCTGATAAACAGCTGAAGCAGATAATCTTTTAAATAGCAAGCACTGCTTTTATTAATCAAACCAAGATAACCTCTGCCTAGCTTTAAAAAAGGACTCATGGGTTGACTTAATCATTGCTGATACACATAGGAACAAATAGGTCTCCTCTTCTCTAACAAAAGAATAATCGATTTAAGAATGGGAGAAAAATACAGAATGCCTGCTTCAGGATATTACTCAGCCTAGGCTCGTCATAAACTCTAACACTGTCTCAGGAATTACTCTTTTTTTATTTTATTTTTTTTTCCTTTTAAATTTCTACAAGGTTTAGTCAGGAGCTTTTCTAAAAACAGATTAACTTCAAATTAACTCAGCCTTTATTACTATAAAACTTAGAATTTCCATACATCTTGTATATGTTTAGGCTTTATAAAAGCTATACTGAAAAAATAAGTTTCAAGTATGTAAGTATGTAAAACTGTGTGTGCATTTTTGTGTGTGTATACAAAAAAGTTTCAAGACAGTCTTGAAAAACTTTTTTTCTGGTGTTTTTCTCTTTTGAACAATATTATGTTTGTGTTTGCTATATTAGCAAGAGGCTGATTCAGTATTTTTTTAATATGAAAACTAGGGAGTTCACTTTAAAGAAAAATGCAAAGAAATTTTATAAATAAAACCATGAACAATACTGCTAGAAGGCTAGTGTTAATTATCTGTAATCTTTCACAGAACTATTCCACACTTGTATGTTCTACTAAAGACAGCAGTTATGTGACATATGTGATACGTCCTAACAATAACAGCAAAATTATCTGTACATTTACCATATTTCTTGTAAAGCTAAAATTAAAAGGTGCTTATTTATTAAATTTTATTTCATCATGCACCCAGATAATTTATTAATACACATGATATAAATGCTGGGCTGCTGCCACCAATTTTCCCTAAGCAAATTTCAGGATTAGGTTTGAGCAAAGTGAGTGGAATTCATACAAAGACAGAAGGAAAATAAATACAGCCCCGACTACAATCACACCAATGTCAAAAGTGCTAATCCTGCATAAAATTACAGTTGCCAACAATGCAATTTGTACTTTGATAAAATCACATCGCTTTCCATGTGAACTGTGACCAAGTAAGGACAGTGGTACAGAATTACTTTCATCCCAACTCAAACACAACTCTTATATTTGATACTTGTAGGAATGTGCTATGCATGTGGGAGTACACCCAGGGAAAAGCCACCAAATTTTTTAAACGAGCACAATCTCAAAAGAGTAAACCTGCCAAAAAGATGAAAACTGACTTTCAACAAAGTTTGATGACTTGGCAAATGAGAAACTGGATTTGTGTCTTAGTTTTATTTCTAAGTTGCTTTACTTTCTATGCCTACTTTGAGAAAAAAAAGTATTCTCTCTATACATTCAAAAAACAGCAGTTTGCAAGCAGTAAAGTGAAAATTACAATAACTAAAAAAGCCCTCACTCTAGGTTACTGGGGGAAGATCCTGTGATCATGACAAACTGTGTGTTCTAAAGCAGAAAACAGATTTCAATAGCTGTAAGAATAACAGAAATTATTCAACCTATTATAACATCTTATAATTCAGTTGCTTTCTTGGTAACAGGCTTTGCGTCCATGAAATTATACTACTGTGACTGAAATTACACAAAAATATCTTCGGGGATTATTTTTCTCAGCTGGTATTAAAAGGTAATGCAATAAATGGATTATAATAGAAGTCTCTTTAACAAGCCATGCTACAGACGTCATCCAAACTGTTCGTATGCTTTTAGAGAACATATGGATTATGTTTACAGTTAGAAAATAAAAGCAGACCATGGAAAAAAACTGAAAAAGAGCCACAGGTGAACAACTGTCAATATATATAATACAGAAGTATTCTGTTCAAAAAAGAGGAAAAATATAACAAAAAACTCCTCCAAACAGAAGACACGTATGCAATATATGATAGTTTAATTGAACACCAGTTTCAGATACAGATCAGCATAACTGGGATGGAATTGTTTTGCTGTCCCTTGGATGCGACGTATCTCAGTACCATAATAACCAAATCAACAAGCTTTTCTTAATTTCCTGTTCCTTTTCTGTATAATTAAAAACATCTCTTGCTCTCTTGTAATGAACATGAATGCACTGTTATCAATTTTGACTGCAAACAACTCACTCCAGTATCAAAGGGCCTGATATTAAACTCAGTGGGAAGCTTGCCACAACAGGATCAAGTTCAAGTTTAATTTCACTGTACAAACCACTGAAATTAATAGATCCCATTTCTTCTTCAAATTTACTTATGAGTCAGATAATCAAAGAATCAGAAGACACACATGCTCTCTCTCTCCATATCCCTAAATCTAGCAGTATGAGCTACCTCTTAAAACTGCATATCAGCATGCATTTTAAATTATTATCAGGGGAGCTCTGGATCTGCAGGGTACTTGGCGCTAAATAAAATTGGAGTTCAGTATGACCTGAGCATCAGTAAGCAGAAGATAATACTCTGAGCAAAGGAAGACTCCCAGATGATGATTTGAAAAAAAGATGATGAATTTAGCCAGGATCTGTATGGAAAATAATCTTTTATTAGACCAAGTAATACTACAGACACACTCTGACTGCACAAGATCTTTTTTCAGGTTTGGAATAGAAACAGTAAACTTCATAGCTAGTTTGAGAATACCTGCTTTGAGTTTAATTTGATCATGGTAATAGCAAGACATTGGAGAAGGTGATCTTCTCTGGTGGAGCAGCAGCAAGTCATCACAATGGGCCAGGTGAAAAGAACAATAGTTTCTACAGTACAAAGGAAAAAAGAAAAAGGTAGAAATCACCTGTAGAACAGAATTTTGCTAGAAATAGATCACTACGAAACTATAACACATAGATATTTCTGTCGAGGCTGAGATTTTATTGTTAAGTAGAGTTATGAAACCTCTGGAGAGGGTTTAAGAAAAATGAAGCAATCATGTTGAGGTATAACTGAATTAAATTACAATTATATACCACAAAATTCTGACTCATGAACTGACCAGCATAGTGGAATTCAGCAAACAGAAAGATATGGAGTGCTTGTAACTACGACGGCTTAATCCTAAAATCGCTTCTTGCTTTAGGAAATGGCAAAGGGTTCAGTTCTGAAAACTAGACTCTGAACTGTGCGCTCTTTTTTATCTTTTGCAATTATAGCATCAGTCAAATGAAACCCCAGAAAAAACTGGAAAGTACTGTAGAGTTAGAGATACAACCTGCCTACATCATTTCTGACTTGAAACTTATTTAAGTTAACTAAACAAATGACATACTTATCAGGACAGTTGAGATGTATAGGCATGGGAAAGAATTTTATTTTTTTACCACGAGAGTTGTGGATAAACACTCTCACAGGGTAAAACCTATGCACAGAGAAACATTCATTCTGATTTTAAAGCTAAGTTAAAGAAGATCAACATGAAGGATTTATTAACATATTAACTTTATCAATTACATAGCAATCCTTACATTTTTCAGAAGTTCCTACCTGTAAGTATGAACTTGAAAACCCGTTTAAACTCTGTTTGTCGTTGGATTCAGAAGATCCTGGTTGTAAACTATATATATGAGCACTGACATAATATATGAAAATAATTTAAAGTATCACCATGATTTCACCACACCTGAGACTGCCATGCCTGCTTCCCATCATCCCCAGTGCACAGCTACACACTGCCTTGTGTAATTACATCTACACTGCTGCTCAGATTTCTGGCAGTGCATCCCAGGGCTTTTACCACTCCACTAGCCTGAGTCATTCACGGAAATATTTTGCAGCGTACAAAAGAAGAACTTGGCTGCTTGTCTCTGAATTACCATACACTGTCAACACATTCAACCAACCATTTCCTGCTCTGTATGCAGTTTGGCTGGTACTGGCTACAGCTGACAGAAACAATCACAGACCTGCCCATAATAAATGGATCCGCTGGTTTTGCTTCTGGCTGTATACTCACCGGAAAAAAAGATGCAGATAGTAGCATTGTAACAGTCATTTTGACTCTGCAAAAACAGTAGCAGATCTCAGAACAAAATTTATGCCATTTGATGCTGATTTCCCAATTACTTTCCATTTCAGGGCAACTAGCAAAGATCTGAGACTGCATCCTCATGCCGACGCAGGATGACTAGCAATGCCTCCAGAATATCTATGTAAGAATCAGCGTGACATTGTGGGTTAACCCCAGCCAGCAAACACTTCTTCTGCACCTGAAATAATAGGCTTTGAAGGCAGTGCCCTAACAAATGACCCTGAGGCTACTATGGTAGCAAATGGATTCCTCGGCTACAAAGGGCACCTAGTGTTATGCAAGGTTTGGCTGAACATAGACATGTTCATAGATATTAACAAGAGATGCATCAGCAGTGCGTATTGCCAAAAGTCTGAAGAGATCTACCATCTACAAATTTAGTCAGAAAGCAGCCTTATTGCTTCCAGTCTACATGCTTGGCAATGGGCCACCTGGGCCCTGCTATTTTAGGGGACCTTCACCTATTGCTATAGTTCATGAAACTATATCCAGATTTCAGAACACCTGCCGGAAGAAGATTTAATTATAAATTTGGTAGATGGACAGTGAGTGTCTGATTAACCGGTTGAAAATTAGATCTCAAAAGCTGTCTGGTACCAACATGCCACCTGTCTTGCTGTGGCATGCTGCGGCCTGTCCTGTGCAAGAGCAGACATCAGATTTTATTGCTTCAGAAGCAACTATCATCATGAAGGCTGAGTGAAGGAATTAAGGGAAATAACGGCTGACTTGTAAATCTACACCTTTGTATCACAGTGTAACAGATATGTGGAAAGGCTCTAAAGAGGTTAATAGGACACTGCCACACTTGCTGTTCAACTGTTTTCAAGTTTTTAATTATTTTCCTGCAATGAAATCCCATCTAACGAATCCCCTTCCTCTGCCCATCTCCTGGAGATGTTTTCAGAAATATTCCACTTTCACATGTATCTCACAAATCTCTCTCCTAAAGGTTGTCAGAGTGGTAGTCTACCACCATCTTGACTTGAGCAACACACCAGCAGGAGGATTCTCTGTGCAGCATGTGCATTCAAGACCTTTTAAAATACTGGATATAAATACAGCGTAGCACATGGAATGTTAAGTTCAAATGCTAAATAAATGTATATATAAATTACCAGATAAATTCCAGCACATACGAAAGAAATGGTCAAAAGGAAAGATTTATGAGTTGACTTTGGAAGAAAAGAGTGTTCTAGGAAAAGAACTGTACAATTCTCACTGCAAAATGAACAAGTTACTGCCTGAGTTAAAGCAGAACCCAAGCTTTAACCTCACCCACAAAAACTGATGTAAAGCATGTCCAAAATCAAAGCAGGAGTTTCTGTGCACTAAGAGAACAAAATTAAATTAAAATGCATGCAACTTTGAGTTAACTCTGCAATGGAGAAATATCCAGTGGTTAAACAGAGTGCAAGAATCTCAAATCAGATTACAATATTTGAATATTTTGATCAAGATGGATCAAAATTAAATTTACTTTGATTTTTTCCATTTACATAAAGTAGAAATTAAGTAATTTTTCAGTTTTAAGAATAAAACAACTCTGTTATGAATCAGTGAGAATAGGAGAAAAGTTAAACAAAAATATAATTTGAGAATACTTATATACCTGTGGAAAACAAGGATGTTAAAAAAAAATGTATATGAAGTTAGGTACCCGTTAAAGCAGAGGTTCATGATCTCGACTTTTCACATTTTCTTTTTTTGTGTTAGACACTTTTTAAATTTGAAAGACTACACAAACTGTAGTTGCAGTAAAATATAGCATTCATAATGTAAATAACTGCAAAACTGCAACAACAGACATTTTCAATGTTTCAGAGCCTCAGCCTTGAAACATTCCTTTCTAGTCGGAGGGCACTGGTCTTCCACATCAAAAATCCCTGCATTTAGGTAATGATCTGCTGCAGTTTGCTCCTTGGCTCCACAGCTTTTAACAATTACCACAAACACAAGCTTTTGGATCCTCAGAAATACATTTTGTAACAAACGTCATCTTCCTTACTTTGGTCTCACCCTGAAGGCCAGACCACATGTGACAAGAGACCCCTGAAGGATAGGGGGGAGAGAGGAATGTCTGTTCCCATCTTCTCCAGTTATCCAAATACTGCAGAGAATAGGAATGCCTAAATTCAAAGAACTATTTCAATGAAAATTGTTTCACTTTGGAAAACAATCATTAAATGTAGTCCTTTAAGGTAAAAACGATAAGAATGTTCACTACGGCTTCAGTGTCATACCAAGTGAAGCAAATACTAAAACTGCCATTGATGTTAGTGGTACAAGATGAAGACTAGATGCAATCTGAGAAATTAATTTTAAGTATAATTATGTCAAGGAATAACATGAGAATTAAGTAAGATCTGATAAGCGTACAGGTTTTATGACTAATGATTCTTGTCTTTTGAATCTTCATATAAAAGACAATCCTGTGCATGAAAGATGCTACCAGATTTTTCACGTAAACCAAAGGAGGCAAATCTGCTGCATAAGGTATTTTGGTTATTATTCGTACTGATCCAAGTCACATCCAGTAAAAACAACAACACTTGATTAAGTGTTCCCAATTTAAGCCCTGAAGCTTAGCAGTGAAAGAATTGTAAAGGAACGGAATACACTTGAAAAATGTTTGTCAATTCAGAAGTTGCATCATTCTGGCCTGCTTTCAGCAGTTACCTAAATGGAATCTGATCATAACACTAATTTGTGTGTGATCTGTCCTCTACATAATTATTTCACAGAAAAAGGACAGAGAATAGAACCACTAACAGCAAATACTGTTGATCGTACAATTGTGTTCAAAACATCTTCGTGTGATCTGCTAAGGAACCTTGTTTACTTTTTTTATATTACACATTGAATAATACAAATTTGACTTCTTATCCACATAACTGTAGTGGAAGTCCTTTAATCTACACCTTCGCCACTTAGCTTTGGTGAGGGTTCTGTTATTCACTCTACTGCGTGCTCTGAATGTTCCCTGATGAGAACATTTTGTGAATGGGAGAATTATTGTATTAGCTATAATTTAATTTGATATCCAAGATCATTAGATTTCAAAGAAAAATAAAACCCAGTAAATATATCTGTATTTAAACAAAACTGTAAATTTAACATACACAAAGAAATGCCCTAAGACATAACAGAGCAGGTAGCACGATGTACTAAGGCATCAGTCAGAAAAATGTATTGGAATATGACAAAACTATTGTGATAATATTTTTTATATTATTCATCTCAGCAGCGTACAGCAGGAAAAACCTACCAAGATCAATATGGCCTTTCAAAGTGCTGTTATAGAAAGTACCAGAATTTAGAAAGATACTTAACAAAGAGTTAATAAGAATAGCGAACTCTATACTGCTATAGAACTAGTTATTACAGTGCAGTAATTCTACCTCTGAGTTCAAAATTCACTATGTAGAGGAAAATTTGAAAAGAATCTCTCATACAAGAATAAATGAATGAACCAAGGACACATATGTATAAAAAAGATGACAAAAATGGAGAAGAATGATGAACTGGAAATGAATTGATGGGTTTCACAACAGTGTGAAGGGCAAAGATGATACTCTTAAATCACAACCATTTAGCACTTGCAATTCATTATTAAAGAAATGGCATACAAGTATTTTAAGACATACTAAAAGAGTATTCACTGGAACTGGCCAAAAAGAGAGGGTGAGGTTTAAGATGTGAAAATGAATATGTGATTAACTGACAAGAAAACCCCTGGAAATTTCAGTCTTATTTAATAACCCACTCAGAAACCTGGCTGCAGCCACAATATCCAATGGGAATGCTGTGCAGCAGATGCACGGCTCTTCTCACATGTCCTACAGTGCGCTGTCACGGGGGTCAGCTACCTGCACCCCCACACATCCAGAGCTGTGCTACCCCAGGTTGGGTTTCTGCGTTCAAAATATTATTTTGTCTGTGTCCTATCCAGAGTGCGCAAAAAAACAGAAGTAAAATCAGAGCCCATGCCCTTGCTGTAATCCTTACGTATATTCCTAGATAAACACAGGTACAATCTCTTACATTTTCTATTAAAAGAAATTAAGGCTGGCTATTGCAGTTGGACTAGATGATTGTTGTAGGTCTCTTCCAACTGAACTATGTTGAACTAATCTATTCTATGGATCATTTACATTTTTTTCTTGTAGTTGGAGTTAATGTGGACTATCTTCAAAGCTAGTATTAATACAGCCACATTTATGAACTACCATAAAAGCAATGTTGGACTATACAGGCATAGTCTCATCGAGTTAAGCATGTACATTTTAAAGGACTATACTTGGAGGCAGTATAAAAGGTATTTTGGCTTAAAAATTATTTTAACAACTGATAAATGTCTTCAACATTTATTGGTTGTGATGGAGAGGCATAATGAAAACAATAAAAAAGGATATAAAGTGAAGACAAAGAACTAGAAACAGGTTTTACTCTTTCCCTGAGAAATACGATATCCGGGCTAAGTTTTACGAGTGCTCTCAGATCAAAAAGTTTGTTACTTAACAAATACTTTAAAAGAAAAATTTAAAAATATCACAGTAATGTAACAAGTTTCTTCCACATACGTTGTGCAATATCAAAGAAACAAGCAGCTGGAGATGCACACTAGCTGAAAGCTGTGGGAACCTTGAAGAATGCCTGCCAACCCCGGCAGCCAAAGACACCTGGAGAGTATCTCATGTATAAAAACCACAACACACAACATGCAAAGGCATCAGTGCAGGAAAAGCACAGGCAGCTTTCCTAATGTGTGTTTATTGTTTAGTTTGGGGTGCATTAGTGTATGTTCTTTTTTTCTTCCCCCAGACATAGCCTTGTCTGCAAGCTCATTGGTGAATATGTAGTATCTATTAAAACTAGGTTACTGTAAATGTACAAAAAATGGCAAATTAGTTTTTTTTTTCATGTAGGGTTAAACTATAACCCAGGAACCCAGCCTGAGAAAAGGAAAGCCTGTACAGAGGAATAAAATCTAAGTTTTGCCATAGCATTGCTTCAGAAGGGAAGTAATTCAGCTCTTTTCTTGTAGACTACTTCCCCCTCTAACTTGGGAAAAGTAAAACCAATCTCTCTGCCTAGAATAGCAGCAATCCTCTTAGTTACCCCTAGTCTCACGTTTTCCTAAGTTGCAATTTGAGTGCAAGTTTCCAGTGTAGTACAATACCTATTTGGTAAAGACCAATTACCATAGCTAAATTTACTCAGTACAGAATAGGACTGCATAATGAGCTTACAAAATTAAATGAAAGAAGCTATTCCTCATTTTAAAATGCAATTTCAAAAATTTAAAAAGTAATTTTAAAAGGTATCTTTTAATGCAAACATCTAATTACACCAATTACCAGAAAACTTTCAAAAGGGTTGTAACAGCAGGCATCCTTAACCAGCTCATTTTTCGCATGAGGAGCACGATGGGAAGCTAAAGGAAATTCATATACTATTTTTATAAAGGATTAACATGATTTTACAACTTCCCATCATAGTAAGTCATGTTTGTAATGTTATATAAGTATTATAGCATGCCAGTATTTCTTTTAAGAAAGTATTGCTACTAGCCAGCTATTCTTAGCAAGGTTTCTGGAATCACAAAGACTGTGCCAGGAGCCCAGTTTAAAGGATGCTGAAAGGCATTTTAAGAGGAAAAAGAGAAATAAAATTCAGCAAACCCCAGATCAATATGATCAAAGTCCTTCCATTGACATACAGAACATATCAAATGCAAGATCACTTAATTTCAGTGGCTATACCAATGACTGAAGGATCTAGCCATCTAAGGGCTACCTCACCACTCCAGTGAGAGCCATGACTGCCATGCAGTACAAACATGGCCAGGTGAGCTACCAGGTATCCATGGAATTTACTGAGGGCAACCCAGAATTTAGTGTAAATTGTAAAATTACATATAAGAAGTGGTTTAGCCAGGTTAACATGTAACTCACTGAACTCATTACTTGTCAGGTCAAAGCCAAAATTTGCACACATATTTTAGCAACAGATTCTCATGTTCAGCATGTCCAACTGTGACAGAAAGAGTGTTCATCAAATCAATTACTGTTCTTGAAAGTACAGCCAAGAAGTCTAGAAATGGAAACAAAGCAAACATTAAGAAAATGTATTATTCTTTATGATTATATAACTGGTCAAAAGGATTTCTCAATTTCTGAAATTATTTACCTGTATTCTGTACAGAATTAAAGCTCTTAGCATACATATAAAATACTTTTCCAGGAGAAATAATTAGTATTCCAAACAAGTAACTAAAAAAAAAGAAATGTTTTGCCTACTAAAAAGTTAGTTTCTATAAAATTCTAATATTTTACTTGATAATACCATTTGGTTTGAATGTCTACATGTCATATATAATGCAACGTCTTACACTTTAAATCTTTCCGTACATCTTGATGAGCCAGTAAAACAGCTTTCTCTGCTATATTCTCAGAAAAAAATGTCAGCAAACATGCACTGTTCATATGCAGGTAAATATTCATCAATACACATATAAAATTACTAAAGTCAAGAGGAAAATTCACCTGTATATATAAGTCCACAAATACTAGCGCATCTTTTAACTTCCATGGAACATCGTGGTGTGACCTAAAATTAGAAATTCTTGAAACTTTTGCTACTCCTATACAAAAAGGTAAACCTCATTAAGTGAAAAACACAGCTGTATGAAAAAACTAGAACATTTGAAAATCATAGAATCATAGAATCGTCAAGGTTGGAAAAAGACCCTTAAGATCATCGAGTCCAACCGTCAACCTATCACTGCCAAGTCCATCTATACCATGTCTTCAAGCACCGTATCTATCCGTTCTTTAAATACCTCCAGGGATGGAGACTCGACCACTGCCCTGGGTAGCTTGTTCCAATGCTTGACCACCCTCTCCGTGAAGAAGTTTTTCCTAATATCTAACCTAAACCTCCCCTGGCGCAGCTTGAGGCCGTTTCCTCTTGTCCTATCACTCATTATTAGGGAGAAGAGGCCGACCCCCACCTCGCTACACCCTCCTTTCAGGTAGTTGTAGAGAGCAATAAGGTCTCCCCTCAGCCTCCTCTTCTCCAGGCTAAACAAACCCAGCTCCCTCAGCCGCTCCTCATAAGACTTGTTCTCTAGACCCTTCACCAACTTCGTTGCCCTCCTCTGGACACGCTCCAGCACCTCGATGTCCTTCTTGTAGTGAGGGGCCCAAAACTGAACACAGTATTCGAGGTGCCGCCTCACCAGTGCCGAGTACAGGGGCACTATCACCTCCCTGGTCCTGCTGGCCACACTATTCTTGATACAAGCCGGGACGCCATGGGCCCTCTTGGCCACCTGGGCACACTGCTGGCTCATGTTCAGGCAGCTGTCAACCAACACCCCCAGGTCCTTTTCTGCCAGACAGCTCTCCAGCCACTCTTCCCCAAGCCTGTAGCGTTGCATGGGGTTGTTGTGACGCAAGCACAGGACCCGGCACTGAGCCTTGTTGAACCTCCTACAGTTGGCCTCAGCGCTTTGATCCAGCCTGTCCCGATCCCTCTGTAGAGCCTTCCGACCCTCCAGGAGATCAACACTCCCAGCCAACTTGGTGTCATCGGCAAATTTACTGAGGGTGCACTCGATCCCCTCGTCCAGATCATCAATGAAGATATTGAACAGGACTGGCCCCAGTACTGAGCCCTGGGGAACACCACTCGTGACCGGCTGCCAACTGGATTTGACTCCTTTCACCACCACTCTCTGGGCTCGGCCGTCCAGCCAGGTTTTAACCCAGCGTAGAGTGCACCCATCCAAGCCGTGTGCAGCCAGCTTCTCCAGGAGAATGCTGTGGGAGACTGTGTCAAAGGCCTTACTAAAGTCCAAGTAGACAAATGTCCCAGAAAGCAAAGAACTTATTGACAGAACAAATGTACGACTATATATGAATTTATAAAATTTCCATTTAAATAAATCCTCAAATTCATGTAGATTATAGCCATCAACAAAATATGCATAAGATTCTCAGTTGCTCCAAATATACTTAAGTACATTCATTCACTCACATAAAGCACTCATAATGGAGAGCAGAACATGAACCACCAATTAACTCTTTTGGATACCGCTTCTTTGATTACTTAACATTCAGATCCAGTAAATTTAAGTAATTTCTTTGGTTAAACGATTTAGAGCTATATAGAGCTATATATCAGTATGCAAAAATGGATCTGCAAATTTGTTAGGAGAATCAGCAAAAACATGTTTCAAGCTTAATTATTTTTTGAACAGTAGAGTCTCATAGTAAATGGCATGGGCCTGGTCTCAGAGAATGTGACACATTTCCTGAAAAACTACAGCAAATGTCTTAATCTTTCAATTTGTTATTTCTTCATTTTTAAAATAAGTTTAGTAACAATTTCTTAATATGATCTAGCAGTTAGACACACCGCCATTTTTTTACCACTTCTTAATAGCCTATTTGGCTTATGAAATTTCCATTCAGTTTCTACTAGCTCTTTCAATTCAGTTTATTCCAATAGTCATGATTTAACCAGGCCAACAGACACAAAACAAATAAACTAGTAAGTTGCTTGCTGAAATTCACTGATGCCCTCAAAAGCTGTTCTAAAGCATGCATCTATCTCAAAGGAAATGCTGGTGTGCTTAATAAAACTGTGAAGTCCAAGAAAGAATCTACAGTCCTGAGGCAGCAAAAATATTATGTAGATTAATGAAAAGCACTCAGCACAATAACAAGAACTGCTGACAAGTCAAAGCTGAAAAGATTTTGTTTCTTTCCTTCAGATGTATTTAAATTACAGAGTGAAGGAGCCTGCGTGATTTAGCCTTGTAACTCAAATCTGTTCAACGACTCAGGAGTTTAAGCCATGGAGAGGTTAATGGAATACAGCAAACTGCAGAGAACAGGGCAGGCACATGTCTAGAAGCCAAAAGATGTAAAACAATAGACTACACAAACTATTAAATCACCCTTAACTTCATAATAGAGATTTCGACATCTATGACTTGCCTCAATATCACTTACTTCTTCCTACCTCAGATATAAATGCTTTAAATACTTATTTATCCATGCAAACCTTTTTCAGCCTCACTAGCGAACTGCTATAGTTCTGCTAGACTAAATTCCTGATACAAGCAATTACTTTCTATAATTGTTTTTGTTTAGTTCATGTCATTTGGGAATTAGTGTAAGCTGAATTAACAAAGATAGTTATACAACACGGTGTTAAAGCAAACAGAGCATAGCTATATGTATTATATTGTTGTAACT
This sequence comes from Nipponia nippon, assembly GCF_047370975.1. Lineage (NCBI taxonomy): Eukaryota > Metazoa > Chordata > Aves > Pelecaniformes > Threskiornithidae > Nipponia > Nipponia nippon. The sequence continues at coordinate 108,243,358 of NW_028262347.1, forward strand.
AGTTATCTTGTTCTAAAAATGAAAGTATTTATTCCATTTGGTTTTCACAGGATTAATACACTTACTACATAAAAGCTCTTCTAAACAGTCACAAGACTTTAATGAATTGGGTCTTTGTCATTAGCTTTAGCAGATTATACTGGCAAAGGTGTTTGCAGTCCTTTTCTAGCATGAAAACTTTCAAAATTAATGATTTTGCTATCCAAAAACAAACTCAAAATTAGTACCTAGTACCACAGAGTCATGGAATCATTTAGGTTGAAAAAGACCTTTAAGATCATCAAGTCCAACAGTAAACCTAGCACTGCCAAGTCCACCACTAAACCGTGTCCCTAAGCACCACACCTACACGTCTTTTAAACACCTCTAGGGATGGGGACTCAACCACTTCCCTGGGCAGCCTGTTCCAATGCTTGACTACCCTTTCGGTGAAGAAATTTTTCCTAATATCCAATCTAAACCTCCCCTGGCGCAACTTGAGGCCATTTCCTCTTGTCCTATTGCTTGTTACCTGGCAGAAGAGTCTGACCCCCACCTCACTACACCATCCTTTCAGGTTGTTGTAGAGAGTGATAAGGTCTCTCCCCTCAGCCACCTTTTCTCCAGACTAAACAACCCCAGCTCCCTCAGCTGCTCCTCATAAGACTTGTTCTCTAGACCCTTCACCAGCTTCGTTGGTGTTCTTTGGACATGCTCCAGCACCTCGATGTCCTTCTTGGAGTGAGGGGCCCAAAACCGAACACAGTATTCGAGGTGCGGCCTCATCAGTGCTGAGTACAGGGGGACGATCACTTCCCTAGTCCTGCTGGCCACACTATTTCTGATACAAGCCAGGGTGCTATTGCCCTTCTAAGATTACTTCCTCAGATTTTAAGATATCTCCCTTAATCTGAAGACTTCAAATGCAACTAATTCGTTCTCTAAAAGTACATAGTAAAAATTAACAGTTCTCTTTGCTTCCCTTCTTTGTGGTGCCACGGCTACCTGTACTGGGGTTAAGGTTTAAAATGGAATTAGGGCCAACTTTGTCAACAATATTGTTCACATAGTAAGAAAACAAAACAACTAGGAAAATAAAACACATCAGCCTTGCTTTGAGCAGAGTTGGACTAAATGATAGGCACAGACCCTTCCAACCCAAATGATTCCAGGATTGTTACATGGCAGTTTAGCCTTTTACCTTACAAATCATTAAGTATCACTTTAGTAGTGAAGCAAAAAGTAGTCACGTTAGTGTACACGTTTTAGATCTATTGAAAATAGGAAGTATTCTAGACACAAGAAATGCAGATCCTGTGTAGAGAACAGAGTTCTGCTTTCCCAAAGGCAACATCTCTGAAAAAGTAAGAAGGGACAATAAACACAAATGTTTTCTATGAGTTTTTAGAAAGGGGAGGTGGCAAAAACAGGTCCTCCTGCATAAATCACTGATGATACCAATAATGCAGTATCTTTTCAATGTTTTTAAAGACCTAGACAAACCACAGAGTGTGCAGAAGAGAGCTATAAAATTATTCTAGGCTTGAACAGTGAGACCTGGAGGGAGAGATTTAGATCAGAAATGCTTAACTTTAGTTCAATGAAGTGAGACTTGAGAGATGACTTGACTGTAGTACATATACAAGCATCTGCAACAGGGGAAATATGTCAGTTTTTAAAGACTTTAATCCAGCAGAATAAAGGCAAAACATCACAACGAGTTGGTCCCTGATGACAGACAAACTCAAACTAGAAATAGGTCACCCCCACTTCGATTGTGAGCATCACTGACCACTGGAAAAAGCTGTGGATGATAGTTCTGAGGCATCCTCCGAAGGCTGTATGTTAGCACTGCTACCTTTCAACTACTGAGCTTAAAATAGAGACAACTGGGTTTAAGTAAATGACATCTTAAAAGGACATCAGACTATAGCTAGAGGTCTCCATTGACATTAGGCTTTACAGTTCTATGAGCTGTCTTACTTCCCCAAACAACATACTCTTATTGCCCTCCTGTCTTAAAATTTGATGTGCCTCCATCCATGCAATCAGTAAACTATTTTTTTTGCCTCTCAAGCCTTCCCTTTCCTGTAAGATCTTTCTGAAATCAGTCCCTCTGTATTCAGTCACATGCATCTCTTTTCTCACCACCTTTGCTGCTTTTGTCCTGCTAGTTATGCCAGCCAACACCACCTGTGTCCATTTTCTTCAAGTGACATTTAAAAGAAGTCCTTCAATTTGACTGGACCCCTCTTCTGTTAAATCCTCCTTCTATCATGACATCTATGGTGAGGTGTTTGCTGTTCAGACCCATTTTTTTGTCCCACTCCCAGCAGACATAAAGGACATCTGCTTACTTTCCTCTTAGAGTAACTATTATCTATCTGAATGTTATCATGTATTTCCTGAACTTTTCTCTATAGAAAGTGCTCAAAGCTGGAGAGTCAGCAACGACAAGACTGAGAAGACTTCTGCATGGCTTTTACATACGACTGATTTATTTTTGCCACCCAGTGAAACAGCAAACATATTACCACAACATGGCATACTTAACCAACAGACAGCTTGTGATGCACTGTAACCAAGTCCTTTTTTGCAGGCTGTTTCTCACCAGTCCTCCCATGCTGACATAAAAAGTGATATAATTTTCTGCCCAGCAGAATCAGAAAACTGTTACTTTCATGACTCCATCAATTTTGTTATCGTAGCTAGTCCTGAGAAATAAAATATTATAATACTAACCTTATTCTACCATCAAACAAGTGGCTTAACTTCCATTCATTGTGGCAGCCAAAAGTAATGGAACAAGAGCAATTTTGTTTCTCTTTTTAAAAAATGTAGTGAATTTCCAAACTATGCAAATATTGGGGTTTTGTTTTGTTTGTGACACCAAACATGCTTGCAGTTCTTTAACTTTCAATCATATGAGAGAGAGAGATCAAATATGCAGGAATGTAGTCTGCAACAGTCTGCTGTAAGTCAAATAAAATGTAAATGTAAATCTACTCTTTTCAGGCATTTTACATGGCTTATGGAAAACACAAATAAAGCAGTTATGTTTTTTAAAAGATATAACATTTTATACATAAAAAGAAACATTTTTTAAAATAACATATTTTTGCAAAAGTGAGCATGTTCAACACCAAAGCTCTGCACAAAATTTTGGATAAAATTATTTCATACTTGTATGACTAAAATGTTTATGAATTTATATTGAATTTATCCAAATGTTTTGGCCAATCAGTTGATAGCTTTTGCAAAAGTGATATTCTCAAAATAAGAAGGATCAACTTTTCATTCTGAAGCTGATCTATATTTGTTCTTTTTAAAGCATATAATTCTACATAGACAAAACAAAACTATTTTTTCCTCTTGATGTTCAAAAGAAGTTTTGGGGCTTGGGGGGGTTGGCTGTTTCTTTTGCACAAAAAAAAAAAAAAAAAAAAAGTCTAGTATTTTTTGGTTTGGGGAGCAAATAGAAATCCTAGTTACAGACACAGTTCTAGTTGTATCTCTGCATACAGGAATTTTAAATATATTTTAGTTTTTCCCTGTTGCCTTTTTTAAAGCAATTCACTCTATATATGGTTATAGAATATTCCTCAAGTTTTTTCCTCCCGAACACTAAGCTTGTATGCAAAATCCTACAACCAACTTCAAGACAACCAGTACCTGAGGGCAGCACCCTCTTTCTCTTTTATGTTCCATGCACATATTTGAATGGTTTGTTGACAGCTTTTAGGCGGTTTTACATTCACAAATCCTTTACCTATGAGGTAGACAAGAACTATGTGATTTAATTTGATCCTTTCTACTTCATGGCAGTTACAGAACAGCGTATTATGAAAATCTGAAACCTAAAAGAAAATTCTACGTTTAATGTTCCTTTTCTCTCTCAAATTGAAGACAGTATTAAGCTTAAAAAATAATAAAACTATTTCATGGTGCTTTAATGTATGACATCACATATAAATTCATAAAATATTAATTACATTTTCTTAGTCAAGAAAGTGCCTACACTGACACAAAAAAAACCCCTAATTACTATGATGTAGCTCTTCTCAGCAAATATGGCAAAAGCATTCTTTTCTGACCACGCTAACCATTTTTTGATCTTTTAAAGTTCAAATTAGTTACTGTACTGGTTTCTTAGCTTGAATTATTAATGCCATAATGGTTTATTGTGGGTTTTGTTAACACTATTTTTGTTTAATTTATTCACTGGTAAAAATGACGTTTTAAAGATCTCTAAAAAGATCTATCAAGTCTTTAACCTACAAATTCTAGCATGACCTTGTGCAGCTCAGGATGGTTGAGTACATGAAAATAAACTCGGACATTTGGCACATTATGCCATTCTGAGATTTGCAGAAGTCTCAATACAGTTCCAGTGGCTGCAGTTCCATAGCTGGAGATAGTAGGAGATGGTAGTATTACCTACAAATATTCTACAAAACAAAGTGTAGTTAAAAAAAAAAAAAAACAAACATGTAGTTTAACGACTTTAGGTATAGCTATTTTCAGGATCAGGGCCCAAAGACTAACAATGTTTCCAATCTGAATTCTTCTGAATTCCAACCTGAAACTTCTGGGAACTCAGTAGAAAAGCATTTTATGTGAAAAGTAACTTATAAGATTTTTTCAAAAAGGTCATACATATTTATGATACTTCAATAACTACTCCACTTTTATTAGAAATATCCATGTTAAAGAAATCTTTGTTCTATTTCTTTGTAGAGCTTTGCAATTTAATTCTGAACAAGCAAATACAGGTGAACAACTTCAGATCAAATCTTCTCCAAATCTAAGAATAACATATCAAAAGGCATTCAAAACTATAGTTTTTCCAGATTGAGATTTCTTCCCCCCCCCTCCCCCAAGAAAAATGCTTTCAGAAGACATCACTTCTGCTTGTGGCAATATGGTTAAGTCAAAAGGTATGTATCTATGCTTTACTCCAAAATATCAGAGGAAAGAGAAATTGAAATGGTGACTGTGGAGTCGGGGCAGAGAGGAGACCTAATGCAACAGCATCAAATCTATCCCCTTTCTAGAAGATCTGAACACTTTATAAAGAAAACTGAAAATGTGCATGAAATCTGTTGTACCAAGTCCATGGGAAATGAAGGCTAAAAATATTTAATTGCTGTACAACGGGCAAAGCCTTTAATCACAAGAAGCAATTAAAGGTACTTTTAGCATCAAATTGTATTTCTAGGTCTTTTATTGTGGTTTTGGCATTTTGTAGGCAAAATATTTTCAATTTGCACTTGATAAATCTCACTTGTAATTTACTTATTTCAGAATTATTAAAATGTGTAGTAATGCATTTTTACATATAACAACTATTTCCAAAGCGAATACTTAAATATTAGAAAACTATGTCAATATGAAGCCCCTTAAATAAAAACTAAACAAATTATGCACTAACAAAAATTCTCATATCATCTTATTTTCTAGAAAATGCTTGCATTATTCTGCCTCAAATCAAAGCTAAAACCATCACAAATCAGCCTATCAAAGGCAGGGGCTGAGCTGAATTTATAATTTTAACATTTCTGACATTAACTAACATTATTTTCCCTCCATTTCTTGTAATCCTACTAGGTTTCTCAGATTGGTTATCACTGACGGAATAAAGGGATTAAAAACACCATTATTTTGCAATTAATTTTTGATATTTTGATATCAGGGCTTTTTTTTTTCTGTGCTGTCTAAATCACTGAGGTGAAAATAAAGGTGTTGACAACCAATACAAACTTTCTATTGCAATAGGATACTATCTCTTTGAATGGTGAATGTTTGTCATACCCTTTAGCTAACAGCCAGATTAGGGAAATGGGAGGGTTAGCACATAAAAGACATTCCTTTCACAGAGTAAAATATTATGAACATTCATTCAAGTTACACATGCCAGTTTTAAAAAAATGTAAATATAGGTGTTTCTTTATGATCAATTTAGTAGCAAAACATTTCTTTTACGTGCTGGTATGCACTCATGTCATTCAGAAAGGGAAAGAAAATCAACTGACTTAAGTATCCACAGAACACAAATTGGTTACAAGTTGTAAACTTGTACACTGAAGATCCAAGAACAAAAGCTTGCTAAAGAAAAAAAGCAGAAGTGGATTTACATTCAAAAATATGTTACTAACTTGCAACACTCGAGTCATTTATAAACTTTAGGGAAGAAAATAATTACCTGGCTCTAGTACGTTTAGAAACTTTTATTATATCTGACATTCATATTTTGTCCAACATTTTTTGTAACAGTCACTTATTTTTGTAGAATAAGAAGCAAGGGAAAGTCCCTCAACATAATTTGATATCAAAACAGTTACAATGTGAACCAAATAAATGAAAGTATACCTAAATTACCTACAAATATTTATATTACATTCCATTTTGAACAAGTTGAAATACAAAATACACACTTAAGACCGAGAGAGGACTTTAAATTCCTATTGTTTATATTAAATCCCTACTTCATTTTCCACCTAGCAACAGTTTTAAGTGTCCTTAAAGCACTGTTATTAAGTGCAGACATTATAGATCCAACATTAGATTAGAACCTCCCTAACCAATCTAATTCTATCTCTGGAAATAAAACTACCTACATATAATCAGAACCGTGTACTATGGGCCATAGAAATGCAAATCTTACCACCAAATGTGTCTTTCATTGAATCTTAGATTCCTCCTAAAATGCCAGAAGAGCAGGTACTTCCAATACCACAGAAAGTCTGCACGCTGCACTTGTCCAAACTAACAGTCAGGCAACAGCTGCTCAGTTTAAAGCTACAAACTGTGGCAAAAGGCATAACTGACATGCCTTGTGTAAGCCATGAAGAAGACATGCACTTGGCTGGCTCACTGAAAGGTCAGGTTACCCACCTCCCCAGACAGACGTCGAAACACTGGGATTCAAATGGAAGGAAGTTTAGAAATTAAGGACGAGCATACATCCTGCTAAGACTAAAAGCATTTGATTTTGACAGCAGAGTTATAAACAAGAGTGATTTAAATTCTGCTGGATTTTTGTCTTTAAATATATTAAGAAATAAGTTAGCCTACCCCCAGGCTTTTGTAAAAGTTATATTTATATCAGTGTTGTTTAAACAGGCCAAAAGCAATAAACGGAGTTAGTTTTGTTTTAGGAAACTTCAGCTGAAGCATTACAAAAACAGCGACATGGGTTTCTTTATTAGCAAATGCCCTACCTTTACAGCTATTATGCACTCCGCACTAGAGTCCCTAATAAAAGGCAATAGCATTAACTTTACCAGGACAAAGGGCTATGACATAGGCAACAATCCAAAAAGGTTTCTTTGAGAGGCAAAGAAGAAGAAAACCTCCCTGAGGCTTCCAGAAGTGTGATTAACTGTACAGAAATTACAAATAGAGGGACCTAAAAAGACAGCATAGCCTTTCAGGCTGCATCTATGTTAGTAAACTACACAGACATCAAAACTCTGCCTTGATCCCAGCAGCCGTTAATACCAGACCCTGGCATTTTTACCATTTCTTTTCTTCATTCTAACCTTAGCCTTGTCTACACACAGTTTACATCCCTTTTACAAGCAGCAGGACTGCATCAGTGAAAAGTTAGTTATGAAATTTGCTAGAGTACACAAGACTGAAAAACAATACACTGCCACAAGAAACCTTTCTCCATTTCCCCAGGAAGTCTGAGAGCGATCTGTGCAGAACTGGAATGCGAGCAGTACACTTAGAGTCACTTTGTTTATACGGTGAATATACCTCGTCTGAAAAACCTCTACTGGAGGAACGATTGTGGAACCCGGCCAATGCACCATTATTTTTTCATTGACAATACCAGTATATTCTTTCTTAATTGGAAGAATGACAATTTAGTGTTGGTTCCAACTTGCAGCTGAAAACTAGCATGCTTAGATTTCTGAAAATTCATGTTAAATATGATAATATAAGGACCCCTCACGGGGATACAGTATAGAATTTTAAAATTAATTTTATTTATAAATATCAGTTTTATTAATCCTATCTCCCTACAAAAATACAAAATAAACCATCAGATTAAACATTTCTCATCATTACAGGGTCAATACTAAAGAATTTCCCACTAATTATAAAAGCGAATATCTGAAAAGCTAAAGGAAAAATCAGAATGTTCTTGATTCTACAAAGAAAACTGTACAGTATGTCTTAGAATTTAACCCCCCAAAATTGTGTCTGGATATAAATAAAACAGCATTATCCTACAAAAGTTGATTTTCTTCTAATTTGTTTCCTAGAAACAAAACTTCAAGGGAATCTTTGGAGATGACTCTTGAGTCGTCTTGAGGCTTGAGGTCCTTGGGGTTTTTTGCTTATGATTGACATGCTAACATAAACATACCAAAAAAGTTCCATTCTACACTTCAAAAGTTCCCATGCACCCTACTTTTACAAGGCCCATTCAAAAAAAACGTTCAGACCTTTAAAATAATAAACAATAATAAGCAGTTTAGGGATTAACTATCTGCACTTAGGATCCCATTTCATTTTTTCTGAGGACTAATTACTCTTCATAAAAAATAACAAGTTTGATTTTAAAACTAACATCACTTTGCAGCACAAACTGCTGCTCTCAGCATTCATCCACAGACATTAGTATGTCCTTCATTCCCTTCCTCACAATAAAGCTCTAATAGCACAGACTCATTCTGGGAATTAAACACCTTTTTCTGCTGGTGGAAACAACACCTATAGACTACCAACAAAAATATTGCTGTAAGCAGAGACTCAGCTACACAAGTTGAAGGATCATCAGTGTACCAAACTGCCACATAATATTATTGGAACTAAAATCTATACAAAACCACCCCAAACTCAGTTCTTTTTCTTAACTGCTTAGCTCTATACACTGGTTAGGATATCCAGATCCATACAAACATGTACTTTCCTGTACCATGAGTATGACACCTGTTCTGTCCAAAGGAGCAATTTTACAGATGAAAATATTTTTAATTTTTTTACTTAGATTACTTACACTAGTTAACGTCAATCTACTGCCTGGATCAAATACGCATCTTTTCATCTTGCAGTAATAAACCTTACTGAACCCAGAAAGAGGACTATAAGGACAAGACAAGCTATGCTGGCAGAGCTTAATTCTTTGTGCCTACAATGTATTAAACATGTTGGATTAAAGGAAGTTTTTATTAAATTAATGTTGGCAAGGATTCTCCTTAGGTCCTTCTCCTACTGCCCTTGCTGTGACCGACCTAGCTGCAACGAGGCCTGACCAGACAGTGACAGGTCCAGGAGACTGACTGAAGTGATCTCTCCCTTCTGCCAGTTTATGGAAACAACCATCGTAGCCAGCTTCAGACAGTCCCAGGTGTCCCTTGGCTACAGCTCTTCTCCCAATCTTTCTCCTTCTTTCTGCCATCTCAGCCTTGATCTGTGCTTCCTGCCACGTCACTCCTAATTCTGCCCCAACCAGATGACCTGCAGTTGTTCCTAGTCTTCCTGATCTACATCCTGGAGCCAACCGGGTAGCATGAAATCCTTGGTTTCCTGACCCACACCATTGCCTCAGGCCACATTATCTACTTACTCTCTGACGTATCTGCTGGATTTTATTTCTTCTCCTACAGTGTGTTGCCTGACCCATCTTCCTACCTTAAGATTCTGGGCCTGAGACACATTTCATCTTTTCAGGTCTTAATCTCAGCTCATTTGGCTTTATCCCTCACTCTAGCTGGTCTTAACCTTTGGGCCCAAAGGTTAAGCAGACCACAGACCGGCTAAATCATGTTGGCCTTCCTCAATCTGTGCACATAAAGCTTGTATTGCCCATGACTTCTGATGTATAGCTGTCAGACAACTGCACCAGCTTCAGGGATCCTGGAATTTCCCCAATATTGTAACAATAAGCCTTGTGCAAAGGGTACAAGAAACAGCACTGGGAAAAGCCACAGAGACCAGGGTCCTGTTTGCTGCCCAATCTTTGCTGATGGTGAAGTCTAATTACAGAAAAAGGGTAATCTCTGAATACTGAGGGATGAATGAAATAAGTTTTCTTAAGACCAAATAGTCTGCCGGCATGTTCACAACAAATCAGTTTCCTTCTGTTCTTGGTCAAAAATTGCTGTTTTCTTCTCAACAAGTTCTGAGTAACCTTTCTCTGGAAGATGAGCAACAGTGATCAAGGATGTAGTCTGATATATATCACTTAAGAAAGTGACATTGGGCTTAAACACCTTTGAAAGATGCTAAAGTGAAAAGAATATTGGTACGAAATGTTTGCTGTCTGGTCCATCCTCAGACACCTCTCTTTATTTTTCTTTTGTTTTTCTTAGATTACAAAGCTACGGAAGTTATCCTCGTAATGGGGTTCAGTGCCAGGGGCAAAGGGAAGGAAGGGTACAAGTTTCTTTCCAGCAATGACTCTGAACACAGGCATCAAATACAAAGCACAAACATTTTCACATACCCTAGTTCCTTCCTTAAAATTTGAAAAAAAGACCCAAGTCTGTCTTTTACTTTCTCTAAAAAAATTGTCATCACCACATGAACTGTGACAGTGACTGAGTCTTCAAATATGATTCCAGTGAAAGTTCTGGCCTGTTAACAAGTATTCAACAACAAACTTCTGTAACAACCCATTTGTAAGAAACAGAACAGGCTGGGAAGCAGGATTTCCTTTCTACAGGAGGAAATCTGGTTTCAATCCAAATCCCATTGAAAGACATTCTCAAAACTTCTTACTAACCAAAAATTCTGAGTTACAAAGAGAGGTGCTAAAACAGCGCAGCTGAAATGTCTTCAGTGCTCATACGTGAAAATTATGTTCTCTGTAGTAACAAAGACGCTGACAAGGATGTGAATGTCACTGACCAGCTGTGGGAACTCCAGGCATCTGTGGTTCCCGGGAGTCCACTCTCAGACTGTCCCTGTGCTACCAGGACCAGAGTCACAGCTCCTCAGTCGGGAGCCTGACAGCTCTGTGAGGCATCTGAGAGCAGGGCTTGCAGGCTCACTGCTCCAGGCCCAAGAGATGAGTCTCCTACAGAGCAGGCTCTACATGAGTTTTTAAAGACTCTCAGTCCCAGGTCCACGTGACTGGGAATTCTGGCTTCAGAGGTCTGGTATGTTTGGAAGCCTCCTCTGGAACTAACAACACTGGCAGCTGATCTGCCCTCAAGACCATCCTAGCCCTGGGGACTCAGAGCATTTAGGGTCCTTAGCTACCGAACAAAACCTTAGAACAGTATTTCCTGGAGTTGGACAACTTGTGACTGTAAGGTTCATTGCTCAGGTCACTAAATAACTCCTGAAGGACTGAACACGAAGAACCCAAAATGTTCTTAGTGCTAGGGAGACATAAAACCAGGAGCCTATCCCAGCATTAGGGACTCTGTGTTTGCAGGATCCCTGTTTCTGGGGCAGATATTACATAAAATCCCTAACTACAGAGCATATAAAGGTTTTGAGAAGTCTTCCTTTTAAATCATGAAGGACACTCCCCATTAAGGTAATGGGTTCCTCTTTAAACAGATTATGCAAGAGAGTGCTGAACTTTATCTCCAGGAACTGCAAACATTTTGAAGGAGAAGTAGTGGAATGTTGTCTGGTCCAGAAGAGGTCCTCCAAACTTAAATCCGACAGCCCTTAAGATCTTTTCAAGACTAGCTGATACAGACTGGTTTTAATAAACAAATTCACTTTCACTTTTGAAGCATTTTAAGAACTGTCTTGAAAATCATTCCAAGTGCAGTAGTAATTACTCTACACAACCATCTAAATTGCGTCCACAGTTTCATGTCTGTACTGAAGCTTAACTTGTAGCAAAGCTGAGGAATGGTTTTACCTGGTGGAACACATCCATCTACTTGACACGGACCTTGATATCATGTTACATGTCTTTGGCTCAAGGCTGGATATACTGCAACAAAATCTGTATGTGGGCTGCCCCTAAGAGCAATTCAGAAATCATAAAGTGTGGAATTCAGTAGTCCACCCACTCTATGTCCCCTGTACATCAGTTTTCTACTGCTTTCAGACTGAACTTAAGCTATTGGTGTGAGCTGTAACTTTCTAAATGGCTTGTGACTTTCTTACCAGAAAAACTTCATTCTCCTTCATATTGGTGTACTAGTGATGAACACAGGTGCACAAACTGGATTTTATTGGTAAGAAAATTTTTTATTGGTAAGAAAAAAGGAAGAGTTTTGAGCACTTTCCCTGAGAGCCTCTCTGCTCTGTAAAAAGCATCTATTCCCAGTCTGAATAGTAGAGGTCCATACACATGTTCCATGTGCTACTGTGAGGGCTTCAGTGACTAGATGAGAGGGCAGGAAAAGAGCTTTGTGCTCTGCTGGCTGTTTGAACTGTTTTGGATAAGGTATGACAGTAAGTCATTATGCTCTAGACAAAAAATAGGGACACTTTTGTATATTTTCACAATTTCAGAAAAAAAAAAAAGTAAGAAGCTTGTGTGAGTGAAGCACTTTGGTACAATTCTGAGTTTAAAAAAAAAAAAAAGGCACTAAAAATGCAGTTCCCGCAAAGCCAAAAGGCATGAGGGGAAGCAACCAGGCTCTATACCTGCTGCCCAGCCACGTGCCTATTAAGTCATATTCTCTAGTTTACAGTCATGAATTTAACAACATGACTACATTGAGCCTATAAATGAACTTCATAATAAAACACTAAAGATTAGCTAACTTGGTTATGATAATTATTTTTACAAGTAGAATAAAAACCTTACCTTTCAGTTTCAGATGGAAACTTTTTCTCAAGAGAGTTACCACCCTCACTGAAAAAATTGCACAGGTGGATTACTCAACTTTTCCTTTCAGTACAGTCACACATTTGTTCGTTTCTACTTCCTCCTCCGTGACAGCACAAGAAAAGAACCTCCAAAAGAACATGGTCAGTAGACAATATTCCCCAACCCTGAAAAAAAGGTTTGACCAAGCTGTTTCCTAATTTGGAACAGAAAGAACTATACTTATTTAAAAAAAAAAAAAAAAAAAAAAAGTCTTAAAAGCCAGTAAACTGAAGCCTACAACTTTATGTTTACTTGCAAGGTAACTCATTTAAACTAAATCCTTGTTTCATATACATTATTAAAAGACCTTTTTCTTCAAATCATTTGTCACTGGTAATTTTAAAGTAAGACGCATATACAACCCTCCTACTCCTACTCTAGTTTTACAAAATAAAACTAGAATTACCCAGATAATCCACATTTTTCAATCAAATAAAAATAGAATCCTCTTACACTTAATAATATATTTGCATAATGCCTGCACAAAGGTAATGATATGTTTAAATAAAATACATGACAATTTATACAGGCATTAAAAACTAAAATATTAATCACAGCATGTTTTAAACACAGTTGTATTTTGCCTATGTTATAGCTAAACATTTTTTTGAAGGCCTATTAACTCATTGAACTGAAATGCATAATACACATAAGAATATCTAAGGCAATTCAGAGATCTCTAACCCAGGACAGAATTTGACAAAATGAAGCACTCAGTGGCAATAGTAGGCCATTGAGTGCTTCATTGCCCCTTATTTTTCCCCTCTTTTACAGGATTTTTCCAAGTGAAATCAGTTTCTAGGAACAAGAACCCAGGAAGAAGAGAGAGGTGATGAAAGCTGATGCTGGCATTGCCACTTACCGTCAGTTCAGAACCTCAGATGTGTAAACTTTTACTCTAGTATGCAAGAGTATTTGTCATTGTCTAACACTGTAAGTAGTAACATGCGATACAGCAAGTCTTCAACAGCACCTTTATGTAGCACACCTTTACAAGGTAAAGATCTGTTGAATTGGATCCACCACAAAAATGTTTTACTATGATTACTTCATAATAATTCACCACTTCTTTCAGCTTTTATTTACAATGTTTTTATGCATTATAACGTTTATAGGACACAAAGGAAGCCTGAGTTCAAATTTCTGAGTGGCAGAGCAGTAACTAGATAGTTCAACAACTCTTTTATTTATGCTTATATAACATTGCAAATTACCTCTGCAGATATTTTAAAATAAATTTATATAATCTTTTGTTTTCATAATGCATTCTAGTTCCACCTATGTCAGTGCTATTGGTGTTCACATTTTCATTTGTTAGTGGTTCCTTTATTTCAAGTAATCAACGTAATTGCTGCCTTTGGGCATTCCTGCCCCTGCATAGTGAAGTATGGTGCAACGATGCTCAAAATACCATCATCTCAGCTAGTGCCATCACCAGTATTTTGAAGGATTATTAACTGGGGCTGCCTATATTGTTTTCAAACCAACCACTATAGGGGATTTCCCTGCATCATGAGAACACTCCAGTTCAGATCTGAATGAGTCAGCAACAGGTTGTGTCTCTACACTGCACTATCCTGCACAAACCAGACGTCTATAATTTCTTTCTTTCTGAAAGAAACAAACATCAGATCGGTGCTGTCCTGTACTTCCATCGGGACCTTTATGCTTGGACCTTTGACTGTACTATGACATCTTCCTACGTTGCAAATCCTTTTTCAAGTACAATTTTAAAGGAAAAACTGTAAGACAGGTTCTAATACAAAAATTAAAAAATAAATAAATGCAAGACAAAGACCTGAGAACTAATGCTTCAAGTTTTTGTGGAAGCAAGCCAACACTTGAAAACCTGTCCTGTCACAGCTTGTCAAGCACAGTAACCAGAAACATTTGCTGTTCTTGATCAAAACAGTAGAAACAAAAATCAGAGAAGGGTTCTTCCCTCCATTCATCAACAGGCTGAGCAACATGAAGAAACCCAACCTAAAAGGTAGAATGCTTATTTCCGGTTGCTGATACTAACTCAGGGCAGTGCACAGCACTGGAATTACGACATGGGCACTCACAACCTCTGACTGTCAAAGCAAATATTTGTTTTCATCTCCCTGGTCTCTCTGCAATATATGATACTCTTAACTTAGATATACTGCTGTCTTGTCTGAGAAAGGTTGGTAGGGCCCTGATGAAATGTGCAACACTTTGAACTGTTTCTGGAGGGCTACAAACCACAAGTGCTGATGGAAATATCACCTTCACTATTGTACCAGTTTTGGCTCGGTCAGAGTTAATTTTCTTCATAGTAGCTCACATGGTGCTATGTTTTGGATTTGTGACCAAAACAGTGTTGATAACACAGGGATGTTTTAGTTATTGCTGGACAGTGCTTACACAGCAGCAGGCCTCTTCTGTTTCTCATGGGCCCCACCAGCGAGCAGGCTGGGGGTGCACAGAAGTTGGGAGGGGACGCAGACAGGAGAGCTGACCCCAGCTGACCAAAGGGATATCCCATACCATATGACATCGTGCTCAGCAATAAAAGCTGAGGGAAAGAGTAGGAAGGGGGGGACTTTCGGAGTTACGGTGTTTGTCTTCCCAAGCAACCATTACATGTGATGAAGCCCTGCTTTCCTGGAAAGGGCTAAACATCTGCCTGTTGACGTGAAGTAGTGAATGAATTCTTTATTTTGCTTTGCTTGCACACATGGCTATTGCTTTATCTATTAAACTGTCTTCATCTCAATCCATGAATTTTTGCACTTTAACCCTTCCAATTCTCTTTCCATCCCATCTTGAGGGGGAGTGAGTGCAGCGTGGTGCTTAGCTGTCTACCAGGGTTAAACCATAACAACTATTAAACCACATCAGGATCAATACATTCCCTTTTCAACACCTCCAAACAAACACTAAGCGAAGTTCCAATGACATGCTGTATCCTGTGATAAATCCTCCATTGCATTTGACAACAGAGTTGTTACCAATGTCAATTAAAAGTTGTCAGGTTTAGATGAGATTAGCTTATGGTTGAAGTTAAATCCAGCAGTAAGAGAGGATGTTGGAGAGATGAAAATAATATTTTAATCAATCTGCATGGACAGGACAATTTTCTTTCTTAAAAGGTACACACTCATAATGATAACCATACCTCTAAATTCAGAATACTGCTGGGTTCCTTGCTTATGCTACTGTCTCAGTTAATAACATTGCCAAGTAACACTCTGTATGTGTTTTTAGAGAGGACTCTGTTACTGCTACCTTTGTAATTTCTCAGATACATTATATCACCGTGATATACCTGAACATGAACCTTCCACATCCAGAAAACTTCAATATCCTAAAGCTGCAGCACATCTCTTCCTCAACAGAGACCACTACAGTAAGTCATACCTAGACCACTACAGTAAATAAACTCTCTACTATCTACACAGGTCGTCTGTAGAACTGCAAATCAAATTAAAGACCTTTGCCTTTTCTTTTAAGGTCTCACTTGCTTGGTCTCAGAATACAACAACAGAAACATACACCATACAATACAGGCACCGCAGAGATCACCAAACTAGTGCAAAGTGTGCTGGTACACAGAGCACACATGTGCAGTCACTAGCTCAGACTCTATAAAAAGATACAGCCATATTAGCATGTCAGTGAGCCTGAGCTAATTACTGCTGCTGCTTCCAGTTTCAGAACTCAGTTGGAGCCTGCAGCTCTACGGTGACAGTCACCAGCTGGGCTTTTCAGGCACCGCAGCAACATGCCCCATGGGAGGCTGACATTTGCACTCAGGGGACAGAGCATTCTTAAAGTCTCCATCAGGTCTGGGGCATCAAAACCCTGTGCTCTCTTCTCCCGCTCTGTAGGAAGAAGGTCCACCACACTGCACCACCAAGTACATGACTCAGTTCTTTTAACCTTGCTTTCCAGAGCTGTCACAGGAATGTACGTGTTTATTCTTCTAAAGCACTCAACTCCGCACAACAAATAAAACCCAAACAAAATAAAAAGGAAATACTCTACCAAAATAGGACACTGTACTGTACATATCTCTGTCTCTCACAGAAGATGAGGGTATGTGAAGCTTAGTAATGTTACTCAACGTACTACTGAAATTCACTCAGATGCTACAGTTTGCCATCTGTACCTGTTCTTATACCATTTTAGTGCCTCTCTCTGCCATTTGATTCACCTAAAGAGAGACTAACTAAAACTCGATAGGGCCACTTTTTGGGATAAAAATAAAACCACCTGATCCAAGCACAAACTATGTCATTATTTGTCTGTAAAAATGAGGTCAGTATCTGCACTAGCTAAGGAACTGCACTGAGAATTCTGTACTCATTTTGTCATATTCCTGTAAAATTTTGGGCAAGCCATGATATCCACAAGCTTCAATTGTACAACTGAGATACTACACCTTTTTGTTACAGTACATCAGATTATGGTAAATCCCCAAATGCTTGAATACCTTAGGAAATATTCTAGGCATTAATTAAAAATGAATTTAAAATGCAGTCACTATTCTGTACAAAACCCTGTTTTAATGCAATGATTTGTACCAAGAATGCTTTTGTCCTGTTTAACTTCCAAAACTGACCAAACTACATCACGTAATGGTATTCTTATTGCATACGAAGATGATCAGCACGGAAAGTTAGTATGTAACTTCCATCCTCCAAGAGGCATTTTCCACATAGACAATACCCACATTATTTGAAATGATCCAATATTAGAAAGACGATGGATCTGGGAGAAGACCAACAATAGATCAGTAACGAATTGTACATACTTACTGCACAGTGCTATGCTGACAGCTAGTTGTATAATGACAACAATAATAACTGAGTGGAGTATATTCTCCTTTCTCAAGTTCTGAACCAAGCCAGCCCATGAGCAGGAGCACTTGGTAAGTGAGAAATACTATACAAAGGAACACCCTAATAGCAATGCCTCAGGCATTAACTTTGAATGCAGACAGGAATGTTTCTAAAAAGAAAAAAGCAAAACTGAAAAGGTATGTTTTGTAATAAGAATCTTTTCAGTTTTGCATGCATTTTTACTCTATTAAACTAACATAGCTAGTCATTATGGCACATAATGATTGCAAAGGAAAATATTTGAAAACATGAAAACATTTTTTATCTGTTAACTGCATATGAGTATATAAACTACAGAATATTATATAGTATTATATATTTTGCAATACACCCTATACTTAAAGTGGACAGGGTTCAAAAAATTAAATCTTCATTACCTTTAAGCATTGTTCTTCCAGTTGATCCTCCGAAGATATTTAAAAGACCACTTCTTGCTCCTAATGATGTAGTTGCTTCTAGTAAAGCACCAGTTATATAGTTAGAGAGTGCAGTCCTCTGTAAAGTGGCACGATATTGACAGTAAGCACCTGTTACACATGGTTTTACACAAAAACCATCACCTTTGCATACACAGCGTGTATCAAATGTCGGGATCTTTCTCAGAAGATGAGGAAAATATTCAAAAGTATCTTCTGCTCCTTCTTCTTCTCTCACTGTATTGAAGACCTGTGAAGAATGCAAAAGCATGAACTGTTAGTTCATTTGCTTAAGATAATAAACTGAACATCAAAAAATTCCAAACTAGCATGACTTCTTGTAAAGTTCAACAGCCTCTGCAAAAAGGCACTGTGTTAAAGCACTGCATTTATGCATTAAACCTGAAATATCTATGAATCAAAAACGGATTTGTAAAGATTTTGAGTAGGGTTCCCAAACAGGCTATTAATAAGATGGCATTCTGGCTTTCAATCTATGGTTAAAAGCATTCTAATGAAAACCAGTTTCAAGGATCACCATTAGATAAAAAAATGCCACACCAATACATCTGGTCAACGTTTAAAATAAAGAATATACACAAATTTATTCATAAGACTATTATATCTACTGTACTTTCAGTAAAGTCTTACAGATATTAGTAGCAGAAAAACAGACCTACTCAGGGTTTGCACTTTTTTGTGCTGAGTGGGGCGGGTTTTTGCAAACAGAAATGGTTTTAATCACTGTGAGCAATCTTTCAAAATGTTCTGGTGTCACGTTCACTGCATTACTTCCAGCCTACGCACAGGTCCTCTATCTAATATTGGTTTAGTACTCTTTTTCCAATATTTGTGCTAACACACTAATGAGCTTCAGTCTGTGGCTTAGCAACTAAGTAATGTTTGCTTATTTAAAAGAGTCTAATGATCAAAGCAAGAATCTGGAAGAAATCTTTTCATTTTGTATACAAGGAGAGACATGAGTCTTTGCATTCCTGTATGCTGACTTACTGATTTACATTAATAATTTGTTTCAATGATCTGTGCTTTGTAATTACAAAGTATAAACTACCAAACTAAAAATTAACATAGGGAAAGGTCATTATAACTGTTACCAGGACAGGTGCTGAGACAATTTTCATGAGGTTGTTCCCCATCAGTCCTTAAATGTGCATAAGAAATAAGCTGATGGCTTAATGACTGGTTTTTGTGATTAATGGCTTGTTTCTTGTTGCCATCCTTCCCCACATATAAAAAAAATACAGCTATCTATCAACATGGCAGAAATCGCATCCAGTCCTACGATGCGAGCACACATATGCTCAGTCAAATGATAAGAAACTGTTTACACAGTCTGTGCACGCCACATGTCAGAGGCACCGGCACCCTCACCACAGGACACATACGTGCCCAGCCATGTAACCATGGAGGGAAGCGGCTCCCGGCACAGCAATCTGCACGCGTGTCCACTTCTGCCCTAAGACCTGCATTTATCCTGCCATATAAGTGAGGAGGGTTCAAATGCCCTCCTCCCATGAAGTACCTCACCCTCTACAAACAGAAGTTGTGAATGATGATGTAATTCTTTCATCCAGGTAAAGAAATTGAGAATAGCAGAAGCTTTGATTCAGCTACTAAATTCAAAATCTGGCAAACTATTTACCTCTTATTTATTTTTTGCCACAAACCAGAAAATCAAATACAATGCAATATTTATTAAAGTACATATTTCTCAGCTTTAATTTTTGTATTAAAAATTTCTTGGGGAAAACAGTAAAATTTTATTCAAAAATATAATTTATTAACTAGTAATGTAATTCAATGATTTGAAAGAGAGCACTGACATATTTATTAACATAAAAAAAAAGTCTTTCACATGTTGGCTATGATTTAGATAACTCAGTTCCATTAGAAATATGACTTCTGTGATTCATTACACAGTGAAATGCTGTGGTATCTATCTCCCCCCGCAAATTTTCCAAAATTTATTTGGTCTGAAGCCTCTAGAAATATTAACACTTTACTTGAGCCTCTTTATCTTCTTTTCCTTGGTATACAACAGTTTTATGGACTCGTAGACTCTCAGTAAGAACACTGCTTGTCTCCACCTTTATTCAGAAAGAAAATGTACTTTTAGAGTGCACGTTATCTGGATATGTGCAGCCCTTTTAATCAGGTAAGTGTCTGCAAGGAACAGTGGGATGTGCATATGACTCACCTTTCCAAAAGGTGCACTGTAAAATAGTCAGTATGCCTTATGCATGGATTATGACTGTGTCACATGTAGCAGACATAATTAGTCTTTTTAGCTCGCTAAAAAAATATTTAGTTAATGAAAATAATTTAACTAGTCAAAACTGCAGTTACCTTCCAAAATATTTTTAAAATTGGGTTCTGCAACTTACAAAGGCATGTTCTGTTGCCTACACAACTAAAATTTCTTTCAGCTGCCAAAGCAAAGAAACCATTTGTTGACAGAAATAGGCGACAGTGTTTTGCTGGAGAGATTATACATAGAATAATGGTGTTAATCTCTTTTGTATAAAGTAGACTTCAGGGCACTAGCTGTCTCCAAAGACTCTGTGCTTCATATAACATTTTCAAATGCTGTTTGTTTTGATGTGTTAAAGCTCTGAATGTGTTACTTTTGCTGCACACAGATGAGGTTATGAAAAAACACAGACTTACAATGTGTATACTTATCCACCACTGAAAAGAACTGAAACAATCAGAATAGGAACATATCCCTCAGGTAACTGATAGGGAAAATCACCTTTCAGTGAGGTTGCACCAGACAACTGGGGAAACTTAATCTTGCCTGGAAGACAATAAAGTTGATTCCAAGCCAGGGCTTACACTTCATCCTGGCAGATGTAGTTATATTGATCTATATCATTACCAAAGAATGATTACGGTAATTAAAAACGAATGTGAACCAAAAAGAATGCAGCACTAAACCGACAACTACCTGTCAAAAAACAATGATTCACAAGGGCGTATCGCTCCTGATTCACTTTTGCCTTCCGCATCAAATTAAAGACTTCAAAGCTATCTGCAGTCTGATGCTGCAGTATTTCACATACTACATATCGAGCAGTAATACACAAGAAACTAAGGACAGTATCTGGATCTAAAAGTGTTGTGATATTAAATGTACTTCAAATTTCTTTTTAAGTAGTGCAAAGTACTGACACTTACAGGAAAGAGTTTAAGGCGAACTTTCTTATCTGTACCACTGTAATGAGCACACATATAAATGGTAAAATTTATATGCAACTACAGTACCTCAAGATCTACTTTAGACAATAAAAGCATACATTGTAATACTTTTTCTTTTCTCCTTTTTTCCCCACGATACTTTTAAAATAAGAAATGAGCTGAAACAGGTTACTCCATATACTTATACAGCATTATTTCAATGAAAGTGTACTATGGCTTTGATGGATTTTTACTTTCTTCTATTTTTTAAACAGATTCTAATGGTAAGTACAAAGAATATAAAAATTACTTGCAACACAAAATTTTCCAGAGGACTACAGAAGAAAAGCATGTACTCCAACTCAAAAATGAAAATTAGCATGAAAATAAAGATTAAATTCAGGCAGAATTCCATGCTTGTAGTTTTACAACCAAGTCCATATTTGGAAAATAAATGGAAACAAAATAGATCTTTCAGCTCTTAATAATGTATGCAATAAATCACCAAAACTTTACTTTAAAAAAACCCTCAGTTTTGCTTCTAGTAACTTAGAATGGTATCTGCAAGTTAACTTATTGATAACCTTCAGGCAATAAAACTTTCTTGCAGTGACAACAGACATATTTTGTTACGATATTCTTTCAAAATGACTATAACAAGTAACTCATGCTGGCTTTGAAGCTATTCTGCATTTTTCTCTTATAATCTTTTCTTCTGTTTAATCCTCATTACAATTGCAAATTGCATTATGTCCTTTTCTCCACACACATTACTGTAGGTTTGCTACATAAAAGTGGCAGAAACCTAAACACCATAGCCATTCTTAGCCCTACAGTTTGTGACAGATATTCCCCAAAATGAAGCTGGAATTCACGGGTGATGCTGTACTGGAAATACTGGATACAGAAATTCATAAAAAAAATTGTTCTGATTTCTTACTTAAACTTACATGTATCTCTTCCTGTTTACTGTAATCTTTTATCTGTTTCTCTTTTCATGTTTTTTCTACCTTGGGTATTTAGCTTAGAACCTGGGGGCATGTTATCATTTTGCCAAACATCTAGCAGCTACTCAGTGCATATGAAACCCAGAAACTGGAATTAAGAATGAACCAAAGATTGCTGTTATTAGATAGCAGGCTTAATTTCTCTAACTTTATTATAATAATAAAGAATACGTGTACCCAAAAAGTTCATTGTAAAGAACAGCCATGAAAAATTATGCTGATTGCTACTACACTATAACAGAAAATAGGTCCTAATGGGGTTTTAATAATTCATTGCATTGTTTCTGTCCAAATGCTTTCTAAAAACCTCCATTGACATATCCTGAATGATCAAAATGAAAACACTGAAATGTAGAAGGGGTGTGTGTATATATATGCTCGGTTGGTACTATGCATTCCACTCTGATTTCCTGGCTGTTTACCTACGGAGCATTTCTATTACAGAGGGCTGCCGATAGCCCGTGTGCAGCATTCCTGCGACACAAAGCCTTCATTTGTTGCACGTTTTTAAAGCAATTTTAAATGCCTGTAAACCAGAATGGTACATTAACAAGTAATAACTCTCACGATGGTATGTCTTGAAGGTCACTTAAATATCTCCTTTGAAAACACAAAAGTTTTACAGAACATACAAGCCTAAACACAATTAATAACATCACAGGAAATGCTGCTCTTTCCAAATTTGGTCTGTTCCAAGAGAAATTTCATTCAAATGAGTAAATTCTGATGGTGATTTTTCATTTTGGCACTACAGGTTTTTCTGAGGAAAACCCTCATTAATATCGACCAAATGAAGCTAACAGTGACCTCTTGGAAGTCATGACCAAGAGCCAATCCAATCGTTTTTACATGAATTTATTCCACAACAGTGTAATTCAAATATCTATAGCATGGAATACAACAGCAGTCTGCTATGGAAAAAGCACTTTGGGCAGAAAGAAATATATAAAGTGAACTTGGGTGGAGGGGAGGGGGGCTGAAAGAGGAAATACACTTACCAGAATGAGAATTTGCTCAGAACAAAAGAATAGGGCATTAATGCACAGTTAGTCAATACTTCAGTTTTGTGTCATCCAAAATGGCACCCCAGCATCACACTTTGGAGCATTTATTTAATAATATCAAAAAAAGAGGTGATGCTGATAGTCACATCATTTTCTGAAGGATCTTGGGTTTTCTCAGATTTATCTCATTCAGGTTATGACCATAGCCACACTGATTAGCCCATGATGTTTCAAGATCACTGCTAAAGTACAAGTGCAGAATAGATTAAGAAATGCTTTTCTGTAAAGATGTTGCCTACCTAGAGCCGGCATTTGTCACTGGCCAGTTTCTTCTAAGGATGTTGTGGGGTAAGGGTTTTTTTTAAACAAAAATGAAAGACTATTCTCCTATTACTCCTTACTATGATCACATTTTGAAAAAAATTGTATTATTTTAAAAGTGAAAATAAACAAATTTCCTCATGAAATTTCTATTAATAAGTTACTTCTCCCAACATTCTTACCTGAAAAATTGTTCACATAATTAATCTCAAAATACCACCCAACATTATTCTGTTTAAACAGGAGTGAGGCCATAGTCCAAGGAATATTTATTTTAGCTACAAACGCAAAACCCATTTTGGACATAATTATTTTTAACATTTATCCCTTGATCTGGTTCACTGTGAGAGAACCAGCCACTTAATGACTCTCCGAACAACGCTAAGTTGCTAACCACTTGATTTTCAAAGATGTTGGAACAAACAGCTGTCAACTGGCATCTACAGAAATGGTGAAAATCAGACCAATCTATGAAAAAAGGTCTGCCACTGATCTGGGATTTAAAGTTAGGTCATGTGAACTCATACAGATTTCTAAGCCAATACAGAATAATTACTGACCCTGTTTTTAATCCAGCTCATGCTTTCAAAAATAATACCTGCTGTGCATAAATAGAAATGAATCGCACTATTTCGTACAGTCAATTCTCCACTTTTCATTTACAATTATCTATTCTGAGTAAACACTACAGGTACAAAGACACTTGGATGGTGCTCTGTGGGCCAGCTCCAGAAAAGCGCTGCAGCTTTCTGACCTAAGCTAGCTCCAAACAAATTACCTATTTCTCAGCACTGTGTTTGCCAGAGATTCCATTTCTGAGAAGACTTACTTGCTTGTGCATCCTTATTGCTTACAGCACTACAGAATCTAGTTACAGTGCTTCCTTCATCAACTTCCTCTCTGTGCTCTCATAAAGCTCAGGCATCTCTGCAGGGAAATTCACTACAAAATTTGGTTAAGAAGACAGCAAGAAATCAGATTCTCTAGAGATGGATGTTTGCAATGCCAAGGGAAAGAAACTCTTTTATTAAAAGAAAACTTTAAAAGCTACAGCAAAAATGGTTGTATCCTATTTTCTATCATTACTGCTAAAGTCACCAATTAAAATTTTGGAAAATATTTTACTTAAATTGCAAGAAAATGCAGATGAAAGACATGCCTAAAAGAAAAAATATTTAATATTGAACAGCAAGTTAACAAACATCTGTATGTAACTTCATTACAACTCAAACTTCCCCTGCAAAAAGTCAAATCTTTGGCAAAATTGCAAATATATACACTTTAAAAAAAAAAAAAGATAAACTGACCATATTTTGGACAATTTTACACCATATCTGTTTCAGGATAGTTAATCTGCTTCATAGAATCATAGAATCGTTTGAGTTGGAAGGGATCTTAAAGATCATCTAACTCCAACCTCCCTGTCATGGGCAGAGACACCTCTCACTAGATCAGGTTGCTCAAAGCCCCATCCAACCTGGCCTTGAACATTTCCAGGGAGGGGGCATCCACAGCTTCTCTGGGCAACCTGTTCCAGTGCCTCACGACCCTCATAATAAAGAACAACTTCCTTATATCTAATCAAAATCTACCCTCTTTCAGTTTAAAGCCATTACCCCTTGTCCTATCACTATGTTCCTTTGTAAAAAGCCCATCTCCAGCTTTCTTGTAGGCCCTCTTCAGGTACTGGAAGGTTGCTATAAGGTCTCCCCAGAACCTTCTCTTCTCCAGGTTGAACAACCCCAACTCTCTCGGCCTGTCCTAATAGGAGAGGTGCACCAGCCCACTGATCACCTTTGTGGCCCTCCTCTGGACTCACTCCAACAGGTCCATGTCATTCCCACGCTGAGGACCCCAGAGCTGAACGCAGTACACCAGGTGCAGCCTCATGAGAGCAGAGTAGAGGGGCAGAATCACCTCCCTCAACCTGCTGGTCACGCTTGTTTTGATGCAGCCCAGGATATGGCTGGCTCTCTGGGCTGCAAGCGCACATTGCCAGGTTACGTTGAGTTTCTCATCAACCAAGACCCCCAAGTCCTTCTCCTCAGGGCTGCTCTCAATCCATTCTCTGCCCAGCCAGTATTTGTGCCTGGGATTGCCCCAACCCACGTGCAGGACCTTGCACTTGGCCTTGTTGAACTTCATGAAGTTCAAACAGGCACACTTCTCCAGCCTGTCAAGGTCACTCTGAATGACATCCCTACCCTCCAGCGTGTCAACCGCACCACACAGCTTGGTGTCATCAGCAACTTGCAGAGGGTGCACTCAATCCCACCACCCATGTCACCGACAAAGATGTTAAACTGTGCCAGTCCCAATACCAGCCCCTGAGGAACACCACTTATCACTGATCTCCACTTGGACATAAAGCCATTGACTGCAACTCTGAGTGCGACCATCCGACCAATGTGTCCTTTGTCTCCAGCCAGTGTTTCAGGACAGAAGTTTCATTTTACTATGCATTAAGTATGGATTCCAAGGGTTCCAGCTACAAAAATACAATTCAAAAATAAAGAAAATAACAGCAGGAGAGACTGGAAGTGATCAAGTATCAGGTTCAAATGTCTATCGTTGCCAATGTTCTGCACTCAAAAAGATCAAAGGTTGACCATCCCTACATGACTTTCATAGAAGAAAAAAAAGAATGGGGTATACTTTTCTGATTTTCAGGAAGAAGGAAATCTTTAGTTCATGGACTTTCTACAGCATGAATCTGTTGTAACAATTTTTGATTAATGTATCAATGATGAGAACTGAAATACATTAAACACTGAATGCATTGTCTGTTATGTCTGTTATATCTAGAACAGTGTATATATCTGTTTTTCTTCCTATCATGTACTTAAGATTCTCAAGAAGACATGTCAGAGCCCCATATCTCAAACAGTTATAAGGATGTTACTGTGTTTGACAGAGATGATGCTGTGAACAGCAAAAAGGTCTGCTCTGTTAGGACTATTTCTTAGCTCTGTTCACGACATGTTTTGTTCACATTAGCAATCAAAAGGTGAGGCCTTCAGAAACCCTTTTGAGAAATTGAACTAATTTGAGCTTTTTAGTAAGTTTTTTTCAGTGTTTGGCGTACAAAAGCTAGACATTTAGACTGCTAGAACATTACTTTCTTGGTGGCACTCAGCAGCCTGTGACCAAATAAGCACACACCAGAAAAGCCAATCAAACTTTTGGCTACATGTCTTCTAGTATTTTACAAGACAAGTACGGCAAGGGATAAAATCTGTGGTCAATTAAATTCCATTCCTAACTTACTATTCAAGATGAAGTGGATGATGACAAAAAGTCATCCACAAGCTTTAGTAAATTGTACTGCCACTCAAATTCGCGTGAGATTCACTACCTATCTGAAGCTTTTCTTGTTTGTCATGACACTCTATTGCAGAGTTTCTCCCTAGGTGTTCTGTGGCAAATATGGAAACAGCTATCTGGAAGCAACTGCAGTTTTGCAAGTTGGGGTCAAACTCAAAAATTCCCACGAATCTTCTTCCAGCATCTCATGATCCATCTTTTTTTGGCTAGCAGGCAACATTCTTAAAGTATTAACAACCACTCCAGATTAAAAAAAAAAAAAAAAAATAAAATGCTACATATCATGATGCCCTTCTTCATACTCAACAGTTTTTGGAGATGCATTTGAATTTCACCCTTCAGTTGGCCTACAAGCTGATGACTGCCCTGCAAAGCAGAACTGATAGCAGTTTCAGCAATGGCACTTGCCATCTACTCTGCCTGCAGCTTTACCGATGGGAGAAAAAGAACAGCCATCACCTGAAGGAACTTTTGCTGAAACACAGCCATTTGGTGCAGGTTTGCAGTTGTGTTCAAGAAACAACAGTAAAGGACTGTTTTGGCACAGTGTGGCCACCATCCGCTACAGCGTGTCAGGATGACAAAGAATAGCCTTGGGAGATCTGTATGCAGGTAATCTCAGAGCTGCAGTGAAACTCATCAGCAAGAAAGCTGGAGCTATAAACACACATTTGCAATGAAATATACGCAATTGTGTAAAGACTGTTCAGAACATCAGGGGTTAACAGTGTCCTCTGCATCTTAATTTGCTCATATCTTGCTCTCCCTATGTATTTTCACATGGTGCTTAAACAGACTGCCGAGATGCTAATTTTCGTAATGGAAAAGTTCCTTAAAATATCCCTGGACTGCTGAAATGCTGTTTTGTATTTGAAAAAATGCCTAGAAAATAAGAGAATACAGAGCCACAGTACAATCTGAAGTGTACCTCATAAGATAGTAGGAATACTGTTGTCCTTGGTGGGGGGCAGCGGCAGGGTGAAACCCTTGCTCAGAACACATACACACAGTAATCAATACCACTACAATTTTGCCCAGTACTTGACAAACGCGCTATTTACTATAGGGTGGTTCAGGCATGTTCAGGGTGGTTCACAGGTGTTGTTCGTCTCTTGCCTGGGACACTATGAAGAAGAAAACCAGGAACTACTTTGAGAAGGCAAGAAATAGAAAGGTTTGTTTACTGCAGCAGCAGACCAGCATGGATGCATCTGGAAAGACAAAGGGGAAGATTGCTGAGTAGATAGCTGAGGTAGAAAGAACTTAAGTGTCATTGCATTGAGGATGCTTGAATGCAGTCAACAGAAGGAGCAGGTAAAAGAGGAAAGAAAGGAAACAGTAAAATGAAGTAAGGTGGTTGGTTTTTTGCATTGTGTGCATTTTTTCAATGCATTTAACAAGATTGTGATTTTAAAAAAAAGATCTCTGCTTGCATAATTTACAATTGAAGGCAGTGAGTAAGAGCAAACACTGTATATTATGCCCTCACTGCCCAGAAACTGCAGGGGAGACAACAATGCCAAGGTACAGCCTAGCATATACTATCACTTTCTCCTTACAACTGGAATAAATCTACTGAGTCAAAAGGAAATTGTGCTCCCTGGGGTAAGGTGTATATGACTGGCAGATGAGGTGCATGCACCAGAGTGCATCTTACACATCTGAAGGTGAAGGAAAGAACAGATCACAGGAAAGGAATAATGGTCTTCAGGCACCTCTTCATCATAGGTGTAATGCTTGTTCCAGCATACTCACGACAAATTCCAATTCACTCATGGCTTTTCTAATAACAACTAGTGTTGCAGTCACTGTGGAAAGCCCAGATGTTTTCTTTTGCTGTTCTGTAAACGAGCTTCAGGTTCTAACAATTTAGATAGAACACAGCAGTGACCCATCCCCTTTGGTCACTCTTCCAGCAGCTCGCTTGTCAATATCCGTGTTGCAATGCCCGTTCTCAAAGGCTTTTCAAACTTGCGCTCGCTCTTCAATGATTAGGGAGATGTGGATCTTTACAGTGCCAGGACAAAGCACAAGACAGAGTACCATGCTACAGAGCAATAATGCTCACTTATTCAACAGCAATTTTTGCTGGATATAAAATTTTACACAGTAAGTTGTAACTGGGCAACATGGCACAGAGCAGCAGAGGACACACAGGAAAACAGATGAGTTCGCCCTGGTAACACGGGAAGCAGTATCGACGGCAGCTGGAAGGCTGCCAAAAGAGTGAACAAGCACAGATGTGCTCAAATATTAATATTCATTAACTGATGTTCTGTGAACTTTCTACAGCTTCAATTGCAATTACGGAATGTGCATTACCTCACCGCCCAATATTTCTTATGAATTGCATCCTGTTAAGGATGAGATCATTTCAAGGAGCAGAAACTGAATTTAATGAGGATCAAACCATCTTGCAGAGGCAATCCTTAAATGTAACTCAACATTTTTCAGAAATTATATCAGCCATCCCCATTCAGTTCCGGTATATAACCAATGTCTTCAGTAGGGAAATCTCTTCATTCGCAATCATAAGAAAACGATGATACAGTTTTAAAAAACCAAATACATTTGAGAGCTGGATTTACTTATGACCAGAAATTGTAACAGCAGGCCCAAACTTCTAACAAGTCGTCATTTTTGCTTTTGATAAAACTTGGGTTGCTATTACTTACTAATTTTCCATTTCTGTAAGGCAACAGTACTAATTATTTTAAAAGCCATTACCAAAGGAAAGATGGACTTCACAGATTTGGAAGACAGAAAAAGCGGTGTGATATTAATGGGGCACAGATTTACCACAGCATCTCCACCCCCAGAAAGTCTTGCTCTTAAAGAATCATCAGGCCAGTGGAGAAGGAATAGTAAAATAGTGCTTGTTACTTCTCACAGCAGGTAATACACTTTAGATCCAAATAATTACTAAGAAGAATCATCTTAAGGTATAAAAAGAGAGGCTGACAAAAGACATCAATTAACTGTCATTTGAAAGATTGTTCGTAAGTACTTGAAATTTCAGTTTGATTAAGGAGAAAAGGAATGGATGACACCAAACACAACACAGGAGCTCTTCACACCACTTTTCAGCAACGTGAAACAATGCCATTGCCAGTGAGAGAGACTTCTGTAATTTTACCCAGAAAAGGCAAAAATATCACTTTCTGGTCAACCAGGTCAGCTATTTATATTTCTTTTGGCACAAAAGTATATGTGAAAAAATATTTTTCTTAATAGTTATTAATTATTTGATTACTAAGTTCTCTCGCTAACTTCTTCAATTTAAATCATTTTTATACTTTTCTAGTAGTTCTCAAGCTCGTATTCTGAGCTAAATTTCTGTTAACTGTTCTACTCTTGTCACTTCTTCATGCAGCCAGTATTCTCTTTTTATTTTCTAAATGAGTGCTTATTTACTTCCTCCAAATTTTTACCAACAAATTCACTAACAAACAATACGCTGTCTTAGTAACTAAATAAATTAAATATACTTTGTTCAAACATCTGTATTATTTAAACTTTATTCTAAAAGTAACTACCTATTCTAAACATAACTACTAAGCTAATGTACACCTTTATTTACAAAGATGATGATATTTTTATTAGTTTGATGTGGGTCATGTCTTTGAACACTAGATCACGTAGATTGCAATTTCTTATCAGCTTTCAAAGTTGTCTACTGAGTTTTTAACATAAAAATATAAGCACCACACATACTTTTGTTCTAAAATCATATTACTTTTAAAATATATTTTAATAATGACTTTTGATACCACTTACTGATGAAAAACACAGATATTCCACTCATATAAAACTTCTGAGGTGTGCTATAAGAAGTATTTAAAACAAGGAAAAGACTAGCAGGTTGACTTTTCAATAGAGAATAGAAGTTTTACTGTAGCTAAGTACATTATCTAAAATAGACAGTAAGTAGAATTAAAACTCCATGTCAGAAAGCAGACTGAAATAATTCACATTCAAACCACTTAGATGTTAGAATATTAAATGTGCCATGATTGAATAATTTCAACTCAAGAGAGATGCACATTTTCATTGTAAATTCCACCTTCCATTGTATGTCTTTGGAACGTCAAACTGTAATGGGATGCTACTACTAAAATGGGATCTCTGAGCTTTCCAAATGCAAGTAAAAAACAGTAAAAAATACTAACAGAAGCCACCAAAAACTCTATTTAATACATCCTTAAAGGCTTAATTTCTTCCAAGGTAGACATAAATGAATTATTTTAATTAGGTCATTAAAGGTTTCAAACAGGCATCATGTTCATCTTTTTCATTTCTGAAACACTGACGGTGTGACAGGCACATTCAAGACAGGTGAATGCCGAGCATTCAATGCAGAGGAACCCACCATCTGGCCCATTAAGGGAGTTAAACAGCCCCCTTCCCACATGTCTATTTTCTTCAACTATTATTCTATATGCGGAGTGATAGCAAGTCTAGATTTTCTCTGAGAAACAAAATAAACAAAAACCCACACACACACATCAGATACAGGCAGAAATCTGCATGGTTTTGTACCTTACTAACAACCGTAACCTTCCCATTTGAGGAAAGGCTTCCACAGAACTCACACATTTAAAAATAACTGCATCCTCACACACATGAACTGATTATTTAAACAACTTTGAAAGATGAGCTTAGTTGCATATTTCTGAACTACAAATTGACAGTAAGTTTGAGGGGTAACCCACAGTACAGAAAAAAAACTCATGAGCTCTCCTGTCAACAAGACCATCTTAAAAACAAAGAACCAAACAGAAAACCTGAAAATTGTGGCTGTTGAAGACCATGTCTCACCAGCCCTTAAATATTCGGTTTGTCATCCTCTTTCTACAATCTTATCTATTTGTCAAAGTCAGCTATAACCACTTCTGCAAAACTCTGGCTTTACCTGTTCTTTTTAAATATTATTTTAATAGGTATACTTACATAACTGATTCAGAAAGCATACAGTTTATTCCATTCCTGTGTTTCTGATATTAAAAGTCAAAAGATAACCAATGGTAGGGGTTAAAGTTCACAGCACTGGCTAGTTTAGTTTTTACACAGTGCGATGTTGCATCCCTGTGATTAAAGGAACTGCTTAGAATTACTTATGAAGGTCTCAAGCTCAGACTAAATGTGTCAAGGCTCAAAGACAAAATACGTATAATAAAACTGTCTTTGTGTTTATACAGTCACTGTTATTATTTGTATCAAAGAAAAAAAACTCATATTGTGATTTCATTGTACCGTTCATTGTGGATTTATATTGAAAGGCAGACCTTTCCAAATATATTGGAAACAGTCTACAGTTTAGATCTACAGTCAGAAAGGTAAGTATTACATAAACATAAAGTGCAGCAGAACCTTGCTGTATCTCTAAATATTTTCATTTATAACCAATTATAATAGTAATTCATATTGTTGTAAAAGATCAGTAGACATTTTACTACAGCTATAAAATTTATGCATCCTACCCATGGCATACAGCTAATAAAAGAGCAACTTGGAGCATTTTCCTTAGCACAGGAAATCTAGTTCTCATTTTCTAATTTTGTAGACACTGAATCCATGCCTATTTGTTTGCTTGTACTTCAGCTGTTGGGTTCATAGGGTCACATGAATAATTATAAGATTATTTTGGATAGTACTTAGGGGCCAGGAAATTCTCAGAGTTTTCATGACTGAATTGTTTAATAGACTTTTAGGTCAGGATACAGAACATGATTTCATGAAACAAAATAACTTTGTTCTATAAAGAGGCATTTTCCACTTCAAGGTTTTTTTTAATTACCTAGAAATAGAAAAGGCACCATTCCTTACCCAAAGTAACAACAGAATATCGATACTCTGAACTTATTTTTTAAATTATACATTTAATCTTAATTTACTGATAAAAAGTGAGTCTTCATTCATCACTGCTCACAGTGAACACTCAATAACAATCCCCCCAAAAAAATCTTTTAAATTTTTAGAAGAAAATTTTTGGCTAAAACTAAGCAATCACAATAATTCAGCATGGTACAATGACGCAATTTTACTGATGTTGGTATCTTGAATCAGTAACATAGTACCTTCAACACTATCTTCCCTAGTCATTAGCTGCTAAGGAAGATTGTGCTCTATCTGTAGAAAGTATCTAAAGTTTAGGAAAGTTTAAGATAAGAAGACAGCATGAACAGGTAATGCACAATGCAGTGACCTAAAGAAATAATTTCCTTTTTCATGTTTTCAGCTGGTGTGTACAAATGCTGCCTTAAACTAAAGAACTGTCCTGCAGAACACAGTACATTCCATTTTTACATCACATTTTTATTTTGCATGTGACATAACTTTGATGGTGGATATCTAATATACACTAATAGCCATACTTACATTAAGACGACTGTATACTAGAATGAAACTGTATTTACAGAAGTAATTGTTACTGGAAGAGTTTTTGAGTTTCATCTCAATCTGCTAAAAAGATGAAATGATGGTAACACTATGATTACATTAAAATTGATGAGTTTATTTTGCTGTCTCCAAATAGAGTTTTGGAAGCCAATTCCAAGATCTAAACACGGG
Source organism: Nipponia nippon (assembly GCF_047370975.1). Lineage (NCBI taxonomy): Eukaryota > Metazoa > Chordata > Aves > Pelecaniformes > Threskiornithidae > Nipponia > Nipponia nippon. The sequence goes on from NW_028262347.1 coordinate 108,276,844, forward strand.
ACAATGATTCATTAATTTTATTTCCAGTTCAGTTCTACTTGCCTGAAATGCACAAAATAGATAATTTAATGTTCTGCAATTTTCAAAAGTTCTAATTCCTTCATCACAGTTAAAAGATGTTTTTTAAAGTAAATATGCTTGTTTTAAGACAAAGAGAATGAGAGTGAGAGAAAGTGACCAAACAAGGGAGTGGGAATGAGAGAGCATTAGTTCAGTATTTAAACTACACTTTTTAATTGTTAATGAAGTAAATATGATTCTGCAGGACCAGAGTGTATGTTCTCCTTTCTTTTCCCACTGGAGTGGAATGTCACTTGAGGCTTGATTTTCAGAATTTAAGGCATCTGGCTTAAGACCAGAAGAACAAAAATATTTTAAATTAACTTTCCTTATTCTCTGGGGATTGTTACAGACCCAGGGACTACAGTTTAGTCATCCACGAGATTTATTTTGCTTTAGCATTAGCTTCAACTAAACTTTGTATATACAACAGCTTCCTTACCAAAATTCATAGCTGCTCTGCTCAGTGCAATCATTTTTATAAATTGCAATTATATTACACTGAATTACATGTGTAAGCGACCTATGTTATGTGTATGCTTAACCTCTCAAAATGAAGGATAAAACTTCGATTCGTATTATAAGCTTCTCTTTCATACCATCATACCAGTTTTGATAAAACTCTGACTCATTTATCCATAATTACACATGCCCAATTTAGGATTTTTTTAAACTTTTTCAAAAGCTTCATCTTAGTGAGAAACAGTGCCCTTCAGCAGCTTTGGGAGAGCGGAGCTTAGATTTGTTTTGAATTAACTGCACCAAGTTTTCATGTACATAATAAAGTATTCATGTACTTGAGGGAGGAAAATCTGTAGTGGATGTTTCAGTTAACTGAAAAAAAATGGTTGGTTGCTCTCTCGTTTTAAATAATTAAATAATTATCATAGAAGGACAGAAAAACCTTGAAAGCACTGTATGTTTCCATGAAACTAGTAGTAGCATAACATTTTACTGAAGTCTCAAATACTCTAAACTTGACAAGTACGCTGTTAAGATCTTTAGAGGGCATTTTTGTCACAGTAGCATCATTCTGAGAATAAGCAGGAAGCCTTTTTTGTTCAAATAGTGCTACGATAAGAACTTGAGGCAGCATCAGGGACAAAAAACAGAAAAAAGTACTTTATAAAGGTTATAGAGATCTAATGGATCTTTACTGTAGTAGAGAATAAACAAGCAGAGATAATTTCCAGACACTTATTTTCTCAGTAGCGTGTCAAGGACAATCTATTCCCATGGAAGGTAAAGTTTTCATATGCTTTTAATAACAGAGGTCTCACCAAACCCCAAATCTACATAAAATATATAAACCTATTATAATACTAGGATGGGAAAAGGCATTGCTGTGGTGAAAAAAAGTAATTTCCATCTGTGACGTGTACTTCTGAAATCTATTTTAAAATTGAGTTTTTATATTCCAGAAGTCACTCTACAAACTGTACTAATACATTCTTCTACAATGAAATCTGCCAATGAAGATTTATCTGTCAAAGACCATATGAAAACAGAAAATGAAGCAATGACGGAAGTTTAGTTGCTTATCGAAATTTAAGATGGAAAGTTTGGGCACTAGTTTAGTATTATTAAAATAACTGATACAAAAATGACACTTCTTAAGAGTCACGCCCTTTCAAGATTAATAGAAAAGTAAGAAAAAGTAAAGATGGAAATAAATACTATTCCATAAACTAAGTTAAGATGGTTTTGATAACTCTGCACCCTCGATATGTACTTGACAAACTTATGTGACTGTAATTTAACATTTTAGTCTAGTCATTCTTTTTTTTATCTCCTGACTGGCTACTTGGATATTTACTTTCTTCATAGGGCATTACTCCTCTGGACTTACTAATACATTAGCAAAAGCCCATATTCACATACATGCTACTTATCAATACAGTCATTTAATAATATATTGCATCTGTATATCCCACAGATCACCTTTTTTATCACTGTGTACACACTTTAAAAAGAGGAATTTTATCTTCCTATCATTTATTCGGCTCCTTGGAAAGTAAGTCCCACAGCCTAATGCTGCTAGACATTATCACAGTGTACGTGACTTTTTAACACTATTCATAATGTATCAACCTTCAGTTACCTTTTGTTTTATCACTTCATAGCACCACAAAGAAAAAAAAAATATATATTTGGGCCCTTTACTGAAGACCTCAAAGCTCTGTCATAAGGTTCCTAGCCTATTTGCTTTTAACATAGTAAAGCTACAACTCTAAACTACAAAAGCATCAGAGAGGTAAAACTCCTCCCTCTATATAAGTGAAAGTAAGACAAGTTGTCACAGAGATACAGAGTTTGTGTTCAGTAAGTATAACCATCACAACTTACTCTTACTAATCATCAGAGCTTATGTACAAAAAAAGAACACTATTATGTTATTTTTAAAAGTAGGTACTTGGATTCCTCATTAATCAACCTACACAATAACTTAGTTGGGCCAAGTCAAAAGCAATGTTCATAGTTTAAATTCCTGAAACATAGTACTTTACTGGAAGACTAGTCCAGTACACTTGATCATTACACAATTTTCAATTTTTTTTATTTTTTTTTTTTTTTACTATTTAAAAGTACAACATATGTTTCAGAAGAGGAAACAATTCTCTCACTACCATCACCAGCGTGTAGTGAGCTGCCTGTAATTTTAGTTTCACATGCATATGATGGGAGAATAAGACAAAATAGTATTTTTAGTACTTATAAAAACATACATAATAATCAAATGTCATCCTGATTGTATTTCTACTGAACATTTTTCTATTGATTATACTGGGTGAAGTGATAGGTACAGAATTTGCTTTCATTTATATTCTTAATGAATATTCAAAACACCCAATCTTATATATTCACTTTATGATTTCAATACACTTTACTAAAAAATAGCAAGCATTTTCTATGAATCCTTGCTGTACATGCAATATTTCTTCATCAATTTACAGTAACAGTGAGTTATTCATCGGGGGCTTTAATGCCGACTTCATTAACTGTGTCAAAACAACAAAAGTAGGAAAAAGAAAATCCTGTCATTATATTACTTTATTTATAAAGTTAGAACCCAATACTAAGCAAACAAGTAGACAGAAGTTCATCCAAGCTTTATAACATTAAATACTAAAATTCTGTAAGTGGCTTTACAACCAATTAAACACAATAAGCCAGTAAACGTTCACATGCAGTATGCCTAATTTAAATAAAAAGGAAACAACACAGACTTTTAGAAATTACTAATTGTTTACATCTGCAGGGTAAGTACTGACTGAAAAAGAAGCATGGTCCGGTAAGAAATATCCTGCTTAATATACCAAGAATATATTTTTCTGCAGCACTGCATTCTTCTTTCTGAAGAAGGAAAGCCTTCCTGTTATTCCTGCAGTAAGAAAAACTTTTTTATATTTTATATTACATGAACCATACCTTTTCCCCTTGTGTTTCACCATATCCATATCATATCAACCAGTAGGAAAAGTGACAAAATTGTACGGAAATTCAAACAAGCAGACACAAGCAGAAACCACAAGTCAGCTTTCAGCAATACAAGATGACAGTCTGTTCTCGTCTACAGAGACTGCCTAAGAGCCTGGAGAGAAGTTCATTGCCAAATCTTAATCCTGTCGCTGCATTTCACATGGTGCTGCCTCACCTCTGCAGCTCCTACAAGTCTACTTTTCCAACCGTCAGTGGAAATCTGTTCATTGTAAAAACTCTGTAAGCATTTTAGTTTAACCACAGACACACAGATAATAAAATCTGAAATATTTAATTTTGCTGACATACTGGAGTTTATGTTTACATTACTGCAAAAGAAATGATGCAATGCTAGATTTATCTGAAAGCACTGCCTTAGACTCCTGGTGTTGTATGAATTTATAGAAAAAATATTTTACAATGTTAAGAACTAAGTAATTTCTAAAATGTATTTATAAATACAGAAAATAATGTCACTGGCATGATGTAAACTCATTGTAATTAAAAGTAAAATAATTCTTCCCACATTAGATTTCTCATCTCTAAGCTACTAATACAATTATATTATTGCAGAAAATATACAGATTAATAGGAAAAAAAGTTTGACCCAAATTATATAAACACAAGAAGATTATTTCTAATTACTGTCCTCTTGAAACAGTTCCCAAGCACACTGCTGAGGTTGCTGCACACTGCTCTGCTGTAATGCTGCAGATGTCCTTTTCTACTGACCCACCATATTTCTTCACAAGGGGGCACAATTTAGAAAGGAAAGGCCTGTTTCAGAAGTAGTTTTTGCAAACCTAAAAATTCCAAGGGTGACTGTATGCTACTTTAAGAGGGTCGCAGAGGAACACAAAGTGGATGAGAGAGAATTTTTCCTAGTGCAGGAACTGAAATAAGCAACCTTACAAATCCATTTTCTTATAGATTAAAGTACGGATGAAGGAGCCAACATGGAAGTACTACAGCACACTGGGTATTTTGTGGCTTCATGGCCTTACCCTCCTCAGGAAGATTCCTTAAAGTGGGTCACACTTCAAATAAACTCGAATAAATCTGTATCTGGTAACCTGGGTAATTATCTTAGAAGTGGGCCTTGTTACTATTTAGTTTACCCTCAAATACTGCTCTTGAATAACTTCATCTGTGGACAAACACCAACTGCAAATCAATGATACGCGAGAATAACGAGTCATGGAAGAAAAAAAAAAAAGGAAATGTGTGATAAAGGTAAAAGTAGGAAAGCCACTGAGCAGCAGAAACTGTGCAGTAAACATGACAGTTGTCTATCTTCTGAAAACATATTCTAAATAACATGACTCACCCCTTACTGCCTTTAAAATACCTTCCCTTACAGTTATGGAAAAAACTAACACAGAAGAAAAACTATGAAAAGATATGCTACAGTTGCATACTAGAGTGTCGGCAAAGTAAACAACATGCAAAACATCCAACTATCAGTAAAACCTCATAGCTTCCTTCAGTGTCCTCTTACAATAGTTAACAGACAGCAACAAATACAGAAAAAGGGTACATGGCAGAGGCCATTGTTCATGACCTCTCCTACCCACAGAAAACAGATACAATGATCTCTGAAAAAACTGTAACAAATGTTTTAATATTATTTTACTAATAGTTCTTATCAGGACTATCATTATTAAGTATAACATGTCATCTAGCAAGTAATGTAAAAATAGCAGGAAAGAGCTCCGTTCTATAAAAAAAATTTCCAAAAATTCACAAAACCCTGCCATTATATGCTCCAGAGATCAGTACATTACAGCCATTTTAAGTACTGTAGGCTCTGGCATTACAATACAGATTTCTCACTGTTCCAGAACTGCAGCAAAGAAAATTTCACATGCATGTTTTTGTTGAATAAGACCTTCTGGAATATGCTGTATCATTTTTTCTACAGAATCTTTACTTTTACTAAAAAAAAAAGAGAAATATCATACAACTACCTGTGGAGAACTGTTCTTTAGAAAAAATAATTTGTCTATCTCTAATCACTGATTTTCTGGTATTGCCGTGACATCATAACACCTACTTTGGTGCCCAAAATTCCTTAATATCAATTTGTGGTTTATTTCCTCAAGTGCTGGAAGCCAGAAGAAACTTCTTACCTATTATTGTCAGAGGAAAATGTACTTTTGCTTGACGAGGCATGACTACAGGACGTTCTAAAATTTGGCTCTTTTTTCCTGTAAGGATTTGTGTCTAGAAGACAACCCCTGTTCATGGTATCAATACTGATAGAAGTCTTTACATGGAATTCCCAAGCATGAAAAGACAGGGTAAACACCTCTTCCACATAGACCAATTTCATTACATTATTTGGAAATAGGGATCGATCAATGACATTTGAGCAAAAGGAAAACAGAAAAAGTACACTGGAAGGAGAGTCCGTGTGGGTAATCAGTGAGAGGGATAGCTGTAGTCTCTTCTTCTTTGCCTACTTTATGCCTAATAACGAGCGTGTTTCTAGGTAGAACAACGTAGTTAGGTACGTACACTCTGCTTTCTGTTTTCTAGCTACTGATTAACTCTACTGAGGAGCGTCTGTCAAAATCAAGAATCTTGGATAGAAACACATCATATAAATATTTAAAGATACCTCTCCCACAGAAAACGTGTTGGAGACACTCCTAACCACACTGAGGTTTGCAGCACAGATTAGCTCCTCAAAGAAATCCCCTATCATTATACGTCTTGCAACTACCCATTACAAAAAACAGCTATTCTTCCATAGCCGGCCTGCCAAATGTTTTACTGGAAACAGAGTAATATCTAAAGACATTCTACCTGCTAATATTTAGAAAATGGACGTCTTCCATGACAAACCTGTTCCTTCATTTCATTGAAACCACTTTCTTCATAACGGGTAGCCCCACTTTTACATGGGAGACATTAACGAAAAGATGCCCATCTTTACTATAACCATTCCAGTCCCAGCGGCAGCTTCTATTTCCACTGTAAAGAAGGGGAACAACAATAGTTCTGAATTAAGCAAACTAGGGAATATAATAAAGTTCAGATAAGTAGTTTTAATTGCTTTTCTCAACTACAAGAGAATTTATTCCAAGATATATTTAAAGTTTGTTGGCAAACATCTATGAGCATTTAGTTCATAATGTATTGACAATTTCAAGTCTGTGGACATTTTAAAGGACACATCATTAATGATTTGTTAGCAAAATGGGTTTTGAAAAAAGGTAATTGGTAAGACACCCGACTAAAGTACAAAATAATGGCTTAACAATATGCAACAGATTTAGCTAAGCAGCTCTAGAATATGTAGCTTTACCTATATATTATATGCTGCTAAGGTTCACATTCTTTCATAGCTGCTACTCTACAATCACTGGAAAAGTGTTCTTTGAAAATCTAGAACAAAGAACTTGAACAAAAGATATAATTTGAACTGAAAATTCCTAACTCCTGGAGTCCATAATAAAAACTTCCCTCTAATTGCCTATGACCACATCATTATCCAACTAGTGTAAACCCAGATACCATCTAGTCCAGAAACTGCTTTACTCTTTTAAGCTTCTTTAATGTGCAGCATGATCCACTATGCAAAGAAATACTTCAAGACAGCCAATCTGTTCTTGGCAGTCCCAACGAAACAAAAATCTAACAGATTTGTTCAAATACAATTTAAGTGCACTTCTGGCAGATAAACAATGAAATTCTCTTTCCTCTTTGGGGACTTAGGGTTTGTGCAGAAGAACAAAACACTATCTAAATTCCATGTACAGTTTGGTAATGCTCTCTATCAATTGAATTTAAAATCATCACAAACAGGCTTGTCGAACTAACTAAATTCACAGCACCCTAAAGTGCCTCCCTACACAAAGAAAAGGAAAGACTGGAAGAAGCAGGCTGACAAGTCTACGTTCATTTACGTTTTCAGGCCTGAGCTGTTTCTAAGATCTTATCAGGAACTCCAAGTATCGCATGCAGGACACAAGGTAAGTGTTGACATGCCTAAACCAGTCAGGAGTCAGGCACCAGTAAGACATCCTTCCTGTCTTCGTCTTAGCACAGGGTAAGCTAGAAAACTAAATGCCTTTCCTGTCAAATACACTTTTCGTGTATTTTTCAGCGCCACAACATATGGACCTAATAGTATGAGAAGATTTACAAAAGATACCACTCGTCTATGGAATCCAACAGATGAACAATGTTGTTCCCTCTAACCCACATCAGCAGCTTTTTTGTTATTATTTGTTCTTCCAGTCCAAGGAAGTAAAGCTATGTTTTCTCAACAATTTTAGGTAAACAAACCACTGCAAAATGCCTGAGGGATGACAGTTCAGAGTTTTTTGTGCCAGCACATGAGGCATAAGTGGTGCAACCTGCTTTAGCAGATGACATTCTCCCCAGCTGCAGGATTTTCTTGACAAAAAGGTGAAGGTGCACTATTACTCGGCTTTGTTCTCCTTCCAAAGAGAACAAACCATCTCTGCAGAAGACTGACTATATGACCTCTTAATCAAGAGCCTGTCAATTCTGAAATAGCTTTAATTTCACAGTGACCTTCTTTGACACTGCAAAGAGTAGAAAATGCGTGCTACAGCATGAAAGCAAACTCCTTATTTCCTACAAATTATTAAATACATATCTCATTAGCTTTCTACTTCTCCATATGAATGGAACTGGAGAGACCATATATCTGCAAGGAATGGTATTACAGTATGCAGCCTGGCAGGGGGGAAGAAAATGAAGACAACATCCAACATACCCTCTTTGGTCTGCTTGCCAAGTCTGTCCCAAAGCAGAAAAACCCAGATGCAGAACTCTGGTGTTACAAGTTCTCCCACATACCTTTCATGAAATTTGCCTGTGTAAGTTTGTCCCAAAGGGCTTTAGCTTCTTAGACATTTTGGAACCTGCGTCTGTACCAAAACACGCACTTGCAATACGTTAAGTACTCCAGCCCTTTCACTGAGAAAGCGCGAGCTATGTTTTCAGCTCTAGTAACTTATGCTTTTCATCACAAATATTCTGTATTATTTGATCCAAACCATCCCTGGAAAGCTTCTCCTCGGTGAAAGGAGAAAAACACTCCCATGAAAAATTATTTCCTCCAAGAACATAAATGGGAACTCTCCAGCTCATAAAATTACTGGTAAGAAGGAAGACAGACAAAAATTCAGGAGACCATTTTAGAGGAATTCAGAAAAACAAACTGAAGCCTAGTTTGTACTTTTCATACCTGAGAAAGACCAACTGGAAAGTCTGTGTTAAAGCCTTCCCAGAAATGTTCATCACTAAAGACCTTAACATTTTTTTTCCTGTATATTTCCTAATTTCTAAAGTTTATTGAAAAGTTTTACTAATACTGGGTAGGTGAATTTTTCTCTTACTTTCCAAAATGCCTAGGAGGAGGGAAAACTATACCCCAAAATCAGTATATAATACTACTACAGTTTTACAAACACAGCAGAAATGCAGAAAATAAGTATGTAAATAACATCTCCAAAATAAGAACTATTCAGAGGAAGAGTCTGAAGGAAAATCTGTAACTTCTAACTTCCAGTATCTCCCTCTCTACTGAACAACTCTCCTTCAACTGCCACAATTACAAAGCTAGACAAACCTTTGTCTACTGCCTGACCTTTCCAAGGGATTACATACCTCTTTCTATGAGCTGGGTAAAGAAAAATTGGTGTATGAATCAGTCACTCTTAGACTGAGTTTTGTGCACAAACTCAGATTTTTTAGAGGAGATACAAATATACAACAATCCTGTTATCTTAATAATTATACATAAAATTAAAAAAAAAAAATCAACACTGTCAAAACTTTATACACACAACGTAATCGGGAAACCTTCATTCCCTTTTTCTTTTTCTTTCCCTTATGAATGCTTCTAAGACATATAAAGAAAAGGAATTATAGTGCCAACTTTCTTCATCAGAGGTCTGAAAATAAATCTAATTCCAAAAAATTAGAAAGATTATTAGAATGATTTTCTAAAATAGCGTCCACAAAGCTCACATGTTCCTAAGTTTTTGACACCTTATTTTTTGCATCATATAGGTCAGTATTTGTAGTTTGAAGATTTTAATTCTAAATTTCTATTTAAAAATAAAAGTTGCCCAGAAGAAACTGCCTACTGGACAGCTATGGATATTAACAAAGAACAGGATTTTCTTTCACTCAGACAATGCAAAAATACCAGCACACGACTATGAGAAGACATCCAGGAGAAAGTTTTACAGTCTGACAGTGGTAAACATCATACAATAATAACAGAACATTTTTAACCCATCCAGGAGTATTCTTCAAAAGTGCACACAGGGAATCAGTATCAAAGCCATACTATTCTTAAAAATAAATGCTAACTTTATATCAACCTAGTTTTTATTCTCCTGAGCTAAATGGTTTTTAGAAAGCTGCTATTATTTGCGAACTTCAAACCTGGAGCTACTCAAATTATTTTTTTTTTGGCCAGATCAGAAAACACAGCTACACACTGTGTTTAATAGTTAAGATTTTCATCTGATTCCACCTACTGGTAGGAAAATTATTTTCTATAGCCATGACAATGGTACAAACAAGCAAAAAAGTTTTGCCCACAGTCTTATTCAATTAGTAGAAAGTAAAACGGGCAATCAGGTTTTTCCAACAAGGAATCTGATATTCAACATTTAAAAATCTGCTAGTGAAGACTTTAAGGAGTGATATTTCAATGGTTTTTTGAAATTCACAGGCTGTACTGAGGCTTGACTAACTTTGTGTACACATTTTGACTTTTAAAGCCTAAACTTGTTTGAAATGCATAGCAGTGAGGATTGAAAAAACTGAATTTTAAATTTTTCTTTTATACAATCTATCTTATTTAGTATTTGCACTGTTCTTTACATGAAAAAAATGTTTCTTTTCATCATTTTGCCAAGAGCAACATTTTCATAAATAGAGACTTTAAAGTGTTTTTCAAATATATATGTGAACACAGAGGACATTTTAAGCAACAAAACAAAGCAAATGGAATAAATCTTTTATATTCAGATAATTTGCCCAGAATAAACATTTTTATTTATATTCATATAAATATAACTGTCATGACATAAGGCTATCCAAGAGAGAATATCATCTCTGTTCAACCCATATAAGCACAAAAAGCCAGGGAGGTTGACTCCATGATGGGCAAATTCACCTCAGGGAAAGATTATTTTGTCTTTTTTTGTAGAAGTCAGTCAGCAAAACACCAAACCCCAGCTTTAAACCATCTTGTGAAGATTGCCAAGCTGGTAAAGGGGGGAAAAAAATCTCAGAAAAATAAGGTTTGACATATCCATCATGGACCTTATTCTTCTAAATAAGAAGTGGGATCTAGACTAATTAACCTATATGACATCATAAAGCCTGTGAAAAGACGTAACTCTCTTGCTTGGTCCCATAGGGTGGAAAAAGACCTGCCTCCCTAATTGTGCTCTTCAGTTGGAAATGAAACAAGAAAATTTCTCCCCAGCTTTTCAATGAAAGTAGAGGATGGCTTCACCACAAATCGCCTGAAGAAATCCTTGAATATATTTTAAATACCATAAAAAAACACTTCCCTCCCCCCACCAAACATTAGGAAAACATATCTATCCCCCATCCCCCCACCCCCCCTTTTTTTTTTAATCTCTTGACCTCTTTTGGGCCAGGATTCACTTATATTTCTCCTTTGGCTGACCATCATTCAATCAGATTGGGAAAAATACTTTTTTTTTTTTTTAATATAATATGTAGGAGTCATTCAGCATTTCATGGAAAAACAGCAGCAGCATGTGGAAAACACTTAAAAAATTGACAGGAAGGGATCTTTTCAAAGCAACTTTAGACACCAGTGTTTGTTGAACCTTTTGAAGTGCTGTGGGCTTTTTGCGGGTAAATAATCATATAAAACATTTTAGACACAGTAAGATTCATAGCACAAACCAGATAATTTACTCCCAATGTAGCATACATATGTTTCTTAAAGAATACAGGACCACGTGAAGAAGTATAAACCTGTAGCCGTTTTAGCAATGCTCTACTGAACATGAGCTTCCCGACCAGTGAAACAGTTAAAAGGGGGGGTGAGCTTGTACATGCTGTTCCTTCACGAAATATTTGACACAGAAAAGTGCCAAAGCAGCTTAGTTCAGAAAGCAGCTCTGTTATACTACGGTGCAAAAACATTTCAACTGTAATTTTTGCAAATAACGTGAACACTTGTTCTTCTGGATTTTTAAATGTTATTTATCTTTGAATGTTGAGAAATAAATTAGTTACAAGAAGCATAACAGAGCCATGAAGTTTGGAGTCACATATAATAAGCCTATTGAGTCTACTGTAAATAAATTTACTGTCAAGAAGAATCTTTTTAAAATACTTCTAAAGAAGCCAGTTACTTCCAGTAAACAATAAAACAAACCATGAATGTTTCCATGTGCAATTAAATCTCCACCTTGTTTGTGCACCATGACTGAATTAATAAACCTTCAGAGCTGGGAATGTGGTGCAGCACAGTGCAGACACCTGAACTAGCTCTGTGAAATCAGGAGCATGTGGAAGCAATAGCATTACCTGTTTTTTCCATTGTGTTGTATTTCAGCTCTCTCCTTGCCATTACATTTGCTAATGGAACGATGACATAACATGGTGATGACAATTCCATTTCACGCATGCATTGTTTACAATGTATTTGAATAATTCATACCTTTTCAGACTATAAGCACAAACTTGCTTTTATTTGATCCAATCTGTAGTAAACCACAGTATGAAAGACATTATGAAGTACTTTTTCAATTCTTTTCTAATATGTTAAGAAAAAGTTTAGAAAAAAAAAAAATTTATTAGGTTTGATCAGCCTAAAGAAATGAGGGAGCTGTGATATCAGTCTTCCAGTAGATAACAGGATGTTAGATTCCCCCATGTCCACTAAAAGAGCAAAGAATAAAAACTATCCACCAACATAACAGAAATTCTCTACCAGAATTAATACACATTGACTGCCCACTTGTTATCCCATGCTATATCTACTCTGTAAACTATCCTGAAATGTATATGCTGAAGTCATGAGCCCATGCACCATTGTGTGAAAAGAAAAATATTTAATACTGGCCATGCTCTTTACTGTATCTGCCTAATCTATATTTTTAAAATACCCACATCATAGGCACATTCACATCTATTAGCAGTCTAACATTTTTAAAAGCACAGCTTTCTGTACAAAATGGTACTTGATGAAACCATGCCCCAAATGGCCGGCAAAAAGCAATTCTGACCTGCAGGCAAAGGAACCTGAAAGCTGCTGTACGACGTGAGCCTATGGGCTCTGAAAGGCTACTCCAGTCTCACCTGCCACCTCAGTGCAGACGTAGAACAATATCCAGTCTTTCTGCAAAGACCGTGTCAAACAGATCATAATTTGCTATAAGGCAGGGGCTTGAGAGAGGTATATCAGAGAAGATCTTTGACTAACTGGCACACATTTTTAAACCTTTAGAATTAATATTTGAAGTGGGGGAAAATGGCTACTTTTCCATTTGGGTTTTGGGGTCTTTCTTCCAAGCATCCAGTTCACTAATCATACACCAAAGCCAACTTTGGAATTCCATTTTGTCTTGAATTCAGTTTTCAGATTTTTCTTCCCTTTACTTCTAAGTAAAGAAATATCCACCAATGCCAATTAAAAGTGATAATGCAGCATAGGACAGAAATGGATTTAAAACGCTAATAGAAGCTGCCTGTTAAATATATCAAATTACCAATAAAACTGTATGAATAATTCTATCCACCAGATGGCATATGCCTCACATTTTCCTTCAAATATAGTCAAACTTCAGTGATACGGGTGAAGATCAGACTTCCCTGCTTCTTTTTCTTCTAATATACAAATTTCTATAATAGTTTAGAATTTATACGGTTTCAACAAACAAACAGATATGCGCTGTAATCAAGGTACGGAAAAATGAATGAACTTCCACACTTACAACACCCATAGTCATCTATGAGCTGTTTTGAAACCTTAGCATTTTCTCTCCTAGCAAGGAGGTGCTAATACCGTTCCACCAGAAAAGTTATAGCTGTAAAGCGATCCCTGCAGAGATTTGGGTCAGCATAAATACAGTATAAGGATTCTTCTACCACTATAGTTTGTTGAGGTTCTCTAATGAAATTGTATTGTCAAAAGGACTGCAGCAAGACAAAGATTTTATCACTATGGGCATCTTATCAAATATTCACAGTTACCTATGATCTGAATATATATGTATGTGTGTATGTGTGTGCATGTATATATGTATGCAAACCAGGTCTAAGTGGAAATCAGCGATAACAGTTATGCAGATATTGTAGTCAAACAGCAAGAAACCTTGTCAACACTTTCAGAGAGTGTTTCAATGGAATTTAGGCCCAAGCTTTCAAATTGGACTCCTAAAATCTAACCTGTAAATCCCCAAGACTTCTAAATGTTGCTGGTCTGATTATAAGAAATACAAGGCATTCAGCGCCTCTAAAACCATGATAGTTTAATCCAGTAGACTAAGCATGAATTTTTGGTGTCTAATTTAAACACCTGTATTTAAAAATTTTGGCTATAACTTTTTTTTAATAGTACTAAAGTGTGAACTCTACCTTCCAAAATGTATAATGAGAATTACTGTATAAACAAGGTTTTCTCACATCATCTCCCTCCTGTTTTGGAGGATCAGCTCTGATAAAGAATAGTTCAAACCTCCATGCTTTCTTTGACTGGTGTCGGTCAGATGATTTGCATCTGTCCATGGTATTCGGTTAAGACAAAGGCACCATGTTAGACATCATGCTTGGACAGTAGCAACTTGCAACAATTAGCAAATAGGCCAGCCTTTGAACCAGGGATCTACCAAGTCTCATGGTTCTAGAGCCATTTGATCCAAGCAAGTCCTACGATCAAACTTGACTCAGGCAGGGAACACAAAATAGAACTTCTTTTAAGCCCTTTATTCTTACCTAGGTCTTATGTTAATAAATGCGGAGGATCAACAGCTGGACCACATGTGTTAACAGACATACTAATAAGGAGATCCTCTAACTACAGAAGACCAGATGAAAGAGAAAATCAGGTAATGTTCTGCAATAAGCAGATGTTTTGTGCTAGCGAAAAACTGGTATCAGTGACTTGCTTAAAGTGCTGGCTCACTTATACAATATATAAGCTAAAAATTAGAAAAATACAAAAATTAAAACTGCAAAATGTTCAGTGGCAACAACACTCTGCCGTCTCACAAAACAATGTGCTTTCAAATTTCCAGTTAATAACTTATCAGTGCTTAATCTATTTTTAATGTTATGGACCTTTCTTCTTGGAAAAAAAAAATCATAGTGAGGCAAATATCTAGAAGAAAAAAAGAATATGTCTTTCAATGTCACGCAATAATGATTAACCTATTCTAGACAAATACACCCCAAACCACTTAGTTTCCCACAATGGTAACCTTGACAATTCATTAAGAAGTTGTTATCCAGTCTTAAGGGGTCTTGAAGACATTAATGTCTTAACATTTTGGCCTAACAACATGGCAAGGGTTTTTTCAAAAATAAGTATCTGGAAAACTTGAACTTGTTTTACTATCCTGCAGGCATACTGTGCCATCCAGGCCCTGCTCACCTAGCAGCTGCAGCTCCTCCAGGTCCCTGGTACAGCTGTGGCATTCCCTCCCAAGCAGCTGGAGCTGACACAGGCACAAACAGCACAGACAGAAGCTCTAGGATGTGATTCAGGACGAGCCTAAGAGATAGGCATGCTAGGAGGAATAGTTTCCAGGTATGGTAAGGTAAGGGTTCCCAGGTATGCTAATAGGAGGAAAGGTTTCAGCAAACCATAGTTTTAGTGTGTTGGACCCCAGGCTTAAATGCCCTCAGGCTACTTACAGTGTTGAAAGAAATCAGCATGCCTGATGAGGACCATGGCAAAGAAGGCAGCAGTTTAAGATCTGAAGTTGAAAGTTATCTACGCTGCAGGTTGTGGGGCAGAGGAGAGGGAGGCAATGAAACAGGACAATATAGACATGGCTGGGGCAGAGGCATGAGTCAGACTACAGGATGATGATACAATGCTTACGGGGCTTTTCATTTTAATTTCTTTTTAAGAATTACATTTAATGTCAATTTCTTCTTCTGTTCTCCAAAAACTTAAACCAATTTATGGTCTATATTGCCTTAGATTTGGGTCAACGTAGTATTTGTCAACAGAACACAAAGCAAATAATCTCATCTCAGTCAAAAACTACAAAATTTGATCCAGCTAAATCATGGACTCAGTCATGGGTTTCCAAGCTGTGGTGCACCTACTATTAATGATACACAAATGTCACCTAAGCAAACAAACAACTCTTCTTGCATGTGCAGATGTTAAGTACTGCTGCTACCATGACAATGGTAATATATGAGCAAGATAAATTTGGGAGCTCTGTCCCTCCTCTCTGGGAGAGAGGTGGAAGTCTTTAAGTCTCTGGAAAGCACAGAGACTCAAGATATCAACAGCAGTGTTGAATTTTCTGATATGCGTCATCTTAGTCTTCTAAGAAACTTTGTTATTCTAAGCTTTCCAAAATTAAGTTTCATTCTATTTCATTATTCTATTATTACTTAATTAATAATTATTATTATTATTTAATTTCATTTGTTGCGCAGGTAAGAATTTGAAACTAATTTTTATCTAACCTGAGACTCAGTAACTCTGCTTGCATATTTGAATTTTTTAACCCAACAACCGTTTTAAAAAAGCATGTTATTTTCATCAGATACTTTCCATAGCAGAAAATATTCCCAGGAAAAAACCCTATAAAACATCATCTAATTAAAAACCCAAGAAGTTAGCAAAATAGCCCAACTACTGAGCCTTGCCACACATGCTTGGCTTTGTCACACCAACCCTTGCCAGAGTTCCTCAGTTCATAATGGTTTAGAAATCAAATGATGACTAACAATCTCTCTCCAAATTCTTTTAATTTTCTTTATATTTCTACTTGAAAGTGCAATCTTTGTACATAACCATCATGATAGCACTAGCACTGGTTTACATATGTCTTAGTTCCACAGAAAAACAGCAAAATCTTTAGTTCTGGTTAGGTTTGGAAATAAGATTTTGTTGTTGTTTTTTGCTTTCTACATTTTTGAAGTTCCAAACCTCAAAGAGCTCTTTGTCAACTATCTCTTTTGTTTTTCTTCCAAGTTTTTCATAGAACACTGGCTCCTTTTCACTAGTTCTTTCAGTTAACTACCCTTCATATCTCATTAACAAATTCTGCCCAGTACTGTTAAATCAATTTCCACTTCTTTTACCTAATGAAAAAGGGTTTTTTTGGTTTTTGTTCTCTTGGATCCACTGAGTCACAACCACATGGGTATTTCCTGAGAATCTGCTTTCATCTTGGCTGCTGTTTTCCTTGTGTTTCTTTGCAGACCAGAGAAATTTAAATTAAGCAAGGATCAGAGGAATCTGGGCATTAATGCCTAATATAAATACTAATTAGCAAAGACTTCTTTTTTCCTGATGAGTACAATATGGAAAAAGTTACAAATGTACTATTCTCTATGACAGTTTGATGAAATGGACATTTAACTTCAGCCAAAAATACCAGCTCTTTTGGAAAGCCAATTTCAGTCTAAAAGTGTAATACTAGAACCATGTGCATATCAATCATCCAATGTGAAGTTTAAATGCTGTTTACTAACCTTCACTGGAAAAAAAGAAAAATTCCCCGAAAGAACATGGAAAGGAAGAGAACCAAAAAAGCTAAAACCAAAATATAACAGCTATAAAAGGTACAGATGCCACACGTAAATTTGTATGAGCTCAACAAAGCTGGACATAAGGCTAATAGAAGCTAGAGTGCCCGTTAAGACCACATAATTGCATGAAGAAGGAAATTCAGCCTTAACTATTAGACTCGGCTGAAGAGTAGATTGTGAATACTATGAAAAAATACTATCTAGCAGTAGAGAACTAAAGAGAAATATATTGGGAAGTCTGTTCTCTATATAAGACTGAAGGATAAAGGAGGCTCCATAAAGACCACCAGTCTAGGGAATACTAAGCAAGCTGAAGGTAAGTTCAAGAATGGCCCTAGGGAACAAGAACAGACAGCTACTGATAGGCTTGAAGTAAACAAGTTAGGAAGAGTTATAAAAAAACTGCAGTTTTCAAGGCAGGGAGGGGAACACTCCCCCCCTCCTCTCACAGAATTTCATGAGAAACCCCATGGAGATTTCCAAGGTCAAGAAGCCTAGAAAGAGAGAGCAGATCTTGGAGTCATCTACCAAAAGGAACCTGGGGAGGAGGAGTCTGGAAATGCCGTAGGGAAATGAAGACAGTGCAAGCTGCAGGGGTGAGTCTTTTTCAAGCGGCAACAGCTGGACAATACCCTGAGGTAAATGCTATTAAGGTTGCCATTTGTAGAAGCCAGCAGGGCCCTAAAAATGGTATGGGATAAGGCCTATAAATGAGTAAAGATGAAAAATAGTTGAGGGATAGAGCACATTGCCCAGGAGAGCAAATGCATGCTCTAAGGTTCTGGAGCCAGAGATAAAATCCCAGCTCTTCCTCTGCTACTCGGTGAAAGAAGAAACTCAATGCCTTAACAGGTAAGGAATATTTAAAGCCCTCAATCTAGGCAGGGACACTGGCCATGGGATTTGACAACTGTCTCTGTGTGCTTTTCTGTCATGGCAGAGGGTGCACACTAAATAAGATCTGACCACTTAGGTCACAGGGAAGACTAAAGCAGAGCAAGGGACAGGTGATTCTGGATTCCACAGAACAGCCTGCTACACTAGGATAAAAAAAAAGAAGGAGCAACAAGTGATCCTTCCACAGAACTACATAGTGACAACCTCAATGCTGAAGACAGAGGGCAATATTTTCATTGCTATCTATGTAAACACCTTTTGGGTTAGTAAATAATTCATTTAACAGTCCTGAAGAAAGATGTCTGAAGCCAGGACAAAATGTAGCTGCTATCTGTGTGGATGTGGAGTAAGTTCACCATGAACAAAAAGACACTGTACTGCACAAGCCAGTCCTCATGGACAGGTAATACACCAGCTCTTCCCCGTCTTCCCTGGTAAAACTGCCCTGCTTTATTCTGCAGAAATACATAAACGAACTCAGTTCTAAAATTCCAAGATATTTTGTATGATTACAAAAATGAACATATCCTCTATCCAAATCAGTCCAGAAACTGGGGGGGAGGGGGGTGGGGGGGATAGGGTGAACAGGACAAATATGATGCAATGATCAGGTCATTATATAGATCAGATAAATCAAAGTATTCTCATATGAACACAAAAACTTGGAACTGCTTAAAAAATTCCGTCACACACACCCAAATTCCCCACACAAAGCTTCACCCTGGTGTTTCCAATGCTGGATTGGTTTTCTTGTCTCAAAAAAGCTCCCTTTGTAGCAAAAGCTTTGTAATCTGTGAAAGATCTAGGTACAGCAAATAATACTTCATCTTCTGAATTTCACCATAATTTTACTTGTAATGTTGTCCAACTTATTTGTTTTAATCTTCCATCATTTTATAAAGGTAGTTTTAATTCTGAAACAAACCATTGATGCATTTATCTCCTCAGCAGCTAAACCACTGGGAGGAAAAACAGGAAACAGCTGGTCAAAGCTGAAGTGTGATGAGAAATGTGTTCAAAACCAAAAAAAAATTACTCAAAGCTGATCATCATTTTCAAAGGCTGGATTTGCAGTTTTTCCAAACCAATGGCAAAGAAACACTGTGTAAGCTAAACTAAATATGCAATGATTCACAAATGCCTGCTAAAGGTGAAAGCCTAAAGAACTGTGTTGCTCAGAGGAAGCATTCAAATTATTACAAAAGTTCATCTCCAACCTCTTGGTTAAAGGAAAAAAAGGAAAGAAACAAAAAACCCTATATTTCTGGACTGCCAGAGAATAAGAAAATTAATACACTGCTGTTTTAAATATGATCCATGTTTCCTGCTTGTTGATAACCTCTACCTACCTTTTCTACAGCCTCAACCCATTGAGTGACTTGGTGTTAACAGACCAAAGCCTCCCTGATGCTGACGGCAAATCACTAGATGACAATAAAATCTTCACATAGCAAAAGATTTTGCACTCCTGTAGTTCTCCCTGAAATAGTATGTTTTCCCTTTAAAAATATATACATTTAGACACACAAGTCACCTAGTGCAATCCCAAGATTGTGAACAACAGACAGGAAGCCCAATGTTATGGTTCCCATGGCAACCATAATGTGCTTATATAAAGTAAAATATCTTACATATGCACAGGGTCAGAACTATAATGGCCTCAAGTTTGCATGATGCTTCAAGTCTGCAAAGTTACTCAAGACAAATTCCTAATTTAAAACAGAGACGATTGATGACAGTTTTCTCTCAGGGGTCTTTTTCTTGATCCAACTCACAATCACATTCAGAACAACTCTCCATGGCTCAGATACATTCTTATGCTTTTGCAGAAAGATAAACTATTCAGAATTATCATTCAGACCTTTATTCAGCCTAGAAGTATTTTAGTGTTGACTGGGTACATACATTAAAAAAATGACCTTGTTTTTTCTTTGCTCTTATGCATATAACTCTAGAATTACCAAATATTAACAGTTGGAACTGGTGGGAAAGTGTTTTTCTTTTTTTGCTCCACTGGAAACTTACGATATGTCTCTTCCGCAGACTACAGTGCAGCACACAGCTACTAACCCTGCTGAGATAAAAGAAAATTTAGCCACAGCATATGGAGAGTATTTGGGAGAAGTTTATCTTCTCCAAAACCTGAGTGAGCTCGCTAACTGCTTCTAAGTCTATAGAACAGATGAGATGATCACTTGTGTGTAAAACAGCTAGGACAACAGATTCAAGTCCAGAAGTAGGGCTTCCAAGCGGTGTGGTGACATGAACGGTAGATAACAGCTTATGCAACTGAAGGGTACCAAAGGAAGTCTGATATATCAAGTTAATGATCCCACCTGAATTATATGCATTACACATATTTATATAGACAATATTTTTAGTTTAAAACTATAGTTTTAAAACTGCTTAATATAAGTTTGGCATATGTCTCTTTATTAAAATGTTTGACGTCAAATTATGGTTCCCATGAAGCCAACAGCTCCATTTTGCACATGCTTCTTTTTCTCCCTCTAAGTAACATTATCCCAATAGGAGATTTTAAATAGATTACAATATGAGCAGGATTTCACCCGTTCTCTAATACTTGAAGGGAATTCCTAAACAGTTTAAGAACTAAGACTGCTGTAACGTAAAACTAGAGCAGCTAATAATACATCCTTTGTTTTGCCCACACTTTATTAATGAAGGTCTGTATCTGTTGTGATTTCTTGAAAAGTTTTTACAGTGTCAGGAGAATAAAATAAAAATAATCATGAAGAGTACATAAGAATCACTTTAAATCATCTTAAAAGCAGCTCACATTATTTTGCTGTGGATTCAAAGTCTAAATGTTGGTAACAGTCAACAGGCATTACAGTTACTGGAAAAGCTAAGGGGAGAAAAAAAAAAAAAAGAAAAATCTTCTGTTTTCACAAGAGTTAATTAGACTACTCAGAGTCGTGCAACAAGTGCCTGTGCTGATTTCAAGATAAAAACAAACCTTTTCATTACTGTTGCCCGTGCCCATACTATGACAGCAAACTTATCTGTAGGTATCTATCTTTGAGTATTTGCTATACTAAGGAAATCTTAAGTTTTTACAATAAGTGTTATAATTCCAGAGATGAGAAGACCCTTCTGAACTTCATACAAATGGGAAGACAAGAGTATTATCTGTAAGTAAGAACGATCACAAGCCAATCCAACATATTTTTCTCTCTCATACTCAGCTAGGGGATTGATGAGTGTATCTCAAAAGTGAGTCTTCCATCTCAGTTCAAAAATTATCATATCTGGTTACAGTTCAAAATATTAAAAAAATTGATACTTTCACAGAATTTGCAGGACAATACGAGCACTGTCTGATATATTTGTTTTGCAGGTAAGGAATAGCTTCTAACTATATAATTTTCTAGTGAAATTATTAGAATTAAAAAAAAAAAAAAAAAAAGAAAGTAGTTACAAATGCCAGGGCTGAATGTTTATGTTTCCAGGGCTGCCCCACTTCCGACATTCCTGATGAAAGCTGTATGCTGTCACGCTGCCCTGAGTCACACTGGTTCCAACTGCTGCACTGATGTAATTAGCTTTGGTTGGTGTGGGAGCACCCTCAGAGCTCTCCTGTCCCTTGATACTCCAGCCCATATGTACTTGGACAGTACCTAACAGCTGTATTATGTTCAATTGTTATTCCTTTTTTTAAGCTGTCACCAGTCTGTATTTTCAAGCAAAATTCTTTGTGTCCAGAGGCTCATAACCATACTGTATCAAATCACTTTTCACAAATAGAGAAACTAAATAGCCTCATATCTCATGAAGGATGCCTTAGATATTATGGCAAGTATAATTTTACAATAGGGATTTTTTCCTGTAAGCCCTTCTTGAAATTTCATACCGATAAGATGTACACCTACCTATTATTGTCAACCCAATTTCTATTTTAGAAAAATGTCTTTTAAAAAGATCCTGAAAGACTGTAGAAAAACAAGATAAATTAAAACATATATGAAATCTCATCAATTCAGATTTTAATTATTCACTCACCAACAGAGCAATCGTTATACAGCACAGTTTTTATTCACTCATACCAGAGTAAACAATCCAAACTTTTCAACAGTTCATATAGGTAATGGAGCTAACTTAGTTTCAACTGAGAAAGAATTTAGAAGTGTGTCCAATTCTAACACTCTAAAGAGAAGTCTTTAATGTGCTGCAGGGAGATTTTCTAAAACAGATCTTCATGCTTCTTTACAGTTAATGAACAGTCACTAGAAGGAAAGTCAGAAAATGTGGAAAAACTGAAGGCATAATATATTGCTCTTGCCAAGACTCCCACACTATTGGCTCTAAATACCTAAGTGTGCTCACAGCTAAAACTTATTGTTCATAATTTGGCCCAAAATTGTTAAAGCTATGAGGCAACTACAAAATAATACTAAGTATTAAGAGATTTATCTCTAACTCTATCACACATTATGGTAATAAAACTGACTACTTCTACAGACAGAGGGTAAATTTTCTATTTTTAAAGCTAGCATTTAAAACTGGAGTAACTCAACCCAAAGCAAATATAAGTATAGAGCTTCATTTAACAAAGTTCAATTTATTTTTACAGCACTTACTGAAGGGAAAACATAATTTCATGCCTATTTGGCTTCTTTTGCTTCCCTGATTTTTTTCCAAATAGTCAATTTTGCTCATGAACTTTTCTCTTTAAAGAAAAGACTGCAACTCTTATGCAAAAAAACAAGGAACACAGGGTCCAGGTAGAAAAAATCCCAGCTCATCCATACCTGCTAACTACTTTAACATACTAATATAAGCCTTTATGTTTAGTAACAGGCAAAATACTCATGCACAATCAGATAAAAATATTCTTGTTAGAGTGAAGGAGAACCCCAACCACTTGCAAATTATTTGCTTTATGTCATTTTTTTCCCGTAAATTCCTTTCAGCTTGTTGGACTAGAAATTTTATTTCAAAGCGGAAAAACAAAAAAATCTCAAACCCAAATCTGTCTGTAATCCACAATATAGAATTGCAAACTATCTTTTTTTTTTTTTTTAATAAAAGTACAAGCATAGCATAAACTTTACCGTAATGAGCAGTGTTACATTTTAGGCATGCAAAACTGGGAGGGAAGAGAATAAAAGTCCATTTAAAGAATTCTACCTTTTTAAATATGGAGCAAGAAGGAAAAATCTGTGGGAAAACCACATAATCCTAACAGAAAGATGATATCACAGCAAATCTAGACCTGAAATTCCTACAGAAACAATTAAAAAGAACTGAGAAGTAAAGGTCTGTAAGAATTTGTTTTTTTAGGCTGCTTTGTGGGTTGTGAATCTCGGAGTTTGGCAGAATAACTTCACTGTAAGACTTCTATGGCCAGGTGATTTTATGTGGCCACTCCAACAAGCTGTGTGTCTGTTCTACCAAATCAGATCAGTCATCTGAGTGAAACACAGCACATACACAAGGACTCTTATGCTTCTTATTATGATCATTAGCACAGAGGGTAAGTCAGATGCTTTCAAATTTTTGTTTCACTTCTTAAAAATCAACATAGGCCTTTTCATTATATAAATTATGTTTTGAATACACTAGAAAAGTCTATCTTCTAAGATACTAGATAAAAAAAGAAGGGTTACACTATTCATTCTGACAAAATATTGACAATAAAACGTTATAATTAACCCGACACCTGAACAAAAAAAATGTTCTTCTGAACATACAGCATTACTAATCCTCCCTTCTTTCATAAATATATGTTAGCATTTGATGTAAAGGGCTCCTGTATTTAGTTAGCACAACTGGCTGTCAAAACAGTCAAAGCAGATGTTATTTCCATGACTGAGAGTGAAATACTCAATCTATCTATATTTTCAGAAATGCCAGAAAAGGATGCAACATAAAGATACACTGAGTAGAGCTGCTGGTACGCCTCCGGCAGAAGAAGGGGGGAGGGGGCGCGGAGGAAATCGAGCTTTCTATAGGTTGAGAATTAAAATTGACATTTATCTTAATTACAAAAATATTACTTTTAATTCTGAATGTATTCAGAATTAATAATCAATTCTAAACCAAAAAAAAGATTCAGACAAACACCTTCTATTAAACAGAAAACTACTTGTGCCTGGCTCAGTTTCTTTAAAAATATTATCCAAGGTAACTGTTTTAGATATCACATTAATAAAACAGGATAGTAAAATTTTTTTACCTCCACATCTTTTTTCTCTCCTTAACTGTTTGTTAAAAGATGCCACCAACTGACTATAGCTCAACTTTATGGAAATCAAGAACTCTTAATATAAGACTCCTTACGTTAGCCATGCATAATCAAAAATCCTTGCATTACATTGATTTTACACATTAATCATAAAAACACTATGGACACTAGATGGAAAAACTACCTGATGCTAACAGATGCTGAACTACTATAATGAATCATTAAATTCACTATGAAACACTCCTACAAGGTAAATCTGTAATTAAATGATTATTCTATCTGGAAAAACAAGTGGGGGCAATTAAGGTTTTTTTAATTGTTGCCTCATTAGTATTTGGTATTTCAGTAGCACCTTAGCAGCTATGAAGAGTGGAAGATATATTAGTGTGCAAACTTCTACCTGAGCAGAGTTAAGCAAGCCAGCAGAATTCTTGCTTCTTAAAGCGCAAACTACTGGCATCAGGAATGTAATGACACAGCAAAGATAGTACTGACACCTACAAAATAAGCTTAACTAAAGAATTCAGCTATTATGCATTGCAACTGTGTTCTTGCAGCTGTCATCTGGAGATCTTGAGGTCACTTCCCTGGTTTGAGAGAATCACCCCGCAGTAGTCTAGTGAGCTGCTCAAATTTAATATCTTAGTCAATGGTGGACCTGGCTACTTTTGTCGTATTACATAACCACTGCTGCAGAAACACCATCATGCCAGGAAAAAAAAAGAAGCATACTTCAGCACTATGAACCTAACATCTCACAGACACAGATGGTTCAATGATTTCAGAAACTCTTGACTTTTGTAATTAGTCAGGTTGCTAACATGATGCAGCTGAGCTGAACCCAAATAGTGGATACCTTCATAGAATCATAGAATGGTTTGGAAGAGACCTTAAAGATCATCTAGTTCCAACCCCCCTGCCATGGGCAGAGACACCTCTTGCTAGACCAGGCTGCTCAAAGCCCCATCCAACTTGGGTTGGCCTTTGTCCTGGTTTCAGCTGGGATAGAGTTAGTTTTCTTCTTAGTAGCTGGTAGAGTGCTGTGTTTTGGATTTAGGATGAGAATAATGTTGATAACACACTGATGTTTTGGTTCTTGCTGAGCAGAGTTTACACTGGTCAAGGACTTTTCAGCTTCTTGTGCTCTGCCAGGTGCATAAGAAGCTGGGAGGGAGCATAGCTAGGACAGCTGACCCAGATTGGCTCAAGGGCTATTCCATACCATATGACATCATGCTCAGTGTATAAGCTGGGGGAAGAAGAAGGAAGGGGGAGACATTGGGCATGATGGCATTTGTCTTCCCAAGTAACCGTTACGCGTGATGGAGCCCTGCTTTCCTGGCGATGGCTGAACACCTGCCTGCCGATGGGAAGTAGTGAATGAATTCCTTGCTTTGCTTTGCTTGACCCATTAAACTGTCTTTATTTCAACCCATGAGTTTTCTCACTTTTACTCTTCCGATTCTCTCCCCCATCCCACCGGGGGGGAGTGAGCGAGCGAGCGAGCGGCTGTGTGATGCTTAGTTGCTGGCTGGGGTTAAACCACAACAGCCTTGAACACTGCCAGGGAGGGGGCATCCACAACTTCTCTGGGCAACCTGTTCCAGTGCCTCACCACCCTCTTAGTAAATAATTTCTTCTTTATCTCTAATCTAAATCTACCTTCTTTCAGTTTAAAGCCACTTCCCCTTGTGCCAGGCCAAGCAAAGCCAACACCAAAGCTTGCATTCTCGTTATTTGTTTGTGACAAATTCTTGGCATTTGCGACATCTTTAATATGTACCAACGTGAGGGGCTTGCACTGTTGCAAAACGGGCAAGCAAATTTCTCATGAATAGATACAATAACCATGTTACACACATCCGTCTGATAAGGGTAAGTACTGCACTGTGTATAGCTGCAAAAACCACATGCAAAATATGAAAAAACATTTGACAATCTTCTCTCTTCATAAAACACGTACACTAAATCCAGAGCAGAGGAGTCTAAAACTGCATATAAAATATTTTTAAACACTAATCATATGCTACATAAAAATATATATAGTTTCATGTATTTTCTATATAATCCAAAGCCTCGGTCCCACCTTCCTGTGTAGGGAAAAAAAAAAATAAAAAAATATTCAGCAAGACAACAGTTCACTGCCTTTCCTTTATTAGCACTAGAAGTTTTATGTAAGGGATATGCACAAATGAGACCCACATTTTCCTACTTAAAACATAAAGGTCTCTATTGTTCCATGTTACACCAGTACTGCTATGAAAACTTAATTTCTCCAACTTTTTTTTCCCCTTGAAGAACAGAACTACTGTTCACTTAGCTGTTCCAAACAGAATGCATGCTCAAAGGGTGAGATAAGGGGAAAGAAAGAACAAATTACCACATTCATTTACTACTTTCTCCTTCTTCCTTTGATTATTAGCATGAAAGCTTCCTACAAATGCTCATAATTCATGAAATTATTTTAACCCAATGCTTACGTTCAACAGGTCCATATATTTGTCACATCCACTGAGTTAATTTCTACGTTTGTGTAAAACACATCTATAATGCCAATAATATAAGCCATAAACACATAGAAATATTATTGCAGAAATAATACTTGACATTAAAGTAACAGAAAAATAATGCTAAGAATGCGTGATGCCTATTATACATAAAGAGATTAAATACAGAGGTTGATAAGAAGAAAAATATTTGTAGTCACCATTTGGAAGAAGAAAGACTTAGAAACATGTGGTTTTAAGCTTTTTCTGACCATGAGAAAACATTCTGTGCATTGTAATTATACAGTGCTTTACTGTGCCTGTTAATCTTTTGTTCATTTGCAGACAGAACTTTTCCTACTTAAATAATTATTCAGTGAGTGTTTATTACATTTATTTCTGAGTTTCTATATGTACTACAAAAAAAAAAAAAGAAGGCTTCAAATTAAAGCCCTCATAGACAAAAATGCTGTACATTCAGTATTATGCAGCGGCAGTGGAAAGTGGTGAAACAGGCATGCATGTAAAAGCTAAGGAACTCAAGTCAACTTGGAAATGCCCAATGAAGAAACCTAAACACATCCTTCCCTTTTCATACCTATACAAATGACAATTACACTAGACCTCAGCTATGAAACATGCTCCCTTTTCTCCCCCAAAAAAGCTTATCATGATAATACAAATGTACTGAGCAGGTATCATGTTAGGTAAATACGTGGCTCATATTCATCCCTTCAATGGAGCGTGACCATGCACCACGCAGGGCATGTGCTGTACCAACAAGTTCGTACTTCCACTGACTAAGATAGTGAATATCACAATAATGAACAGCACCACAAACCTTTGCAACCTAGTACAGAAACCTGACATACACACATTCATGGAACTCTTCAATCAACAATTTAAACAGAAAAAAGACTCGTTTCTAGAAGGATATGAGGATGTTACTGGAGGGCACAATTGTCGTGGAGCTCCTGAGCCACCAAGTCCACTGTTCTGTTACCGCTGACAAAATTTCATATAACCCATTTCATCAATTTTATGGTTGGACTTGATGATCTTAAAGGTCTTTTCCAACCTAAGTGATTCTATGATCCTATATAAGTAAGTTTTCCTCCATTTCAGTCTGACTGAAAGCTGTTGCAGAGTCTGAGCACTAACTGATAGAAATTTCTTCCAGTTTTCAACCTACATTTATTCAGGACCAGTTTATAAGCATAGCTCATCTGACCACATCTTCCTTCACCTTGGCTATTTTCCCCTCCCTAGAGCTTATTCACACATTTTAACAGAGAAATATCACACCTTTTTTTGCTAAGCTCAGTAAACCTCTTTTCTCTTACTCTTCTTGAAAGAGTTTCTCTTGCTGTGATCATCCTGCTGGCCTTTCTTTCTTAGTAGTCACATTTCAGACGAATCCTTCAGAATCAGTGGTCAAAATCTCTTTTATAGATTCCATAGACAACTATTTAATTTCTACCATCACAGAAAATCTTTTACTACTTAAAATAATTTATTAAGGATGTGCTACGTCATTTCTACAATAATAATTTATGCATTGATGATTTCATTCTAAACTTAGAATTTTTTGTATTATCTAATTTAAGAGAATATAAATGAGGGCAATATCAGCACATTAATATACATTATTCAACTATTACATGATTTTTTAAAAAATTATTAGCAAGTGTAGAAGCATTATAAATATCGGTAACTTGGGAAAAATACTATGCTTTCTTTTTTTGAGCCACAACATTTTTCACTGTGATCTAATGCTGCCATTTATCATTTTATACAATTTATTCCATGGAATTATTATATCATCAATATATCCATCAAATGTTTATATACACATATATGCCATATATATTCAACTATGTATATCTATAATATATATTAATACATCTATTTTTACATATATATGTATAAATATAAATGCATATTATATATATTTTCTATTTAAAATATAAATATCTATAAAATGTGTATATATTTTATATCTGTATATAGCTATATTACATTCTTTTATATAAATAATATATATCAACATGTATAAATTTATACATACATCTATGTATACGTTTGTACCTATATACATTTTATATAGATATATATGTATATACATACATATGTATAAATTTTATACAGATATAAAATTACACATTACCTCATGCCTATTGTAAAGTAAAACTAATTTTAAAGGATGAGAATACATTCTTCTAAAAAGCAGTGTTCAACATGAGGTTCAATGTGGTTAAGTGAAGTATGCTATTCAGTGTTACTAAGTGTTTACTAGGCGAAGACTTTTTTTTTTTAATTAAAAGGTCATCAGGGTATCAAAACTTCTACAAAAAACAAACAAAAAAACAACACTATGAAAAGCTTACCTCATACCATAAAGACTTCTCAAGAAAGGAATTAAATTCCCATTTTATTAAGGACTGAATTATAGTTAGCTCTTCTGTTGTAATCCTAGAACGCTTCAAGCCACTGTTGTTTCTCCTTTGCTCAACATAATTCCAAGCAACGGTTCCTATGTGCCCTGAAGGTAAAGTCCTAACAATTGCTCTCGTTCCAGTATAAATTGATTTTTTAACTTCTTTATCATTTTTACAGAAACGTCTTATTAATAGAGTAGAACGTTCCTTTTTGTTTCTAAAAAAATCCTCTTCCATCTCTTCTTCACAGTTATCATTACAGTCTTCAAAATGGCTCAGAAAGGGCTTTGAGGGCATTCTTCCAGAAAAGTTATTTCCACAGAAGTTGTGACCTGAGCATGCCACTTTAACCTTTTGTGGTGCTCTTTCCAGACATAAATACTTATCCCTTAAAGCGTCTTCATACAACTGCTGCCCATTTTGAATTTCACAATTATTTGTCAACTCCATTAATCTGCAAGTGCAGGATGAGGAACCAGTGGTGCTACCATCGCCAACACTCACTGGCTGCAAGCAGTCATCCAAAAGGAAGCCGTTGTGTAAACCGCACAAAGCCTTTGATATATTCCTTTCACTAGCACAATGAAAGTGAAAAAAGGCCACTTTATCAGTATCATTGCTGTCGTTCTTATTTACTGCTGTCTGGCTTCTTAACGAAGGTCCATTCATTTTCAGCTGAATTTCAGCAAGCATGGCTCTTTCCAGTGACACAGGAATTCCAGTTTCCAGGCATGCCTCTCTCCCTGCTAAAGGATCACAAGATTTATACAACTGGCTGCACGGGACATTGCTCTTGTAGTTTTTCTGTACAATGTTACAGTTAATGTTAAGAAATTCCACTGAATCAGGGACGGAGCTGTTCCTCTCCCAGAAGTTTTCATTACTATTGTCATTAGTCAGTTGTTCTTTCGCCAGAGAGAATATTTTGGGCACTGAGCCCTGAAGACTTTCTTCTTCAAGTCTGTGTAAGTATGAGAGAGCGTGTGTGGTTTGCCTTCCCGGACTGGCAGTGTGTCTTTTTATAACACTGGTGTCCAAAGCATTTGCAGTATTTTCATCTCCAGCTGACTGAGCAGGTATCGCTTTCCCCTGTACCACAGAGACGAGAACAGACGCTGTCACTTCCTCAGAGGTCATCTTGAGACAGTCTTTAGTTGCTAGATGTGTGCTGGGGATGGGGGGGCGTCGTCTAGCAATCCTCACACCATGATTTCAGTGTCATAAAAGATTCAGTGCTAAATAATCAGGGAACACATGGTAAAATACACATTGACCACTTGTTCTTTTTGAACTGGGTTTTAAAAAAAAATAACTTTTTGGACTGTTGAGCTACTAGGCTTTCCCAGCCTTTGATTACCGGCATGAAATACCAACATTTTAAACTAGCTTCTTACTGTGACATAGCCATTCGGCTTGTCTCTTCCCACAATTAATTCTTCTATCATATGTAGCACGCATACTGCTGCCTCAGGTTGTAGAAGATGACCAAACACATAATCCGTGTCAAAGACGCATCTCCCCATAGGGCATCCAAAAAGTTGGTTTTCTGTAAAGAAAAGAAAAAAAAAAAATATATATATATATATCTCGAACAGAATCCATAGCACAAAATCACCATCACAACTATAACAGAAAGAAATTTTTTTTTATGTAAAGAGAAGGAACACAAAACAACAAGTTAATTATACTGAGACCTAGAGAATTCCAAAATATACATGTAAATCTGTCTTAAAGTCTCACTTTACAATTTGGGGAAATCACAGTCATGTTCTACATTTTAAATAGCTGTCTTCACTCTGCTATGGAAAGCTACGTGACTGCAGAAAACGAATTTTATTGAAGCTGTAACACTGAAATTGAACATACAAGATATACACAAAGATAAAAAAGGAAATGTCTTTTCTATAATTTTTCTGACTCATAGCCAGGATAAGTTAAAACATTTTAAAAAACAAAATCATTTCTAAACCTACACTGTCTTTTAAGACTAATTATTTTCCTGTTCAGAACTGAACTCTACCACAACTACAATTGGTTTGGTGTTATGTGGTTTTTGTTTCCATTAAACTTTATGTTGTTACTCTGCAAACATGAAGAAAACACATTGTTTTTGCCAGAAGTTTATGACTGAAAAAGCATGAAGGCAGAGTAGGGTAAAAGACTGAAATATTCTCAATAATCTTTTTGACCCCTTTACTTATATGCCTTAAGCTAAAAAGTTAACCTGCCCTTCAACTTTGCCATTAATTCTCAGCTCCTTCCCTGCAAATAGCATGGTAGAAGTAAATCTTGGAATCAGAAAATGAGAGGTTACAGATAGTTCAATGAAGGAAACAGAAGAATAAAAGGGACAGACCCAGATAAATCATGGTGAATTAAAATTAAACAAATATAGGCTTATATTTCAGTTTATCATATCTAATGTTTAAAAACATTAAGTATTATTAAAAATGTGGAAAATGCAGAAAGTTATATTAAGGCCTAAGTTTACTAAAATAGCCTAAATTCAACAGAAACAAGCAAAAAAATATGATCTTGAAACTTCAGTGGCAAAGCATATCACAAAACTGAGGCAAATCAGTGGGTAGGTACAACAAGTAGAGATGACTGAACTGAGCAATCAAATGTTGACCCAGGCACTAGCTACATGAGGAGAAGGGACTACCTTCTTCAATTCAGTTCATGCAGTTTTGCTAACCATAATAATTAAATCATCTATAGTTGATAAGACAACTAGGAATGATGGGGGGGGTGATAAAATCAGGAAAGCTTAATAATGAAAGTAATTTGAAGTGTAAAATCTATTTTGATACTCTTCTCAAGTAACTATGGCTAACAGTTTTATTTTAAATCATTTTAGAGTGTTGGCTTTCATTTTTATTGATTCTTCATCTAAAAGCAGTTTGGCACAAACCAAAAGGTAAAGCACACTCTTCGGTTAACGCCTGTATTTGCTAGGCTATTTTCTCACACGATGAAATGCAAAAGTGTAACTAAATGTATCATTTTTCCTGCAGGCTCACCAAAAAGGCAAAACAAATTTAAGAAAAGTTACATTTCGCTACAAATCCATGGCTTAAAAGCTTGCTAGCCAGTGAACAGCATTCTTTCTTCAGACAGTAACTACAGTAAAAGCATGAAAAACAAAATTGCAATTTAATATTTCAATCAAGGTTTCAATTTTATTGGTTTAACAACAGAAGAGAGATCTGGGAGGGTCGCAAAGGAAAGTGACAGAGACAGAACAAAGAGCCACAAGTTTTACATTCTCCATGCATTACAAAATGCGTGTGCGTGCCAGAGCGGCCAGACGAGAGTGAAGATGGGAAGCTCAGATCCTGTACAAGAGAGAGATTTAGCACCAGAAAGGAAACTAAAAGCTACAGTTCATGGAAAAGTTGTGTAGAAGGAGATAGCAGTAGTTGGATAGAGTAGCGGGGACAGGACTTAAACTGGGGGTCACGTTACCAAGACAGTTCACAGAGCACCCTATAAAATACTGTGACAGCACAAATGTAGAGGAGAGACAATGAGAAACCAACACCCAAGCAATTCTTTAAGTCTGTATTCCCTGATAGTCCCTGTATCATTAAGTTGTACCCTGAAATTCATTTCAGTTCACTTTCTTCAATCTTAACTATTTCACCTTAAAAAAAACAAAACACAAAACACCACACTTAAACACACGCACGCACACACAAACAAGTACTTCAGCAATTCTCTTATTCTACCATTTCCTATCCCTCTTCCCTGTCCTCCATCCTCTTCAGATCCCCAGGTAACGGCTTACGTAACTTTTTGCCACTACACAGTTGAATAAAACTGTGAGCAGTCCATTAGAAATGTTCCCATCTTATTTCTTCTGGCAACCACTCTGTGCCTTCCAGTCCAAATCTACATATGATGATGCTGATCAAAGGAGAAAGATCTAGGAGGAGCTAGAAGGAGAAGCAGCTGGGGTTTTTTTCTTGTTCTCTTAAGTTTCTTTGTTGCTGTATCAACCTTGTAAGAGGTATGAAACACCTACATGTATTAGCAATAGTCTTCAGTACTGATTTTCTAAAGATTTCTCTCATCTATCAAAACATCTCAGTCTACTGATTCATCTTTCCCGTTTGCATCAGAAAAATTCCAGGCAATCCAATGAAAATACAAGACACCAAAATATATTCATAAATGTACTCCCTGTAAAATTGCTAACGCAAAGATAAAAAATAATGGAATGGTTTGTCACTGTAAAGAACATACGGCTTATTACACTGGTTGCCAAATTAAATTCTTACAAAACAACATCACTCCACAAGGCAAAAAAGACAACATCGTTATGCAACTTGAACATCACACAGTGAATTCAAGATCACAAAACTGACCATGCATGTTAACTTGAATTTTTTTACATCATTCTTTATGGAGAAACTTTAAAAAAAAAAAAATTCACTGATTTGCTTCTGTAAACAGAAAGTTGCTAAAATCTGAGGTCCATGTATATCCGAGACTCTGTCCACAAAGCTCATTCTGAGGCCAGGACTGCTCTTCCACTCTCCTCCTTCCTTCAACATCATTCTCCCACCTCTCTCTCATGCCAAAGTGTCTCCACACATGTCCTCCTCAAACTGCTTCTCTCAGATCTTTTTCTTTTCTCTAGAAACTTTATCTCAAATCTTCCCCAACAGTGGTTTTGTTGGTCACCTCTCTCCTCAACTCCAGAGGCTACATGCTTGCCCGTTTCTCTCTACCAGCATCACTCTTCCCTAGCTATCCATGCCTATGTTTGAAATCCATCCCATCAAGAATAATGTCTGCTTAAGAAGCTCCCTGTCTATGTCCAGCTGTTCCCATCCTCTCATGACCATTGCAATGTGATAGGGAACTGATCCATCTCAAGAATTTTTTTGCTCAAGTTACTTCACAGCTAGATCATTTTCCCAATCCAGTTCATATATGGTTGTACTAACGTGTGCTACAACAGCACAAGGGAGAAAATAAGCAGCATAGGGAAGGGAGGAAAATGCTGCTTAAGTTGGTTTACACATTTCTGCAATCTGCAAATGTAATTTGATGTTTCAGCTATGTCAATCTAGCAGGTAGCTGCCACCAAAGCTGGCAGACTCTGGACCTTCGGTCCCCATTTCCCCCATCTCATGCATCTAGAGATCATGAGCCCACAGAGTTAAGTTGATTCAGCTGACTGATTTGTCAGGAAACTATTCTTTTCAACCAAATGAACTGACTCACCTTGTGGCCACATGATCACTATATTCCATGCAAAAGGAAATATTACGAATACCTGGTAGGGACCACATGTCTCAGAAGTAGCTTCAGTTTAGATCACATTTGCTACTATGTCTAAATGCACCCTGAAGATAACAGACTAAGAGAAAAGTCATCCAGAGTACAACTATGCTAAAATCTCTTGAAATAGCAAGTAAAAACCATGATGGCAGAGCCTCTGATCTATGGACAACTGCAAAAATATCTGAAGCTGCGGCTCTGCTGAACAGATGACAAGGGTTTCATGTGTCCCCCATGACACTCGTCTCAATCTCTGCTTTCCACTGTAATCAACAGATTTCAATTCACTGTGCCCAGCAAATTCCTTAAACTGTTGGAATTCATTAGACATGTTATGAAGTGTGTTAACACAGTGTTATAAATACTACCAAGTGTCAAACTCACAAGTTCAACAAATAAAATAGCATTTTGTAACTTAAGTGTAAAATCACAGAATTATTACTCGCTGTGGCTTCTCCTACATGCCTATCTGCATATGGGTGGCCAAAACCTAGATCCTCATATAAAATCCACATACAAACATATACATGCATTTGCATATAACAATGCTGAAATTATTCAAAATCATATTCTTCCTGTTGCACATTCAACTCAAAACACACTGATTCGCAGCTAAATCTGAATATAAAAGCACGTGAAGTAGACAGCTAAGCCTGCACTGTATTCAACGCATGCTGACATTTTCTAAAGCCGCTAGATTAGCTGATGAAATCCATTAATAACTACACTGGTGCATTTTACAAGGCTTCAGTTATGTCAGAAATGTAACGTGCTCCTTCTATCAGTAAAGGAAAGTAAAAACATAAGAAACTAGATCCAGTGTTAGTGAATCATCCTGGATGCAGAGGTCAGCCAAAAAAGACAAACGAATAATGAAAATAAACAATCTGGCAACCTTTCAGCACAGACATTCACAAAATGTATTAAGTCTGAAAACATGTGACACAAAACTAATTTGTCTACTTTTTTTTTTTTTTTTTACACTACTGCATACACTTTAACACTTCAAATGCAAGCTGGTTCTAGTTAGTATTAATAATAATTAATAATAACATTTAATAATTCCTTATTCCCCAGCCATCTGGCATTAAAGTCTACAACAGTCTAGGTAAAACATCCAACATAATCAAAGACTATAAAACTGTACTAATTTAGTATCAGTTTAAGCTATAAATCATTACTCAAGCTAATTTCCTTTTGAAGTCAGCAGGAATCCTGCTTCAGAGAAAAAAAAACAGAGTATGCTAAGACTTAGACTATTATTTAGTCTAAGAAAAGGCATACGAAGTATCAGAACTGTCACACGATGTGGTAAGTTAGAAGGACTTTCAACTCCAGGCTGTCAAGGAAAAGATGATTAGATAAATATTTGAGGATGCTGGTTGGACTGTGGGAAGAAACAGCAACTGTATGAGAGGCAAGCAGGAGATGGGTCTCATGGTAAAGATGGGGATTATTTAGAGCAGTTGCATGCTGCCAGAGACGCCAAATGCAATTCAGTATGTAGGATGCTGTGGGAGCTTCGCAGGGAACTTGGTGAATGCCCAGCAGAACCCAAGATTATGGATGCAGAGAACGAGGGGGACTGACAAACAGATTATGTGACATTACAAAACACATACTGGTGGTTTCCATGGGCAAACTGCTATTGGACTGGGACAGAAGGTAATTCAAGAGAGCTAAAGGGCAAATGGAGGTGGCCTGACAATCCTCCCTTATTCCCTGGCTACGCTGGGACATCTGTAGCTATTTCTCCAACTTCCATTCTACATGCTACATATACATGGTGACTATCTATCCTAAACAAAAGACAATTCAGCACACAAAAAAAAACCCCAACAACCAAATAATTATATTAATTAATTCAAATTAATAAATATTTACACAGCATCTAAGGCATAAGCAATCAATGAGTAAGAGATCCTTGGGAAACAGTAAACTACAGAAATAATTTGGCACAGCAAGCGGATACAAAACTATTGATCTCACTCACATCACCCCAACAACTGTGTTTAAACAATATAATCCCAGCTCAAGCTCTTAAGGAAACAACCAATTCATGAGGAAAGTTGTCTGTATACTACAACTATCCATTTACAATTAAAACCAAAAAAAAATTAATGAGCACTTTTTTTTTTTAGTAAATAAGCTACAGTTTGTTCCAGACCAATTCTTTAAAGAGAATAAGAAACCCACATTTATTAACTCCTCCTTATTTTACCCTGTATCATGCACACTTTAGTTTTTCATTATAGTGCCTTATCTCAGAAACAAGCAGAAGATAGCAGTACAAGAACAGGGCACCAACGTGTCATCATCAATTTTCTAAGCCTTTCTTCTGCCCAAGAAACCACCGGCAAACAGTAAGGAGGAAATAGTCAGACTCTTAAGAATCACTCAAGATGTGCACAAACCCTATTTGAACAGTTGGAAGCAAGTTATAATATTTTATTTGGCACAAAGCATCATGCGGAACCTCAGATTTACCACCAGTGTCTGTGTTTCAACAACAACAACAACAAAAAAATGTCAAAGAACTACAGTATTTATATGTCCTGTCAGGTTAGAGTCTTTTTTCTAATTTCTAGAATACTTATCTAAACATGATCAAGTATTAGATGTCTCAAACTATGCAAATGTCTGCCAGATGGTGACCCTCTCAACTGCCTCATCACTCATCACTGAATCAGGCAGAATCTGAAGCTACTGCCAGATACCAGCTCCACTCTTCATTTCTTTACAGAAATTCCTTTTCTGTATGAGGAGACGCACTAAGAGAACACAAGACTGAATTTATCTTACTGTCAGGGTCAGTTCTTTATTTCTTTCTAGATCTGATCTGCAATAAGCTGTTTAAATAAACTTTCTGTTCAGTGGCTACTTGAATTTCATGCTAAGTGACGTTATCTGAAAGATGTAATTTCATCATAGACACTCAGACAAACGAGTCCTTCTATCTGAGATGCATGACAACTCTAACCATTAAAGGTGGGATTATCCTTCTCCACCTTTGAACAAGTACTTCTGGAATAATTTCCTTAACTTTTTGAAGAACTGTGACAACAGTCTCAAATGGGTGAAAAAGATTTTGGAGCACTGAGTCTCACGCTCATAGGGAAAGGGAGTGCAGTAGAATTTAAAACGAAAATCTTCAAAGCACAGAATTCAACAAACACGACACTGGTAAGTAGAATCTCTTGGAAAGACTACCTAAACTATAAAGGAACACAAAATAACTGACAATTAATAAAAGATATTATATAAAAGACAAGGACAAATAATGCTTATGCAGAAGAAAAATAGGAAATATAGTAATAAATAAACATCAAACGAAAAAGGACGTAAAACGACAAATGGACCGGCGCATCAGGATTTATTTTAAGATCTGAGAATTCAAAAAGGAATCATATAAACCATGCAAAAAAGGACAAGACTAAAAATGAGGTCTGAGGTTTAAGCCAACCTACTGGCAGGCCCTAGCCAAAGTAGCTGATCCCTCGTTCCCCATCACCTTCAGTGAGGCATTTTCACTGTCTCCCAAACAGGAACTCCTGCAGGGAGGGGAGTCAACTGATCCAGAGGAAAACTAACCCAGGAAAAAGGAAAGACTGGTCAGTCTTCAGGCAGGATTATCTGATGCCACTCACAACACAATCATACAAGTTGACAGAGACAGCGCAAGCACAAAGCAGGGTGGAGACCAGATGGAGAATCCAAGACCAGAGTGGAAATATATCCTGCAGCATCCCACACTGGGACAGCTTTAATGAGTCATCAAAATACATCTTAAAAATTAATCTATAGGAACATCAGACATGGAAGTATAAAAATCTAAGAGGTCTTTTGCACAACTAACGAATAAGATAAAACACAACAAAGCAAAGACCATGAGGAAAGTTCCATTACTTAAATGTAATAAGAAACAGTAAGATTGGTACTAGCCGAAATGTTCAGCCATTTT
Source organism: Nipponia nippon (assembly GCF_047370975.1). Lineage (NCBI taxonomy): Eukaryota > Metazoa > Chordata > Aves > Pelecaniformes > Threskiornithidae > Nipponia > Nipponia nippon. Next base: position 108,315,427 of record NW_028262347.1, read on the forward strand.
CCAGAATTCAGATGTTATCCTCTGCTTCACTGGAATACTCACATAATTTATTACTTCTAGTTTCAACACAGCTAGAAAATCATCTTGCTCCGAAGGAGATTTGAAAACTCCACTATCAAAAACAAATATGTACCACTGTGATCTTGAAAACCAGGAGCATCAACTCAATTCTCCCGAGTTATATTCTTCTGAGTTAGTAAGTATAGTTACTAAATGAATCAATTCTTTCTCTGCCCCTTATCAGACCATCATCAAATTAGAGCTAAATCCGTTTAAAGCTAATAAAAGAATTACACATCTTAAACACGCTCTCTGTATTTTTAATCATCAAAATTTCTCTAGTGCAACTGCTGCACAGATTTAAGAGTACCTGATTATCTAAACAAAGAGAATACATCCTCAAAAGGAAGAGTGTAATTCTAACCTTCCTACAAGGTTGCACTTTCACTACAGGAAATTCAGCTGAAAACAGAATAAGGAAGACGCATCATAAGCCAGGCAAAACTTAAAAATTAAAATGTAAGGACTTCTTGTTAGAAGAAATGAAACAAAGACTGTAAACACCTCCAACAAACAAATAAAAATAGGAAATTGCTATTCAGTAAAGCAAAATAAACAAAGTAACCTTCTGGATCAACAGGGAGAATTATTATGATAAAATTAAAGTGTCTTGTAAAAACAAAGGATAAAAAAGGCAGAAAGGAATCCTAGATGAGAGAGCTGACTTCATTAACATCTTAAGTAGTATCAGCTGAGCAGGACCACTTTCCTACAGTTTCACAAACACATTTTCAGTCAGTCAACTTGCAAGACTTGTTCAGAAAAGCTTTGGTCAACCCCTCTACACCACCCTCCATATTTTATGTTCACTATATCCATCAGGATTAAAAGTATATGTTTTTTCCATCCACATAGTCTACTGAAAATTTTTCACCTTGAAGCCAAACGTGAGATCAAGCAACTGAACAGCAGCTGAAACCTGTTTCAGATATACAGAAATAAAAAACAAGATGCAAGGGACATGGTTTAATTGGGCAGCAAGTTTCTTAACCTTCTCACTTGGCAATGACTGACAATAACTTGCACTAAGCAGATGGTGATTTGTCCTTCCACAGCTGATCTCTACACCAGTTAGAGGGTCCTCACTGCCCTCCTTCTTTGTACGATTACCAGCCTAAGGAAAGGGGGGGGTGTGGGTGTGGGTGTGTGTGTGCCTTTTTCAATGTGAAAACACCAGAAACCCCAATATTCCTTTCCAGTTTGTATACAAACTACCTTTTTCTAACTTCATTCTAACTTCAGTTTAGCCCTGAACTGAACTGCTGTGAAGGAACATATGCACTGGACACAACACAAAAAGACAGGGGCAAATAACAGGTTTGTCTCTTTCGACCCCAAGCAAGTGTCCAGCTAGTTAGCTCAGTATTTAATATGGGGATTAACTGAGTCTAGTAATAGATCACTCTTGACAAAAGATCAGCACTGCCTCACTCAGGCCCACTGAGGATCTTGGACAGATCTGCAGTGAACAGCAAGTAGCATATTCACAGCACCACTCACATGTTCTGCGTGTATTTGAGTACCAACGATCAATCATTCAGATCGAAACACCTACAGCTTCAAACCAGGAAATAATTTAGCCATCATCCCATTCCAAGGCTTTGTCCACCTTTGAAGATTTTGTGGTTCCCCTGGACTCAATACCATCATTCATATCTTTGTTTTATCCTTTAACAAGTTTTCAAGTTCTACACACATATCTTCATTGACGTGGTTTCTCCTTAGTCAACTTATGCCATTTCTCCTCAGTTGATAAAGCACAGTAAGTTTCTTCACTAAGGCCACCCAGTGTTAAATACGTTGGAAAATAACAGGGGGATCTTCTACTGACCGGGACTCTAAGTAAAGTCCCGCAAAAAGAAGTGAAGAAGCAGAAGTGGAGGGGTTTTGTGCACAATAAATCTCAATTACAAATTATTTTAAAAATACTACAAATGGTGTTTCTGTTAAAATATGAATGAAAATCATTGTTGTCATCAAAATACAAATAACAGTGTATTTCCTGTCCTTTGCCAATCACTTCTGTGGCCTTCAAATGTTAATACAAAATGGAATGCTTACATACAAAATTACTGTTCTGAGAACTTGGTTATCATATTCAAAATCTGCCACTTTGAAACATGAACTGTTTACAACTCTAAAAAGCCAACAGTAACCTGGGACTACATACTAATGTCATTTGTAAACATGGTATACTTCCTCCATTCTAGTTTCTATCAAACTCTCTCTTCAAATAATCATTATCACAAATAAACTCAGTATGTGAGCAGGAAAAATTACATTATTTGAAAACCAGAGGAGTTCCTGAAGGTGAAGGGAAAGTAAGTAGGAAATTGATTGCAGGCCTTCACTTGCAAAAAAGCATCCAACCACAGATTCACAACGGCACACCAGTGACAGAATTGGGTGTTTCATGCTCTGATCCCATGCTCTTCCTATTACACCTGTGAAAGATGCTTTCAGAGATGCCACCTTGACCAAAGGATATTGTTTGTCTAAGTCAGCTGCTTCAAGCCTTTGGAAGTTAATGCTTTGGTTAGCCAGCTACCAGTCAAGCCCTACAGCAGGCTGACCCTTTCAGACCAGTGGACAGGGTTCAGACATCACAGCATGCCAACCACACTCCACGCCCTGCCTGGAGCACCATCTATGCCTCCCAGCAAGGTTCCTCTCCCTGCACTAGGATCCAAGCTTCAGCAGTGATAGAAACCAGCACATAGGTTTCTACAGAAATATGTTTATTTACCTGGACACTGCAATAACAAGTACTAATTCGGAGGATCTACAAGACATAGCTCAGTAGCTTCTGAGTGACAGTTCAGCCTCAAGGTAAAGAACCATTTCCCAAATATCCTAGCGCCATTATCGCTCATCCTCCCTTTTCCTGAAGTAACACCAGAAAGGTTAGCATCACAAGGCAGAAATCCCTGGCCCTCCAGCAGGAATCTCCAGCCCTGGCAATCCTCTTTCTTATCTAGTTCCAGTTAACAACAAGGCACCACTGGCCATCTGAGCTCATCTAGCATTTCTGCCCAATGCCTTTAAGGGCCTTAAAGTGGCACACTGGCATATATTTCAACAAACTGCAATTGTACCTTGCCATAAAAAACTGTCACCTCACCAAAGTTTTAAAATTACTCCGAACCAGGTCACACAATAAGAAACAAGAACACCTCAGGTTCCTCATCTCGGTCGTTCTTCCTCACAGCACTTTTCTTGTGTGAGCACCCAAGTCTTCTCTCATTTCCCTCTCTCCCGCTGTTCTGCATTAGCTGTAATTCTAGCCACACTGGTGAGAACAGAACAAACCTGTAATAAAAATATTTGACTACTAAAATGTCTGATGGTATGTTAGAGGCGCGTACATCACTACAGTTCATCTTCTGTAAACCCAAGCTAACACTTTTATTCACATTAGGCTAAGCCAGAGTAGTCCTATTAAAAACATTACTTGAGTAATAACACATATTATTGCTCAGCTGTCATAACTGCAACAAGTCTGAAACCCCAGTATATGTTTCAAATAAAAATGAAAAGCTAATCTGTATGTAAACAAGAGTTCAGTCATTTGTCAATCTATGCATTTACACTTCAGTTCTAGAAAAGCAAAGAAAAATATTTCAAATGCTGAAGACTAACATTATTAAATTACTACACCACTCTTGCACTTTCTCAAAATACGTGTTCTTTGTATACCATTCTTGACCTATTCATACCATTCATTCAGGAATCATAATATTTATTCTCTAATTATTTTTACTTTCTCTTCTGAACATCTGCTATTTCATCTGCATATTATTATCACGCCTAATAGAGAATGCAAGAGAAAAAAAACAGGGTTTTTTGCTTAGATGGTAATTAATTATCTGCTTGAGAAAGATGTCATTTTCAGAAGACTATTGATCAAGCATCCCTGAAAATACATGAAACAATTTCTATACTACTACTACTACTGTTCTAACATTTCCAGATATTAAGCACTGTGATGCTGAGAACAGCACTACTCAAATACAGCAAACAATATTTGCTCGGCAAATCAACACTATGTTCATTTTTTTGCCTACGATGGCTTTATCAACCGCATCATTCTCTGGGAGACATCTGACTCATTCAAGCCATGAAGTAATCTCTACAATGTTGGCTCTTGCCAGAATGAAATGTGCAAGCAGAAAGTCACCACACAACTGCAAATTATTTTTTCGTGATGTTGCAAGATATTTACTGTGTTAACATAAGAGGCCATTACCAACATAATCAATTTTAACTGATCATTTTAAATTAAATGTTTTAATATTTTAAAACTCTTGTAGGTATCATTGTAATTCACATTATAAATACTAGTAATTGCATCTTATTCAATAAATAAATAGGGTGGAAATACACCCAGGGTCAAAATTAGGAGGTTTCTTTTATAATATACAATCATGTCTCCTAAGACAAATGGAACCAGACACAGAGGAAACTGTATGTTCACAGCAACTTCCATTACCTTAAGCTCCACTTGCATTTCTTTAACAACTTAACTTATTTGAAGAAGAAACATGCCTGAAGATCAAAATAGCATGTCTCCATGTATGATTATGACACACTTAGGCAATCCTTTATTTGAGGCTCTTTAAAATTATTACAATGAATGTCTATATCCTTGCTGAGCAAATGCAGATTTATTTGCTTTTCTTGGTTATCTTTCAAAGCCTCTATGAAAGTAGTCCATTAAGCATTTCTGACTACTTGTGAGATTACTGCTTAGAACCTGCGGCTTATAATTGTGCATTTGGACTTCACCCTTTCTTTTGGGATAAAACCTTCAGCCAGTGTTCAACTTCAGTGCAGTCATCAAAAAACACACTCTTGGGCAGTATGGTCGAGCTCCTTGCTTCAAGAATAGTAAGAATTTGAAATTCTAAATGTGAAAATCTGCTCCCTTGATAAGATGGGACTTTATCCCAGATTTTTAGTATACTTCAGGCTTCACAATATAGTTAATTGAGATAAGAATGTGTGGCAAAAGCTAATTCTATACTTATCTAACGCAAACAATCACTTGTTCAAAGTTTGTTACGTTTCTTAAAAGTTCTTGTACTTTCAGCTGAATAGATGGAATGCAATTTTAACACAGGGAAGTTGCTGGAAAAAATAATGGAGAAGTATTTCAGAGGACATTTAATGTCCATGCAGAGTATTCAGTAACTAAAGGTACACTGAAAAACAACAGAACACACGATAACCAAGCTTTGTATACCTTTACTTCCAAAAGTAATGAATTCTGAATAATTGTGATGTCTAAGGAGATGCCAGTTGAACTGAAGCTCTTCTTACAGTTGAGGTATTAACAAGGACTTTCTCCTATATGGACCCTCTGCTAATTTGTGAACTCCCAGAGCAATTTCTTCACAGCCAGAATGATTTACAGAACTTCTCTTCTGTACCTGAGTAACGTTTGCATGAAATTTGTTGAGTCTTTAGCATCTATGAGATCTGCACTTTTGTAATAAACCTGATTGCTACAGGCCAAGTTAAAAGTTGGAAGAAAAGACATACAGACGCACAGTGTGACTTTGCAAAGTCGTTTCCGTAAGAAATCAGGCTAAAAAATGCAGTCATAATTTGGAAAAGGACACTTCCTTCTCTGGAACAACCTTTTTTATTTTGACATAATATGTGCCAGGGAGTCTGCAAGTATCCAAATAACACTGCTTCATTAAAATCTGAAAATGCTACTAGGGAATCTTTTTGGGTTTGTTTTTTTTTTTTTTTACCCTAAACTAGATACACGTATGTTCCAACACTCATATGCCTCAGTAATAACATGTTTTGTAAAAACGAGCATTACATAGACAGGCCACACTTCCTCAGTCAAGCAGAAAGATTAGTTTGCATCCATTTGATGTGCACTGATTGTGCATACCTGCTGCCAACACATTAGTTAATATCCTTATATTTAGCTGAAAAAGGTCCTAGAAGGGAGAAGGCATATACGTACATCTGATGTATGTACTAAGATTGAGCAGAGGAGAAGGGAAAGCACCAGAGAGGAAACAGTGCCACACTTAAACAAGCCAAAGAACCCAACCACAAAAGGACTGTAAAAGATAACGAACCAGCGAACACATGCTGAAACGCTCAAGGTTATTTTTGCTGTAACAGTTAAAGAAGATGAAACTAGTCTGTTTTCTGTAACGTACTTGAGCATGATAACGACAAACCAATGCTGCAACAAGCACAACAACATGCAACGTTAACCCAGGGTGGGACCATCGCAGATGTCTGTCAGAGCAAGTGTCGGGGCCCTGAGGACACCAAGTCCTTAAATGCCATAACCAGCCGCACCTGCGACGCCCACCGATGGGCCCAGGAGCCACGTCAGCTCAGAATTGTCCCCCCAGTCCTGGGCAGCTGCTCCTGACCTTTTGACCAGACTCGTCAGATTGATGTCAGACCTGACTCACCCACTGGTGCTGGTCTCGGGATGAGTGGGCTACAGCAGAGCCTCAGCCCCTGGCTCATCCCCCCACTGCCCCCTCACGTGGCTCCCCGACAAGGGAGATTGTTGGCCTCACCCTCAGCCACGACCACGTTCTCACCACAAATGATAAAAAGAAGTTGAGGAAATTTAATGATCAAGTAACACCCAAACAGCACAATGAATATAGAGTTTTGCATGTCGCCAGTAAGGCCAAGAGCAGGGACAAGGAGGTTACTCTGAAACACTGAATCAAACACTATCAGGCCAGTCCTGAGACAGCAAACTGAAAGATAAGGAGCAGCCCAAGGCCTTGTAATCGTGCTTCTCTTGGGCAAGATGACAACACTGACTTCATCCCGCTGAGGGGAAAAACCTGTAGTCTAGATGCAGGAGGCTCACCTGCAGGACAGATCTTTCAACGATGACCTTAGCAGGCAGCTGAGTGCATTATGAAGTAATAACTGGCATCAGAAAAGATCCCTGAGGGGAGGCAAAGCAGCAATGAAAACTAATGGTCTGTGCAATCTACACAGTTTTGAACAAAGCAGCGGCTGATGCTAGCAACAGTGCTCTGTGTACAACAAAAACCTATGGAATGTTTCAAAACAGTGTAAAAACAAAAAACTGTTTCAAGACAGTTTGTAAGGTGATGTGTGTCAGTGGCTTGCCACAACTGGCCAGGTTCATTGATGATAAGTAGACAAAGTGTTTTTAAACGGTAACTCAGTGAAGGTACCATCCATCACCTGTACCAGTACTCACAAGGTGCAACAGGCAGTCTGAAGCTCTCCATTTTCCCAACTAATATCTTGCATACTACATGGAGTTCTTTGTTTAAATAGTAACAGTTTCTAATGTGGATGATATTGCTTTCCCAGATGTCACTTTCTGGTTGTTAGGAAGCCAACAAGAAAGAAGCAGATCATGTGTGAGGACTGAGGTGAGGAGAAAAAAAAAATAGTACCTATACCTCTAGAATAAAGTTCATGGATAACAGTAGACGACCTATGAAGAAACAACATATAAAGCCAGGATACGTAAATGAAAGCAGACTAACCTGTCCTTTGAGATTTCAAATCAAATATTGTTCATCTGTCGTCTTAGGCATGCTTCTGCCACACCTCAAAACAGTTCTGCTCCTGCAGATCTTTTTCATTTCCGTCCTTTCCAAATCAACTGGCATCCCTTAAGTTCTAGGGCTTTTCTTTTTTTTAAATCACTAGTCCTCTTATTTTATTATGAGCTTATTTTGTAAACTGTTAAGTGCCTCCTTAGACCTGCTCCTGTTAATTTAGCAGAGACTATGTCACACTCAGATCCCCTATATATTCAAGACATCGTTTTATTGAATTCCAAAGCTATCAAAAATTATTTACTGAATACTGCTTTCCCTTTTTACCTACCTTTAAGAAAAATAAAATCAGTAGAATGAAATTTAGTTTAGGAAAGGCAAGCTCCACCTTCAAAACCAAAATCTACTGTAGACCTCTCAAAGTATCTGATGAACTTAGAACAGTTCCTGAGAGTAATCTGAGAACAGGTTAAATTAGAAACAGACAGTACACTCCTCACACCAAGGTCTTCATGGATTCTGTATAGTTTCCTGGCTTTATTAACTGTTCATTAATGCTGGCTGTTTTTATTTAAGCATTTTAATGCTGTTACAAAAGCAGAAACAGCTATGGAAGTAATAATGCTAATAGTACTGTAAGATTTCAACATATTTTTGAAAATATAATGTATGCATTTCATCACTTCTTACTTTACATGTGACGTCTCTGAAAAATAAAGACTATACCCACTACAGAAAATATGCCATAACTATAGAGAAAAAAGCCAAGTCAGGTGTACATTATTTATATAACTGTACAATAGTTGTACATAATTCATGTGTGCATAATTATCACCTATAATAACCATAAAAACCAAAACACTTGCTTGGTTTTCATGATTCACTCACCAGAAAAAGTTACACAGCAATCTCTATATAGTCTTAGATAGAGTTACGGTAAGAAGAATGTGCAAGAGGTACAATTACTGTACTACTTTTAAACTCAAGATTCTGATTTTTAATGCTTTAAATTCAAATATTTGACAATAATGAATTAAATATTTTAAAACCATACCAGTACATATTAAAAATAAGCCTAAATTTTATGGATAATTTATTTCCTTCATAACTTAATATTCTTACTTTACTTTATATAGTCGCACATCATTCAATGGACCATCAGATTACCTGAATACTGAAAGGTTTAAAGCCCTGTATGGGAGAGGAGCAGGTATTGGAAGTGCCTACACCCAAACACACAATAAACAGTACAACATTAAATGACAACAACATCTATGCTCTTTTAATTATACACTCATATGTACATCAAGTATTAAAAAAAATGAAGCAAGCACGTCTTTAGATTTAGTAGAAAGAATAACAGAGACAAGCTACATGCATAAAAACCATATTACTGTAGAGATGGGATTTTTCTTGTGGATATTTAAGACTGTAACTAGAGAAAAAAAAAAAAAAAGTACAGTCAAACTGATAATCAGAGGAAAAAGCCCAGGTTGATATATAAAAGTTCACTGATGATTAGAGGTTTTTTCCTGGGGGCTTTGGGCCACACCTAGCAAGCAAGAGACAGACAAGTCCTACCAAGAATAGGTCAGGAACTCAACACTTGCAAAACTCTGTATGCAGAAAGATGAGAGCTTCCCTTTTTCTTTGACAGAGAAAGGGCCCCAGCCTTCATGCTTTTCTGGCAAGTGGAGGGAACATGGCCAACTTTCTTTGCATTCGCTGGCCAAGAGCTGAGACAGTCTCTGTCTCAATTCAAACTTTAAAACCTTTATTGGGATGTATATGGTTGCTAACAGCATAGAGCTTTACTGTAAGCAAGATGGGTAAGGCAGGAAAACCAGGAGACAGAGGCTATCGGGGTTTTTTTAAATTATCCATTGATTTCATCGAGTCAAATGCACCTGAAATGTTTGGGAGAGTTTTGGTGAGTGTAAATTCAAGCAAGAACAGCAAGTGAAGGGTGGTGTGGTTTTAGCTTTTTTTTTTTGTTTGGGGCTCTCTGCTCTTCTCAATGGTGTCCTCAGAGCTCAAGGGAACAGAGAAAAGCTGATGAAAGACTGAGAACAGCAATATAAAGCAAAAGAAAAATAATCAGAGCACCACGTCAAGTCAGAGGAAGGCACATGAGTTTAGAGCAGAGTGACTCAGGTACAGATTAGATACTTTATTGGCCATCAGAGCTCCAATACTGTTATACCAAACAATTTTGCCTTGCTTTAAATCTGCACACACATCTTCCTCAAATATTTTTACAGCTCTCCCACTAACTCATAAGTCAACTTCATGCAGCTTTCTATAAAGCACAGAGTTGAGATGAAGTTCAGGGGTGCATAGAAGCTGTTATATCAGATAATACCGTGCTGTGCCGTTATAACTGTGGTACGTTATCTTTTGTCCTCAGAAATTTTAGCCTCAATAACAGCTTTATGTACCTAGCCAACAGGACAACTGACTGGTAAGAATAAACATTTTCATTACCAACTTGCATAATAAAGAGTATATGGAACAAAACGAGGGGATGACACAAACATGGAGGTAAGCTTTTTGCAAAGCAGAATTTGCAAATTTTAATAGAACACGCAAACTTGCCTCTTCTGGATAGGTGGACATGAAGACCTCCTGAAAACCCTTCACTGTCTATGCATCTCTACCATTCCTCTGCCTATCAGGTAACAAAACTCCAAACAGATGCTATGATTTGAATCTTGAAAGGGAATTCAGGCAGGCATAGTAGTCTAATGCTATACAGACATTTGAAAGATGTTGCTGCATATTTTAACACTGACCTGTTTTATAGCCTGCTGTCTAGGGAACTGTTTATTTCTACAAACCACTACTGAACCTGGCTTGCAAATCTAGAATCACAGTTCAAATAGTATGGAGAATAAATTTCTAAATAGACTTCACTGTATTGCTAATTCTTACAGTCACGTACTCAGAAAAGGCACTGTTTTTCTAGAAGCCCCTAGTCATACCATTATATAATTACTCATAACCTCAGTTTTAAAAACAGACCATTTAGTTATAAAAATAAGAGGAATATGGGAATAAAGGCTTAAGAATTTTAAGACAAAAAGGAAGGTTCCACATTTATTACTTTTAAGCCAAATTAATCATAGAAGGGAAAGGATAATGAGGATTTGGGACTTGATGCACTGAGCAGTTGGTGCTGACAACACAGTTTTCATAATAAAATCAGTTTGTTGGCATGCCCCCAGAATGGATCTGATTTGAGTGACTAGAAAAACCTGTGAAAATAGATTTCAATTCTAGATACTATCCATTTATTAATATCACAAATTACCCATTCTTCTTTCTGATTCCACCAAAGATATCTAAAATTTTAGTATTTCCTTATCTTGGAAAAGTAGGAAGGACCATTTACATACCAAAATGTTGCTGATTTCCAAGAAATTCCTATTCCTTTATACAAACGAACCTACAAAAATTTAATGAAGACTTCCTATTTTCCCTGATCTCCTCAAGCCATCATATCTCTTATCACACAGAAATAAGTTTTAAGACAGAGTTCCAGAATCTGCTGCACAAACATAATCACAACAAGCAAAGCATTCTTCCAAAAAATGTTCATAATTGAGTGACACAGAAATTCAGTTAAAAATAAAACATTTGCCATAGCTCAGAATTTGTTGGAACAGCTGACCATTAAAAAAAAAAAAAAAATGCATTTAAGAGACTCATAAGCCCCCCTTACTCATGGCCCTAAACTAACATTTTAAAAGAATATTCTTTCTTTATAGCAAATCCAAAATGTTTCCATAACTATATATAACCAAATTTAATCTGTGCAACTAGATTGGTAGTTGACAATATCTTCTTAACACAAACAAGAAAGAGTGTAATGTTAATACTGTTCTTTCTCTATAGCAAATTGGCCACTAAAGCTAGATTTTTAATGACCCCAACATTCTCACACCAGGGTACTATGTATATACTTAACTTTCATCTTATTTCAGGAAAGCTAGATGAGAATGAAAACAACTGAATAGTGCATTTTGGGATTCAACTGTATTCCCAAACAAGTTTAAACTCTAGACTTTCATCTACAAATGTTTTCTGGTTAAGTACCAAGAAAGCTAGTTTGGCTTAGGTTTAAAAACAAAAAAAAAAAACAAAAACAAAAACAAACAAACACAAAACAACAACAACACAAACAAACCCACAACCTTCTCTTTCAACTTCACACATCTAAAAAAAAAAAATCAATAAACATTTCTGTTTCATACTGCAAGTTAGTTCAACCACATAGCAGAACCTTGTAATACAGTCTCTGAAATCTGTTTTAATAGGGGACCAAAAGGCAACTGGATAGCAAAAACTGTATTTTTTACACACGTATTTCTGCCAACATGGAATAAGTAATGCAACAAAAACAACAGCATCCCATGTTACATGGATTTGAGCTAAGCTAATAAAATTTTCAATAGAGACAAGAAGAATCTATCCAGAAATAGCCTGACAGATATACTACAGATCGACCAAAGGTTTACTGTTCCTTAAGAGAAAATTATATAAAGTCAACATCATGACTCTTCCAAAGGTAGAAAACCTCTCAACCTTTCAAATATGAGGTAACACTGTACATGCAGCTGGCATTTTTAAATCTCTGCTTAATTAGTTGCACAGTAACATCTTTATGTTAACTATTCCATAATTTTATCTGCAACAGAGGCATATTACATAAAACATATAACCAAAATGTAGGAAAGGTATATAGGTTTCTATGACACGGTATATTCGGAAGAGTTTGTATTTTCAAAGATACAGAAGGCAAAGAACTGCTTTTAGATATGAGTCAGGAGTACAGACAGAGCAGTTTTAATGCTTAGGAAAGAAAAAACTCTGCACTTTTCCCTTCTCAGCAAATTACAATAATTCTCCTTTTTCAGAAGCACTGCAGACTTCATCTGACACTGGGGGGGGAAGGCATGACCGAGCTGTTCTGCTAGATACCGGCTCAGGGAGAGGTCTTGTGGGGAGAAAGGGAACAGTGTTGTTAAGCGATACGCTTGTTGGATGAGTAGACTGACGTATGTAAACACACAGTCAGCCTTTTATTTGATATGACCATTTCAGTGAATACGTAGCTTCTGCAGGTGTCCAGTCTGCAGGAATACAAGGGTATTCTCACTGAGACAAGTATCTCTGACAGGAACACACCCTGAAAATAGAGATATTCCTTGCTTCCACGCACTGCAGGTAACCGAAACCATGAAACCATTGAGTTTTCTTTTGTGGAAAGCTATCTGTAACTCCACGTACTACAGTATCAGGTAACAACTGGCAATATGCTAATACCGTACTGCGGTTACGTCAAACCAAAAGTACCAAAGACATAGAAGAATGAAATGGTATCACCCTCTGCGAGTATCAACCACTCCCCCTTACAACCTAACTCTGGTAACAGGACACAAGTCTCAACACTATAGAGAAGGAGGGGAAACTGGAAAACATCTAGAGCAAGAGCAAAATTCGAAACTGGATGAATTACTGGTGGGCAGGGAGCACTGAGCAGTAATTACCGCCCTCCAACAGTGCCCTCCAACAGCCAAATCTTACAAGAAGAACAGATCATGTTGAAAACAAGCAAAACAAAACGAAATACACAGAACTGATCCATTAAGTGTACATATTACATATTGGTAGACATATCAAGACTATTCAAAAGAATAGTATATTTAATCTGGATGGTATAACTTGTTGGAATTGTTATACAGTGACAGATGATGAAATAGCGACAGCTACTTTCTAAATTTGTCCTACAAAAATAAAGAAAAAAGTCCCATAATTGGACTTACATATTTAAATTACTCAGCTAGTGATATTGGAAATGCCTCTAAAGGGATCGCCATGGAGGTCTTAGTTAATGACACATATGAAACCATCCATTTTTATAATAAGTTTCTCCATATTTCATTTCTACATCTACTGAGTGAACACCACCACCAAAGTGGAATTTCTTGTTTATACTTTGCTGAATTAAAGCACAGAATAAGAGCAGATGTACATTCAAATCAATAACAACAGCAACATTTTGAGTGGTTATTAAGATTAAAATATTTCCAACACAAGCAGCTGTCCAACTGCTTGATTTTACTTTTTCTATTTTTGTTGTCTCTTCCATAAATTCACTATTAAGAAAAACAAAAACAAACAAAAAAGGTGCAATCACAACAAAGCAAAGGTAATTATGCAAGATTCTCCCCTTTTTGTACATCTACTTTGTTCTTTGGGGGAAAAATGCAAACAGACTATTCACAAAAGCAACAGCTACACTGAAAAATTTCAAGGGCTCTAAAGGAGTCACATTAAGAAATATTTTTCATCTAAAAAATGCAGAAGTACCACAATAATGCAGAAGTACCACAACATGAAAGACTTCAAGACGCATTATCTGCCTGGTACTCTTTTGACACCTTTGCCACTCAAGATGTTACAGAAAAGCAGCCCACAGTGTAGCTGAAGAGCGAATGTGAATTACAGAACCAAAGAGGGAGGCATCCTGTTTGTCAGCCTCTCCTGCGGTCAGAAGTCTAGGGGGGTGCAGCCTTGGATAGACATCCCTCTACTTTTACTGCTTCCCATAAGCCTGTTGAACTAAAACGGGTGCGCAGCATGAGAAGAAACTTGAAGCTTTCACAAGAAATACCTGCAATTAGATTATTTTCCCACAGCCTTCAGTAGAAACAATGCATATAGTCACAGAATATCTGATACATTTGGAAGTCATTGAAAGTGTGAATTTTTAGTAAAATTTAGAAAAATACTAACCAATTCTTAGAAATCTCTGCCCACCAATGAAACAATGTGATTATAAATGCATTTTAAGATACTTGTCCGAACTGAACAATAACTAACTGGTTGAAAATACATCTTTGAAAAATGTCAGAGTATGAAAATTACCTAAAATCAGACCAGAAGCAGAACACTGTCTTCAGAAGGCAATTCAGCCTGGATATTAAAACACTGGGTTTTCTTTTTCCCTTGCAATTTGGTACATAGCTGTAATGCAAAACAATCGTAGCAACTGTAAAGGAATTAAAAAGGAGGCATTCACATCAAGAAAGGTCCTCAAGAGGAAGTCTACAGGTTGTTCTTTAATGTGAACTGTCGGTAGTGCACAAAGCAGTAGCTACTCTGCTACATGATCTCTTTTTATCTTGCTAAATTCCAAAGGGAAACCAAGTTGGGTTTCCCCAAATACTGCTGAAAGATATTTGCACTGCTACAGAAAGAAATTAGCCTAATCCAAGCAACAGAGTTTTGTACTTGGAGTAAAGGAATGCATTATGAACATGTTAGAAAGAAGATGCAGTGTAACAAAAACCTCAAATACCAGAGATCACTGCAGCAGCATTCTTGCTGTATGCTGTAGCACAGACAGAGAAAAATACTGTGGGAGGAGAGGTCTCACATCAGAGCATTGTCTGAAACAGCAGACAGCAAGGTCCTACTACACAAGGCAAGGTCAATGCAACTGGAGAGTCATCTGTTTAAGAAAACACACTATTATTAGATGCGAGTTATGCAGCACTTGTGCACACTAATAGAATAAAACCATTACCCCAAAAATAAATGTTTTCAAATGGTAGCTTCAACTTTGCACTCAACGTTTTGACTTTTTGTGTCTCATTTAAAACATTCAAATGAGTAACATCAAGAATATTGAAAATACCCAAGTATTTAATTTTTTAATTACTTATGAAATGTTACAACAATTGAAAAATACAATAATATGCTTAATTTTTTTTAATGAAGTGGCTCCACTGAAAGTGTCATAACCAATTATTAAATATTACTTACTGATAGCAGTGTAGAATAAAAAGTATCCCAGAGTTGACAGCCTATTTAAACTATTATGATATGCCTCAGAGTAATGTGAGTGAAATATTAACTCAATACACTGGCCTACAGAATACACTTCCTTGTACAAGACTCAAGCCTGCACTGTCTCCATACTCGAAAGTTATGCTGGAGTACGTAAGAGTTTTGGGCGTAAAGAATGCAGAAGGCAGCTCCCTGGGGTGGGTCACCTATTCCACCAGGTGTGCGTCCCTGCTACTTTAAATCATTCACTGAAAGAGCTGGTATTACCTGCGGCACCATCACTGACACTTGATAAACTGGAGAAACATAGCAGGCTCTGGAAGAAGGATAATTCTGGTGGAGAGTTGTGCTCATTCGTTCTAGCTCTTGTAGTCTACCAGTTTTCGGTAACTGATGGCACATCTAGCTTTTGTTTGAACATGTTGGATTATTTATGAATGACTGGGCAGCTAAGAAGAGAGTACTGTGGATGGCCTAGTTTAAAATCAGTGACATTAATTAAGTCTTGCACAGAGATGTCAGCATGACAGAGTATATGAAACCACCAAGGACCAGACTTTGATCCCACAGTGACATATTTACAAATTAACTCCATTGTGTCAAGTAAGATCAAAATTCTGTGCCTCAAAAACAGAAGAAAAAGATTAGAGAGCTCCCAATAGAGGAAACACAAGGAAAAACTGTCACCACTTTATCCTCAGCTCTTAAACACGAGTCTCATTTCAGTAGATGGACGTTTTGCTCAAAAAAAAAAAAAAATCAGAGAGTGAAATATGACCAATATCTGGCAGAACCATGACTATGGAAACCCCAGCCACAAGCAGACATACGTATAGGTTTGCCAAGACAAATAAAGCAGCATGCAGAGTAAGCTGGACTGCTCTCATATAATATGTACTCAGTCATGTAGGCCCTCAAGTACACGTGCAACAACTCTCTTCTAAATGAGATTAAGAAGGCTCAAGAAGGGACAGAATTAACCTAAGGAAAAACACGGATTTCAGGTTAGCATGCCAATAGCTTTCTAAAACAGAGACATGATGAAAAGTACTATTTAAAAATTAATCAGATTGCGTACTAGAGGTACAGACAGCCGTTAACCTGCTGTCTGCATAATCAAATGATAGCCATTACTCAAATGAAAAAACCATCAATGGCTGCATTGTGAACAGACGTGAGAGTAAGTCTGTCCACGCTGGAGCTGCGTAATTTGTTCCAATGTTTCAGTTACTGGTATTTTCGAAAAGTATATAAAACAAAAAAAGATCTGAATTATTGATAATAACACTATCATTGTCATTTACAAAGTTTAGGGCTCACAGTCATGAGCCAATATCCATTTTTGCGGTAGGTGCTGTACAAACAGAAAACAAAACGACAACCCTTGTTCCAAAGTGCAGTCTTTAGTGTTTTAAAAGAAGAAAACCTTAAAGAAATACTTTTGTAAATATGCAGGCAAATTAAGCTGATCACTAAAAAAAAAAAGCTTAATTTTTATGTTTAATGAAAGATCCCCATGCAAATCATGGACTTCTAATGAAAAAATAGATTAATTGCTTTTTGCCTCCTTTATAACTCAAGTCTTCCTTTAACTAATTCTTGTTTCAAATCCAAGAACTATTGCTAAATTACAGCAGCTCTTCTCCAAAAAATAAGAGCTGCTAACTCGAGTTAAATGTTTCCAACCATTATAAATTTACCACAATCTTTCATGAACAGTTACAACTGTCACTTTTCAATACGTGTCTTGCTTCTACACTGGATTTTGGTGCAAGTTCTAGGTCACTGGATCTTAATATTCCTATTTCTCTTAAATAGAACAGTCCTTTGATACAAGAAATACTCTCTTCTATGGGTAATTACAAATAGTGCTCAAATTGTTTCACAACATTCTTTTGGATAACCTAAATATAGAGAATTACTTTTTCTCATTTTACAAATCTCCCAAACCTCAAATTATCTTATCATCTCTTTCAAGAACTTGTTCTATGATTTCCAATAAATACAGTTTTCAGAATTTTTTTATTCTGCAGTAGGGCTTTCATGTTCCTTGAACTTAAATTTTTACTCTGGGTTTTTTTCCTTATTAAATTGTTGGAACTCTGGCTTGAACACCACACTTTTATTGGTTAAGATGCATCACATTAAATTAATGTGAATTGAGAGGACAGGAACTCCACTGTCTGGTCTGCAGTCACAAAGTCTTAATAAAAAACTTCTTACCACGTGTGGAAATAGGAATGAACTCATTACAGTATACTAGACTAATACCTCAATATGAACATGAATAAATTCTATTTAGATGACTAAGAAAGAAAGATTTTAGTAATCCTTTGCGAAGTTATGCACAGACTGGACATGCTCTTTTACGACTTGGGCATTTCTCTCTGAAGCATTTCCTAATACACAAAACATAGCATCTGTTTCTGGTTTCACCTCGTGTGTTTCATTGCTCCCAGATATGTTTAGATGGTTTCCATTTTGTTTCTGCAACGATCACAAACATCAGTTGTTTGCCATTGACTTTTTGCAGGATGAGATACCAGGGATCAAAGATGATTACCTGTAGTTGGAAATGCACGAATTCTTAAAGTACGTGACAGTCACTGCTTCACAATAATTGCTGAATGGCTTTTTCATAATTGCCAAGTTCTCTGATCCTCTTTCAAATATACAAGTTTATAAAACGTACAGGATTGAAATATTTAGCAAACTTTTGTCATATAAATACACCACCACCAATTCTGCTCCTCACACAAGTGCCTTACTATGAACCACGGAACGTTCGACTGTTCCTTGAAGTACAGCGGATCCTTCATGCATTTCTCTACCACTCTACCTGGCTCTTACACTTCCTTTATCAGAAGCCTAAATTTCAGCCACCTGTACAGGCTCTTCTCCATATCACCTGTGCTGGTGGCATCCCAAGAGCGTGCAGCAGGACCGACAAGCATCGCACCCAGCCACTTTGGTGCTGATCCTACAAACACTTCAGTGAAACTCCTTTTGTAAGTGTTTGCAGACTTAGAGTCTTTGTAACTCAACCGCACTTCACCGAGCAGGCCAAAGAGAAGTCTGGAGCTGGAAGGAATGCGTTGGCCCTTCGTGCCTGGGCGCCAGGGCCCCCAGCACCCGCAAAGAGAGCTTAGAGCCTGCGAGAGGGGCTCGCCAGGACCCAGTGGGGAGAGAGAAACAACACCCCTGCTGCTTACAACCAGAGGCTCCTTCCAACACCACATCTCCCGTAAGCTACACCGCTCTTGTCAGATCACAATTAGCCAGGCTTTAATGTAAAAAAAAAAAAAAACAAAAAACAAAAAAAACCCAACCCAAACTGCTTGTACAATCGCAACAGATTTAAAAAAAAAAAAAAAGAATAGTGAAAGCGAAGGATGAATTTATAGCAATTTACAGCATGTAGGATAAGGGCAATCGACCCCAATTTGCTTTTGCATTTGGGATTTTCTTGAACCCTCCCGGAGGAAGAGGGGGAGCCCTGAAGCCGAAGGTCAGGCGGGGAGGGCGCGGGGACCGGGGGCGCCGGGTCCTCCCGCCGGCGGCGCGGGGCTGCGGAGCAGGGCCGAACGCGGGGCCCCCGCCCGCCCCCGGGCACGGCCGCAGCGGGCAGCCCTCCGCGCCCCCCGCCCGCCGGGGCCGGGGCGCCGAGACCCAGCCCCGGGGAGCCCCCCGGGGGAAGCGCCAGCCGCACTCGGGAGCCGGGAAGGAGCCCGTGAAGGCGGGCGGGCGCGAGCAGGGGACGCACCTTTCCGCGTCCCCCCGGAATCTTCCTCCTCCTCGGGCCGGCCGGTGACTCCAGCAGCGGCGGCGGCCTCGGCGGCGGAGCGCTCTGCGGGACGGGGCCGCCCCCGCCTCGCCAGCGCTCCACAGCCGCCGCTGCCCGGGGCGGCGGAGCGAGCGAGCGAGCGAGCGAGGGGCCTACCCCGGCGGGCCGGGGGCGGGGGCTGCGGGCGCGCACCGCCCCGCCGGGCCGGCGGAGGGAAGAGGGCGGGCGGTGCCGCGGGGGCAGCGCCGGCGGCTGACTCAGCCGCGGAGCGAGGGCGCGGGGCCGCCCGGCGGGTTCCCCCGGGACCGCCCCTCCTCGGCGGCGGCGGGGGGAGAGCTCCTCCCGCCGGGTGGCCGCCCCCGGGCCGGCTGGCTGGGATCACCTCCGCACGCCAGGCAGGCGGGATGCGGGCGAGCCCGCCGCGGGCAGCTCCTCCTCCTCCTCCTCCTCCTCCTCCTGCCCCCGGCAGCCCCGCGCTCCCACGGGCACCCGCAGCGCCCGCCGGCTTTGCAGCCCCGCCGCCGGCGAGGAGCTCGCGCCGCGCCGCGATGGGTGCGCGCCCCGCAGCAGCACCGCGTCTGCCGGCGCCGCGGGGGGATGCGTGGTCCGCGGCGGCTGCCCACCGCCGCTCCGCTCCCTCCGGGCGGCGTTGGAACTACTCCACGTCCTACAAGTTTGGCGGTAACCCTGCCGGCAGCAGTGCCCTAAGCTACAAATGCAACGGCTCTGCCCCCTCCGTGTCTGTGTGGCTGCCTAGAAAAGAGCAGAGGGCACCCGCAGAGGGGATCCCCGGAGCCGGGGAGCGCACCCCGCGTCCCGTCCCGCCGCGGGTCGCAGGCCCCCCCGCGGGGCAGCCGCCAGCCGCAGTTCCCCGCGGAAGATCCTCCTACCTCCCGCCAACGGGCGCCGCCGCCGCCTCAGCGCCCCGGCCCCGCTCCGCCGAGTAACGGCGCCGTCCCCCGCAGCGGGAGCCGGTCCAGCGCCATCGCCGTGCGCGCCCTCCGAGCGGGGGCCGGGCCGGGCCGGGGCGGGGGCCGGGGGCGGGAGCGGGCCGGGCCGCGGCTGCCTCACCGCATCGGAATGTGGGCCCGCGCCCCCCGCGCCCCGCTCCGCGCCCCCCGCCCGGCAGCAGCGGCGCACGAGGTGCTCCCCCCCCGCAGCGCCCTTGCCGCCCCGCGGCGGGGGAAACGACGGCTGGGTTCAGGGGCGGGTTGAGGAGCGCAGCGCACCACCTCTGCCCTGCGCTCCGCTGCCAGCCATTACCCCGGGGACGGGAGAGCGGAGCCTGGGGAAGGGGAGGGGGAAACCCTGCGCTCTCTCCATCGGCGCCGCGGAAAAATACGGTTTCGGTGAACTAAGCTGCGCATCCCTGCGTGCGATCTTTTCCATGCAGAGTACAACAGGAAGAAAAGCAGCCTCATAAACTTTCGTTTTAAAGGAAGTATTCCCATTTTTTAAACAGGCGAAAGGTGGCCATAGATTACACGGGTTTATTTTGGACGTTTTTATGTGAAGGGCACCGATTCTCATAACTAAGGTATGTGGAGATTGTGTCCCCGTGCAGGGCTGTAAAACTTACAGTTAATTTACTTCATTCTCTTCCAGCGTAAGGAACTTGTCCTACTATTTTCTAAGGGAGGAACAAATCCGAACACTCGAAAGTCAGATTTATTACTATATATTCTACTCTGTTACCACAGCAAACGCTCCGCACCTCATTGCAATAATTGTCCTGTGAGGGTAATACAAGTACAATAGCATTGGTGCCCTGTAGATAGTGATCACAGCAGAGAACATCTACTGGCAGTTCAACAAACACATCAAAGAAGTCAATGAAGTCACCCACTGAAAGTCTACGGAAGTCATATGTTTTCAAAAAGTTTATATTTTGGGGATTTTTTTAACACATTAGGTGAGATATAGTGTTATCTATATTATATTTATTCACTTACTACTTCCTGGCTTTACATTTATTATCTACTCTGACTCTTTCAGTGGCTTACAGGTTCTGATTATGAGCATAGTAAGAGAAAAAACATCCACGATAGTAAAGCACCTTGATCTTTTTAGCAGTGTAACGTCAAAATAATTTATTGCTTAAGAGACACGAGACATGGCCAGTCTGAACTAATTCGGGGAATTAACTCATAATATTGATCACTCTATACTGAAATACAGCACATATTGGATAAAATCCAGATCCTACAGAAGAGTTAATACTTCCTTTGCCTCCAGCGTGGCCCAGATTTCATTCACTGCATATAGTACCCCCAAAAATGCCATAATACAATATTTTGCAAAAGGTAAACTTTGAGTAGTCAATCTTTTCCAATTCATGTTCTGTCTGATCTGTATATTTTTCAGTACTTCCATATATTCATATACTGAATATTGACCCAAAATACATTCAATTAATCATACTTTAGTGTACTTTACATTTTGTTAGTGTCAGAGGCATAGTAACTACTTTATAACAAATCATGCAATAGGTTTGCAGCACTGCAATAGTGACAACGAATTATCCTCTAAACACACAGGCAAGAGGAACCTTTCCATGGAAGCTTTTTCCAGTTTCTCTCTGCTTTTCCAGTTGTTTTAAAGAGTGCAGGAAAGTTATTATCACATTATTCCAGTGGAAAATATACATAAACTTTCCTTCACAATGTGTTCGCACTTTATTTTTTTCAGCTTGCAAAACTCCAATAATAAAAGGTATCCTGTACTGAAAAGAAAATGATACATTTGACAGAATGGAAAATTTGGAGAAATCACCATATCCTTGACTCGACAAAAGACTAAGGCATCTCTCTAACTTCAGGCACAGGTCAATGGGACAACTTAGCATACCAGGGATCAATAACATGCTCAAGCCATTTGTTGCATTAAGGATCTCTTCCTGAGATCCAGCTCCTTACCTGTAAATTGAAGACTTCCATGTTTCACCAGGACACTGGAAGACTATTTAATAACAGTAAGATTTTCGAACACTATGATGATGGAAGATATAAAAAAAATTATAACAATGTGAAAGTTATAAGTCAGATACAATGGTGACAGGTGCTCTCTACAAAATAATTAGATGCTTATTTCCTCCGGGATGACATTCACTTCTCTGAATACTGCAGGAAAGAAGAAATAACCAAGATTACAAAGCTGCAGGACTGCCAACGTAGCTGCTCTCTTCCTAAAATGCATTGATTGATAGTTCAGAAATTGCATCCCTGAAAAGCATTGCAGACTGAGAAAAATCTAAATATGAAGGAATAATGTGCCTAGATATATCTAACAAAATACGTTGCTACTTAATATTTTTAATGTGATTTCCTTCTTTAAAAACAAATTGGAAGTTATACGCAGATCATGAGAAAGGTGAAATTGCATCCCAATTACAGGTTTACGGTCGAGACAAGCCATCTTTCCCTTCCAACAGAAATCCATGATCCTCTGAGATGCTGCAAGCAGATTTACTTGGGAAGAACATAATTTCCTTGGTGACACATTGGAAAGCTGCCTGTTAGAATAGTCACCCGGGTAATCTGTTTGCCTCCGTTACTGTGAGGTTCATTGGTTTTCGACCTCTCCCTGGTCATACACACAACAGGAGTAACTCCCCTCAACAGAAGTCACTGACCTTCTTTCAAAACTAATTTGTTCCCGAGGTGGGAGAAGTCTGCAGGCGCTCATTGGCACCCAGGGCTCCACTTCCTCCGCGGGGGACTCCCATGCCCGAGTTTTGCAGAAGTGAATTTTGAGCTGCTTGACTTCAGTGCTTTACAGGCAAAGAAACTGGTTGTTGCTGCACTGGATTTGTGGGTCACAGTTTCTTTTTAACGTTCTCAGACAAGCAGAAAGTGCTTTAGGAATGCTTCAGTTTTCGTTTTTCTCTCATTGTACATCAGCATCCACCGTGTTTTGATGAGAAATGTTTGTCATCACACCGTACCCTACTCCATCAGGCTTGACCATATAGAGAGACAACACATCCAACTCAAATTCACCATATTGCTAGATTCACTAGCAACGTATTAGCTCAAGGTGGAGATTCAGATATGCAGTTTCACTAATGTAGGATTCTACATACAATGTTTATATGTAAAGAAAAATATAGGACTTTCAGAAAATATTGATGTGTCTTTTAGCTCTTACCAGCTAACAGTCTTCTACTGACCATGTATTTTGGAGTTTGAGTTACCAAATTTATTTAGAGATGAACTTCAAAGTGATGCATAAATACTAAATTCCACACATTCCTGCAAGATGGTAAGTATTATTCACATTATACAGATGGGGAAACTCAAGCAATGTCAGTTTACTTGGGCGATTTCCCAACAACAGGAAGAAAAAGTAGCTACAGTGGTAGGCTTTTTTTCTGCACTCAGTCTGAACTATACATCACTTGCCTAAACCCTGAAGTATAATGTATAAAGGAATATTTTGTCTTTAATCATGGTGTTCTATAGCAATATTTTCAAACAATTCCTTTAAGGAATTACATAAAACACTTAAAAAATGCTTTTAATTTAAAAAAATAGCCAAAAGGTTTTTCCTTGGGCTTTGCTCCAAAATTCACCCTTCAGCTAGGACTAAAGAAAAGCACACATGCTTGAGCACATACAAACACAAGTTCTAAAAGAAAATTAGAAACACATGAAAATAAGGACTGAGAGTGTTTTCTTAACTGCACTCTGGTTTCAGTACAGCAAAATTTTCATTGATACACTAACAGATAGCAATTTATCTTGTGAAGGCACACGTAGGCCCTATCTGCAATTAATTCCTCCCTTCCATCAGACCAGTTATCATTCTACACAAGTACAGCCCATGGAAGCAGGATAGCGACTGCTCTGTTGGGGCAGCTCAGCTCTCTCTATAAAGCACAATTCTATTTCAGTCATAAGGTGATTCTGCCCTATGAGAAGAGTTTTTATGGACAGACAGTTTCAGTTAACATAACTATTATTTTAGTAAAAGCCCAATTTTGAGACTATTTTATGTACAATTTCTATACTGATCCAAAATAATCATAGAATCATAGAATGCTTTGGGATGGAAGGGACCTTTAAAGGTCATCTAGTCCATCCCCCCTGCAATTGGCAGGGACACCTACAACTAGATCAGGTTGCTCAGAGCCCCATCCAGCCTCGCCTTGAATGTTTCCAGGGATGGGGCATCTGCCACCTCTCTGGGCAACCCACTCCAGTGTTTCACCACCCTCATTGTAAAAAATTTCTTCCTTGTATCCAGTCTAAGTCTACCCTCTTTTAGTTTAAAACCATTACCCCTTGCCCTATTGCTACAGGCCCCGCTAAAAAGTTTGTCCCCATCTTTCTTATAAGCCCCCCCTTTAAGTACTGGAAGGCTGCAATGAGGTCTCCCCGCAGCCTTCTCTTCTCCAGGCTGAACCACCCCAGCTCTCTCAGCCTTTCCTCATAAGAGAGGTGCTCCATCCCTCTGATCATTTTTGTGGCCCTCCTCTGGACCCGGTCCAACAGGTCCATGTCCTTCCTGTGCTGAGGACCCCAGAGCTGGATGCAGTACTCCACGTGGGGTCTCACCAGAGCAGAGCAGAGGGGCAGAATCACCTCCCTCGAACTGCTGGCCACGCTTCTTTTGATGCAGCCCAGGATACAGTTGGTTTTCTAGGCTGCGAGAGCACATTTCCGGCTCATGTCCAGCTTTTCGTCTATCAGTACCCCCAAGTCCTTCTCCTCAGGGCTGCTCTCAATCCCTTCATCCCCCAGCCTGTACTGATACTGGGGATTGCCCTGACCCAGGTGCAGGACCTTGCACTTGTCCTTGTTGAAACTCATGAGGTTCATGCAGGTCCATTCCCACAGGCCCATAATAATAAATGTATGGAAGACAGACTACTTAGTAATTTCAGAACTTGTTTTTAAATTATTAACTCTGGATTGGAGGTTTCTTAACAAGCCTGCTATTCAATGAATGTTCCAGGGGCTTTGTAACTAGATTAAAGATTTAATGTCACTTTACGTGATGTGAAGTCTGTTTTGCCCATCTGACTATTATAAACACCGGCAGTCATAGAGGCAATTCTGAAAGCCTAATGAACATGCTCAAAGACTTTCTAACATTTCAATTAGGAATAAAAAAATAAACTATGTAATATAAATAACTGTTTAAAAAGACTAGTAAGATGAAACACTTAATTTAGAGTTTTGGAATTGACAACAGCTGCTCAACTTTCAAATCATTAGTAAAGTCATCTTCCAATTAGTCTTTGGAAGAGATACAAAAGGTTTTAGAGTAAACTTTAAAAATCCACACACATTCTTTTCAAATATCTCTAAGATAGAACATTTCTGATAAGGATAATTAATTATAAATATGGGATAATTGCATTATTGTTTTTTTGGCTATACAAGTTTTAGTCTGCCAAATTTCATATTTCAGTGGAGTAACTCCTGATATAGATCAAATTAAAGGTAGCCTTTTATGCCTCAACTGTATTCCCATCGTATAAGTTAGCTATATTTTCAGTATCGATTTTTGCTACACCATTACTTCATGAGAGTTTTTTAAAAGTTAGAGACTATATTAGAATACAGGTCTTCAAAACACTGGAGGCATAACTCTTGTTTACTTCATATTACAGTACAGGGACAATGGAAGTCAAAGAAAGTATTAATACTAGTAACTGAATAAAGTTAATACATTGAATAAAATTGAATACTACACCATAATTTTCTGTTAATTCTCCCTAAAAAATAGCAGATGAAAAATATATATCTATTAATGGATTAATCTATGAGAATTTGGGGGTCAAGAATAGTACATAAATATTAGAGATATTAAAGTAGCAAGTAATAAACACTGACATTCCAAATCAAATATTAGAAAACACGTAGTTACAAAGTTTAACTCTGTCCCAGCCAAAACCAGGACAAGCCATAATGAAAATGTATTAAGAAGCCCACTTTCCTCATATAGTCTCAGATGTAAAGTTCCTCAAATGCACAGCAAAGTCTTTAATACATTTATAATGATAAAATGTGTTGTTTCTTGAATGAAATTACATGGTCCAACCAGGATGGAATATTGTCCTGAGCACCTAAACAATAAAGCCTGATTTATCTAAGCTCATTAGATGTATCTTTGTATAATCCCGTTAACTGTTTAGGTCAACCTGATTAATCCTGTTGAACAGTATTTTATTCCTAGGCTTCTTTCTCCTGATTGACATTTTCAAGGAAGCTTTACCAAAAGGCAGTTTTTCTATCACCTCATAATTGTGCCTTTAGTTTGAATACCAAATTATTATTGTACTCGGGGATTCACTTCCTCCACAAACCAACAAATGAGCTGACTTACCTGTGCTCTGTCATCACTTCAAACAAGCAGCCAGGACAAAGAGTTATTCATGTAATAAATTATAAAACCTGTATTGTCCTTAATGCCTATGTCTAAACAACAACCAGTCTACAGGGTCAATTTAACATTCAGTTCCTTTACTGGCAACATGCCATAGTATACATTTACCAAACCCAAGAACCAACACAAGAATTTGTTTAGGTAGCTGACCAGAACTGTTAAAGCCGTAAGATATTTCCAACATTTCCTTATTTTTCTCTTAATAGCTGAAAAATTTGGGTGCCAACACAGTGGGCAATAATATTAGAAAACATATAGTTACAAAGTATGTTAGTATTTTTGCTCTTCTTAATGTTAAGATACTTCATTTCATGTTGGATGATTCAAAGTACCCTCTACGTAAAAAGTTTAACTCAAAATCTTGTAGTGTTTTCCAGTGAAATTTGGCAAAAATTGTTCCTTTGCAGAGATATATAATACACACACACACTGAGAGATTTAATTATTAAAAACATGGAGGATATAGGGAGGGAATTGCATAAAGTTGCCAAGAATTTTATTGCTTTTTTCCAATAGGCTGCTCTTCTTTTAGGACTTAATTCTGCTATTTGATATTAGTATAATTTGTCTTTTGTGCTACAGAAAACATGTATTCTTACTATAGCTAAATAAGGCTATTTTATGTGTTATCTATTTATTGCATATACACACAAAGTTTAACGTCCATAGCCACTTTATTTTCTGCTGCGTCTCTAGATATTCTGAAAGGATATGCCTGTAGATGAAAGATTATCAGCTCAAGACTAAAATTAATCTTTAATTAGAATTTTAATGCTTGAAATAAGCAAATACTACTTCCTAATGCTATACAGTCTTAACATCAAAATATGAGATATTTACATGTGTATAATACACGACTTTCTTGAAATTAGTAATACCAGAATAAAAGTACATTTTGCAGAAACTGACATCTGTTTCAAAGTACAAACCTGGGTATTACTTGATTCTTCCAAGACTACTTGAGAAGAGACATTATAAACCTTATAAAAAGACCCAAGCATATCTTAGTTACTTCCAGCTTTCCAATAAAACCTCAAGTTGCTAGAATTACTAATGTATAAAGGCTGCAGAATGGACCAAAGTTTTGTATAATGTTGGCATACACAATTCCACTGAAAGTTTGCCTCATCCTGAAAGTAGATATTTAGGTAGTGCTTTTTACAGTCTAACGCTAGGACGTTACATTTTATGTGGTAAAGTCTAAAGATAAATGAGCTATATAAGCTTTTATATCATTCTTATGAATTAGGGTAGAGTTTAAATAAAAATAACTGGCAACTTCTGCTGTTTAATCTAGTAAAAACATATTTCAGAATTCACATACTCTGAATGCCTTCATCGTGCATTTGTTTCATATTTATTATATTCTCCTACCTTATGCAAGTACTTGCAAGAAGACATCTTACAAATTTTGAGGAATAACCTTGTATGTAACGCACTTTGATCTGCTACTGATACCACTAGTTGGCTGAAGGATTCCTAAAAATGCATTTGCCGTAACGAACAGTGGCTACCATTTGGGAAATGGATGTGTTCAGGAATAAGGGCACTCAAAAATCAGCACACAGAACTTTAATAACTGGTTTTGGGAACTAATATCCTAGAAAAAGAGCTAATACACACAGAGAGATTTGTATGACTGTTAACCAAACAGTGTTTAGACAGGGAAAAGGAAGTACGTTGACAAGGTGAGTAGTTGGTGATTCAATTTAAAGGAGAGTTGAAAGTGAGAGCATTATTTACAGGGCTAGATCAATCTTCAGTCTTTGCTGGGCAATTTGTGAACTACATCTTACAAGGAGTTAGGAGAAGCCTCGCTCCCATATCACATAACACAGAGCCAATTTCATCCTTATCACTCTCACATTTTGGGATCCCTCATTTCTATTGCAGATGGATGGCTTCCAAATAGAAAGCATAATTCAGACAATGTTCAGGAAACCAATGCGGTTTTGGTTATACAACATGGTGTTTAAAAGAGCCTAGCCCCTCGTGTCTTTTTCAAATTTAGTTCTTCAATAAGAATGTAATGCTGTTCTTTGTTTTACTCATTAAAAGCTATTGAACTGAAGTAGATTCCAACATGCATTTAAACTGTTAGTTTATCGAATCTGGCAAAAATAAAACTGAATCAATTTTATAAAGAAACCATATGATTGGACTATTCAGATATTCCAATGTGTAACCAATTACTTTTTTTTTTTTTGCCAACTTTGATTAGCATTTGCTAGTGCACATGAATTCTGGATGGGTAACAAAAGGTCTTGCTTTGCCCACAATTTTGACATTTGATACTATTAAAAAAAAAAAAAAGCTCAAGAATAATCATCTGACAGTTAATATGTTGCAGGATCCATCTTTTCCATCAATGATGGAAGACTACATTCTGTAATTTTACATTTAAAAGAAATCGGCTTTTTAGACTAAGTTCCTTTGTAGTTCTGTTAATATATTGACTTTTGCTGTCACTGTGCTTGTGTACATGCTGTTTGTCATAGCAACATATAGATATACTACCAGCATCATTTGATTGATCCATAAATTCAACATAATTTCTTTGATACTTAGGGACATAAAAGATGCATGTGGTTTTGCCACATCATCTTTCTTTTTAGAAGTGCTAACAATAGAACGAAAAATAATGAACATATTGCTCTAAACAGTAAGTTTATGAAAAGGAAACAAGTCCATTATCTGCCCAAATTATTCTGAAAGTTCATGAAGAGTAATTCAGACTGAACAGTAATTCAATGCAATTCTAATGTAGCATTACACTAACAAATTAATTGAGAAGGAAAATAAAGTGAGAAAAAATTGTTTAGCACCACAATAGCACCCATGTTTTAGCCTGGTAGCCACTCCAATGCTTTACCGAAGTCTATAAAAGCTAAGTAAATAATAATCTACTGTTTTCTACAAAGTCACATTGGGTCACTAGCTGTTGAAAATGTGACAGTATGGGAATACTTCTGGTTAATCCTAATGGTTATTCAGAAATTAGTATATATGACCAAGACTTTCCATGAAAGTAGCCAGACTGCAAAAAGGATAATCACTACTTTGCTCTTTGCTCATGAAATGAAAAAAAAAAAAAAACCCAAAACATTAACTTTGCAGTATCTATTATAGCCTTCTCCCCCAAAAGGGAACATCATTAAATTTACTGTAAGTTCTAAAAATACATATTTTACAATCAGCATGTAAAGTTCTAGGACTAAATATTTAAAGAAAAAAAAAATGCCTTGCTCCATTAAGTGTCACATCAGTGCATATAGTTTCACAGCTAGTCCTGGACAACTCAATTTTGTGTAACCTTAAATACAACAGAACCTTAGTAAAGTGTTCTTTCTTTTATAATAAAAACAAAATAAACTTCAGCTTCTGTTTTATATGCCACTTGAGATTCTTTGCAGTAATTCCTTCCACATCTGCTCTGCAGCTTTCAGGTTTATAAAAGCAGTATCTCCCAATTTCCTTTCATCAAAACATCCATATGCTGTGTTTCATAGACATTTTGCTACACTTCAACACTCAGGCACTAATTACAACTTGGAATCATATGCTAAGGCTAAGAAAAGAAATACATGTGGTTATGAGGCATCTAATACTGAAAATCGCGAACAACCTAGCCAAAAATTCCTCGAAGAGTGGTAACATACCAATATAAGTACACCTAAAATTATCTCAAAAGTTGTAAAAATAAGAGAGGTAAAGAAAAAAAAAAGTAAAGAATAAAACTAAACTCAAGCACCGTCAGATTCTAAACTAATGACCTAAGATCATGTGCAGAAATGTTGCCATCCAGATTATGACAGGAAAACTGTTGCTAAAGAACCAAATTATTTGGGAAAGGGGCTGGTATGGGAAGAGCTTGATAAACCATTTGTCCCAAACGTAAATTTCTAGGATTTCTGAAAATAGTACAGTGTTGGTATCTCCTCCAGATTTCAAGTTTGTAAGTTACGAGTGTGCTGTAAATGTCAGTGCCTTTCCAGTGAACAGTCTATCGATGGGGACACATTTGAGGGGACAGAGAGCGTAAGATGGATGATCTCCAAATCACATTAATCTTCACTATATGCAGGATTAGGGGAGTTTTGCATTCTCCTGACCAATTTGTAGTGCTGTATTCCCTTTTTTTGTGTGCTGTCACTGCACACCCGAGACTCCCGTCCCCTGGAGGGCAGAAGCATAGTAGCCACCCTCACTTCCACATCTGACAGATGACAGTCTAAGCACAACTGGGAAACTGAAGGTAGCCACTCTTCGTTACAGCAAACTGTTTATAAGCATGGTATGATCTATTTAAAAATTAGGGGGCCTAAAAATAAGCATTAACCTCAGGAGAAAGAGAACTAGGCTGTAATTTTTAGAAGTGCAGCATAATCCTTCGTGCTTCCATCTAGAAGTTCCTAATGCACTAAGAACATTTACGTGGGAGAAATGAAATGCAAATAACACTTTTCCATTAATTGCCTACCTGGAATATATTTGTAAGTGCGCATATGAAAGAGGAAATCTATCTTCTCACAAAAATTGATCAGTAAAGACTGCAGAAAAATGCTGCTAATCCTTAAATGAAGCTCTAAATATCCAATAAAAGGAGACAAAAGGCAAACCAGAAAAACATGCTACAAAATACCCGTGGACACCACAAAACTTGAAAAGACAAGAGTGTCCTCTAGAAAATTTAAAAGAGCTGAATCAAATTGACAAGTATATTCCTTTTGAGGAAAACAGTATATAAGTTTGTTGATCAAAACTCTGACATCTAGAGTGTTACAGCCTAACTAACATAAAGGAGCATCTATTACCTCAAAACCAAGGTTTCCAGGTTTCAATAAAGGCATGCTAAGGAAACAAAATTGTGGGTTTAACACTAGTTTTCTTATTTTCTTCCATGCTAACCCTGGGATACAAGTTGTAATCTGAAGCAAGCAACACATGGTCAAGGGTATTCTTATATAATCAGCAGAGAACAAACTGTTCCTTTTCTTCCTTAAATCTGTGCCCAATCATACAGACAGGGCTCATCAGGACAGTTTTGCTACAGAGTACTTGCCAGTGAGAGAACAAAGGTTTTCCCCTACGCTTTTCCTTTCCTTTTCTTTCCCCTCTCCCCCTTCCAAGTGAACATGAGATACAGGGGGCTGTTGGGTCAAGATGATTTATGGTAGACATTTACATTAAAATTTACAAGTTCTGCTGATGCAGGGAACATGGTTAATCTGTAAATTTTAATTTGCATAGCTTAAAAAAATTCACGCCTTCCTTCCTTCCCTGAAAATATAATATAGCCTAACCATGCTGATAACATCATAAATTGAAATTAGCCACCTTCATTACAGATTAAGAACAAACAAATTGCAAGGGAAATACAGCTATGGGGTTCCAGCAAGTAAAGCAGAATAGTGAGATGAGTAACACAAGCAAAGCAGGCTGATGGGATAGAAAAGGCTACCTTGTTATTTGTAGTCCTCCCGCAGGAGATTTCAGATCGCAGTATTTCTTTATCACTCTCCATTTTTAATAATGAAGAAAATGTTTTGCCATATGGCAAGAGTAAAGAATGTCGGCTAAGTGTGTTCATAGGGACTTCCCATGTACGTTACTACAAATAGTAGAACACAGGGCCTTATTCACATTATATAAAGATGACGTTTAATGAAGAAATTGAACACACATCTATTACAAGGCATTGGTTGGCATGAAGTATTTCTGGTAAAGCGAAAAAAAAACACAATCAGGACTACTTTTTAAAAGCACACAGCTTTTTCCTTCACTTCCTGATCAAAATTCAATACTGACTGAACAGTTTTTATGGTAATATAAAGGAGTATTTAAGAAATAAATTACAAATGGGAAAGTAGAAAGTAAATATTAATATCTGATTCACAGTGCACTTTATATGAAATAAAATGGATTTGCCCCATAGCCTTTCCAAGTAATATTAAAAAGATTTTTCTCTCCTTTAACATTGCTTAGCTTCCCAAAATATGTCCAGTACTTCCTATTTAATAGAACAACACCTACCAGTGCCAGATAACACCAGCAAAAAACCCTCCAGACAACCTTCCAAAGGAAAACAAGTTGACAAGTAGTTTTTTTTCAGCTCACTGTAGTAGTTAAATATATCACCTCCTCCCTTTCTAATATTTCCCTCCCTTAAATGAAGTTGAAGTTGGAATAACCGTTCCCAGCTCTACCAGGCTTCAAGCGTGGCGCGTCGATGCTCGAAAGCTTGCACGACTTTCTGATTTAATCGGCTGGTCTGACTTAAGAGGCTCTTCCAGCACACCTGGTCCTGTCTATACCCCTATGCTGTGGAGACCAGAGCAACACAGTTACTGGGAAACCCTGGCATTGGAAATATTTGGCAGTAGGGCCCTGGGGATGAGGTGCTAGAAGATGTATAGGGTCTCCCTGCCTCAGCACCTGCACCAAGAACCTGCTCAAGAACTATGTAGGGGTCTCACCCCAGCCCCAAAATAAAAATCAGAGTGGAACAGAAAATATTTTTGTAAATCCCCCAGTCAAACAGGAGAAAAACTGGGGGCAACATGCTTATCAACTGCTCAGACAGCATATGTGCTCTATTTTTGTGCAAAATTATAACTATTAGCCTAAATTAATCCTAACTCATCACAAATTACCCTAAAGAATTTAATAGCAAGAATGTACTTGTCATCCCCTTCTTTTTCTTTTTTTTTTTTTTAAGAATGCTTAGGACATATGCTAGAAATACAGACCGTATCATATCCAGCAACATCACTACTGATGAGATGTCCAATTTCATTACAACATGCCCTCCCAATTCACCGACGTTCACATGAAGGCAGCAAGCCCACTCCCCCCTTGCTTTCCCAATTGAGTGTTTTGGGGCAACACAGAGCTTACAGAATTTCAGAGCGCGCACTGCTGAAGTCCCCCTGTGCCTTCTAGAACGTTTTGCTCTGAGAGGGGGTGCGGGATGCAGCCTAAAACATCAGAGAAGAGGTCAAGAGATTATTCAGGGGTTTGCTGAGCAGCATTCTATATAGTCATTTAAGTGCTTCAGTAGCATTTGGACTCCTATTTAAATTTAGATAGCTACATTGTGTACATCACACTGTATTGAAACTTTTATTATCTAAAACTGTGGATTTGCATTTTTAACAGGGTTTAGTTTAAGCTTACACGTGAAGGAATATATTAAGAAAGATAGCCCCACCTACTGACAGAACAGTCACAGTACAGAGTAAAAATTAACTTCATACTTGCTGACCAGAAAACATGGGTTTTCTTTCCACCTCTTTCACACAGACCACAGAATCACTTTATACCAGCAGGGCAAGAACTCAGATCTCTCACTTTCCCTTTGCTCAGTACGTAAACTCAGATGACAGAGTAGTTTCTCATTATCCTGTCCAGAATTTACTGCTACTTGACAGAATAACATAGGAACTTTGTTCAGTAGTGTCAGACAATGAAGTTCAATACAAAGCTAATTGAAGAACCAAAAGAATCAACTGAAACCTACCTGAATGGTTCACCTGCATATCCTATCTCATGTATTGCTTCCTCTGCTCAGGATTATAAGAACATCTTATCAAGTCAATAATGAGCAGCGTGAGTTATCCCCTAAGTATTTTGCAACTTCAGTGAAGTTTGTTTTCCAAGTAATAATGGGAACATTTTTTCCTTTGAAATCCTGTGATCCCATTTCCCTTTGTTGTTTGGTTTTTGGTTTGTTTTTTTGTTGGGTTTTTTTTTTTTTGAGTAGGTAAACATAATTCTAGAATTTAGTTTCAAGCATGTTAGTATTTAGTAATAGCCCTCACCTCTTCATGTGCTATGTCACTATGCATTTGTAAATAAGGAAGATTTTAATGTTGTCTATCCAAAAAGCTCTTTTTCCCCTTCCCTTACAGCTTAAATTTCTCTATATATTTATAGCTGTTCCAAAGAACCTACAGAACTGCCAAGAAAAAGTTGCAAAGTTTCCCCACAAGATTCTTTCACAATTAGTTTTCTCCTGCCTATGCCTGACACAGTAAGCTCTCTTGGAAGTACTTTGCTTTTCCTTTACTTTAGAGCCTGAGAAACAGGTGGTGTCAAGTCATCCTACAATAAGTTGATTTTTTGAGCATGTAAGGTGAAGACGACGGTGCTGGACAGACAGGCTAACACTGCTAGTAATTCCCCACTATGTAACTCGTCTTCCCTCATCTATTTTTCCCTCTACAATGCTAAGTCAAGTCACACCCAGAAATAAAGATTCATTACATGCACAAAGCTCTCAAGTAGGCTAATACCCTTGTGCAGTTCTGTTATCTTCTGCGCTTACACATCCAGACAGCACTGCAGGAGGAAGCACTGTTATACGGATAACAAAAAAATTACTACAATCTTTTTGTAATATTTAGCAATGGTGGTGGTTTTGCAAATGAGATAATCAGGGTTTTTTTCTGCTTTTTCCTCTTTTGTGAAAAGTTAATTTAATTATTGAAACACGAGATAATGGGAAGCACCAGGATGAATTAAAGTATCACCTTGTGACGGAAGGGACAAGACTTGAATTCAAATCATGGTGTACAGAAATAAAAACAAACAAACAAACAAACAAACAAAATACAAACAAAAAACCCACAAATTGCCACTTGGACACAGGAAAATTTAACTTTACTGCCACAGTGTTTCCAGTTAAGAAATTGCTGTATGGAAGCTGATGGAGCTTCTTTTTGTCTCTAGGTTGTTGCAGGGCATAAAAAGTGACGCAGCATGCTAATAGTAGCAGAATTTGAGGCATATGTTCATATTTAACAGGGACTGTGTGAGTAACAGCTCTTTCATAAAGCTTTTACAATCACTACATTCAAATATTTTCAATCAATGCAAAACCAGAGATTAATTCTTCAGGTTCATTTTATTAGCAATGATGATATAAATCTCTTATGAAAATATTCTTAACATTTCAATATATAAGAATTATCTATAAAAATATACTACTACATAACAAAGCCAGTAACTTCTACAAAACATATCACTCAACATATATTTAACAATATATAAGACATAGTAAAAATCCTTTAATTAATGCTGAGGGTATCTTACCCCCTTTTTGTCAAACAATAACTCACATAACATAGGAAATTACTCATTCTGATATACAGAAGTGTTATCACCATAGAAGTCTATGTATGTTCCACCCTGAAGTTATCTGCATCTGCAGGAACGTAAAGCCAGAACTTTTCTTTGGATGGACAGGCAGTTATGACCACAAAAACATTCTGTTGGTCGTCCTGCTGAAGTCAGTGCTGCACATCTGCTGGCAGCACTGCCAACCCTGAATCCGCACAGGGACACAGATCATGCTTCTACTACCCTTGTGGGAGTCATGCCACAGGTGAGTCTACCACGGTTACCATGGTTAGAGCACTGGAAAACAGACTCTTCCTGGTATTTCTTCCTAGAAATAAACCTTCTTCCAACAGACTGTTCTTGAACAAAAGCTGAAGGAAGAGAAAATACTGCAGAGGGGAAGTGTTTACACTAAATGATGATCAAGGGTAGTACTCTCCGTCTTGTCATTCTCAATTACAGGAACAGCTGTCTTAGAACAGATTTTGGAACTGGGAAAGAGCCTAGTTTCAGGTTTCAGCAGAAAAATGACACATTGAACTAGTTGTTTCACCAATGCTGTTA
Source organism: Nipponia nippon (assembly GCF_047370975.1). Classification (NCBI taxonomy): domain Eukaryota; kingdom Metazoa; phylum Chordata; class Aves; order Pelecaniformes; family Threskiornithidae; genus Nipponia; species Nipponia nippon. The sequence continues at coordinate 108,351,739 of NW_028262347.1, forward strand.
TGCTGAGGTTACTTCATGCCTGGTGTTAGACAAATGGAGGAAATCCATTTTAATTATGTAGGCTGCCCTTGTCTACACAATGAGCTTGTTAAATTCTTAGTGTAGATGTATTCAGAGAGCTTTTAGAGAGCATACTTTGACAACCAACTTAACCTGAAAGAAATTGGGTGCTGCACAGTGACAGTACATAGCTTTTTCAGCCATCAGCTTTATATAGAAGAGTTGGGTACATAAGGCTTTAAGGCTATACAGTCCCACTGAAGACAACAGATGATGACAGTGTTTTGCATAGTAAAGAACATAAGAAACATGTTTGTGAGGCATCAGTAACAACTAAGTCTTTTTTGTGTTTATGTGCAAAACAACCAATAATTAGTTATTACTCTTTCTATTCATGATCCACTGAAATCAGTACATTGAATTAATACGTTAAAATTCAAGAGAAAGTTAACTTCATAGCATAGGAGTTGCAATGCAACAATATTCCATCATATTACAAAGGAAGGGCTTCCTATTAGAAAAGTACATTTATCGAACTTGAAAATACTGTAAAGATCACAAGAGGACACTACAGGCAATGAACATTAATAATATATTTCTGACTCAAAGCTTAGAAAAATAACATTTGACCCTGAGAAACTTGCTGTATTAAAACTTAAAAAACTAAAAAAGCCTTTCAAAAGTAAAAATCTATCCAAGGAAAGAAAAAAAAAAAGGAAAAAAGAAAAAAGGAAAAATCAGACTCTGAAACAATCAAGGCCCAGCCAGTTTAATTTCAGATTCTCAAACTGCTAAGCTGCAGAAGAGAAAAAAAAAAAAAGTTTTACCATCTTAACAGGAATTGTAAGAAATATTTTCAATTAAAAAAAAAACACAAAGCATTTTAGGATATCCATACTTGTGTATAATTTCATTTTTTTCAAGGCTTCCAATAAAATTCAGGTTTTCAACCTACATTTGAGAGGAAGAAGAATTAAAAACTTGAGACGGTTGAAAAAACTTAAAGCTTAAATGTCTTCCATCCCCAAAATCATCTGGAAAAGCTAGTTATAGAAGCTAGCTTATGCTTTATGACTAGTGAAGCCCTAATCAAGTCCTTCATTCTTACTCCAGTTTAACAATTCTCTAAAAGATGGATCAAAATCCAAATAACGTTCCAAAACCCACAATATTATCCAACATAGGATCTTGTCTAGATTATTTTTTTAACAATTTAAATATTTAGGAAGGTTTAGGAACAGCAAAAAGAAATAAGTAGATGAAGCCATAAGGAAACCCTATAGGTTTGGACAAAGAAAAAAAAAAAATCATCTGGGGGTTTTGGCACTACAGGTATGGAAATATATGGAATAAGTTTCTGCAAGAACTTCAGAGAAAAATTAACAATCACTGTATCGGGTTGTTGATTTCAGGTCAGCTTATTTTCTACACTTATGTGTTAAGGGCAAGAAAACAGTCCTGTCTTCAGTAGTCTGCTCTCCTCTACTCAGTGTAAACAAGATTCATTGAAATCATATGACCTAAAGATTTTTCAATATAAGCTTCCACATTATTTTTATTCTGTACTGACAAAGCATCATTCATATGCTGTTACCTAATTCCCCTTCCAAATGTTTTCACACTGTCATCAAGTTCAGGCTACTCTGGTTTTGCCCTCTCCAACAACCTTACTAAAAAGTTATGTAGCTGGATCAGCTCCCAGGGCCAGCTCACCACGTAACCGCATAAGCATGAGCACTGAGCCAAGGGCAGGGAGCAGGACTAGCTGGCAACAAGTTTACATCAATATGAACTGCTTTGGAACCACACCTTTGTAAGTGTCAATTCAAACACATCCATATTAAACATGAAGTGAAGCAGTAAAAAACGCAGTCTATTTTCCTTCCCTCCCCTGAAAGCTGTTGCTCAATGGCAGTGATGGCTGAGCAACAGAAGGAAGAATCCCAGTTTACAATTTCAAGTATTAAGCGAAATTGGTGCAAAACTGGAATTTTATTATTACATCAGGCTTTAATGAGATGTGAAAGCAGCTTCATACTACTCCTGATCTTGTCAGCAGTAGCTGAACTTCAGCCTTCAGGAGAAGCAGAGAATGGACAGCTATAAGCAGGAACTGATTCTATCAACTCAAGTGGAATCTGCTCGTGCCCATACATATATATAGATTCAGGGTGCCAGTTTACATACTGAATCTTGCACAGAGATGGCTCCTCACATCCAGATGCATCCCAAAGTACTACACATATTCCAGTCCTTCGGGACTCGAGTCCCGAGAACCGCCCTGCCAGGGTGCAATGCTTATTGGCAAAAGATATGTGACTAGACATCTGTAAATGAAAATAAGAAAACGTCCACCATCTTTAGTAATTTTGAAAAAAACGGGTATCAAGTCTACAGAACACAGCATTCTCCTTTAGAAAAACACTGGAGTGTTTTTAATAACTGAAACACTGTTTTAAATAACTGAAAACCACCTCATGATACAAAGGACCAAATAAAGATACAAGTTAAAATTTCTTTAAGCACTACTGAGACAAGACCCAAAAGTATGTAAGACTAACATATATCAACTAAACATATATTCCTCCTTAAACATGAAGGACACTAAGATCAATAACACAAGCCTTTTTTCTTAGTGTTTGCTGCTGTCAAGATAAAGCCTATAAAAGTGAGAAGATGTGTAAAGGAAGTGACTAAGTGCAGATTTAAAAGGGCCAGCTGGAGAAATGGGGCGAAGCTGCCCACTAGCAGTGCCTGATGTAGTGTGGATGCCTCCATGTCATGAGTTGTGTAGGCATAGCTCCATGCTCCCACCAAGCTCTCCTCAAAGCTGTTCTGTAGAATCTCTGCTATGACCTCGGCCAACCTGCGTTTTCTGCGAAACTGCAATTACTCTGCACTCTTGTAAATTCTCAGGAAATAGGCAAATGCTTTAATGTAAATCCTCCTAACTTTATGAAGGCCAAGAAGACTTAAACTTGCTTTCATAAAGAACTTTTGTACAGAAGAATCTAAAAAAAAGGGTCATAAGCAGCATTTAAAGTAACCTGTATTAAATACCTAAAAAATATAATCTTTTGCATAGAATAAAGAAAAGTGCACCTACAGCATAACATTCCATACCACAAGAAATGGCTAATTTACGAGTGATATACAATTAACTGTTGTCTCTCATCACCGAGACTGCAGCAACTAAAGACCCGTTTCTTGGGAAAATCACATTAAAAAAACAGGGATTAGGTTGTTTCATTATGTCTGTAAAGCAAGTGCAAACATTTTAAATTCTTTTTAAAAGAAAGCAAAGCTGACAGATAATTTTCACAAGTTAATTTTCTCTTGATATTACTTGGAAAGATGAAATAGCCTTTGTTCTTTTAGAATCCAAATTAAAAATAAATCCCCATTTGGCATCTGTTTTGTGCAAAAAAAAAAAAATAGAAAGCTTGTAAATGTGCAAGATTTATCTGTTCTATAAAAGTTGGATGTTTATAGGATTATAACTTTTCATTCCCTTCTAACTTTTGTACTGCAATCCTTCTGGTAACCAAGCACGGAATAGTATTAAATAAGCCTGGGAGACTGATTTCCACTGTTCAGAAGTATAGAGAAAGGGTCTAAGAAGTGGAGAATCAGAAATTTTAGGAAAATAAAAGCCAAAAAACTATTGTCCAGTTTTGATAGGAAGCAAGCAACTTTTAAATATCTTTCTACATCTCATATTTGCATGCCTAAATATGAGAAAGAAAAGCATATACCTAACCACTTGTTAAAACACCTTCAAATTTTTTTTTTTAGAATCAACTTACTTTATTGGATATAACTTGGTACTACAATTTGGTAAATGAGATATCTAAAATAAATAAAAATAAATATTGTATATATATTCCAAGATTGCTTATTTCTGTAATGAATTAGTGTGTGTGTTGTTAGATTTCATTTTCTTTAGCTTTTTTCAAGCTTTGTCGCCATTTACGAATGGCAGTTCCAGAACTACTAGCTACTACACAAAGGGCACCACCCACAGTCCACCAAGTTGGTAGATGATTGAGAAAAAGAATTTGCAAAATAAAAGCAAACACCACATCCATTGTTTTCATTATGGCTACGGGTCCAGCTTTCTCTATCTGTAATGCTTTTGTGAGAAATATCTGACCCCCTAACCCTAACAAGCCTATTAATATTAAAAGAACCCTATCTTTACCACAATATGGTAAACGCCATTCATTCATAACAAACAATGCTATAACACATCCAATTAAACCAATGACTGCATAATACCAAATTGACAAAAAATAATGCACAGATTTTCCCACCTTCCTTAGTATAACAAAAGTCGAAGCTGCAGATACTGTGCTTGTAATTGCTGCTATAGTTCCTTTAAGGTGATCTGTGTAACTTCCTTCAATCCCTGTAATGTTTGACCCAAACAGAAATGGTGGTCTGGCAATAAGAACCACTCCAGTGATTGCGAAGAGGGTAAACAGAAGATCCCAAATACTGTATTTCTCTTTCAGAAAGATCCATGCCAGCAACGATGTAAAAACAGGACTGCTAAAAGTTATAACAGTGGCATCAGCTAGTGGCATGACTTGGAAAGCATAGTAGAGGAGAATCATTGCGCTAGAGCCAAGGAATCCTCGGAAGAAAAGAAAAATTCTTTTACCTTTTGGTCCCAAAAACCCTGTTCTGAAAAACAGAAATGCCACATTAATGTCACTGGCTTGCTTATTTCATGACCAACGCCCAATTACACTTAAATGTACACACCCTTGTAGACTGTACACACCTTTCTAGATGAGGGACTTATCTCAAATACCAAAATATTTTTAGCTGTCTGATCACGGACCAATTTATTCCCATCACCACCCCCAATCACATTCAGAGTCCAGAATCTCTTCTTCTAGCTACTCATTTTTTGCTTGCAAAATAACCCAAGAGTATCTACAAATTACCTTCTATTTTTAAGAACACCAATTCAGAGAAGATCAATACATTTGACATAATCCCTGTAGCAACCTCCACAATTCACAAAGATTTTCAGTTTTCTGAATTGTATAAAGAAACTATCAACTAACCCAAAACAATGCAGTGATGCAACTGAAGTCTGAATTTAAATAATATTGCAATCTGATTTAAGCGAGTGATAATTATAGATCTGTTTTTAAGAAATAACTTGTTTAAATTTAAACATTTGCTACACTTACTTGTAGTATATTAAACCAGGAAGAACGAATGCCATTTGGAAAACACATCGAAATGCACTCACTTCCACTGAATGTACATCTTCTATTTTTTTAAGAAATAAAGAGGCCACTGAGAAAAGGAAGGCAGATAGTACGGTATAAAACAGACCAAGTCCTGGACAGGCAGCTTTCTTCTTTGTTCCTGCAACAGATAAACTCCAGTTAATATGATCTATTAGAAGATTTCTCAGGTCAGGTGGCTCTACATACTGCAGTGCTCCATACATTTGTACCTATTCTTGTGGTAGAGGACAGGGGAAGCAAAAGAAACAAATGCAAATATTATGTGTATTTTACCAGACCTACCTTGAAAACACATTTCACTGACCACCACCTTTTTTTCTTAAAACGGGAGATAAGAAATGAACTGTAACACTTTGGATACAAAACCATTCCTACACTTCTCACAGCTCTACATGAGTTAGTAGGCTTTACTTCTTGGAGGCATCAGACTAGTTTGGGCGATTCACTATAGGACTAGTAGTATGATTCTGACCACCGCCCAAGGACCAATAAATACAACTGACTGCAAAATGGTCCATGGTTGGATTCTAAAACACTGAAACTGATTACCTGGAAATAATCTGATTATTGAGTAAGTTAATTAAGGTTCCTAAGCAATAATTTAATTTCCTTTCTCACACACACATAAAAATTGTGTACAGAACCTCAGTTCTGCTATACCTCATGTTTATTTTGCAGCTACATCACTCTAAATTTGACCAAGACCTACAGAAGTTTTATGTAACATTTTTATCTTGACATAAGAATCCAAATATTTTCTTCAAATAAACATCAAATACATTTTTAAGCAGAAGAAATTTAAGTGACTAATTTTAAAACATCATAGGCCTACTTAAAGCACTGATATCTATCACAGTTCCATGAAGACCTTAGTTTCACCGTAGTTTATGCTTATTTATCAGACTTTCTCTTCCTGAAGTAGTTTCTCAAGTCTAATGGTTTCTATTCAAGCTTCCCCATTGCCTTAGGCCCTCTTCAGTGACATACTCTTCCTCGTTCCACTCATCTTCTCCACCCTCATCTATAAAGAAAAAAAAAAAAGGGAAAGCAAACAGAGAGGGTGAACTGCTGCTGACCTCAACACTGTTTCCAGAGAAACCAGCTAAAAATTAGAGTGGGACATTACCTCACTATCTCTTTTATTTCAGCATAAAACACTGGGAGTTACCCTTTCTTCTACAACACCCTCTAAAGATAAGAGCGAGAACTCCATGTCCCTCGGGCAGTGTTTTGATAAAAGGGTGCCTCATCTGACACTACTGTGGGAGCCAGTGAGCCTTTATGGATCCTCTAAAACATAATCAGCAGGGCACTGCTGTGAGTTGCTTAGCAACTAAATGTGGTTTTGAGGGTTTTTTGTTTTGTTTTGGGTGTGTGGTCTTTTTTAAAATCAACAAAACTTGTCACAAACCATTTTGATCTTCCTTGAGATCAGCACTCAAGGCTGAGACACTACTTCTTACTACCTAAGAGCTGAGACTGTGGGCTGACAGAGTGTGTGTAGCATTGGTTCTGGCTTTAACAGCGCTAGAGACTCAGACTTTACAACTGCAACCAGAATTTAAAGTAGGCAGAAGGCCTGCTCTTCAAGGAATCCAGCCCCACTACAGCTGAAAATGAATGACAGTTTCTACTAGAAATATTTCTATTTAGCAACAGCCACTTACATAAAAGTGACTATAAAAACTGATAGCAACCAACACTGGACCGGGCCATCTACCAACTATGAAAGAGAGTGGATTTAAAAAATGTTCATGAATTACGTGATGTCCTAATCCACACAGTCATGCAACAGAACTGCAAAATCAACAATGTCTCTAATATTAAAGCAAGAGGAATCAGACTGGCCTATAACCGAAATGGGAAATCCAAACCCAGGCTGGCTTATGGATGAACATAGCACAAACGGAACTATTAACTTTTATTTCAGGCATGATAGCTTGTCTGATTACTACAGAGCAAAGCCAATCTAAATAATGGAAGTGTTGAAATAGAAAACCAATCAAATTAAAGCAAAGTAAGTTGAAAGGATCTTATACCCAGAACTAAGCCTTGGATTTGAAGGAACAAAGAAAAAACAGAAGGAACTCATTTTTGTAAGCTACCCAATCTACCAAGCCTATCAGAAACAGTATCTTGTAATACTAGAATTTAAACCATCAACATCTCATATTGCCAAAGCATGTACTCAGTGCAATGAGAAAGTGTTTTATTTCCTTTTAAAAATAAAATGGTACAAGTTCTTCCACCAAAACCAAGAACTGCAGTTCTGAAGAGTACTTATTTCAAAATATGTCCTGAGGAGAAGTTAGGTTAAGATAACATTCCCATCCCACAAAATATTAAGCCTCCAAACACTAGCCCAACGCCATCAAAATACTCAAGCGCTCATGCTTTTTTAAAAAAGTGTAGCAGTCTGAAAATAAAAAAGTTTCAAGCAGTACCCAAGTCCTCTTTTCTGAGTGGCTACAGATTTGAGACTTGGTTTTCCAGTTTTATTCCCTGGCCATCTCCACAAGTAAGGCTTTCAAACAATCTTCCACTCCTGTTTTAAGTCCTAGTCAAATGCTTCCTACTGCATGCCATTTTCTATGTAAATTCTTTTTGTGTGTTAATGCCATGCTTTCTTGCAAACAGTTTTTATACTTGCAAAATGCATACAGTGAAGAAAATGACACTTCTCACATACATGCATCTTGAGAATAGTATCAGAGGCAGAAGGCTATGGGGAAGGTGGCCAGTGAGAAGTCGATTCTCCTAGACCTTCAAGAAAGCCAGAAGAGGGTGATCCATTCTTCACACCATAAGAAGCAGAAGAACCGCTCTCTCACAGACTTCAGGAAAGCACCAGGAGCACAACAGCCTGCATGTGAACTAACCATGGTCATGCAGACAAGATCTAGGCATGACTCATAAAGTTCAGCCCTTGACTCAATTAACATTTCACTACACAGACTACCAAAAAAAAAAAAAAAAAAAAAAAAGTCTTTTTTGGTGAATAACTGCAAGTTTCTCAGAATTTCAAGTACTGTTTTTTTTCCAAGCTTTGCCTTGGAAGTGATACTAATGTGAATTTCACTGGTGAAGTATGCTATCTCTTTTGGGCTCTCCACAGCTCACGAGCTAACAAAGATTGCCATTTTATCCATCTTCTGCTGGAAAGTCAATTATAGTCCATATTTAATGAGAAACACATTTTCAGTGAAGTTGTTTAAAAATTACACGTGCTAAAGTACTTCAGATAACAACTTCAAAATTATTTTAAGATGGCATTTATGTTTTAAAAGGAAGCCACATTAAACTCACAAAAACATGTTGTGTATTTCGCAGTAAATTTGTGGCTTTAACAATTCAAAGTGACAAAGAAGTGAAGCACAGATTAAGACAAAATAGAGTACGCTCACACTAAAGCGAGGTAAGAATTGCCAAGGAAGTCACAGCTGCAAGTATAGACTTGTTGCACAGCACGGATGCCCCTTCTCAACATAATCACCGTGCCAGAAGTTCACACTGCTGGAAGGCACCTCGATTTACCCAAACCTGCCAAGTCTTACTTCAAAACTTTGACAGCAGGAAGCACTGTTCTCCCGAGGGAGAATCGCTACCGAAGCTCCCACAGCCCTGCGCGAAGGCACCGAGCAGCCGCCCGCCCCCGGGGACGGGAGCGAGCGGTGCGCGGCCGGAGCGGCCCCGAGCGCTCTGCCCGCTCCGGCGGAGGGGAGCACCGGGCACCGGCGGCCCGGCCCGAGCCGAGCCCGGCGGGCAAGCACAAGGGCTGGCGCCACGGAGGAGGTGGTGCCCGCCGCTTCACTTGGTCTCTTCGCCGGGGCCGGCTTGCCCAGTGAAGAGGAGCGGGAGGAAGGGGGCGAGGCCGAACACGCCCGCAGGGGGCCCGGGGTCCCCCGCCGGGCGCCAGGTGCGAGCCGCCGCAGCCGGGGACGGCCCGGAGGCGCCGAGGCTGCCGCCCGCGGGCAGGCGGCGGCGGGGCCGGCACAGGTGCCGGGCGCCCTCTGCGGCCGCCCGAGCTCGCTCCGCGCCCCGCCGCCGCCTGCGGCGAGTCCCGGTGCCCTCGGGGCCGCTTCCTCTTCCTCCGCCCCGCCGGCAATGTCACCCCGAGAGCAGGTAGCCCAGCCGGGAGGGCGCTGCCCCCCCTGCCCCGCTTGCCAGACTCCCCCTCCTCACCGGGTGCCTTGCAGCAGCGCGGCCAGGACAAGCCCGAGCAGCAGCCACAAACGCGGCGCTCTTCGGCGCCCGCCGCCTCCATGCCGGGCTCCGGGCACAGGCACGGCTGCCCCGTACCCGCACCGTCCTCCCGGCTCAGCGGCACCTCCGGCTCCTTCCCGCCCGCTGCCGGAACAGCGGCGGCCTCGCCGCCCTGACACAGCACCATGAGGACGCCGGACCGCCCGCGATGCTACCGGCGCCTCAGCAGCCGGCAGCCACCTGGCCTCCTGCGCATGCGGTGCCACCGCCCAGCGCCGCCCGGCTCCCTCCCCCCGCCCCGCAGCGCCGAACACCCGCGGAGCCGGGGGCGCTGTACCGGGTCGCGGCTTACACCCCCGAGCCTGGGCCCCGCCGGGAAACAGCCGCTGCCCGGTCCCCCTGCCGCGGCAGATCCCTGCCCGAAAGCCCGGAGGGAGCCAAGCGCCCCTCCCGGGACAGGCGGCAGCGCCCTGCCAGTTCCTCCCCGGCGTCCCCTCAGCCCGTCGCGGTCCCCCGTGAGGGACGCGGCGCGGGCGGCGGAGAGCTCCGCCCGGGCGAGGGGCCTGGGCTGGGCCGGGAGCAGCGAGGCGGCGGCGCCTCGGGAGGGGGAGCTCTCACCTCGCCCGAGAGAGGAGCGGGAGGAGCGGCGGGAGGAGCGGGGCTGACCCCCGCGGTGACCGTGAGGCGCGGCCGGTGCCGTCGGGGCTGGGTGCGCTCGGCGGCCGGGCCGTGCGGGGCGGCGCAGGCCGCGGCCGCTGGCGGCAAACTTTGAGGCGGTGCGCTTGCAAGGAAATAAAACTCTGGAGAAGGATGACGCAAAGTTATTTTAGGGGCGTTGTTGCATCATCTGAGCGCCTGAAATAAAAGTATATAGCTGTTACTGTACACGGGACTGATACCTCACGGTACCGGCTCATCAGCCTGCTCATAGGCAGGGTCTGCACCGAGATAATTGAGCTTTTATTACAGCTTCTCCGTAGTCTGTGTGTCACAGTTTGAAATCCTACTGGTCCAATCTCCTCACCGGTTTAAATAGCTCGGCTTTCCTTCAGTGGGCCCATTAACATTTAATTGCCATGTCAGCGAGCAGCGGCAGCATCTCTCTGCGGAAGAGCTGCTGCCTGCGCCAGCCGCATTCATAGAGGTCAAAATGGAGCTGGGGACCTGGTGGGCGATTTAGTCATTCCCTCTGCATGTGAAAAGCCTTACCGGATTGTCAGTAGGGTACAAAAATCATTTAACCACCTTCTCGTGGTGTTTTCCTTAAAAAAACAAGGCCGCCTATGTTTTGGGGCAGGGGACTCGGAAAGGGGAGCTGGCACAAAGAAATACAGAGTAGCCCCTTTTCCTTACCCATCAAAGAGTGCAGAGAAAAAGCAGTAGAATAAATTTCAAATGCTAAAATTCTTCCCTTTTGAGCAAGTTGAGCTGTTATCAATAATTAAAATAGGAATTTCTATTCAAAGGGGAGATTTATGCTCACGCTAATCTTTTAGCTGCGTAAATTAATCTGTTTATTTCTTTATTCTTAACAAGGGGAAATGTAATCTATAGCTTTAGCAAAATGAGTACTAAATGGTAAATACAAGCTATTTCACACAAACTATTTCAAGCTTTCCCTCAAGCTACCTCATAAAAGCTATTTCAAGCTTTCCTTGTCTCTGATTTAGCACATTTTATAGTCCATGCTAACCCACCAGAGGCCATAAGTATTTCATCGTCTCGGAGCTAGCATTTGATTAATATGACCAGAATTATTTCACAAATTATTCTTAACTAAAAATTAGATGTGTTATATCAATTATTAAAAAAGAGAAAATAAATCAATTAAAAAGTTTGTGTTGAAATCAGGGTTAATTCTTTCTAAAGATTTACGTTATCTGAACTTCTCTTGCTATAAACCAAGAAAATAAGTAAATATCTGCTGCACTAGATACAAACTACTTTTATTAAAGCTCCTATCAGCATAGTCCTCTACAAAGTCTATATTGAAAGCTTTACTAAATCTTTCCTCTGTGGAGATGCAACGGCAGCTGCGTGTCCCACAAAGGGGAGAATCGGGCCAGCAAAATTTCCCAGACACACACCCTTAATTAAGAAGTTACTTTTGCCTGATGCACTTCCCTATCCCTCAGAGTTTGGTTTAATTTAGAGAAGGAGGTGCAAATAAACCCGGCAGCCTGCTGCTTTCTCAAGAAACTTAGCACTTCTCTGTACTCCAAGGCAGCTTTTACAGGTCACTCTTCCATGGATCCCCAGCACGAAGTTAGAGCTGTCGTCCTGCCTCAGAGAAGGTTTGGCGAAAGACAGCAGTGGAAATTCTGCCTCTCGCCAGCCATCCTGGGGTGGCAATCCCGCAGGTCTCTGGGAGGAGCACCCGGCACTTCCCCTGGCCAGCGAGCGTGAAGCAGGCTTGCCGAGCGCACGCACCCACAAAAAGGCCTATCTTCGCAGTCGCTGGGCGAGCTACCTCTGTAGCCAGCAACAGCAGAAGCAGCTGGCTAACTTGAGTCTTCAGTGAAGAAAACCAGAGCCACTACACTCTAAGCCAATCCATAGTACAGACACAGAACAAAATTTAGTGAGTTCTTACAATTTCTGACTATTTGTTTATATACTTTGTTAAAATATACAGATTATGTATTTATCTTATAATACTGCCACTATGAAACCCAAAGCAAAATTTTTAAGTGCCCCAATGCCAAATACTGTGCTGTAGAGAGTTTCAGAGAGACTCTGCAACAACGCCCTCCGCGCCCCCCCATGTCTGGCTGTGAAAGGGAACACCTAAGGGCAGCGTTTTTTTATGGCAAGATAGGTAAAGTGTTCTGTTTGCTCCTGATTGAACTGCCAGGCTTGTCTCAGCTTGAGAGCTTCCTACTTCTGCTTGTAAAGTACGACCCCTCTGAGTAAGGAGATCCCTTCTGAAGTGACAGAGCAGTTGCAGCTGCCCAGACTAACCAGTAGGCAAATGTAATTTGCAGTCCCTCTGCCCTAGATCAGAAAATTAAGTAGTTGCATAAATGTGACAGGTCAATGTTTTATGCAGCCCTTTCAAGTACAGCTTAAGCCTCGCCTGTGTAATACTGTGCTCAGAACTAGCTGTTCCTTTCTCCAGCACATTGCCAGCTTGCAACCAACAGTAGAGCAAGCAGTAAGGACCTCGTATAGTATCTTCCCTGAGTGCAAAGTCCATAAGAAAAAGCTTTAGTGACCTTGGGCAATTTGACCATTGAAAATTAAACTGCAGCATCAGCTAGAATGGCATTTATCTGGTTTCCATAATATCATAAGTGCAGAGAGGCAGCCACCTTCTCCTGCATAGTCACCACCCTGCACACAGAGAGTTTTCTTGGGTTACTCTTTTCAAAGGAGGAATATTGTCATCCTCATCCAGAATTTAAGCAGACAGTTTTTGTCATTATAAATGCCAGGAACAAGCCAGTGTTTCATCACAGGTTGAGATACAAACCTGACAGGTACTTAGTAAAGTACTGTAATGAGTCACTGGCCTGGGTCTGTGTGCCTGGTGAGGCATCCTTTGGTGTGCGGTTTCCATCTCCCTGCCTGCAAGTGCCGTCTCCGACTGCTGAGTGGCTTTTCAGAAACTCTCACAGAAACAGGCACAAATGACAAAGCGATTATCTGAGTTTTGTGGAGAACCGTGGGAGTTTTCTATGAGATTATAAGAACTTTATCCACAATCATATCATTTCTTTTATCCACCACTGGGATATCCTAATAAGGTTTTTCAAACACCACTGCCTCTTGGAGGTTTAGTGAGAACGACATAATATAAGCCCAGAGAGCCCTGGAACTGAGCTTCCCTGCCTCACCGAAGGGCAGCACTGAGGGCTCTGCAGAGCCCAGGGGGAAAAGGCGGCCGGCTGGGTTCCTGGGTACTGCACGTGGAACGCCCCGGCGCGTCTATCCCAGCTTGATCGTAACGTAGCTGTGCCAGCACAGTTATGTACTGCTTAAGCTGTAAAAATAGTAGAAGATTTAAATCAAAATGGAAGTCCATATTGATGCCTTTTATTCTGTAAAAATGCTAATTCTGTAAAACTACTTTTAAGATCTTAATTTGGGATTTAAGTTGTCTAGCAATAAATTCATTAAAACTAATATAGGCTAGTGCAAGGGAAGTAACACAATAAATAATAAACTTGCATTTGTTCCTTTCCTTCTGAAAAGGTTTAGCAAAAAAATAGATAAGAACTACTTTATCAGCTTCTGAAATGGATCCAACTCTTAAGAGCATTGTAATAACCATTTACCTCTGCACCTGAATGCCATAAAACAGATGATTATTGCAGCACCAAGGAGTTTCATTGTCCCAGTCATTCATTCAAACTTCTGGTCAACCCAGAGTTGTTTGGAAGTCATAGAGTAGCTGAGGTTGATGGGCACATCTGGTGCCTTGAAAGGTTGTCTCATCCAACCCCCCTTGCTCACAGCAGGGTCAGCTAGAGTTCAGGACTGTGTCCCTTGGGGTTTTGGATATCTCCAAGGATGGAGATTGCACCACCTCCCTGGGCAACGTGCTCCAGTGTTCAGTCACCCTCACAGTAAAAAAAAAAAAAAAAAAAATTATGTTTAACATGAGTGAGCCCCTGTAGTCTCGCAGCCCGGTGAAGATGTGGTCCATGTAAGCTGCTGCCGCTCCATCAAAATTCCAGTGCATGTCTTAGTGGTTTTTATGTCCATCTTATGTGCTAGCAGAGACCCTTATTTTTCAGCTTCCCTGCTAAGGTGGACGGTGAATGCTACTCAGTTTTGCCATCACCACAAATTGCTTCCACATGTATATACACGACTGTTGCACAAACGTTTGATCTTGTGTCAAAGAGTGTGTTCAGAGTATCACAGCTTTCTTCCCCTGAGTTGGTGGTTGTACTGAATAGTACTATAATAATAGGAAATAGGCTAGAACATTGTAATAATAAGGAATCCCGCAATTATGGTCAATATAATGGAGAGATCCTGGGGCTCATTTTAACTGCGTTTTTCAGATCACACTATTAGCTGTTGCTGTTCAGGAGACTGAAAGTATTGAGACAAGTACATTCAGGTAGAAGTAAGGAGTATATGTAACAAAAAACTTCCGTGGTTTTCAGAATGAAAGGTTATTTTTTTTACTTCTGAAGAATTGAAAAGTAATGGATAAGCAGGACAATATTCAAATTCTGCTTCTATACTTGTTAGTGTGCTTTCAATCCAGTATTAAAGGTATGCTGCTTAGCTGATTTTGGTCACATAAAGGTCATGCAGCATTGCTTCTATCCTCAGATGGCTTAACTATGCTGCTTGCTAAGCAATCAAGTCTCTGTAGCTAGTATTCATGGGAGGATAAATTAAAAATAATTTCCCATGTACACTGAACACTGTAAGCTTAGTGTTTTCTTTATTGTATTTCACATAAACTTCTGAAGAATTTATGCAAATCTAGGTGGCGATTCTTAAATTAAAAATATTATGTCATTTTTTGGTTCTCTTTAAGCACATGGAAAAGGCTGTTATTCCGATACATCTTGGACAAAAAAAAATCTTTTATTTTAATCTCTTAATAAGAAAGCTATCTGATTCTTTCTCTTTCTTTCTCTTTCATTTTTTGTACATTGAAGAACATAAACATTTAAGTGAACCAATGGAGTAAACTTTAGTAGCTCGCTGATAGACAAGAAAATGAATGGCAGTACTAGTTTTGTTGATCATAAATCCACTTACCACTGTAAGTTTTGTAAAGCACGGTGGCAGGCAGCATTCGGGTATTTGCCCTGGTACTCAGAGGGAACAGCAGCACTTGCTGTCTTACTGCAGTGAAGTTTTACAGACTGTTGTTATCAGCTAACAAGTATACCATGCTAAAAAGGCAAAGCTTACTGAGTTAGTCTCAATGAACAGGGTTTTAAGCTGTAAATGAATATTTACACACCCCGTGTGCCTCTATCTCACGTGTTTCTCAGGTGCATACACATACATGTGTATGTACTTAGTTTATACTGTGACACAGTGAAGGTAACGAACAGAATTCCTACATGTTTAAAACTAGCAGTGCTTGATAAAACATACATTGTCGAGGCTATTACTTCCACTTCTTTAGGAGAATCTATATTTGAATATAAACTTGGCAAAGCAACCAATGTGAAAGCCTGAATTTGGAAAAATCTCGTTTCTGGCAAAAGGAGTGTGGGTGGTGTTTTACTCAGGCATATTGGCTCATTTGATTGGTTGAGGGTATCCAAGTCCTTACTATATGTAAAAAATTTCCAGGAAAGTGCATATAATTTTTTTTATACTAGAGGAACATGGATTCACTGTAACACAGCAACTCCCATCATTCCTTTTACAGTTGTTTATTGGGGCCATTTAAGCAGCGAAGAGCTTGCAGCCTTGGCATGTTCCCTTTCCCTTATTGTCCTTTCTGATCTGATGTGTCAGTACTATTGCTAGGAATGCAGAACAGTATAAGAGTAGCTATAAAACTAACTAAAGTTCTGTTCCCTTTGAATAACTCTTTACTCATAAAGAGTAAGACCATCCAGTGCACACAGAAATGCACAGTGAACAAAAAGAAAATAAAAGAAAATTAACAAGGAATCCAGAAAAAAAAAACAAAACCAAACATTGATGTCATTTGATGTATAGAAGAGAAGAAAAGAGCATGCTAGCATTTATGTATGCATTGCCCTGGGTAGGTGCTTCTCCTGGTAAGCATCTCCTCCTGGTAGTTGCTTAAATTTAGATATTTCCAAAACAAAATGCTTTTTCCAAAATAAAAATCTAAATTTAATGTTTTGACATTTTCAAACCCCAAGATCTTTTTAATTTACAATTACTTCCCAAATCCATCCCAATATCTGGATATTTCAAAAAATCGTGTTTGACAATTTTGATAACCTTACTTGTTTTTTTCCACCTCTTCCTTGGAGTAGTTCTTGGAAATCGCCTAGGAACTCATCACATTATTTAGTGCATATTGCCACTTATGTATAGCAGAGATTACTATATAAGCTTGTTCAACGCAGCTACCAAAGCCAAAGGTCTTGGAAGAGGGAAGGGCAGATATTCTTTGAACTATAGATAGAGAAAACAGGAGTAGGCAGCAGGTATCAGTTACCATCCTGCAACATGCTTGAGTAGAAATAATGTAATCAAGAATCATTGAACCATAGAATCATTTAGGATGGAAAAGACCTTTAAGATCATCAAGGCCAACCATTAACCTGTCACTGCTAAGTCCACCACTAAACCATGTCCCTAAGCACCTCATCCACACGTCGTTTAAACTCCTCTAGGGATGGGGACTCAACCACTTCCCTGGGCAGCCTGTTCTAGTGCCTGACTACCCTTTCAGGGAAGAAATTTTTCATAATATCCAATCTAAACTTCCCCTGATGCAAGTTGAGGCCATTTCCTCTCGTCCTATTGCTTGTTTCTTGGGAGAAGAGACTGACCCCCACGTCGTTACCACCTCCTTTCAGGTAGTTGTAGAGAGTGATAAGGTCTCCCCTCAGCCACCTTTTCTCCAGGCTAAACAACCCCAGCTCCCTCAGCCACTCCTCATAAGACTCGTGCTCCAGACCCTTCACCAGCTTTGTTGCCCTTCTTTGGACACGCTCCAGCACCTCAATGTCCTTCTTGGAGTGAGGGGCCCAAAACTGAACACAGTATTCGAGGAGCGGCCTCACCAGTGCTGAGTATAAGGGAACAATCACTTCCCTAGTCCTGCTGGCCACACTATTTCTGATGCAAGCCAGGATGCTATTGGCCTTCTTGGCCACCTGAGCGCACTGCTGGCTCATGTTCAGGTGGCTGTCAACCAGCACCCCCAGGTCCTTTTCCGCTGGGCAGCTCTCCAGCCACTCTTCCCCAAGCCTGTAGCGTTGCATGGGGTTGTTGTGACGCAAGCACAGGACCCGGCACTGAGCCTTGTTGAACCTCCTACAGTTGGCCTCAGCGCTTTGATCCAGCCTGTCCCGATCCCTCTGTAGAGCCTTCCGACCCTCCAGGAGATCAACACTCCCAGCCAACTTGGTGTCATCGGCAAATTTACTGAGGGTGCACTCGATCCCTTCGTCCAGATCATTGATAAAGATATTAAACAGAACTGGCCCCAATACTGAGCCCTGGGGAACACCACTTGTGACTGGCCACCAACTGGATTTAACTCCATTTACCACCACTCTTTGGGCCTGGCCATCCAGCCAGTTTTTTACCCAGCAAAGTGTGTGCCCGTCCAAGCCATGAGCAGCCAGTTTCTCCAGGAGAATGCTGTGGGAAATGGTGTCAAAGTCTTTACTAAAGTCTAGGCAGACAACATCCACAGCCTTTCCCTCATCCACTAAGCTTGTCATAGAAGGAGATCAAGTTAGTCAAGCAGGACCTGCCTTTCATAAACCCATGCTGACTGTGCCCGATCACCTGGTTGTCCCGTACATGCCGTGTGATGGCACTCAAGATGGTCTGCTCCATAGCCTGAAATACATGCTCTTTCTAAATTACTCAGAGAATTAGTAGTAGACAAGGGTAAGTATTTTCTTCCTTCTTCATAGCAGTCAGCACCGTGGAGAGAAGAGAAAGAGAAATAAAAAATTATATAACTTTAAAGTTTGTGGTGATTTTCTAGAGATTTCTTTTCTGGCAGGCAGTACAGTACAAAAATCAGACAGTGGAAGTACAGCTTGAGTGCCGTTGAGTGTTAGAGCTCCCAAGGAGGAGTGGAGGAAATTGCTCACAGTTGCCAATGATCCTTTTTGCTTATTTTGTTTTGTTCTGTTCTATAATGGCATTTGTGGCTGTTAAAAGAAGATAATTTGTTCAATTATATATTTTCACTGTCACCTTAACTGATTTTTTGCAACAATAGGAATGACTGAATGTATAGTTTATCTCCATGGAAGGGGAGGGAACTATTTCTATCAGGTGCAGTTCTTGGCACTTACACGGTACGTTTCCTATTCTGTAAGCTGTCTGCCTGGGGCTGCTCTGCAGGGCAGGAAGGGGGAACTTCCTTACTTGCAACTCCGATGAATTATTAAGCATTCGTTTATATGCCTTACTTGAAGGAGATTATTCTTCCTTGGCTTCTACTTTTCCCCAGAACAAAAATTACATACCATGTATATAACCTTGTCATAGGTGATGGATCAGTATTAGTGTATTGGGACTCTACCATACATATATATATATATACTTATATATAACAATGATATATTATTTATATAAAACATATTTATATTCTGTATTTATACAAACATATGATATATATAAAAGACTAACATGATTCAGCCTGTGCACCTCTCTTCTTGTTCTGACATGCTAGTGCAGTGTCTGCTCCTCTCAATTTGCTTGTACTAGTGTGTTCAAAGGGGAATGATCTGAAATGCAACCCTAACTGTTGTTGTTATGGGAGGAAAACCTTGCAACACAGGTTTTAAAACCCTTTCCATTTGTCAGAGTCACAGATATAGGTGGGGTCTTTTTTGTTTTCTTTATTTTTTAAGCGAAGTCAGTGCTCCTTCATTACCTCCAGGAGCTGCAATGCAGAACAGCATTCCTCATTATAGAAAAAAACCCTGCTGCTGCCATGCGTGCAGAGTGTACCGATTCTAGGCATTTTGGTGTCCACAAGAATACTTCCTTAAGGCAGGAGGCATGGTTTCTTTTCCTTCCCTGCTGGAGGCTGAGAGGGTATCCTGGGAAATCATCGTGCTGTATTTCCCATAGTCTTTTTTTTTAATAAGCATCGCTTCTGGCCAAGTAGGCAGGACATCGTAGCACATGAACCCTGGTCTAACTCCGAATGGTTATTTTTATGTCCCTGTAACCTCAGCTAGCTTAGATCCTGGTAACAGTGCCAGTGTGGCAGCCCCTCAGGAATGGGCTGACCAAGCTTTTGCAGAGTGTGCTGATCTCTGCAATCTGTTCCTGGCTCCCCAGCAAGTGGACGCTAAGTGAGCTTGGGTTTGATGACACACAGGCTGATTACTCCCTCTGAAATACCAGCAAAACTGGGAATGTTCCGAAATGCAAGAGCTGGCGTCCTCAAGGCCCTGCTGAGTTGTCCTTGTGTCTGGGAGGAGTGCCTTCGGTCTGTGGCTGTACTTCAAGGAAATTGTCACTGCTGAGGCACACATGGAGCTTGTTCCCTTCTTCCAAGGGCAGCTTCTGGGCTGTCTGTTCCTTGTGCAGGCACAAGGAGGGCTACAAGGTACTCTCAGACAGGGAAACAGAACTTTGCAATTTACTGGCTTAAGCGAGCTCTGGTTGTGTACAGTGATATCACTGTAGCATAGTTTATTTGTAATAGTCTTACCAGGTACGCTTTACAGTTCATCTCATTGATTTATTTTGCAATTTTACCAGGTTACATTTATGCATACTTTTAGACAACAGTCACAACCATCCCAGTAGTTGGATTTTTTGAGAAGCCATTGAAATTAGCTTCCTTTTTTCTTGTTCTTAGATCCTTTGATAGTGTCACTGCTCCCAAAATAACTTTATAGAAATTCTGAAATAAGCGGTAATTCTGGAACAAACATTCATTTCCTATTTGGTTCGAGCTAATACAATATGATTATCGTACTGCTGTTGCAGTTTGATGTACTCCAGAATGCTGTATAGAAAGGCAGAGCTTTCCTAGTGGCCGCTGTACCAGATATTTTTTCTTGGTCTCAGCCTCGAAGCGAGTTGAGTTTGAAGGAGTTATTGTTGTCTTAAATAATGCTAAGGAAAAGTTAGAGATAGAGTTTAAGACTGGACTAATGCCAGTGCATATGGATTATTTAAAAGCAATGGATTTTTATTGGCGCTTGCAGTTTATAATCCAGGTAGCTAATGCCTTCAAATGTAAACATTAAAAGGATGTTCTCTTTCCAGTAATGTTCTATATATCAGAAAATTTAGACATTCACAGGTGCAATTAAACTTTCCAAAACCAAGCAGATTTCCTGACTACAAACTATTGTTTCTGACCCAGCTTTGTCCTTTTTCTTCCTTTGTTTTGCCCTCTGGAGCAACATATTTACTGGTGTTTTTCCTGAATGGACAGTATCATGTTATTGTATATGGAGGACAAAAGGAAGCAGGATAGGGTTTTCAAATTTCACAGTTATTCAGAAATTGTGAAATTTGGGGTTGCTTATTTCTTTGTTTGTTTGGGTCTTTTTCCAAAATTGGTGATCTGTTCTCGTGTTTTAGAAATTACTCCCTCACAGGACAATGCTATTACGTGGTTAATCATAAGGTACTTTGCAACTAATATTTCTACAGCTCTAATATTCAACTCTTAATAATAAGCTCATAAAAAGGCTGAGTGCTGTTCTTCCCAAGGGGGTCTATGTCTGTCAGGACTTGCATAGCTGAAGCCAGCCAAAGTTGTACAATTACATTTTCAAGCGCTTGCAAATAGTTTGCCAAAATTTTCTAATTGTTTACATCCTCGAAATATATGTTGCTGGTATCTTCCAGATTTTTTCAGTGTTCATGTTCTCAGTATTGTAAACGCTTCTGAACAGCTAATTCATGTGTACATCTTATAGATGTTATTTCGTGAATCTCCGCAACAAAGTTGAGCTAATTTCTGAGCAATGTGTCTCAAGGACTGAAAATAGGAAATGCCGCACTGGGGCGCATTCGTTATCCAGCTGCTGGGCTGTCCTCTTGTCCAAAATGGCTACAGCCAGATGCTTCTGACAGAAGTGCAAAGAACCTCCTCTTCCCTAATAATTAGAAATTAAGTACTAAAAAAAGAGAAATACAGTTTTAATGTAATTTGTCCATGTTTGACTTTTCCAAGTTCCATGTTCTTGTTCTCAACAACTGCCTATTGCAATGAGTGCCACAGTTTAATTTGCGGGGGAAAATATTTTGGTTTATGGCTTGGTGTTTGCTAAAGTCAAGTGTCATCTTGTTCCACACCTTCAATGAGTTTTGCCACGTTTCTCTGAGTCCTTAATCGTTCTGCAGTGTGTTTTTTGAGATGACCGGGTTAGTACTGCATGCAGTACCTCAGATAAGGCAACAGCACTGATTTGCCATAACACTTAGTGTTGTATTCTCCCTACTATCCTGCACAGGTTGTAACATTATTTGCATTTTTCTGTACCTGTATACTGAGATCAGTGTCTTGCTGAGTTGTTCACAACAATGTCAAGTTGCCTTTCTTTACTGCTAATTTTAAACCTTGTGAGCATTTCTTTCCTATGTAGAATATTTTGCATTTCTGGACCCTGAACTTCACTAGTCAGCCTGTCCTGCTTATTTAGTTACTGACTTTCTCCTGAAATTTTACACTTCCATTTTCGATTATCATTTCAGATATTTGACCAGATATAAATGTGGATCTTACTGATCTGAAGCTCCGCTGATTATCCCATGAACTTTTTACAAAAATAGACACGATATTTGTTACTTCCAGTTCTTTTGCACATAAATGGTTTTTAATGAAGGACTGTGTATTCTTAGCAGATCAGCCTGTTTATTCTGAAGCTCTTTCAGCGTTCTTGGATATTCACCATCTGGGCAGGTTGACAACTTGCTAACATACTGCTGTCGCTATCCAGGCCTTCGAACAGGAAGTGAGAATGGGTCAGAAAGTCCTTTCTCAACTGAAATAATTCAGCAGGAAGCATAAAGTAAGGCTGAGTTGAAAACAACTTTTGAGAATTCAAAAATTGATTTAATGAATGAGAGATTGGGAACAGTAACATAATTATTGCCATCATCCACTTCAGTTTATTTGGAGAATAAATAAACAATTATATGAATATAAATATGCATATTTGGGGGCAAATTGCTGTCTATTGTAACAAATGGGAAGACAGAAGTATTACACTAGCATAACTAATTGGAGAAATTCTAAGTCTCAAAGCACAAATACAACACCACTTCTGTATAGCACACTGGAGGTCTTTGTAGCTATAGTTCATTTCAGGAAAATTCCTGAATAGGAATAGGGTTAGGTTGGCCTCTGAGCACTTTGTTTAAGTGGACTATAAACAGAGACATGGCTGTATCACCAGCCATTAGAATTCAGAGTCATCAGTAATGAAGAAAATTACCACTAGCGGTAAGTCAGGCAGTGTACCGCAGCTCAGTCTTGAGGAATCAAACTCCCCAAGATCTCGACATTTATCAGTTAGTTCCTGACCACAAAAACATGTTTAGCCATTCTAATCAATAGGAGTCTAAATCACAGCTTTACTGCCACGCTCCCGTCTCCAGATCAGCAAGTGAGAGAGGAGAAGGCTTGCAGGCATATGAAAGGTAGCTGCGAGTGTTTGCATTATATATTAGGAAGTTGGAGAGAAAGCCTGCCAGGCAGTGGGGGAGGCATTAACAGCTGAGTGCACTGAGTGTTTGGGTTTGGATTTTCCATCTGCTGAGCCTGGCTTAACCTCTGTCCTGCTCTGGCAGGGCCCTGGCCTTTTCGGTGGGCGATGGCCTGCTTACCGCTCCATTCGTGTCACCACTGTTGAGATGGATGTAACAGGGAGATGTCAAATGGAAAAAAAGCCACAAATTGAGATCATGGATGTAGCGCATTAAGTTTGTAAGCCTCTTGCTGTATTTTGCAAGAACTGGGTGATCGTCTGGACCTTCGGGGTCCCCCCTGAGGAGGAACACATTATTTGTTTCGTGGTAAGGAAAATAATTCCTTGAATGGGAAGGATCCCAGACTCTTGAGACTTGCCGTGGGCTTATATTCCATCCCTAGTTGTAACATTTTGGGCATGCTGACTTTTCTGCTTTCTCTTGGTGCTATTATCAGTAGTGTTCATCAACAGTCTGAGGACTGTTTGTTACTTCTATGGTTTAAATATTCTTTATTTTCCATTGAATACTAACACAATATATTGTAATGCTTATATACATAAATACAGCTGTTTGTTAGACATTTAGCTTCCCACTAGAACATATGAAAGCATATCACGTGTATTATTAACTATGCTAATAATTGTTTCCCATCCTCAAGTGTACTTTGAATGGTTGTTGTCACCCCTTCAAATGAAGTTAAAAAAATACAAATAAGAGAATTAAGAGAAGTTATAATTAAAATGCAACTCCAAACCAATGATACAATTTGTCCCTATTTCTGCTTGTTTTGTTACCTTACAGAATGAGATTTTTCCTTACTGAATTTCCTTCTTAGTAGGAAGATGGCATTTTGGAATATTTTTTCAATGGAAAATAAGTAGAAACAAAAAACTTGCAAGTCCTAGACATTACAACAGACAAAGAAAAAAAAAGCTACACATGGTGTAATATCAGGTATTCTGAATGTATTTTATATATCCCTTCCAGAGTAGAGAAGTGTGTATTCTTTTATATTTGTGCTCCACTAAAAATATAATGAAGTAGTTGTAGGAATGCAATACAATTCCATTAATAATTTTTTCTGACTTAGATATTAACGTGACTAAGCAGCATCAAGGATCAGCAGTATCCATTAATAACCTTCAATACTGTCTTCTGTAATACTTTTAGTACTTTACAGACTCTGTCAGTCATAAACAAAACGATTAGGGAGTTTAGAAAATCCATTACAACCACAGAAGACAACCAGTCAGCCGCAAGTAACATAGACTTTGCTGAAAGAAATGGATTTTTTTTAAACAACATTTAAACAACGTTTAAAAAAAGTGTCAATGTATATATGATAAAAGGCTCTATTTTAGTTTTTGTCTGGGACTTCCATTGATACCAGAAGGAATACGGAGCAGACAACCAGGACGGAATAGGGCCTTATGCTCAGAGGAGCTGTTAAAATGCCCGGTCTCTGAAATGACAAGAAACAGTATAGGGAGCCACCGAATGAGCCTTTGCGCTCTTCTACGTTAAGGATTATGAGTTCTGTTCTAAAAATATCCTAATTCCTTATGTGGTGCAATGAAATGCTATACTTGCACAATAAGAAACCGGCTGTAGTCCCTGTAAATCTCCACCTGACATAAATTGACTAGAGAAAGGGATTTTCAAAAGAGAACAGATTTAGATTCAGCATTTTATAGTGATTAGTTGACCTTCCAAAAATGACATAGGCCTTAAGAACTTCCCAAATCATTAATGCTTGACTACAGGTAAAATTTCCTGAAGGAACAACCAAACTGGTAACACAGTTGCGTACTTTGGCAGATTAACCCAGCAGATTAATCCCTTACCACCCTCCACTGTACCATGGCTAGTTTTACAGGTATAGTGAACGTAAAATTCTCGTGGCTCACACTCTTGCAGGCTTTTACACTCTTCCTTTAAACCCAGGAGTAACAGTGAATTCCCGTAAGTCTGTCATATTATTTCAGAATAAGTTAACTCGGGAAAATAATCACAGCACTATTATAGCATAGGGCGTGTAGCTGGCTGGCTCTGAAATATAATTCCATGAAACATAACCTTCTCAAGGTACAATTGTGTGGCAATATATTGGGGTATAGTGTTTGTAAATAAATGTTGGTAGCAGATTAGCAAGGTTATCCAACTCCACTTAAACTCGGCCAGATGTCCATAGTGTGTCCATAATGAGAAGGATACATAGCCATTATCTATATGATTTGATAGAGAGTGCATGTAGGCAAGTATAATGGGAGACATCAGATCAAAATCAATGCACGTAATTCAATAGGACCTTAAGTAAAAGAGCAAAACAAAAGACAAGATGAAGTAGAAAACACTTCATGATTTGCTGGTAGACTGGAGATTGGTTCGTGACTTTCCATTTCATTACTTTGCCATGCAAGGTGGTTTGAAGAAGAGATGGACAAACTGCGTTGGCAATCACAGATGTGCAGCCAACATTGAGAAATAATAAAAGAGATTATTTGGGTCCATCTAGGGTTTGAAATCATGCTCATATAAAAGCTAAAAATTTGTAAAGGAAACCTGTCAAGCAAGTAATGACTTATCAGGATGATTTTTGGAAATGTATTTATTAAAAAAAATGTGGAGGTTTCAACTGTGAAACATAGTTTAAAATCTTTCTAGTCACACTGTAAATACTTACGGAATAGGTAGTTATTAAGCCAAATACTGAGCAGAGCATAGGCAGCTATGGATAAAAAGGCATCAGAAAAATTAACTTATAAGAGTAGCGTTGTTCACATGGGATTTTTTTCTCTCAAATACCATTTAATATAAAAAAACTAGTCTTTATTATGGAAGCATACTGTTTAGGACTGGCTCCTTAAAATACACATTATGTGTCTTTTTTCTTAATGATTATTTTTCTGCTGCGGGTGCGCTCAGCAGCACCATAACGCTCTGCCATTTTGGGGGTCTCTGTGAGTACAGGGAGCAGCCAGCTTGCAGAACAAGCTTGTGTGATTAGCTGACATGCATAGTATGATAAGTCTTATTTGCCAATTAACATCTGTGAATGCTAGAAATGCTAGTAACGTGTATAAACATACACAGTATTGATGTGTATATTTTAAAGATGGCACTGGAGCACAAGCCTTGATAATTTCAAGTGAAGTGCAAAGGTGTCTAAAATCAACTGGAGCTCTCTTCCTGAGCTGCACCAAATGATCTTCAGCAGCAGTGTAGGTTTCTCACAAGTGATGCACTAGACGTATGTAAACAAAAGAGTATTTTAATTTTGAGTTTGTAATAGATTTTCATGCCAAATTCAGACTTGGCATAATTTAACAGATATAGGTAGCTTTTCTGGAGTTGCATATGCTACACCAACCAAATTTGTTGCATATGCTACCCCAGCTGAATTTGTCCTGCCGCATTCAAAGTTCCCTGAATTTCAGAAGTATCTGTTACTAAACTTCATTGCAGGATAGTGGAAAAAAACAACTTCACGTTGTTGTAGCTATAGAAATGATGCTAGCTGAAAAATAAGCTGTGCTTCTAAGCTTTCAGCACAGTAACAGCCCGAGTGTCATACCAGAGATTTGTTTTGTGCTGCTTCAGCCTGAGGTGGAGAAAGACAGACCTTTACATTATGTTTTATTCCGTTGATTTCTTTGCAAATTTTTAGAAAATCAGGTACTTCCAGCGAGACACAGTACAAAGCCCCATCCTACAACCAGATCGATATAACCAAACGCTTTTTTCTGGGTCGAGTCCTGTTTAAATCAGCGAAGCTTCACATAAATGCAAGGATATGTCCAGGTGATAATTTATAGGACTGGGGTTCAATGCTGTATTTTTTTCAAGAATTTCTTGTTATATGTAAAACCCACCTGATCTTCGGTATTGTGCTTCTTCCATGCAGTACGACACTGCCATGGGCAATATGCCTTCTTGGGTTTATTTAACATGTGTATAATATATACACAAATAAAACGTATCACCTGCAAATAATATTTGGAATGTGAAAGACACAAAATGTAAACATTTTATTTGGCAGTTGTTTCAAACAGGTGAATAAATAAATGGAAAAGTACATCTTAATATTCTTTATAGCAACAGATGCAGTTGCACACATATTTACATATTGTGGATGCAAAGAACAGTTAATTTAATTTTGTTTTGTTAAAAAATGCAACTTCCAACACCACTAGACTTGACAATTAAAGATGAAGATACTAGTAATACTTTGTTCTAGCAATCTCAACTTTTAAAGGCATTCATTTGGAAGTAAGATAAGAGAGTCATCATGCATTTAGTTCATTTTGTCCACTTATGGTAGAAAGTCTGATGTAATCTCAGAATTATGAGTGTCATGCGCTTAAGTCAACTATGACATGTTTATAAATCAATGTAGTTCCCTTAAAACTTGAAGCAAAGAGAAAATCTCGTTTATCGATGGAGACATGTATGAAAGATCTTGGTGCCTGTACGTTTAATTCTTGAAACTTCACAAATTTTGCCTTTTCAGCATCCCAATAATAGACTTGAGTGAAAGAATAATCACTTCCAAGAATGGCATATTGATAATTACTTATCTGAAGCGGTTGGAATACCATTGACCCTCGGGATGGCATCCTTTGTAAATCCAGAAATGCTGAACCACCCCATTTCATTACTTTAGAGTCCCCAATAAATCTTGTTAAGCAAATGTATACATCCTCTTTCACCTTGAAATGTTTCACTGCATATGCATCTTCCATATCTTGGATATCAAAACGCTTAACAAATTCATTTGTTCCTTTGTTCCATTGATATATTACAGGTCTTTGGGAACTACTTGACAGAATTAAATGTGGTTTGCCGGATATTTCAAGATACTCGACATCAGTATCTCTGTACCAGGCGTGCAGAGACTGATGGGAATAAAATCCATTCCCATTCCATTTGTAAACTGTGGTGAAACCAGCTTTTGAACTGTCTGCAACAACAAAATACCAGTCTTCAGCAATCCTGAAAGTTTCAATGTCATTGGGTTTTCGGATTTTAAGGATCTCAATATCTTGAATTTTTATAAACTTATTAGCAAAAATATCTCTTTTATATATGTGGGAGCCTCCAAACAGCTGTGCGACAATGACATACAGCTGACTCTCAATAACTATAGGTTTACACACAACAGTTGAAGTACCTATAAAAACAAAAGTAAAAGACAGGGTTAGCACCACTTTTTGGATCAGCTGTTGTAATGATGTTATTTGTCGAGCAGTGTTCATACCTGTAATGTTGTCATAATTCCTGAACATCACTTCTACATGGTCCCATTCGAGAAAGATGCATTTTCCAGTAAAAGGCTGAGCAATAACCACATGTTCGTCATTCATATATGAGAAAGTATCTACTGACAGAGATTGGTATGGCAGGGACTGATAAACTTCAAATTCTGTAAAAGTGCACACAACATATGAATATTACAGAGATACTTTCCATACTGTACTGAAAAAACATCTGCTTAACAGATACCAGTGTATTACAAATTACAGTATTTCATCACTAGTCCCATTTTCCTGTTGATAAAGGAGCACTGCAACTTGTTTTTCAATCTTCCTCAATTAAAAGAGGTGCTGTTTTATGTCCTACTTCTCCAAATCCTTATACAGCATATTCAAGTCTCAGTAGAAGCTGCAATATAAGACCCCACTCCCAAGTGATTTGCATGTCAGACTTACACCTGTACGGAATGCATACTGATTTTAGTGGAAGTTCCATCCAGTATGCAGACTTCCTGCAAAAATGGACCCTAGAATAAAAAAAGATATAGCTTTGACTTTAATTTAACAAGATTAAATAATTTGAAGCACATTACCTGTAATAATGCAATCAAATTCTTTCGGAGAGAGGCTATTGATTTTTCGCTTCTTATATTCTGGTGGGCTTTCACAGTAAATGTCTTCGACTGTTGCATTGGTGCTGCCCAGCCATTCCACTAACCACTTCAGTTTGCAGTCGCAATTAAATGCATTGCCTCTAAGATCTCTACAACAAATAAATCATGCATTGAAAATAAGTAGTCAGCTGATGTATTCCTCCTTGCAGGACAGCAACAAACTGGGCTCTTGTTAAATATGTGCCCTCTTGCTTATTTGCAATTGGTGCCTTCCTGGCTCAATTTGTCCTGACCCACAGTTAAATCCACATACCAGAATGTGCACAGATTTAATTCTATTAAGGACATCAGGGAGAACTTAACTTGATAATCAGGAGGAAATTTTTGTTGATTTCCCCAAGTTTACAGGTACACAAAAACCTACCAAACTGTTGGCCCTGTATTTCGGGAGGTTGTTTCTTTTGGATTAGCCTTTCTCAATAACAGCGTTCTGGATAACAAAACTGGAATTAATGTTACCTTATGGTCAGCCAGTCAGTATTTGCTGTCTCCTTTAGATATACTCATTTAGGGCTTTAGGACACCCAAGCAAAGGACTTCTGTTCAGGTCTTTTACAGCTGTCTTCGGTCAGATTTCAGATCGTATGTACAGGAACGGGCAAGCGCCAGGACCAGACTGTGTAACCACCTGGCCATGATCGGTCATGCCAAGTAATGCTACCAGATACACTGACCATCTCCACAACTTACTGCTGCTGCACTACACTATGAATGCAGCCTACGTTGTTAATACAGGGAGCAGGGAAAGGATGTTCTGCACTCATTATCCCAAATCAGGTGAACCAGAATTTGGTGTGTTGCAAACAGGACATATTTCAGTGAAGCAACTATAGGATTTATCTGCTTATCTATATTTTGTATTTTTACTGGTATTTAAGTTATATATTTAAACAAGTTCATGTTTTCCTTTGGTTGCAATTAGTATGGGATATGGTACTTACTAACACATGCTTTTGTGATAAAAGATAGCCTTCCCAGAAATTATTTGCACATAGAAACGATACTCCGTTAAATATCTTCCACCTTCCCCTCATGCCATGCTCACTCATGCA
Organism: Nipponia nippon; assembly: GCF_047370975.1. NCBI lineage: Eukaryota > Metazoa > Chordata > Aves > Pelecaniformes > Threskiornithidae > Nipponia > Nipponia nippon. The sequence continues at coordinate 108,381,507 of NW_028262347.1, forward strand.
TCCCTAAGGATACTTCCTTCTTATTCCTTCTTATTCACTAAGTCTTAATGAACATGCAGCTCTCTTATATAACTACTAACAATATTACTTATCTTCATAACTGGTGAAATATTCAAAACTAAAGCAAATTATCAACAACTGTAGGCAAAACCCAAGCCTACCCATATTGGGTGGTCTCTACCCAGTAGGAAGAGCCCATTACTGGCTATCGGTTTCAATAGTTACTCAGAATGTCCTCTAAAATGATCTCTTTATCTTTTTAGTATAATTAATAGATAGATTAATTAATTGCTTTCTTACACATTTGTTAAAGAATCCAAGCCTTTGAATATGTCTTTTGGAAGCGATTGGAGGTTATTATTTGCGAGACTCCTGTAAAAGAAGACACTTCAGTATCAGTGCTAGTTCATGAAATTACACGTTTTTGCAAGGTGTAATGCTTTATGGTTTTTTTTTTTCTTAAGGTAAAGAACCCTGGTATTCTCCAGCACTTAGTTCTAAAGATTGCTTTTAAGAATAGCCCATTTACTTTGTGACTCTCCCACTAAAATGCCATGCCTCCTTCTGCTTTCTGACTCTTCAGCAGCCTTGCAGCATTTACAGTACTTCACGTAGCAGGGTAAAAAGTGCAGTCACCTCTGGTGTTTTGCCAACACCATTATTTTAAAACAATTAGTCATGATTGGATCTACTGATGTTTTCCTTACGAGACACCAATACGTGCTGTTCGTATTACTGCAACTTCCCTGCTTTCTTGTATCTCTTCTGGAAGCAAAGTCTTAACACTAGGTTTCATTCCATTGGACTTGGGCTTAGCTCATAGCTTTTGGAAATATGCAGTAATAGACAAGAAATTGCTGATCAGCATCAATTTCTTTCCTGGAATGTGTGTGTGTGAGTATGTACATGTGAGACCAGCAAAAAACTGCCATTAATTCCCAATTTTTAATGTTGGGAAAACTCATTTAAATTCAGTGAGCATTCTAGCTAGTAAAAGTGACAAGGAAATGCAGGCAGGCTTTGAACAAGCAATATATTACATTTCAGTCAGACACGTCTGTGTGAGTCCACCAAAGGTCTGGGTTCTCCAAGATGTCACTGAGGGCATGACAGGAAAAGAATAATGTTGTGGGGTATAGCTTACGCCTCTTTTGATTAACAAAATTATTTACTACTTATGAGAAGAAATGAAAATGGAAAGAAATCATTCTAATTTAAGATCCCAGTTAGAATCTGTAGCTAGTAAGACTTAGAACCTCCTCTGTTTTCACTTGTAAACGCGAGAGTTATTTTTTAACTACAACTTCTCTAGCCAAGCAAAGCCACTTAGGGATATACTTAAATTCAAGAACAGGCCCAGATGTACTATGTTTACTGCCTCATTTACAATTAAGTGTTTGCCTTATCAGGAATAGTAAATATGGGATGATGCCATTAGTCCGTTCTGACTTCACTTTCAAAGTACATCTGATTGTAACACGGTTCGGTGTATGTATCATGTGCTTCTCTTATGCTTAATTTTACACTCAAGAGAAATTCTTTAAAAGTCAGGTAACTCATATGGAGAAAGCTAAGTAGACTTGCAAGCTGAGGCAGGCTTAATGCCCTATATGTTCTTTATGACCTAGATTATAGCAAACTGAAAGGGATGATGTGCTTGGAGGTACCAGTGGTTCACCACTGCCATGGGAATATGACTGACAGAAAAATTCACACAAGGTTTACGCATTTGCCAATTTTTGGATGAAAATTATGCATTTTATATTCCACTGTTAAAAGCATACTTATATATTAGAAAACACTGGCTTGCCTAGGTGGTACTGCACATGGTATTTGGCTTGTAATAAGAAAGTAAAGGTTGATTCAAACATGTAGTTAAACTTATGTTCGCAGTTCTGAAAGAAATGCAATCAAAATTATATATTGAGAATAGAAATTACTTTCCAATCCTAACTGTAAGAGTTTGATATTAAATTAGTAAATTCATTAAAAAATCCTATTTTTCTTTAATTTTCCTTTTTTTAAATCTGCTCTGAACACAACATGAACAGTGTTGCATAACAATAAATACTAGATGGCTCTATTTTACAATAAGGACACACTGTAATTATCAACGCTAATTGCATTACAAAAATACAAATGTTTGGATAGCTTAGTGCATTGCAAAAGTTATGTTGTGAAAAGGAGGAGAACAGAATAAATAGAACAAAGTTCATCTCCTCTAACTTCATAGAACTCATTTGCATGCTTATTTACTATGATTCTTTTTAAATATACTTTATGTACACAAGTACTCTCCTGTTTCTTAAATGAGAAATGCCTCGGGGTGCCAAAGGATTATTCTTAACGTGTATGTGCAATTTTCCCCAAAGGGTGGGGAGGGGTTCTGCAAGCAGATTAAACTAGTCACATTCTGTGGTTAATGGACCTGCCTTTGCAATTATTTTCTGCAAATTTCTCATTGTCTTCATGAATAGCGCTCCATGCGCAATAGCAGCATGATGCACAAATCTACGTCCCCAAAATGTGCATGCAACCACATGCAAACCACAGTGGCTCCTCAAATGTGGTTTTATCTTTTGCATATGTTTTCTCTTAGGAAACTGCTGAAGCATCCCCAGAAACCAATGTAACAGGCAAGACAAGATGTTACTCTTGGACTGTATGCTCTGCGGAGAAGAAACTGTGCCTTCCTCTGTGTTAGAAAAGCAATTTGCTCACTGGCAGCAACAGCTACTAAATAAGTAAATGAATATGATAAATAATGTACTGGACCCACTTGTGAATATAAAGCTATTCATGTGCATAAATATTTTGAAGATAGGGTCCCAGTTACCAGCCTTATCCAATGATCTGCCTTTTTAACAATACTATAATTATGCCTATACCTCTAATACAGATTATTATGGGATGTGCGCAGCCTGTTTATATACTGTTTTCCCTCTCCTTTCTCTTTCCTCTTCCTCAGACCTAGAGCCATTCTATAAGTAACTTTATATACAGGACTAGTCACAGTGGGCTTGGTTTCAGCCAGCTGTGAGTCTTGTCTAAAAGGGATGAGTAAAGTGTTTTATGGTACATTTACTATGTGGTGAAGGATGTGGTGAATTGCAATTCAACTATTATATTTATGCATTAACTATTTAAAATGGAACCTTTTCTTTCTCTCCTGTGTCAAAATATGTGAAAGAAAAAGTTAAATGACTCTGTTTCAAAACCCTCTTGGCGGTTATTGTGTTAAGGCCAAAAGGTCAGAATCCACTCCCCTGCCTGTGACACACACCCCAAGATATATGCTTCAGAATGCAAATGCTCAGAGCTGGGTATAAACCCATGTCAAGCACACCCCAGATGTTTTAGCCTCCTTCTCTTACATTATTTTTGTATTTTTTATGTTTTCTTACAGTACATATTGCATTTTCAATACATTTATTGCTTGATAAAATAAAACTATTGTTAAAAGAGAAACTTGATGTAGGATAAACAGACAAAAGCCTGTCTAAAAGCTGTCTTGCTAGCTCAGAGCATGAGGATGCTACTCTTGTGTTTGCAGTGAAATGTTACAGGTATTTGTTGGCCAGGGTGCATTTCACCTGCTGAGCACAGCGTGAGAAATGCCTCCGCTGGTGTGAGCATGGGAAGCGTTGCTCCTAACAGCCACATTAGCATCCAGAGTGCCTCTGACTGATTCCTCCTCTCGGTGAACGCAGCAAGGAGGCTAGAGCATGTCAGAGGGCAAGGGTCTGGCTGTGTTTCCAGGATAGCCGAAGGGCTGAGCAGCAACATGAGGAATGTTAAGCAGACCCCGGTGTCAGTGCGTGACAGATCCTGACCGTGGGATGCTCTGGCTCGCGTGCAGGAGAGGACAGGGTGCAATGAAGGGCTTTGAAGCCAATCCTGTTGAAGTCCAAGGGCTGATATGCCATACAGTTAAGTGGAAGAAGTGGATCGGTAAGTCATAGTAAGCGCGTCTTGTTGCAACTCTTCTATCTAAAATTGATCAGGGTGGGAATTTTCAAATTTGATTTGGTCAAATTCTACTGGGTACGAGTACTGGCTGAAGTGGACATGGGTACAGACAGTGATGGCTGGTCCCAGGAATGGCTGTAATATTCTCCTGGATCCATGCCAGACTGGGGTACCTGGGAAGAAGTGTGTGTCCACCCCTCAGCCTCTCACCACCGTGGCACCTCAGCGCTGACCACAGCTCCCACCTTCCTCCTCTCCAAGTCCCAAACTGGGACTCACCTTGTCAGTGCCAAGCTTCCCAACCCATCCTGCTTTCTTCCTGCTCCTACATGCTCAGCTGGAAATCCCCAGTGCTCTGAGCAGAGAAAGTTGGGGAGCTACTGCCAAACATGTACCGCTTGGCAGCTGTTTGGGTCTTGGCCTTCTACACATACCACAGTTTGGAAATCTTTGGTGGAAACACAAAGATTAACATTCTAGTTAAATTGCTATTAATACCACTTAAACAAATGTGAACAGCTACATATCAAAATGCAAAGTTAAACAACACAGTGGTTCAGTTACTATATTAAATATACCAAGCAATATATTCAACCACTTTACTTACAGGTGAATTAAAGATTTCAGTCCTCTGAAAGTATTTCTTGAAATTGACTTAATGCTGTTGTTCTCTATGAACCTGTAACGGGTCGTAAAGTCATTCTGGTCAAAGCAATGCCTGGAACTTGGAAGCCCACCCACTCTATTCAATAATGCCAGGAAATATACTTTTGTCCACTCACAAATATTCTAGATGAGGAAGGCCCATGAAAGCATCATCACTAATAACATCAAAAGTGTTGGATGTAAACAACCTGTGTAAAGAAATGCAAAATAAAAGACCATTAGGTTATTAGCATCTTTAAAAAACGGTTCAGCAAGCCATGGTAGGCCAAATTTCCACTGCCTGGTTTCATGGTTTTGTCTGTGCAAGCACTATGGGATCGTAAGGCTGATATATTGCACCACAGTCTGGTGCAAAGGGAAGGACCCAGCAACTCCTTGCTTTGCATACTGGGGCCATCTGATAAAATTCCATTGACTTCTGTGGGATGTAAACGTGGGTTTATCATGCCAGTAAAACAACGGGATTGTACAAGCGCCACTGGAGACATACTTGGATGACAATGAAATGTTCAAGTACTACAGAGGTCTAAATTGTCTTGAAGAACACTTACTTTTGATGACAACATAGGGAAAGCATCCAGTTGGTTAGCCAGACATCAGGTTGAATTTGCACCACTGACAGGCAGGAAAATCCCTTAACTTACGAGCTAAACTTGTGAGCATATTTGACCTGAGGGTACTGAGAAGTTACTGAGAAAAAATGGAAAATCTTTTAATTTAGCCAGCGTTCAAATCAGAACTATTTTTAAGACCACATTATACCTGCTGGAGACAGCTCTTAGTGTGTGCATGTGTTTTTCATCCATCTAGCAGTAAAAATACCAGCAACACATTTAATTTTATGTAATTTTGTAAGCATTAAAAGTGGACTAGCATTGATTTTTCCAGCTTTATTTATGCTTATCATCAGCCACGTTTGCATTTGTCCATTTTAATTCAGCTCTGGACTGCCACACCCTTAATATGGTGAGGCATTGTCAAGTACAATGAACTTTACTTTACCCCAGTGGAATACTAGATGCGCATCTATACTTTATTCTGTTGGACCTGGTGGATAAATAGATTTACACTATGACATCCTTAGGCATTCAGGAATTCAAGATTTCCAAGTATGAATTAATACACTTAATGAGTTAATCTCTTATTTTGAAGTTTGCATTAAGAATAAATTGCAGTTGATTTATTTTCTCACTTGGCTATTGCAGACTGTGCTTCTTCCACTTTAAATATGTTCCTATATATGTACGAAAAATATAAGTAAGAAATTCTTCCTTTTTGTTAGAAACAATGAATACTTCTCTTTCTTAGAGGAAATAAGTATTTTCGTAAAATCTCTGAACAAGAAGACCAATTTAGTAAATCTGCTGCCTGCAACTAATTTTACTTTTCTGATGTGATTTCACTGGATATTTTTTTCTTTTCTGCACTCTACTCTCCTTGCAATTTAAAGAACAGGATGGTATCTCTTTAAATTGTATAGCTATTTTAGAGATTGCCAGGCTTATAGCATAGGTCTTGCACTTGGTGAGCTCATTTGCCTCCCATCTCGTACCTCACCCCAATGGCTGCATCATGCGTATTTGATGAACAAATTGGCTTTTTTCCCACTCTCTGACCTCAAACACCAGATTTGCTTGATCTATGACCCACCAGCTAGCTATTTCTGGGGACAGAGGCCACTGCTCTGTGGCTAGAGACTATACTGCTTAGCAGGAACTGTACGCTGCTAGCAGGTACAGATCCTGGTGCCATGATTACCTCCCCTCCTTCTATGGGCTTTCATGTCATCAGTTTATAAGGGCACCCTCAGCATGTTGCTGATACACAGAGTTACGACGGCTGGAGATGAGAACAGGAGATTTTCTCGACATTTAGGGAACGCTCCTGCTGGCACTTCACCGTAGCTGTGTAGGTCCTTCGTATTTTTGTTGTCACATGAAGAGCACAGAGCATACCACCCATACTATTCAAGAAGAAAAGCTCTCCTGGCCTGGGACTTAGGAGCAGTGTTTAGCACAATGAGACCGTGAGTTTTGCAGAGACCATTGCCGCTACTACAGTAAAAATAGTAGCAAATAATAATAGCGGCAGATATATTCCACTCTTAGAAATGTGTGACTGGCATACTGGAGATACCAAGTTACATTTGGACTCTAAAAATGTAATGCTGGAGACTATTATGTAAAAATATGTATAGGTTGCTAAATCTTGCTTTTGGCTAAATTAAACCTACCAATACAGTTATAATAATGCAAAGCTAAAACTTACTTTAATTTTTAATTAACCTGAGTTTTCCATATTCTTATTTCCCTTGCTATCTTCTGCGAAAGGTGGAAATTTTTCTTTCCCACTTACAAACTGGAGTATTGGCTCCACAGACACAATCCTGCTCCTATGATCTGTGCTTAAGGAGTCATTTGCCTTATATCAGCAGCCTGAGTTTCCAAAGATGGCAAGCAGCTCAGCTACCATGTTAGGAATATATCTGGAAAAGTGTTCAACAGTATTTTTAGAAATGCTAGGTAGCAGAAGTAAGTCATCTGTGGACTGTTTGCACCATTTTAACAGATTTCTCATCGAATCCCGTAATGGAACAAAACCTGCTTTTCTGGGGTCGGAGCTTTTGTTGCAGCATTGATGAGCAGCAGCTTAGAAGGTGCGTTTCAGTGAAGCATACAGCAGATCATACAAGTTATTACCATTACTAAACTGCCAAAAGCCATTGCCAGAGACACAGACCCCACTGTGCTGGGCACTGTAATAACTCAAAATAAAAAGACTGTGTCTGTCCTACTCCACCCTACCCAATTCTGCCTCCCCTGGCAGTGAGATTGCTAAGGGTAGGTGGCGTATCGTAGCCAAGAGAGATGATGTCCTACTCACTCTCTTCAGATACAAGCTCCACCAATGCTGCTTTTTTTTTTTTTCCTTTGAAAGGCCTATTGCAGGAATTATGTGAAATGTGTCCCTTTTGTGATCTGTGACCACCTGGGAAAAGCTTCTCCGGAATAAAGCACCATGGAAAAGCATTTAGGTTTCCATAGTAACTGCATTTACCTATTTACCCTGTATCCAAAATTGTACAGTACGTCTGCACCTCCTTATCAGCTCCACTTGAGGTAGCAGAGTACAGCTAGGGTCAGGGCTTCAGCTATCGGTGCACCAGCAGTTTAATCCGACAGCCGTAGGGCTCCATACATCAACATTACACCTCCAGCTACATCTAGAGTGCACGGGAAGTCCGTCTGGGACAGACATCCAGTTTTGATTTTGATCACCTCGGGGAGTCTGTCTTGCTGGATTTCTGAGACAAATCTGGGTGTGTGTCAGGCTGGCAGCACATCCACTACAAACAGTTCAGGTTACACCCCCTCTACCTCGCTATAGCTCGCAATTATATAATCGTATGCCCACATTTCTAGGAAAGCCTGTGAGCCTGTAAAAATCCTATCTAGAAATGCATCTAGTATTTAAACATCCCCAAATATTCTCTTTCTGCATCTACCTCATTGCAGTATTTGATTTTGAAATTACTGGTTAAATTTTTTTAATTAGAAGAAAAACTTTGTTACTTTTTTGGTTTTTTTTCAAAGAACATGAAATAACAAATAGGGTCAAATCCAGGCGCTATGACGGCAAAACTCCCACTGAAGTGACTAAACTTCCACAGAAGTCAATGGCAATTTTACATGGAAAGGGACTTCAGGACCTGTCCCACTGCAATGAAGGGCCTGATCTGAGGGGTTCTGAGCACACAGTCGATGGGAGTTGCAAATGGGCAGCTTTATATTGGGATCAGGCCCCAGGACTGCAGAAAAGAAACAAGACTAGTTGTTGCAATGCTCAAATCCCTACCGTAATATTAATTAAAGTATAATAAAGATAGCATACGTTCTGTCACCGAAAGCTTCAGCAAGTAATCATTCAAAGTAGCACTGACAACAGAGAGCCTTGCAAAATACTAAGTAGATACACTTTGAAAAAAATTAAACATGCACTATGTTTCAGATTGCTAAAAAGTCTTGTATTTTGTCATCTAATGAATCTTCTCTTGCTGTTTCTTACAAAATTAATACTGAGGCCCTTTCTGTAATATTTATGGATACATATACATTTCATAACAAAAATTGTATCATATAAATATTTCTCACAGAAGCTGCAGAGATGGTGTGAGCAAAAAACTCCCTTCTGGGATTTTAGTAAAAGCAGATCTCACAAAGGATCTGGAAAGAAGAAAAAAACAACCTTATATTAATGTAGTCTCATATATCCATGGTTATAATACTGATCTGGTCATCACAGAGAAATTTATTTATGTAAGTGAAAAAAAAAATAAAAGCCAAAAAAATGAATGTTACAGGTTTCATGTAGTATAGAAAAAGGCATAAAATGGGATGTGTGCACATACACAGACAGACAGACAGATGAAAGAGATGTAAAAATCAGGATTCAAGGATGCAGCACAATTTTAACACATTAGCCGATGATTCTGAATGCTGGAGGTACTCCCTGCAGCAAGCATCCTTCTGTATGCACTGAAAACACCACACATCCTAGTTCATTTTAAATCATAAATTAAATAACCAAATGCTTACAGCCCTTACAGTGAGATAACATCAGGCGGAACGCTGCGAGGAATAGATCTGGCATTTTCACATAAAGCATTATCTTTGGTACAAGTACACCAGGCAGGACATTTTGGCTTCACTGGTTTCTTCCCTTCAGTCAGCAAAAGCACAGATAAAAGGCATAAGAAATAAGCAATTCTTCTAAAGGGTCTGCTGGCATTTCCCATTCTTTTGATCCGCTCTCGTTCCAGCCAGTTGAAAGAATATCCCAAAACATGAACAGGGGTTCTTTATTCAGCCATTGGATGTCTTTCTATAAGTCCAGGTCAATATTTGTCTCTGCTTTCCCAACCCTTTTCTTTCTCTTTCACTCTGTTTTTGTAGACAGAAACCTGCAGCTGATCTGTATGTTTCCACTCACTCAGGCAACGTACTGCTCAGAGAAGAGACCTGCGAGGTGCTGTAAGATGGGGAAAATCCAACCGGCTGAAGGGAAGAAAAAAAAAAAAAAAAAGACTTGCATCACCACAAAAACACTGAGCACAACACAGCATTAGATTGCAAAGTGATGTAACTGAGAAATACACTGCTTTCTGTTTTCACAGGGAGGCCCTTTCCCTGTTACCAAAAATAGTACAGCATTATGTTTTGCTGGTGGGTGGGTGAGTGGGTGTGGGGTGGAGTGTATGTGTGTGGGGGGAGAAATCAGTCATCTCTTACTGGATCCCTACAACCTCGTGAACCTTTGAGAATTATGCTTCACATATTGCAAGCAGCAGAACTAACGGCAGCATCCACAGGAAAATGAAATCGAGTGAAACCATCAAAAGCATTGCTGCAAAAGCTGTTAGATTAATTTTTATCCTTAGCCCTTATTGCACATATTTGTACCACTGAAAAACAAGCTGCCGCACATGGAAAATATTACAATGTATGAGAGAATGCCTACAACTGTCATCCCTAAACAAAATATTTTCTCATGCAAAATAGACCCCAACTGCTTTTTTTTTTTTTTTTTTTTTTTTTAGAAAAAGAGCCATTCTTATTTGTTACATGTTTTCTGAGCTGGTGAAATAAAGTAGATCCAGCACCATTCAAAATGGACAACATTAATTAAAAGTTCAAGTTAAAAAATTTATTTGCTTGGAGACTGGTTTGATCATTTTAAATGGAAAAAAGAAAATTGTTATTTAAACACCAGCTATGTTAAACCTGTAGTTAAGAATGGACCTTCTTTGAAAAGTGACAGGGTAGGGACAGATCTTGATGGTAATAATGAATCCTTACAATACTGCCTGGAGGCCACAGTTGAAATTAGTGCTAGGTGCAGTATGAATACTCTGTAAGAAACAGTCCTCAGCCTGAAGACTTTACAGTAAACTACATTAAATATTTTATAGGGAACTTAAGCAGTACCTAAGTGTTATTATATAAAGAATGGTAAGACAAAACTAATGAATGCCAAATAGCTGGAAAGCCACATGGGACGATTTTATTTTTTCTGATATAGGATAGCTATTAGAAGAGTTTTGCAAACTTTCATAGGTCTTGACGCTTCCCCATCAGACCGGCAGCACTGTTTGTGTTACACAGATCACAAAGTCTACCAGGGTTGACCTGATGGTACGGAGGTTTAATACAGTTATGCTCACTATTCGCTCCTTCACGTAGGTGCTGTCTGCTCACCAGGAGACACCTGTAAGCCAGAAGATCTCTCTTCACTGCTCGTTACTCCGCCTTTGATTCCACGTGGCCATCTGGCTCTGGCCCATTGCTCCTGCTCTACAGGCCATGGAATCTCAAGACCAACACTGGGCCATGTCTGTCTTCCTCAGGAACGATGCCAACAAGGCCCAGTGCCTCCTCACATATGGGTGCCCAGTGGGAATTTCAGATGCTATGCGTGGTAGATGGCAAAGGAGGACAACAGCCTACAAAACTGCAAGAAACTCAGCGTACAGACACTAGGCAGGACCCCAACATTGCTGAGTCCTTGCCTGGGCGGTGGCTGAGCTCTGTCTCCCTGGGTTGAGAGGAGACCTGCAGAGCTCACACCCGGTGGTGGGACTGCATCCTCTGAGGGACTGGGGATGGCCAGAAATGTCCAGAAAGCTTTCAGTGGCAGAGGGCCACTGCTGAAGGCCCTGCTGGGAGAGGACCCCGGTGCCTGTGCATCGGCACGCTCCCTGCCTAGCACCCGTGCCTGCAGAAAAGGGCAGCTCGCGCTTTCTGAGCTCCCTGGCTCTCTGCGGTGTGTTTTTTTTAAAGCTCTTCATTAATTTAACTGCGGGCCCATGTTTTTGCTCGTAAGAAAATCTTCCCTATCAGCAGTCTCTCCTGAAGCAGGATTGACTTCAACTAGGAGTGACACAGAGCTGCGTTATTGCTGAGCCCTTCCACCTTCTGTAAGAAAATGGTACAGAATTACAGTAACCAAAGCATTGAAATCATTATAAAGCAAATGTCGATGCCTTCCCCTGGGTATAAAGGTTACTTCTTGCTCTGGAAATGATCTAATTGTATGACTGAGAAGTGAGCTGGATTTGTGGGACTTGTGTAAGTAGGGTACACTATCTTCTCCCCTCCAAGATGTCCAAAAGCACAGACTTTGGTAAGGTGAGAACAGAAAATTCTCTAACTTTTTGCTGCGAGAGAAGAGGCCTGTTGTTGTTTGTTTAATCCTGGCAAAGCTACCCATTGCCATGGCAATATTTTGCCATTGATGGGGTAACCCCATGTTTCATTTCCTTCAGCTCATTCACTGGAATCCACCATCAATTACTTAGGCATTTCTTTTCAGTTAATACTCCAGCCACATTGTGAACCTCCTGAAACTTTGCAGTGTAGCGGTTTTTCAGTAACAAAAGCACATTCTGCAGCAGGGCAGTAACCTGACTCCGGTTTTGTCCGTGCAGAGAACCGCCTGGAAGTCGGTTTTGTATTCCAAACTACATGCCAAAACAACCGCTTTTTCCAGAATTGCAAATATGACGAATATTTATAACAGCTCTGTCAAAAGAGGGGCATAAATCACGTTTTCCAGGGTCCTTTTGTGCCAAGCTCGGTATCTCATTTCTTGCCATGTAGTAGTTTAAAAACGAATTGGTTCGTGGATGTTCAGTGGCATAGCTGCTCTCCAGCCATTGCAACATTTGGCTCACCCTTTACCTATGCCATCTCTGTTTGCTTTCTGGCTGACAGAGCAGGCGATCGCCCGCTGGGCCCACATCCGAGCGCCTGCCTCTAGGACCTTGCGAGCTTGTTTTCGCTGGTGTTTCAGGTACTGATTAGGCACAATGCGATTCAAAATGTCTTTATTTTTCTTTCAGCAAGGTTTCAGCAGGAGGGCTGGCATTACTCGGTCTGCTTCCCGTCATTTGACAACGTTTTAGCTGAAAAATCTTCACCTTGCCGTGCAGCGGAGGTGCTCGCTGGCAGACATGTTCCAGTGTGGGCAGGGACACGCTGTGCTTCTGGCTGCCCCTGCGGGCTCGGTTTCGGTACCCAGCAGGTCCCGGCACCGACCGAAGCGAGACCGCCCGTACGACGGCCTCGGGGCCCGGGCCGGGGCCGCCCTCGCCCCGCCGGTGTCCCGGCGCCCACCCGCCGCAGCCCCGCTCCCGCCCGCCCGGCGGCCCCCTGCCCGCTCCCGCCGGGCCGCCTCGTCCCTTTCAGCCGGAGCCGCTCTGAGGGGGAGCCCCCACGGGCGAGGCGGCGTGGAGGGAGGGCTCCCCCCGGCCCCCTCTCCATTTCTGCCCGCGCTCTGACAGGGGGGCTCATCCGCCGCTGCGCTCGGCAGAGCAGATGTAGTATGTCCTGCACTTTATTAATACGCCTCTTTCATTTTGACCAGAGCCAAGTAAGCCTTAGTGGCCGATTATTTCCCACATATTCAGTCTATATGGTAAGAATCAAATAGCTTGCTTCTCCCAGTGTACCCAAATTGTTTGGTAACAGCAATTTTTTATAATAATCAGCCATCTAATAACTAGCTTGGTGCAGGTATACGATGGTCAAAATTAAAGATACTTTTGCTAGCTGCCGTTGGAGGTATTCCTAGCCTTACTCAGGTTCTTTGGTCAGACTTAGCACAACTTTTGTAGCTTGGTTTCTAGAGCAAACATATGCATTTATTATTATTACTATTTACTAGAAATAGATTTTTAGCAAGTATTCTCAAATATCTGGTTACAATGTGAATACTTCTATGAGTAAACCTGTTCGCTAAAATATTTGAGGAAAGCAAACACAGTCAGAACATAAGAGCCAAAAATTATTTTTAAAAATATTTAATGCTTTTTTTGAGGGCTTAACTCTGCTCCACTGACTATATTTGCATATTTGCAGTAGCCCAATATGTTTTCATTACCAACATATGACAAAATTTTAATAAGCTTCCTGTGGTTTTATACTGACTACATTTCCCTTTGCAGATACATATACTGTTACAGTTACCCTTTATTTCATCCTGCTTTTAGAAGATTGCGTTGCCTGTTCGATGCTCAGGATGAGCGGCCTGCACATGTGTGGCCTAATCCGAAATCCACTGATGGTGATGGCGAGACTTCGGTCAACTTTACCGTGCTTGGTGTTAAGCCCATAATATTACACCGCACGGAGACGCAACAGTCCGAATCAAACCCCAATATTCATGAGTCTCCTAAAGAACATAGCATTGTCATTGCTATGTTACCACTGTGTTTGGAGCAGAAGGATTTTGAGATCAAAGACTCCTACAAACATCCCATGAGCCTGAGTTTGCGCTCTCCCAGTGCCACCCTTGTAACAAATTCTGCAGCACATGGCAAATCTAAAGCAGCTGAGACTGAGGCTGTACTTTCAATAAACAAAACAAAGTCTTGTGAATTCTAAACAGTTCTGAAAAGACTACGCTTCCTGGTGGATCTGGCACCAAGAGCCATTGCCAGGAAGAGGCCTTCTGCAGGTTAGGCATAATAAAACTCGAAATGCCTTTACAACAGCTCATAGCACAGACCAGCTTGGGAACGATCACAGGGCTGCCCACAACTTTTTATGTGGAAAGTTCTTCTGACTTTGCCCTGTCCTGTCTATACAGGTCTGTATTACAGATATCCTTCTTTATTACACCACAAGAGTTTCATTAAAAGCAGAACAACCAGGCCAGTCCCTGTGTCAAAAAGCTGAGGAAATGGCTACTTAATTGCTGCCAACTTTAGAGGAAAGAAAAACTCAGAGGGTGGTCTCCTTTCCCTTGCATAAAGTAGCCAGCTCACAGTTCACTGTGGAGTTAGAAGTGATCACCTCTGAAAAGAGTCAGGTCTTAGCTCTCATGGCCAAAATTGCAGGTGATGCAGAACACCTACTCCGCTAAGCATATCCCGGTGAGCGTGCAGGTGGCTCTAGGACTGCTCGCTGGCTTAGGTACACCAGAATTTGACCAATGACAAAAAGTATGCCAGGAGAGATGTCCGTTACCTGAACTGTCATTATGTAAGAAAAACAGATGCGCAATGTATTTCATCCAAAGAGAAGCTAGGCAAAATTAATTGATGTTTAGGTTTTATCTTGTTACAACCAAGGACTTCCGACATCTTTATGATTCTTGATGCTTTCTTTTCAATCGCAGGTTTTTAAATAGTAGAGAATATTATAAATTACCTCAGAAGACACTTCAAAGCTACAGGATTTCTACTGCTTGTGATTTTTGAAAGTCTCTCTCAGGCTGGGAGGGAACTAGGGAGGACACCTCATCCAACCTCCTGTGTAACCAAGAGGGACAAAGGCTAAGAAGCTAGATATGAAGTATCCAAGATGTCCTATGTTTTGATATCACATGACTTTTAAACCAGCATCACAAAATTTTAAGGACCTAATCCATCACCTTTGAACAGCTTATATTGACAATACGGCTAATGTTAAGTGTGTTTACATGTTCAGCAGAATGATGGTTCATTCCAGTCTGACTCTCTTCCAAGGCAGGCACGTAAGTACCACAGCTCAGTAGCTTTACCTTATGTAAGTAAAGAACAGAACAAACTATCAAATAGAAAAATCCATTAACTGTCCTTCAGGTCAGACATGGACATAACCTCAGCTACTGGATTGGCCCTTCACTATGAGAAAGACCCCATAAATGCAACTGATCTTGTTATACATTGACACCCAGTTTCCTCTGGGGTTGTCTGTTCCTGCTCTGTCGAATGAGACTGGATGCCTGTATAAATCCCAGAGCTGGGATTCCTCAGCTCTTCCCTAGCTCCTGCACTTTGTTTTCCAGCAGAGTGGGACCAGTTGCTTTCTTAGGTTTTTAAAAGGCTCATAAGCTTTGTTACAAAGCAGCATGCTTTGCAGCACACAATCCAGTAGCACAAAGTTAACTGCTCTCCTGAATACTGCCCACTTTTCTCCAGACCTAAACAAATAGTTCCGCATTGCTTCTACCATCTGTGTTTTGCCTTGAAAATGCTGACAATAGATATTTAGAGATGGAGGGGAAATGAAAAGAGCAAGCGTACAAGCTCAAGAGCAAACGAGAGCCCAGTTTGAAGATGTGTGAAGCTGTGCTGCTTCATGGTTCATAGCAGGAACAGACCAGACCTAACATAGAGGGAAGTATTAAGAAAGGAAACAGTAAAAAAGAACACCAGGTTTTCACTTGCTGCAGAAATCTGCACTTTCTCATTCTTTCAAGAAAGCTTTCAAGAAAATTTGCCAATAGTTAACTTATACTCTGGGAAGATCAACATCTTGTGTGTGCAAGGTTGGAAATGGGGGCACTTTTCAGCCAGACAACATGCCAATCCATTTCAGTGGAACTGACATAAGACTCATCACCTAGCGTGCATCCTACCGTAAGATTAAAGTGCCCTCTATAGGAACCTCTCAGGGAGGAAAAGTCATCTTCAAATATGCAAGTTACTTTCTTGCCTTCTTTTTCCCTACATAGCCTGATCAGACATTAAAAGCATGACACTACCGAGAAAATCTATGGTTAATTTATAATTGGAAATGGTCTCATGACTTCCGAAGAAACTGATGTGGTGATACTGACAATGTAGTTCTGTGCAACGCTTTCTTTAATGGGATGGTTTCCCTCTTCCCCTCTCTTCCACGGGCTTTTGGTTCTGCCCTCTTCCACAGCTCGCTACCAGTGTCTCTGTCTCTAATGCTATTTTCTAAACTGGATTAAATAAATGATCTGGTAAAAGAAGACAAAAACCCAATAAAACCCTAAACAAGCCCAAATCCTTCCAAAACAAAACAAGAATTGCTAGAGACAGAACAAGCAGCTGAGGACACAGGTGGGCAGGGAGTATTGGCTTCGCTGTTAGAAAAAATCTATAGGGAGCCACACATCTGAGGGGCAGTTTCATATTACAAGTGCTCACAAACATTAGATGAACCATAGGGCAGAACTGGTGACAAACTACCTCAGTCTGGACCAAATAGGACAAAATATGAACCTCATAAAATGCCCTAGTATTTATCTAGCATCGTTTAAAAGTTATCATCTAACTGGAGGACAGACCTCCAAGAGGTGTATATAGACACTTGATAATTATGATATTCACTCTGCCAGCCCCTTGCACTATTTATTAATTTAGTAGTTGTTCATAGGCGGTATCCTTCATGCTTACAGTAAAAATACAGAGGGATAGAAAATCCAGTCCGGTAAGAACCCTGTATCCGAAACAAAATGTCCCAGATTTTCTAGCATGAGCAAGTGCTTTCTACAGACCCAAAACAACATACCACTGTCACTGTAGCTAAATGCCATTTAATTGGCAGCTAGAAAAGTCTGTAATACATTTCTTCATGGAAAAATGTTTGAGCTCCTCCAGTTTGCCAAGATGCTAATTAAAAACAGACGGCATGTTATAAAATCCTTTCCTTGACCTGTGCTATCTTACATTGCCCTTCTGTACTTTTTTCATGGCATTGGCTCCCTGCAGAATTATTCTAATCTTTATAAACTTGTATTTAATTTTCCTTGTTATTTTGTGGGCAGAAAAAAGTAACTAAATGTTATTTATTTAAATGTACATAGGAAATTTGTTTGTTACATGGCAGAGATAACAGGCTTTTGAGGAGAGAATCTTTACTCATTGAAAGAAGGTTTCTATGTCCTGAATAATTCACAATGAAAGAAATCTTAGTGCCACTGAAGTCACTGAAATAGTTCAAGTAAAAGCCTCGCTGGAGTGCCACTGACATAATGAATTGCACAATGAGAAGGATGTGCCTCATCAAACGCATATTATTGTTTCATCTTTGCTAATCAAAATGCTTTACAAAGCTGGGATTTGGATCAGCACTGAAACATTTTAAGGGGTCCTTGGTGATCGCTCCACAAGTGTATTTTACTGACGTTTTTATTGTTCTTAACAATTGAAGAAATTTGGAAAAATACCTCATTTTGGTAAGAGTTAATCCCTTTTACCTCAAGCAAATGCTAGATCTGCCTGACACCCCACCCTACGGTGGGCACACTGCCACTGCACAAAGCCCAGCCCAGACTCTCCGTCAGATAAGATCCCACACCAAGCTGAACTCCCTGGTCCTTTTTCCTTACGAACCACATCCTCCTGCAGAGGAGACTTTGGAGGGCCGAAGAAGTCCGTCACATCTGTTTGCTCATATGCCAACATGCTATTTACTCAGTACAGCTTTAAGAAAGGATTTGCTCTTTTGGCTGTTGGCTCTCTCCCTCTGCAGTGGGAGAGCAAAACCAACACAACATCGTTATCTAAGAACTGGCTGTAGTTTTAAATGTAATTTTTGTAGCAACAGAGATACATGTTTTAGTTATGACTGCTCAGAAGCTAAAGGATTTTCCCCACCTTGAGTATGATAACATTCACATTTTGAGCTTACAATGCTTCCTATAGATCACTTTTCTAAGACAACAATCCAAATTCCAGACAGCTGACTTTCTTTTAGACACCGATCACTTTTAGGCATCTGCAAGTTTCCACTGTTGCTGCCCTTGTGATTTAGGCAAAGAGTCATTAAAACTGGAGGGCCTAATTCCCAGCCTCAGTATAATACATCAGTAAGAAGTAATAAGCTCCTTCATGAAGCAATATAGCTCCCCAGCTAAATAAATGGCACACACTACTGATTAAACAAAGGCACATGTGGCTTTTTTTCCTAAGCATTTTTTGAAGCAAACGGATGAATATATAAGAGAAAAAGAGAAGGATGAGAAACCAGGAGTGGGAACTCAGAGAGCAGTAGAGACATCACAGAAACCGAGATCTTGGACCCCGGGCATTGGAAAGGGGGACCTGAAAAACATCCCTAGAGAACTTCTTGGAGCAAGTATTGGCTGAAAAGAGCTTGGAGCTGCAAATAGTCTCCTGCTGTTCAATTTGCTCTTCACTCAGGGAAATGAACGCTATACATTCATTGCAAATAAAGACTGAATCAGAGATACCCGATTCCATTAACAATTTATTTTCCTAAACAGAACAATCTGAAATAATGACTTTTCAATAACTGCTCAGGTCAGAAGTAGTAATAATGCTCTGCTCCCCCTCAGGGAGGCAGATCTCCCTTCATATACACATTAATATACCTTAAGATCTCCCTCTCTCAAGATCTATGTATAGCTTCTATTCACAGGCAAGCACCACAACCACTTATTCATTCTTTTCATGCTTTACCTGCTGTTTTCAAGGCTGGTCTGATGCTAAAAATAGCTTCGCGTATTAGAGGAGGGTTGCTATAGATTCAGAATGGGTGATGTTAGGAAGACAGCTAAATCCCTCTTTGCTGAGGACATGGAGGATCCGCGTGGATGTGGCTGACGGACAGCTGTGTTATTATCTGTGACCTGGGCTGTGGTGCCCTTCCATAAAGACTCTCAGGCTCCAAGGTTGCGGTATTTGTGTTGTTCTAAGGCTGCACTGAACTGCAAATCAATACAATCATGGATGTCACCATAAGTTTAAGGCTTTGATTTTCATACTGTAGTGTTAGATCACAGTACAACAGTACCTTCATATATTAATAGCACATTAGCTTCTTTTTAACTGGGAAAACAATTTAATATTCTGTTATATAGGCATATTTTTCTGCAGGCATTGATGTCTCCAAGTAAGGAAACATCAAAATGCTTTGCTAGTTGTTCTTACTACAGAGTTGGAAGAATGACAATTCATCATCTATTTGATTACCTTCAAGACAGCAATGAAACCACATAAAAAACTGTACTACATACCGTTGTTTTGAACTTCTGGCAGCATGTCCTCTGACAATGCTGACAAAGCTAATGTTAATTTTGGAAGTTACCTCCCTGTCTACAACTTAATGGATAATGCAAATGAAAAACTGCTTATACATAGCTTTCCAACTCATATACTGCATAAAACAGTGAAGTGTGCTATAGGTAAGTGTCATTTGATTGTTAAGGTTATGAAACCTATGTTTTCAAAATTGGACTGGCAAAGTTTTGAAATTACAGGAAATATTTTATTTTGTCAAGTTTGAACATGTATAAGGACTGTCTCTAGAACATAAGTTATCTCTATACTCTGCAACTAAAAGCATCTTAAAATATTTTCCAGCTTTTAGAAATCAGTTTTCTAAATTAGGAGAATATCACTGGTTGCAACCTTTCAGGATGATGATGATCAGATTAATGGAGATAAGAAAGTGTCTGAAAAAGACTTACTTTTCTTTCATAATGTGGTAAAATCCTTCCAAGTGGTAACAAGTGATCTTGAATTTGAAGGCAAGATACATGAGTTAAAGAGCAAGTTGCAAGAAAGAATGGATGGCAAAATATTGGTCATTAAAGTAACTCCTACCTAGAAACATGGGAGTTTTATTCCACAGTATACATTAACTCCCAAACATGTAATAAACCAGGTTTTTTCCTGTACACAGAATACCTTAAACTTACTCAGCTACTTTAACTTTCTCCAAAATTAGGTGATTTTAGAAAATTACAATGCAAAGTTGAAGCTTGACAGAAAATTGTTTGTATGAGAAAGATTATGCTTCAGGAGTCCTGTATTAGGTACTGAATTTAATGTTTCACCTCCAAATACCAATCTTCCTAGTTCTTAAAATTTGTGAATGGATTATGACCCATCTAAGATAAATGAGGTAGTCAGAAGAATATTTTCCTTTAGTTAACAGACTCAGATTACAGAAACCTGCCGAATACTGACTCTGTTAAGGCGGAGGTTCAAATAAAAGTTGTACAGCTAAAGAGTGGCGTGGATTGACTAAAACAAGATTATTAGAATATATTAAAACCGATCCTAATATAACTTCACATAACACAATCCATCTTTTAAGAACTGTATATTTGAGGACAGTGATATGCGAACTTGAGAGAAAATTCCATGATATGCTAAAGGACATGGGTTTTCACTCAAATCTCACCTTACTTCCTGACCCTTACCTTCCATGCGGTTGTATTTTATTTCCATTTGAGAAAGGCAGTCATCTAAATATGTAACTGTTAACATTTTAACGTGTCACTTGCAAACTGAATGTGGTTTCAGCAAGTAGCAGGATCTCCCCCAAGGTCCAAGCTGGAATATATCTCTTTACTTGTTATAGATACTTTCCTCGGCAGTTTTTTGCGTCTGCCATTTTTACTGCTAAAGTTGTGGATATTGCACGGCTCAGTGTTGCTGGCTATAAGTAACATAACTTATACATGACAAACTTGATATTTGAAACTAAGTTAGACTAATTGTTCCCATTTAGGATAGTTATCCTTCCTGTTCCACTTAGGTACCATGGAACGAATAGTATCCTGGCAATACTTTCAATAGAAAGGTAGATAGTATTTCAGTACTTTATGTCTGAATGATGTTGGTGATTAAATGACACAAAATCATATTTCATTTGAAATGTAACCCCTATTATTTCCAAAATCTGGCAATCAGTAGTATACTTTTACTAATGAAAGGTCAGTTCTAGCAGAATGGCTAATGGTATTATTAATTAAATGAGGCCTCACAGTAGTACTCTATAAGCATGTTCATAAAAAAAAAGTGAAATAGGAATTTTTACTGATTCATCCTACTTCACTGCTCAGGGCAGCCTCTTTGTATCTCTGTGTCCTTCAGTTTCCACTGAATGATCAGCTGTTGATCATCTCAACCCAGATACTATCAGCCTCTACATGCGGTTACTGTATTACTTTACTGCATAAGTAATCCCACTGAAATCATAAGGTAGAATGAGGTGCTGTCATCATGATGCCCTATTATGCTCTTACACCTCATTTTTTAAAATCTATCTCTAAGTTCCAAACACTTGACTATACCACTGTATACTGCAAATAATCTCTGCTATGAAATATTTTCTTAGCTTTAGGACCAGTGGAAAACACTGTGATGAACACGCCTGACCAGCTGCATAGTACAGTTTGCAGGACTGACCTTCTTGATTCCTGCATTAAGATCTCAACTTTTGGTTAAGCAACACACCTCTAAAAGCAGAGGTGTCTTCTGGAACATGCATGCAGGAATAAGACCCGATTTTTCTATTACATTATACCTTAGACTCAGACTCTGAGGCACCTTTCTTTTCCAGGTTTTCTATGCCAGGTACATAAGCAGTGCTTAACTGCTTCTATGACTCAAGATAGTGACTCGTCACCCACCTTTTTATATAGGAGACTTTAGATTCCATACATTCAACTGTAAATGTTTTGTACCTTGCCTCAATTCTCATCATAAGTGAATTATTATGAATATATATACATGGTAGACATTATGCACAAAAATGCGTATCAGGAAACAAGGGAATGCATATCTTTCCACTATGATTTAAAAGTGCAATGGACTGTAATTTTGCTCACATATTCTTTTTATTGTCACAAACCAAATCCAGCAGGAAACAATATAATTTAAAGAAAACAAGTACATTGCTTGTTTGTTGGTTGGCTGGGTTTTTTATTTCCACTGTACTACATTTTCCTTGTCTCTTGCTTATTGTTTTCTTTCATTTTTCCCTCATATAATAACTCTGATATCAAACTGGAAAAAACATGTTTCCCTTTTTCTTGGATTTATATATTTGAATGCCATCAGTTGCTTTTCAACATAACAGACCTGGACATAAAAGTAGGATTAAGCATTCTTTGCTCTCTTAGGAAAATGTTCATACTTTGGGGAATTTAAGCATAATGTGCTTCTGAAATCTCCTCAAATGAAAACTGGAACACACTGGAGGAGTTAGTTTCTGTATTCCATTTATTTCAATGCAGGTTGATAAAACTAAGTAGTAGTATTTTGTGCGTATTGATAATTACTTTTTAATTAAATTCTTGATAGGCTGAAGTCATTATACTTGTTTGTGCATGCCTACATGCATGTGTAATCTTTTTGTAAGCTTTATTCTCAGCAGAGCTGCCAGACTGTAAGCTCTGGAGACCAAAATTACCTGCCACACAACAAACATGGCACTAGCAGTGACAATTAAAGGACAATAGACAGGACTCTACATAATATATCTCTAGGGGATTTATTAGGTAAAATTCTTTACTTTTTGCCAAAAAAAAACAACCCCAAACTGTAGAGATAATATGGGAGGTTGCTTCATGAATTAATTTTTGATGCAAGTCTGCTTTATTATTTCCGTAACTGAATCAGTCAGTCTTTATAGGGTCACACTGTCTTTATTTACAACACACATATTAACGAGGGCTTGCAGCTTAGTTTATTTTAATGATATTTTTGAAGTTCACAGAAATTTTAGGATCAAGGTTGTTGCTATGAGCGTTCCCTTAATTGCAACAGAATGAATGAATGAAACAATCTGGTTTTCAAGATATTATGGTAAGATTCTTACACAACTCTATTCATAATCAAGAAAAATAAAATAGGTGTTAGAAATTAAAACAATTATAAGTCTTCATTTATCTGTGATTCATTAGCATGTTAAGAGCGTAAGTGATCTTACCATCAAATAAAGTGTTGAGCATAACTTAAACTAGCTCAGTCCATGATAATGAAGCAATTTCTTCATATTTTTCTTCTTGGAGATTTTCACATCAACTGAAAGTTTCAACTCCATTTTTAATAAAAGCCTTTGATATTTTTTTTTCCTATCAGCAGAAAAAGTGGAATGTGGAAAAATGTGGATTTTCAGATGTGTACTGTCGTCTTCTTGAGCTTTGGATTAGTGTTTATAAAACTATTTCCCAAACTTTGGTCTCAAAGTGCTCTGTAGATGGCCAACAGAACCACTGCCTGCAGATAAAAGTCTGACACTGCATTAGGCAATAAGTAGCTGTGGAGGTTTGGAGTGATTTGTTCACCCTAGAAGTACAGGAGCCTGGAATAAGAAAGGTCCATAGGTCAAATTCTACTTCACCTGGCTTTCTAAAATTCCACCATCTGTCTGCTCTGCCTTTAGTTATACAGAATTGCGCCAGATTTTCAAAAGAACCAAGTTTTCCAAATTGTTTCTCATATTGGAAGCCTTAGTGTTCTAGAAATTCTGTTCCTACACAGTGTATTTGACAGTGATCTCCAATGGTGTTAAACAGGAATAATTAAGAGGAAAATTTCCACCGATAATAAGAGTTTAGGAAATTCTATACTCTTATAATAGGATTAGATATCATATTATTATCTCTATTTTATCTTATTAACAAATACAATGCAATACAATGATTGCAGTTACTTATACAAAGATCTGGGATTTTGGAACAAGGGAGGAAACTGATGAACAACCAGATGCTATTTTTTCAAAGGCACTTTTCTAACAATGATTACACACTGAAATGGTAATTGCAACTCCAAAATAGCATAAAACAGCACAGCTGCTCTCAAAATAATGCACATAGCACAGGCTTGTCTACGATATTTTTTGTAACTGACTATACTGGAAAAAAATTTAAATCCAGAAGTGCTTTTATTTAATAAATTACTTTATCAGCCAAACAAATAAAAATGCATTTGTCTTTTAGCACAACAACATTGACATCTAGTGGCTAGTTAAACTCCACGTTTGATATCCTTTGTATGACAAAAAACATGGAACATACCATTTACTGAATTTGACAAAATAAATATGCATTTCAACAGCCTGCTCTCTTTACATAACCTCTAGATGATTACAGAATGTCGGTAGTCTTTCATGACCAGTCTGGAGTGACCAGTCCCAGTGATGGCAACTTCTGAGCGTGAGCCATTGACCCTCAGCACAGCCCCACTGGTTTTCCCTAAACTGTCAGGAAGTTTTAGGCTTGGGAGTCAGCTGCCTGACTTAAGTATATACCCTGTTCGGGGCCTGCTGGGAGGCACAGTGCATCTCTAAAGCTGTACACAGGTACATCTAAAAGAAGAACTACACTTACTGCATGTGATGTTACTGGCATATGTGAACATCCATTTTTAGTTCTACTTGCTTTTCTACAAATTACTAGGGGACTTCAGATAGAGGGAGATGAAAATCAGGAACACGACAGATGCCATGAGACTGTTCGTACTATGAAGACACGAAAATAAGTGATTTGGCAACTTACTTCATAGACATGTAGAAGATAGGAAGGTGCCAATACCAAACAATGTTAGAAAGTCTAATTTCCTCATTTTTCAACAAAATAATTAGCTTAATGGAGAAAGAGGAAAGATTACACAGGATAAAGCTCAATTTTACTAGCATTCTTGATGGTTCCACATTACTGTCTCATAATCAAACTCAAATATAGTCATTCATGTCCTCCACAAACAGCTCTGATAATGGCTATGGTTGTCAGTGACCGCCTTGCCCGTGCTCTCCATACCAATGGTAGCTGCCTCTTCTGGCCTGCTGGCAAAGCCGCCTGGTTTGCTTCATTAAAAATTGGACCAATTTTTTAATTGGCTAACCAAACTAATTTTGACCAAACAAATCAGAGGCTCTTGAGTTTAAGCAACTTTACCAGAAGATCTTAGGAGGCAATAATCTCCTGCAGGAAGGCTGAGGTATTTCTTCCTTGCTAAATACTGATAAGGACTAAACAGCTATGCTTAGTGTTTCTTTATAGAGAGAAATCCAAGTCTGAAGAAGAGCAATAAAGCATACAAGAGTTCTCAAAAACGTACCCTATATGGAAAGGTTGAAGTACTTACATTTCTTTAGCTTCAAAAAGGGAAGACTGTGGGCATATGTCTTCCAGGATTTAAAGATCTGTTATTCAAATGACGATCAGTTCTTGCTTTCTGCACCAACTAGTGTAGGGCATTAAGAAATTATCTCAAGCAGCAACAAAGGAGATTTCTCTTAGATATTAAGAAAAAAACCATACATGACTAAGAGGATAATAGATTAAGCTATTTATGCTGTGAAATCTCCCATACTGGAAGCTTTTAGGAACAGCTCAATAAGTATGTAAGGTATGATTCTTTGAATTCTGCATCTCCATGATTTAATACCTTCTTTTGGTACATACATATTGATAAAAGTACCCCCCGTAAAAATATGGGGCAATTAAATAAATAAGTGAACAGGTTACTTAAGTAAACATAATGCTACCCCCATATGATAAGAAGGCCAGAGGTCTATCCTGAACACACATCCCGGATATTAAAATGCACCTTTTACTCTCCGGCACAAATGACGTGAGTCAATACGTATTTATAAATCCCTTGATGTCAGCAACATTTTACCACCCATTTAATGAATCTGCATGACTGAGAAGCGGCAAATTCAATCAAATAATTTTTGTCTAGTTTTTTTTGTATACTGAGGCTATCTCCATGGTCTACATAATATGATCTGAGATGACATGGGTGACTGGAAGAAAGACAGTATGAATGTAAATACAGAGAAGCTGATGAACTCTTGGGGTTATTTCAGAATCATAGCCATTACCTTGTATATCCCTGGGAAGAAATTTCCATTTCTTCTGCCCAAAAATTTCTATGGAATTGTTACACCGAGTCATCAGAAAACTGAGTGATTAAAGTTGAGTAAAGAATATGTCAACGATTTGAAAACTTGGGAGAGAAAACATTTACTTCTTGAAGGTTTTAAAATCATCTGACTTAAGCTTTCTGGATACACTAGGTCTCATACTTAGCCCACTTCTAGATTTACGGGAGAAGTAAAGTAAGAACTACAGTGATGTTGTCTCCTTTGTGGGCCACGAAGTTCAGGGCTACTGTAATTTAAGAGTATAGTTTCACATTACTGCTAAGCTGACCTAACAGAGAGCTGCTGCTGAAAGGGCCACCGTTGTTTCTCACCTCTCCCTTCCCTCCTGTCCCATCCCTCCATCCTCAACCTTTTTTCACACCAGCACTGTTACTCATCAGACACCTCAGCAGGATAGTCAGAGGAGCCAGACTGGCAGAAAATTAAATACTGCAGTTCAGCAGAAGTGGTCAGACAAGCACTAGTGCCAGTTCAAGAATAGGAATGCTCTCTTCAGCAGCAGCTAACCCATAAATTGATTTACCTCTAATGGAAAACTGCACTCCTAAGGTTTGGTTATACAACCATTGAAATCCAACTTAAACAGTAGCACTTCCCACCCTGCAAAGAGTTATGCCCACCTCTTCTTTTTCCTGTATCTTTCAGTCCTGTGAGACTTGGATGAGAGAAGTGTCCTTTTTGGTGTCAAAGCATATTGATGCTAGATTTAAACTATGGAGATACTCCCACAGGATCAAGCTATAACCCATATACCAAGGGCTAAGGACAGATCCAGTTTCAACTTCCAATTTATTTAGGAGGCCATTTCTGATCCACTTCCCCAGCTGTAGCTTACTGCAGCCCACATATAAAAAGCAGTCAGGTGATGTTTGAAAGCAATACAGTCAGACATCATAAAAGCATAACATAGTAAGATGAAATTAGCTAGCTGCTATTCTCAGAAAAGCTGTTTATGAAATAACTTCAGCATCTACAACAGTTGCTATAGTTGGACTCACTGCAGAATTTTCCTCTGTCCCAGAAACTTTGTTTTTTCTATACACAGGCTTTTGTGGCCTCATCAGAATGCCAAGAGATTCAAGAATTGTAAATCTTCCCTCTACCTTTCCCACTTTTCTTCAAAGTGCATAATCAATGATATGTTGGCCCAGTTTCCAGAATCATGTCAGGATTCATTCACACTAAAGCAGTCTACCATTTCCATAAGAGAAGAACAACAAAAAGATGCCTGCTATTACAGCTTCGTGGGTATACATTATTTATTTTGAGATATTTAAATTATTAATTAGGATAATTCCATTTTTGCAAGAGACTCTGCCCTTTAGAGGAAACGGGCCACATTCAGTAGGACTTCAGCAGAATACTGCATACACTCAAGTAAGCATATTGCCACTCAGCTCCTTTCCACGGGACACTTGAGCATCACCTTCACATCCGTTCAGAGTGATATGAACATAATGAGTGACACAAATTCTTGGTCAGGAGAAAAAATACTTTTGCTTTCAAAACTGAGATTCGGTAGCCAAGGTAAGGAGGTACACTGTCAACTACGGTGGTGATTGCCTTACTGCATAACAGCAACTAGCTACAACTTATATTTTACAACTTATATATTACAATGACAGTGCTAGTATTTCAATTTTGAAAACTTCCCTGTATTAAGTGTATCTGTGGTTTAAGACTCCAGGAATCAATAACATGGCTGGAAACTCTGATACAGTCCAGAAGAAAATATCTGTGATGGATTAAAGCACTTCGGACCTCGGCAATCAAAATGCTGGTTGAGGCATTGTGCACCCTAATGTTTGATGGGAAACAATATCAGCTCCTTGACAGCGGCTTGCTGTATCTGATGACTTAATGCTGAAGATTGGTATTTCCCAGCTAGCTTACGAGAAAACAGTTTTAGTTTATAAAGCTCCTTTCTCTGATGCAACCCACAGGCTCCCAAACTCTATCACCCAGTTGCCGCTGGTCCTTACAGAGAAACTGGGTCACATACCGCCTGTCCTTCTTCTAACTGCGAGATGCGACTGAAAACGAGAGAAACCGCTAAAACATGTGGAAATCAACGTTACATATTACCTTGCGGAGGCTGCCAGGGCGTTAATACGGCTGTGAACGAGGTCTGTGCGGCGGCGAGGGCAGCGCACACACCTACTGCGTGAAGCCCGGCCCCGGGGACGTCTGGCAGCTCCCGCCCGCCGAGGAGCAGCCGCCCGGGGCCCTTCCTCCCTGAGGGGCCTCCTCCAGAGCGACCCCCGTCTCCCCGAGCCCTCCCCGAGGGACCCTTTCCGCCGGCCCCCGCCGCCCCCCGTGCCCGCAGCCGGGTCTGAGCCGCTGCGGCCCCCCCAGCAGCTCGGCTCCTCCAGCGGGGGTTCCCTCCCCGAAAGCGCCGGGGGCGGTGCGGGGGCGAAGCGGGATGTGGAGGAGAGGGGCTCGCTAAGGCCTCTCTGGGAAGCACTGCGACCGAGTCCTACCTTCCCAGAGGCGGAGACCGCCGCAGCCGGAGCCGCGCACCGGGTTCCCGGGCAGGGAGACTCCCCTCGCCCCTAAACATGATGAGCGGCTTTCCCCTCCCCTCCCCTGCCGGCGCGGCTCGCCCTCCCCCGCCCGCCGGCGCCCCGCCGCGCTCCGCCGGCTCCCCGCGCCCCTCTGCCCTGCGCCGCGCCGCCCGCCAGCGGCGGAGGGAGGCAGCCCCCGGCGCGGCCCTGCTCCGCCTCTGTCCCCGGTTTCCGGGAGGGGCCCGCGGAGCAGCGCCGCGGCCGGCGAGCAGGGCCGGGCGGCGGAGGCGGCCTTCGCCCGCGTCCCCAGCCAGCTGCCCCTGCCGGGCGGGCGGGTCGCACCGCCACCATGGTGCCCAACCAGCTGCGCCTCTCCGCGGCCGTGAGTGGGGCCCGGGAGGGAGGGACGGAGGGAGGGGGCCCGGCAGGGGCGGGCGGCGGACGGGCTTCAGCGGAGGCCGCGGCCTCCATCGCGGCGGAGGGGGCCGAGCCGCCCTGCCCGTGCGGCGGGAGGGCAGCCGGGGGCCGCGGCCTGTGGGGGCCTTCGGGGCGCGAGAGCGGCCTCGGAAGTCGTGTCGGGCCCACACGGGCCGGTTTTCGGTGTGATTTTCCTCCGTGGAGCCCCTCAAAGCTCTAATCCTCGCTGCCGTGGTCTGCTGCTACCTACCCTTTACTCCCGCTTCTGCTTTTATAGTTTTAGAGCTTTAATAAAGGGGCAGTGGGTGTATTTTCTCCTTGTTAGGGGTGTTCACTGTACAGTATATGCAAATACTCCTTGTAACCGGTTTTACCAGGAAGAGTAGGTTTGAAGCTAATTGTACTTCCTCAGGTTTTCTCCCCCAAAACAGCATCAAGGTGGGAAGAGCGTTTTGCAGTGAAGCATGGTGACCCCCTGCATGGCACCCTTTTTCCAGCCTCCTCAAGCCCCGTTCCAGATCCCATGCTCCCCTCAGACCCTCCCAGAGTAGTTTGTTTATACCAAAATGAGCACTGGGGCCTGTTTTGGGCCACATCTGGGCTGTGAGCAGAGAAGAGCACAGGCCTGTGTGCTGGGCAGATAAAGGGGAGGATGGGAGTGACACTTGTGAGGGGGTGGCAAGATTAGGGCTGAGGTCAGGAGCCACGAGTGGGGATTTTGTGTGTAGGATTGTTCCCCCCCTCCCCCTTTTTTTTTTAATTGTCTTTTTCTGTTCAGCTGCATGTTGTGATCGGGAGTCAACATGAGCTATCATGTGTCCCTTTCACTAGTGTGCGTTTACCCCAATGGAGAGGGTTAAAGGAGGTGCCTTTTCTGGATGCAAATACCTCCTGTAAATGCAGTGCTGGGGAGTCCACAGTGTCCTGTAGTGACATCAACAGTTGACATCTCCTCTATCTGCCATCAGTTGCGTGCAGTGTTCGTACATTTGCTGTGTTCAAGTTGCCATTTTTTAGGAGCCCTAAGTTAGTGGGCTTGATTCTGTCTCCAATTGCTTCACTATTAATTAATCCAAGATGTTGAGATTACTTAAATGTCAGTGATCTAAATGTATCCCAAAGCATACTGGTACTTGTTTTAGTTTTGTGGTTTCAGTTTGTTTTGTTGTTTGGGGAAAAAAAAGTTCAAAGTTGGTGCAACAGACAAAACACACTGTACCATTTAAGTTATGTAGCTGTCAAGTTCATGTTTTGATAAAATGTTTGGTATTTACCTTACCAATTTACTAAAAGCATTCTGAGTTTCTGACAAATTCCGTTAAAGTGAAGATTATATTAAAGAGTTTATCAAATAGTGAAAGTAGTTATTTTAAATTTTCTTGACAATTTCACATGTCCATGTCTACATATGCCTCTTTTAAAATCTGCTAGCTTGGGCACAAAGCTTTGCTATGTGCCCCTCTTTTACTACAGTTAAATATTAAACATATTTTCCTTATCTGAGATTGTTGTTTGGTTTTTTTTGTGCAGAAGGGGAGAAATCGGTCTTGAAATTTCACAGCATTAAGCAGGTGTCTGTTTATACTGTCCTTCCAAACCGGAAAGATTCATTTATGGATGAGATTCTTTGATGGAGTTTATTTTTATGTTTTACCTAAAAGTCAGGTGATCTTGGTATCATCCTAAGGCATCAGGTCAGTAATTGTTCAGTCCTGGTCTCCAAGGGTGCCATCCAGCACTGCCGGAGCTGCTGATGTCAAACCCAGCTTTGGTGCAGTACCTGCCCGTCCTGCTGTTGCCTTCGAAGAAAGAGTGACCTAGAAGTGTCAGGACATCAATCGTGGGTTGTACTCTTTTTTCACTCTGAATTTATCTTTGAGTGATTGTAGTGATTCAGAGGAATGGCTGAAGCTGTAAAGAGTTTTCCTGTCGGAAGAGCAGCCTCTCAGGACCTAGTCCTTAGCCATGCCTGCCCTTATATTCACAGTCACAGCTTTCCAAAAGGCAGTCATCAGCTTCCGAGAGCCCTACGGTATGACTCTGTTGGAGCAGCTTTTCTTGCATCTTTTTTTTTTTATTTGAGTCATTCCCAGAATCAGTTGGGAGCTGGTTACTGAGTATGTCTGCTTCTTTCCTGGGGCCCATCATCCAAGGGCAACCACTTTGGGAAAATCTCCTTTTATTCAAGCTTTTCTCTTCTTGCCTGTCTTCATCTGTCTCATGGTGACTTTCATACACATTGTGTTGGCTTGGACTTTCTCCCCTTTTGAGTGTGAAGGAAGCTCTCAGTGTTCATCTGGGAAGCATTACTTATGTCATTTAAAACATTCCTGGATTACCATGATATTGTTAAAATTTAGAGGCCAAGTGTAAATATATTTGCTGCAAACTCATAATGTATTCAGCCTTTTATAGACACCACATAAGCTTCATTAATAAAAGTAGCGACAGGCTTGCTATTAGAACCACCTCAGCTAGGAGGCCTGCACCTGAACTGTGGATTATCATGGGACTGTGCTGGAAGGACTTCGCACCGTCGCTGCTCTTTTGCCAGTGTGTGAGGCCCACTTACACCAGACACTGCAGGCATCTGCGGCGCTTTTTTTGGTAACAGATATTTTTTGTGTCTCCTGGGAAATAGAAAACATAAAGGCAAATCAGAAAGTTCTGATTTGTTTTATTCACATATATAGATATATGAGAGCTATGTCTTCTTCAGAAGAGTTCAAGAGTGGAAGGAACATTACAGTATTAAGGAAAAAAGGTACAGTTATTATTAATAAAAATAATTTTTAAAAAATCTTAAAAATCAATCCTTCACCATCAGTGTGAGAAGATAGTGTTTTACATACTCTGTGCAAGACAGACCAGTTGTCAATGTCAGTAGAGGATACAGTTGACGCTCCAGCATGGGATTTCTGGGAGGCATTTGCATCCAGAGAAGGCACTTCATCAAAATCATCCTGAAGAGATGTGACTTTTTTGCAGATTTTGTTTTTTTCACGTTTTTGTCTGAGGAGGAATATG
This sequence comes from Nipponia nippon, assembly GCF_047370975.1. Lineage (NCBI taxonomy): Eukaryota > Metazoa > Chordata > Aves > Pelecaniformes > Threskiornithidae > Nipponia > Nipponia nippon. The sequence continues at coordinate 108,413,533 of NW_028262347.1, forward strand.
ATTGTTGGTAATGTAGGAATCAGCAATGCTGAATCAAATACACTGGTTTTCTAACCCAGTTTCTTTTCTCATCCACAGTCTGAATATACCAAGATACTTAGGAAGTATGTGTTGAACCTTTCCCCGTGCAGATGTGTGATAACCATGTGTCTTGTTTCTGGTTCAGTTGTGTACATGTTCCAGTTGTGTAAATGCTTTTTTTGGTGTCGGTGCCAGTTTACGCCGTTCCCAGCTCTGGCTGTTCTCTTCCTGTGCTACCCCTCTAGCTGGCTTGTGTAGCTGGCTGAGGGGGCTGTGGATGAACTGTCAGGAAACGTATCTGGGTTAAAATAGTCTTTTTTGGATAGGATCCTTTGTAACTGGGGTGAGTTGTTTGATCTGGTTCATGTGTAGTTTCACAACTGTTAACTGAGCAACTGGAAGGAAGGTACCAGAGTAGGAGTGAGTGAGAGGAGATGGGATCTACTTAAGCCATTACTTCTGCTGAAAGAATTGGACATGTAACTGTGCCTTGAAAAACAGAGGTGATAGATCTGGGCATCAGTCAGTGCTTGATCGTTTGATGGAATTAAGATATGGGATATTTTGGTTTTCTTATATGCATTAATTTGACATTGTAGTCATGAAGTGCGTGGGAAAAAAAAGATTTCATTTCATGGTAGGAATGTTGTGCTGATCAGATGGTACGTTTTTGTAGGCATATTGTTATTTTGTATTTTAGTTATCATTTCAACCAGCTTTCCAGCTACCAATGTAAGATCTAATGATCTAAAATGCTGTACCACGGCCCAAGAAACTTTTGTTCTCATCTTTGTTTGTTTATAATGTGGGTACATCAGTTGCTGTCCTCCAGAACTCTGAAAGAGTAGCTCCTGGGGAAAATACTCACCTTTTTCTTATATAAGGGAGATTGTTTGAAAGTAAAGACCGAAGATGTTTATCATACTTTTGGTTATCTGCATCTATTTGAAGATTAAATATGGGGACATCTGTATATAAATTATTTATAAAGTGATCTTTTTGACAGACCTATGATGTCTTTCTTTGCCCTGTGTTATTTGGAATATACTCTGCATTGTCTGTTGAATGTGGTTTGGTTTAGACATATGTGAGATTTGCACTTGCTCTCTTGCTCTCTCTTTTTCTCTCTTTTATTTATGCACGATGGACAGTACTGATTTCTGATCATGCCATGTCCGTATTACATTAGCAGGTACATTGACTGTGTTGTCTATTATTTTCAGGCACGTGGTCATGGAGGCTATGATTCTGATTTTAGTGATGAGGAGAATGGAGGGAAGTCTGTGCAAAAGACTAAAAGGTAATGTAGTACAGAATTAGCACTTTGCATTACATATTTTGTGCAAATGGCCTATTATTGGGTATAGAAGATTATGCTGTGGTATGTAAAGTCTGGTGTTGAAATGTTTTTTGAAAAATCAGTCTCTTTGATTCCTGCATCTCCTCATGTTAACCTTGCCAAAGCATGTTGTCTCCCAGGGGCAGCTGATTAAGATCCGTTCTGCCGTGTCCATCTGGTGTCTATATGCCCCTCAGTCCTCGGAGCAGAGTGTTTCATTTTTTGTAAGCATTAGTATCAACTGCTGGGGTTTGGCTGCACTGCTCACTTCACTGTGATCCATCAGGATGCGTGGAACTGCTAAGAGAGCAAGGCAAAAAAGGCCAAGTGGCAGCAGGCTTTGTAGATATAAAACACGTGTCTGGAGGAAGTGAAGAACTGATACTACTTATTTAATTTGTGAAGATACCTGGGAATTGGTGAATTATGTTGTACTTAATCCTTGAAATGTAACTACACATCTCTTATTTGAGATTACCTTTGCCAGTTCTTTCAGTGGTTTGCACAATAAATGACCTTGAATTTTGTGGTCTGATCTCATTATATTATTAAGATTTTTATTTATTTATGTATTTATTTTGCTTTGGCACCACAGTCCTTTGACACTTTCTGCACCGTACTGAACATTTTGCCTACATTGTGCATATATTTTTCTTACCTTTTCCTGTCACTCCCTTGCTCTGTTATTGGACTTTATTTAAGAAGGCTTTCTGGAAACTTTCCTAGGACTCTTGCATATTTTCCTTTGTAGTAAAATTGAAAGAATGGGTTTTGCAGTGTCTGACTGCATTCTGGGAAAAAAAAGTCATGTTTTAATCATTGGAATAATAGCAGGCATTGTGCTGTTCCATTTATTTTATAAATATACCTGTTCTCCATTAAAACAGTGACTGGTTTCGTTCAGTTTTCGTTTTCTTTAAAAGGCCATTACACATTGTACCATTACACTTTCTAGGTGGAATATTAACTAACCATCAGGAGCCTTTCAAAAATATCATCATTACCCTTGTTCTGGCACGCTACTGCTGATTCCCAGTAGGGCTCTTATGTGGGTTCGCTGTATATGGATATATCCTTTTCTTGCTCCATGATGATATTTATTTTCACTTTAAGGAAAATAGTAGGCTTACATTTTCTCCATATTGCTGTTTTATGGAGTGTCCTTATGGGAATTTTGTGGCTACAGATCCTTTTGAGCAAATGATACCCTTAGTTTCTAGAGTCCTGTATTCCATAGCTTGAAATATAAATTCCCTGGCTTGCTTCCTACAGGTTTCTGACTTTCATTCTTTCTGCTAGCTGTTAATTACAGAAAAATCTTTTCGTCACCTCTGTTAAGGACTGAAACTAACTAAATATACCTTTTACTAGCTAAAGTGCATCACTTTATATTTAACTTTTTATTACTTTGTTGAATTCTGAAAGTATTTTTAGCTGCCCACTGACAAGTATGGTTCACAACACAGTACTTAAGTTTTAAATTATTGATTCTTGTGGTTACACTAAGAGAGGCAGAGCTGTTCAATGAGGTGTTGAGACGCTAGCATGAAAGGATGGGATAGGGTTACTAGCAGTCACTCTTATTCAGTGAACATACTGTCCTTCCTGTTCCTACTTGGCTGTGTAGCTGAGATTTATAGAGGGCTTTAAAAGTGAAGCTGAGGAATCTTCAGGGTTTTTTCATTGTGGTTCTATGGTGATAATATTGATAAAAATAAATATTGCAAATTGCTGTTTTAAGCAATTTTCTTTAAATGCCAACTGTAAGCCTTTCTGATTTTGTTCTGCAAATGAAGTAAAGTCTAAGCTGATGTTGGTTCTGAAGTTTGGTTTTATTCATGTAGAAACTAGCAATATAACTGTTTTTGTTACTCAGGTTAGTGCAAAGTTTGGCATATGGAAATTTTATTGCTTATGAAAAGTTCTTGACTAACTTTTCTTCCTTTTTTCCCCCCTTACCTTTAGTATAAAGGAAGATGGCCTTCTGATAAAGCCATTCCAAAAAGCAAAACAAGGCGGTATGGTTCACAGACAATTTGCAGCGGAAGCATGGGATAGGTACTTTTTTATCTGTTGCTTTTTATGAGGCATTTTTCCCTTAATGTAAAGATAGCTTTCACTCAAACGTATTTGTTATTAACAGGGAAGAAGCAAGAAAAAGAAGATTTCACTTGATAGCGATGGATGCTGTATCCTTCTGTTTCATTTTTCTTCAAGTTTGAAGATGGGACACAGGATATCCATTATGGTGAAATACTGGAATTTCTCAGTTATCACAGCAGTTGACAGTGCAGCACCAGATGTTGAGTCGTTCTTCAAATTAGCTTCTTTTTGTTGTTGAGATGTCTCTGTGAATGCCTACTCAGTAGAGGCATTTCCAGATTCTTCCTGTATGCTCATTTGTCCTGTTTGGGACAAAATTACTATATGGTGAATTTTATTCAGACTGGCACAAAGACACATTCCTCTTTCAGTGGAGTTTATACAGAACATAATTCTATATAAGGCTGCTATTATCTGTGGACAATTACATTTCTTCTGGAAATCTAAAAATGCATTAGTTAATTCAAAAGTCTATTCAAAATAGCCTTATCTCCAGTAATATCTTCTACAAATGCTATAATGTAAGCCTGTTTAATATCGTGCAGTTGTATTTTAGGTTTTTTTTAATCTCTTAATCATATTTCATGCATAATTTGTAACTATTTTTATAACTAATACCTTATTTAGATTGAAACCTTTCTCCTTTCATTGAGTTTTCACCTGGGGCAGTCATTAAATGTTTGGACTGAGTGTATCTGAAATACCATCAGTTCCTTGTTTGTTTAAATAGCTGTTCTTCAGCAGTAACAGTTAATAAATAGGAAAATAAAGACTAATTATATATGGAAAGACTTACTTAAATCTGGAAACTCCAGTGAACAGAAAGTAACTTCTCCTAACCTGCTTAGAGTTTGACTAGGCACTACATAAACCATCATATGCCTGTAAAGGGGACATATCTTAATGAGTCCCACTGACATTGTCAATTGTCGTTAGCCACAGAAGAGCCCGTAACTACAAAACTCATTGTGTAGAGACTTGTATGAGTTTCTGCTAATGTTTTTGAGTGGTTCCTGCTTAAAACCTTTACTGTTACGCAGTTGTAATGCCTAGTAATTCAAATGGCAGCACAAAATGGTATGCTGTGTTAAATGTGTTCAATTGTGCCAGTTAAACTTTCTGGGCTTGCTTCTCTGTTCCTTCTATTTGTGGTGGAAAGAAAAAAAGAAACATACTGAGGTTAAATTAACTTTTTGGGGGCCTTTGGAAAATAAAATGTTTTCTCAATAAAATTCTAATGCATGTCAAAATAGTAGGTTGATACAAATTATTCACATTGATGCAGTAGTTGCCAGGATATGTACCAGGAGAGAATGTGTTTCCTAATTTGCTGCTTCAGAAACACAGTAAAAGTTAATTGAAAATACTTTTAAGTAGCCATATATAATGTTTTGATTTGTGGAGATGTTTATTTTCTGAATAAGTAATTACATATTTTTGCTCAAATTATGGTACAAAATGTGTTTCAAATCATGTCTCTGAGGCTGAAGTGCTCTAAAAAAAGCATTACATATTTTCCCATGATTTTCATCTCCAAACTAAAGCAGATAACTTTTATTTGTATGTTGATGGTAAAATGTAATAAATGGTTCCATTTTAGTAATCAGACTGTTTTTATAATACAAAAATACAAACCTGTTTTAAACCAAAACTGCAGTACTAAGAAGCTGTTGTCTAAATTACAGCTGAAAAAATGAACCCAGTTTCTACGTACATGCGTACAGAGCATCTTTGATAAAGGAAGACAATTTTATAAAGGTCTGGCAGCTGAATCAGGTTTTAAAGATGAAATTGCCTTGAATTCCTGTATTTGGAAAGTAGCTTTTGTGAGGGGTTATTAAGTAAAAATTGCTAATTAATTCCTTTCTTTCTGGAAATCACTGTTTTTGAGAAAAAAATTCTTTCTGTTAAGTATATAAAAAGTTTTTATTATTTGTTTCATTTTAAAGTATGGTAAAATAAAAGAAGATAAGTTCCGAAACAATCCTTAATTGCTTTATTCAGTATGAAAGACATAAAAAGTTTGTGAATGACTACATTTTATACTATGGTGGCAAAATAGAGGATTTCCGACGTTCTGGGTAAGAACCATTAGCAATCTTTCCCCTCATGCCCCTAAAGCTCCTGTGTTATGTAAAGTTGTTAAATATCTATTATAGCTGTGTGTGGAGGGGGGATGTCGCTATACATCAAATTACTAATTCTTTTTGTCATAAATAGTAACTACAGCCATTGTAAATATCCAAAACACAGAATTGTCTTGTTTCATTTTTACCATTATTTTTATATAAGAACTTACCATGAGCTGAACTATTCTTGTTTTGTTATGTAAAAGCAAAGATGACAGGTGAGCATTAATCGAGGGTACATTGAGAAATATCTGGCATTACCTTCAAAATAACAATCTGAAATACTTGTGAAATGTGCAGAATTGCTCTCCATTGTCCAGAATAATGATAGCCTTCTTTAGAGCTATCTATAACTGCCTTTTAACATTACTGTCTTCAATAAAAAGTATAAAAAGTCTTTTCAGACAGGATCAAGTAATTCACAGTTTTAGTGGCCATTTTCCACTGTGGATTTTTCATTTGGAAAAGGTATGCCAGTGAATACATTTTTTGATAGTTTTATTCCATAGCAATATATTCCTCCATGCGGTGAGGTGGAGATCACAACTGTGAAATACTGATGTTTACCAATTTATTATTTGACTGACTTTTCATTTTAATGCTACATTGTACTAAAAAAAATGTGTCCTTTTATAGAGCAAATGACAAGACGGATCTTGATGTTATTAGAGAAAACCATAGATTCCTGTGGAACGAAGATGATGAAGCAGACATGAATTGGTACCTGGAACTATTACAGAAAATGTTATTTTTAGATCACTTGTACTGAATTTGTGGTGTCCCTACTAATTAAGAATTACTGTGCGTACTTAGTGATCATTCTTTGATCTTTAATGCATTTAAAAATTAAAGACCTTTAGGAGGTCTTTCATATTGTAATATTGCTCAGTGGCAAAATGAATTGATGACCAAAAGAACTAAGAAGTATTTGTGCATTCTCTGAGATCCAAATGACTGTTCTGAAAACTCTGAACGAAGCCTGGTTTGAAAAAATAGTTTAATTTGTGCTCTAGATATATTTTAGATGTATTTTTCCAGTTTTATGGAAATTACCTCCTAGCTCAATGAGTGCATTTCTGTTGCATTTCTAGCTCTGCAACTTGTGTGCTTCGGATGAAACAACATGTCTTTGTCTTGCTAATGTTATTACAATGTGAAATGAATTGTGCCATGTTTTATATTTAATAAAAAATAATACCTTTTGTTATAGGGAGAAGAGACTTGCGAAGAAGTATTATGACAAATTGTTCAAAGAATACTGTATAGCAGATCTCAGTAGATACAAAGAGAATAAGGTACGTTTCATTATTGTAAATCATCTTGGTTTTAAAATGTGTCCTTTTTAAAAAACTGCCTTATGATTGTGGATATGTTGTGAAACCAGAATGTTAGTACTCCTTCCCTAGAAAGAGAGTTGTGAGGACTTGTCAAGTTATTTAATAAGCAGCAGCAGTTTGAAGCCAAGCATTGTCACTGCCCCAAAAATGTGCTTCTGTGGGAACAGGAGCATTTCTGTCAGATGGTGTTTTATAAAGAGGTACATTGTGTGTAAGAAAGGCAGAAAATGCAGAGAGGTTAAGGAGGGAAGGATAGAAAGATTTGCCTGGAGAGAAGCACTGGATGAAGCCTAAATAAACCCTGGGAATGTTACTGTTTTTTAAAAAAAAAGAGTCTAAAAAGAGAGGTTTGTACTTGAATGCTGGCAGAAACAATTCTGGAAATATCTGTTCTAAAGCAGTGTCTTTTGCTGGCTGTTCTTTTCTGTTTATGGAAACAGGATTTGTACGTTCCTTGTAAATAAATAGAATTTCTTAAGAGAAACAGCCCAATTCCAGCACCAGTTTTTCTTTTTAACCAGAACAGCCTTTGTCATTTCCAAGTTTTTGACTGACTAGCCTCTTACTCAAAAAGAATACGTGAATTTTCTGTTGTGATTTTGCAGAGTGTTGCCGAACTCAGATGCGTCCTAGTTTTGTTAGAACATAGTAACAACCCAGCCCTGCAAACAGTGTCTAAAGTTCTTTGAGACTATTTATAGTATTGAAAATTACATTCACTGGTAAATATTTGCAAGGACTGGGCTTAAACTCTAGTATTAGGCAGAAAAGATGACAGTCTTCTAAAGAAAACTGGAACAGAGAAATGCAAAAATTAAATGAAAATTAACAAAAAGTAAAATGCTGAAGATATCTTCCCTCCTTTTTTTTGAGTAAATTTGATTTTATTTTACTATAGCTGTTTCATATCCCTCAATCTCCACCCTGCCCCCCCAACTGATTTTTCCTCGAGCCTGCTTACAGATTTTGTTTCTTTCACTGCTGTGCCAAGTTTCCATATGTTTGCTATCTTTTGTGGGAAACTGTTCTGCCCCAGTTTCTTTTTTTTGTTTTTTTTTCTGTGTGTGTGTGTGTTGTGTGAACAGTGTTTCCCTGTCAGACTTCAAATGTGGCTTTTCTAACTTTGAGGTCACTGAATTCCTATTTATGCTCATAAGTCATTACCTATATTTTTGGAATTGCCATGTCAGCATAACTCTGATATATCATGTAATTTATTCTCTTATATTAGGTTATGCTTTCTGTTCTCAAATACGTTCTGACCACGTGAGAGTCCTTTGTTAGAAATTCTTAGAAAAAGAGAAAAAACAAGATTTTTCTCAATTACTGATTTATCCAATGCCCATGTTTGGTACGAATGTCAAAGCAGGTTTTTTTCTTGGAAGTTAGAAATAGGCTGCTGATCCCATTCACACCAAAGGAATGCAGTCTGTGCTTTCAGATTTTTCCTGCCTTGATTCTTTTTCTGCATTTCCAGAAACTGGAAGTTGTATATCTTTAGCCCCTTGTGCCTTCTGTTTTGCCGTGCTGGTGCTGTGAGAGGTGCAGGGTGGGTAACAAGGTTCTCAGCTGGCCAGCCTTTCGTATGATAGTTGTTGATGCTTTATATGATGATGCTTCATCTTGATATAAGTAAGAAATTTTTTTACAGTGAGAACATTCACTGGAACAACCTCCCCAGTGACATGGTAGAGTCCCCATCACTGGAGGTTTTCAAGATGCGATTGCACAGCGCACCAGATATCTCATGTAGGCTCCCTTTCCCACAAAAGGTTGGACAGGATGATCTTTCAAGGTCCCTTCCAACCTGGGCTGTTCTGTGATTCTATGATTATATATCCTGCTAGGTGGTGTCAAAGTAAAGGTGGAGATAAGTTTTCTGTGATGTTTTTAATATCTATATATTGCATAGATTGAGATTTGCACATACATACTCATCTGTCTTTTCACAACTGTAATTGTTTTGCTACTAGCCAAAATCTTCTAGCCAGCTAATTCTTCTAAAGACCTCTGCATAGAGATTGTGGCTCAGATCTCATTTAGAACTTTTCTTCTGAGAAAACCCACTGTTTTCCTAAGTACTGGATAATGATAAGGACCAGTTTCATGGGAGGGGCTCTCTTAAGGTCTGAAAAATAAGCAGAGCACCTTGTCAAAGACCAAAGCTCAAAAGAAAACAGGAAGAAGCCCCAAGACATATGAACCCCCGAGGCCACAGCCACACTCCAGTTGCTGGTTCAGACTGTTTCACTCACATACGTGCATGCATACACACATACGCACACACAGAGATGGCTGGGACTCCCCCGGTCCCATAGCAGACCCCCTTGTGCTATCATCCTTAGAGATACACAGGTACTCTCGCACCCAGAGCTGGCCAGTGGACACCCACTCACCTTCCTTGCTCCCAGGCAACTTCACCTAGCTGATGGCTACCATGGCTTGGTCTTCACTGGTGCTCACACACTCACTTGCACACCTGCACTCACCTTGGTTGCTGGCACCACAGGCAAATGGGACCCTGTGACTCACAATCCCACTTTTCTTTGTGTAGTTAGGACATACAATCTTTTCTTTTTCTTTTAATGAGAAATACCAAGGTGACCCTCTGGTGTGAGGCTACTTAGAGACACTGGAAGAGCGTGCTCTGACAGCTCTTGCTTGTGATGGATCTGTTACTCCTTACATTTTCCCTAGATCAGAATTTTTTAGGTCAAGGTTGTCTTTGAACCTTCAGTGCATCTTGTCTGCAAGCTTTGAGGCTGATAAATGACTGTCTGTATTGTCAGATAGTTTAGTTCTATTGTCAGTTTTGCAATGAGGGAGAGTGCTCTGCATGTAAGTTTTACTTTGATACGCATTGGACTAGAAATGTTCTCTTCTCTCTGTTGTCTTATTTTCCTAGAAAGGTTCTTATTTGCTGTCTCTGTGCTTTGTTTTGTAGCTTAACAGATTGGAAATGTCTCCTATGTCTCCTAAGTGAAATCTGTCTGACACCTGGTCATTAAACAGAATACATTTTATTCTTTTGTTTTTATTTCCAGATCATTTTCAGATTTCTAGGCCAACTTGTCTTCCACTTGGTAGTGTTAATATGTTTTATTTTATTGTTTATGGATATTAAATGGTCTTCCACATTTTTAAAACTGTCCTTTCCTATTAAGTTAGTCATTTGATACTCTTTTAAAGCATCTGTTTTGGAGTTGTTCTGCTTAGTCTTGGTCTAGAAATAGCTCATTTAGGATCTTGTTGAACTCATTAACAGAGAAGATGAGGCAGAATAAATGCTGTCTGCTGATGATGCTTTTGCATTCCTTAATATTGCAGGCTGACTATTCAAGAACCTACCCTAATTTTTAGTTTTCCTATATAGTTTAATCTGTTCCTGATATTTTAGCTTAGTTAGAGGAATTCAATTATATTTACTTTTAATTTTATTGTTTCTTCTTAGCCTTGGTCACTCTGTGTCATTTTCTACTAGTTGGTGGAAGAATGATTGGCAAAAATGAAGGCGAATGAGGACGACTTTTGTCCTAGATGTACTACAGGTGGTTCTGGCTCCCTCCTTTCTTCTATTTTGCTTATTTTTCTTTAATTCATTACAGAAATACTCTGTAAGGATATAATCTGATTTATATCTTATTGAGTCAAGTTCGGACTGTGAGGGAAAATTTGTATAAAAGTCTACTTCAGTGGCAAAAGTGAGCATGGATAACTTGGTAATTGGTGAAATAGCAGATGGACTATGAAAAAACAAACACGCAGATAAGGTCAAATTGTTTTTTACTCTTTATTGCCAGCAGCACACACATGCAAAATTGGTGCCAAAATGCTGTTGACGTTTAATTGTAAACTTTCAGTATTTTTCAATTGCATCACAAGCTTTTCAGAATTAGAATAGTCTGTAAAACAGTAAATATCCTTTAAAAGAGCAAAACCAATTGCCATCACTTCGGATCAACTGGTTTCCATCGTGAATTCTACATTTACAGATGTATTTTACATTTTGTTTTCACTGAACTGTTTGGCACAGTTCTTGTTTTTTACAATTGATTAATTTTTGTTTGACTGAAGCGTGAGTGGTATAATGGTACTTCAGACCACACCGAGATTTGTAGAGTAGGCCAAGCACAACCTGATCCAGCATTAGCAAACTGTCATCATACGCAGTATGATAGCAGTACCTGACCTTCCTCTGTGGTTTTTTTACCAGTGAAACCAGTAGGTGTGAAAACATTGTTTGTGTTGTAATACCAATTTGAAAATTAGTGGACTGATTTAAAGAGGCAAATATTTTGGCGGTGTACAAATTTTTAGTTTTCTTAGACATCTTCTATGTAATGTATTGAATTGGGGAAAGTCAGTGCTGACAAAACATTTGGCTACTGATGTCTTTCTGCTCAGTTTTTTCAGCTTTGTTATTAAGGTGCAAAGCATTTATATAAGAGTATGACACATTCTTAAAAGCCAAAACTTTTGTTTCCCTGTTTTTTCTGATGTTCTTTGAACCACATACCACTTCATGCATGAGAACTCCATGCTGTTGCCCTTCAGATAAAGAATTATTATGGTTTATAAAAAAAATCAACATTAAAAACCACACACAGCAATAGATACCTGTACTTCTATAGAGTGTTTAAAATTAGATTAAAAACATTGAAAATCAGTCCAGTATCTTACAGAATTTATGCCACTGCATCTGCAAAATGCACATTTGTATATGTTCAGTCTACGAGTGCACCAAGAGAAGGTTCATATTCCAAAGGATGCTTTGGACCTCAGGTGCCAAAGATGGGCTTTGCAGCCATTTTTGTACCTCTTTGATTTTGTAACCCTTCTTCCCCCTCTTCCCTCCCCATCTTTTAACATGAAGTTCAGACTCTTCTGTGCTTTGCTTACAGAGCTGCAATTGTATCTTCTTGTCACCCTGTGTTCCTGAATTTTAAATTGAAATACAAGATAGCCCTTTTTGGAGAAGTATGCCTCTGAGTTTTATCCCTTCTTTCTACTTGTCAGTGAAAATACATTTTTTTTTCCCAGGCTGTTCTCACTCCCTTCCATCTTCAATCTTTTCACTAGGCTACTTGCCATTTAGAAAGGATGAAGCAGATTCTACTGGAAAACACAAAGAGTAGATGGGTTATCTACGTGTGAAGCTTCTAGGCAATGTAAAGGGAAATACAACTTAATTGTTGTTGTTTGTTTGGGTTTTTTTGTCTTAGTCTTTAGGGTATAAGAGGTGATCCATTGATCTGTGCTAATATGACTTTTCAGTATGCCAGTGGTGGTCTCAGTTTTTAGTGTGGACAAAATTGCAATGAAGTATCTAGTAAAGTCAGTCTATCCTAATTTCTCATTTGTTCTTCTGCCTGCTATGAAGCCTTTTAGAAAGTTCCTGTTCAGTACTGAACAGCATCTACTGGAATTTGAATTGCATGTGTAAATTGGAATCCTTCTGGTGAGCAGATGCAGAGAGATATTTTTAATTAACAGAAAAAGAAATTAAATTTTACTAACCAGACTTGAATGGGTGAACCACATGCAGGACATCAATCAACTGAAATTAGTCTTTACATTACTGAATACATAGACTATTCACAAGTTAATTTTGGTTCTTATCTTAACAGTTTGGATTTAGATGGCGACATGAGAAAGAAGTAATTTCAGGAAAAGGTAATGCCGTCTTTCATTTTATATTACATTTCTCCTTGATGTTTTTCTTGCTGCTTTTTGACATAGTTTTGTTAGACAGTATTTGACAATAGCAGTAAGTTAATCAGATAATAATGGACAATAAATTGACCTAACTTCTAACTTTGCTGGTTTATGCCACACAGCTCTAGAGTACATGCTGATCTACATATATTAAAATTAAGATAACATGGTTTATTTTCACAAGTTCGGATTTGTAATGAACACCAACGTAATGCATTTGATAATGTACAATTTCATGGATATGTTTTTTAGCTGCTTTTCTCCAGTAGTTCTGTGTTACCTCATTAGTCTTTGATACCTTTAATTGAAGCCTCTCAATACTTTTCCTCAGGAAATAATTTTCTTAACAGTTTCTCCAATGCCGTTTTGCAAAATGTTAAACTTGTTAATTAAAAGCTCCATGTGTGATGTCTGTTTTAGGCTGGACTGGTTTTGAAAGCTTCAGTGGGAATCAGTGGGAATGCTCATGTCTCCCAATCCTGTTTCTAAATCAGTAGTTTATTTTGGCTGCTTCTGTGTGTGAGTTCTTACTGATGTGTTACTGGGACTTTGCACAGTGGTCCCCATTCCATGGCCTAGGCGCATGGACTTTTTCAAGTAGCTGAACAAGCAAGAAAACGATGTGAATGTATTGCTGTTCCTGTGGGTAGATCTGCATACACATGTACGGTTTTCAGAAGTCATGCATGCACGCACAAGAAAATTACATGGAGTGGTACTGTTGATCAGAACAGTTCTGTAAGCAGGTCTATTTCTTGTAATATATTATAAGAAGTTAGAAATACACTTGTTTTTAAAAAAAATTATAGCTAACAGTAGGAAGTGTGAACCTTAATGGTGGGGTTTTTTAAACTATAAAGAGTAAAGCTCCTAAAGGTAGTTGTAGTCATATGTTGCATTCAGCACTACAGATTATATTAACAGATAGTTACATTTGATATAGTTATATGCTTTATTGAATGCTTTAAAAATATAATTAAAATTAAATGAGAAATTAGTAATTTATGAACAATTATGTCTTCATGGGGAAAAAGAATGTAAAGCTGCATTGTACTTTTTAATATCTGCTACTCCATATTTAAAAATGTGGGAGAAAGTGCAAAATTACATGTTTTAAGCTTTTTCATGAAATCCTAATGGACAGCGTACAATTGGAACATAAGACTAGAGCAATAGTATCTTTCACCACTAAGGGGCGCAAGAATTCAACCTTATCTTCTGTGTGAGATGCTCCTTGCAAGTGCGGTTTCAAATGATCATTTAAAAAAGGTGTGAATCTTTGATGCCTTTCTTTTGCTATTTTTAAGTATAAATCAGTGATATAAATTGCTTTAATTATATGTAATAAATCATTAATACCTACCTGTCTGATAATTCACATTAAAAAAGGGAAAGCATGTGCGTATTTTAGCTGTGGCAATAATAGTGGTAATGAGAGCCACTGGTGGTGGACTCTACTATGGTTTGGGGTATGTTAAGAAGGGACCATAGGAATGGGTTACTCACATTTGGTTGCTTTGTTTTCGATGTCTGGCTTTGTAAGGTCATGGAGAAGAAGAAGGGTTAGGATGAGTGAAAGGAGAGGTATCATTTGTATTACTAATTGTAAATGCCAAATTATTTCTTTCTCTTCTTTTCTTTCCCACTCCAATCTTTTGCCGTAGGTGTTTTGAAAGGAGGTCATATTGGAGATTGCTGTTGTATCTCCTTAAATTTAAAATGGTGGTTAATGGTGTAATAACGTTGCCAGTTTCAATAAATGGTTCCACAAAATGGGCATTTTCTTAATTAAAATCTTAAGGTAGAAACCCTACTTTAAATTTTATAAATCAGTTAATAGTAGGTACATGAGTTAGTTGAAAATAAATCATTAAAATGAAAAGCTTTTAAGCTATTTAAAAAATATATTTGACATGCCTTCCCAAGCACTTTTTCTCTATTTTCAAAGCATAGATAGTAAGGTATGGCATAAAATTTTAAAATAAAAGGTATTTTAAGCAAAAGGCGATAGTGGTAAAAGTTTTGTGTAGGAAAATAGGCAACAAGTTCATTGGGTAGAGGTGAAATAGGACTTTTTCAGCAATATGCAGAAAGCTGAACATGTGGGTACATTTGCTGTTTTCTACTTATTTGTTTTAGTAGATTAAGTAGTAAAATACTCAAACCAGACAGTGTTTGGCAAAATAGGGTTTAATACCTGCAATTGATCTATTCTCCATTTTTTCATTATTTCATTGAACTAAAGTTTCACTTTTAGCATAATAGTGTCTTTCTTAGCCTATTTTATATATGGATAAATGCACATATAATACGCTTTACCTTATTTAAACAAATGTTCTTCCAAACCTGTTTCCATTTATTTTTTCTCAGTAATTTCCTCCATGGAAAATAGGCAGGGTATCAATACCTGGATAGTGCACCATGTATCCATGTACCACTCTGGTACATCTGAGTTCTGATCAAAATGCCTTAAAATCAGTCTTTTGGCTCTCTAGATTTCCTTCGTATATTTAATTTTCAGTACTTCATTTAGCTTGTAGTACTTACATTTTCCACCTATTCTGCTCTTCTGCAGGAAGCAGAAGGTGCTAATAGTTTTTGAAAGCACACATTTAACAGCCAGATTATAGGAGTTATAATTCTGAACATGAAGGCAGTAACTTCCCTGCAGCTCATAGCAAGGTGACAGAACTTCAGATGGAAATGGAATTTGGGACATATATTTTTCTTGGTGATTAGATTAGGTAACTGTTCTCTAGGCATGCTGGTTTCTGTGTCTTCCTTTCTTGGACAGCTAACTGGGAAAAGTCATGTTTCAAGAACCGAATAATCTGGTCCGTAGTTCCCTTTGATTTGGGTTCTCCATATACAGGATGGGGATTATAATGATCTCCTACTTTGCAAAAGTATGTTTTTTAATGCTTTTATGACATTCAGCTATACTAGAGTGATAAATACTACTGAAAAAGCCTTCAGAAAGAGTGGAATTCTGTATCCAAGTCAAGGTTTGAATATGTGTTGTAGGGATTGCAGTGTGAAAGGATGGGTCAGAGAAGCCTGGCTGTTTATACACATGTATGGTGTGGAGTAGGGATCTACTAAAAAAAACCTCACCATGATTTCAGATATTTAGATGATCATAAATGCAAGTGAATGTGTAAGGGCACAGAATTATGGTGGTTTACACAGTCAAGTTCTGGTTTACCTAAGAATTCATTGCTTGCTTTAGCAATCTGAAGATACTGCTCCAACTATATTCTTGTGAACATATCCAGTGTCACATCCAAAATGTAGAATATCCAAAATGGATTTTGCATACTGTAAAGAGCAACTAATCATAAATAAAACTGATGTTTCTCTCTTTTCTCTCTACCTGTTTTTCTGGGTTTGTTTTGGGATTTTTTTCAGAAGATGTGAAGTAAACAGAGTCTGGTTAAGTTCCTGAAAGTTTTATATAGTATAAATTTTTCCTTGTTGATTTTTACTGCTTTGTAATGGATATAAATTATTCCTGATGACACAGGGTACTGATAGCCATACCTTATATAGGGTTAAACATATTTAATGTATATTAATCTGAAACTTTTTTTTTTTTAAATGGGAGTCCTGGGGGTTTTTTTGCTTCAAGCGTTAGCATTGGAAGTGGTTTTACACTGCAGAACTGAAGTATCTGAGGACACTGCCAATCCATTAGTTAGCAGCTTAAGCAGAATGTTCTGAGGTTAATCGTTCACCAACGGTCCTGCTTGGTGAGCCTATTAATACACATCCTTATTGCCAGCTCTGCATACAAATCAGTTTTCTGCAAAGGGAATATCTTTATTACTGCAATATTGGGAACCCAGTGGTGTAAACAACATTGATTATGTGCAAATTGTTTTAAAATTAGTGTTGTATTTAACATAATAAACCCAAGGAAGCTTTTAAAGATGCCATATAGTTTCTCATAGAATTGGATTTCCTTTTCTTAAAAGAAAAGTAAAGTGTTTATGGAAAGTCATTAGAATACAAATTGTATGTCCAGTATATGAGGTAGACTAGTAAGGTAATAGAACATGGGAATCTTAATTTTGTGCATACGTGATACTTTGAATAGTTTGATGTCATCAAAGATGAATGTCTGAATTACACCTCCTGATTCATCAGCCTCTGCTAAGTAAGTAATCATTTAAGATATAGAAAGTATTCTAGTAACATGCATTTCTTCAGAGTTCAATATTAGGCTTATTATTTCATAACATATACCTTCATCTGTACACTGTAAAACACAGTTCAAGTTATATTCTTTCTTTGCAAATATGTAATATTAGACAAGTATGAATGATTGCTTTGTCGTTATCTGTTACTGTTTCCTTAATCTAGATGTTACTTTTGGATTTTTTATTTGAAAGAAATGGAAAACAAAAAGCAAAAACTGAGCAAAACTGGATATAACAACCCCAAACCTATCCTTGTTAATCATTGAACCACGGTTTGCTGTTTTTGACCTCTTTAAAGGTCAGTTTTCCTGTGGAAATAAGCACTGTGATGAGAAAGAAGGCCTGAGGAGCTGGGAGGTGAATTTTGGTTACGTTGAGCATGGTGAAAAGAGGAATGCACTTGTGAAATTGAGTAAGTCAGCCCTTCAAGGATATGTACACTTAAAAGAAGACAAATATCTTGTGCTTTAAAAGCTGTCGAGTGAGACCCAATGATAATTATATTACTTCATGCAACATGGAAAATGCTGAATAGGAGATAATTTTGTTAAATTAATTACAGGTAGTATGATGGTCTTGATTTAGAGAGAACGGCTATTATCACTACGTATGACAAAGTTGTTACAGGTTGAGCACATCATGCTGTATAATTGGTGGTGTCATAAAATTAGAATCACTGATTATAAGCTGTTTTGTATACAAGCATGTCTGTTTTTAACAGACAATACTGCATGACAAGGAGGGTTACATCATTGTCATTGCTTAATTACATGGCTTAGGAGTCCTTAGGGCTTTGCACCAGACAACTTCTTGCACACCTTCAGCTCTAATTTTATTTTTAATACCTATGTTTTCTTCCAAAAATTCTAACTTTAATTAAATCAGTTCCTTTTCCAGTCTTGTCTCTTGAGTGGGGTTTTCTTATTCAGTATGATGTACATTTTGGTATGTTCATCATATAATTAAACTTACCACAGTTTACACAGTTACTTTGTGTAAAACAAGCTACGGTGTTTTTTTCTTTTGTGAACAAGACACTCCATGTGGCAGCACTTGGTCTCTGGCAAAGCTCTAAGAGACCTACGGGTCTTCAGTATAATTGTAGAACAATTTGAGCTGTCCACAAAGATCCATAAAATGGGATATCTGTATGTGATAAGCACTGATACTTTTTTATGAAGATTTGCCAGTGCTAAACCTGTGATCTTTGTCCAGGTTTAGTGAAATCTGGGTTTGTACTGAAGATCTTTATCATGGTATTTTTCTCAACCCTGGCTGCAATTACACTGTAACTTTTGTTTTAAAGGAAAAGCTACTGAAATTGGAAGATAGTATTCTATCTAGTTTTGTATATGTATTAATAAGTTTTGTTAATTATGCTTATCAAATACATGAGCGTCATGTTCTCATTTTCTCTTTTTCAGGACTATGTCCAGAATGTTCCTCCAAACTAAACTTTCATCACCGGTAATGAAATGCTTTGAAAATATGGAGGCTGATTTATTGGTAGATTACAGTTACGATGAAAAACAAGTAGGGGGAAAACTTCAGCTAGATGATTAGGAACTTCATTTTTGCTGAAATAGATTCTGTTCTGGAGTTCTTATGAAGTCACTGGCTTGACACTGTTGAGAGTTAGATATTGTTGTGCTAATGAAAGTACAAAACCCCTCAAACCACCACCCCCACGAAAGTTTCCTTTGCTGAATTTCAGCCCAGTAATTATTTTTCTTTTCTGAAAGTTTATGCAAAACACTGCCTTTTTTATTTTCCCTCTTGCTTTGTTGAAGAGCTGGAATGCTTTTCCTTGTCTTAAAAATAGTGGGCTTATGTGTGAGTCAAGTGACTGTGCTTTGAAATTTTGTATTTGAGTATTTGTTCTTCTTTGAGAATCACTTATTAATAGAAGAGAAAAATAGTGAGTTTTGAACCTATAAAACGTGTGCATTAAGATTTGATTTGTGTTTTATTGTTCTCTATAATCTTACTGAATTCCACAACTATTGATACTCAGTTTTTATGTTTTTTCTGAATCTTGATATGTCATTAACTTGGTTGCACAGCTCAGTAATTAAGCCATACAATTATCTGAAAAGCATATGAAAAAGAAACCTTTGAGCTAGAAAATAATGATTTCTTTTTTAAAGTAACACAGATCAAAGGTGCGTCTAGATGGATATATTCAACATAGTTAATTAATCCATTTTAAAAGTTAATTCATATTCAGTTTCATTAAAGCACTGTGTAGGCACATATTAAGAAGGAGAATTAACTAACTGCGATTGGTTTGATTTGTCTTTCTTCTTTCTGGAACTGAAATTTTAAAACCACTTGAATTCAGAATAAGCATGGTCGAACATTTTCTCTTTGTCAGCTGCAGAGTAATACTTACTTTGAAACAATTTTAGTGACTTCTTTGTCCAAAGAAGCAGGAAAAAGTTAGCCTACGTTCATACAATAAGCCTATATAAGTAATGCTGAAAATAAAATACATGGGTTGTTGATCTGCAGCAGGTTCTTAGGCTTGAGATTCTTCTACCTCAGGTTTTGTTGCTATCAAATATGAAAATATATTTAAAAACCTGTATTAACTGTGTTTTTCTCATTACATATATACAAAATCATTAGCTAAAAGAAAAAAAAAGATTTCAATACAAATAAGAATTTGGCATGTTATAAAATTATTTTCTGTATTTAATCTTTGATTACCAATTCACTGTTTTTGTTGCCTGCATCAGTGTCATTTTAGCAGCTTTAGCATTTCCTATCCTTTGTCTTTAGCTGTAGAGCTCTAGTGTTTCTATAGCACTTTTCATTTTAACTAGATTATTTTTTTTCAGTTTAACTAGTGATAGGTTTCAGAAAAAATGACAACTGTTTGACTGAACTAAATACTTAAGATTTACTGTTGCTTGAGTAAGTATGATAGAGAAGGTGTACGTTAATTTTTTTTAAAGGAGGAAAGAAGTCAAAGCACGCAAGAAAAGAGGCACAGCTGTACCGAATTCTAAAGAGCCAAAAATTAAGAAGAGAAAATTATCTTGTTCAGCAAAAAAGAAATCCAAGAAAAAGACCCATAAAGGTAAATCTAAATTTTAGACCTTCAATTTTTAAAATATTCAAATGTTAGTTGAATCTTAGTTTTGCTGTAGCTGCATATGTGTAGATATAGATATATAATTATATATGAATATAGATATGTAATTTTCTTGACTGTGTAACACAGGTAGTCAAAAACATAAATTTCTTTGGTAAAATTTCCAAGGTGCACAAAAAAGATAAATTTGGAGGGGAAAAGAAAAAAGATAAATTTCTTATATTTTACAAAGAGGGAGAGCCTTTTGAAAAATATGCATTGCAAGGAAAAGTTGTCCAATTCTTGGATATTGCATACCAGAAAGGGTTGTGAAGTATTTTAATTCCTTGAGGCTTTGGGGTTGAAAGCCTTTTGGAAATGTTAGATAACCTTTTTACACGACTGATCTTGGGATAATGTATTTGAGCTCAAACTGATGACCTTTGAACTCATGAAAAAAATAATCTTTTTAGTTCAGTGTTTGCTTTCTTTCTTTGTATGGTGTGTGCGTGCATGTGCACGTTTATGTGTAATATATTGTGATAGAAATATCCTTGTAAACAATTTAAGATAATGGATAAAACTAAGATAAGCTTACTATTTTTTAAATAGTGTTTCTTTCCAGATCAGGTTTCTTCAGAAGATTCAGATAATTCTGATAAAGGTAAAGTATTTGAATATCTTCTGCATTTTATGTTTTTATAATAAGTTGTATTATTTCATGGTCATTTGTCATTGGTTGTAGTTTTATTTGTTGGCAGTTTTAGTATTTTATAAGATGATAAGAATGCTGTGTGAAAACAAGCAGAGATATGAAGGGTCAAAATAATTACTTAGAAATTCTTGGAGAAAAACTGCAAGGAATTTTAAGGGGGAAATCTTTTAAGTTTAAGTAAGGAATAAAAATGTGGGCAGATAACAGAATGGAAATAATCAGAAAGATGGGAGGTTGGGTTGTTCCAGAAAAGAGTAGAGGGTGCAAAAATAGGTACGTTGTTAATAATTACATGGGTCCAGGTATGCAAATGTGTGCTGTGTAATGCGTGCTGTGTAAAGAAAGTACTTTTCCGATATAACTGCTACATTTCCTTTCAGGGAATGATACTAATACGTACTCTACTCAAAAAATTAATTAGATTTTAAATAAATCCTAGGCTTTAACTAGTCTTTTCCAGGTACCACCTGTAGTACCTCAGAGACCTACTTGTTGCGGGTGGATGCACTCGGAGTCTCAGTGACTCTTTAGGCACTGGTTGTCTCTCTATCTCAGTAATTCCAGTCCCCAGTTTCTTTTTTGATGAAACAAGCCCCATCTCCTGGTCATGCCAATTCTTGCTGCAAACTGTCTAGAAGGGATCGAGTGTTTCTACTGATTGCTTTACTGTGTTTCTACTGATTGCTTTATGGTGCTATATGTTTTTAGGAATGTCCTCAGCACCTACATTTTCCCAGCTAGATACAGGAAGACCTGAAGCGCTTTACTTATGACTCAGACCATGCCCTAAGTCTCTGTTTTGTTAGGAAAGCTCTATTGGAAGACTGAGTTTTTTTAGGTCAGGGCATATTTCTGATAATGAGATTTTTTTTGTTGTTTTCACTCCTGTATACTTACATGAAACAGTTATGCAGTAATCCATGTTTTCTGACAATTTAACTGATAAATTACAATTGATAAAAGTTGTCATTCAAGTAGAAGTAAAGTAATTGATTCATTTAATATCATGAGTTGAAACTGTATTGTAATTCTGGGTTTGTGATTATAAACCCTTAATTTTAGGAGCAAAGTGCTATGCCGCTGTTGTGTCGAGATCAGTGTTTTGACATGATTGTTGTTATGTTTGGCCAAAATACTGGTTTGTGATATCTAAGAGTCTTTTTGATGCTGTATTGAATAATATTGGAAAATGTTTCCAGTTTTAATTTATGCAAAGTAAAGTGTTCATTTATTCTCATGGTTACAATTAAATGTTGCCCCTAGCATTATACCATCTAAATAATTAAAAAAAAAAAGATAAATTCTTTTAAAATTTATTTCATAAGCACTTTACATTTTTTAACAGATTCAGGTAACAGCGATGCACAAGATGGTCCTTCAGATGCTGACTTTTGGAAAGGTCCGCCACAAGAAGCAGATGAAAAATCACGGTTAGTTTGATCTAGTAAACTTGTAGCTAGTAAAACATACTGTGTCCATTCAGAATTGAAAAGGCAGAGATTTTTTTCCTGAGTGTTTTAATGAATATTCTGACATTTAAAATTATGTCAGATCTCCTTCCATGTAGTGAACCTAAGTATGTTTTTTTTAAAGAGGAGACATACACAACACTGGAGAGGAAACCTTTGTCAAGGCACTACCGTTCCACTGTTGTCTTACGTTCTATCATGGCATTAACTATCTTAGAAGTAAATCCTAACAGTCAACTCACTGCTGTTGCACAGACGGGGAAATGTGAAGGGTATTGGAATGTACTGAATACGTCAAAATGGTCTATACCAGCTACAAATTCTCATCAGAGGTCTGCTGAATCTTTTTCATACAAAAATTATCTCCTAGGTACAGATCCAAAGCAGAACTGTCTTTGACCCTTTTTTTTTTTTTTTTTTTTTTTTACAGGGAAGAGGAGTTTGATGAGTATTTTCAAGACTTGTTTCTCTGAAACTTGAAATTGATGTAGGCTGATTTTCTTCATGAGTTGTCAAGATGCAAGTCTGGAAATCCAGTCGTAATTAGGGACCAGAGACCTCTTTCTGCCAGCATGCCTTTTCTACAGTCACTCATATGGACCATCTCAGTAGATTATCTTTGTAGAAGGCTTCAGGTCTAAAAACTTTCTTTTTATTGTGGTAGGCTGTATACTCATGAAATAAGAGAAATAATTTTTTCAGCTCAGTGAAAAAGATCTATGCCACCCAAACTTAAAAGTAGGAAGGATGTAAACAAAGAAGAATATAGTTTCTTGACAATACATTAAGGAAGTTGGCTGCTTTTTATTTTATCCTAAACTTCAGTTGTTAGATTTTTGTAAAGGGGCATTTTGTAAGATTCTGTTATTAGTTTAAAGCTATACACTTTAATATATTCACATTTCTAATTTATGAAACAAGAGTTAATTGCCTTAAATTTATTGGTCATGTAGACTTTAATATTCAGGTATTAGTCTCTGTAAGTATTTTCAAATGCTATTGGAGAAGTTAGATTTTTATCAAATATGTATTTTGCTTGAATTAAGTAAACCACATCTGAAGTGTCTCCCTTGCTCCATCGAAAAGTTTAGTTCATTGTGACTTTGTTTTAAATTTTAGTTATAATATGATGTGACTGATAATTCCACTTATAAAAATCTGGTTGCTTGGTGAAATTTTTGGTGTAAAAAATAAAGTGTGTGGCTTTCTACTGGAGATGCACATGTGACTTGTATGTTCTCTATGGTTTCTGATCTCCTTAACATTGATTGAACGTTAATTCTTCTTTAAAGTGTAATCCTAAATATACAAGTAAAGAACGTATATTGCTTGTGAAACTTACTGGATTCATCTTCCTCTTCAAATTGCAACACAACTTTAAACATTCTTTATTTTATGTTTCCAAAGAAACAGTCTGCACATGGATAGTTACAGTGGCTATTTTCTTTGTCAGATGAAAATTACTTTGGATAGAAAGGACAAACTTTTTTTTTTTTTTAAATTAAATGTTCATGTTGATCTGAGGAAAGTTAATGTTGTATAAAACATATATTTTGATAAGTACTTCCCACTGTAGATATATTTATAGAAAGTATTTATAATAAGTATTTGATGTGGCAAATGTAAGAGCGGAGATGGTTGCAGTGTATTTATGGACATTTTACATGCATTCATATGAATAAGTTGAGAACTCTATTTACAAGTATTACTTAACATAATTACATTTTAAACAGTTTGTACTTACATAATAGATGACAGTACAAGGACATATTTAGGGTGTCCTTGAGTAAGAAATAAACGTAGCCTTGCGTGAAGGCTTCTTTAGGTAAGAAGGTGGATTTAAAGATTAATTCTTTCTCATCTTGCAGGCTTGGTTGAGAGTCAAATCCAGTCTGCAGCAATCTGCTTACGTGTATGCAACTTGCCCAAAGGGGCTTTTGTCAAATGCGTGGCTATATTTGTTGCTTCAAGTATTGTATATTATGTGTTCTGGATAACTAACTCCTCTTTGGGTCTTCAAAATACAGTTATGAAATGGTACAACATACATATTAAATACATCATTTAATACAGTTTGAATAAAATTACATGATTAAACAACCTTGAAATAGCTTTCTTTAGTATCTGCATTTAATACAGAAAATCATACATGATACCCAGTTTTATGTCGTAAGTAAGTTTTCATAAAATATTTGGCCCATTTATAAATAAGGATGTAATAAGTGGGATTTTTTTTTGTGGATTCCTTTAATTTTGGGTGATAGTTGTGCACAGTATCTATGTTCGTAGAGCATTTTTACAAAGGTATATAATATGGCAAATCATTCAATCATTCCCCCTTCGCTGTGGATGCTGAGGGCCCTTCAGAGGAAAAAAAAAAAAAAAAGTATGAGTCTACTTTCTTTACAGGAGGAAGAAAAGTGGCAGGATTGAGTCCACATGTCAAACTTGTTTGTTGCAGGAATTGCATTTGACATCCATCTCCTCTTGGATTTGGAACTGGTTCAAGTGAATACTCAGATCTGTGCATAAAATAGTAGCCATTTTCCTTCCTTCATATGCAGGAGGAGCCAGCTGCATGACACCTGAATAGAAGGTATGGAGTGAACTCTGTCATTCTCCAACAGAAGGTTTTGGTAGGGAGATTGTTGTTTTTGAAGAGCTAATTTGTGTGCAGTCTGTCGTCTTGGTTGTAGAAAGGGAGGTAATGTGCATTCTGATGTGCTCTATTCTGTTGTCCTCTCCCTCCCAAGATGAAATTGGTGCCAGGTCATTGGTTTTCAAAGACTTTCATTTACTGCATTTTTAAACAGGTGCCTTGGGAGTACATGAGCCTTTTAAAATGCCTTTGAATGTAGATCCTGCTGTAGATATACTGGTATAGGTATCTTAGTAAACTCTTACTTCTATGCAAAGCATGATGTTTACGATCTGCCTTTTTAGATTTTTACAATAAAATGTGGTGAGTTTAGGAACTGTGGGCAGAGCCATTTGCACATGGGCAAAAGAGTGTTTTCTCTGAGCTGCGGCTACAATTTACAGATTTATCCTTGGTAGTTTTGAAAAAATACTGTGTACCATGGACCTGCTTTTAATGAGCCAGGGAATTGTGTTGGGTATTCCTAAAGTGAAGGAGATGATTACCCTAGAACTTTATATTGAGAATGAAGGAAAAGGACAATTCCAGATTAAGGAAATACACATCATATAAAAATCTAAATATACAAGTTATGAAAATTGCAATTTTTTGTTTGAATAGTACATGTCAGATTTCATTCAGTAATTTCATATAAGATCTGTCAAAATTATTTACGTTTTTTCTGGATAGTGTGTAGAAGTTACATATTTTAATAAAAATACTGTATATAAATTGAGTGACATGAAAAAAATCTAGAATGCATAGTTAACTCATTTTGCACCATTATTTTTTCTTTTAATTTTCCAGTTTTTAATTGTAACTGTTTACTTCATTAAAAATTATTTCCAGCAAATGGCAGGTGTTTAAGAGGATTGTTAAGAGATCGATCTATACTATTCTATGCGAAGCAGAAATCCACTGGGGCTCACTGAAGTTCTCTCTAGATGTCTTTTCTGTAGCAGAAACAGTGTCTGAGACAAAGAACTACAAAATTATACATGTTTTGGATTTTCCGTCCTCTCCACTTCCTCCACCACCTCCAGCTGCATTTTCAGCTAAAAAACAGAGAAGTGAAGTGAGTATTTTCTGTTAACTTTAGCTGCTCTAATTTCTTGTTAAAAATGTGTTGCTTTTGTGATATGCATAGTATGTGTGTTTGACCTTCTGAAAACTGAACATGCTTTCACGACTTGTCTGGGAAAATGGAATAAGAAACAATAACACATGCTATATATACATATGTGTATATAGTGTAGCAGTTGATGCCAACATTTCTCAAAGGACCAAACACACACTGAACCACTCTTACTGGAAAGTTTCAGTAGCTAAATATATATAACTGTCCCACACATACAAAACTGAGGTATGCAAGCCATGCAAAAGACATAAACTCTTGGATCAATATAATCTGTGAATCTATTTTTGAAGCAAATGATACAAAAACTTTAATTTGACCTAATTGTATAAGCCTTTATCCAACCCTGCGTGAATCCCTTTGTAATTACCAATTAAGAGAGAGACGCTTTTTATGTTTGTTATCTGTAGGTACTGATTCTGTTACTGTCTCTCTCAAATGATTCCACAGATGTTCATTGGTCATAGTTAAGATTCTTTCAATGTAATAAATTGCGTTTCCAGGTTCATTTAAGGTAAGATACCAATATTAGAATTAAAACTTACATTTGAAAGCTGTGGATCACCATGTTACTAGGTCATTTTCGACCCTTTCCACCTGCATTGAAACATGTCACATAATCAGTGTCCTACCCTCTGTAATTTGTGGATATAATCAACACTATGTTACTAACTATGTATTTTATTTTCTTAGTTTAATACTGTATTCTGGTTTAGGTTCTGTTCTGAACTTTCCACTGTAGTGGTTCAGCAAATATGTTTCTTTTGTTTTCTGTCTACTGAATGGCTAAGAACAGCCAGGTCAGTGTGATCTAGAGAAACCACTGTGGTTCAGCGTGTATCAAATTATTGTTTGTATGAACTGACTTAACAAACCCATATATTTACATGGCCTTGATTTGACGATGTCAGATCTGTTCTTCACAAATGTGCGTGGCCTCATTCCAGCGCACATTTAAAAAGATGCAAATTAATTCACTTACATTTTGTGATACCAATTATGTTATGCAAAGGTCAGAGCCTTAGCTTCTGCAAATCAGTCTGTCCATGCTCGCCTGTGTAATGTTCCTTGTGGGAAAATGCTGCTTTCCTTAAGTCAGTGACTAAGTGATTCCAAAATACCAATGCTGTAAGATGGTCCTAACTTCAAGCGGGAGTGGAAATACCTGAGTCTTCCTAAATGTATAACGTAATTTTTGTTTAAGAACCTTATGCTAGAGGACATAGGATCAGACTTTAGTAACTATACTCTTTGCCAAGAAAGCAAATGTATAAGGAGGTTTGTGTGTAGGTCCCGGGTTGTTTGGGTTTTTTTTTTCTGCCGGTATTTCTGTGAAGTTCAGATGCTTACATTCCAGTGTAAGGAAAGAGTACTTTGTTCATACTCACAACCAGCTAGTTCTCAGCAATAAATTAATGTTAAATAAATAAGATTATATGATTAATTGCAAAAAATTGTCTTTAAAAATAAATTTGGGAGGCAATGGGGTGGGCATAATTTCTGTGAAAGTGTGTGTAAGTGGTATCACAGTGTGAGCAGGCCAAAATATTTCTTGTAATTTTATTATAGTAATAGTATTTGACTCATTTTATTAAACTTCTCTTTCAAAAATCTGCTTTGATTAAATCATGTAACTTCCAGTACTTTTTTTGGAACAACTTTTTTTTTAATTTTAGCCTAGTATTTATTTTAGGAGCCAATAACTCCCTAGTTCCACTTCACACTCTGACAGTGACTTGATGGGTGGCCTTGAGTGGCCTCTCTTTTGTGTGAAACGTGAAGAATACTCACCTGTTTCCCACAGACACTGATTAACAAATTATTCAGTACTGTTGTATGTTTTAAAGATGTGAAATGCTGAGAGTAAACTAACTTTTCTTCTTCAAACTAGCTGATAATAAATCATTCTATAGTAATCACACGTGTTTTCGTTTTAATCTCTGAATCTTTTCAGTCATCTCAGCTGATTGGCAGAGCTGTTGACCTGCTGTTCCACATGCAATACAGAATAAAAATAACTCGCTCATTTCACTCTTACACTTGAGTGATAGGTTCTCAGTTTCTATGAAATCAGATTCTCTTCTAGGTTATCATACGCAGTCCCAATTTTAGGACTTGGGCTGTCTTAGGAAGATTAGTGTTAAATTTCTAATATGAGAGATTATCTTTTCAGCCAGGAAACTGATGATAGGGAACTAGAGCCAAGAGCTTTATCTTAAACTTGGAAGAGAAGTGGGGATTTGCACTGCTTTTTGTGTTCCAAATGCACACTAACCATTCCCATCTCTTTTCCTTATGCTTTTCATTTTCAACTTAAACAAAGCACCTGAATACATTTGGGGCTGATGCCACACAGAATTTTGATATATTTCTAAGTATTTCAGGTGATTACAGCATTCACAGATAAGTAAGTAAGTGTTTAATTACATTCAGTTTTAAGTCCTTAGACAAAAAAAAATTTACATTCCCTTCACTTTTGTGATGGTCATATTTTCTATAATTCTGCAGTTTAGAAAATGAGATTAGTGTACTGGGTTTGTGTAATCTTTAGAAGTTACTCCTCCTCCAAGTAAAGATAAAGCTAATTTGGAACTCACATACCATTAGTATAAAGTTTAATAGAATATTGGGCAAGTGCACTGCATGTGTGAATTTGAGAGAGAGAGAGAGAGATGTTGACTACCTTACAAATTCATATAAATGAAAACCTTAGAAGTTACTTAACCTTTTTTGGCAGCTGCTTCTTCTTCCTTTTTCTTTTGTTCCTCAATAGCTTTCATCTTCTCTTCATATTCATCAGCTCGTGTTTTCCATTCAACCCTGTTGTTTTGAAGACCATCAAACATAGGTGTAATTTCCTTGTGAAACCTCGAGAATTCCTATACAAACAATTTAAATTAGTAAATTAGAAATTTGTAAACACTGATGATTTGTAAAGTCTGAATTTGTGGAAATACTGCTGCTTTGCAGAGAAAACATTAGCTTTTGTTTTTCTGTTGAATCTAATTCAGTATGTATGCTAGATTAATTAATTTTATTTGATTTCATATTTTTTTCAAGCATTTGTTCCATCTCTGGTAGTTGGTTTTCTGTAGAAGAGAAAAAATTTTAAAATAAATAGTTTGAGTACCTGCTGGTGCACATTTGAGAGCATGTTCTTGGCCATGCAGTAGTGGCGTATTACTGGAAATACCATGTTGGGATAATAATGTCCTATTGTGCACATAGTCAGTTTGAAAAGATCTGAATTATACACTGCACATTTTAGTATCTTCCCTAATCCCACATTTGATAGTCTGATTCATATAATACAATTATAACTATGATACATGATATTTTATCATACGATTATCAGTATCAGGATATAATAAAAAAGTCTAGTATCAAATAGTATATTCCAAGCAGATGAGGATGTATCTGAAGATGTTAAAATATTACCTGTCACTTTTCTGCATGACATTTTGGCATAAAATTACAAGCTAGACAGGGATTAGTAATGTTGGCATTTCAGTGCCTTACAGAAGATATAGAATATCTTTTTTATCAATATCAAATGTCAAATTTATCAGATATCAATTTCCAGAATATTGCGAGTTTCCTATTCCCTTTGCTGTGCCATTAACTGCTTTCTGTAAACATCCATGTGTTGCATACTTATATTAAATGGGATTGTGCAGAATCAGACTGGGCTATCTAACTCAGTTTTTCAAGGTAGAAACAAAACCTCAATGCCCTCAAGTTTCATTGAGATCTTCACTTTCTATGAATTTGCTTCACATCTCTTGAATTTGCTTTGTGGGAGCAATTCTTCTTTGTAACAAAATATTGAAAAATTGTGGCGGTTGTGATAGTTTACCCTGTGACCAAGAGTCCTGCTGCTGTCTAGAATTTTTGAACTGCAACAGTTTGTCACTAATTGTGCCATCAGAACTGCTGCAGCAGGAAAACAAAAAAAATTACTCTTACCTTGTACACAAATGTACACACAAAATCTATGAAACCAACTTGGAGCTTAGGTAGTTCATCTCCTTTGTTTCTGTCCATCATAGGCTAGAACAGAATAGCAGTAATTTAGATTATGTAGATATCATGCTTTTTCATATAATGATCTAATAAGCATCGTGGAACATTATCTGTTCCATGTTTTAATAACAGTTAATATTGCTTAACACAGTTAAATTATTTAGTACTTACAATTGGTTGTTGCTGTAGCACAGTTCGTTCCAGGTCACCTTGCTCCCAGAATTCATTTGCAACCATGAGGGCAACCTGAATAATCACAATTCAGTGGAAGTGTCAGCAGAAAGCAGTAAATTTAAATAAATGAATAAAAGAACAAGGCTTTCCAGAAAATGTGAAAATGTTGATTAACCAAGAACTGGCATGTTACTGCTTAAATCAATGTATTATCAATTTACTACTTAACTATTATTACTAACTTCCCTTCCACAAAGAGAGGACTTTATTTCTTGCTAGCTGTGTTATCTCTGAGTAGTTTAAAAAGTTCTCCAGAAATAGGGAGTTTTGGTCAAACACTATAGAGTTCCACTCTTTAATCTCTGTAGAGATAGTCAAGCGCTTCTTTCAAAAATTACAGACACTCTCTAGTGTACTCAAGGCTTTTCCCAGCAAATTATCTCTACCAATATTCTGGTGCATGCTGAGTAAATAATAGATTACTGTCAACAGGAACAAGACAATATTAGCAACATAACAGAACCTTCTAGTACCTGTAATGTGTATTACTTAGAAGGCTTCAAAAGCATCTTGCAGTTTTATTTTGATTATGCATTGTTAAAACCTATTCCTGTAAGGCTAAGTGATGAGCTTCAGCATGATGGTCAATAAGTACTGAAGTACTTGAAGTACTTATGTACAAAGCAGTGTCACACTGTATTACAGAATTTATTTTTAGCGTGTTTAAGCTACTTTGAAATGGCACCAAGATCTACAGAACAGACAATTAATTCAAATCATACTGTTGTTAAATCTGTACCTCAAAAATACCTGAAAAATAGTGAAAGTTGGATAGCACAAAAATAACCAAGTGATATTTAAGGGTAGCTGTAACAGCTGACAGAATTGGGGATGCCAGTTTTAGCTGAAGGACAAGAAGAGAAGGGTGGAACAACGGTAGAGTGGTTGGGGAGAGGCATCATGGAGCCCTTACACTCACAGTGACAGAAAAATAGAGGTTGTTTTCTGGTAACACAGTTGGGTGCAGATACTTAAATATCTATCAAATGATAATAATTATTTTTTTTTAAATGATCATGCACCAAATAGGCAGTAAGACAGACAGCAAATGCAGTACTGTCTGTTCGAAAAGTACCTACCTTACTTTGCACTTCCCAAGGCTTGGTTATAGCAGACAGGTCACATCCAGTCATCATCATAGCCCTTTGAAAACATGAAACAAAACAGGAGTGTAGTTAGGATGATGATAGAAAAAAAAAAGTATAGATTTTTTAAGGAATTTAGATACCTAAGATGCAGATGGATGCACATTTTGCACATTTTGAGAAGACTGTAGACATCTATTTCTAATTTAAAATCATGTTTATGGTCTTCATCAGACAATAACACCAAGTCTTAATTTACATGTTTAGGTGCCCAAATTCTTTTAAAATCTGGTCCTAGATAACTGATTGAATAAAGAGTAAAATATTAACCACCTACATGATGACTTCTTTTTTGGTTGGGTCAATAGATATATATTTAATTGCCTCCTCTTCTGTTTCCATTTTTTCAATTGCATCCACAATCTTTTGAAACATAGTCCTTTTCCTGTTAAAACATTCCAATAAACCATATATTAGTGAACAGAAGTTCCTGCATTAAAAATGAAATAGAAAACCATATTTCTGATGTTTATGCTTTTCCAAAGTAGTATCGTATTCATAGTAGTATCAAAGTGGCACCTTCTTCCCATTGAACTCGAACTTTTCAGGTTACCTAGCACATTTAGATTTTGCTATATATCACTGGTACGTAAAGTATTATGCCAGAATTCCTGACAAAGAAACAAATAAACAATTTCCTAACTCTTCATATTAAACTGTTTGGGATGACATTCTTACTTCTTTAGTATTGCATGTTCATTACTTCCTGTTACATAATGAATTGGGAAAAGTGAAGCAAATACTACTAACATTTATTCTGCTCCCTCCCCTCAAAAATCCAAAGAAGTGCTAAGACCTGACTGAGAAGAACTTTGAAAAACATAAATGTGTCATGCTATTGCTTAATTTGCATTTAGAATGAATGAAATAATTGAATTACTGTTCACTAAAATTTAATAACTGCTGCTGAACAACTTACTGAATTTTTTCCTGTCTCCTGGCTTTAAATTGTCCCAGTCATAAGACATCTGAACAAAACAAAAGTCTCCATATATCTTTAAGGAAAATACCCATTATAAAAGCACATTAAGTCAGTAACTTAGGAACAGGATGGATGATCTGATGTTTGGAGTCTTTGGCGTATTTAGCGCTGGGATCAGTTGATGTCTGCAGTTTTGTTTTTAAACCAGCATCTTAATTTCCATGTCATAAGCATACTCCCGTTTAGTATGAGTAACTGTAGTATGGTACACTAAATATCACACCTGCACACAACCTTACCATTAGGCTACAGAACCCATACTTCTGAAATACAGTGTTTGCTGTAACTAAAAGCATATTTGAATGACCTACTAAAAGTATACTAAGTATTATACACGTTTATGTGTTCTCTAATTTGTAAGTTTATAATGAATCAGAGAATGGCTTGGGTTTTTACAAGAATTAGACTTAATAACAATTTTAAATATAGCTCTGTACTCTGCATGTAAACAACTAAAAACTACAGTTATAAATTGTATAGGATTGACATTTTTTTTCAATAGGAAGTTACACAGAATTTAGTACTTACTTGAAATACAAAGCCAAGTCAGTTGCTATTATTGCAACTTCAAATAAGTGTAGAACAGTTTCAAACTGGCGCTTATTTAGGTTCTGGAAGATGTTTAAACTCTGCAAGATGGAAAGTTTATGAATTCAATTCCTTTTATAACACACTTTGGTTTGTACTATACAGATTGTCTCAGAATAGTGTAACAAAATTGGCCAACTACAGTCCCTCAATTAAAATAATGCTACAAATGAAAAATTACTCAATTAGTAAAGATGGCCCTTATTCATGGCTAATAAATGGCTAAATAACTGTGTGAATGGTAGGTGGATCTAAGATGCTGCCCCCAGAGGCTGCACAAATAACTAAATCCACAGTGACTCAAACAGTTGCAAGTCTTGCTATTGCCATATATAAATTAAAACCAAAGAAAACCACCTGTATTCCACATAATTAGTAAAAAAATGACAGTTCTTCATAATTTCTTTACAGTTCATGTTTCATAAGCCTAATTTTCCTAGACTTTTTAAAGCTTCACAGTAGACACCTTTTCCTTCTGTTAACCTGGGTCTGCACAATTGCTTGCGGTGCTGTTAGGGACCTACTATATTAAGTGCAATGGCCTTTTCCTCAGGCAGAGGGAATGAGAGCATCACACAGCATTTTTCTAAGTGTCCTGGTTTTCCTTCCTTCTTTAACTGAGGGGACGATACCTGTGAGAGCACGGGGCACAGCAATGCCGCTGTTGAGAGCCTCCAGAGATCCTGACAACTGCTCCATCAAAGAGCAGGGGTTAGTCCCCGGCATCTCACATTTGAAAAAGTACATCACCATCAATAAAGGTAGAGGTGGATTCTGTTTTTTTTTTTAAATCATAAATCTTCTGGGTTTTTTATGATCATTGTGCTCCTGGTTAGTGTAAGGATTTATTCTGTGGCCTCACAAGGTCAGGAAATGGCACCACCACAGGGATTAGAAAATGAAAAATGAGGGCGGAAGTGGGTACCTGCCACGCTACTGCGAACAAGTGGGATGGAAGGTTCAAACTTTGCCTGTTACATCTCTTACTTCCCAGCAAATTATGTAGTCAAGAGTTGTAAATAGTCTCTTCCCTTGTAGCCAGGACAGAGCCAGGCACCGCTGAGGGAGGGATGGCCGATCCCCGCCAGAGGAGCAGGACTCCATGGGGCAGAGGGCCCTGGCAGGCTGCATTGCCGCCATTTTGTTGAGCCTGAGGAGACTATGGTGTGGAGCCTCACCTCCACAGCTGCTGGGGAAGGGCAGCTGAGCGTGTCTGCCTAATTCAGGGAAGATCAGTAATGGGAGCTGCAGCAGAGCCTCATGATACCGCCTTTTCTTTTTTAGCAAGGTAAGGTGTGTGTGGAGTCTGGCCTGGGGGTAAGGGGACCCTCCATAAACAGCTCCATCCCTTTGCTCCTCAGCGGCCAGAGCCAGCAGCTGAACTCAGACCTCCTGAACCAGGGGCAGCAGTTTAATTACAACATTTTGTGTATATGTATGTATTTTATTTACTGCTTTGGTTTCAACATCAGCTGTTTTGTGAAAGTGGAAAAAACCTGAGGAGTGTGAGTGAGGCCCAGAGGAAAAGCTTTTCTATCTTGAGTGAGTCTATTTCTGGTGGAATTACTGATGTTTCTCTAGAAGTGGACAATGCATAAGAGTTTGGCTTAATCTTCTGAATTTTAGCATAATTTCTTAATCTGGACCTAGAAGAATGAATGAGATATGGTGAAATTTGGAACATCATAACTTAATTGGATCTTTTGTGTTGATCAGTGTGAGCAGAAGGTTCATGCAGACATACCTCATCTTGCAGTAGGGTTTTACTGTACTCTAGGTGATGCCTTTCTAAAATGGAAGATCCGTGAAGTTTTGCCAGCGGAGCAGCTGACCTGTTGAAAAAGAAGCAATTCTTTATAATATTTTGGAGGCAATATTTTTGATTCAGGATTCAGATTTTTGGGATTAAAATGCTTCTGATCTGCATGTTCAATAGTTTATATATTTTAACTATTGGGATGATGCAGAGCAAAAAAAATACTTTCTTGCCTTCACTCTGTGACTAATGATGGAAATTGGAGAGCACTGGGTGTTCAGTGCCCACTAAAGTCAAAGGCGTGGTTAGATGCCTCAAAACTCAAAAACTGTGTTTTTTAAAACATGCTTCTATTTTGTCTTGCATGTTCAGTTTTGCTGTTTGTTTAATCCACACACCCTCTGTGTACCTTAAAAATAGCCTTTATGCATCTTTTAGCATTTATTGTGTGGCACAGCTTTTGAACTCTCGTTTGCCTGTAATGACTGTGGGCCATGTCCCCTGTGATTCTAGCTTTCTGTAAGTAAGTTAAATCTAAAGTAACAGTATAATGGATTTCAATTTCTCTAATGCCCTTGGGCTCCTCCCCTCCCCCAAAATCACCATTTTATGGACTGTGCAAGTCCTGACAGCTCAGGTATATTCAGTCTTATCACAGAGCTCAAAGCTTTCCTCTGACGTTGGGCTAAGCTTCAAGCAGAGGAAATCCTGTGTCAGACTGTGGTGGTGGGAGGAAGGGAGAAGTGTCCTATCTACATAGGCTCCAGGTGGTTCTGCATGTTTGGAAGTGTATTTTCCTCCTTTCTTCCCTTGGCTAATAACTCCGTTCCTCAGATAACACAAGGTGGATTGCTACATGCTACCTGTATTTTCTGACTTGTGATTAGGACTGTCGTGGTAAAGCCTGATAACTTTTATAAATAGCTTTACTGCATATGACCTCATGTAGAGGGCTTTCAGCTAGGGAAGACCACGCTAGGAAGATTTAAAATCTCCCTTAAACTTATTTGGATGAGTGGCAATCTGCTGAAGAAGAATCAGCATCTGTCATTCTCTCTCTCCTACGTCACCTGGAGAATCCCTGAGAATAATCAGAAAACGCCCTGACGTCACTGCTCCATCGTGAAGGCTGAAATGCCTCTCCTGAGAGGAGTGTATCCAGGGTCAGAGGAAGAGGATTAATCATCCTGGAGATACAGTTGGTGGGAAACTGTACTCAGAAAATTATGGTTATAATCTTCTGGCACCCATGACATTCTGAGAAGCCTGTGTTCTCTGGCTAGCACATAGAAACAAGCCCGATCAGACCACGTAAAAGACTAAATGGTAGATTGTTCACTCTTCAGGAGAATAGTTGTTGTAATAAAAAGGTAAGTTTAAAACAAAATGAATTAATATTGTTTTATAACAAGCATCTAGTAATTGTTTCATAACAAACAAGGGAAAAATCACAGAGAAATCCTTTAGAATATTTTCTCAGAACAAAAAGGAGCATGAATTGCAAAGCTTAACCTCATGATGTGTAATTTACTGGCATGTGGACCCAGTGGCAGAACACAAGCTCTTTAGCTCAGAATCCTGTATAACATGAGGAGATTACATTTTAGGAAATGACCTACATCAATCAGTAAACTGAGTTGGGAGGGAACAACTGAGCTAGTCGAATCAGACAGTAGAAAACAGATAAAAAGAATGCATCTTAAATCCTGGCTCCCTCTAAACTGGCCCTTGTCTATGCCACATTCTGAATCCCTCTCCAGAAAAGTGCTTATGTCCTGTCTTGAAAAACAGTAATCCAGTTAGGGATTTTAATTTACTTTTCCCATTTCTTTGTGGCCTCATGTGCATGAGGCTCTGCTACAATCCGAACATTGCGAAGAGCTTAGTCTCTCTTGAAAATTAATTGCAGGTCCAGGAGATCCTTCTAAAATTCTACTGTTGCATTTTGTGTTTCAGCTCTCATGACAAATGCTCTGAGGCAGAAATCTTCTGCTGGATAAATGTTCATTCATGCCAGATGAATATGGAATATATACCTTACATTTTTGCAAATTTTGACATGTTTTTTTCATTTGCCACTAAAAATACTACATATCCATATATTTTAGCATTTGTACTTACTTCATCTGATACAAGTTATTGGTCCCTCTATGATCAATGTCATGGCAGAAAGCAGCAGCAACCATGGCAAAGGCTTCTAGATCAGTATAGTATTTCTTTATTTTGCCTGTCTGTAAAAGAAAACAGACAATTCTGAGTGTGTACCTTCCTGAATTTTCCAGTTGAAATTGAAAGAAAAACTAAATAATGAACGTAAGGTTAATATTAGCAACATTACCATCAGCAGAGTAAACATTGTTTGTCCCACATTGAATCCATGTCGCCAGTTATGGTAAGTGATATCTCGATAACCCTTCCTGACTGTGTACATCCATCTTGTAAGGACCTATTATGAACAAAAGTGATTAAGACTGTGCTGTTAATTGAAACAAAATGATAGAATTCCTATAAAATTACTGGAATATACTATGAAATTACTGTAATAATGTGCAAGTTCTATGAAAATAATTGCTTTTCATTTAATTAAACATGGAAACAGCAAATTGTTCTTATGTAAATGCGTGTTGATTTAATTTCTTCCATAGCTCACACCATTTCAGGATTAGTTTTAAGTCTTTATGACAAACATGCAGAAGTTTAATTAAGAATGGAAGATTGCTAACCATACCACTAATATTTTAATATTGCCTACGCCTATATTAAAGTACCTACAGCCATGTGTTTTTATTCTATCTTAAAATAAACATAAACAAGACAAAATAAATCAGACCTCAGCTGGGACTTTGAACTTTTCAACAACATTTATTTCAAAGAACAGTCGTATTCCACAAGTTATCAGGCCATGCTCTGTAACGGGAAAGTCACTGAAGCGGAATTCATACAGTTCTAAATCTTTTGGATCAGGTAATTCTTCTTTCTGTTAGGAAAAGTCAAAAACACAATGGTTTTTCTGGCAAGAACAAAGTTGGAAAAACTTTTTTATTTTCTTTTCTGACTTCAGTAGAAACATTGCCTAAGGACAGTATGCTTACTATATCTTCAAAGGCCTCAGGTTTCAGTACAAACTAATGTGTATTAGGTTATGAAACACAATCGTGATACTGCTTGTTTTCTTTTCAAAGAGGACAGGTAAAAGTCTTGGCCAAACGGTGTTTCTTCCTACTCTGAACTCTAACACAATCTGTTGTGACCATCTCAGCATATCCTTAGTTCATAAATCTCAGGCCTTGGAATTTCTCCTTCCTGGTCCTATGATCCTATGATTCTCCCACTTTTAGCCTGGTCTCAAGGCTGCAGTTCATCTTTGCCATGACCAAAACTATTCTTATTAAGCGTTGTTCTTCCCTTTTGGATCTTATGAATAGTGAACAATATAGTGACCAGAAACAACCTGTCTAGAACAAAACATTTGTTACTTTTATGATAAAGTATAACAATATTTTTTTAATAGCACGGCTTGCTTGCATGCCTACCTACCCATAGCCTTGTCTTCTCTTGGAGAAACTATAGGCAAGCAAACATTCCGGTACATTTTTTAACCTCTGGAGTGCTGGTAGTTTGTTTCTGTTCCACAACAACTCTCAAAATTAGTCTGTCTTACCCTGTCTCTTGTGACAGTCTCTCTTTGTCTGTGATACCTTATATACTCTTAATAGACACACCTGTAAGGTTGATTTGGCACATGGAAAGTGGACTGGAAAATCCTACAAGATCAGAGGTAAAAATTCACAAATCTTATTTGTGTTCTTGTTTGTCTGCTTGCAGTAGATTCTTGACTGCTTGGCTTTGAATGATCTCAGTATATGCATAAAGTAAAAATTGTTACAATGCTTAAATGTACAAAGTATATAGTATTTATGGTTATTACGGCTTACTTCAAATCCTTTAGAGTAATTTACTTTCTAGTGCAGTAATTGGTGGTGATTCTGTCCTACTCATTGCCTTTCTGTAGTTTACATCAGTCTATTCTGAATAATCCTGACCACTGATGAAAATGAGGGATCATTCCAGAAGCAGTGGACTGTATAAGTGCATAATCTTTTCCCCAGGCACTAAATTTCATTAGAAGCTGTCTGGGTGCCATTCAGGGATTTTTCTCTCTCTGAAGGCAGATACAGAGTTTAGGCCAGCTCTTCCTTGTACTGAAGAACCTACATAAAACATATACTAAATTCTAAAATGCAGAGGATACAAAAGTTAAGAAACCTGTACTAAATTTAAATTGCCTATTTTGTATATGTTACATAGATTGACGTTGAATAGTGTAACTGGTAATAGCGATATTAGTGAACTGTTCTATAACACCTTTTGTCTGTATACCCCAAAGCCCAGGGAGAGCCGTATGATATTTTAAAGGATGCACCCCAATCCAAACAAGAATTAATTCATGGAAGTCTGATGCAACACAAAAAAATAGATTATATTATCACAATTACTCCCTTCCTCCATAGTAGTCTAGAAATGATCTCCATTTTACGGAGAAGGAAAAAAGATGACTGAATGTATGCAAATATTTCAACAAATAAGGCTGAACATCCATGCAAAGGTATTTCCTTCTCCCTGGGATTTTCCTTTATATCTACTCTGATCTGAGGTCGAGGTCAAGGACAAGGAAACGTGGAGCAGTGGTGTTTTAAGACCCATTACTTTGTGAATCATCAGATCTAGAAACACCTGCTTTATCCCATTAGCTATCTGGGATTCCAGGTCTTGTAATAGGATAAAGCATTTGCATGTAGCCTTGGCAGTCCACAATATATTAGATCTTTGAATTTGTGACTCCACAATATTGAGAGAACTCATTTTAATTGCTTTTTGGAGATTTAAAAATTCATACCAGTATTATGTTTTTACATTTGGAGCCTGTACCATAATAATCACTTGTAGCTCTACAAGTAGAGAGATTTTATAATGTTTATCTATTAATTTTTGCAATTCTTCATGCAGCTAAATTAAGTTTACTTTAAAAGGTATGTGAAGCTACACACGGTCTGTTGATGTTTTTTGGTTTCACCACTTGTAAGCTGTGTAAGCCTCTGTTTTGTGGGAGCCAGTAAAACGTTAACACCATTGCATTCTGGCATGCACATGTACATAACTAAAAATAGTTTCATGAGATCTTTTCCCTATGGCTATGTCTACATTAGCAAATGTGGTGCAATAGGAGGAAATATGTGAGGTGGTTGGTACTGGAAGTCAACAGATTTGTGTGGTTTTGACCTTTTTTCTTCAGCCTAGCTCTGTTTTGATCCATTAACAGTGGGAGTTCGTCCAGTGTTTTCCTGTAGCACATCTTTGAGTTTTGTTTCAGATAAAGTAAGACAGTGCATGTGCTCCAGGACTGCTCTACAAGATAAAATGAAGTGCACTAAGTGAACACAAACAGAAGTTTTCCTCCAAAAAGGCACTCCCATTCTAGACTGAAATACTAAGGCAGCCAGAGGACTGCACAGTCTGGAAAAGAAAGTGACTAATTTTCGTTTTAGTAGTAGCAGAGTTTTAACTGATTAGGTCAAATCTGTTTCGTCACTGTGAAGTCACTGTCATTAAATCAATGTCCCTTACATCAATGTCCCTTCTTTTATTTTCAGAATTAAATAAATTCAATTATAGGTATAGCACTGTCCCCATGGATATTTAAAGAAGTTAAACACTTGAAATGTTAATTCATATAAATGTTTCTATATAACTCTGACTATCCAAGTCTGTTGGCATATATTTGGGACAGAATGTTTCCCTGTAGGTAACAGTGGGATCTGCACGTAGAAGAACCAAAGAGGTTGAAGATGTATTATTATATCAACTCCATCTAGCTTATGGAACTGATAGCTAAAATCAATTGTATTAATCAGGATTTGGTTATACACAACTTCTTCTATAATGAGGACATGTTACTATCTGATACAAACACGCTACCAGAATTTTCAGTTTAATGACTTACCAAAATCCTGATAAGATCCTTTTGATCACATTCTTCTATACTATTTACATTTAATTTCTCCTTGTATTTCTAAAAATAAAAATGAGTAAGAAATTCAGTTTATATGTAGCAAATTTCCTACTTTAATTTTGTGACTGTGGACAGAAACTTACCAGTATAGATTCAACTTCAGAAGGGGTGGCCTTTGTCTGGTACATAAGCATTTCCTGAGCAATGTCTTTTCTGTTTTCAAGCTTGTTCATTTTGTCATAAGTGTCGGTATTTAAAACAGACCACCCCAGGAACTGTGTGAGAGTCTGGAACAAAGCCAAGCAAAGTGGAGATGACACCATGCCAATAAAATTAAACTGACAATTTGACCTTACTTTTCTTAAACTCCAGTTTCTGGTAGTGCCCTTTGAAAAGCAATGTGTAACTTTACTTGTTAGAGGCCTTTACCTTCCATCAACAGGTTCTGTTAGCACCTCACAGCTTTTAATGATGTTGTTTGTCACAACCTAGTAATTAAGGGCCCGTATTCCCATTTTGTATACAGGACTTTGAGGCTTATGAAGCTTAAGTTAGCTGAGTGGACTTGGATACACTGTGTAGCATCTTATCTTGCCCAAGTGCATGTGATCACGAGCGTTCTGGGAACTTTCAGGATCACAGGCGCAATATCCATCAGCAAGCAGCGCACCATACCTGCTTACCCACTGCTAATTAGGAGATGCTGACCATCACTAAAAAGTCAAATGATTAAAAATAAAATTCTATCTGACTTTTGTTTATTATTGGAATGTAAATGATCTCTCATAAATTTTCAGGTTTATGAAGGGAAATAAAATTTCTGATTCTTAAGAAACTGTATAGTGAAGAAGATAGGCATTTGGTTAATGTTAATGTTAATATGTTGATGTTAATATAGCTTATTTGAAAATGTTTAGACATTTTTAAATGACTTTTTACAATAATATTTTTATTGTATCATATGGCTCCTTAAAGCATCTAATCTTATTAAGCTTACTTCAATGATCTGTTCATCATACTCATCAAAAGGTTTTCCATCTTTCCTATTGTAAAATGTTGCAACTCCCACAATTTCTTCTTTTTTGTTGACAATAGGCAATGACAGGACATTTTTGATAACCCATCCAGTCTCATCCACTGGCCCTTTCTGTAGGAAAGCCAAAGAACAGGAAATGTTCTATAGTTCTTTGAAAGCAGTGATACAGCTATTGATATAGGCAATGTAACATTAAGATGTGTGCATCACAAAGGAGAAATTATTTATGTAATCAACTGTATAACTAATTGGTGGAAAGCATTAGCATATTTTTCTACAATAACTATAATTATTAACATTACTGGAATTACCTGAAACGTGAAATATTCATCTGCGGGTGCATTCATCATGTTACAAATCTGCAGCATAAAGGAGACATTGTTTCAATGGAATATAATGTGCATCAAGACTTGGCCTGGTATTTTAAAAAGGCATGTTTATTTTCTAAGCTAACAACAGTGAGCACCCTAGCTAGCTACAGAAATTAAAACTGTTCCTATTAAATTAGATGTGGTTATTCTAACAGACATCATTCTGGAGTGCTTGTAGCAAAGTCCCTCATGCATGATGTCTCACAGTTCATAAGGATAATGGTTAAGAAAATCACTTCCAGTTTAAAATGGCATGGGGGTTTACAGAAAGAAAGAACTGAATACTAAGGGCTCTGTCCTTAATGCTATTAAAAATGCCATAGGATTGTTAATAACTCTCATACATCACAACTTTGAATTATGTATATTGTCTACGCAAGCAGAGATAAGAA
The DNA here is from genome assembly GCF_047370975.1 of Nipponia nippon. Classification (NCBI taxonomy): domain Eukaryota; kingdom Metazoa; phylum Chordata; class Aves; order Pelecaniformes; family Threskiornithidae; genus Nipponia; species Nipponia nippon. The sequence continues at coordinate 108,455,946 of NW_028262347.1, forward strand.
AAAAAGAAAATTTTAAAGCTGTGTTTATGATGATTTTCTTACTTTGACATTTTGTTGTGAGACTTAGTTAGCACACCTGGAAAGTGACATCAGACACACACATTATTCCTCCAATGTTACCACAATCAGAGGGAAATTTTCCTGATGTTTTGGCCATTTGTGCTGAGGGCTTGTCTCCATCCAGACTACTGATTCACATGATTTCACTGGGAACAAATGACACTGGAAGCAGCACAGCATTTGTGTAGAGGTTTTTGGTCATGAGGAGGTTTGGGTTTTTTTTTTTTTTTGTTCAATCAGAAGAACTACATGAACTAAAACTTTTAGTTTTTACTTCTGCTATGAACTTACAAATCCATTTTCAGCAACATATGTTGGCAATCCACTGACAAGACACCAGTGATCTGCTGGAGGTGACCTTTAGAGAGAGAATGAAATTAAAGGATTACTACAATACAGACATGTTATTATTCTATCCCAGCAATATATCTAATTACCACACATTCACAGGCTGCAAATGAATACTCACGGAATGACTTTGATTTCTTCTTTTCCATGTAAAATATAGTCGATAATCTTATAAAAGTTGACTTCCTAAATAAAAAGAGAAAAACATGAAGGTGACCTGTATAACCTCAGTGTCAAAATTAAGATTCATAAAAAGAAAAATGAATATCCTCACTCGTCCATCAGGTGTCTTGGGGCCTTTGTAAGGCTCTGCCTCCCCCAGCCGGATTGGCCACTCATCGTAGAACTCCTGAAAAAATGATACACAGGGTTTAGCGAAAGGAAAAAAAAAATCAGTTCTGTGTTCATAGATAACATGACATCTCTGGACAGCAATTTTATTTTTCCTTCTCCATAGCCATACTATGGTCACATTTCAGACAATATTAAGAAAACATTGTTAAATATATTCCAGGCACGAAATGTTTGCCAGTAAATTGCAGGCTAATCTGAAGCTAGTCTCTGGATGGTTGTACAGCTTAATAGTTTTTTAGAAGGCAGTCATGTATAAAGCAATAATCAGACCTACACTTCTCTCTTCTACCCTTTCTCACATGGCATTATTAATATGAAAAATTATTTCAGAATTAGCTTTTATGTTTATTGTGGTTGTATCCTTTGCCATGCCTATATTTTGCACGTAATTTTTGTAATGTGGTTAGATTTTATATAAATTATCCCAAAGGGTTAGAAAGCACAGTAAATTTGTGTCCTGGAGAGACATGCACTGGAAATATTCAGAACAAATGAATTAGAAGGATGGATTTTATAACTTAAAGTTAGAAGTAGCATATTTCTAGCAAGTAGACAAAATGATTGTTACCTTCTCTTTTGTCATGTCCAGCAGACCAACAGAGTATCTTTCACAGTTCAAATACATTCGAATAGTATACAGTGCTTTGTGAAACTGCCGTTCTATATCTGTTAGCTCTTCAAATATTTTGTTGGCAGACCACAGAAGCATCTATTTACAACAAAAGAGAAAGAGGGTAAATGTTCACAGCAGTAAGAAAACATACACATATGAATCCTAGGCATTCCAGAATAAAACGATAAGGTGCATTACTATTATCAAATAAAAAAATTAAATAGATGCTATCCTTACATCAATAAACTTGCAAGAATATAAAATAATGGGAATAATAATGGTTTCGCACAAAAGTGTAGTATCATTAACAAATTCTTCTATACCTGACTTCTGCGGGATTCAATATTGTAGAGATATGATGTATGATGACTTCTTAGGACCAAAGATATAAAATTGAGGTATTTTTTAAAGACCTAAAAATGACAAAGAGCAAAAATAAGACAGAAGTATCAAATCAAGAGGTAGAATCACTCAAACTACTTGTTGAACTAACAACTGTACTGTTGTGTGACATTCGAGCTTATTACCTCTTCATCCTCTTTTGAGAACTCAGTGGCATTTAATTTGTTGAGTGCCATCACAACAGCAAGCACCTCTTTACCCTGCATAATTGGGATTGCCAACATATTGATTGTTGTATAACCAGTTTTTTTGTCCAGAAAGTCAGAAAAATGGTTGTTCTGAAAAAAAAAAACAAACCACAAGTGAAATGCATAACAATTAGTTACCACACCAAGAGCAAATGATCATTTCATTTGATAATTTATGTTTGCAATGCTATGAGCGCAGTTTCACAGTGCAGTAGGTTTATACTCACAAAAACCCATTATCATTATTTAACCCAATCTTGCAGTGTTATATGTACAAGCTTAACTTAGGCATTGGTTATGAACATAGCTTCTGAAACCAAGTTCTGTGCAGGCTTTTATTAGAATTATGAGGAATTTGAGGAATTAAAAATATGTGAAAATCTGGAATAAAGGAGAGAGTAATACGACTTTGTGGCTACCTGAGAGTCTAATACATATGGCTTGCACATAAAAGAATTACTTCATAGCTATGTTAATATTTATTATTATTTAATTGTTTCTGTAGATAAAATTCATTATACTGTCCCATTTCACAATGTTTAAAACTGCTGTCTGTCCTGAATGTATATGGCTAAAACCACTTCTGGCAGAGAGGCATCCCCAGCAGGTATACATCTGGCTGAGCTGTTTCTTACTCCTTCCTGTCTGACAGACTCCCATTCCTGCTGCTCCCAGCCCAACATGCTCTTCTGGTGAATGGGAGGGTGTAGGATCAGGGGGATCAGTACACAGAGCTGCTTTTGTTGGGTGTGTGATCCTGTGGGAATGAGACAACGTGACTAATGAATGAGCCATAACTAACTACCCCACCAATTTCATCCTTGAAACCAAGTGCTGAGGGGGCTTTAGTAAAAGCTATTCTTGTCATTCTTTTATGTAAAAAATACTGGGAAGCTAGTTCATGTTTCATGGAAAACTGTTTCATTTTTTCATATCAAAGAAATTCTTGGTGTTTTCTTTGAAATGCTTTAGTGTTCTCTTTAATTTAAAAAAAGGACTTGAAATTTGCCAGGGAAATCTGTTTGTCAAGGGTTGTTGTGTTTTGTTATGTTCTTATGACAATACATCTAAATGAGCTGCGTTATGAGTTGAGGGACTGAAATGTCAATATGTGCATACTGAGAAGTGACACGGTTCTACTAAGCAGCTAAAATAACCAGACTGTCTTCACTGAGCCTTTTCCATCCCCTCACATCTGCCACTTCTAACAAGTCAGTGCTCAAACTTCTTCAGAGAGATGAGCACTCAAGTCCTGGTCTACAGTCAATGGCAGATTCTCCCTGAATTTCCTTTAACAGATATGCTTCTGATTTCTCAAGGTGATGAGCGGTTGGTGCTAAATGAGAATGTCAAGAGGTGGCAAGTGGCCTGGTAGCCAGGGAAAGTCAGACTACATTATAATACCATGGATAGGAATGGCAGCCAGCCAGAAGGAGGCCAAAGGAGTCCTGTTTTAAGGACATCCACCCAGAACCAAGATTCCCAAACCTTACCAATCCCCTGCTGTTAGCAAGAATTTGTGAACCCACTTATAAAATGACTGACTTGTTAGTGCATGTCTACCCACAGAGCTGATACATATTACTACTATTAATTACTGCATTAGCTTAGGCAACCAAGACCTCTGTGGTGGATCTCAAGGTCTCTTCCTTGCTGATGGGCTGGAGAATGTTGCAGGATGCCGCATAATGGAATTTCTGCTTTCATAAATTATACACAAAGCTACTTAAACAAACAAACAAACAAACATACAAACATACAAACATACAAACATTTTCTAGGTTGCAAAATCAAGCATGAAAAGGCTAGGAAATGTCAGAACTAAAATTGTTTGTCTACTATTTGGATCTTTCCTCTTAATTTCTTTTTTCTTCTCTTACCTCTTTTGCAATTGTTTCTGGTATATGTTGAATTTATAGCATATATAACCCTGAGAAGGTAGACTAGATTTTATTATGTGTTCAAATTGTTAGGTTTTTTTTTTCTTTCATTTCTTCATAGTCTTTAGACAGCCCATCTTTTACATTTGCATTTTAGATTTCCTTCTAGGACTGCATTTCCGTGAAAGGAATTAAATGTGTGGAAGTAACTCTGAAATGTCTTTTCTATATTTACTGACTGAGCTCTCTTACAGAGAATTGATTCTCTTAAGGACAGCCTGTGTCATCCCCGTAAATCCCATTGAGAAGAATAAAAGTGACCAATGTGTTTTCTCTATAGTTCAATGTATCAGGCTGTATTTGAGTCCCTGGAAAGTGTAGCCAGTTCCGAATATGCTAAACAAATATGTTATTGCATGGGAATATTTGATTTTCTCTGAGATGTATTACCTACTGACACAACCTTTCTGGTTTTGGGTGTGTTTTCGGGCTTCAGTAACAATTTCTGAATCTCTGACTGTTTTAGCCATGCAAAATAAAGTAAATGAGGTAGAGAATTTGACCCTATTTTGTAGTCCCTCCGCCTCACCAAAAGCATCTAGCATAATGGTGAGGCCCAAGTTCCTGGTTTTAGAGTGCTGTATGCTGCTATGAGGGAATAAATAAAAATTTAAGACACTGCTGGATTTCTGAATACTTAAAAGGGACCTGTATACACCAAGGGAGCTGAAGCAGCAGGACACAGCTGCTGAGTCTTAATTTGTTTAATAACTCCAGACTGAAGGTACAAGCAGTGGTGTTCAGAAGTGTTCAGAAGAAGCACTTTGGTCATACAATTTTTGCAGAGGATAGGAAAATTTTAAAGAATGCAAGTTTGTGTTAATAAACAAAAAGTTCAGTAATCACAAGCCATCCTGAGCTGTGCCTAGATAGTGCAATGCAGAAAGATATAAATACCTCGTAACACATTGGCAGCATTCCCACAGCATATACAAAGACTCCTATCGCACATGATTTGCATATACAAGCAAAAATTTGTGCTTAGGTTTAGGCTTTTCATTATTGAATATCTTGCACATAATTGCTAGGAGTTTTAAAGCCTTTATTTACAATCAAGGTTTTAAAATATTTTCTCTTGAGAACATAAGCTCCTTCTGTTTAAAAAAAAAAAAAACAAACAACACTTTTCACAATGTCTGGAAAATCATGTTCATAGACAAATAAGCCAGAAATGTGCTTTGCAGTACCAGAGCCAGCAGAGCATCTTGGTGCTCCCATGAATATATGAATATGGACACTTATAGTCTATTTGAGCCTGATCTTATGAATCCAGCCACCTTTTACAGCAAAGTTGTGAACTTTCACCTCTCACTTAAATCATAAAATAGGCTTTAAAAAAAATGAGGGACAGGTGATCTGTTGATAACTCCCTAACTGTAGTACGTTTGCAAGCATTTTCTACTAGCTCCTTTTAAAGCTAAGATTGCTAGCCATTTACAGTACAATGATCAGTTCTGTAGATAGATCCTAAGATGTGCAACATGTCCTGGGTTTGCACTAAGCTAGCATGAGCACACAGGAATGGAAAATCAGGATGCCTCTTTGTGTTCATCTTTCTGTTATAGACCATAGAAGCTAACTGGAGAAGGGTTTGGCAGGCTACTATGGATCTAGCCTATACACTTGAAATTAGCAGATAATTAATTTCTAAAAATAATTTTTATTTTCATCATATGGCAGTTACAAATAAACTTGCTTACTGAGGCTGCCACATCTGATTCTGAATTGTAGCTACACAACTGTAAGTTCATGTCTCTAATAAGATAAAACTCCCCTGGGAACCACAGGCATTTTGAGAAGAAAGTTAATTTTAAAAGGCTGTATGAGCAGATAATACTTTACAATTATGTAGTTTTGTTTTTTTAAAAAAAAAAAATTGGTGTTACTTTATTGTTTCTGAAAAGTTCTTATTGATGGACTGCCCAGAAGGAACCATCTTGTATCTCTCTTATTTCATGACTCTCCCCGCAGATCTCATTTCCTTCCTTGGGAGTGATATGTTCTTCTATGTTTCCTTTTACCAGTTTTTAAAGACCTTATTTCTTTCATGATGAGTTCTCCTTCATTGGCTGGTTTTAGATATCTCACAATTCTTTAAGCAAACAGTTAAAAAGAGCTCTGCAAAAATTTCTAACCTTTCACAGGGTTTATTCTATGCCAAGCTTAAAAGACGATGAAGACCCTCGTTCTAATGTTCATTGAACCATCCTACAGTATTTAATAAAGGAAGTACACCTCCCAGTTCACAATGTTATCTTAGGATTTGCTACACTGTGCTCCAGAACACCCAGCTAAGCCTTGAGCATTTCTGATTGGATTAACAACAAAAAGCAGCCTGAGGCAAGTGAGTTTGACACTATTGGAAACTCCAGGTCAAAGTCTGCAGTCTAAATTATTTGTTGAGTGTAAATTTGATCAGAAAATGCAAAAATTATTGTGAGTGAGTGATGAGATAGTGTAACCCTTGTTAATTTGGTTTCCATTGCACATGCAAAAGTATGTCATTTATACAAATGCAGGAAACACAGAGAAATGGAGAAGTTTGAAAAGCAACTCAAAACTAAAGTGTAAAGGAACAAGGATCCCTCTTCCCTGTTCGGCTACTCAGGGTGAAAATTCACTGCTCTGGTTGATTTGAGGTAATAGGAACAGCAGCTCAAAGTTGTTAGTACCAAGGCTTCTCACATCTCCAGTATGCTTGTTTATTCCCAGTTGCTTTTAGTTTGGCATGCCATCAGCATCTTCATTACACATGTGGTTTAAAATGTTAGGAAATGAGACTTTCCCATAAGCCTTTGCTTCCTTGACTGGGGGTCTTGCTAGGAAGCAGCATGATGTCATTTTGTTCATGTCCCACAGATGACATTTACACCTTGGTTTTCATATCACCATCACCATTACTCCCATTCAAAAAACTCTTACTGTTCCTTCCTTCTTGCGTCGACTCCAAGTAACATGTCAGTATCTGCTGTGCAACCTACCTCTCCATTTTGAATTTGGCAAAGTGCATCAAATATCACAGTTGAGAAGAAGTGATAAGATTTAATCCTGCAGCTGAAGTGGTAGTGCCAAGAGAGCAGATGCCTATTTTCCTCCACCTCTTCCCTCTTATAAAGCACAGAGGAAGAATGGCTTCTAGGACCCCTTGCAGTTATGACTGCTTAGCTCATGTTGGGCTGGAGGTTCTGGGTTGGATAGATGAGGTCAGATTGGTTAAAATACATCATCCTTTGGATATGTGACGACCAGGAGTGGGTCTGGAGCACTACTGGAACAGGAATCACAGGAACCTCTGACATCAGGAGCTGGTGTCACACTCTCATCATTATCACACATTTATTTCTACCATCTTTACATGTTTCTGTTTTTCTTTCTGGTAGCCCTGCAGTATTTTCTCCTCTTCCTGATATTTTGTTCCCCCACTGATTGTCTTGCATTGGCTCAGATTTCTCAAAATTTTTACCACTGAGTAGGTGGTACTGGTGTGCTATATTGTTTCATCTCTTATTTCTGCTTATCCTAATTTCAACTCACAAATGTTTTTGTTTCATAAAGATATAATTGAGTATGAATGGAAAATAAAAAGTACCTACCATCAGCTACAAAAATGTTATCAGTCTGGTTCAAAACCAAAACCAATTAGCTAAAAGACTTGGCCGTTCATTAGGCCACACTCAAAAAATCGTGTATTGTCAGGGATATAAAACAACTACATTTTGACATGTAACTTACTAGCATTACAGAACAAGTTGACTTTGGTATCTTCAAGATCACTAGAGTTTTGAAAATGAATCAAGTAGATATTAACATATATTTAACAGCATTTAATGTCACTGCAATGTCTGCTTTGTTATTTGCCATATGTAGGGGCTATTTTGCAACTTTTTGAAATTGAATCTGTATTATATTGCTTTAAGTGTTTTTTTCACATAAAACAAGAAACTTAGGCTAAAAGGGAGCTTTTTGTTTTAATTTTTAACGTTCATTTTTTCTTCAATTTTGGGAGCTTTCCTCTTTTAACATGTTAATTCAAGGAAAGAATTAAAGGTTTGGGTTTTTCTTCTAGAAGGCACGATTAATAGAAATTTGTTCCTGTGTTGAAGTATTTTCTTGTAAGTTGACTGAATCTTTGTCTTTATAACAGATTGGAACGTGTTTCCATTTTTCCAGTTAATATTTACTATAGTGACTGTGAGTTTATGACAATCTGCTTTTTATTATCAGGATGATAAGATAAAATGGGGGAGCAGACATTAACATTTACAATGCAAGTTCTTCCCAGGTAAAAGACTACATCTCCATTTTCCCCCATTTTTAGTTTATCTTGGGATTGTTTCTTTCAATTCTCATTACTTTCCAGACATTCAGGAAGGCAGTACTTCTGTAGTATTGTGTATCTTTGCTCTCATTTCTTCTCATCTTAACAACTCTGAGCTTGTTTCTCAAGAACTTCCCTCTAAAATTACTTTAACAATCTTCCTCTGGCCTTTGAAGCTTTTATTAACATACTCTGCCTTGTCAATACATTGGATATTTGGGTTTCTTCTCCAAGATCACATTGTGAGGGGACTAGCAGAATGTGAGTTGAGAATTGAGACATCTTATTAGCAAGTGACTGCCATCATTGACCATCTTGCTGTGCTTTTCCACTGCTTCATATTTTTGACAGAGATGCACCTGATTCCAGCAATGTCTTCTTGCCCTAGGAGGGAGTCTAAGACCAACGCCTGGTCCCAGGACCACTGCTGTGTGTTACCAGAGCAACTGTTTACACACAGCAGCTGGACAACAGTTTGCTGTCCAGGTCTTCTCACCACCACATGGGAGTTTGAACGACTGAGCTGCAAAACCATGCTTCCCTTTGCTTTTTTCTCTCCCCTCTTCAAATAATCTTTAATTTATTTTACAATTTGGTGTAGACGCAAGAAGAGGGATGGAGTGTCTCTTCTTCCTCATTCCTGGCTCAGACAGCCTGGAGGCTGGGAACCAGCACATTCCCATAAATCTGAAACTCCTGTCACTTCAGACAGGCCTGGAATTAGAGTGTCTCCCACCCTTGCATTAAAAAGAAGTAGAGTTCCTGGAAAAAAAAGACTTAGGCAATCTGAAGCTGGCTCAGTTTACAAAGGGATGATACAACTGCTTGCAACTTGAAGGTGTATTTAAGTTGTTTTGTATCATAGGTTTCCAGTGGTTAAATTAGATGCCACAACGATCACTGCTCTGGCTGCTTAATCTGAGTTGGAAGAACCAGAATCTCTCCACAGTTTGTTGTTTCTTCACTTCACTGGGGGTTGTGGATTCCAGTGCAGGACCTCTAAAAGTGAGGGCTTGTTATTTCAGCATCAGAACATTTGAGTCCCTTTATGGATCTAATCCAAAAGCCTTCACTTCTTTTGAAGCATTTTTTCACCATTTATATAATTTTATACTCTGCTATAACCAGGAATATTATTTCTTGAGTTTCCAATCCCCAGTTAAATCTTTGTCTTCAAATATCTCTGAATTAAAAGAAGTAATGCAATAATTTAAGTACATGATGGATTAAAGCACATAGATATAGTCTTTATTATTAGTTCTTACAGTCTGAGAATGTGAGATTTTGATTCCCCAGAAGCCATGCTCCTTATTTAACTATTTCTTAGTGCTTAGTTTTGTTTGGAAATAATGCCTTAGCAAAAGATAAAAGGCAATTGTACTCTTCTTTATCATGTTGTCCATGTTCTCAGTTGATATTTAAAGAATACTAATGGATAGGTCGAATTTTATGCAGTCTATTATTTTACTTTGGAATATTTGAGACACATCCTCTGCCAGACCCTGGGAATAATGTGAGGCAAATTATTAGGGTAGCAGTCCTGCCTGGCCTGCTATTTCTCACTGCTTTTAAATCCTGGATTAAACACTATTAGCTCTCGCAGTCAACAGGTCCATAACCTTGGTGGGGGGAGACTGTTCTGGCTGCTAAGTTAATTACAGAAGGTCTGTATCTTTTCCTCTGCTTTTCTTTTCTGAAGCATTAGTCAGGATGAGGAGCTTCCTCACGTTTATTGGAACCTTTCCAGGTTGAAGAAGGAGATAATCCCTAAAGAACTGGCTACCAGGCACTACAAGTGGAGTCTTATGTTTTTTCAGTGATTTATTGCTGTTGCAATCTTTCATTACATTCACTCTTGTTATAAAGGGGTGGTGATTGAAGCATGAAAATGTCTCACTATGGGTTTGTCAATGTTGTCATGTACTTAAGACTTCAAAAACACTGTGCTGTTTGGATATGGATTGTGTCAACAATAGAAAGTGGTTAGACATGACATCATTAAAGTACTATAGCCATCTAGAATTATTCATTGTGCATTTTGTATTCTGGCAAGGCAGTAGGGGCAAAATTCCTCTCTGGCTTAACTCTGCTTGTCATTTTTTGCTCAGGATTTGGGTAGCAGACAATCTAGTTTGACTGAAGTGCATACAAAGTGATCTGAAAAATAATTATCCTTGTGATAAAGGCTTCAGTGGCTGCCCAATTCTGCTGCCATGGACTAATTATATTCCTTACATGTTACTGACTAAAGCTGCAGTTCTGCATTCCTTACAGAGATAAAGATTCTGGTGACATTAGTGGGAGCTTTGCCCATGTGAGGAGTGTAGATTTGGACACTTGACTTTTTTTACAAATAGAATGGAAACTGTGACAATTTTGAGATCTTCAGGGTTGTTTTTCAATAACAAATCTTGATCCCAGAGAAGTCTCTGGGAGTTCTGCAATTAACTTATAAAATGTCAATGTTTTGATGACATTTAGTTACCAAATGTGGATTAATGGCACCATAGTTTAACTGTATTTTTAAGTGTGGGCTTAATGGCATAGACCTCAGTAATCCTAAGAGAGTAAATGGATGCCCAAGTAAAGGTTACCTTAGAATGTTTGAATAATAGCTGGACAGATATTCAGCCGATGTGAATTAATTTATGAGTGCAAAATGTATACTCAGCTGGATTAGATGGACAGAAAAGTTCTCTTATTTAAGCATATTCAAATTACATTTGTCACAAAATTATGAACAAATCCTATTGCAAATGCAGAAGTATTTGGGCAGCCCTGCGCTGGGCACCTCTCACATAATGATATTAAGGAGCAGTGCAGTGTCTGATAGAAGGCACATCTTTCTTGATCCTCTTGATCTTTTCTCATGTAATCATCCTTATGAATTTAGAAGGATTATCCTCCAATCTCCCCATGTGGTGGTAAGAGGCAGTAAGTCAGATGCTTCTTGTCAGAACAGCAGCCATTGAAGAAAGCATCTTAGTGGTCAGTTAAAAATCAACTAATTTGTTTCCTCAAATCAGTCATTCTTCTGTTTGCTCCTGTGCTTCCTACTTACATCTGAGGTAGTTTACTATATATTGGAATGTTCTTTTCGCATATATATACATTTTCATTTGTTTCTATGTTTTTAAAGTAATCCTTTATTTCTTTATGCCTGCTGACTTTTAACATGATAAAATACATTACTTTTTGTTTACTTCCTGGAAAACATAGATAATTGCAGTGTATAAAGATTTTTATTATTTACATTGAGCTTAGGACACCAAGGTGGTTTGCATCTCTAAAATGGCCCAGAATTTTAAATTGACTGTATAGGAAATACTGAGAAGCAAGACTGTCATCCTGTATAATTATCTTAGCACCATTTGATTATGCTGAGCTTTTCCACATAAGACTAAAAAGAGATGAAGATGTCACCATTTGATATAAGTTTAGCTGTTTTCAAAGAAATCTACAACAATAAAAGCACATTTATGTTTCCCCATGTATTTCAGAGCAGTTTCTAAAGCAGTTCTCATTCATGCATGTTTAATTTCTGTTAGGCCACTCATCATTTTTAATAACATTTGTAATAACCCTTATCGGCACCGTAACTAAAGACGGTGATTCTGTGCAAACTCAGCTGGAGCTTTGAAAATATCAGAGCAGCTCTGACTCATTAATCTTCTTCTATAGATGGTTCTGAACAAAAACCCTGGATCTGGACATACTCAAAATTTGGAGCCATTTTAAATTCAAAGACAGACTTGAAGCTGAACATACATGTTGACATCATCTTCATCTGGCTTCATTCACCTACTTATAAGGAAGCATCCTCATTTTGTAATGCTGCAAATTTATTGTATTCAGAGGTGCGTGTATGGCAGCATGGAATGATAAGGGAGAACACTTGCAAGCCCATACTGGAAAATAGAATAGGAGCCTGCCTTGTTCAACATAAACACAAGTACTTATTGGTCTCCATTAATCTAATGTTCTCCACCCTTATTATAGTAAATTACATTACAACTATTGTTCAAGGATACTGGAAATACCTCACTAGGCTACATGATGTGGTTCTACTGGATTTTAAGCAAACTCTGCTGCTGCTTTTCTCATGCTTTTGGTCCGGATTTTTGTCTCTGGGACGTTTTTGAAGAATGACTGTGTACCACAAGCTCTTGTGCAGGAAGATGAGTAAGCAAATGCACAGAAACCCATTCCCCAAGAGAAGTCACTTACCTTTTTCACATCAGGTATATTAAAAAACTTCTTGGTATGAGCAACCCATCCTGCTATCCCGATGTCCAGAGGAAAAACAGTCTCATTGTCTGGATTCACCAAATTCTCCTCAAAGCTGGAAGTTGGAGTGACATTGAGAAGCCTGGTGGCTACCTCTGGAATACCATTTCGGGAACGACAAATAAACATACTACACCGATCAGCTGCCAGCAGCTGTGCCAGCCTCTGCAGGGCCTTGTGCACTATCTTTTCCATAATGCCTCCTTCATCCTGGATTTCTGTTAGCAGCTCAAAAAGTATGTTACACTCCTCCAGACGGGACATGTCCTTGAAGCTGACTCCTTCCTTCACATCTCCAGGGCTGACTTTAAAGATACTTCCCAGCACTTCTGCCCTCATTTTTCGGTCGAAATACTCCTTGGCAAATTGGGGGTTGTTCTCCAAGTATTTTTCAACGGCATCTTTGTTTACCTCACCCATTTCTGCTGGATTGTTCTTAGGATTTCTTTTAGAACTGCATCACCATCAAAGCAGGAGTGGTAGCAAGAAGTCCTAACTTGATACTAGTAAGAAAATGGTACTTTGTACATGTCGTATAGCTCACAGGCATAGTACATTCACCTTCCTCTGTGGCTTCCAAGCCTTCTGAAACTCTTGAGATATGACAGAAGGCACTGGCTTAGCATCTTCTTAGTGTGAGATCTTGGAGACTGCTAATTAAAGAGATGTGAGGACACTAAACCCCTGAGCATTCTTAGCTCATAAATCCTAAAAGGGAATCATTTTAACATTTTAAACTAACCAATTGATTCTTAGACCTTATAAAATTGTCTGATATGTGGATATGTATACCTGTATGTTATCTCCTTCATTCACAGTATATATATTGCACTATACACACAAAAGTTTCCACTGAAACTTAATATGAGGAATTCTACTTAGGTACTTAGCCCACATCATACACATGCACAGACGTACACATGTGTATTTGTGAGAGGTACTTGCGGGGAGAAAAACAGAATGTTACAGAGAAAATTTTAAAATTGTGAAATTTAGTTTTCCTTTAAATAGTCAGGAGATGATCGGAATTGGATTACTAAAAGCAAATAATTATGAAGCTATACATGCATAAAATGGGTAAAATCCTAGAGACCTTACAAAAGTCTGAGCTTGCTCAAGTGATTTACCCAGGTGAAGATGGAGTAAAAGAATTAGAATTTGACTCAGCACAGCCAGATATGACATACATAACTTTTTTCAAAAATAGATAGTCTAAAGGAAAGAGTAAAATCAGAAAATGGCTTGAATTCAAATTAAGCTCAGGACACAGTAAAATGTTTACTCTGAAAGCATAAATAACCTTACAGGGTCCTGCAAGTACTGTAGTTTCTTCTATGCCTTCTTCAGAAAAAGTGGGAGATCTCTGCTCTCTTAAACATGAGAAAAATGGTAATAACTGACAGATAGTGGGCAAAGAGGGAATCTTGAGTCTGGTTGTAGCTTTATAACATGTTTGACATTTTCTACCATTGGAAGTTCAGCATTACTCACATGAATAGAAAAGGAATGATGAAAACTGTGTTGAATTTTAAGAGCAAACACCCTAGGGCTATGTGAGTGAGAAGGCTGAATTCAAGTTGAGTGCCAACTATGACAGCAAATAATCTATGTTCATTGAAACAGATCTGCACAGAGAAGATTAGCATGGCCCCTGTGCAAGGATGACACGCAAATTTGTGAAGCATTCCATATTTTTACTCGGAGCCCAGAAAGCCAACCGTATCCTGGGCTGCATCAAAAGCAGCATGGCCAGCAGGTCGAGGGAGGTGGTTCTGCCCCTCTACTCCACTCCAGTGAGACTCCACCTGGAGTGCTGCGTCCAGCTCTCGGGTCCTCAGCATGGGAAGGACACGAACCTGTTGGAGCAGGTCCAGAGGAGGGCCACAAAAATGATCAGAGGGATGGAAAACCTCTGCTATGAGGAAAGGCTGAAAGAGCTGGGGTTGTTCAGCCTGGAGAAGAGAAGGCTGTGGGGAGACCTTATTGCAGCCTTTCGATAGTTAAAGGGGGCTTATAGGAAAGACAGGGACAGGCTTTTTAGCACGGCCAATAGTGATAAGACAAGGGGTAATGATTTTAAACTAAAAGAGGGTAGATTCAGACTGGATATAAGGAAGAAATTTTTTACAGTGAGGGTGGTGAAACACTGGAACGGGTTGCCCAGGGAGGTGGTAGATGCCCCACCCCTGGAAACATTCAAGGCGAGGCTGGATGGGGCTCTGAGCAACCTGATCTAGTTGTAGGTATCCCTGCCAATTGCAGGGGGGATGGACTAGATGACCTTTAAAGGTCCCTTCCATCCCAAAGCATTCTATGATTCTATGATTTCAGCACAGTAGGAGGGCTGCAATACAATTCATATTTCTATTTGTGGCATCCACATTGATCAGAGAGCAGAAAGAGATTCTTGGTATAAGGGAAATAGACCATATACCCTTTGGAAATTCTTAATTTGAAAGGAGTAATTGTCAAAGTGCAACTTTGTCTGTCTGCCAGAGGCCACGGTGTGTCAACATCCATTTTTATCAACAGATCTAAAAGAATCAACATGGGCAACCTACACCAATCCTCTTGTGCACAAAGAACAGGTCAGTGATTGGTCTGTAATGGCAGCTAACTCAGTACACTAGCTTTCCCTCTGACTGTGGTATGAAATGCTGTGTAAGACTAATTTTTGCCAGACTGCAGTTGCCATAAAGATGTCAAAATGCATATGAAAATCAGCCCAGTATGGACACATTCTGTGGTTCCTTTTCTCTGGCTGGGTTACTTACCCCTAGCAGTCTTGGGGGCAGCACAGGACTCTCACTGGTGGGTGTATGAGGTTGCAGCATCTTCTTTCCAGGTGTGAACTGGTGATACTAACTTTGTGGCAGGACTGTGCAACTGCAGCACAGCAAGATGTTCTCACTATTAGACACAGGTACAGTTCACAAGAAAACAGCAAAAGAAATGCACATATATCTTAGCCTTTGAATAGTTTTTTTCATAATTTGATCAATATGTATAAAAGCAATAGAGACTTGAAAATAAATTTACATGTATTTACACGTAGAGTTAAATTATTTCTCTTCATCTGTCATCTTCCTGATTGGTAGCTCAACACTTTTTATGCCACTCTTTAAAAAAGAGGATGTTGAAGAGCTCCAATGAAATTGTGCAAAGGATAGTAACATTTTTTTGCATTACTTGTTTGGCCATATTTTCTTCCTGACTTTGAAACATTCTAAATAGTAGTTTATTTGAAGTAGAAAGGGTCTATAGAGGGTCTGTCTCCTGCCCAGTTAAAACATTCTAGAAAATTATCTTCTGTATAAGATTTACACATTCATCTTTATCACATGTGAGAAACCAGCTTTACAAACATTAGGTGTTCTTTATATTGTGATCACATTAATTCTATGAAATAGAGCAACCTGTCACTCTCTGGAGGGAGAGTAAGTAGAGGCAACCTGACAGAGTTACACTGTTTCCTTTGCGGGCAGGGGAGTTGGTGGGTTAACATTTTGTAAGCTAACAATTTTATTATCAGTGGTGCCCATTTTTTTCAATATGCAAGGCCACCTAAAATGCTTATCATATTTCCACCAAATCTTCCTCATGCCCAGCTGTTTTTACACATGATAAATTACACTATTGGTACTTTGAGATAAAAAAGTTCATATTTTAATTAGGCACTACGGTAAGGTGATAAATCAATCTTTGTAACAAAATGTTTCAGATGTATGTAGCTGGGTTGTCCCATAATCATTCTTAAATCATCAAACAATCCTCTTTTTTATCCCTTAATTTAGATTCACTCTTACAATTGCACTCTTGCTCTGTAAAGTGTTTGTGAAATGACATGGAAAGAAGTATCAGAAACCAATAGAAGTTCTTTAAGAAGTTTATGTTTGGAAGACAGCTAAGTTGGCTTTTTTCAGTAATTGCTATATTAGTCATGTTATGTTTCATTGTGAACTCTATGTACCTATTGATTAACCATGAACAACTAAAGCAAACCAAGAAGTTGAAGTGATTTGATAGAAATTAAAGTGTAGTTTGGTACAAAAATGTAGCTTAATGTACCTTCCATAAATGTATGGAAGTCCTCATTTTAGAGTTAAGAAAATACAAGGTATTTGTATTTATGCTTTTTTGTTTTTCTCATATTAGTATTTTAACAAATTTTGTAAATTAGACATTTAAACATTTTGAAGCACTAGCATTGTAATGAATTTTAAAGTTTCTGTGCTGGAACAAGACATTTATTTTCTGTTCTATCTATCTCCTTTACTCTCCTTATTTTCCACACTATTGAACATTTTATGTTTAGTAATGCTAATTCACATTTGTATTTAAATTCATTCTAAGAAACTATACCAAAAATTATTTCACGTTTCTGGCATTTTCAAACATGATTTTGCTATCATCTTTCCTAGCAATTTTTTAATAAGATCACCTATTAAGAAAATACATTTTAATGTAGGATCCATTGTATGCATGAAGGTTTAACCTTGGAAACTACCTTCGCACAGTCATTTTCACTGCACTTTTAAAGGCAAAAATAATATGCATTTGGCTTTGATCCTTTTCCATGCTGAGGTGATTTGATTTAAAAACATGATGAGCTGGGTGCTGTATTTTTCAAATTGTTTTAATTTCAGAGAATATCAGAAATATGTGTGCTTTATGATTTTAATACATATGATATCATTTGCCTTTGACGTTCATAGTTAATACAGAAATCAAACTATTTATGGAGTAGTTCTTAGTAGTAGACCATTCCTGAGCCTTTGTGATACATGGAAACTCCTAAGAAGGATAACTGACAGACGTGGTTATTTAAATAGATTCAAGCAGCACGTAAATGTCAAAGGTACTTGTAAGGTTTCCCAGTTCAGCTCAGTGTTTGTATCTGAACATCTCTGTCTGTCTTGATAGCAGTCAATGTGGTTCATTCAGTTAAGATTTTCTGAAGAAACACAGAGCAGATGTGTTTATTTCAATTGCATGCCTTTTGATGTGGATAATTTTGTGGCCACTGTCTGGACATGGCAGATTCATACTTATAATCTAAGAAATTAATATTCAGAAATATTATTGGTTTTTTCTAAATTATTAGGTTGTGAGAATGGATTCTGTAGGTATCTACAACAGGTACTGTGTGCCCCTAACACAGCCAGTTTTTGGCACTGAAATGTTCTGGTGTCACTGATCAGGTATGTTTTGAGGACCTTTATAAACAACCTCAACTTTTATGTTTCTTTTAAAATAATCTTCTGTCCCTTTTATTACAAGTTATCTTAAAAGTGCAAAAACTAAAGATAGTAAGTTAGCTGCTTTTTCCATACAGCTGCAAATTTTCATGGTCCCTTAAAACTACCAATTATTAGCTCTGGGGGTTCATAAAATAAGTAGTCAACAGATATTTTAGCTTCTAGGGGAGAGTTCCTGAAGTAAATGGCCAATCTAGCATCAAGAGGTTAACCTGGGTTGCCAGATGCACTGGAGCTTTGACCATGAGCACGGGTTTCTTGGTAGCTTGGCATGAATTTTAGTATATGGGCTGAGCAAAAGACAGCAGCCTTGTAATCTCATCCACTCTCCATTTACTCCCTGGTGATCTTAGGTTACCTGACCATTTTTCATTACTGAGAATATTACTCAGCACTGCTGAGAAGGGTCTGACTCTGCCTTCTTCATACCCTCCTGCCAGATATTTATACAGTCAATAAGATCCCACCAAGCCCTCTTTTCAGGCTCAACAGTCCCAGCTCCCTCAGTCTCTCCTTTTGTCAGATTCTCTTATGGCTCAATGGTCTTCGTGGCTCTTTGCTGGACTCACTCCAGTATGTCTGTGTCTTTCATCATTCATAGTTTAAAGTACTCCTCACCGGGCTGGCCAGCCTATTGGCAAACTACATCTTTGTTTCAAGTTGTTTCCATTTTGGTAATACGTCTAGAAAAACATTGCAATTCAGTATCACAATCCTCACAAAGGTTTGCTAAAGAGAATAAAGGTACCATTTTAAACTAGGTTTGTTTAAATACTGTTCATAAAGAGTTCAATGTAAATTTACTCCTTATGCAGAATGTCACGTCATTAAATTACAAAAAGAGGTAGCACACAGGCTGGCATGGTGCAAAGGCCAATCTTTTCAATTCCATTCTGTCCTTGACCTCTGTACTCAGAGTGCCACCAAGAGGAACAGTTGTGATGGTGACAGGGTACATAGCTGTCCCTTACAAAGTACACGGAGCTCCTTGGCTCAGCTCATGGCATTTGTTGTCACTTGTTAATACGAGTCTGGTTTCACAGGGCAGTGGCTACATCGGATCCACTGCTCTGTGCACACAGCAGTCATTCATTCCCCTGAAAAATCTGCCTCTAAGAGTTTAATGGATACCCGTGTTTGTGAATGGCACTCTATAAATAAATAACCATAAGAAGATAGCAAAAAGTCTTTCAGTTTATATGCAGTCTGGCTGGAAATGGATGCTCCATTTCCTATTACCAGTTCTTTAAGCCAGCTTTCTCCTAAGAGCTAGACTTATTCTTGTGACCACAAATAAAATTCTAGTTCTTTTAATATTTAAAGCTTCAATGTTGCAGTGTTAAAAATGTTTTAAATAGTAATTTGACTCTTGTTTCCTCCTTTTTATTATAAAGTCCTAAATGAAACTAAAATAACTCCTACAATGAAAGCTTTTTTCTGCCATTTCATTTGAAAATCTGACCTTTTCTATGTATTTTCTGTTGCTATTCCTGATGGAAAATATTGCAGATTTTTACAGGCTATTAATGTAAAAAAATTTCAATCACAGAATCACTGCCAGAAGTTAGCCCCTTTTTTATGACCTCTTGGCAAAAGAAGACTTTTTTCTCTTTCAATTAAATATGGTTCCAAGAAATACATACTGACTTTTAAAAAACTTTCTATCGTATTCAAAATATGCTGCCAGCTTCAAACATCGGAATGGGAAGTCATATATGAAATTTATCAAGCTTGGTGTTGAATCTGCCACAAGTTTTGTAAATGTATGCTCTACATTAGAGGTTATTTGCATGTTTATGTGTTATCAATATTTTAATAATTCTTTTAAATTTAATTGTCTGAGCTTTCCCAGAACCCAGCAATCATTTGATGTCATTGACTTGATCAATTGAAATCCTGGCCCAAATCCTGTTCCTTTCTGTTCACATGAGAAGTACAAATCTGCAAGGAGTATATCCAGGTTCAAAAGATCTGGATGAGGATCACTCACTAGCATCATTTCTCAACCAAACCCATAGCCCAAGTCAATCCAAATGATGATTAACTGAGGCAAAGTTTACACTGTTTATGAGTTTACCTAGTTGTGCTGGCATAGCTACATCTGTTAGGACTGAGAAAAAATTCACCCTTGAATTGCCATAACAATGCTAGTCTGCCAGCAACCTTCCATCCCTTCTCCAGTACACTCCCAATCCAGAAGTAACTGACATAACAGAGGAGCCTTTTTGCCTAAAAAGCTTGTCTCATTGAACCAAAGAAGTGCTTTAGCTGCATCTGTGATAGGCCTTCATTAATGTAAACTGTGTCTCAGGTAGGCAGAGTTCGAAGTATAACTAAACCAGAAGAGGCACAGAGCCAAACTTTTACTATGTAACCTTCAAATTTTACTGACTTGACCAGATCCTCTTCTGCAGTTGTTGAAATCTGACTGGAAAATACTGGTGTGACTTCACTGTAGTTGCGCTCCCACAAATCCACAATGATAACGGTTCAAAAGAAGAGTTTTCTCAGGCATTGCCTAGAGTTTGTAGGGATCCCAGGCTTGAGGAGCTGAATGAATTAAAAGTTATAATTACTAAGTCTCTACCAAGCACCTCCACCAGATATGAGTTGCCAAACATTGAAGAGATCAGTGGAGGCACACAATTGAAGAAATGTTGTGACATGGCTAATACAAAATTACACATTTCTGATTTTTTTTTTTATGACCTCAGATTAATTTAAGGGACGGTAATGGCTCTTGCACATATTTAGAACTGATCTTATTAAAAATTATTGGCAGAATTAAATTTTTGTTTCAGTGAAACCTGGGTTGGTCTCTGTCTGTAAAACTGCTGAGGTCAACATTCAATAAGTATAACAGGACTACTGACCTAGATTTTCAGAGGTGGTCAAATCTCATTGGGTTTCAATTCATTTGGATGAGTGACTGTAGACTCCTTTGAAAACCTCTGCCACAGAATTTTCATGGATAATTATGTTATTGACAAAATTTTATAGGAATGGATTTGATCCTGAAAGAATGTCTCTGGGAATATAAAGCAGTATACAGGTTTTTGAAGAGGACAAACTTAGGAGAAATAATAATATTTCACAAATTGGCAGAGAATAAAGAAATAATTGTTTTCTTTGGTATTAAAGAAAGTAATAGATTTAAAGGTTATCAATTAAGCTATAATTCCTCTTCCTACTATCAGTCATGTGAGACACTGAACAAAGAAAATCCATGCTGATTTTGATCTTGTAAGTATGACGAATTCATATATTAGGACTAGTGAGTGTTTTGTAAAAGTTCTGTAAGAATGCAAATAAATAACTCGCATCACCATTGCCAGGGGCTGGAGCAAGGTTCTAAAAGGCACCAGAGGGACATAGATTGCTGTTTCTCTTCAGTCTCTGTGGGAATTAGCAAACTTGAAAATCTCAATTTAAAAATGGAAATGTTGGCTTATTGAAAGACTACTGTTGAAAGTTTCAGGACAATTAATATGCATCAACCTTTCTGGTTACCTGTGTTAAATATGTTCTTTACTCCAGGTAGAAGCTTAATATTCAACATAATGGCATTTTTAGTGCCTGATGTTATCCAGGGAATCAAAGGCTTCAGAGCAGACTTGGAACTGAGCATTTGGTGTTTGAGAAAGTGAACAAAAATATACTCTCTATGCAAAAAGGCTCCAACACAAAGCAGAAAATAAAGAATAACAGATAAATCAAACAGACTGTGCCACTGTTTGCATTACGTATGAAAAAGATTGTAAAGGGCAGCAACAGTAACAAGTTTAATATTTTTGTGAATATATGAAAGGGATAGAAGGCTGAAGTAAATTTCTGGGAAGGACCATGCTGAATAAATTGTTTTAATTCTGTACATCAGCTACTATTGAAGTATTTTTTATACTACATCCATATCTCCGTATTTAAATTATATTTTTGCTTAATTCTTAAAGTAATGAACACAGACCTTTCAATTAACAGGCTTCTGCCTTTATTCTTTCAAAATTGGGAGGTGAAAAAAGTAGGTGAACTAGTTCTCTTGGTAACAATCATTCCTATCCTGCTCTGGTTACATGTCTAGGAAATAATTAACAGGTTTTCCCTAATGCTTCCTAAAGATGTTGAAACTATAGAACAAATATTGACTGAGAGACAGCAAAACTTGCCTGGATAGGAGAAAACAATAATGGTTTATATAACTGAAAACAATTTGCCAAAACCAGAATAGAAATTCTGGAAGCTCTGATTTAAAATTGATGTCAAAAGGGCCAGATGTGGTGCATACATGCACTTGGGTATTTGCAGGCCACACATATGTCTGGCCACCTTTGCAGTACCACACAAAAGTGCTCTTTTGTCTTCCTGAAGATTTGCAGTGCCCCAGTTCCTGTCCCTGGGAGCCGATCATGAGATGGTTTAGCACCTGAAACAGCCTTTGGGAAGCAAGAGGGAACCAGTCATGAGGACCTGAAGAGGTTCTGGCATGATCAAGCTTTCAGAAACATTAGCAGAAACTTGCAAGTATGATGTTTGCCACTGTTTATCAGGAGAAGAGAGGAAAGGAATTTGTGGAGGTGAAGGAAACAAGTCTGCACCTTGTAACTGGGTTGAGCACATTGGGTAAGAAGAACTTTGGACTGCAGTGTGTAAAATCACAGAGGAGGTGGAGGCAGCTCACTCTCCCCTGTGCAAAGACGGGGTGCCTCTCTTTTCCTTTGTCCTCCCCACACATGTGCACACCCCTTCCCCCAGGTGTGAGCTCTACCTTTGGGTTAGGAAAACCAAAGAGAGACATTTGCTCCTAGCCCCTGCTTGGCTGCAGGTTGGGGTCAAAGACCACCCAAGCCCATGGGTGTTACACAAGAGGCTGTTGTGAAGGGGCCCCAGTCTGCAGCATGCATCAACCCGCCTCCCTGCTCCCCCTCCAATGCTGGCTTTGTACCTCAGGGGGTTGCGAAAGCCCCAGGACTACATAAGGCATTCCCTGTCTGGGCACCCCGCCACTGCCATCAACGCTTGGGCTCTCAAGAGTCTATAGAGAATCAGCATTGTCTGTAAGGGCCCCTCCTGTGGTGGGCTGGGGACAACCGGGTGCCTTGCCTGTGCATGCATCAGGGAAAGCTGCACAATGCCCTGGGGACCTGTCAGGGCAACCTTCCTCCTTTCCCTGCTTGTGTGACAGAGCCTGTTTCTGACGCTATTCTCTGTCTGTTTGATGTTGCTGCAGGGACGGGATGGCCCACATGGAGAGAGCTCTGCCCTGGCTGCTGCTGCTGGCACTGGTCTTGCTGGGCAGCAGCACGGCGGAGCAGGACTGCCGAGTAAGCAGCTTCAAAGTCAAGGAGAACTTCGACAAGACCAGGGTAAAACTTCTTTCTTTCCTGGATCTGTGATGTCTTGCCTAGCTCCTTTTCCCGGGCTACAAAATCTGGCATTCAATAGCACCAGTGTGTTCACATTTTCACTCAAAGTCACAGACTGCAATAATGAGAAACAGCAGAAGTATGTGACGTTGCCCACACCTCCACAGATGCTGGATCCTGATATATCTGATAAAGGAATACTGCAGAAACTAAGGTTTAGCAGGCTGGTCTCAAACTGTATGGTCTAAACAAAAGTGTAGTGACTTGGTTGTTTCTATGAAAAATTAATACTCTGGCATTTTCAGACATCATTGCAAGAAAAAAAACATTGATACATAGATCTGTCAAGATCTGCCAGTTGTTATCCTCTTCCCACCAAATTTTGTATTCTAAATACTGGAGAACTGCAGATACAAATATGATACCAAAAAATGTCAATTCTTTCACAAACCCTGGCTGCACCAGGACATATTGGTGGGTTTATGCTGTTGGAACCGCTAGATTCGTTTCTTAGGTACAACTTTGAGGCATGGTGTCAAAGATCTGGATGTCCTCCTCTCTGTCATGTCTTCTAGTTCGTAATGTCTGTTTGTAATGTTTTCCGTATTTCTAGGTCTAACTGCAGCATTTCTTATTTCCTTGCAGTACAGTGGCACCTGGTATGCCATGGCAAAAAAAGATCCTGAGGGGCTGTTTCTGCAGGACAATGTGGTAGCCCAGTTCACTGTAGATGAGAATGGACAAATGAGTGCCACCGCAAAGGGCAGAGTCAGACTCTTCAAGTAAGCTCTTTGCAATCTTCCTCTTGTTCCATTTCACTAAGCTTCCGCTTCGCTTACTGGTGGTCTAAGCCTACCTGCTATCCCTGTGCTAGTCACATAGTCGCGCCGAATCTGGGCTGTTAAGTTTGAATGTGATGTTTTCTTTCTCTCTGGCTACAGTAACTGGGATGTCTGTGCTGACATGATTGGCTCTTTCACTGACACACAGGATCCTGCCAAGTTCAAGATGAAGTACTGGGGTGTTGCTTCTTTTCTGCAGAAAGGAAGTGAGTACTTAGCTACAGAAGATGCAGAACTACTTGGGAGCTTAGTTATGTTGTCTGTCCATGCTGGGGAAGGAAAAAGTAGTGTTGGATTTCTTAAACACACTTAAAACACGCAATAACTATCATACAGGAAAGCCTTAATGCGAACAAGGTAATCACTGTTTTTTATATGGAACAGCTGGTTGGCTTTCTTTAAACAAGTGAAGACCATGCCTTTGTATATCTTTGTATTTCTTTTGTTTGTTACCCAACAATATAATCAAAGGTCACTGTTTGGAAAGAAATGAAAGGCAGATGAAGTATTTTAAGTCTTGTTTTAGTTCAGAACTCAGTTACCAGATGCTTCCATTCTTCCATTCTCTCTGAAAAGCCTAACGTCAGACTTGGTCGAGCAGGGAAGAGGATTTTGCTACTGTTATTTTGCTTGGTCTCATGTCTGCAAATGTAGAGATTTGCCTGTTTTAAGAAACAAATACGATCCAGTATATATATATTCACATTTTCCTGTCGTCACTCCCTATGCAAAATTAGTTTATTCAGCCAAATAGAGATTCAGACACTTGTAGCTCAAGACATTTCTATGGATTGCTTCTGAGAGAAGCAAGTGGAATTTGGAAGTGATTGGAGCTCCATTCTCTGCAAAAACACAGTTACAAAGAATGCTTTGGATGTCTTGAATTGTTGCCAAATCCTCTCACAACATGCTGCTGAATCATGTTTTCATGGATCCTTCAGACTGCTTGCTGAGCCCAGACTCTACCTTTCTAAAAGCTGTGGTCCCCACCCACAGGAGAGATGGGGAAGAGAACATAGAGTGTTGCCTTCAGCAGCGCAGACATGGTGCAAGGGAGGTTCTTTTGCTCCAGGAGAGGAAGGTGCAGAGATGACACTTTTTAGTGCAAACACCTAGGTTCACTTCTGTTAGCAGAGGGTGTCTGTGTGACCAGGTATTTATCAGATTACCTACCTAAATAGTTAAGAATTCTCTGAAATTGTAACTGTGTTTTGAGAAGAGGGTTTATGATAGATCTTGTAGCAAATACACCTCTAATGCACGTGGCAACTGCATGAAAATCTTTTTCCTTAGAAATACAGTTTAAGTAACATCCCTGGTAGGAGAACAGTTATGGTTTTGAGTAATCTGAAGCATGACTAGCATGACCACATTTAGCTTCTCTATTTATTTTTTAAACTATTTTCTGTCTGACTGTTTCCCTTTTTTGGTTAAAATAAGAAAACTTCCTTTGTACTTCATGGTACCTACTCTAATACACAGTTCTTTTTTGTGTTTGTTGCCACACTTTATAATGATATTCAGGTATGGATTTACAAGGCAGTTTTTAGCATTTCTACATGCTGCTCTTGTTCTGTGCCCACGTTAGAGCAGAAGCAGTGTTGCCAACCATTTCCTCTTCTCTCCATCACTGTCCCTGATAAATACGTTTATTTTCTTTTTTTATAAAAAAATTCCCCCAAAAACATGGAATTAAATACTGGACATAGGAATAAACTACACATTAATCTGTTATAATTTATACCAATCTTCATAGTATTATTTTCTTTACAGAGTTATGGCACCAATCGCTTTATATTTACCAGATTTTACTTGTGTCTCTAACACCTTTGCTTCTTTGCTATGGTTTCTTCCAGATGATGATCACTGGGTAGTGGACACAGATTATGATACCTATGCTCTTCATTACTCCTGCCGCCAACTAAATGAAGATGGCACTTGTGCTGATAGCTATTCCTTTGTTTTCTCCCGGGACCCCAAGGGATTGCCTCCAGGGGCACAGAAAATTGTCAGACAAAGGCAGATAGACCTCTGCTTGGACAGAAAATACAGAGTTATTGTTCATAATGGTAAGAACAATTTTTTCTGAAGAATTTCATTTCAGGGTTTAATGACTAAAGCACTGGGAGTCTCTTGCTCATTAAATAGCAAATGCATGAAGTCTTTTACTTAGTGGCTGTAATATTGTCTTTTGAAAACTGGAGCTTGTAGTAAGTTATTTCCAACTTTTACTTCCCTTATCTGAAGGAGAGCTAAGGTGCATATAGCTTTTTATGCGGCATGTCACATCAGCTGAAACAGTAATTAGAGGAAGCTGTAAAACACATCCATGTAGTATGAGTAAACATAGTAAGGATAAACTTCATGGTTGCTGTAAAGAGAAATTTTGCCTCTTTAATCAGAACTCTTTGCCCTCAACAAAATAGTTGCTGAAGGGAATAGAATGTGTTTTCAAAAACTTCTTTGAAAAATTCTTCACAAAAGGCTTTTAAGGAAAATCAGAAAACTTGGAAAGGATGCCTTATAGCAGACCCTTTCTCACAGGTCCTCATGCCAACCATTTCACAAAGGGTTGTGGAAGAGGGACATATCCCTCATACTGGAAGTATGACCCTATCTTGAGTCATATAGCCAGGCTGAGCTTGCAAGACAGGGAAGGACACAGATTAGCTCACTTGTGCTCAGGCACATTAGAAAAGGCCAAATTGTAATTTATTCTACTTTAGTCAATGATCTGGAAGAAAATGTAATATACTTACTGGTAAAGATTACACCCAGAGTGGGGAATAGTGAAGAATAAAGATGACAGATCAGAATATTTAGAATGAATAAAATAGTAGCATACTGGTCCCCACCCTGCCTTGCATTCTGGAAGACACAATATCTACAGAAGGCTTGACTGGTGAATTAGCTGAATGTGAACTCCCAACGTAATGCTGTGGCCAAAAGAGTTAATGTGATTCTTGGATGCATAAACTGAGGATGCAAAAGATGAGTTTACAGACTCATATGAGACTGCTGTGCTTGGCGTAGGTCTGCTTGCTATGTCACGTCTGGTGATAATCATAACCGGAAAGGGTACCAAGGATGAATTAGAGGTTTCAAAGAAGAGCAGAGAAAATGATGGAAAGTTTGTAAAATGTGTCCTCTAGCGAGTGCTTCAAAGACCTTGATCATTTCTCATCAGAGAGAGGTTAAAGGCTGACCTGAGCAAAGTCTGTGCTTGCCCACACAAGCAATGGGAATTGGATAATAAAGGACTTGCAAACATAGGAATAATAAATTAAAATGGATGGAACTTTAAACTGGACACATTCAGAGCAGAAATAAATAGCCATTTGTTTAACTCCAAAGGTCATTAACCTTTGGAACAGTTTACCAAGAGCTGTTGTATGTTCTTCATCACTGAAATCTGTAAATCAAGATTAAAGGCTTTTCTGAATGACATGTTAGAATAAACTGGGATTGACTGAAGGAACTTTTGTGTATTGTAAAGAAAGTCAGAACAGATGAGCACAGTCAGCTCTTGTGGCTCTATTACCTGTTCATCTGATCTATAAACAGAGAGTAATACATTGCCATGTTGTAAAGTAGGTATGCTGATAACAGGGTGCCTGAAATATCTACTAAGGTGAGTGGTGTTTAGAATACTGATTAGTGACCTAGAAAAAGTGCCTGACAATGATGAAAATAAAAATTTTGTCTTGAAAGAGAATTTGGAAGCAACATAAGAAACAGTTGAGATTTAAGGCAGTCAAGACTAAGAGACAGCATAAATGCAAATGAAATTGGCTTTTGTGAATGATGTGTATGATTGCATAAAGGGTAGGACAGAAAAGAAGCAATGTCATATAAATTGATGATACTTCCTTGTTTTGAATGCTGCACTCACTGCTCTTCAAATGAAGTAGAGCAAGAATAAAAATTTCTGAAGATGAGACAACAAAATAATGAGATGATTAGGAACATTTTTGTATTAAATCTAAGATAAAGTGTAGATAATACAGCTGTTGTGCTATGACTTTGAGAGGCATGTGTTATGCTAGTTCCTCGCATTTCTGTCAAACCCAGAGAAAGTACTATCCCACTGCAAAATCAGGATATTGGGCTAGTACTGGTCTGATTCAGCATGGTGGAATATGTGTTTCTATTATTTCTACACTATGTGAGGCTTGCAAGGCGATAAAGGTCTTGTCAATCTTTGTAAGAAAGTATAAACCAAAAGGAAAAATTTAATATATTCATTTATTCATAATTTGTGATAGAACTTTTTCAAATATCTCAGAACTTCTATATAATAGAATGCTTGTATTTTTTCACAGAATATAGAACCAATAGTCTAATTTAAAAATAAAAGCTCCAAATGTCTTTTGAAAGCTCAGCCTTAAATATTCTTTGACTTTCCAACCTTAATTTAAAAGTCAATCATGCTGCCTCTAGTTTTTTATAGAAATATCAAGTCTACCAAGTTGCACCGAGTACTGTATTCTGTGTCTGCTATCCTAATTTATATTCAGATGTTAGGTGTTGAGTGCAGTGTCTGATAAGACTATGTGAGTTCCATACTGTTTGTAAATGAAAAATAGTAGCCTGGGTCCTTAATGCTGTCTGCTTTTTATCGAGGATTATGCCAGAGTTTATGAGCCCAGCACCAAAGTATAAATGAAACTTAAAGCCGGCAATTTGCATTCTCCCCTTACTGTGATCAGGACCTATAATTACTGCAGTGTTAGTTGATTCTGAATTCTCCAGTATCATTAAGCCAAAGTTCCTGCAAAGCAAGTACATTTGGGAATGAGAGAATGACTGTGAGTTAAACTGAAAAAAACATTCATTGAAAGCTTTGTATCAGAAACTCTTACAAAATTCACTTTATTTCTTATGTGTGGGATTGGAAGCCTTGCTGCTTTAGTTTTAATTCTGCTATTAAGAGCTACAGAATTAGTAGCCAAAAAAGCCAACTTTGATGGTCTGTACTGACCTGCATTCAGGTCATTGTTATTGTGCTAAAATTCTGACTGATGTTAATAGATGCTGCAAGAATAGGCTCTAATTGTGCATACTTTGCCTATGTCCTGAAGCTAATTTTTTTCCCCAAGGACTTTTCATTAGTTTTTTAAATTAATACTGTACTCAAGTTCTCAAAAAAAACCCTAGTAGATGTACAAAACTTACCTTGATAGAAAAAATATCTAAAGTATCTGTTCTTTTTATACTCTCTCTTTAAGGCAAAAGCGAAGCCTAGAAAATTATGAGTATTTTGGTTGTAACTTACATTGCATTTCTGCTGGTAGCTCCTTTCCAAATATGGATCAGGCTTAGTCTCTCTGAGTAACAGCTCAAGTCACTTTAAGTTATGTAATGTGAGTGTGGATACCACAGTGGGACTACTTGTAAATACAATACGACATCATGTTGGTAGAGTTGAAAGCTGAATCTGCTGTTAGCATTTACTAGAAGCAAAAATTGTGAATTAAAGAGTGGTATATTCCTTCAGCTAATTTACTATTGCCATTAGAAGTTTTGGAGGTCAGGAGATTCTTATTTTGTTGAAAGACATTCTTAAATTAATAATTTTTAAAAGGCAAATAATTTGAAGCTTGTTAAAGTAAATAAATAAGTCTTTTATCACTGATCTATCCAGTACCTTGTTTGCTAAAGTATTAAAATGCTTAGGACAGGTGTACCAGATTGGATGAATTCCTGTTTTGTACCGAGTTAAAAATTCTTTGAAATTATAGACGGCAGAGCATGGTACTGGCATTATCCTTACAAGTAACAGGCTGCTGGACTCAAGAGCATTTTAAAGAAATTAGATATGTATGCATTTTAAATTTGGTGAAAGTTTGTATATTTTAATTTTGTCTAGTGTGGTTGAAAAACAAAATTTTGGTTTTTGTGTGTTTCAGGATTTTGCTCTTAAAGAGATCCGAAACTATGGAAAGAAACCATGTAACAGCACGATGGATGTAAAGTTAACACATTGATTGGGTGTTCTCTTGAAAACATTTTAAACGGCTTCATTTAGATTTTGAGTATATTTATCTGAGCTGTGTAGCTCATCTTGTTAATACACCAATGAAACATTTTAATAAACTTGGATTACAGGGGATGCAATTGTTTTGTATGCACATCTGTACATATGTAGACATTGGTTTTATTAGTAAATCGTTATCTTAATGCAGTATTTTGAATTGGTGACAGATGGCAATAATTAAGAATTTAATGTTTCTTTTTTCAGTCATTTCAATTTCTAACTAAAGAGTTTTAATTAAAAAAACCCAAAATATATGTATTTGCTTTCTAAAACTTTTAATTTCTTTTCAAATACAATGTCATCTTTTTTCTAGGAAATACTGGAAATCGTTCCCAATAGCATTTTAGAAAGGAGGAAGGAATTTCAGTGACCCTATATATCACTGATTAACTTTATTATATGACTACTGAAGACATAAAAAATATGCATCTTTTTTAAAGAACTATTTTACACATGACAAGTAAACATGTATTTATTTATTCTTTATTTATAAATTAACAGGCATGATGTCCATATTTTTAATTTGAGATGGAACCAAACTGGTCGTTCACTTGGTGATAATACGTTTATCATCTTGTTTCCTACACGAAATTGGTTAGACTGCCCAAACCTACGTTCAGGCCGTCAGCTATCTAAGTGTATAATCAATGCCTTTTTAAAATGGGATCGAAAAAAAAGAGCAGATACTTTCTGAGGATGTACATTTCCACTAGAAAGTTGATCTCTCTTACTCAGTAGAAAATGGAGTAAAAATGGATCAGGTGCCCTCTTGATATAAATTCACTATAACTTCATTAAAGTTAATGACATTTATGCCAACTGAAAACGTACCCTCATAGAAATTAATTTGTCTGGTAAGTGCTTATTTCAACTATTTTACACTCACCAAGTTCACTGCCATATTCTTATTTATTACAGTGTAAGTGGAGAATTCAATACATTGCATTAAATTGTCCAAATCTTACTGAGGCAAAGCAGTGAAGTCAAGAGAATTTTACCTGCAGGAATTAAAAATACAGATTTAGCTTTTTTTTTCCTTTTCTGGCATATAATACTATAACATAGTGACCTATTCAACCTGGGATAGTGTAGACATTAACATCCAAAGACAAATTTGGGTGTTCAGGGTTACTTCTTCTTGCAGTGGTTTCCGTACCAGCCCCATGCCTTGCAGGGCTCCCTGTACAACAGAGAAGAATTTCCTGACATTTACGTCTGAAATGGGCAACATTATACAAAATTGGATTGACAGCAGAGTTGGCAAAAGTGAATAACACTACCCAGAAGAAAACTGATGGCAAAATATTTAAATCTTGTTTGTAGTTCTGGACTAAAATTAAAAGAATAATTATTATAATTGGGCTCCACATGATGAAGAAAGAGATCATCAACACAATGAGGGCTCGGAATAGTTTGTAGTCTTGCTGGGAAACACGAATCTGATGATTTTCTGAGTAGGCTAAACCAGCATTTAAACTCCTTCTTGATGCTTTTGTAATCTGCAGTAAAAGAAAAGAAAGTAACTTTCATTGAAACCTAGAAGAATTATTAACACATTTTTACAAGTGCAAAAGTAAATCTTAGCACATGATGTTTCTGTTTTGAAAAGTGACTACAAAAAAGGCATTGCAGAATTCCATTTTTACTTTTTGTCAATGGTTCCTTTTCAAACATTCTCATTTTACTAGCATTTTTTTTCCTCTCAGCTGTGAACTCACCTCAATATTAGTCAAGCTGGTTGTTCTCCTCATGGCTCTCTACCAGACATAAATACTTTTCAGCATAAAACAGAGCCTTAATTACTCATTAAATCCCCTTAACTTAAAATTATGACCTCATTTGTTCTATCTAAATAAACCCATTGATTTTTTTGCACAAATGCAAACTGGAACACAGTTAACAATCCTGTTGACGCGCAAGAAGGAACGCATTCCAATTCTCTTACACCCATGCTGATATTATAAGGTAGGTATTAGAAGGAGCATGAGTTTCTTTCAGTAACTAAATCATGATATGTTTTAAATGTGAATGGGGTTTTATGTTAAGTTTTGTGTAAACTTTTAGTTTTTCAGTCAGTAATCAGAATTGCTTTCTATGAACTAACCTGAAATCTTACGAATCCTTTTGTCGCTATGAAAATCTGTGTCTTGTAAAAGTACTGTCTGATGTAATAAACCAGACTATGGGTAGTTTGGGAATCTAGTATTCATGGGTGTGAACCATCTGTCTACCAGAATCATCTGGTAGAATATTGAATCCCAATGGCTTGCAGAAAACTCTGAATCTCATGCTCAACCCCCCTGTTTTCACTGAAGTTGGCACAGCACAGTAAGTCAGTTACATTCACCTATCTGATGCAAATGAAATCAAATTGAAATATTTAGCAAACAAACATTTAAGCTAAATAACTGAGATGCCCTTTTACCCCCTGCATGGGTAAAGAAGAGGTATTTTCAAAAGCCTGGATCAATTTGGTATCTAAGTAGCAAAGTCAAAAGGTGCAAGACTCTTCCTGCTACTTTTATGTGTGACGTTTCCCTTTAGCAACAACTAAAGGACAGATAACACTAATACTAGGAGTACCTAATAGCTGCCTGGTTCAGGTAAGGATGAAAACGGTTATATAGATAGAGTTATTTGTCATTCTTTCTGCAGAGAATTCTGATGTTTTGAACATGTCGAACTATTCCAGCCTGATGACCTTCTGCTGTACCCATTTCAAATCCAGAAACTAGGCTAACTCCTCTAAACAATCCGATCCAAGAGCTGCTCTCAGGGAGCACCTAACCTATCTTAGGAAGAATGAAGGCTTCATAAAATACAAAGGACTAATATCCACTTCTAGTATAAAAGTGGGGAAACCAAGTTCTGTACCCTCCTCAGCCTCCACTGTTCAAAACAGCTACAGAATGTCCCCATCAGAGACCCTTGTACCTGTCCCACATAAGTACCCTCCATCTTTCCCGCTGGAGCTGCACAGCCTAGAACTAAATGCAGGAATCACCAGGACTGCAGTAAATATGACACAACTGCATCTGCAGGAAGTGCTCAACTGAAACGGGGTGGCAGTGATATGTTTTGGATCCCTTTTTGCTCTGCCTAGTATAAGGAATCTAGATACCTATAGTGGGCATCTGGACCACACTCTGAGAACCAGGAACCTACAAGTCATGTATATACAAGTATGTAACTTCCAGAACATGAACGTCTTTACTAGTTCTAGCATCTTACCTAAGTCTTGCCTGAGAGGAGGAACAATGCAAAAACAAATAACTTAATTACAAATCATGGCTTCTGATCTGTCATTTTTGCCAGGGTTCTGGGAAGTGTTACATAAAAATAACACTCAGTTTCAGATTAAATTGTAAAGTATACATTTGTAGAGTATATTTGTTAACAAATTTGAGGTCTTTTATCTGTAGTAAAGCATCATCATCATAGATGCTGTGTTATTTGAATACATGAATGCTTTGAACTGCTTCCAGTAACACTGAGCATTGTACTCTGTGTGCACTGGCATCATGGCGCCTTCTCACAAAGTGAGAGGGAATCTGCTCTTGGGAATGACTCAGGGACTAAGATGTTCTCCAGCCGAGTTCTGGTTGCTTCCTGGAGAGCTGGGTGAGAGAGAAGATTCAGTTACAACAGATGGGATCTTACTATGGGCCTCATTCCTTTTTCAGTTCAGGAGAAATGGTAACGCAACTTAGCATCTGTGTTACCAAGCTGGAAAAGAAACGTGCGCATGGCAGTGTGGGGCTGTCTTGTAATCCAGTATTCCAAACACTTCTTTGGGCTTCTACCTCCCTACGTGCCATTGTTTTTTCTAAATTTACCTCCTGCAATCTGGAGTCTGCAAGGACAAGAGGAACACCATTCCCGTCCTGGTCTCCAACCGAGGACTGTGGCATTCCTTGGCCTGCAGTTTTTTGCAGTTCTTTCAAAGGGCTCAGACTCCCCACTCAGTTACTGTATGTTCTTTGCCTACAGCAAATATGAGGTTGCAAAAGGCAAGCGCTTTACTTCACTAGAAGAGGTTTACCTAATGCATTTACCTCAAGGTTGTAATGAGCTTATACGGTGTACAGAAACTAAGGGCTGATGATTTTGACTATGAGTTTAAGCCTGATCAATAGGCAAGGACACGTAGAGCCCAGATTCGAGGTCCTAGGTTCATGGAAACATCTATGTGCAGCTCTGGTGCGTGTACCCACAGCCTTTCATCAGTTAATTCCCTACTCAGTAATCTGTGTATTTTGAAGTTCCTTTCCAAAACCTATAATTTTCCCTATATATAATATGAGAAGTTTAATTACCTAATACAGGAATCAAGAATCTTCTGGGGGCAGTTGCTAAAAACTAGGCATTGCAGCACCTAGTTTGGAGATTTCTAGCTCTTGCACACTCTGGTTTTGGATGAGGAAGGTGTATGAAATCAGATGTTTTAAAAGGAATTTAGGTAACTAATATCATGCTTGCTAGAGTATAGATTAAAACTCTGTGGTGCCTGGTGTCTTGGCCTATATTTCAGCAGTTAAACACCATCCACTCAGAGAGGAAAATGGAAGCAGAGTGTTTAATTTACTGTTTTGGTTTGCAAAGTTTGAAATTGTGGAGGAATAAGCGTAATCTAACAAGATCTGTGTACTAAAAATACATGCAGAAATGCAGTAGACCTAAAAGGGGATGGATTTTTTCTAGCGCTGCCTCTCTTTGCTTTCTTACAAATGCCTTGTGACTCTGGAGTTTAGGCTCAAGGAAAGCAAAATCTAGCTTTTAGTTATTTCAAATGCTTGATGCTTTTAGCATTTAGGAGATTGACAGTCTCTAAATATGAACAGCACATAAATGGAGAAGTGTATTAAATACTATATACAAATGAAGACAAACATTGTGTTGGGCTTCTGGTAATGTGCTGTTCAAGCATGTCCTTAGTTGAAACGTATAGGCTGTTCTGCACAGGCTGAAGTGCCTCATCTTGTATCAGATACTTACCGTTTACTGAGCAAATGATGTCTATTCCCTTTAGGTGCATTTGTATTCAGTGACAACATGTTGATGCCTAGGAAGTTACTGCTTACCTCCCTTCGCTCTACAACCAAATGTAAAGGAAAAACATACCTGTAAGATTTTGGAATAACTGATGACAATGACTAATCCTGGTATTAGAAAGAAAACAACGGCAAAGGTCACATCCCAAACTATTTCTCCTGCAATGCTGGGCCAAACCAAGGTGCATATCTGAATCTCCTGTTTACAAAGAATAAAGAAGAAAATTAACATCGTACAGTTATTTTTACTACACAGTCGTCCTTAACCCCCTCTATGCCTATGGAGAAAATGGCTGCAGACTAAACCGAGACTGTGAAAACTTTCTACTCAAACAGAGCAGTCAATTAATGTATCACTTCATGGGTTTAAAAGCCCATACAAGTCCAAACAGATGTTGTCCACAATCTAAATACCGCCATAAATTCCACATCAAATGCTAATGGCGACTTTAAAAGTGAAGCTGACGGATCTTAAACTTAATCACGTATTTGAGTGCCCGTTGGGTGTACTTTTGTACGCATTTCAAAATGCTAGGCAGAAGAAGCTGTGCATGGCCACCTCGTGCAGAGGCTACCGCGCGCCGGGCAGCTCTCCCAGGGCGCGGGTCCCCCGGTGAGGGGGAACTGTGCCGGCAAGGGCGTCTCTGAGCCGCACTGGGAACGCAAAAAACCCCAGCGCGTTTCCTACCTCTCGGGCGGCCCCGCCGGCAGAGCGGGACGGGAGTGGGCGGCGGCGCCGCCGACGGCCGCAGCGGGCGCGGGTCCCCCGGGCTGCCCTGCCGCGGGGAGCCCCGGCCGCTCCGGCGGGCACGGCCTCGCACCGGCCCGGCGCGCAGCGCGCTGCCCGCTCCCCAGAAGCCGCCTCCCCTCCGGGACAGAGGCGTGCGAGCCTCCGTCGCCGCCCGGCCCCGCGCCCGCCTCCCCCGCCCGACCCCGGCCTGCGGGCCCTGCCCGGCGGCGCTGGGCCTCACCTCGCCGGCGGCGGCGGGCAGCCGCACCACGGTGAAGAAGCAGCAGAGCGGGAGGGTGGCGAGGGCGGCGAAGCCCCAGATGAGGAGGAGGGCGGCGGCCAGCGCCTTGCGGCGGCGGAAGGCGGCGTGGCGCAGCCGGGCGATGCTGACGACGCGCTCCAGGCTGACGGCCGAGAGGGAGAGGATGACGACGGTGCCGCTGAGGCTCACCACGTAGAAGAGCATGTGGCAGACGACGTCGCCCAGCACCCAGGACTCGGTCCAGCGCACGACGGCGATGAAGGGGGTGGGGGTGATGAAGAGCAGGTCGGCGCAGAAGAGGTTGAGGACGAGGCAGTTGGCGGCGCACAGCCGGTGCCGGTGACGCTGCTGCACCAGCAGGCAGATGCCCCAGACGTTTCCCACCAAGGCCAGCAGGAAGACGGTGGCCAGGGCGAACGACTCACCGACGCGCAGGGCCGTCACATTGCGGCCCCTGAAGTCCGAGAAGAAGGGGAAGTAGGTCCTGTTCCCCGCTGGCACGCCCCCGGGCCCCAGCATGAGGGTGGCCAGTGGGCATGAGAGACCCACCGCAGCCAGCGGCACCAGCCCTAGGGAAAGGGCTGCGCTCCCAACCACCACGGTGGCACCCGGGGTGCCCGCCTGACACCGAGCGGGGGGCTGGCCGCCATCCCCCTCCCTCCTCTTCCTCCTGCCCGTGCCGCCAAGGGCTCGGCTGTGGCAGCCGGGCGGTTTATGGCTCTTGCACCAGAGTGGAACAAGGAAGTGGGAGGGTAAACACGGCGCAGCTCACACAAAGGCGAGGCCGCCGTTCGTGGGGATGCAGCAAAGGGCTGGGGGCGAGTGGGGCCGCCTGACGCTTCCCCAGGGAGGGTGTGGGTCGGCGTGCTGGCACCTCCATGCTGTGGGTCCCAGGCCTGGCCACCTCCTCCAGGGCTGGCCCTGGTCTGCACTGCTCTTCAGGCAGGCCTCCGGGGTGCCCGTGAGCCAAGAAGGCCGCCCAGGCTGCTCCCCTCGGCTGGGGATGTGTGCATGGCCTAAAACAGAGGAATGGCTGTCAGACCGCTCTGAGAGCTCTTCTCGGGAGCCTGGGATAACCAGCGCTGCTCTAAGGTAAAAAAAGAGGAATTTACCATCACCTTGTGTCTTGATAGTGGCGTTTGGAAACAGCAGTCCTGTGCGTTGCTCGTGCTAACCATGGTCCGGTGTGGAGGAGTTGTGTCGCTGTCTTGATTTTTAGGATCCGTTTACTAAGTTGATCTGGAGTCTTACCCACCTGTGTTATGAGGTCTTGCTGAAGAAGCCTGGTAAATTAAGACATACCTAGAAAATACCATCTTTTCTCTGGACTTCTGTTC
The DNA here is from genome assembly GCF_047370975.1 of Nipponia nippon. Lineage (NCBI taxonomy): Eukaryota > Metazoa > Chordata > Aves > Pelecaniformes > Threskiornithidae > Nipponia > Nipponia nippon. The sequence goes on from NW_028262347.1 coordinate 108,493,333, forward strand.
TTGAAAGCAGTTGCTCATATTGTAAATAAAGTAGGCCTTTCTGCTTATGCTCTTCATTCCAGATGATTTAGAAGTGGACTGGGAGTGAAGCGCATAAATCGTCACAGACGAGCAGGTAACGTCTCATAAAAGAAGATAAAACGTTTTCAAGTATGTAAACAGTTGTATAACCTTAGACGGCTCTGGATGAATTCGTTTGACTCGGTGGCAGTGTAGGTGCTTAAGGGTGCAATTTACAGGCTTGGCCGTACGGAGCTACACCTTTTGATTAGGTGAGAGTTATTCCAAACCGGTGTGCTGGGTGACAGGGTGGTGCTTCCGTGGTACCCTGGGTGTGACCCTGCCATCAGCTGCTTACGCAATGGCATTAGTGGGGATTCCAGATTAGTGGGGATTCCAGAAACTCCGTCCTTCTAAGGAGCAATCTCCTAATGAGCAATGACAAGAGTGAGATCTTTCCTGGACCGCTTCCCACATCTTTGCCAGGGCAGAATGTACATTGATTTTAATTAGCATGTTTTCTCTTGAGCTATAAGTGGTTCTAACTTTCTGTGCTGTCTCATCAAACAGGGAGTTTGCAGGGCAGCTTAAACAGGTGAGATGTTCCTACTAATTCCTGCTGATTTCTTTGACTGTATGAAATGTGGGCAGATTTGCTGTTAAGTGGGTGGCTGCTATGAACTATGAGCTCAAATGAAGACAATAAGAAAACTTGCAAAGATGATTTTTTTGGCAGCCAGCAATGCAAGTGACTGGCAAGTGTCTCGAAACATGTATTTTATTCTACATCACTTGCTGGGAGAAAAAACTCTGTGCCCATATTGCAAAAGTTTCAGCAAATTTAATAGAACTACTGAGGATGATTATTCATATTTATGATCAAATCTTGACATATCTAGCCACAATTTATGTTGGCTTTGCTATGGACTGATTCTGTAAAATGCTTAGCGAATCTTGAAATACAGCAAATACCTTCCAGTTGCCGCAGCCTCACAGGTCTGGGACTTTATACAAGCTGACAAGCTAGCCCCGAAGTTCTGGGCAGCTGGCAGTAGCGGTGATGTGGTCAGCTCTGAATAGAGGCTAGGATTTGGGAAAGAGCCATCATTAGAAGTCTGGTGGTACCTGCGTGAAAACTGGGAGGGCATTCACAGGACGGGTGGGGAGCAGCTGGAAATGGTAGCACAGATAGATGCAAATTGTATTATGAACGAAATCTTTAGCCCCTTTGGCATTAGTGGAAAATGAAATCAGAAACTGGTCCTATCAATTCAGGGTAAACACATTTGAAACAGAATGGAGGAAGGAGAATACGGAGAGAAACATCCAAAGCAACATTATTGAAGAAATGAAGGTATTTTCAGTCAGGGAGGAAAGGAATGCCATAGAGGAGCAGAAGGCTGAAAATGAGATGATGTGTGGAAGTATCTGGATAGACCCTTGGTCTCCTTTAGAAAGGACCACCTTTAGCTTTGGTCCTTAGCTGTGAATGAGAACCTTACTTACTTGGCATAAGCCTGTTGTTTGCTCAGGAGAACCAAAGCAAAATGCTGCTTTTAGTATGCTACTAGTGAGTGAGCTTCACACTGACCTGTGTACAAAATCCTGTGCCTGGGGACAGCAGAGGTGTGAAGAGACATGCACATTTCCATGGGGTTTAATCAAATGAACGGGAGCTCCTTGCAGGAGCAAAACCAGTCTGATTACTTGTGGATCTAATGGATCCATTTTCTAAAAAAATTAGTTTTCTTTTCCCTCCCATGAAGTACAAAAGCTGTGTTTGCCGTTGGGTAGCTACAATCATAGCAACCATCACAACGTGAAATCTGAGGAAGGGAGGAATCCTAACCTCGACAGAGCTACTCTGGCGTTACTGTAATAGGTGGATGCTGTGTGTGGTATATGCTCCACATGTGGTTATGGCAAGGAAGTGATTAACAGAATGCTTGGAAACCTGATAAGATTGCTTAACCTATATCATTTCTTCAATCTATGTGCTCTTTTATGCTCAGAAGTGGTGAAACATGGAGTCAACTCAGATTTGATTGTTCTAGGTTGAATGAAAGTTGTGGGAACCTCTGTGGAGCTGGTTAGCTAGTCTAGCAGGGAAAAATCTTGTTTCTTTTTTTGTGTTTTTTTTTCATCCTGAATGAAAGCCTGAGTTTTTGCCTTCTCTGTGGCAGATAAGGGCTGTGTTTCCTGATACCATAAGTCAAGCTCTGTTTTTCAGATTGTTTCCCTGACAACCGTGAACTGTCATGACAGATGGAGATAGTTCAGATTATTTATTTCTTTAGCATAAAAAATCCCAGAAAGAGGGACCTCTTGGGCTAGGTAATTCTGGGAGATGGGGATTCTTGTTCCATTTGGACATGACCTAGTAAAGGTTTTGCCCTATTTATGCATCCTCTTGCACGTAGATTGGTGTTCAGGTCGTTGGGTCTATTTTCATGCACCTGTATCGCAGTGAGTAAATAGTACTGACTTCTGTAACAGACGTATTGCATATTTAATGTTTGCTAAGTGGTTTAAATTAATTGCATTAGAAATGTTGACTCTTTGTCTTCACAGAAGAGGTTCCAAGCTTGTAGGTGACTCAAGCTGTGTCTATATAATAAGGGTTTTAGCATAAGTTGCAACCAAGGTTAGCTTTCTATTTTCATTTTTGCTTTTACATACCATACTGCAGCTGTTCTGCTTCTAGACACTATTAATTCTGTGCTTAGAAGAAGTTATGCCATTGTAAGGTTTGTTTCAAACACAAATCTGTTTTGATTTATTTTGCTTTTTGGGAAGTTTCTAACTGCTCACCCATTGTATACTTCCGTATCAGTGAGCTGAAGCATTTACAGCAATTTTCAAGGGACAATTTTAAACTTGTAGTGCAAATACAAATGCATCTGTTTATCTTCAAATAGTAGCAAGCTTGCCCACTCCAGTGTCCACTGAAAATATCAGATGCTTCTATGGGTCTGTGTGATCATGTCAAGAACTAGTCCCTGTTTCTTCTGGGGAGTCTTATTTTCCTGTGGTCAGTATCCGTCAGAGGCTGGCATGCTTCCTGGGATATGTGCCAGTGGCGCTGCAGTTTCAAGCTGTAACAGCGGCATTACTGACCAATGCCTCAGTCAAAAGCAGAGCTGCTGATAATACTCTCAGTAGATGTGCTTTCTGATAAGAGCTGGATCAGTTTTTTGTCATCAAGACCACCAGAAGTTTCGCCAACAGGAACGTTGAACAATTTCCTCATGACTTGCATTAAGGGAGGGTTTTCTCTCTGAACCAAGTGCAAATGTAAGTACGTAATCCACCTAACAGAGAATTCCCATGGAAGTTCATGATCTCTGTTATGCTGCACGCTAACCAAGCTTCACCAGGGTGACTCAGCTCCACCTAGACTGTTCTAACTAAATGAGGTTGCTTCTTAACAGTTTTTGATACTGTATTACACTTACACATCTAGCCCATGGATTTAGGGAGTTTATCAGTGAACGCAGGGTATCAGAATGGTTTATTTGGACATTGCAGGATCTGGTAGAACACTCTCACCAAGGAACTGAGACCCTGAGTGAGATTTACATGGAGAATTATAGTCTGATATTTAAGTGCTGCTGGACTTTTGCTAACTTTCAGGTGTGCATAATGTTACTTACATTCCTGCTGATGAGCTTTGATGCAAAGCCATCAAAGCAAATACTGTGGTGTGCCTCTGAAGGATTTACAAACAAAACTTGTCACCAGCTTCTCTTGCTCATGAGACATACTCAGATATTCCCTGAACACATTGGTCTGCTGCGTTGCACACCGTGCAGAGGTCACAGATGTAATCATTTTCCCTCATATTCAAGAACCCAGTAATTAGAGAATGCTCTTATTCATGAGGTTTAAGGAGAATCAGCTTGCTTTCTTTCCCTTATGTCTCATCTTAGAAGAGTAACTTGTTGGGAGCAAAAGGGGTTCTTCAGGTCAGAATCAGGGTAAAAGCTTTACTCTTAAAAGTCAGATATTTCTGAAATTAGGCTTACAGAGAGAGAGCCTGTCTGCTGCAAAGAAAATCTGTCTGTATTGGAAGGCAAGGCTTGTACTTAGCTAGCATTAACATAGGGCTGGAGAAACAGAAAAATCAGTCTTGCCACACCAATCAGAGAAAGTACAGATAATGCTTTAAATTCTGCTATGAACCCTTCTGACTTCCCAAGTGTAATGCTAAATCATGTTATTTCTCGCACTGTTCATGTTTTTCATTATCAGTGGCTGTTTGGGATCTGGTTGTATTATAATTTAATATGAGATGATTGAAGAGATGTGACTAAGAGCCTCTCATAAACCGTGTCCAGAAAGCGTGGATGTCTATATTAGGCTGTATAGTTTTCTGTCTAGTTGAATGAGATAATACTGTCCAGATCACACTTGTTACATTGATAAAACTTGTGCTTTTGCTGATGCAGTGTGCTCATTGACCAGTTTTGATCTGATCAGGGATCATTAAACCTGGTTGCACTTCTGTCAAGAAGCCAGCTGGATATCGCTATGGTAAGGTCCCAGGCTTGTTTCTTACCTCTTATTCTGAGGTACCTTATCTTTCTTCTTGAAACTGTTAATTCAGTATGAAACACTTAAACTTTTGGTTGGTCAGAGAGACAGCAAAATGAGTATGTGTCCCTGACTACTGGTGGGGAGCTCTGTTCCAGGTCTGAAGGGGGACTGGGTGTAAGGGGAGATCTTACTTCATGGATACGTGTCCTGTTTGAAGTCAGCTTTTTTTGCAAGAAGAGACTCATTTGTCATAGGCAGCCAATGCTAGAAGAGAATTTACATCTATGAGTCCTCAGCAGCACCTCCTTTCTGCACACCTAGCCTTTCTTGAGGAGTCATGTTTCTCACTGGCTGGCTTGGGTAGCTCCCACTCAATACGCTGGCTTCCTGAATCCTGTTCCTGGGCACCCTAAGGAGGGGAGCCCAAACTCCCCAAGTGCCAAAGAACCGGACACCACAGCACTGTTTGTTAAAACAATGTGGGAATGAGGCACTTCCCAACACCAGGGAATTAAGTGACATCAAGTTGTACTTGTGTCATTTATCTTGTTTTCCAGCAAGGTTGAGATGCATGAGTGCAAATATTGATTGTAAATTACTTTGTCTGCTCAGATGAGAAGTTTATACAGACATAGGAATGCCAATAATTTTCCAGTTGAGAAACAAGGTGAAGTTAAACTTACATTGACTTCTGGTGCGGTAGCTACTAATTTTTCATGGAGTGAAATAACATGAAGAGTCAGTGCAGAACAACCATTGTGTTACCTGCTTTTTTTTTAATTTAAATATTATGGTGTGCTGTTTGCAGGTCTATACATGTCATCAAAACCAGGGCTTCAAGCGACTGTGAGAAATCATCTGGCTGATGTCCCTGACCCAAGGCAGACTCACCTGTCAGGAATGGTTTGGATAGTTATGTAAGTGTCCCAGTAAATCTCCAATGGTGGAGATTCTGCAGCCTCCGTAAGCAATGTGTTTCACTGCTCATCTATTCCAACCACCAGAAAGATTTTCCTTATGTCAGAATTTCTCATGTTCCAGTTTTGAGCTTGTTACTCTTCTCACTGAGTACAGGAAGACTTTATGTCTTTCCTCTGTATGAAATTTTGTCATTTTTCTTCATAGTCTTTTCTAGATTGCATAACCCTGATTCATTCATGAACTTGATCAGAAATCTGAAAGACTTCTACTACATTCACATGAGTCTAAGTTGTTCTTGAAGTACAATACTCAAAATTGGATACAGGATTGCAGCTAAAAGTCTCATCTGTATTGCCTAGTGTCCTGGTTTCAGCTGGGATAGAGTTAGTTTTCTTCTTAGTAGCTGGTAGAGTGCTGTGTTTTGGATTTAGGATGAGAATAATGTTGATAACGCACTGATGTTTTGGTTCTTGCTGAGCAGAGTTTACACTGGTCAAGGACTTTTCAGCTTCTTGTGCTCTGCCAGGTGCATAAGAAGCTGGGAGGGAGCATAGCTAGGACAGCTGACCCAGACTGGCCAAAGGGCTATTCCATACCATATGACATCATGCTCAGTATATAAGCAGGGGGAAGAAGGAGGAAGGGGGGGACGTTTGGAGTGATGGCATTTGTCTTCCCAAGCAACCGTTACGCGTGATGGAGCCCTGCTTTCCTGGGGATGGCTGAACACCTGCCTGCCGATGGGAAGTAGTGAATGAATTCCTTGCTTTGCTTTGCTTGCGCATGCAGCTTTTGCTTTACCCATTAAACTGTCTTTATCTCAACCCACGAGTTTTCTCACTTTTACTCTTCCGATTCTCTCCCCCATCCCACCGGGGGGGAGTGAACGAGGGGCTGTGTGGTGCTTAGTTGCTGGCTGGGGTTAAAGCACGACACCTAGAAATGGCAGCTAACGTATAAAACATGTAAAAGTCTGTTTATTCATCATGTTGTAAAACTGTTGCAAAATCGTGCAGGTGTAATATTGAGTCATGTTCAAATTTCTGTTTACTGTAATCCCAAGTAACTTTCTGGAGGAGATGATAACGCTGTCATACTATTTATTTTGGGGTTTGCTGGTTGATTATTCCTACATGTAATACTTCATCCTATTTATTTCAGATCATTGGTGCTGATAAATGGAAAATTCCTGCTGTCCTCTAAAGAGGTCTCAGTTCCTACCTTGGAGTGTCTCAGATTTTATTTGTACTGTAGTAGCATCTGCATCACCTATGAAAATATAAATAGTTTTGGAATCAGACTACCGTGGAATTGTCTAATTCATTATTCTTAGTTAAGCATTTCATGTTTTAAAATGGGCTTAAGGGAAGGCTAGAAGAGAAATCCGTTGAGAGGTACTAACACATGGGAACCACATCTGGCTCCTAAAGCTTGAGATTATTAGAAGGCCCCACATACACCTCCGCTACCCTCGGCATCCACTTCAGGCTGCTTGTCGGAGACACTGTATGTTCTGGCCATGTGGGTCAGAACAAAGATCTATTTTTTGCTGCGCTTATGTTCTTAGGGCTATAAATTATTGATACTTAAGTATGTAATGCAGCTTTTTGGCCAGTTGTGTCACCCACTGAATAGACTAGAGGAAATAACTGTAATTCCCTACATTGTTATGAAACTGACATTTGAAACAAAAGGTCCACGTTAGCACATCTGCTTTTCCCCTATCCGCAGAACTTGCTCAGTTAAGAAAACTGGGGACATATGACACGATTCCCACTGCTGGTTCTATGCCAGTGGGTTTTTTCCAGGAATTGAAGTTAGGTTGATTTGGTCTAAAATTGTTTGGCTTCTCTTGCCCTTGTTAGGCACCACGCTTTTATTTCCTTCCCCACCTTTTAAAATCCCACCTACACTGCAGAATTCTCCAACGCAATTACTCACTGTGCAGGTGACTTCAGAGAGGCCCTGCACTGCCCTTCCCTGGGAGTATGCAACTGCCTTGCTCCGAATGGCTGCCTTGAAAATAACCCAAACAGACCCCCATACTGACAAGATGATAGCCATATTTTTAACACCTGGAGACTTTCAGCAGGACCATCCCTTACTGCAGGGAGTACCGCTTGGCTACCTAATTCTGTCATGTTTTCCAAATTAGAGAAAGGAAAAGATTTAGAAATGCTGCAAGTAGTGTTCTGAGTTGCATGGTCCCACTGTATGTAATGCAGCTTGTATTACTATATACACTGTATCTTTCTTGTATGGTAAGAGATAATTGCTTATCATTTGTAAGGTAAAACCATAGGCACAACTGTTACTGTAATCTTAACAGTTCAGTCAGATTACAAGATATGGAAACTAATAGGTTCATTGCCAGATTAAAATGGAAATGCCTAGAGCTCCCCTACTGCTACATTTTCATCGCTTGTAAACTCCCACCTCTCTCTGCTTTGTTACGGAGCTATCACAAGAGCAATTTTCCCCCCTGGTTTTCTTGAAGACACTGCACCATTTATGTTAGTGTTCTTTGCCAGGTGAACAGTGACATCCCATTGTCTGTAAATACTTGTGCTGTTCAGCATCATTCTTTTACAGCATAACTGGCACTACGCCTCCCTGCCACTTTTTATCTGCATAGTTAAACATAAGTGGTTTATTGTATAGTTTGCCTAAACGCCTGTAGTACAGTTATTGGCACATGGCAAATAACTGTGTGAAAGATGGTTATCAAAATGAAGAGTAAGAGAGAAAGCTGCCCAAGCAAGAAAATGATTAGAAGTTGATCCATTTGATATAAGAAAAATTTCAATTGCTACTGTTTCCCAGGAAGCTCTCCTTGTGTAAAAGAAGTCAGTTGTTATGCACAGTTTAGCTGTCTTTCCAACCGCACCACATTGCATCGAAACCACTTAATTCACTTGCTCTTTACAAAGAACACTGTCTGTGAAAGCCAGGATTTATAAATATGCTAGTATTGGTGAACCCCTGTATTAATCCAGAAGTTTCCCTAGAGTAACATCTTCAAATGATGCAGACTTCACAGAATTTCTGCTAGGTTGAAATACAATTAGTTGAAATGGACATAACTCAGAAAAGGCTACTGAAATTGTAAATATAAAGCGCTTGAAATAATAGCTTTTTTTTTTGTTAATTACTTCCTGACTTACAAAGAACTAAACTTACAGCTAAATCTTAGCATTAAGATGAGCTCATTAAGCACAAAGCTCTCTTTTCTGCATTTAACTAGAGAGAGGAGCAGCAGACCCTTTTCTTTTTCATTTACTTTTAGGATAAATAATAACTTTCAGTCTCCTTAGCTTCTGAAGAGTGAAAAAAAGCAGTGATATGATCTGCATGCTTTACGGAGTTGGAGTTTTATAGTTGGTTTTAGTCACATCTAAGTGATGACAATAATATTTGTGGTTCTGCCTTCAAAATAGGTCTTTTGATGCACTACAATGTCATTTTGGTGGTTTTCAACATATACCACGCTGATGTCATGTATAAATTTATCAGTAAGGTTTTTTTGTGCTTAGGTCTAATATTTAGCAAGCAGGACTAAACGCATTGTTAAAGTTCAGAAGAGGTGCTGGAATGAACGAAACTTTTTAAAGGTTACCACATTATCAACTTTATGAGTCTCCCTCTACAGTACCAGCTTCTAATGAAAGTGTTTTATGCTAATTTAAGAAAGCCTCAGAACTACTGAAGAGAAGATTGCTGACCTGTAGCAGGCAAACTTATTTCATCTATAATACATAAAAGATCAGAATTTCCTTTTGCAGAAACTGTGCTGAGTATGCAACTGGGAGTAAAATACTAGCTGATTAGTGTGTTGTTAAAAGACAACTAACTTAACTTCCAAAAGTAGTTCAATTAGAGATTAAAATTATTAGGCTGCAATGAAAAGCATAGTTGTTATCCTGAATTTAAAAGATGTTTAGAAAGACAGACATGAAATGAAGACCATTTCCCTCATAGCAAAACTGTGAGATTCTGAGGCATAATTTCTGTTTTACTCATTAGTTCATCATATCTTTGGGCAGAAAACCTGTTGCTACAATTGAGCAAATTGCCAAACACAAAGATTAGCCTGAGACATGGTCAGTCAAATTGAAAAGTGGATAGAGAGTGGCTAATACAATAGATTTGGCAAAGAATTTCAGATATAAAGATAATAGCTTTTAACATTTTCTTTGTCTCGCAAACACTGTATTTAATGGATAACAACATCACTTGATACTATAACAGTTACTGAAAACAACTTGGAAAACACCCTCATATTTAAGAATAACGTTTGACCATCAGAGATGAGGGTGAATGTTATGGGGTAAATGGATGCAGTTTTACAGCAAAGTGTGATGGAAAAATCTAATACTAACTAGCAATCAGAAGCAGTATACCAGAGAAGGGTAGACCTTGGGTATTTCACTGTCCTCAGCAAACCATAAACTTGTAAAAGAAGCAAATTTACCTTAGCTAGTGTATCTTTGTAAAATTTCCTCACTTTAATAATTTTTGTGGAAGGAACTGCTTGTTGGACTTAACAGGTGCAAGGAGCAAAATGCTAGCAACAGATCCAGGTTTACACTAGGCACTAGAGGAAAATAACACTGTGATTGCAAATCCATAAGGGAATTTTTTGCCGGTTTCTAATTTGTTGCAAGAATTTATTGCTCACTTGTTTTCTGCTTTAATACCAAAACACAGTGACACTTCAAATCCACTAGAGCAATTTATTAAACACCGCACTTTGAAACCGGGACATTTGTCAAATGTAACAGATTGAATAACTGACATTTCCCAACTTTAACCTCTAAAATACAGAAGTGCAAACAAGTTTACTTCAGCATAATTCTATATCCAAACTTCGAAAATGGTCTCTGACATTGTCTGAAATGTAAACTTTTTTCAGTACCAAGGAAGTTTGTTTTCCCAATGACATTTTTTTTGAGAAGAGCTTAAACCTTGGTCAGCATTTTTATATGAACTCTAAGTCACCCCTGACTGTCGTTCAGGAAAAAAAGCTACTTACAATTGATGTTTTTCAACATGAATCTTAAGCAGCAAAGACCTCTTAAAATGATCCTCCTGAGTTTTAATGTATCAAGATGGTGATACATTACACACATATGTGATACATATATATAATATGTGTATACGTACACTATACATATACACACACACCCCCCATGTATATATAAATATATATATATAGTGCACCTACTAGGGCCAAACATCTTTTGCAGCTATTACTGTCAGTTAAGGTACAAGCACAATCAGGATCTACCAATCAAGAACTGGATAGGCCAAACATTAAAATAAAGTCTGACACAATAGGTGTGCTTTTACTGTTCTCATTTTTAATAGTGCAAAAAAATAAGTCAGTAGTTCACTATTTTAAGATATTCCTAATTCTAAAAATATTTCCATTTGCAACCAAAAATGCAGTAGCTGTTTTTTGCAAAACGTCAGGTAAAATATTTGAGGCCAAATAAATTACTATAATGTTGTTGTGGAACTGAATTATAAAACTAGTAGTCCTTTATACAACCTTAAGAAAAAAGCTTTAAAAAGATCTTTTGCCTTTGTAGAAGAGCATATTGGCAGTGTGTATAAAGCAAATATAGTAAGTCCATTTGGAGCTCATGCTGTACAAAAGTCAATATGTGCTAGTAATTCTCTATGCTGGCTTGTTGGATACTGCACTTTACATCTGGGACACTCCAGAAAACTTTCATCAAGAAGGCTTGAATGTTTCAGGGAAGGACTTCTGTCGTACGTGGTCAGCTTCTCTTCAAACACAGCTTGCAAATCTTCTCGTGGTTCCAAACGCCCAGATTCCTGGAGTTTCTGGAAAAGGAGAAGCTTTAGTGCAAGACTAGGGCATATGTGCACTGATCAAATACTGTAGGAAAAAATATTAAGGTTTGATGGCACGCAAGCCTTGTGTGTGTTACAGCACTAAGGGTAGAATTTTAAAGATGGCTAAATGCAGTTATGCTACTAGTGTTACTAACAGAGGGCCGGTTCTACAATTTCAACATCACATTTAAATTAGATTGCAGGTAGCTTTTCTGCAGACTGTTTAAGACAGGTTTCCCACAATGTCTGACTGAGGATCCTTCCCCAGCCATCTTCCTAGCCACCCACACACTATCTTTCCTTAATAAAATGATGCCTCAGTCCGCTCTACGTAGGGCATACAGTTACCTTCCCTAAAACCCTGCCATAATTTTCTCTTCTCCTCCTGATCCCACGCGTGAAGTTTGTGCGTGAAGGCTGTTACTAACTGTAAAAGGCACCTGGTTGTCTATTTGACAACTACTCCTCCAGCTTCTTAGCACAGAGAAACTCAAAAGCTGTAACTTCCCTGCTCTGCCCAAACTTCTGCTCTGCTGCCAGCAGAGAGAAGGTTTTCTGGTGGCCTCCCCTGGCAGCAGCACCAACTGCGATCCTAGCAAGCAAAGCTCTCCCAGGGGCAATGCATGATTGAAGAACATCCATATCTCAGAATTCATTCCATTCCCTTCCTCATTTGAGAAAATGCTTCCAAGTTGCATACAACTAAGAGGGAGAGCAGTCTGGCAGAGTCACAGAATTCCTCTCATCTGCAACGTGTTAGGAGCTTTTACGTTTATCTTCTCTGTAAAGAGCACAGCGGCCCCAGACCTGATCTAATGAAGGATACAGATATCTGATTTCCATTTTGAACCTCATTTAAGTAAGTCCAGAAATGTAGTTTTGACAATCCTGTTCAGCTATCACCTAATCTTGTATGATACCTTATTGTAAAGTTCCAGAAGCACCAACAGTCACAATGCATTTCTGCTCAAGACCAGGGCAATCCTGGATATGACAGAGCAAAACAGATCAATGGCTTGCTTAATACTTAATCCTTCCCTACAAATTTGTCCATTAAATCTAGGGCTCAAATCTAGGTGGCTTTCTTTGGGCTTATTAAATAAGCAGCAAACAGACCGTGGCCCTCACAATACAAATGTCCTTTTTCATTGTAGTAGGGAGCTTGTCTTTTTGGAAATGACAAACCCAAGTTTTAACGACCCACCCATCCTGTATCAGGTGGAGGTGGGGGAGGAATTCAACTTCTGTATTTACAGCTTGTATCTTGTTCACTAGCAGCAAGTCTGAGCAGAAGCATACTGCAGCTTTGTCATTGTGCAACAGACAAAACTAGATACCTGTTGTGATACAAAATAGTTATGTTCCCTGCTCTGGAACCTGACTATTCTGGATCTCCTGCAATACAAGTTCTCCGTGCATGCTGTAGAAAAAAAAATGATGACTAGCTAGTTGACATAGGGTTCTGCAGCTTGGGGCCGCAGACCTAAAGGATGTAAGGGCCTACAGTGAATGTCTGATGACATTAACAGAAGACTCACTATGCTTGAAATAAGATCCCGAAGTGAAAAGAAAAAGTGAAAAAAATCCCTGACTAAATTCACCTGCAAGTTATTCAGTACATACCAGAGGTTCCAGACGGGTTATTTGCTCCCTGGCCTTGCGCAGTTCCTCAAGGACTTTGTTTAACTGATGCTGCAAGTTCTGGCGATCAAGCTTTTCACTCTCAAAGTCTGTGGTGCATATCTGAATCTGGCAACCCCCCAAAGGGAAAATTAAAGAATTAAAGTCAGAATTAGGGGGGTGGGGGTGGGAGAAAAACATTTCCCTTTTATATATTTAAAGTAAGTTTTACTCTGCTATCATATCCTAAAATGGTATGTAAAAAAAAAAAAAAAAAAAAAAAAAAAAAAGAATCACTTGTTGCTTTCACCACAGTGAAATTCATACGTGCCCAATTACAAATGTCTTCTCCCTTAGTAGAGGTGGAGTTTGAAGTTATTTTAGTTGGGGGGTATTTAAAGCTGTCTTGCAATCTTAAAGTGAACATTTTATAGAAAAGCATATAGTGCAAGTTCTCATTAAAAATGAGAGTTTCTACTCCAGGATCTTGTAGCAAGACAATTTGGACAGAAATGATGGGTAACGCTGTACACCCAAGCTTAGCAAATAAATGTAACTTTTTTCCCCCAATAACATCAATTAGATCTGTAAGAATGTACTTGGAAGAAATAAAGAAAATGGAGAAGATGGCAATGCCATTATTTGTATAACTTTATCAAGTGTATGTTACAAAACTTCAACGAGCTGATTGATTTTAGGATTTTTCCCATATCTAATCTGAGGCTGTACAGTTGAACAAGTGATTACAGAGAGAATAGCATCAGGTTTGATCACACCCTCTTATCTGTAAAATGTTACAGATTTTCCTTTTGACAGACACATCAGAATTTTTAGAAGCAGAGATTATTCACAGTTGAATATTCATGTCTAATTATTTAATATACTACTTACTCTTAAATTTGAAAAGTTAGTCTAGAAAGCCTTTGTGCATAATATAGATTAAGTATCAACATCTTAGTATATAATTCGGTACCTGTTGTTCCAACAAAGCTATCCTAGTGTGTTCCTCCTGCTGTTTAAGCAATGATTTACGAAGAAGTTGCACCTACAAGGCAGAAAAACATTTGTAATAAAGAATTTCCATATACAACAATTAATGAACTTAAATAATGAATCTAAAAAGGGATCGAAGTAAACTTTTATATTCCAACGCCAACAGAAAAATACATGCCTGTTATGCAACAGCCAAACCCAATAAAAAAAAAAAAAACACAACACCTTTCATTATTAACCAGTGAGAACCAGCCTGTGTTTAGAGAGCTAAACTGTTGTTCTGGTTTTAGCTTACTTTGGTGCCTAGTAAATTTTATTCTCATATTTCAAATTTCAGTTCTACATTGCTTTGTTATTGACCACAAACTTCTCCAAGTAGCAAGTCTATCTTATTTGGATGCCCTGAGGACAGTCCTTCAAGGAGGACTTTCCAGTTTGCCTACAGCAGATACATGGTCATGATTTCATGTCCAGAAGAAGAAACAACAGGGTGTTTTTTTTTTGTTAGCGTCACCATGCTGATAGGAATATTCCAAGACACCACTGTAACTCTCCATGTGGGGGAAGTGGCAAGTCCTCATGAGTATTCCAAACAAAAGGAGGTAAGCACGGAATATTTTTAAATACAAACATATAGCACAGACATGTCTTCCCCTGCCTCTGATCAGCCAGAGTGGTTAAAGTCATTGGGCTCAAAAAACAAGGAAGGAAGAATTAAGAACTTCACATATGAACATCACAGTGCTCTCTGGGAGATGAGCAAGCCCTGCAAACAAGTAAAATCTGATGTGAAAGCAACAGAACAGATATGGCAACAGTGTAAACCACATGTATTGATCAGCCTGCCTGACAGGTACTTCTTAGGCTTTATAGGGAATTACAGAACTCTTCTCAGTGGTTTCTACCATAGCAGTCTTCAAGACAGTCACAACTTAAGGTCCATCCTATTATCTAGCCATTGCTTTCTAGTACTCAGGTATGCCTGCATAGTTCTGATCTGTGGCATCATACAGAGAACCAAATGCAGCAACTCATCTGAATGGGAAAACAAGCAAAATCCAGCTGCATGACCACAATGGTTGGCTGGGGGCACTATCCAGGGCCACAGCTGCTTATCCAGTAAGTATGAAACTACAAGCCCACATGGGTATTTGTAGCACCCAGGTGACAGCAAATATCAGTGATATTCCGTAGTTGGGACCGCATGATAAAATAGCCTGTATGGATTTGATTTTTTACCTTTCCTGTTCTCATTTGCTATTAGGCTTGAGGATGAACTAGAGTAGAATCAATTAAGTATTGTCTCACTTCTCCCTTGTGTCCCACAAGACCAGCAAAATCAGTGAACAAATAAGTTCCTTGTTTAAACAAGGAAATTTCACAAAAGTTTGGATTTTGATTCAAACAAATATATTAAAGAAAGAATTCAGTTTTAACCACAAGGATAGGTATATGTAAGGAACAGTTACCAGAGCAAGCGAGTGATGGTCCATTCTGATTAAGTATGACTTTTCAGCTCTCTTGGTTCTTTGCTAATCATCTTAAACCTCCAAATGCATCCACTTACCTGACATAGAAGATCTTCAGACTTTTTCTTTTCTTCTCTGAGCTGTCCTTTAATAGTTTCATTTTCTTGTTTTAGTCTCTGCACTTTCTCTCCTTTCATTTTATTTTCGTTTTCTAGAGTCTTTATTTCAGCAACCTGTTGCGACTGCAATAAGGCACTTAAACTCGTTATTTCTCGTTGTGTTTCTTCATACTTCTTCTTGAACTCGTTAAGTTCAGATCTCAGCTGGGTTACAGTGCGTCTTTCAGTCTCAAGATCACTCTTAGCAGTTAGTAACAGCTGGTCATAATGTTTTTGCTTTTCCTCTTGTAGATGACCTTAATGAGTCAGAAATAATTGAGATAGTAATGTGTGTGGGGGGGAATCACTTAAAAATCAGAACACCAAATCCTTGACAGCATTTTAAGGTATATTGATAGAAATTGACATTCTAGGCTATTACACAGCTCACACTGGCACCAAACCTTAGTTAAAACAGATTTCAATACTTCTAATGCAGTAAAGTCTCTTTCCCAATATAGTTACGGGAAAACTGCAACTTGGCTTGCATGTAGTATTCTGTGCTACAGCCACTTCCCTCACTAACCCTTACAGCAGTATTATATCCTTTGCCCTGACTACACAAGCTCCATGACCTGCACATAGTTCTTATATGGCCTCATGCATTACACTGACGCATGGGAATCAAGGCCCAAAGACGCTGGATTCTCACTTCCAGATTTAGGCTCCTCAGCCAAGGTTCTGGCATTACTCCCTTCCCAGAGATACCCTGGGGATCTGATGGGCTCTACTTCACCATTGTTAACCAAAGCCATTCAGTTGTCTTTTGTTATCCGTTGTCTTTTGCAGACTATCTTCTTCAAATTGTATGCCATCGTTTACTTCTAAATTGCAACTAAAACGGGGTAGGGTAGTATTTTTGATTAAAAAATGCCTGCTTATTGGCAAGTGACTGTTACTTAAACCAGAGTTTGAAAAATTTCTGCTTGTTGACCCAAGAAAAGTTTAGGGGGGGGGGGGGGGGGGGGAAGAGGCAGTCTGTAGAAACTCATTAGTAATACAAAATATACCTAAAAGCAGAACAAGGAATGCAGAATTTCACAGGCTTTGCCGATTTTTGCCACTGTAAGTTTCTTGACTTTGATACTTTTCCTATTGAAGGCTTCCCCTCATTCTTCAAAGTGTAATTTGCTAGGGAAAGTTTCTTACTTGACTCTTCTCCCTCCCCTAGACTATGAGCTAAGCCTTACCTTCTCATTAGCAATACTCCTTTATAGGGTGGTGAGATCTTCAGAAAGATACCAAGTTTTTCCTTGGAAAAAGCTGTCATATCTGCTTTCAACTTGTATAGCTAGGTTCTTAGAAACTTGGATCTCTGCTACTATCTAGCTGCCTGAAGAAGGGAACTTTGTTCTACCCTTACTCCTAGTGTCACTTCTAGTCTCCTGGGTAGTCTGCCAACCAAGCTTTGACTGCACTGAGTTACATTTCCTGGTGGGCTACTTCAGTCTGCCTCTAAAATACTGTTCATAGATTTCTGAACAGCACCAAAACAAGATTATGATATTTTACTGTTTTCCATAAAGTTTCAAGCAGTAATACAGAAACCAAAGCACTACACATGAATTACTAAGTGGTAAAATATCTGTGGGCATACTCTTACTCCAGATGATGCTATTTAATGAATTTACCTCGCAGGTCAGTTGCGGCATATGTGAAATTAATAATTTGATAATAAGAAAAGCAAGCCAACTCCTTTTGGTTCTTATGTTTAACATGATTTTAATTTTATTCCACATGCTGATCAAGCACAGCTCAAGTTAATCTGAATGCATGGTACTGAGAGGGTGCTCATTATTGAGGAACTGCATAGCACGGAAGTGAGCTAGAGGTGGCCAGATCCATATTGCGAAACACACTTTTGGACAGGTGCCAAAACCTACCACAGGTTTTCATGCCCTGCAAGAACTGTTCAGGTGAGTAAAGAACGTGGCAGTCTTGAGTCATTTTTATAATATTTATTTTGAAACAAAAAAATTTAACCCCCCTGATCTACGCCTAGTTAGTAAATCCTTAATGGTTCCATTATGTAGGTTGAAAGTGTACTTTGAAGGATGGGAGACATACACATATTTGCCTCAACACTTTCCGCAAACAGAGAGGTTGCTAATAGAGCGTCAAGGCTGTTAAAAACCATCTTTGAAGCAGATAAGAACATGAAATACTGTCGATGAAGTAATGTAGCTAGATAACAGGAAGCAAAAAAATTTTACTTAACCAAGTTTTACCATTAAGAAACCAAAATGTTGAGAAGAAAGTCTTGATTTTGTTTAATTGTGCTATAATTTGTTTTCAGAAAACTTGCTCTATAGATAATTATGGTTTGGGTCACTTGTGGGGAAAAAATAAAGTTGATACCTTCTGAACTGAATTCTTTAGATTCTTGTTGGCTAACTATTTCTGACTTCTGTTCAAGTTCAAAGATCCTTCCAAGCAGTCCCCTGACATACGCTTCCCGTTGCTGGTCATACAGTAGCCACTGTTGGTTTTTCTCAAGAGCCTTCAGGAAAAGGAACAGAAGAACAACAAAAAAGCCTCTGGTAATTTCAGATTTTAAAAGCATTAGTCATCTTAAAAATGTTAAAAGTTTTATATTAAACAGTTTAAAGATAAGCTAGTTAATTCTGCTGCAAACTGTAGTAATCTTCTCTGTACAATAAATAAAACCCATCTTCATTTGGAAAGATAAGTCAGGTTATTGAGCATAAGTTAAAATTGCAGCAATATTAAACACTGATTGGTTTATTTCTTGGAACAGGAAAATGACAAAAACAAAGGCTTTCATGAGTCATACCCAGATTACGAAGAATTAACCTTTCAATCTTAAATATAAAATAAAATAACAGATCTTGAAAAAGAAATAAACTAAAACTGTATCATTACAACTTGAAGTTTGTAAGAACAAGGACATGGATTTTATATCTGATTGGATCATAGAATTATTCAGGTTGGAAGGAACCTCAGGAGGTTTCTAATCCAGCCTCATGCTGGCCCAGGCAGTGTCAGCTCCGAGGTCAGACCAGGTTACTTGGGGCTCCTGTTTTGTCAGCAACCACTTTGTTCTGATGTTCCAAGCAAGGTTTTTAAAAAAATGATGGAAATACTGTCTTTTTTTTGCAAGTCTTTTTTTAATTTAAATTATTGTCTTGTCACACAATAATTTTAGGTATTACATTTTAGAGGGAAACATACCCTCTGAGGTCCCATACTGCCCAAAAATGTACATGGTGATAATTTACATTCTTATGCATCTTGATACAGGTGATTTATACTTGCAGTGTTGTACATGAAACTTACATCTTTCAGTTGTTTTTCAACTTCATAAAGATTAGTCGGTGATCCAGTGCTGTTTATTACAACTTCCTGCAGACAAAGAACCACCTGTTAGTGTTCTTTAAAGTAGATGGCTGAAACAGTAAAGCTAGTCCTGTATAACTATTAATCTCACATAAAAAGCATAAGAATATTTTAAAAAATGGAAAACAGATGCATACATGTACATGTGCCTTTTGTGTTTAAAGATCTTTATAGTCTTGGTTTTTTTTTAAAAAAGGATCTAAGTTATGTAGAAAACCATTTCATAGATTTAAAATAAAGTCTCCTGGAAGATACAGGACAAAGATTTACATTTAATTTACTCTATAACTCTGCAACTCATAGTTACATTAAAACATTTCCTAAGAAGAATATCATGTGTCTTCTACTGAACTGCTATCTTGGAAGACCTGAAGGATGCAGGAGAACTTCTGAAAAAAGAAGATATTTAGGGTATTAATTAAATACACAAAAAAAGTTAAGTGTTTGTTCTATTTTCGTATCCTCATACGTTTGACAATAAGCTAGACCTACAGGAATTGTTGGGGAAAGCTAGAGACCTTGACAACTTCATTGGGATAACAGGAGGATTATAAACATCTGGGAAACCATGCAAGCCTGTCTGGAACCATAAGGACATGCTGACTACTGGTTTTCTGACATCTAATCCACAGTAGAGTGCTTAAAGTATGAGTCGGAGAGTTCTTTAGACCCATCTAAAACTAAACAGCATTTAAACAGTTACACTTCTTTCATAATCTGACATGTTTACTAACTGCATGATAGAAAGGTTTTTGAAATTGTGTAGATATAAGTCAGAGGGGACTAAGAAAGGAAATAAAGGAAATGAAAAAATATAGTTTACTACACAAATTCAAGCTACTTTTTTCCAAAGTTTTCCTGTGTTGTTTGGAACTTGATTTAGAACATGCTTTATAGCTGAAAAAATACAGGAGATCTTTGAATGCAATTATTGAACTTTAGCACTTCCTAATAAAAATAGGATTTAGAGACACTACAATTGCTCATTCCTATTTCTATAAACATTAGAACTCTTGTCTCAGCAAAGACTTTCTCAAAATTGTGTCATACAACTGTTGTTTCCATTTCAGAGTATACCTGCTGCTCATACGCCACCTAGCAGTTTCAAGCAGCATTGCTAGACTTGTTCTCAAGTTTTCCAAGACATCCAGTCAAAACCTCAGTCAAATTTTGTTGTCCTCTGTTGATAAGTCAGTAAAAGATTTAAAAGAAAATTCTGATTTTAAACTAAAAGATATTTTCTTAGTTCATTGACGAAAATATCATGGAAATCTGTTGAATTAACATACATTTAAAATTCTCTAACAAAGTTCAGTCTCTTGAAATTGAAAATAAACACATTGCATTTAAAGTGGTATTTCCCAAGATACTCCATTATTAGAAGCAATACATATATGTATTATCATTGAAAATTAGTAGATTAAGATATTTGGCTATGTATTTGGCTAAAGCTGGATTTCTAGAATTACTCAACTTCCCTGTAAAGCATAGGGAACCAGCAGAGCATGGGGAACCAGCACCATCTTCAGGTCAAAAGCTGGAAAAGACTTATAGGCACCTCTTTTAATCATAGAACGCTTTGGGATGGAAGGGACCTTTAAAGGTCATCAAGTCCATTCCCCTTGCAATTGGCAGGGACAGCTACAACTAGATTAGGTTGCTCAGAGCCCCATCCAGCCTCGCCTTGACTGTTTCCAGGGATGGGGCATCTACCACCTCTCTGGGCAACCCACTCCAGTGTTTCACCACCCTCATAGTAAAAAATTTCTTCCTTGTATCCAGTCTAAGTCTACCCTCTTAGTTTAAAACCATTACCCCTTGCCCTATTGCTACAGGCCCCGCTAAAAAGTTTGTCCCCATCTTTCTTATAAGCCCCGCCTTGAAGTACTGGAAGGCTGCAATAAAGTCTCCCCACAGCCTTCTCTTCTCCAGGCTGAACAACCCCAGCTCTCTCAGCCTTTCCTCATAGCAGAGGTGCTCCATCCCTCTGATCATTTTTGTGGCCCTCCTCTGGACCTGCTCCAACAGGTCCATGTCTTTCCCACGCTGAGGACCCCAGAGCTGGACACAGTACTCCACGTGGGGTCTCACCGGAGCAGAGTAAGGGGGCAGAATCACCTCCCTCGACCTGCTGGCCACACTTCTTTTGATGCAGCCCAGGATACGGTTGGCTTTCTGGGCTGCAAGAGCACATTGCCGGCTCGTGTCCAGCTTTTCGTCTATCAGTACCCGCAAGTCCTTTTTGGCAGGGCTGCACGCAACCCCTTCATCCCCCAGCCTGTACTGATACCGGGGATTGCCCTGACCCAGGTGCAGGACCTTGCACTTGTCCTTGTTGAACCTCATGAGGTTCACACAGGCCCAGTTCTCAAGCTTGTCCAGGTCCCTCTGGATGGCATCCTGTCCCTCAGGCGTGTCAGCTGCACCGCTCAGCTTGGTGTCATCTGCAAACTTGCCGAGGGTGCACTCGACCCTGCTGTCTATGTCATTGATGAAGATATTAAACAGCACTGGCCCCAGTACGGACCCCTGAGGGACACCACTTGTCACTGGTCTTCATCTGGACATTGAGCCGTTGACCGCTACCCTCTGGATGTGACCATCCAATCAATTCCTCATCCACCAAACAGTCCACCAATCAAGTCCATATCTCTCTAATCTCGAGAGAAGTATGTTGTGGGAGACCATTTCAAAGGTCTTACAGAAGTCCAGATAGATGACATCAGTAGCTCTTCCTTTATCCACTGATGTAGTCACTCCATTACAGAAGGCTAGGTTGGTCAGGCAGGACTTGCCCTTGGTGAAGCCATGCTGGCTGTCTCAAGTCACCTTCCTGTCATCCATGTGCCTTAGCATAGCTTCTAGGAGGATCTATTCCATGATCTTTCCAGGCACAGAGGTGAGGCTGACAGGTCAGTAGTTCCCAGGGTCCTCCTTTTAAAAAATGAGTGCAATGTTTCCCTTTTTCCAGTCACCAGGGACTTCACCTGACTGCCATGACTTTTCAAATATCATGGAGAGTAGCTTAGTAACTACATCAGCCAATTCCCTCAGGACTCTGGGAGGCATCTCATCAGGTCCCATAAACTTATGTATGTTCAGGTTCCTCAGCTGGTCATGAGCCTGATCTTCTCGTACAGTGGGAGGGTCTCTGCTCTCCCAGTCCCTGTCTTGTGGTCCATCCACTCAAGAGGTGTGGGAAGAGAGGCTGTCAATGAAAACTGAGGCAAAAAAGTTGCTGAGTACTGCAGCCTTCCCCTCATCCAGTGTTACCAGTTTGCCAGTCTTGTTCATCAGGGGGGTACACTTTCTTTGACCTTCCTTTTCTGGCTGACATACCTGTAGAGGCCCTTCTTATTTGTTGCATCCCTTGCCAAGTTCAGCTCCAGCCACACCTTGGCCTTCCTGACCCCATCCCTACACAACTGGGCAACATCCCTATACTCTTCCCAGGATGCCTGTCCCCGCTTCCACTGCCTGTGCATTTCCTTCTTGCCCTTTAGTTTGACGAGCAGGTCTCAACTCAGCCATGCCAGTCTCTTGCCTTCCTTTCCCGATTTCTTATACCTGTGGATCCAGAGCTCTTGTGCTCTATGGAAAGTGTTTAAGATCTGCCAGCTCTGTTCTGCTCCCTTGTCTCTGAGGGCAGTTTCCCAGGGGTTCCTATTGACTAACTCCTTGAACAGCTGGAAATTTGCTTTCCTACAATTCAGCAGCCTGACTTTACTCTTCACCTGACCCATATCTCTCAGGACTGCAAACTCCACCAGTGCATGATCACTGCAGCCCAGGCTGCCTCCAATCCTAACATCACCAATTAGCTCGTGACTGAAGCTGAATTAGGTGAGGAGCTTAGTTTGTCTTTGTTAATGCCCCATGTCTCTTACTGCTGCCTTCTCAGTCTATTTAATCACTGAGCATACAAACTCAAGAAGGGCATAATATCTGCTTAAGCAACAGTGGATCATTTCATGTAGCACCACTAGTCATGCCACCTGCACGTGAGCTTGAAAAAGCGACCTTGCAATACAGCATTAGAGAATTCCCTCCCCAGCTGCATTGCCTGAAGCTGTGCTCCCTGATTGTTCTTCATTTAGCATTCAATCTGGATATCATCTCTCTTCATACAAGATATTTCAGCATGCAGTGCAACTTGTAAGAAGATTAAAAATCCATCCTATTTTATAACAGATGTCAGTTCTTACCTGGGATGCCTGAGAAGTAGCAGCTCTGTTTTCACGCTCAGAACATTCTGCAGTAACAGTGGATAAATTACATTTTAACCGGTTCATTTCTTCCGATAGAGAACACAATAACTGTTCTCTCCTTTCTGCCTCCTTTGTTTTTTCCTCTAGTTGACTTTGTAACAAGGAGACTTCACTATTCTTGTTTTTGGATCTAAGCTTGTCTTTCAAGTTTTGGATTTCTTTGTCCTTCTCTCCAAGAAGATGGTTGTGTTTTTCTTTTTCTTTTTCAAGGGAAAGTATTTTCTAAATGAAACAGAATAAAAGAGTGACACAAATTAATAAGTGTCAGTCTATGCAACAAATGCATTAGGAAGTTTACAACAGTTTGAGAAGATACTCACTTTGAAAGGTTCTCTCTTAGCCTTGGATTAGCTGAGAATATTACTTTTTACTCAAAACAGACAATACTACAGTGATCATCTGAAATATTTCAAGTGATAGTAAAAAACAGTCTGAAGCAGATGAAACAAGGAAAGAATGCAAAGAACCAAATTTCACAGACTTGGTAGGTACTCAGTTTTGTATATGAATACAGATCACTACAATAGATGAACCTTAGAACACAAGCAGCACAGCAACTCTTGAACACTTCCAGTGAAGAGGTTGACAACACACTTCTTAGTGTTGGTTAGCATATTTAGTAGCTTTCGAGAAGCAGCAGAGCCTTCTTGCAAACTAAATGACAATAAGTAAAGTTACAAAAGAGTTATAATAAAGCATTCAGGAGAAGGATCCTGTTTTCCAAATTAACTGGCCTTTTAGTTCCAAAATATGCTTTAGTAGATATTTTCAACAGGCACTCTCTTTTCAGTAGGCCTCCAGCACAGGTAATTATTACATAGCATTTGAGATACCTTGGTACTCTATGTAAACTTCTGTTATGATAGCGTTTCATTTTCGATGAGAAAGGTTGATGTTGAAATCCTACATGCTGATAACAAGTTGTCAGAAGATGACAGAGAAACTGAAAGAAATTTAATTTGGTCACATACTAAGTCCTGAACTTCTTTCTCTGCAATCACAGGTTTACCTTGAATGAACTACACGGCACGGAAATTGCAGTGTCTTAGTTTCTGCTCTTCAGTTGCAATAGAAGAATAGTGTGGTGAAGTGATTACAGTTTTATTCAGCTATAGCCGAGTGGGAGCTTGAGAATATAGTTCAAGCAAATACTCAGCACTTTTTGGCATGTTCTTAGGCAACTGTTTGTAAACACAGTGTTCTTTGCAGGAAATGCTCAGAATAATTCCCTGGAACCAAACAGTTGGGCATGCGAGGACAGGTCTTCGTGGACTAATTGGCACCTCTGGCCTCAAGTCTTTGTATTTAACAGCCTTGTCAGATGATTGTAATTTGATTAGTTCAGTCATCGTTGAAAAATATTTGAGAACAAAAAAGTCAAACTAAAACAGCAGTGACATGAGAGTAAACTAAGTTTTAAGAGGAAAGATTAGCATCTTGCTTACAAAGTCAGACATACTCAGACTCACGGTAACCGTGCACAATTAGGACACCACAAACGTCAGCTCGAGTCCGAACATGCACCTCACCTCTAGGAGCCCCTTCCTTTCCGGATCGGTCATTTTGCTTTTCCCTTTCAGGATTTCCTCCGCTGATTTCCCGAGGGCTGCGTTCTCCTGCTTATGCCTCTCGAGATCATTCTCAGGTCTGGAGCTACCCGACTTTAAGCCCCACTTGCCAGTAATTATGCCTTTGGCGGTCTTGGAATTCATCTTTAAGCACCTATAAAAAAATAAACGCAGCGCTACGGAACAGCGATGCCTCCCACCAGGCAGGAGAGGACTTCTGACACGGTTTTAGTCAAGCACGGGTAGCGCAGGGCTTCCCGGCTCCTGCTGGCGGCTCTCGGACCGCGCCACGGGGAGCAAACGGGCCTGTGAGCGCCCCGGGTCACGGCGGGGAAGGGGGGCGCTGCCCGCCGGCGGCGGCTGCTCTGGCCGGTCCCGGCCCAGCCCCGCTTCCGGGAGTTTGAATCCCGCGGCTCCGGCATCGTCACTTCCGCCCGGGCCGCCTCACAGTGGAAGCGAGGGCTACAGCGCCTCCGATGGGTCAGAAAAGGCGGGGGGAGGGGTTAAAGAACGCTTCCGCGAAGCCGCTGGCCAGAAGGGGCGGGACGAGCAGGCGTGGGCGGGGCTGGAGGGGCACGAGCTGCCCGGCGTTGGGGTGGCCGTTAACGGCCGGCGGGGGCGCTGCCGAGTTCTCCGCGGAATGCCTGAGAGGAGGCTCCTCATTGGCTGGCGTGGGCGGCCGCGTGACCTGTCTGGCCAATGGCATGGGGCCTTTCTGCTGCCCACCTCGTTCTTCTGCTTCAGCGCACGTGCTCGGGAGCGGCCGCCGTGAGGGGGCTGGGCCACTGTTTGTCTCTCCTTTGGAGGCCATAATTAATTTTCCCTTTGAGGGGATTTCTGCTTCGTT
Organism: Nipponia nippon; assembly: GCF_047370975.1. Classification (NCBI taxonomy): domain Eukaryota; kingdom Metazoa; phylum Chordata; class Aves; order Pelecaniformes; family Threskiornithidae; genus Nipponia; species Nipponia nippon. Next base: position 108,518,932 of record NW_028262347.1, read on the forward strand.
GTGAAAGCGGGGTTGTAGAAGGAGGGGTGGTGGCAGGTGAGCGCCCCCTCATGTTGCTTCCCACCCTCCACGAGGCCTTAGTTCACTCGCTGTTGGGACAGAAAGGGCAGTGGCTACCAGCTGCCTAGGGCAGCAAGCCTGGCCTGTGGTTTTGGGTGTGCGCCAGCTGGGGGACTTACCTGGGACCAGGATGGGAGAGGGCGGAACAACCTGCCATGATGCTTCAGCCAAGTCTTCCGAGTCCTCTTGGTGCTGTGTCTTCAGTGTCTTTATCCTCGTTCCTTCCTGAGCGTGTTGGCTTTAGATTACTTTTCTTCCCCATCAATCCTCTTACTCGGCTACCCAAAATCTAATCATGTTAGAAAGGAAGCAAGGTCCATCTTGGCTTCAAAAGTAATAAGCTAGGATAGTTCTTGTGTGAGCGTATAAAAACTAGGCTGAACTTTGTCCACATGACTCATTTTGTTCCATCTTGCTGGCTTCCCCTCTCATCTCTACTTAAAAACACATTTTGCAGTGGTACTGTGCACCACTTGGTTTTTTACATCTGGTCTGCAGCTGAGAAAAACTGCTGTAAAGCTGAACACGGGGTAGCTTAGAGCAAAGAGTTCTTTTTACTGATCATGTAAGTTTTACCTAGTGTCACTTTAGTGGAGTCTACTGCATGTATTTATGTTATGACAAAATATTTATAGGCATCCAAACAATACAGAGGGTCTTCTCACATTTTTGCACGTATTTTCTTAATTCTTCTTTGTTTTTACTTATGCATATATATTTTAAAAATGTCTCAAGAGATCTGCTGAATTCAGTGTGTTAAATGTGGAACCTGTAGTATTTATTCTAAAAATAAAAGTAGTTGTTCCAGAGCATAACTGAAGGGGGAGCACTTAAACTATTTTTGAAGACCGTAGGTATGTGATGATACACTGACACGGAGGCAAGCTAGAAACATTTACAAACAATGAAGTTCTAAAAATTAAGAGGAAAAAAATATAAGCTATCGCGAAATTTAATACCTTGGTATACCAAGAGGCAGACGTGATGTATCTTGAGTACTGGAATTGTGCTTAATGTTCATGTTGTTTATGCTTATTCTTGCCTTGGTTACTTACAAGAGATTCATCACACAGCTTAAGAATAAAAGCAACAAAAAAATCTGCACTCGTTTTTACATTCTGTCCTTTCAGTTACTGGGTTTCACTAGCGAGAGTGTTATTTTTTTGTGCGGCAACACAGAAGTTGGTGTCAATTTACAGGTACTTTTTTTTTTTTCCGTAGCCTTCAGTAGCTAGTCCGTCACAGACCCACCCATAGACCTTCTTTGCTGTAAACCAGTTATTCCCTGCCTCCTCTTCCTGCTAGCATTTCAGTCCAGAAGTTAAGGAGCTTGAAACTTAAGACTTCCTTGAATTTCTTTGGTAACAATCGACATTTAGTCAAGACTGGAAACAATGCTTCGGGTGATTGTGGAATCTGCTACCAATATCCCTAAAACCAAATTTGGGAAACCAGACCCTATCGTTTCTGTTGTTTTTAAAGGTAAGGAAAACTGTCATAAATGTACTGAGGGAGGAGGTTTTCTGAAGGATAGTGCCCTATGTATGTATTTGAAAATCTGTGAAAACATGTTTTCCTGAAGTTACATCTGATGTAACTTTAGGGAGGACTTTTTAATTAGAGTAACAGGAGTTACCTGAATGAAGTTTGAACTGGGTGGAGTGCATTGGTCTGTTCTGGCCAGCCGTGCTTCTGTTTCGGGATCCACATTTTACAAGCTTTTGCAAAGGCTTAGCCCTTTGCTTTAAAAAAACAAATTAACTGCATAGATAAATCCACTTTTAATTCTGGTATTGAAGATTACCTTGTTTTCTATCTGAAAAAATCATTCCTCTGTCTTCATTACTTTGCACAGCCACTGCTCACTGTTACACCAGTTTTTATTGTGACTGGTTTATTGTTATTACCAGCATTTTGAAAAACAGTAGTACCATTACTGAAGGTGTTTGGTTTTGTTTTCACAAACTGAATTGCACTTTAAAATTTTGCCTGTTGAGATTATTTAATTTAAAATAAAGATTTAGGAAGGAAACCACATTTTACACTTCCATTGCTCATCAGATACATATGGGAGAAGGAGAAAACTGTGTGATAAAATTAGCATTTATATGTAAAGCTACTTACATATTACAGTATATTTTACCTGTTGCCATCATCTCCTCACTTGGCTAGACTAAAAGAACTTGATTTCAAGTATTGGTTTATCTTTAAGGTGCAGAAACCTCCAAGCAATTTTGGATCATGTAATATATTAAACCAAACTCTGACAAATGGTCATCTTAATTCCTGGGGACCTGGTTTGGAAATGATATTTCCTAAAGTATGAAAAATCATTGCAGGGGTTCATCACCTTTAGAAACCGAATTTGAAATCATGATGTTTTGCTGGAGGCTGGAAAAGGACAAGGCGCGTCCAGTATGTTAACTTCCAAAAGAAAAAGTTTTCGGATACTTTATTTCAGCGTCGGAAAGATGTGATATCATTCCATTTCCTTTCTTTTCCTCCTCTCTTTCAAGTTGTTTTTTTACCCCCCTCTGTGTTAGGGCAGGTGGCTGAGCCTGTCTCAGTAGCTTTTGGAACTTCCTAGTTCTTAAAATATGATTTTATTTGCCCTCCAAAAAGTGCTGTTACTGGTGTACTGTAATTTCTCTGGTTTGTTCCATTTGTTTCTGCCGCTTCCTAAGCATTCATATTCTCTTTTCAGTTCCTTGTCTTTCTCTTTGCTTTCCTGTCACGGTTTTGCCTTTCTGTGTTACCTCTTTTCCTGCAGTTTCATACTCCAGAGTGGTTTATGCCTTCGCTTCTTTATGCCTTAAGTGTCTGTTTAATTCCTCCTTGTAATCTTTTGTTCCTACTGTGTGCTCTAATGCAGTTCAGTTTTACCTAGTAAATGAGTTACACATTTAGTTTTTTCTTCTGCATTGCTGGGTTTGTTTCTCAGTCCTTCAGTTATCCAAACACAGGAATTGGGCAAGCAGACATTAAAGGAATGAGTTTATATTTATCCTTTATGCGCTATAACTGGGATTTTTGATGTTCACAAACATGCTTAACGTTGTCTTAAATACAACTTCATAATTGTGACAGTTTTTTAGTAGGATATTTAATTTGTCATTATACCTGCCACTTCTTTTTATGTGGTTTTACTACATACCAGCTGTCTGATGTTTTGCTTTCTGTCCAGAGTGATTCAAGGGGGCCAGAAAATATCAGGCTTTTGCCAGTTATTGAGCAGCTCTGATTTAATTTGTAAGTGGAGTACCTGGTTGCCAGGTGCAAGGCCATAGGGATGATATCTGAAATATGTTGAACTTCTGGCTGTTTATAGATGTTTTTTATATAGATCCTGTTCCCCGTCACCCTGTTAGTGTGTAGAGATGGGAAACCAGTCTTATTTTTGGGAGGGTGTATATGTCAAAAGGGCATCAGACTTCAATAGTACTCCATACCCACTGTAGCTCCTGGGGGACATAAAAAACGCTATGGGGAGTTTATCTTCTAGACTGGAAAAAACTCAGGCGTTTGCAGGACTTTGGCCATAGCCCTGCAGTACATTTTCATGTTCTTGTTTGACTTTGGAATATTCTTGGAGAAGTCTTACAGCACTCATTTGACAGAAAATTAGTGTGGAAGTTGACATTTCGTTAAACAGTGTTATGTTCGTTAGCTTTTTCAATCTTTAACTTCCATAGCCTTTGCTGATGTCAGATTCAGTAATTGTGCGACTTCAATGAAAACACACAGTGTGTCTCAGGATTAGACCTTTATGGCTATGCTGTGAAGAAAAAGGCCATGATCCTAGAACTATGAGTATGTAAGTGACTGCAAACTTTATATGTTAACACACATATGTTAGTATAGTTTCATCTATGTATAGAATAATCAAATTTGTATAACTAAGCTAGTTACAGACTATACAGTCCGTACAATTAATGCAGTGACATATATTAGGTACATATTAAGAGGAAACAGGCCGCTGTTTCTGTTGTGATATCTTATTTACAATAGAGGGGGTTTGTCCAAGCATTTGACTTTTTTTTTACACATTTCTGTTCAGTCCAGTGGGATGGAACTTTTCTTGTATTTACTTTAAGAACAACTCACTGTTCAAAGAGAACTACACCCTGAGAGTAAACGAGTATTGCTGTCTGGAACTGGGTGCTGTTACTGCAGGATTCTGTCGTCACTCTATGTGAGACAAATTATTATTCAAAGTAATATGAAAAACTGTTGCCATTTGCTGAAATGGCACTAAGTGGTAATGATTAAACCAGTACAGTTCTTCTGGTTTGTCAGATATACCAAACTGGAGAAAAATGTCTCAGATTCTTGTCTTTGGGTGTAAAAATTGACACAATTGCAAATGTGTAGTCAGTACTAGGACATTTAGTGCTTTGATCATTCCTTTTCACTGCTTTATTCAGCTTTATGCATTAAAAACTGATGTGAAGTGGCATTCAGTTTGTTTGGGCCGACTTGAATAAAATTTCTTTTTCCATTTTTTGCTTAATCTAAGAGCTTTCCAGCAGGCCTGCAGTAGTTCATAGCTATGTTAGTTTATATTTCAGTGTGTGAAAGAAGAGAGTATTAGTGTAATTATTCACTAAATTTATATTTTCTGTTTTGCAGAGAATTAAATTACCCTAACTTTAATTTCCTGGGTTTTGGAGGTCTGCTCATTTGATCCTGCGGTTGCCGCCACCATGCAATCGTAATTCTTCATTCACAAAAGTATTATGGAAAACTTAGTGAACTAAAATGTGATTCCCTCTTGAATCTTAGACTTAAGACTGTTCTAAAAGATAATGTTTGCTTCTGCTATTCCCCACCTGCTGAAAATGATAAAAATGCTAGTTATAATAGAAGAAAAAATTTAAGATGTAAGCATTGGTTGGTTTGCAGTACTGTCATCTTTCTAATGATGGAACAGTTATTATTTAAAGAGCTCATCTTGAATGATTTTTTTGAACACTCTGTCATCTCATTGACTATCACTAAGTTCTTATTACATTCATTTCCAGTTGAGAAAATTAAACAATATGTGGTAGTATAATGCCTCTATCAAGATAAAGCAAATAATGATTTCTTCTGCAGTACTAAGGTTATTGTAGTTAGTTTTTAAAGAAACAAGTATATAAGCTGTCCTACCTGTATCCATTATCATTTCTTACTCTTATTTCTTGGTAGGGCCAAACTAAAAATGATGACTGGCCCTGTCTTACAGTTTATCCTGATGTGGTTTACAGTCTTGGCTACTGTAGCTGACTTCATTAGCAGTAGAGGAAGGCAGCCTGAGGACCTGAATCTCATGTGAGCTCCTGGCATAACTGGGCAGTCCATCTTACCCTGCTTGGCAAAGGTTGTTTTTGGTGGGGAGAAGAAAGCTCTTTGCCAACAGTTTAAAAAACAAACCAAAAAACCCCAGTGCATTAAAAGAATGATAAAAAGTGTAATAAAAAGAAAGTCAGTAAAGTGAAGAAAATACTTGCAGAATACATGCTCGAGGAATGTGAATGCTACACTCAGACTGAATAAAATTACAACTAAAACCCAATGTAAGCTGTGTTTCCCAGCATTTTTCATCCAACTTTCACACAAATGCATAACGCAAAAAGGTTTTTTCCTAGTATAATCTAGAATGTGCATATTGTTAGTGGAATCATAAATCTTACTCTTGTTTTTATGAAAATGGATAGTCCAAAGTGGAAAATTTTATTCCTTGTCGAGAATTGTCTTGACTGTTGTTCAAGCCAGGGCTTTCCTTACCTTAAAGAGTTACATTTGAGCTTAGGCAAGGATCATAGGACTTTTATCCATCAGTTCTGTCAGGATCAGGTCTGTGATTCACTATCTCCTTTACAAAGAGCTGCAACTGTTCCTTTTTTCACCAGCACTGAGAATATCTTTTCCCTGACTCACAGCTCCTATTTGTAGGGGGACTTGGAGTACCAGTGCCAAACCCTAGATATTCTGGGATACTCAGTTTTGAAAACGCTTTGTGTCCTATTAGATAACATGAAGCTGAATTTCTCTTACTAGCATGTTAATTAGTTCTTTGTTCCGCAAAATGCGAGTCCACAGCATGGTATGTTATGAATGCTCTTTCCTTTGTGGTACAATGTGAGTCAATATCCTGTATAAATTGTAGACAATTCCTGTTACATAAATGTGAGTCAGTTCTCGCAATTTGCAGTATGGGCTGACTTTTTTCTTTCAGTACATCCCACTCTTATCCAATAAAAAGAGCCACCACAGTCTACTGCTTGAATACTGGGTATATGAACTTGCCCACGTGGCGTATCTTTACTCTTGCTTCCCAGGCCTTTGCAACGTTTTCCTGGCAAAGTATAGCCATAACTTGTGAACAGTAAAAATGCTATTACCTTTACTGTAGCCCTTAAATACACGGAGCGTGTCTGAAACTTAGCCTCCTTGTTATGGCTGAGTATTTTATAGATCAGCGGTTAGTTTACTGACTGTATTTAAATGTACTTATTTGTTATCAGTAATATATGCAATTTCTGTTTAGAGAGCTGCATGTTTGCCAGCATGCTTTTGTGTTTCTGAGTGTCGTGTCAAGACTTGTTTGCCATCGGAGCTGTATATGTATAATGCAACTAAAAAGTAAAAATAAAGCTGTGGCATGTTACTTGCTTTGAACCTATTATAAGAACAGAATTTTCTTTCCCTTTTTAATAGGTGAGGGGGGCCTGCAAAGGGCCTCTGCAACACTTCAGTTGTATTATTCCTCTCAGGAGAAAGACTTTGAATTGAAATGCCACACTATGTCTAATTTGCAACACACCCTGCACTCCCATGATTTGTAGGTAGACCAAATGCAAATTTTACCATGAAGTATAGAAAATATGTAATTTTTAGGCTACAGTGAATGTCAGTGCAGTGATCTGCCTAACCTCTGGAAACCATTTTTTCAGGAAGGACTGCGTTTGCTCTTATATGCATGTGTATTTCTGCGAATATTTGCTCATTTAAAGCAGAAGGTGCTGACACTGTAAGCATATCTTCTTAAGATTTTTTTTCCAAGTGATTTTATTTCAGAGCTAAACACTTACAAGTATTTTGTAACTCGGATATGGTAAATGTGTAACATATTTTCTTTACTACTGAAGTATATCACGCTGAGGTTACTGTTTGGTTTGATGTCTCCAAGTCTTTTAGTCTGTCTTCTTTCATCATTACTGAAGTTGCAGTCAAGGGTCATCAAAGGTTGAGAAACCTAGACATTAATTTTGCTTTTTGGGAATACATCTAGCTATGCTTAAACAAAACAAAATAAAAAGCCTAAACTACTAAAATTGCCCAGGGGACTTTTTAATGGTAAAATGTGCAGCTGCTGGAAGAGGCAAAAAGAATTGGAACATGTGGTTTAAAGCTCAAGCTTTCTTTTGAAAAGTGAAAGGAAAAATTGTGATATTTGTGTAGTGCTTTAGCAAAAATAGATCATCACACTTTGTTTGTATTTGCAGATGAAAAAAAGAAAACAAAGAAAATTGACAGTGAACTTAATCCTGTTTGGAATGAGGTAATGTTTTTTTAATCAATTCTTGGTCTTCTTTAAGACAAAACACTTGTAAAATTGGTAAGTCAATTTCTACAGTTATGAATATAGATTAGAAACAGGAACTAGCGATATGTGTGTTCTTTCAAGGTGTTAGTAAATGCAGATGAATGGATTCATCTTGCACCATGTGTTACAATTCATTAAGTAATGTTTCTGTGTACAAGTAGATGGATATCTGGTGAGTTTGCGGCCTGGTTTTGTTCCCTCTTACTTTGGGCCAAATGATATTCAGCCATTGCTTAGCCACATGTATGGGAGCACAACTGGATCCTTTAGTATATACTAGGAAAAAACCCTACAGAATTAGAATGAATCATGTATTGAAGTTCCTCATGGTTTATTTGTAGAACTGGTCCTATTTTGCATCTTCAGTAATGTTTTTCTTGGGGAAAATGCTTTTTTAGTAGTGTTTTTTCACAGCCAGAAATGAAAGTTAAAGATTATTCTTACATTTTATAATTAGGAATACAAAGAAAGGGAACCTACAAATATTTGTCTAAATTCAACAGCGACTGACTTCAACCAGTATTGCAGGGGAATAGTATCAGATCTCAAGAATAATAAGAAAATACTTATGTTAGTGTGAGGAAGTGGAACTGCAAAAGAGGTTATGGCTCAGTATTAAACAATTTAGTTCTTTTTCTGTTATTGTAACTAGCAAATCAAGAATGTGCTATGAGCATGTTCCCAGATTTTTAACTCTGCTTTTGCAAATGTAAGCTGGTCTGGTCTGTCTCTCACTAAATGCAAAGTTTATGTCTGAATAATTCTGTTATATACGCTACTCTGCTGTTAATTAATTTACACATAACTTGTAATTATAATCTGGTTTTGCTCCATTTTTTTTTTTTTTCAGATTCTTGAATTTGACTTGAAAGGAATTGCTCTGGATAATTCATCTTCCCTGACAGTTACTGTGAAGGATTTCGAAACAATTGGACAAAACAAGTATGTTCTTTTTTTTTCCAGTATTAAACACACTTTCAATACAGAAGTCCAGGGAAAAAGTGGAACTGGTAATTGCTGGAGAGAAATGATGGATGCAGTTAGATGGTTTCTGATGTAATACCTACTTGTAGCCTATAAGCCAGTGGGCTTTCCATCCCTTACCCGTTGGATTGTTACTCTGAAGCAAAATGTCAGCTTTCTTTTTATGCTTAATTTTAGACATGCTGAAGCTAAATTCAAGGAACATTTTAGGGCATTTAAGGCAGAATTTGGGTAAAATTTAGATCTCTTCACCTATTACTGTCATTTGAAAACTACAGCTGCCATATTTCAATTGGTGCTTACTTGTAATAAAGGTCCTTGTGTAACTAGATTTATGCCACTATGGATAACCTGGTGCAGCTTGTCATCTTGCAAAATGGTGCAGGGCAGTACCCAAGACTACTATACATAATAAGTGTCCAGAAAGTAGTTCCGAAGAACTCTTAATTGGCGTTCTCAGAGCACAGCTGACGTAAACCACCAAAAATTACAAAATGCAGTAAAGGCTCTTAACCATCTTTAAAAATCTCCCTGAGAGGCTATATTTTATGTCACTTATTTAAGTCTTGCCTAGGAAGAGGGGAAGCCTAAGTTCAATTTCCTATCTTGTCTGGAGGGATTGAAGTCCTAGACTCATGTCCTGGGAGACTGACTTAGTCATCAGGATAAATATGTTGGATAAAATACAAAAACTGTCTGGGGAATGGAATCTGGGTTTCTGGTTTTTTGGGTGTCCTAGCTAGTGGGGTCTATGAAATGTCATGTTCTTACTGTACTCTTCCTGGCCCAAGGAATCATGAGTTCTCTGCACGGTTATTAAAAAGCTTGAACTTGAAAACAGACGTAACTTCCCCAAGATCGGTTTGCAGAATTTTTTTTCGATGTCAGATGGGAGAGTAAATTCTCTCACACTGAGTAGGGAAATTAATCTGTCTCCAATTGTTGGCCAAGTGCTATAAGCTTCAGGCTTATTATATATATATAAGATTGGCAATGCTGTTGCTACCTCCTCTTCTGGTTATATTTTAAAAACATTGTTTAAAAATGGATTGAAGATTTTTTCTTTGGATGGTGGTTTGGGTTTTTTTGTCTTGTTTTGTTGTTTTTTTAAAAGAAAATATGTAGTTTGATATTAAGAGAGTCTTCTGTGAAAAGTAAATTGAATAACCTCAACAGAGGAAGAAAATTGATATCTAGCTTCCCATTCCTTAGACGAGGACTCTAGACTGTTATAAAAATGGGGTGGGAGACTGCTGAGAATTGCCTTTTCTGACATTCATTTCTTGGAAAGGAAAGGCAGAGACTCCTACTATCAGTAAAGGATTTAGAGTTTAGGTTTTCAGCAGATAGAAATACCCATTTTCATGATGCCCCTAACATGCAGGAATTTAAGGTTATTTCTCTCCTGCACCATTTCTGTTTTGGTTAGTGCTTTTAGTGCATGTCAATATCCTTGAATCCTATTCTAAAAGTCTAAATTCTACCAGTGCAGTATGTACAGCACCTATATACCTAAAATTGGGTTCTGCATTTTTCAGACATCTAAAAATCAAGTATTCATGGGATCGAACGCTGTAGATATTTTTGTGTATAGTCCTTTTTTTCATTTGTGAGAGGCTAAAGGAAAGTTTTATTTGTGTAGTTGTTTGCTGAGTCCTCAGTGCTTAGACAAAAACTTCATGTAGTAGTAAGATGCTTAATTTTAGTTCTGACAAAATCAGGTTTTATTATTAATTTTAGAGAACTGAAGATGATAAACAAACAGTAGCTATATCTATGTCTGCCTGGAAGGATATCACACAAAACACAAATAGATTTCCTTCAACTACAAAATGAAAAATATATCTAGTTTTTCCACATATGAAGTAATTGCAGCACAAAAGGTGCACAGAGTTTATGATTTTCTGGAATTTTTTTTGTTTTGTTTTTTTTTGTTGTTTTTGTTTAGTTTAATCTTGCTGTTGAAGACACTGAGAAAGGAGCCACCTTGAATTGAGGCTTCTATCTTTAGGTGAAAGGAGGACGACATTATAAAAAGTTTGAGAGTACTGAAATGCTGTCAGGGGTCCATGTTGGCATTTAAACATTTTTTGTAGATTTATACTGTTACAGAATAGGAATATGTAATAAGAAAACATGTAAGTAATTAAGGTGTCTTGTTCGACTAACTTTTAAGAGTAATCTTTGTATTTTTCAAACTTTTTTTTTTATAAGAATAGATTTGTTCCTGTGAATTGAGTTGATAGGACCTTTTGACTGTGGCCACTGCAAAATTTTTTGCTGTGAAAAATTAAAATGGTATAGATGGGAACACTAGAATTCAATTAATTCACATTCTATTAAAAAGCATAATATATAAACTTTAATAAAGCTGGAGGGTACTTTTTGTCATTTTGACCTGGACTTTGAGGTTCCTGCTGTACTTGTGAGGAAACAAATACATAATGCAGACTCTAGCAAGTTTTATGTGGTTTTAAACATAAGATGATAGAGATTTAAAAAAAAAACCCAAATGTATCTGGAATTTTGTAGGATTTAAGCTTTAATTTAATATCAGAATTGGAGGTGTACAGGACACCGTAAAGCAATGCATGCAGATCATTTCAATGAAGAAGACAGAAATTAGTGGTTGAAATTGTTAGCAACTTCTTGTGTTCTGCATGCCATTTGTTTTATGACTTGTCAGACAGAAATAAACCTGGTTCCCAAAATCAATTGCAGGAAAAGGGTAAAGTCTTGGGTGGCGGCAAGCTAATCAGAAAGCTTTTCTTTTAGATAATCTACAGCAGGGACAGAGTGTATTATTTTGTGTTGAAACATGCTTGTACTCAAATCTCTTTCAAAGTCTAGGAGTTCTTTCTTAACACATGTAACAAGATAAAGCTTCATCAACGTGTTTAATGTTTAGCTGTCCCATAGTGGTTAAGATCTTCTGCCCATCTCTGCTTAAATCATAGGATTTTTGTCTAAAAGAGGTAAATATATACATTTGGACAAGCATCACTTGTAGAGGTATTTTTTAAATCTGTGCACAAAAAAAGAACAGCTTATCAAAAATGAGATGCCAGTTCCCTACTTCTTTGTATAAAGTCCTAGATTTTAAACAAGGATCTATTTCTCTGTTTGCTGTGCTCTCAAGCTCTCTCTTTTCTGTCAATGCCAAGTAGTGTTGGCTGTTGCTATTTTGAAAGGGAGTATGGTATCATGTCATCTTCTTTCCTTTTCTTTTTTGTGGCAAATTTGGATATTTTATGACACTGAGCTAGGCATATATTAATATTTATTGATAGTAGTCCACTTCCATTGCTAGCTTTTCTTTACTACTTTCTACCTCCTCCCAATATGTGAATTCAGGTTTTTACAATACTCCAACAGCTCTGTCGTAAAACCATTTTGAGTCAAGCTGATGCCCTCAGATCTCTCATTCCTGAGATTCCTGTAGGTCAGTAAAACAGGAATGTATTGCATGCCTCTGACTTTAGGGAAATCCCAGAAATCACAGAACTTGATATAGGAAAGCTTGCCAGTAATCAGAATTTTGTAATGGGTTTTATAAGGTATCAGAAAATAAAGGAAGGTGCTTATCTGAAGCCCCTAAAATGTTTCAGTCTGTACGTGGGTTCAAAGTTAAGCAGGCATTTTTTTGTTTTCCAAATTGTATTTGTAAATATCATCTGGACTCATATTTGTAGCGCTTAACCCCCAGCTTGTGCAAATGCCTGTTTGTTTTGCTTGGGTTTATGCACTGGAAATTGTCCACCACTTACCTATTCTGTGTACAGTTTAAAAAGTAAACCGGTAAAATTCTTTGGGAAAGTGACTTCCATGTATGGAGCTGTGCAAAAATACATATATATTTATATATAGTCCATACCAAAGGCAGAGCAACACCTTCAAAGTAATGCTCTTCAAAAATAAATCCTCAATAACCACCACATACTTGCAGTGTGTGATGTGTTTGGAAGGGCTATTGGCAGGGAAACAGGATAAGAGGGTGAGAAGTGGGAAACACATGAGCAGGCTTCCTGACTGTAACAAGATAATAGGAAATGTCATCTTGGATTTCTTTTAAAGACACAAAGCACTGTAACAGCAGAAGAGATTTGGTATTAATGAACATTCGCATTTAGACTAAGGAGCATATGAAAAAGGGAATGTGGAATAACTTTCCCATATATTACTTGCATGTATGCATAACCTGTGCTTCTGTAGAGTTACTGATTCTATTTACTAATACTGAGTTTGAGAGAGATTTAGGACTACCATATCATACTTTTGCCATTCTTTCACAGTATCCTCTTTTAATACGTAAGAAAAAGCCTATAGTTAGATACATGCCTGCAGTGCTGCAGCATTCCAAAAAGATGCTCCGTGGAAGAGTGTGCAAATGACACTCCGTCGCTTTGTCTGCATGCTGGATCAGGATTGGAAAGATGGAGTACGATGCCTACCCAAGGTCTTTACTACTGAGAGCTATTTTAATGACAGTTTACAAAACAGGGGGATGGGGGAGTGAGGGCTGGACAATATTGTATTAATTTTTACATGTAAATTTGATGTGGTTAACTGAACTGAAGTCTTTCAGAGGTAAAGGCCCATTATTTCAGAAACCCAGTGTTTGCCATGTGCTTTTGACATTATTCATGAGTAGACCCATTAACCTGGGAGGTGTATCTGGCGTTCAAGCTAAGTGGGATTTGAGTCTAAATCAATAATCTTTCCTTTAGAGGTTCATGTTTTTAAATATTTTACTTTAAAGTCTAGGCTGAATCGGGATTTAGTTTTTGAGTGTAAAGGGTACATCTAGGGCACTGTGTTGCCCAAGAAAGAGCACTGAGAAGAAACTACACCGTGTCTTTGGCTTTATTTTCTCTCTTTGGAGGAAAATAAGCAGTGGGGATTGCTATTGTTATTTTCAAGGTAGAGACAACTTTTGCTCAAACATTCTGCCACCGTTCTTTGCTGCAATGCAGGCTAGAAGCAGAACAATGTGTTTCTCAACCCAGCTCCCTCTCTCTGGCTCCTCACTCACAAAGCCGATACACACTGCGATTCCACACAGCGTTACTCCTGACATTCTGGGCACCTGGTCCGTTGCTGCGCCTAAGAGGTGACTACAGAACCCATACTCACCTCTAGAACAGCACAGCAGAAGATTGCAATATAACCCGTGATTCGTTACAGCTCCTAGAAACTTATATAGCTGTTCGTCCAGACCATTCTTACACTGACGCAGGAGGAGGAGCATAGTGGATGTTATTCTGTTTTTACACTGTGCCAAAACACTTAACTCATTGCTTTGGCATGTTTCTGTAAATCAAGCCTGAAATAACATTTGAATATTTTTCCATTTCTTTTTTCCTGGAGATAGAATTTACTGCTTCATTTACAGGATCACTAAACTTTTGCAGATAGATTGAATGAGTGCTCTTCATGGTAAAAAGACACAGTCATTGGAAAAGATAAATAAAGCAAACCACTCTGACATGTATGCAGACAGACCATCATAGGAATAAACTGGAGAGGACTCATATGATCCATGCTTAGCTAGATTTTCCAGCGTGAAGATGTTTGAAAAGAGAACACATCTGTTTTCTATTATGCCTAATACTGTTAGTAGAAAGATTTCAAACTCTCAGAACACAAATCTTTATGCAGTTAAAAAACAAACAAAAAAACCCCCATAACTTCAGTTGTCCCTGTGAGTTAAGAAAAAAAAATGTTAACAGGAAGTAAAAGTCACGTCTGAATGAAGTAATTTTCATTCTATTTGAAAGAGAGTTGGGATTATGTATTTCCCCATGTTCTTTGCGTAGTTAGTAACATAGCACCACAGAGGAAAAACAAATCGGGCACACCCTTTTCTCAAGCAGAAAAATGCAGCCACAAATGAACAGTGCAGCAAATTATTGAATCCTGTTAAAGTATTTTCCATAGTTAAATGATTTCTAGATTGCTTGAATCCTCCTACAGCTGTGCCCTTTCGTGTGGATTCTTTCCCACATCAGTGTGGCTGTACATAGTTGCAGGTTTTCCTTGCATACGTTGTATGCAAGATTCAGTCTGGTTAAGATTCAATTTTGGGGTTTTCTGCCTTGTACAAAATAGTATCCATGCTTTGTTTCTTTTTTAAAGTTTGTTCTTGCAAAGAGTATTATCCAATAACTAAAGAAGGTAGAAATAGTTGGTTTGCTCTTAATAAAAATTTTAAAACACAGAACGAATAACAGAAGGTGGGCATTGGGTCTTGTAGCATAGAGTCTATAATGGAACATATACGCTGAAAAAGAAAGGTTGAGTGTAGCAATTATAACTGCAGTGTGGGATCAAGTTTGCTGGTGAGAACAGTCAATATAAACCACTGCCAAAATAAACCCTTAAAAATAAGTCAAAAGAATTTAAATGCTTGACTCTAAAGGGATTAAAATCACTGGGCTTCCAGTAGAAGTAGCATGTAAGCAGCTGGAGGATGTGATATGCTAAAGAATTTAGTATAAATTGCTACCTTCAAACACAGGAGGAGTAGTAAAATGGTTGGTACTGTGAGTTAGCATTTCCTGATCCAGGCATGGGTGTGAAGTTTCACTTCTCTTGGTTATTTGGGCAGCTAACAGGAAGTGCTAACCGCAGCACTAACGGATTAATTAGCTTTGGCACAAATGCAACACTGTGTTTAATAGTCGGTCATCAGTAGTTCATTGATTTCATGCTGATAAACTAAGTATTTCCCTTTGATTACTGGGGGGAAAGTATCGTAGGCCTAGTACTGATAAGGTATATTTGAAGTGATTTAAAATCTGCTTCTAAATGTGGACTTTGTATTTATCTTTGGTGCCTTATTCAGGGGTAGACCAGAATGTTTAAACTGCTTGTGGCAGGACAGGTTTTTTGTTTTACTTCTGCAAAGCTGGAAAAGTTTAAGAGACCTGGCTGACTGGGCACTATACATGTAGAAGTCTTAGGGATGGCCAAAAAGGTACTTAAGCAGAGGTAAGAAGCAATACTCATTTGCTGTCTACTGCCAAAAGCAGAAACTATCCCACTTGGTGGTGTCAAGCGACCAGTGTGATCTGGAATTAAATGGGCAAATGTTGTCTGCCTAGGCAAGAGGAAGAAAGCTGAAATAACTCCAGCAAAGAGCAGTGTCCTTTGAGGAAGAATAGGTGACAGAAAGTCTTTTCAGCTGTGCTGGAAGGAAACGACTCCTTGTCACCTTGAAAGTCATGACTTTAGAGGGAGATTGCATGCAATCCTGCCAGAAGGTAAAAAGCCTTCGGAGTTCAGAGGAACACAGCAACTTCACGGTAGTTGTGCAGAGAACTGGGGGCCTCGTTACATATCAGAAGCGAGTACAGTAGCAGACCTTGCAGCAAAGCATTAAACAGCAATGAACTGTTAATGGACATGGTATCAGAACAACAGCTGCTGCTATCTGACTTAGCTAACTTGGTCTTACCCGACTTAGCCCAAAGATTAGAGACCTGAAAGAAGCATCTCAGGAAAAAGGCTTTTTCCGAGACCTGTACAAGAGACAAAAATGAGACCTAGCGATGACCTTGAGGCATTCCTTGTTACTTTTGAGAATATTACTTCAGCTGTTGACTAGCTGTATGATCAAAACCAAACTGGACATGGTCCTGGGCAACCTGTTCTAGCTGACTGTGCTTGACCAGAGGGGTTGAACTACATGATCTTGAGTGGCCCCTTCCAACCTCATCAGTTCTGTGGTTCTGCTAAGGGAGGGGTGAAACATCGCAAATCCAGTGAACAGGACCACTTCAGGGAAGGCAAAAGACTAACTGCCTAAAGCTTAGAAGTAGGCTAAGATAGTGTATAGGCTGAATATTAGATTTCTCACTCTTGCTAGAGTGGAAAAAGACTGGAGACTATTGTTGCCCAACCTGTTAAAGGAGGGGGAAACAAAGGATTTTAGAGGCAACTAGTAGCAAGCAAGTAGCAGTCTATGTAACTGACTCCATCTTCAGTCCTCTGAAGGTGATCAGAACTTTAAAAATGATTACTATGTATTCAGATGTGTGCACAGTTATCATTTGCATGGGACAGATGAGGATGTAGAAATGGAAATTTACGCTGGAAAATTTCAAAAGCACTGCTGCTGAACAGCTGTTCTTGAGTTAATATCACCAGATATGAGGGTGTGGTTGCTGAAACAGTCATCCAGATGATTTGAGACTGGGTGACTTCTGAACTGAAGTTCTTTTTGGAGTCAATGTAAGTCACTCCAGCTCATATCAAATCAAAATAGCAAGTCTACAACATTTTTCTACTAATGTACATAGGCAAATATTTTCTTTGCCTTTCTCTAGAATGAGATTTGGCCTAGCTGGTTTTGGGTAGTCTTGTTGGGTTTTTCCCTTCCATGATACCTCAAGCTATGTACGTTTCTCTCTGTTATTCTGAAATGGGAAGGCATAGTCATGGTTGAAGGATTTGGGCAAAATAAGAATATTTGGAATTGAAAGTTTTTATTGATTAATTGTGCATTGAAGGAAGAAGAGTGAAGAGAAGTTGGTTTCTTTCAGTATCCAGCTGTGTAAATGAAATTCAAGCATTTGTTTCTTCCAACTATAGGAATATTTTCCCATTTGCTTATATTACACTTGTTTTCAAAGCTATTAACATGTTAGAAGGCTATGTAATAAAGAGTAAAATGCATTAAGCTACCCGGTATTTTTCTCCCTTAACTGCTTTGGGATTTGCAATCATCATGGAACAAACCCTTTCTGCTTTTCTTTGAGTGTTGAATAGTATCAGTGTCTATCTGCCTGACACCTGCTCTTTACATAGAAAAGTTTGGTCAAATATAGAGGGAGATGTTCTCTTTGGTATGTAATGTCAGACTTACTGAACTTCTATATAACACCAATTTTTGGAATGTTGAAGCCACAGGGGAAAAAATAAAGCCTTTTTCTCTTTTGAGAGAGACCATTTGCTGTTGTTTCCTGAGCTAGGTAGACGTTACAGTTTAGTGTCAAGATTTGCTACATCAAATCATAAGCAATGTCAAATAATACTACAGTTGGAGGGATAATTAAGACCACTGCATGTATATCTGATGATCCAAATCTAGGTTTGTCTTGTGGGTTGAATGCAATTTTGATTGCATAACAGGAGAAATTGCTTCTTAAGCTCCCTAAAGTTGAGAAATGCATGGAGTCAGTGTTTCAGCTAACGTCCAGCTCTGTGCAACAATTTGTAAAAAGTGAAACCGTACCCAGGGTTAGTCTAATGCTCACTGAAATAACTAGGTGTATTTCCATAGTCTTTTAAAGGACACTGGATCAAGACTACAATACTGAATCCAGATATCTGTTCAGTAAAGGGAGGAGAGGCAGGTGTTAGAAATGGCATCAGAGTTTCAGTTATGGTCATCTTAAAGTTTAGAACAGCCTTATGCATTTCTTCTGCAGCATGGCCTGATCTTAAAGTGCTTTTCACATCTAACCCATCCCCTATGTGTGACAAATACATGAGGCATAGCTGGAATATTACTGTGCTGTGGCAGTTTGGGGGGACAGAAGTGAAAGGTTTGAGTAGCGAGTCAAAACTATCAAAAAGACAACTGGGACTGGAGGAATGAGATGAACTGGGAAAGGAGAGTAGACTGAGGACGTGACAGCACCAAAGTGATTCTAACAGGTCATTCAAACAGAAAGTGTAGTTATTTTTTGTGCACAGCTAAACAAAAATTGTAATGTGTAATACCTGGAATATATATTTGCAGGAAATTAATATTTTGTACTTACCTATCCTAATGTACTTTACAAAAAGTAAATTATGGTCTCATGACATAGCACCTGAGAGTAGCTATAATAATGCTCTTGCTCCATGTCAGAAAATGCCCTTGCATCCTTAGCTTCTCCGTGAAAAAACACTGTAATCTATTTAAAGGGACCTCAGTTAAGTTCTCCACATAGAGCTCTTTTTTCTGCTTTGGCAGCAAAGCTGGTATTTTGTTTGTAAAACATGTTCTTTTTAATATTTACAGGGTGAAATTATCTTGGGGTTTTTTCATTGGCAAAAATCTCAGTTATTCCAATAATCCACTTTAGTATAGGAGTAAGCCGTTATTACATACTAAACGAAATTACGAAATACAGTGCCAGGTATCATGAGACCAATGCCAAACTGTTAGAAACTCTGCCTAAAAGAAGTTTCTCAGGTTAAAAGTGCATGCAGTTTTCACTTTTTTGAAAAGGACGAGGGTGACGGATGAAGTCCCAAAGTAGGCAGCAGTAGCTCAGGAGAGTCTACCACATAATGTCAGATCTCCTGGGCAGCTTCCTTTGGTAGGCCTCTCTAGAGCCATATCAAAACATTCTGAGAATTCAGAGGCAAGGAGATGAACCTATTCCAAAGTGTAGAGTATGGGCAAGACGATTAATTTTGTGAAGCCTCTAGTAAGCACATTGATTGCATTTGTTCTGTTTCAATGTTTTCATTAGAGATGTGTGTATGTCTTTTTGTGTCTCTTTCTGTGTAGTACAACAGCTATCGTATCTAGCTTTTATACATTACTCTTCATCTGAGAGTTTGCAAAGCTATATAGGGGAAGAAAGTATTACATCCTTTAGTTTACCAATGAGAATTCAGTGGCTGAAACAAGAGACATGGCTGTTGAAAGTTGTACAGAAGATTATTTTCAAAAATACATAAAATGTATTTAAATTTAGGGGTTTAACCCCTTTTAGGTTAAAGCTGTGTCCTCCATAAAGAACACCAGCACATTTAAGTGCAGTGAAACAGAAACAGAAAATACAAATTAGCAGTACACAGTCATTAGATAACATTTGCAATGATCTTTTTTTGTATCTTGGGTTTTCAAGTCATGGCTGGAGTTATTTGGTCAACTAACAGACACTAGCAAAAGACAAAAGGGAACTTCTGTTTGATGTATACTTGCATTCTAATAATGATTTTTACTTCATTTCAGATTAATTGGCAGTGCATCCATAGCACTTAAGGATCTTGTAGGTAACCAAAGCAGATCTTTTCCCTTCAAACTCATACCTCTGCTAAATGAAAGGGGACAAGAAACTGGAGTGAGTGGCTTACATTTCCTTATTTTACTGTATTCTTGATCAAAATCCTCCAGCAACAGGGCTAATAGTGAAACAAAAATATTTTCAAGTTATTTTTACTTTATAAATTAAATGCTTGGAATTTTGTAACAAAAGCTCCAGACAGAGGAAATTTATAACAAGATGTAATTATGCCTATACCATCTGAGTTTGTTTAATATCCTTTAAGTTAGCCAAATTGTTTTCTGTGTATGTATTATGTATTTGTATATATGTGTTATAAACATTATGGGCCACAAAGTATGCATGGAAATAAGCCTGATGTTGAAAAAGAGCATTTTCCTGAGTACCAGATGGAGTTCCCATATGCACTTTTTTGCTGTATTCTTTCTAATATCCACCTGTGTCATAGCACTGATTCTAGAAAGCACATTATCATGTACATGTTCACTGACAGCCCAGTTCAGAAAGTTACACAAGAACTTGCTTAACTTGGTTTAGCACGTGTTTAAATTTAACAGTTATTAACTGGTTATTAACTTAGTTACTAATTACTAATTAAGTAGTTTCTAGAACTGGGACCTTACTCTGTTAAGTGCTGTTAAGGCACTTCATATTGCATTCTAGTACACTTAATAATAAGAGGCTTTAAGGGTAATAGCAGTATCTCATCAGCTGTAGTTTAATATCATGGTTAGCTGGTCACAGGGTTGGGCTTTTGTTGCTGACTCCTCATGTTACTATGGCAACTACGAATAATAATGGTTTGTTCAATAATCTAAAACTGCAGTCAAGCACAAAAAAGACAGTTCTGTAATTAGAATGGAAAAATGACATAGTGTTTTTCTTCCAGGATGGAAGTATGAACAAGCAATTGGAAGAGCCAGATAGGAAATTTTACTTACGGTTCAGACTTGTTATGTTGTTGATCAGATAGTGTTATTTCTCAGTGCCTTTGTTTTTCCATCTGAAAATTTAGGATGTCACCTAGTCTGCCACGAATATTATGGAACTAAATAAATTTACATTTGTAGACCATCTTATATACTTATATTGTGACAGATTTTTCTAAATATAAACACAGTGATTCTGTTTGTTAGGTATTATTTTAAAGCCTATTCCATTAGCTGCAAATTATCTAATCGTTATCATTTGTATGTATATATAGCTTAATAACAGTTTATTAATTTACTAATAGCTGAAATTTTATTATAAACTGTGCTGTGACTATTAATAGTTAACTGTTCGTGTACAGTGTTAGAACAACTTACTGCTTTAAATCAATTGTTGTGAATACCGTGTGCTACATAAAGAACCGTGTATTTCTCTATAGGCAACAATTGATTTGGTGGTAGGATATGAGCCACCAGCTGGACCTGCAACTCCAAATGATCCAGGAGGGACCAATACACAAGAAGGTATTTCAATCTTTTCTCAAAACATTATTGTTAAAAGATCATGGAGATATTTAAGATAAGGCAAGAAAGTGATTCAATGGCATTGTTCCTCATAAAAAAATGTAACCAGAAGCAAGCATGTCAAGACTGCCAGATAGTGATTTTAAAGAAATTAAGGATGATTCAGAACTACAGCTAGGAAGAAAATTGGCGTTTTCTGACATAAAATAGTTTTTAGCATCATTTTCTCCAGTGGAATCAGGTTACAAAAGAATGATGTTGCTTAAAAGCTTTTCAAAATGGCTTTTGTTTAGGAAAGAAAGGTTTTTGAGTGCTCAAAGAAACAGCAGTTATCTGCTGTAATGCTAGGGCTAACCAAAAAAGCAGGGAAGTCACATTTTTTGAAAAATATATTCTATTACTTTCAATGTCAAGGAGCTTTGTGAAAAGATTTTCTTAAATCATTAAACTGTTTTTTTCCTGTAGAATAAGTAAGTTTTGAAAGACACTGTTGTATCTTATATTAGGCTTGATATTTGACTAGCCTATGAAATATTGCGATCAGTAGGCAATAATCTTTGGTCTCTATGTATCATATTAACCAGGCTTTTGATGAGAGTGTTTTTGAGATCCTCTGGTTTTCCAGACTCTTAAAAGAACTGTGAAGTAACAACAGGTTTTTGCAGTTGACAGGCAAATAATTACCCTACTATCCAGGCTGTGTTTGTGCAGAAAGAAGTAAATGTAATAAATGTTATAAGTTTGAGGAGAAATAAATCAGTTTGACCATTATCTGCTGATAGATAAAGACATAAGAAGGAAAAAATTGAAATGAGGAGTCTTCTGGGGCTAGATTTTGATTCCACAGACTTCACTGAGAGGTGTTCTTGGGGAGTGGAAGGATAGGTAATGCAAACACAAAAGCTGTGTGTTAAATTACTACACTTCAAAATAATTTTATAGAAATGTGGACTTGAAGGCTAAAAATGCAAATTGACTTATATGAGATTATTTTGATAGCTTTTTAAAAATGTACTTGAACTATAAGGTAATACCGGTAAAATAAAACATGGCAGGTTTTTAGCTAGTATCCGGCAACTGCATGAAAATTATTTCTGTGCAAATTATCAAACACACCTTAGTTACTTATTGTAAATACCTATTTCCCATGAAATGAAATCACCTCCCCAGCTGAGATTGCTACAGCTCAGTTTCAGAAATTAAAAATTAAGTGCTAAGCCAGGTGTGTAATCGATCAGTTGCATGGATCCATCCAGGCAGATGGATTTTGAGAGATGTTAGGGAGGTGGGGTCTTCCAGTTATAAAATACATGGTATGTCAGTCTCTGTGTTTTTATACGTCTCTTACAAGGATCACTGAGGACTTCATTATGCAAAGTGATCACACTGTGTTGGCAAACTAATTCATAAAGTTAACAAACATTCTGTTAATGCTAACCATCAGAGACGTAGCTTGTTCTTCCTGTAGATTTTACCATAGTTACTGCCCTTCAGTTAAGAAAAGAAGCTGGAAACACAAGGGAGTGACGTACTTCTGTGGTCTAGATATTTATGGATCCTGTTTTGCAATACTGGAATGTCACTGTATGATCCAGTATTGTAGTGTCATGTGGTTGTAGAACAGTCTTCCACAGACGTATTGTGATTTCAGAACTGTCAAAGAGGCTTACTAAGAAACCTTAATTTATTCCACAGTTAAATGCTGTGGAGGAGGATTCAGAGTTTTATTTTGGATGGCAGACCCTAAATGTCTTCATGTTTTCAAGATTCTGAAGTAAAAACCAATGCTATGCTATAGCCTGGTCTTGCTGCTGGGAAACACCTTCAACTGGAATAAAATTAATCACTTCTGGTGTATTGTGAACTAGTCTGGTGATGATTATATCTGAACTGTGCTTCGCTAAAACTTCGATCGGCTGGTTCAAAAAAGTGTATGGAATTGTATTAGATACTCCGCATCCTGAAGAGGGACAGATCTAAAGTTAGTTTGGTTAGGATATAAATTTGTTCTTAAGCAGGCTAAAATGGCTAGCTTTCAAAAGGAGTTGGAAGCATGTGGTTAACAAAAAAAAATGTTGACATGAGATAATAATACAATTTTAGTGGAGCTCTTGGATATCAGACTCTTACTCCTCTAACTTTAACATCAAGCTGTACTATTTGTTTATTAATTGCACTGTTTTTTTACTGTATAAGATGTAGAAGATGATGGAGGTTATGAGGATGGCTTGGATGGTCCAGTTGGTGGTATCACACCAACAATTCCAAGTGGCACAAAGGAAGCCCAGCTAGCTAAACGCATCACCAAAGGAAAGAAAACACGAAGAATCCTTTCTAACAAACCACAAGATTTCCAGGTAATAGATTTATTAAATGTTGCATGTTCCCTTTTTCTGCCTGGCATGACATTGCTCCTTTCACATAGCCTGAGCACAATTTAATGTCAGATTGTGCAAATCTAATGCACTGTAGAGAAAATTAGCCTCTTCATTTAAAAGCTTGTATTTCAAAAGTATTCTTCAAATTTACCTGTTACAGAGATGTCCAATTTTATACAGTTCTGACTGAAATCTAGATGAACCTTATTTATTGTATAGTTGTATAGATTTCAAACTACAATAGCAGCTTTAAAAACAAGGAGTAAAAGCAAGTAAAAAAATTTTACTGAAATAATTATCCCCAACTTGTTTTGTAAAATTGAAGTAAAATTATACTTTCTATCAAAATTAAGTTTGAAAAGTCTGTCCGGTCCATATCTGCCAGTTACTTCAGGTGTTGGCTAATTTTTTTGGTGGTATAGTAAGAAATTGTTCTCACCAGGATGATAGGTAATATAGCGAATGAATTAATACAAATAGTTGAATTTTTTTTTTTTTGCAGATTCGTGTTAGAGTCATTGAAGGTCGTCAGTTGTCTGGCAATAACATAAAACCAGTAGTCAAAGTTCATGTTTGCGGTCAGACACACCGAACAAGAATCAAAAGAGGAAACAACCCATATTTTGATGAAGTGAGTGGCATAAGAACACTGTAGCTGAAATGTCGATGCTATCAAATGTAGAAAAATAGTTTTTATGGCTTTCATTATGATCAATGAATAAGAATTTGCTAATATTTAAGAGTAATTATGGCTAATATGCATTTTGCAGTTCCCAGTCCCTTTCTTTATGTATTCACATCGCTAAACACATCTCTATCACTGGCAGTCTTAGCAGATAAAGCTATCTAGAAGCAAGTCAAACTTCAGCTGAGACATATGGAACATGTTCTTTGATACAGTTGGCCATGTGACATAATAATGACTTTCAGTAGTTGTGTGTACGTTATAAAATCACAGAAAAAATCATTAGGAATCATTGTAGACCTCTATGGTGTGTGCAGATGAGTTTTCAGTGCAATGCTTTGGGTCCATAAGACTGCCACACAGAATCTGGAAATGTCATTGCCTTGTTACCCGTGATTTGTAACAGCACAACTAGATTTCTTTGTACATCAAACACACTGAAATACAGGAGAGAACTCAAAGCTGTATAAGGGACACAAGAATTATCCCATGTCTGGAAGACTAATGTTGCAAAACTTAAGCTTAATAGAGAGAATGCTGAGGGATAACTCTCATTATCTGGACATGTGTGGAAAATTCAGATTTTGGAATGGGATAGCAAGCATGCTTAACACATTCAGGCAAAACCAAGGAAGTTATGAAACTTTGAGACTTGAACTAAGCTGTAGGTTGCAGTCAAGATTTATGAACACGTGGTAAAAAACAGGGAAGGGAGAAAGCCAGTTGCACCTTGTATTCAATCAATTCCTAGGCAGTCTCAGTATCTAGACTAGGCTAAAAATGGAATAGAAGGGACCATGTTTATGTACTCTTCCCTTTTGTTGGATAAAGTACTCACTGGAGTATAGCTAGGCTCAAAGACCAAACTTAGTGAGGCATATACTATTAATAAAACAAATAAGCTAATAAATAGTATATTTATCTTCATGCTGTCAAACTATCAGATGTATTCCTGTGGCCTTGAATTTCAAAAATGCAAATCATTGCAATCACTATCACCACTAGCCCTAAGAAAGACCTTTTTGACAGCTACAAGAGAGGTGGTTAGACCAGGACTGAATGTCCTGGAAAATGAACATCCTTAATAATTCCCGAAGTTGTTCCCCTGGGGAAAAGGTGAAGTGCAGAGCAACGGCAGTACTGAAAGTTTGCAGCACAGCTATGCCTACTGCATTCATTCAAATGGAAGTTGTGGCTGTCTTTTGTCTGTTTTGTACTAAGTTTATTTGCTAAATTTAGTCTTTTATTCTGCACTAAATTATCATATAATGTGTCCAGCAAGGAGGCAGAGTAAAAGTACTGTAGCAGTCACGCTTCACAAGCCTCTTAAGATAATGTTTTTGCATTTTCTGTTCAGAGAATTATGTGTTTGTCATTTTGAGACAGGTTTTTTGTTTGTTTTTACCTTAACAGATATTTTTCTACAATGTCCACATGACTCCTTTAGAGTTGCTTGATGAAACAGTTAGCATTCGGGTAAGAAAAAATGGTGCATGTCCAAAAGGCTGCTGGATGCATATAGTGTTGTCTGGCCATTTCACTACAATGTTTAGGAACATTCCGGTTTCATGCTTGTCTGTCTTTTTAGGTATATGATTCTTATTCTCTACGAGCAGACTGTCTAATGGGAGAATTTAAGGTGGGTATGAAACAATTTCCATATCTTGACTAAATTAAATAAAATGAGAGAAATTTTTTAAGTACTTGTTTTAAATTTTTAAATTTATACTACTTTAGCATGGAGCCAAAGAATTACCTAATGATGTCTTGCTTCTCATGCTTAAGACCATTTGCTCAAAGCATTAGTAAACAGTTTTCTTATTTGAGTAGATTATTATTGTTAAAGAAAATTGTATGTTTTATATACCAAGTTGTCTAACTTGCATCCAAGAGAAAAAAATATTTACCAAAAGGTAATTTTTTTCCTCAAAAGGTATCAGGGTGATTATTTGGTATGAGGTAGGGTTTGAAGAGGTAATTTTATGAGGTAGCTAATAGGCAGAATGGTGATATGTATGGCGGCATAAAGATAGGAAAGGTGTTCCTTTGGTCAGAAGTTCGTTAAGTAAAAGAGATGGTAGAAAAGTCTCTTAGTTAAAGTAATTTCTGTGGTTCTGATTATATTAGTGACATTGTCTTTATTTGTATTTGTTATGGTCAATGTTGGGAGGTAGACATCTGCCTGTTGAAGGTATTCCTAAAGCAATACAGACAAAGAATTCACATGACAATTGTACTGGCTACTGGGATCCCTTAATTATAAGATTTCCAATATCGGTGTTGGGTGTAGTTTCTGTTTGCTTATTTTGTACTGCATAAATTCAGTAGGTCTCTAGACCAGCTTTTCACAAAAATATGCAAGTGTGGAAGAGTGCTCTTTTCTAAATGAAGCAGTTTCTGGCACAAAGCTTGTTGCTTTTGCTTCTCACTGCTTATTATCTACGGAATTTCTAGTGATTCAAACAGTGGTATATTGCTCTGTGGAGGATTGATCATTCATTACGCAGGTGACAGCATGTTATCCAGCTACGTTCTGTTCCTGCAGGCACACATTCCAGGAGAAAGCCCCAAGGGTAATTCTCTCTAGAAAATCACCCTTTCAGACTTTACCTGCAAGGAATACTAGCCCCAGTTGCCGTGAGCAAACTTACTTACCTTCCTGAACATGTTTGAAATCTGATACATTTAATACAGGCATGGTATATGTGCAATCTTGTCCAGATTTGACACAGTGGGGGGAGAAATTGCCCATCATCTTCATAAAAGAAAAAGGAAATTATTCATTAAAAAAACAAGCTTCATTTCTGGAACTGAAGGATGAGATGTTGAGCAGGAAATAGAAACAAAAGAGTTCTGAAAAGCCTGTCTGAACATAAAATAATGGGGGAACATAGGGAATTCAGGAAGCAGTAAGCTAGCCCCATCTTCTGTCTCTGATAAATGAAAAAGCTGGGGATCTGAGGAAAGAAGAAAGTAACTATAGGTGTTAGTTCTAATACATCTTTTCTTGCTTTTTCTGTATCCATTCAAAATCCCTAATTTTTCAATGATGTAAGGCTTTTTCTCTTTCTCCTCCCAAGAATATGCTATATAAACTTTCTTTTGTTTGTGACGAGAACAATGTAGTAGTACTCATGAAAAACTGAGGGGAGTTGCCCTAGCATTTTTCTGTTTTGGTATTTCTTCAGAGGTAATGCTTTTGATCTTTATTTCAGATTGACATTGGCTATGTTTATGATGAGCCTGGTAAGTAACAGTTACTTCAGAGCTTCTTTCCTAGCTTGAAACTTGAAGTTGAAATATTTCATTAAATTTCTAAAGTAAAAGAAGAAAATTAATGGAAAGTTATTTGAGATTGCTGCTTTAAGTATTAACTTAAAAAAATCCAACAATATAGAACTCCTTTCAGTGGTTTCAAGATGAAGTACAAGCACTTAAAATTTGGATATTGGTTTTGATATCAAAGACCTAAAATGTGAAAAATAATGCAAAAATATTTGATAATTATGTCCCTGAATTAGTATGCCACAACATTTTAACACCACTAGATTTCTTGTTTTGGATGGCACTATTGAGACCTGTCTAGGACAGAATAAATTTTTAAAATCATTAGTTTTAGGATAAAGCATGCTTTTGGAACAGTTGGCTTTGATTTTATTTCTGCCATTTTGTAATGGACATTGCTGGGGGCGGGTGGTGGTGTTTGTTTTATTTTAGGCCACGCAGTCATGAGAAAATGGCTTTTGCTGAGTGATCCTGAAGATACAAATTCAGGAGCTAAAGGCTATATGAAGGTCAGCATGTTTGTCCTGGGAACTGGAGATGAGCCACCAGTAAGTTTCATTTAAATGTTTTTCTTCCCCTCTCCACCCCATGGATACTTATTCCTGTCCCCCTGACATTTTTTGAATACTGTATAATTCACTCTGTGAGTAGTATTTAAAAGTAAGACAAGATTTACAAGTTGTTTCAAGGGCATCCAGTACTAAGTGGCTAACTCAAAGCTTATTTTGTTATCCTGTCCAATTAAGCAACCTCTGGACCAGCTCTGGGTGTGTTGATCTACCATCTGTAGATACTTCTTCACATCCTGGAAGAAGTAGAGATGTCTTAGCCTGGTGTTGCATGCAAACTAATATGTAATTCTCTTTAGCATAGCTAATCAGGCTGAGCAACATATTGATACCAGCTCCAGGACTAAGTCAAGAATGTCTCCTTTGCTATGTAATGTAGACAAGCCCATAGAGAAACCTGAGTACCAGAAAGCTCCAAATATTTGCCAGGTGAAAATCAGAGCCATCAATAATTGCAAGTTAGGCACAAGTAATTTGATGCATATGAAAGCAGTAGGTAGTTTTAACAATCCAATCCCTAACTGTCTGCTGTTCTGTCAAGGTAAAACAGGCCCTCTTTTCTGTGTGACATTTTTCTTACTTGACCATTGTCTGTAGTTTAAGTTCTGCTGTTCTTCCTGCCTGAGATTTTTGCATACTGCTACTCCTTAGTTAAGTACAATATGGTCCCCAGAACCATGGAAGATCTCCTTCCTGTTCCATATTAACTCTTCCTTTCTGCTATCCTCATAATTCTTGAAATCACAAGGATATGTCTTGTTATTTGTGGTGAAATCTTTTATTTCCTACTTATTTTTAAAGGAGGAAGCAGTAAGTTCTGGTAAGTTATATCACAGTTGTATGCATTTTCTAACTGCAGTAAGATGCCTTGCCACAATATTCATCTTGAGATAAAAGTATGAAAATTGCATGAAGTTGGCATTGTATGAGTGCCAAAATCATCATTATCTGATGGTGATGATTTTAAAAGTATGATTATAATGGGCTCCTGCAATTGAGTGCTTTAGAGATAGAAATGTAAGTAAAATAGTTTAGGTAGAATTAATTTTTGTGGCTTAATAATTTGATAAAATCTCATTGTTTATAATGAAACTGACAACAGTCTTCTATCTGAAGAGGGCACCAGTTTAACTCATCGCCTTAATTCTGTACATTACTCTGTCTTCCTTATATACCAGATACTATGTAGCACTGTATCTCCCAACAGGTTGAAAAAAGGGAAAGAGATAATGAAAGCGATGATGTGGAGAGCAATCTGTTATTACCTGCTGGAATTGCACTTCGATGGGTCACTTTCCTTCTCAAAATCTACCGAGCTGAGGACATTCCGCAAAGTACATAGCTTCTTACTACTTGTCCATCGGTGTATTTGATTACCATTAGAAATATTTGTGTTAGCTGTTCAGAAGCATTCCTTGAACATAAAAGGTCTTGAGTGTTTTACATTGTTACTTGAGCCAATAATTCTGAGATGGCTTAAGTAGCCCATTTCAAGTCCTTTGGTAATGCTCAGTAAGTCTACTTAATTCTTGTAATTTAATGTATTACCCATTAGATTAGTAATGTTAATCTGGTAGTGGCTAATGTTATTCTGGTAGTGGGAAAGAGTCATCTTCATTAGCCCTTCTTCAGTCGCAGAAATTACATGCAAGTATTGAACGTTCAAGTACAGTTGATCTGCAGATAAGCTGGATGTTCTGTGCGTGCCTAGCTCAAGTATACAGTGCATGTGTCAACTTCCTGTTGGATCCCAGTTCCTGCCCACTTAGAGGTTATCAGACAGCTAGTTCCCTGCAGCCCTGTTTTCCAAGGACATTTAGATCCTAGTAGATAAGTAGTACTGCTGATGGCCCCCTGCACCTTCCTTTTCTCAGCCATCCATTAATTCTTCTTCACAGGTGCTCATAGCTGCAGCTATTTTGCAATGGGGGAAAGGCCACAGGACTGCTGAAATCAGTCAGCTGTTGCTGTGATGGCCAAGGCAGTCCATATTGCCAGCAACCTGAGTGGCCACAGGAAATAAGTAACTGGAACTGGCTCTATCCCAGAAAGCTGCATGCAGTTTGTGGGCTATCAGTTGAGCATCATAAGCTTAAATAAACAGCCTTGGAGGGCAGGGGAGCTTGTAAGCAGTTTGACCTTAATTTGTTTAGCGAGATTTTACTTGTGTCAACCCTATATTGCTGAGAAAAGGCTCTTTCTCTCATCATATGCCATATGTGTTTTCTGATAGAATATAGGTGGCTTTTTATCCTTTCTTAGTATAATTTCTCACCTATATTTGTGACAACAAATGGCAATTTCTACAGGTACATGCATAATGTTTTTCAAATACAGCTATGCCTTTAAATTCGGGAGCGTATCAGCACCCCTTATGATGTTTCAAAAATTTATGTTCTTGAAATTGCTCCTAAGCTTAAATTCTCCATTTTTACCAGCAACACAGTTCAGAATTTTGTTTATCAGATTAGATTTTACCCTACCTAGATCTGTAAGCTGGTTGATTTCAGTGGGATTGCTATGGGCAATTTATTATTTAGGCTGAATAAATAAATAAAATAAAATAATAATAAAAAAGCATACACCTTAATTTCTTCTTTGACACCTCTCCAGTGGATGATGCTTTTGCACAGACTGTCAAGGAAATATTTGGAGGAGAAGCAGACAAGAAAAACCTGGTAGATCCATTTGTAGAAGTTTCTTTTGCTGGGAAAAAGGTAATTTAGTAAACACCTGAATCTTTGCATTCTAATTGTAGTCCTGAGAACAGAGTTCGTATGCCAAGATAAATTTTTAAGTTTACTGAAATTATGGAAATAAAAAAGCATTAGCCCTAAAGTTCACTTTGTAAAATGAGGACAAACTACAAGGTACAGCAGAATAGGTGTAAAGCTGATGACTAATAAAAGGAGTATATGACTAAATGCTAGGAACTGATGCATGCTAGATTGCTTGCCTACGGGTTGTTCCTGATTGCTTTTTGTAACTGATGGTACAGATCTTTCTGGACAGGTTAACAGCATTTGTACATTTTATTACTAATGTGTTCCTTAGAATACCAAATTTGAGCTGAAGCACAATTGCACAACCTATATTCATTGCTGGCCAATCTTTTTCCTTTTTTTTTTTTTAAGAAGAAAAATGTCAGTCCTTTATTATGTTATATAGTCAAGTTGCCACGCCCAGTAATGTAGAGGATCTTCAGTAGACATGACTAGCAAATAATATAGGCTCTCCAATAGAATATTATTCTTCATCTACTCTAAAATCATAAAGCAAGCTGGAATCAAGTCATTCCTTTGTCTCGTTTCTCTGCTGTGGTAAAAGAGATCAGTACTAGTGTGAAAGCACATTAAATTGTAGCTAGTGTAAATAGCAAGCTTTTTTCCTGTAGGGTAACTCCAGTCTCAGGTTTAAACAGTGTTTCAAAATTGTCTTTTCTCTCCAATAGTCATTAATGTTGCATATGCAGATTGGTTTAGCAGTATTTACCAACGGAAAACTAAGGGCTTGTTGCAGCATAAACCACTCAGGATTCATCATTAACTACTACCCCTCATCTTACCAAACAGAATATGATTTATCCTAAATCATAGACAGTATATGCTTTTTTGTCTTTTATCTTTGATGTGCTGTATCATTGATTTCCTTTTTTGCAGGTTTGCACAAATATAATTGAGAAAAATGCTAATCCAGAGTGGAATCAAATTATTTATCTTCAAATCAAGGTCAGTTTTTTTTTTCTTGTTTCTGTAAAAAGCAGTCATCCTTTTGGAACACAGGGCATTAACATTACAGAGATGAAATAAGTAATGGGTTATTCTATTTTAACTGCTTTTTTTTCAGTTTCCCTCGATGTGTGAGAAAATAAAACTTGCAATTGTTGACTGGTGAGTTATGATTTTTCATCAAAGTACTAGACAAGGTAAATTATATTAAGTGAAGAAAAGTCTGGTTCTACAGAAGATGTCAGGTATTTTTACAGTCTATGAGAGTATTTAAGCAAGTGTTCAAGTATCTTCCTTTATGGTTTCTTTACAAGAGACCTGATTAGTGTAACATGGGAGCATTGTTAATTTTGTGTGGTGAGCACTGAGGACTATCGCTATTTAGGGGATAGTGTAAAAGTCAGGTGACTTCTTCATGATACAGCCCACTTTTGTAACCAGGCATTACGATCTGTATTAGTAAGGTGATATAAAATGTGATATATATTCCAGGTGATATAAAATGTGTGTACACCATCTTGGAGTGCATTTAGTCACTGGTAGCTTGCTTCTGTGTAGAATGACCAGCATTATATTTAAATAAAATCTTTCTTTTTTTCTTTTTGTAGGGATCGTCTTACAAAAAATGATGTAGTAGGAACAACATATTTAAGTCTCTCAAAAATTGCTTCTTCTGGAGGAGAAGTTGAAGGTAATTGATTGAGCAGCATGTAACTTACTATCTTCTCTTGTGTTATGAGAAACAGAAAAATCAGTGTTCTAAGTATATTTTCCTATAGTTCCTCAATTATGTGGCAACAAGATTACCTGTTCCTGGAGTTTTCAAAACAATGCTCCTAGAAAACATACTGTGGGACTTTTCAAAGTAAAGTATTAAAACTTTCATGTCTAAACCACATTATCATGGAAATAGCAGTAACTAATTCAAAATTCAGTGTTCTGTTATATATAAAAGTTAATGAATTCATTAAATTTGTGAGTACTTTCCCAAATTCAGAAAACTATGTGATATCACAGTCTATCGTAAGATATGCAAATTTACTAGATACTTAATAAGACATTTAATTTTAAAACAATCTGGAGTCACTGTCTCAGAATCACTACTTCATTGGGCACTAGTAGACAAGACTTCTTTTGCCTCCTTACAAGTGTGTCTGCTCTTTCTCTGGGAAGAGAACCTAAAAGCTGGGGAAAGTTACTGAGTAGTTAGCCTACAGGAACCATCTAGAACCATCTGCTCATTTCCTGTATGCTACAAGGCTGCTTTCAGGTACCGGGGGAACTTGGATCAGTCTTTGCTCTGACCAGTAGCTGACTAGAAATGGGCACTGCATCTCATTGCATGAGTGCTCCAAATTACTACTTAGTAACCCTTATTTTCATAGCTTCAATGAATGAAGATTTTACTTGCAATGCTGTGATCGCAGAAAATTAACTTAGGTGCTTCAATCAGTATAGGTGACTGGATATGTAATTTCATAAAAACTAAAAACAAAAACTGATTAACTGCCATAAAACAAATTTTGTTAGGCAGGATATGAAGTTCCTAACGTGTTGTCCCCATTGGACAATACCTTTGTAATAAAACTCTTCTGTACAATATTATAAGAAATATTTTTTGTGCCAAGATTTTGGGAAATATAAAAAAAAAAAAATCCTGTTACATTTATGTTCTAATACAATGTTGTGATTATTGATTATTTCTTTGTGATCTATATCTATAATCTCCTCTTCATTTTGTAGCAAGATCTTTCATACAATTGAGCCAGCTCCATGGCAAGGATTCTGTGTTAATTTGCCAGAAAAAATGTTTTGTCTTTTTAATGAACATAGTATGGCATATTACTTGTCCATAGAGAATTGTAAAGTTCATGGCTAAACAGGCTTAACATTTATTTATCTGACTATCGACACTAGGTTGAAGGACACTGGCTCAAAACCATTTCCACCATTGCCACAATGAGAATCTAAATTACTATCTTTTCTGTTGTGTTTATGAAATCTATATGATATGTACTTGTCTGGGACAGACTAGTTTGTCCTTAAGTTGGTAGCTATGTCAGGAGTTTAAAAACAAAATTAGTGGCTGCAATCCTGTAGTGACTTGAGCCAAGTATTTATCTTATCAGATGGAACTGCATTTTCAGTTACGTAACTTCAAGCTTATAAGCCAGTCCTCTTAGAAGTACTGCTGTTGAAGTAAGACTTTGTGCAAACATTCTTTTCATATATCCCAGACACAACCAGAGGCAAAAGAAAGGGTTACAGAAAAAGGCAATGGGAAATCAAAGACAGAAAGGCTGGGCTGTTGGGGAAAATTCAGCTCTGGAGAGATCACTTGTACTACCCACATAAGTGTGTAACCTGAACTGCTGCTGAGTCACAGCTTGTTTATGCTTCAAACCGAGGCACTTAGTAACTGGGAAAATCTTATTTGGATTCTCTCTCTACTGAGGTACTGACATTGGAGTAGCCATTTCCATGTAAACTTGCAGATTATCTTCCCTCGAGGTCAACGCCATGCCTGAAGCCTGTTCTGGCTTCTAAAGGATTGGGAAACTGAACTAGTCTCTGGTCTTCAGTAAATGAAGATATCCTAATGGGACTGGAACTGTAGTGGTTTTCTTAAACGTCCTTAGGATTTTAAAATAATTTTTAAAATAAAATTTTATTTTGTCAGAAGGAGAACTACACAAAGCTGAAACAGAAGCATCAAAACAGTATATTTTGTCAGCTACATGCTGGTTTTTTTTTCTTTGGAATTTGTGCACGTAGAGTAATACCTTCATATTTTAATCAAGAAGCAAAATTCTAGCCCACATGAACTTTATTTTTTCTCAGGTCTTCAACTTTATTTTAAAAGCAGATTGCTTTGAGATGTATTTGTTTTTAAAATGCTATTGTCACTTGTCATATAACTTCTTCTCTTTTTGTAATATAGAATTTTCATCTTCGGGAACAGGGGCTTCATCATATGAAGGTTTATATCTTCGTCTGTTACTGATTTTGCTTTCCATTGCCCAAACTGAGAAGTATTACCCAAGAAAACCCATCATCTTAAACAATATTTTTTAATAATTACTTGTCTAAAAGACTTCACCATTATGATTAAAGAGTATCAAACATAACTAACTGTATACAACAGTTTTGGCACTGGTACTGGTTTGAAAATGTTTCTGTTTGGCTGGTGCTTCAAGCTGTATTTTAGAGTTGAGCATGCAATTGCTTCAATTATAAAGTTCTTAGTCTAACAATGGCTTGCAATTTTTAACTTAGCTATGAGATCGCAACTATATTTGCAGCTGCAGAGCCCTGCAGAAGTAAATAACTGCCCAAAATAGTTAGTGGCTGTTTTGCTTATGCCTAGCTAGCTATATAAATAAAGTCTGAAAAATGAAATCCGATTCTGTTAAAACCTGGAGAGATGGCTTTTTACATAACTGTCGAGGTTGACACCCAGTTTTGAAAGACTTTGTGGTAAATATTTATATAGTGAGAAATAAATACAGTTGGCATGCAGTTGAAACATAACATTCATCCACACAAACACTTCGTTTACTATCTTTCTTCCTTAATAAAGTAATATTAAGTTAAAGGTTGAAATAATTTTTTGGAATCACTTTCTGTAATATGTGATCATCAGCCTCCTAAACGTAAACAATTGCATTTTAAATGTAAACAAATACAAAAATATTATTTTTATTTGAGGTTTGGAAGGAGGTTTTTTGTTTGTTGTTTTGTTTCGTTTTAAAATTTATATTCTCTTTAATTCATTGGCATCAGTAAGTAGTGAATGTATTAACACAGATCTGTACCTTAAATCTAGTCATATTGAGATCTGATGTGAGCAGTTCAGTGTTAGAATTTTTAAAAAATTGAATGGTATTCCAACAAGAATCTGAATTCTTTTTCATTCGAATTTCGATCCGTTTCTGATTCAGATGTAAGGATGTGAAAGTATCTAAACGCAAAATAGAGAACTGCAAATCTTTATTTTATGTTTTGCAGATTTTATGTGATGTGTTGACAGGAAATTACATCAAGACGTCACATTCATTTTAATTATCCATTTCTGTCACTCAGTAGTCACAGTGGCAAAGTCATACAAGGTGTAGTCTTTTATTTTCACTTTCTTATCTCAGCCATCCTTTCCTGTGATAAATGGATCCTTCTTTGTGCTGCAGGTCACTCTAAGTGATATCTGTTGCAAGCCTTAGAACCCAATTCTCATCTTTTTTTATACCAAGATCATTTGTTCAAAGACAAAAGCTAGGATACAAGAAGGAAAAGAATATAACATCTTTTCTGTTCACTCAAAACTATGCAGTGTTTTTCTGCATGTGTGTTGCTTACCTTGTTCTAATTCTCTCTCCACTACTCATCAAATTTATCAATCGATAGCCTTGGCACGTGTTTGATTGTTAGTGAAAGAACAATTAACTCCCTTAAGTATAGATTTTAATTGGCTCTAAAAAGAGCTTTTTAGAATCTCATTCATCTAATAAATTTGCAAGGCATGAATGCAAACCCAAAAGATAACAGTAGTAAGACAACTAAGGCTTCCCTACATATATATTTTTCTGCTAAAAAACAGAACACTGTTAAAAAATACAAAGTTATGACGGTAAGCGTTAGCACTGGGAATAGCTTTTCAAGTTCTTAGATATCTTAAGTATCTGAAAATAAACAATAGCTTTGGTGTGCAGTTTCCTAGCTTAGCTATTAAAACTCACAAAAATATCTAAATCCTGATTGATTTTTTTTTTTTAGCTAGATGAAGACATTGGGAAATTTTAATTTGTTAGTCATGGAATAAGAATAGTATACAAATTAAAGTTTATTGTCATTGGAAATAACTGAGAATTAACAGAGTTTGCAGACTTTCAGTCTTGTATGCATTTTATCTTACTGAAAAGGGAGTTTGTGAGAAATAATGCACTGTAGCAGTTAGGATTAGAGTTTGCAGTAGTCTGTGTTTTACCCTGAAATATAACCGCAGAAAAATTATACTAAAAATTAGAACAGTAGGATTAACTATGCTAAACAGTAGGGTTTTTTTCCGCTACAGTGTGCATCTTTTTTGTAGTTGTTTAGCTAGAACAATGGCCTATGCATTTAAATAATTGCAAATGTGGTTTTACTCAGTTTCATATATTTCTAGAAAATACGTTTTCTGTTAACATAAGAGTGTATTACTCTTTTACATAAATGAAAACCTGGTATTTGGAGTGGGGCAGAAGTTCTGTTTATTCTGTGATTTTTTTACTGCATGAAGTAGAATCTAGTAAGTATATACAATGAAGAAGGAGGTTAAGAACAAGTACAGTCACTGGTATAATTACTTTAAATTCATATAGTATACCCCGAGAATAAAGTGCTCTTACTTTACTAATAACTAATAACTAATTAATATCTAACATTTGTTCTACTAGGTTTGATAGTAATATTAATTGTTTTTCTGGCTCTGAATGATAATTAACAAAGATATAATGGTAATGTTTTCTGTTAGTAAACTCAGGAGAAACTGAAGTTGGCTTTTTACCAACTTTTGGGCCTTGTTACCTAAACTTTTATGGAAGTCCAAGAGAATACACTGGATTCCCAGACCCATATGATGAATTGAACTTTGGAAAGGTCAGTTTCTTTATTCATTGTTTTTAATAAAAGGATTAACCCCAATTGTTTCCAATGAATTTAATGGGGTTTTTTTGTTTCACATTACACTCCCTTTGGTGTTTCTTTTTGAATAATATTTTATATTTATGATTAATAAGGAAGTATGACAGTATTTTCCATCTTTATCTGGTTTTGTTTTAAAGCTGGTTTTGTTTTAAAGGTGTTTTTGAAGGAGCAGCAGTGGTTTTGATGATTTTCACTATCTGCATCTCTGCATGAATTTGTATTTCTTATTTCCTTGTTTTCATAAATATATATTTTTCACTTGTAGCATTAATTAAAGCCAACTGCTTTAATTTGTTTGTTCATATATGTACATCCATGCCTTTGCAGAAGTTTTGAGAACACTTCAGTGTAGCCAGAATCATGTACAGCTAAAGAAAGAGTATGCTACTTTAGTAGAAATATATAAAATTGGATTCAATGTGTGATTATGTTACAGGGAGAAGGAGTTGCTTATAGAGGGAGAATTCTTGTTGAACTATCTACAATACTTGAAAGCAAACCTGATAATAAAAAGTTAGAGATGATTCCTAATGATGACTTACTGGTTGTTGAGGTAAATCCTTGTTTTGTTGTCAGTATTGATAATGGAGATGTGCCTCAGCTGGTTATTTTTGCGGAATGATCTAACTTACTAAAATTGAAACAATTGAGTTGACTCTCAGAATTAAGAGAGGTGGTTATCGATGGTGTGGCTACAAAAATGTCATACCTTCATAGCATGAAATGTTGATTTGAAACATTTTTATAATCTCAAATACAGTAATTTATTATACACACATTACATCTTTTTGGTTGCTTCTCAGAACCTAGTAAAAATATTTAAATTATTATTTCCATTAAGAAACTGCTATTGTTTTCTGTAGTTGTGGATCCTGTTTTACAAATACTGAAATACAACTAAAAAGGTTCTTCTTGTAGAAATACCAGCGCAGACGGAAGTTCTGCTTGGCCGCTGTGTTTCATTCTGCTACCATGCTGCAAGACACTGGTGAGCCTATCCAGTTTGAAGTTAGCATTGGTAACTATGGCAACAAGTTTGATACCACCTGTAAACCTTTGGCATCAACAACTCAGTACAGTCGTGCTGTTTTTGATGGTAAGGATGCTGCTGGTATGAGGATAAAATCATGTAAAATTCTCTTTTCAAGGTGCTTTTATATTTTTGGAATGACAGCCCTAACTGCACTATAAACTTATTGAAAATGTGACAGAAAAGAACATGTGGCTCTTCATAGCTTTTGAGATGAAGTTAAATTTATGGAATACATGCTGCAAAGCCTGCTGAAGTTATTAAAGAAATTTGCACAGAATTCAGTGAAATCTTTTGACCGTGTACTAGATGTGCACAGGAAAATTGGCAAGAAAAAAAAAATCACATTATTTTACAGGTATCTTAAAAACTAGGGAATAAATAGGGGAAATACCCTTTGAACATTCTGATTTAGAAAACAATAAAAACATGTTTTTAAACCAGGTATCTGGCAGCCTAGAAGAAACCAACCTAGCTAGATCACAGGAAAATATATTTTGGCTATAACTTTTTTTATTAACTGTAAACAGTAGGAGTTCTTTTTTTCTATGTATTAAATGAAGTAATCAGGTTTACTCTGGAAAATAATTATGTGAATATTTTATTTCAGGATACACTTATATTAATGTGCTATCTACATTGGTAAATTATGGGAAAGAATAATGAACACGTTAAGAGATAATTTATTGAAAAAAAACCATTGGATTTTGAAACAGTTTGAAGTAAAAGTTTACCATCCAACAGATGCTACAGTGGCTGAAAAGTACAAATCCTTTGATAAGTTTGGACTAGCTTGTACATTATTAATGAACTGTAGTGCATAAATGAAATAAATATAGCAACTTGTGCAGTGTACAGTATGTATTCCTGCCATAAATTCTAACTCTAACATACAAATGTTTCACACCAGGTAATTATTATTACTACTTGCCATGGGCAAACACGAAGCCAGTTGTAACACTGACTTCTTTTTGGGAGGACATAAGTCATAGATTAGACCCTGTGAATGTAATCCTTAACATGGCTGAAAGACTGGTAAGACACTTAAGATCTTTCTTTTGCTGATATGCTTTTCATTTTTACTTTTTTTCATTTAGAGGTGTAATCAAAACATGACATTTTGAGCAAATTATGGAACAGTTTTCTGACACTTTTCCCTCCTTTTTTTCTATTCAAAATTAAACATAGCTCAGTGTAACAAATGGCACTGCTAATTGTAGGTCTGTATTCTGGCAAAGCCCACCACAATCCTGCTTGAATCTTCAGGGAATTCCCACAGGAAGGAAGAGTCCTTGGTGTTGGTTAGGGGCATGTTAAGTCTGTAGAACTGTTATTTGCTTTGGAAGTTAGGTGCAATGTCATGTATTGTTAAATACAGCGAGAAAGAACATAGGAACAGTCCTGTTAAAAATGAATCAAGTTTGAATATCTTTTTATTTAATTTTCATTTGGGCTTTATACATACAAATAAATAAGATTAAAGTCTTGAAACTCATATTGACCATAAACCACAATGGAAGTTTATAAGTGTAAATCCTTTTCTTTTAAATTCCTCAGCAATCCAACTTAGCCACCTTAAAATCAGGAATGCAGGCTAAAATTTCTGAAAACCTATTAGCTGAGATGTGGTTGAAGCTGATTGATGAACTTACAGAAGATATAAGGTAAAAGTACCTTTTTTATCTCTTACGTTATCATTCTAGGCTTGCTCAGAATCTTTTCTATTGCCTTTACTAAGTCAGAAAACAAATTTTAAGGACTATAAAACTGATTACCCCTGTGAATTGACCTGAGAACTGGAATTCCAAAAGTCTCTGAAAGTAGTAAAACAGCATGGATATTGCCAATGAAGTCACCCATCTAGTTTTGTAATTCTCCTTTATCTTCATCACTGACAGTAATAAAACAGCATCTCTTGAAAAAAATCTATGGCAGGACTATTCTGAAAATGTGAAATTGTGGATTTCTGCTGTCTTTCTACCATCTTGCCTTCTTTAGAATTCCTCATGTACCTTTTGTTTACCCATGTTTCAATGTTATTTCTGACACTGAAGAGGGAGGAAATCCCGTGATTTACTGGTAAGCTCAGAGAAGAGTTCGTCTTTTCAAACTTGGCAGTGTCTTTGGAAGTTTTTTTTTTTAAAGTATCATATTAAAGACCTCTTAATGACCTCTGTTAAAGGGATATAGTCATTGGTCTTTGAAAAGCTGCCTTTTCCTCAAACCTCCGCCAACTCAAAAAACCTCATTTTTCCTGGGCTCTACTGTGATGCTATAGGATTTCTTGGTTCCACTGAATAGTTACTCTGCCCTCTGGTGACTCAGAAGTTCTGTGTCATGGATTTCTTTTGGAGTTCTTTGATGTTTTCATGCCAGAGGGTTAGAAAACTCTAGTCATAGACACAAGCCATATTTGTGTATTGAGTTTCTGAGAATTTACAGTTTCCAGTGAAGGAAAGGAACCTAATCTTGGTCTGAAGGCACTGATTTAATCTTAGAGATGTACATTCTGACAATAATTTTCTAATTTGAATATATAGGGAAATGGATTTTGCTTGGTTTGGTTAGCAGCAATTACATTAAAGCATAGACGTCAAGCTATTCTATGTTGGTGCTTGTTATGTAAGCACAGCATTTCCCTTGCTTACTGTAAACACTTTGTCAGGTGGAAATCTCTGCAGAAATAGATGCTATAGCACTATTCCGGTGGTTTTCAGTCACAGGAAATAATAGCACTCAATCTGTTGCCACTATATGCATGTCTGCATTTAGTGCATGGCTAAATAAAATCCACTTAGATTATTAACCATAATAAAAATTCTCTTTTCAGTAAACCGTTTCCCCTCATAGAAGGCAAATCTAATATTACAGTCCTTGACACTCAGATAGAAAAACTGCGCCTCAAGTCTCTCAAACAGATTGGAGAAGCAGCAGCAAGGATGAGAAATGAAGCTACTGATGTGAAAGCCACTCTGACAGAAATTGAGGATTGGTTGGATAAATTACTGCAACTGAGTGAGGAGGTTAGTACTACACAATACCAGTGATTCAGTTAGTTTAGAAATAGCTGTCCAACACAAACTGGTGTCATGTTCACTGCTGATCAAGCAATATCCACTCTCCTTAGAGTAGTAATTTTAGATGCTGTGAAAGTAAACATGTTCCCCTGTGTAATTAGGATTTATTTAAATATAATGTTCTAGTGTGTTAGCTGTCTTCACTGAGCATGTGTGTTGGGAAATAACCACTCTGTAGAACAGACTCTATTCTGTATAAGGTGACAGTATTTTGTCCTTTCCTTTCTTCCAGAATTGCAGGTCACATTGCTGGTTCAGGGACTGCAGGATATATGTTGTACTTCTGCAGCTTGTTAGTCATAGTAATCAACTTCTAACAGAGTTAAATCTGTTTGTGTTTTTTAAATTTTTAGCAACATCTTAACTTTTCATCTCTGTTATCTCATAATTGGTTTTCACAGCATTGTGGAAAGGTTTTGTTTTTTCTTTGTCACTTCTGCTTTGAAAAGTTACTGATTTAAAAAAAAACGAGCAGTTAATTTGGCAGACTTGCAGCTAACATACAAAGGTGTGCACAAAGCTGCAAAAAAATAGTAGGCTGTTTCTGTCTTCTGTTAAAAGTCTTATGATGATCTACCCTTAACGTGGAAGCATTACAAGCACTTAAATATGTAGCAGGTCAATCCAAAGCATTAACATTTGAGATCAGTCACTATAGTCGCCATAAAGTAACTGAGATACAAAATGTCTCTAGAAAAATTTGCAAAAGATATAGGAACTGTTTTTTTTAATAAAACTTACTCGCTTTCCAACAATCTCAATGGTATTTTTAATGATTGTTTCAGAACTATATATTGCATTACTTGCAAAATAAGACAATTTCCACTATTTATCATAAATTTATGTTAATTAT
This sequence comes from Nipponia nippon, assembly GCF_047370975.1. Lineage (NCBI taxonomy): Eukaryota > Metazoa > Chordata > Aves > Pelecaniformes > Threskiornithidae > Nipponia > Nipponia nippon. The sequence goes on from NW_028262347.1 coordinate 108,561,311, forward strand.
TGATTCTAAGTGATAAATCCTTTGACATAAATCCTAATTTATGTTTCTGTTGTCTAAGCATTAGATTAGTTTAACATTCTGTTAATTGCCATTCTTAACTTTCTTTTCCCCACAAATAACCCACAGCCACAAAACAGTATGCCTGATGTAATCATATGGATGATCCGAGGGGAGAAAAGACTGGCTTATGCTCGTGTTCCCGCACACCAAGTGCTGTATTCTACAACAAGCCCCGAATCATCTGGTAAATATTGTGGAAAGACCCAAACAATCTTCCTAAAGGTACTTTTTTTTTTCCCCCTTTAAAAATAATTAACTCTGACTTGCTAAATTGTGATGCCTTCTAACATGAGCATGAAACATGCAAACAAACTATGAACAACGAGGTGTCAAAACTCAGGACAGATTAAAAGCCAACTGCATATACTTTCTTCAAAATATCACAGAAATTGTAATGTAAAGTTCATCATAAGCCAGTTAGAACCAGCATCAGCCCCAAACTCTGAGGCTTTTCTGAAAGAGCTCAAAATTGTGATAGGACTTTTAAAGTGTTAATGGGGGTTGATGTTTTGGGGTTGGAAATGAATGGAGGCTTTCAAAGGGAATAATTAGTGTAAGGCAGAGAAGTTCCAAAAACCTATTCAAAGTTTTGGATGGTTTTCTGCAAGTAATATAGAGTGTATCTACACCCAGAAGTTCCCTACTATCTCTCTCTGCATTGAGTCTTATTCTTGAGTAGGAATGCCTTTCTGCATTTAAGTTTATATTGTCTTTAAGTGGAATAAACTTAACCAGAAGAAAGGCAATCTGACTGTAGAACATTTACAGAGCATTTACAGAGTTTGTCCATGTGTTAGTAGTTATATTGATTAATGCTTCAATGCAGATAAGCCTATATCTTCATGTTTTTATGCAAGCCCCCTTACCATGCATGTTATGATGCATTGCTTCTATATTTAGTGAACTGTTCTGACTAACCTCTGAATTTCCAGAGTCTCCTTATGAGAAACACTAACATCAACACTGAAGTTTTAAGTTATTGTTATAATTAAAAACTCATTGCTGGATGAACTTGGGAGAGAATATACAGGAACAAGGATGATACTACTGTTACTGTGTTTGGTTTTTATATGCCCTAGGCAGGTACCATTTAAGGAATGTTTCCTTCCTGAACTATTTATTATTGGCTTTTGAGGAAATGCAGTACAGGAAAAGATAAATAAATAATGTATTATTACTTATATCTCTATGTTATTGTATATATTTTACTGAAAGCTACAATACCTGCATAACATAACAAAGAATAACTTCTTTTGTTCGTGTGCCAGTACCCACAGGACAAGACGAAAGATGTCAAAATGCCTGTGGAGTTGCGAATTAACATTTGGCTTGGGCTCAGCGCAGTTGAAAAGAAGTTTAATAGATTTGCAGAGGGAACATTCAGTGTTTTTGCAGAAATGGTATGTCCGTCATTGCTTTCTTACTTTAAACTTGGACATGAGTGTTAGGAATTCAATTAAATTGGAGCCCTTTTGAATTTTTTTTTTTTTTTTTGCATGCTGGGCAGAAAGGGAGAGTAGTATTTATTATACTGAAACAAGTAGACCCCATTCAAGGCAATTAACGATCAAGTCCATTGTGCCTACCAGACAAACTTCAGCAGACCAGATTCTGAACTGGTTAATCGGGTAAAAATCTGGTTAACTCCAGTGATTTCAAAGACATTTATTTTAGATTTTTATCAGTGTAATTAAGATTGGGATCTAGACCATTATGTTTTGACATGTGAATAACCCTTTTATTTTAATTGCTGCTTCACTTCTACAAATGATACTTGGATACAGGTGGTTTTGCTTAATAATGGCTCTTTTGTAGCAGTAGAAAATTTACTGTTACAGGAAAAACTGGTCAAAACCAGTAGATTTTGCTGACAAAAGGCCATACTATGATAACATTTCAATGGTAAGAGTTGACAAATTTGAAATAAACATGCTTGAAATAGTCCCACAGCATATAATAGAGATTTTGAATGATAATGGTAAGTGGCAGGTGTCTTTTATATGCCACATCACCTGATAGTGCATATAATCCAGTATCAGTATAATAGCTAATGAAACAATACATTTTTACAGAGGCTTGTGTCACCATTGCACCTATACTTAAATATTTAGTAGTGCTGTAGTAAGTCACTTAAAATAGTCATTTATTTAAAAAGCCATTTTATGTTCAAAGCCATTATTTAAATATAGAGTTTGAGAGGCTATTGAATATCTCATTTTTTGCTCTTCACACAGCAATCCAACATTTTTACAGGAATAAGAGCAGAAAACTCAGGACCATCATAAACTACAAATAATTCCATTAGCATAAAGGAAAATATACTATATAAACTGGGCTGACATCAAAATCATGCCCCTGGTAGCTTCCATGATAAGACTATAATTCAGTTTTACATGTTGCAAAAGAAGAGATAATAAATAGGAGGAGATTTGAGATGGAAAAGAATGAGAGGATCATGCATTTAGGAAATAGAAGAAACTTGTTTGAATAATGTAATGGAATTTTATTCAACAAAGCTTTAATTTGAAGGAAGTCTGACTGTAGCTGTAGAGAGACATTAAATTGAGAAGATAGTTTAGTTTAGCAGCAGAATCATTGTTTACCAGGCAGCATAGAAGGAAATGAAAGAAAGAAATTAATCATGACATTGCAGACTGATGTGGGAAAGGAGTACTTAATTTCAGAGAAAGGAAACTTACAGTAGAATGTTTCAGTTGTAACAGTTACATAAATCTCTCTTTTTTTTCTTTCCTCCTAAAAGCTTTTTATTATTCCTAAAGTACTGATTTTTTTCTTTCTTCTCAAACAGTATGAAAATCAGGCTCTTCTTTTTGGCAAGTGGGGTACCTCAGGACTTGTTGGTCGCCACAAGTTTTCCGATGTCACAGGAAAAATCAAACTGAAAAGAGAGTACTTTCTACCCCCAAAGGGCTGGGAGTGGGAAGGAGAATGGATGGTTGATCCTGAAAGAAGGTCAGATTTTTTTAATTTTATGTAGGCAAGAATAAAGGAGTTTAATCTCAGAGTGTAGAGTAAAAGCTCCTCTCTGTTTTCTTGTCTGAGAAAGAGATTTTAAGCTGAACTTTTTAGGACAGCAAAAGCCAGCCAATAGTCAAAGCTAGTTAATAACACTAAAATTAACGTTACCTTTTTTAAAAAGTAAAATAAAACATACAACAGAAAGAATACATCCATTTCCTTGTTACCAGCTTATGGTTTAGAAGTCCCCATGTGATGATGGGCTATTGCTTATATTCTCTGTGTCTCAGTGCCTCATCTTTAAAAAAGGGATAATAATAGTTTTCCTTTCCTAGAAAGCTACTGTAAGGATCACTTGTGCCTATGTGAGGTTCTCAGATCCTGCTATGATGGTTTCAGACAAGACCCTTAGACAGCTAGATCTTCTACAGATAGAAACTTAACCCTGACATCCAGTATAAATCTGCAGTTCACGTTGTATCAACACCATTGTAGCGTTTGCATGGTCGTTCACGTACAGTGGATGGGGTTTTGTGTTTATTTCACTAAATGTTGAGAAGTTCCATTGCCCTCATTAAACAACTGTCACAGGTTATTTCTCAAACTGACTCAAGGCAGGGGTTGTTTTCAGAGCCTAAGGTTGTGGTGCCATATGACAATTCCTCACCTGGTGGACCGAATTCATGAGGTGTCAATCCTCCCCCAGCTCTAGCAGGTTCAGTCTTGCTCTGTCAGAGATTTTCAACTCCTGAGTTGTGCCAGTTCAGCTATTTGTGTTGCCACACTTTAAACCAGACTGGGTAAATTATTTCTTTCATAAACAAAAGCTAGCATGAGAAAGAGATTATTTTCTTTTTTCTTAAAAGAAAAGGTTCAGCCCATTTTAAATTCTTGTTTTCTGATGGTAAAAAAAAGTACAGGACTGTTGCTATAGAAAACTGTGCAGGAAAAATATGTGCTATTATTTGATCCATTTTAAAATCATATCAGTTTATAGGTATGAATGGATGGATTTATTTTCATATTCAATTAATAGTTTTTATTTCAGTGAATAATCTGACATAAAGAAAAGCAATAACAGACATGGAGATGTTTTCTCAGTGGAAAAAAACCCTACTGTTAAAATGCATAAGCATGTTTGTGCCTTGCATCTGCTTTTATTGGAAAGTAATCTGCATGGCTTTATTTGACCAGCAGATGGCATTTTAGAACATACTTTACTGCTTTCTGAACCACGGTTAATCACAAGTGGAAACCAAGGCTATTTTGTCTGATTTAATGTTCTCTTATTTTTTTTACTTGCAAGTTAGAAAAATATTAGACAACTGATTACTTGCCTTGACAACAGTATAAAGGGGAGCAAAATTAAGAACATTGCCAAATTTTAGTGCATAGCCAAATATATAAAAATTAGAGGTGCATATAACTGTTATGTGCAGTCTGCGTTTTCCTACATTTAATATATGAGGTTTTTTCTTTTTCCAAAAGGAAGCGTTGAAAGCAGTTCCTGAATAACACAGCAGTTAAAACACTCCTGCTAGTCACTCATGAGTAATGTTCCTCCTATTGCTTACTACTACTGGAGTTGCTTCAGTTTTAGGAAGACATTCTAAGGAAATAAGTAGCAGTCATATAGATGAGGGCTACGATGTACTCTATTAATAAATAGAACTTCACAAAGATGGACAATCCAAAATTCCAGCACATGTTCATATTCTGTGCATTGTTTCTATATATTCTCTGTAGCTAACTAAAATACATTCAGTTTCGTATTATATTTGCTTTGGACTTGCAGTTTGTTGACTGAAGCTGATGCTGGTCATACTGAGTTTACTGATGAAGTATATGAAAATGAGAGTCGCTATCCTGGAGGGGAATGGAAAGCAGCTGAAGAAAGTTACACAGATGTGGTGAGACTTATATTTTCAACTGGATAAGTAAAGGTTTAAGAGAAGGAGTTCTAGGATTTGCCACACAATGTATTTCATCTACTAATGCACAGAACTGTTATGTTTTCCCTACATAAAAGAATGGAGAAAAAGCTCCACCGCCACGTGAGTTCACATGTCCTCTTGGATGGATGTGGGAAGATGATGCTTGGAAATCTGATTTAAATCGAGCAGTGGATGAGCACGGTAAGATTTACTGTTTATCTGCTGATTATTATGACAATCTGTCATAGCCTATTCTGAGGGAGGACGCATGTCAAGACTCTAGCAATGTCCTGAGCATGATAGTGGTTGCCCTATGGAAAAATGTCAAGGAAATATTTGGATAACAGTTGCTTAAAGAATCAGATAAAATGATATTGAGAAAGTGTTCACTGTCTGCATCTGTTTCTATTTCCATTTTAATCACTGTTCCATCAAATTCACTGTTCTCATTGAGCCTTTCTTGGATCAAAAGGGAGCAATATTTTGAACAGTATATGTAATAAATGCCTTTATAAGTGACTACTAGAGTGAGAATCACATACTCTAAGAAGCTGTACATTGGTCTTAACTGCAGCAGCAGATGACAATTTTGAGCCAAAAGCTTTGACAAATTAAAAGAAAATGAAGGCTAATGCAAACAACAGTCTACTAACATGAGAGGTTCCAGTTGGGAAAACTGTATGTATAAACAGTGTGCTTGGAAATAGAACCCATCCTTGTTTGAAATAAGTTTCCAAAACATTTTTCCCAAGTCCAGTGTTAACGCAGTCCAATGGTTAGGATCGGGTCTGTAAGATGTGGATTAGTAGCAGTAATTGGGTTATTTTTAGAGAAGTCAGAAGCTTAAGTTGAGACATGAAGCCTCTGTAATTGCACCAAGAATATGTGGCAAACCCAGGTTTGGATCTATCTGGTAGTTTAACTGGGAGTCTTTGGCCAGGGGACGAGTCACCAAGCAATGCTAAGAGGTGAATTAGGAGGTCTGGGGACCAGAGGAAGTCAGGGACCTGTTTGTGTTGGTCACACACCACAAAAGTGTGTGAAGGATTCCTATGTTGTTGAGAGCAGAATAACTGCGCTGAATTTGTGTGGGAAGGGAGCCATGCAAGACTGATCAGGAAGAAATCTTAACAGTATGCAACTGATTATTTGGCAATTCTGAAATAAAAGAGACTTCAAAGTCTTTCTGTGAAGAATCTGATGCTGCTAGACAAAGTTTTTCAGATTATATGTACTACTAACCTGATCAGATTAGAAAATCCTATGCACATAGAGCCACCGTTTTTCCTGGAGTTGCTTTGACTTTTATATGCTTGTTACTTACACTAAATTAAAACTGTTACCAGCTTAGAAAGTTGTGATATAAACAACTTCATAAGACTATAATTTGGCTTCTACAGCAACAGGAAAAAGCAGTCAATCTTTCATAGCAAAGAATTTACAGGACATTACTTTGATGGTTTGGGAAAAAAAACAATGATAAAAGCAAAATGGAAGGTCATAGAAGATTCTGGGAAGCCTGGAATTTTGCAAAACTATCATGAATTTTAATTTATTCTAAAACAGCTGAAAACTCTCAAATAGTTGTTGCTTTTAAATATTAATGAAATAAATAGTTATTTGAGTAGAAAAAAAAAATTCTTAAGGAGTACTGATGTCTGTCTTAACTGGAACCTCTGGTAGGAGTCTGCGGTAACTTCTTAATAAGAGATCAATCTAAATATAAGTGTGAGTCCTAGATACCTGACAAGTGAATTATAATACGTAGAACCAAAATACACTAACAGATTTACCAATTCTTAAAGTTTTATGATCAGAGTTCAAATAGTTGGTGTTCCTTTAAAAGCCAAGCTGCTGGAGTTGTGAGACTACACAGGATGTTCCACTCTTATTTAAAAATAAGGATGAGTTTTCCCTGTGGTGAAGTATGAAAATGTGCTATCAATACACCTAACATTTGAAAAAAACAAGAATGCAAAAAAAAGAACTTAAAATGTATTGTATATGTTTTAATGTTGAGATTTTTATTGTCTTATATCTTATAACATAGCATTATCATAAAATGTCATCAGTTGCCCCCTAGCTATTGGGCACTTAGGGTCTGCAATATCAAATAGTCTTGTATGACTAAAGCTTCATCCTCTGTAGGTACAATAACTCTATTTCCCATGCTTTTCTTCTTTGCATCTTGCTTGTGTTTCTGGAAATATACCAACTAATCAATTCTGTTTTAGGATGGGAATATGGAATTACTATTCCTCCAGACACTAAACCAAAGTCATGGGTTGCTGCAGAGAAAATGTACCATACACATCGACGACGAAGACTGGTACGGAAACGTAAGAGGGATCCAGCTCAAACAGTAACAGCAGGAAGGGTAAGCACAAGAGAGATGCAGTCAGACACTTGCACATTGTAGCAGTTTGAGTTTCTTTTTTTAAAAAAAATCCGCATGACATTACTCGTTTCCAGGATAAAGAAAAAATTTAATACCAAACAAAAAAATCTAGAACAACCTTGTATACATTCATTATATTCCTTTTCTTTGTCTTTTTGTAAATTGATATTTCCAGCTTTGGTTTATGAGGGGGTTATTATGCCTGCCAGAGCAAGTGCCAATTTTTTTCATTACATTTATACAACACTGTGGATAACAAGGATTTATGTCTTCTAGGGAATGTCATCATATGAAGATCAAGAAGGATGGGAATACGCTTCCTTGATTGGCTGGAAGTTTCACTGGAAACAACGCAGTTCTGATACTTTCCGTCGAAGACGATGGAGACGAAAAATGGCTCCCTCAGAGACACATGGTGCAGCAGCTATCTTTAAACTTGAAGGTGCTTTGGTAAGGGACAGAGTATCAAAAAGGTCTTTAGAAGTTCAATCTGTTAATTTACAGTAAATAAACAATTAAGTATATCAGCTATTTTAGTCCCTGAATTGTTAGATTGATATATAATTGAGGAACAAATACAGTTTATATTGTTTAAATTGTTCAAAGTCTAAAAGGGACCGTTAAAGTCAGAGTAGACACTCTTGCATAACATGCATGTTACTTTATTTTTCAAATAATTTTTATTATTACATGAGATTTAGAGCAAAAGGCCAAATCACTAGGTGAGCCTTCTGTAAGTAAAGTGAAAAGATAGCTCAAGCTTTTCATGCACATAATTTAGATGTATTAACATCAACACAAGAAACAACAGGCACTGAAATAGCTGTCCCTGATTAATATTTGCATGTATAAACAACTGAACACAACAAAGGATAGCAAAGTGTTGGAGAAGCCAGAATGTCGTACATCACAAATAGATCATCAGAATGTAATTATTTCTCAAGTTTTCAGGTTAACACAGCTTCATAGATAAGCTCTATTTACCAAAATACAAATTGTAGCAAATAATGTGAGAAGGCTACTTTGTTTTTCTAAAATAATGATTCTGAGTCTGATTGTACAGCATTCACAAAAGTTTGTGCTTTTTTCTTGATTTGTTTCTCTTTTTTTCACCAAATGTCAACGCATGATTCATTGATAGCATTTTCTTTCTCCACTTAATTTGGTTCCAAAGAGTTTAAAAATGCCCATTTCAGTTTCTCTTCTGACTATACTTCCTGGGCTATCACTGCGCTAAAGCCTTAGAGCAGTTCTCTGCAACAGCGCGGTGCAGAAGACCTGCAACCTCTCCTTCAGTAAGAGCTGATAGGTAGCTAGTGTATCTCCAGAAATAAGACATTCTGGAAAGTAAGATGAAATGACTGGATCTGATTTCTGCACAGCTTCAGTGGCAACAAGAAATGACCTTCAGACATGAGTAAACATCTTTTAAAGTACATTTACTCAGGAAAGTAAATTTCTCCTTGTCCTGGTGGAGAGACTGAAACCCATCTATTCTCACACACAGTCCACTTTTATCAGGTGCTTTCTATGTTTGTAAATACACAGTAACTTTTTTTCTATATATAACTTCAGGGAGCAGACACTAGTGTTGATGATGGAGAAGGGAAGAGTTCAGACAAAACCAAGGAGTCAGCTACAAAGGTGTTTGGTGCCAATACACCACTTGTTTCCTGCTACTTTGACAGTAGGTTCTTTAACAATTTCTCTCTTAAAAATCATGTCTGTTTCTCCCTGGTCTCAAACAGAATTGTAATTCTTTGTGTTTTACATCTAACTTTATATACCTTATGTTAAAATTACTACCTGATCCTTGATTGGGCCCTATTTAGGGTACTAAAAGAAAAATTACAGTTAGTCATTTCGATATTTCAGTCCACTGTCACACAGACATTTTTAAAACCTGTATGGGACAGGAATTCTGAAGCTAACTATTGCAGCACCTGAATTTTAGGCTGTCTTACATGATGCGTTTTTAGCATTAGAGTCCCTCCATAACAATGCAGGGAGCTAAGCCAGCAGAGAAGATGTATGTACAGTTAATTTTTTTGCTGTTTTAGCTCACTTAACCAGCTTAATGCAGGGTCAGACAAATGCCTGACCCAGAGGAAGCAGTAAGACCATGTAGTTGAGTTCGCAAAGTGAACAAAACTGTAACTTTGCCAACCTGGATTGGCTTTAAATGTCTTGGAGTCACTGTAATGGTATTCACAAAAGCGTGGACACCAAGATGGGAGCCACCAGTGTTAGTTAATAGGAATAGAGGCCAATCCCATCCACTTGTAAGACTCAAAAGCCTTTTTGTGGATCTCTGACTGGAACACTTGTCTTTATTTGGATGCTACAGAACTTGATCTCCCTGCTGGGAATGGGTGCCTAAATCTTAAATCTTGTCTTTCAGAAGCTGAGGAAGATTATTGCAGTTTCTTTTAAATAATGATCACAATAGGAGGAAAATGGCATCTTTTCCTGCCAGAGTTCAGAGGTTTCAGCTCATTGAGGCTGAGTGGCTCAGATTTCCAATGGCTGAAAGGGTTAGATTAGAGCTGACATCTTTTAAAGAAAAGCTGTGGTAACTTAGCCACATGCTGTCCTGGGTTTGGTCTGCTCTCACATCTTTGTTTTAAGCTATTCTACCTTGCCTGCAATGGTGTTGTTTCTTTTTTTTAATCTCTCAGCCAAAGAGACAGAATTGCAATTGGGATGATTTTCTAGAGCTAATAGCTAAAAATGTGAAACTCCCAGGTCCCTGCAAGTGCTGTAGTAGATACTTAAATTAAGCACAGGAATGCCCAGTTCTTGATTGTCTTCAAAGGAGCTACATTATCACACAGTTTCAAAGAGGAATTTTTGAATAGAAGGATTTTTAGATGATCATATGGTGAAAAAAGCCCAAAAAGTGGGTTTTTTTCATTTCTGCTTTTAGTTGTGTTGGAACAAATGTTCTCAGGTGCTATCTCATTGGTATTAGTACACTTTTCACTAGAAAAGAAAAGCAGAAATGTTATTACAGTGCTTGTGCTTGAGTTAAAATGTGTAAGGTGTTTTTATAAACTCAAAATATCTTCATTACAGAAAAGAAGCCCGTATAATGCAGTTGAACTCTTTTTATTTATTTGATACAGGAGTATATACTTACCACCTTCGCTGTTACGTCTACCAGGCAAGAAATCTCATGGCTTTAGACAAAGACAGTTTTTCAGGTATGGAAAAATCCTGCTAAAGTTGCAGAAAACCTACTGCTGCAATGAACTAGTAACTTGATTTAGCTATAGAATATCTTAAATCCTTAAAGTCGGTGTGTAGGTCCCAGCTACTGAAACTGCACCATAAAGGAAGTCTCAGCTTCATTACGTATGATCCAGATTTGGTTAGTGCTGCCCCAGAAGCTGCCAAAAAAGAAGTCCTCTGAATGTGCAGCACCTGCTGCTGCCAACAAATTCTCAATGAGTGAATGGGAATTCAAATAATGTCTGAATTTCCCATGACCAATCCCTTTCCTATGCCTTAGCTTCTCCTTCTAACCAAAGCCTACATATGTTCCTAAGCTGTCCTGCAGGAAACTTGCACAAAAGCAAGGACGAAGAAAGCTGGATGGCTGTTATGTCACCAACTGCCTCTCATTGTTCAGTATTTTATATTAATTCATTACTGAGATGAACTTGTAGAAAACTACACTGTGCCTTACTAATAAGCATGGCTTTTGTTTGTTTATACAAGTGTACCTGTTGCCCTTTCATTTCCAGCTCTTAAGTATTCCTGTTGTATCCATTTGGCATCTTTGTAGTCAGGCTAATTCAATACTCAGGTTATCAAATATTTAATTTTTGCTAATTAGAATTAAAATTCCACTGGGAAGTCAGAGAGCAAAGTGAAATTAGATTCTGTAAAAATATGACTTTACATTTCCTTTAAATAAGTTCAGCCAAAAATAAAGATGAAATAGGCAGCTTAGAATTTTCTTTCCCCATCAACCTCCATTTGCATCCTTCTTTTTCTCCCTGTTTTAATTAAGAATTGAGTAAGTGCAATGCATTTGTTAATTTGTTACAGAAGATACAGAGCTATAGATATTTTAGTGGGGTTTTCTGAAGTGAGGGGGGTTTTGTACAGCTGCCTGTGTGTTTTTGTCCTTATTTCAATATGCAGCACTTAAAAGCAATATAAAGAAACAATAATAAACGCCTCTAATTTGCATTTGTAGAATTCAAGAAACATACCTCAGATGCAGTCACACATAAACTAGCACATCTACATTTTATTTTCCTCTAAAACTAGTTTGAAGAGTTAGCCAAATTTTTTAAAACTCTCGTCAGGTACTGTCGTGGTTTAACCCCAGCCAGCCGCTAAGCACCACGCAGCCGCTCGCTCACTCCCCGCCCGCTGGGATGGGGGAGAGAATCGGAAGGGTAAAAGGGAGAAAACTCGTGGGTTGAGATAAGAACAGTTTAATCATTGAAGTAAAATAAATTAGAACAGTTAAATAAGCAAAGCAAAAACCGTGCACGCAAACAAAGCAAAACAAGGAATTCATTCACTGCTTCCCATGGGCAGGCAGGTGTTCAGCCATCCCCAGGAAAGCAGGGCTCCATCACACCTAACGGTTACTCGGGAAGACAAACGCCATCACGCCGCATGTCCCCCCCCCTTCCTTCTTCTTCCCCCAGCTTATATACTGAGCATGACGTCATATGGTATGGAATAGCCCTTGGGCCAGTCTGGGTCAGCACCCCCCCGGGCTGTGCCCCCTCCCAGCTTCTCGTGCACCTGGCAGAGCAGGGGAAGCTGAAAAGTCCTTGACCAGTGTGAGCGCCACTTAGCACCTATTTAGCAACAGCTTAGCACTACTTAGCAAGAACGAAAGCATCAGTGCATCATCGACATTGTCCTCATCCTAAACCCAAAACACAGCCCCATACCGGCTACCAAGATGAAAATTAACTCTATCCCAGCTGAAACCAGGACAGGTACCTAGCCAGAAGCTGTTGAAACTGACCTAAAGATAACCTTAAAAATATCCTCTAGTCTTTAGTAATTGCAGTTTGTACAGGAAATGTTAATGACCTGTACTCTGTAGACCTTCTACAGAGCTCTTGGTGATTTAAAGACCTGCCAAACACTGGTCCTAGACCACTTTAATCATTCAGCTTTTTCACAAGAAGAGATTGCTATAAATAAATAAGCATGTCTGAAACCAAAGCTTGATCTGAGCAATATAGCCTGGGAGAATCTAGAATTATTTCTTTGTATTATTTATGAGGCTGTAGAGTTGTATATCAATGGAGACAACAAAAAAAAAGCTTCTATGGAGAATATTTAAGAGATTAGTATAGCCAGTGTTCCATTTTAGTTTTCATGTTCTCCTTCTGATTTGCAAGATGTTTTATCATTTTCATTTATTACTCTGTTAATCAAGACTTGTATAAAGGAAGCTATTTACTAATCAAATGGAATTTGCTCTATTAAATGTATATTATGTGTATGCATGGGCTTCTGTTTTATATAGAATGGCTTATAGAACTTGTAATGACAGAAGAAGAATAACATACTGTATCTGATAAAAATTGTGTTTGTGTGCCTTATGGCTTGATGGGGGTTTATTTGTCTGTAACTCTATGCTTTTAATCTTTGTATGATATTTCAGATCCATATGCTCATGTTTCTTTCCTCCATCAAAGCAAAACAACTGAGACCATTCATTCAACTCTGAATCCTACATGGGACCAAACTCTCATATTTAATGAAATAGAGATCTATGGGGACCCACAGACAGTAGCCCAAAACCCTCCTAATGTTGTTATTGAACTTTTTGACAGTGACCAAGTGGTAGGTGAATGCTTTTTACCCTGATTGCTTTTTTATTTATTTATATTAATTGAGAATAACATCAATGACTATGATTGCTATTTTCGGTTGCAGGGTAAAGATGAATTCCTTGGAAGAAGCGTTTGTTCCCCCATGGTCAAGTTAATCCCAGAAGAGGACATCACACCAAAGCTGCTCTGGTATCCTGTAACAAATAATGGGAAAGCTAGCGGAGACATTCTTTTTGCTGGAGAACTTATTTTGAGGGACAAGGTATATATTTCATATATATTTTTGTGTGTGTGTATATAATATAATATGATATATTATATACCTTTCACAGTGAGTCATAATGTGAAGAATTGTCTTAATACTTGCAAGGTATTTCATTAAGGAAGATAAGAGAAACTAATACTCATGTTTGTGTCTTAATAGGGTGGCGCCAACCTTCCAATTCTTCCATCACAAAGAGCACCAAAGCTTTACATGGTACCTCAAGGAATCAGACCAGTAGTTCAACTCACCGCTGTTGAGGTATGGTTTATTCTTAAACTAACTGAAGTACAGTCATCTCATCCTCTAGATAGTAAGTTTGTGTATTTGCTTCAAGAAAAAAAATATTTCATAGTGAAAAATATGGGAGAATTTTTTCTAGAACAACCACCTTGAAATATTTTGCCAGTCACATTTTATTATCAAAAATACTTCATTTCTTCTTTCCTGCTTTCTGAGTATCATATTAAGCATATTGATCTCTCTCCCACTTTTGCTTATATTGGATTTTATTTTACAGATTCTGGCTTGGGGGTTGCGGAACATGAAAAACTACCAACTGGCACCTGTTATGTCTCCAAGTCTCATTGTGGAATGTGGGGGTGAAATGGTGGAATCTGTGGTGATCAAAAACCTCAAAAAGACACCAAATTTTCCATCTTCTGTTCTCTTCATGAAAGTTGTACGTTGCAAAAAACTATATACCAGCTATCTGTAGCAAAATCAGTTATCCCATACTTTCAAAGGTCAAGGATTAGTTATGCAAGAATAAACAGAAAAACTTGCACATGCTCTTTTGACTTAACATAAGCAATTTACTGAGCCTGAAATTTCTAATAAAGGTCATGTCTGTACAGTCATTGATAAATTATACAATTTTATGTGCACAATCCAGTGCAGTCTGTATATATATATATATATTTGAAAAGGCATCAATTTACCTGTAGTTGTGTGGCTACTTTCCTACTGCTAGGATGGAAGCTGTGCAAGAGTCAAGAAAATTCAAGATTTGAGGCAATTAAAATTATTCTTACTGACTTTTATTGAATCATAATATAAGGTTAGAAATTTTCATTCACTGTACAGTCATAGAACATAGTAGTTCAATATTAAGTAAATGAAGTAAGAGCTCTAGTTTAGGGAGGGAAATCTTTATTCTTTGTTTTCCTTCTGTTTGCATTATAAACAAACTCTAACCTTTCCTTTTTAGCTTTTGCCAAAAGAGGAGCTATACAGTCCATCTCTTGTTGTTAAAGTAATAGACCACAGACCATTTGGACGGAAGCCCGTTGTGGGACAGTGTACTATTGATTTACTGGAAAGCTTTCGCTGTGACCCCTACACTACTAAAGAAGACATTGCACCACAACTGAAAGGTAGACAGCTGGAAAATGAAAAGTTCTACTTTCTTATGAGATGCTAGAATAACCTATCTTCAGTGTTTACTCTGTATACTGTACTGATGAGTACCCATCTCGTGTTGTGTACTTATTTGGAGATAACGTGATATGAAAGAAAAAAAAATGTAACTCGGAGTATTAATTAGTGCAATATTCTGTGGAGCATAAGAGGACAGAGTGCAAAGGCAAGTCCACCTTCAGACTTAGTGTACTGGTTCCCTTAAGTTCCTCTTTAGTATCAACTTGGAAATCACCTACCTGCAGATCACCCCTGCACTAAGTACCAAAGTAATGATCCAGTATTTCAGCAAGAATGCTCTGAATACAATGCTGACAATTTCCTCTCTATTTTTTCCAAGTTTTACTCTTTTTTAAATTCTATATATTTGAGAAATGTTTGCATATCCTGCACAAAAATATATTGTGGGGTTTTAGCAAAAAATGACAACTAATTGCTTTCTGTATAGGATCAAACATACAGCCAATGAATTATTTTACATCTTCTGTCACTGTTTGGATTTCAAATCTGATGAAAATGTTTAGTAAGATATTTTTCCTACACTATATTGCCTTAATAAAATCTTTGGCTTACAGTTAGTCTACTCTCTGCTGCACCTCGCCAGGATACGGTGATAGAAATGGAAGACACACAGCCACTGCTAGCAGCTCAGGTAATCTTTGAAATTTGATGCTTGGCTTTCTTCTTCAGATCTGTGACTTCTGAGAGACTATCTAGACAGCAAAATTGTCAGAAACATATGCAACCTTCTGGAAATTCCAGATTTGTTCCAGATGGAACAAAGTTACTTTATGACAGAAAAGCAAAGGAAATATGTTAATAATTTTAACCTCTGTTTTCATATAGTAAACATCAAACTATAACTTTTTGTGCATGGTAAAGTTCACCCAGTAGCTTAAGAATTAATTCACTTGTTCAATAGCTACTGAAAGCATATGATAGAACATCACCCAGTTGTCCACTGGTGATGGTTAGAGCAGCCTGATCTTGCACAGACTGAGCAGTTCTAAATAAAGGAGCTAGAAGTAGGTGTATGCTTTGGTGGGTACAGAATCAAAGCCATGGTAACGCAGACCTTCAGCCATTTATTTTATCACAGTCATGGCTTTGCCTCTCTTACCATGAAGTCATCCAAAACTGATACCACTGAAACAATTTTTTCTGCACTAACACTTCTTTTCTTTTCTTTTCTTTTCTTTTCTTTTCTTTTCTTTTCTTTTCTTTTCTTTTCTTTTCTTTTCTTTTCTTTTCTTTTCTTGTCTTGTCTTGTCTTGTCTTGTCTTGTCTTGTCTTGTCTTGTCTTTTCTTGTCTTGTCTTGTCTTGTCTTGTCTTGTCTTGTCTTGTCTTGTCTTGTCTTGTCTTGTCTTGTCTTGTCTTGTCTTGTCTTGTCTTGTCTTGTCTTGTCTTTTCTTGTCTTTTCTTGTCTTTTCTGCCTTGTGCATCTTTCTACTGCTCTGATTCTTTCAGGACCACCACAATACAATTTTACATTCCAGGTAAAAAATAATTCAGCATGCAGAATTTTACTCTTGAGTTGAAACAGGAGTGAAGACAAATTCCAGACAGTACATTTTCAAGGAAAAATTTTCAATTATTTTAGGACTGCAAAATGTTCCCCTTATCTAGAAGGTGTTATAAATTTCTGATGGCCTGTTATTTTAAAGGAAGCATAAAGGTTATGCCCTTTAATATAGCAATTTTGCAGGCTCTTAATCCACAACTTGATTTTTCAAAAATGAAGAATTTTTTATTTTGTTACAGAGGTCCCAAAGTAAATACTACTGAATTTAAACTTTTGAACTCTTACTGCTATTTGAGTATGTTATTGATTGCATTGTTCTTCCTTCATTTCTTCTTCTGTATCTTAATGTCATGATATTCATACTCTAAGTATTTCATAGACCATGTTCTTGTACTTACTTTCATCATACATGTAAATTGTCCTTAACATTTAATTTAGAACAGTGTTTAACTTTTATCTGAATTAGGCCTTTTGTTCTAATATAAATGCTTTATAGCTGGTACAGAGAATTTTTATTTCTTTTAAAAATTTTAAGAAAAGAGATTAAAAAAATAAAGAAAACTTAGCACTTTGAACTCACTGGCAAAATTGGTTGAATTTGTGTAGTTGATTTCAACTATAAGAAGGAAAATTTTAAATGCTACATACGGTGAAACACAGTTTCTTTGAGAGTTTGACATCACCCGAGCCAAATATATTGTAACACTAGATACAGTGGTAGCATCCATATGAGAGAGGAAAGAATATTCAAAACAATTCAAATTGAAAAAAATACAACTGTGGAAAGTGTAAGTGATATGCAGACAACACCCTGGGGACACAAAATGCCAAAATTTCATCAATTACGTTCCAATTTCCAGTGTTTAAGCAGTATGTCAACAGCACTCAGCAAAATGGCTTCTCCAACAACAGTGCATGTATGTATGTACAGAGCTAATGCATGGGGATGAACAGAACGGGGTCAGATGGGGGAAGAACGTTAATGTGATGCGGTCATGAGGCTGTACTTCTCTTGGCAATTACTCCATAGAGAGATTTTGGAGAAGATGATGCTCATAAGTCTAGTATGATTGGTTACAAATATTAAAGTATCCTTCTTCTGAAAGTCTTACTATGTGTGTACAATATGTATGAACTATTAAAAACTTTTTTTGTGGGTCAGCTAATTTGGAATCTATGTACTAAAAGTACCAAATTCAACAGGAATTATTTAACCATACTTTTAATATTTAAACTTTGTTTAAAAGTCTACTTTCTGGAGAATAAAATAAATCTACAGTAAATAAAATTCTAACTCTAACTTTTCTAGGGATCCACTGTATCTCTTAATTTTTTTTCCTATAATTTCAAGATGTTCAAAAAGCTATTAAGTTCAGTGTTAGTGTCTTGAAAACTTCATGTATAACAATTTACAGTGAAGTCACTGGGTACATTAAAAAAAGGACAGTAACTGTTACATGATCTTTACCATGTGAATATTTCACTCCAAAATCTCAAATTTATCATGTGGCATTTTATTCTGTGTTTTGGCATTCTGTGAGAACATCCTACTTATCAATTTTACTAACAATAATATCCATATATTGAAGACTCATTATGTGCTTTGGGAATTTTTAAAGAGCGTCTTAAGGTTTTGATTTTTTGTCTTAAGTTCTTCTTCCCAAAACTACCAAGTGCATTATTTGAAGAGACATTTGAAGGTATATCAAGGGTTAAAAAACCCCAAACCCACAAACCTAATTTAAACTCTTCCAACATTATGCTTTGATGAAAGATTCAGAGTTCTACACAATGTATTTTGTGAAATGGCTTTAAATTGGGAGTTTAAATTATTATTGCATAATTATGCAAGCTACCCTTCATGTTGTCAACATTACAAACCAGTGTTTAAACAAAGTCAAATTTAAATATGGCAAGGTATTCAAAATTACCTCATGAATTCTGCCTGTAAGTTTTGCAGATCATTAATGATATGGTTTCTGAGAATAAATCACTCCAATTGCTTTTAGAAAATCTGAAAGTCCCATGCAAATCTGAAAAAATTATGCTGTATTTCTGATTTGAAGTTAGGCAAGACTACTCAGATACAGCAGACCTGAACATCCTAGCAAGATAATTACTTACAGAATAGAAATGGGAGTAAATGAGTATGATATACCAGAGTGATGTCCTGACCTATTGATGCATTTGGCTTGTATTCATAAAATGTTTTGCATATTTCTTCTACTTTGCACAAAGATTTATGGACTATGCCTTTAAATTAAAACACAAGGTATGATCTATAAACAATAGTACAAATCACACTTGCTAATCATGGCTTCCAAATGGGATGCATGCTGCTCACTCTTAATGGACTATCAGATCATAATTATGGTATCTGTGATTTAATAGGTGAAGCATTTTGGATTGTGCAGATTGTTACTACACTTACACAGATGAATCTATAGACACATATACTGGTTGTTACTATACTTTATAATTCTTCACGGTTTTTTTCAGACTCCTGAAAATCCACAGCCTGTAAACAATTGAAAAACAATAGTAGAAGGAAAAGGGAATAGGCTGTTGAGCATTAGCAAATTGTTTTATAAAGAAGTAAATATTCAAAAAGGGCAAAAAAAATCACTTGAATTTTATGTATGTGAAATTTGTTTGGAAAAGAATCTGTGGAATAGATTCAGTTTTGTAAGTGCTCTTAAAAACATTTTTAGTCTGAAATAAATCAGATACAGTGCTCTCTGCAACCGCAGATGAAAGCAGGGAATGACGCTACTGTGGGTATCAATAAACAGAATCCAGAGTGTAACACTGCAATGATACAATAAGAAAACCAAGTTTCTCTCAGTTTTGCTTTGTTATGTGAAGAACAAAGCACAGGGTGATGAAGTCTTACAGTCCTGAAAACTTGCTTTTTAAGATTTTTATATATATGCTCCAGTTTAATATCTAGGACATACTGACAGCAGCAAAAAAAAAAAAAAAAAGTTAAACACATGGTGTCTGAATATTCGTCAAAAATATTTATAAATTATTGATGTTAGTAACTTACTTTACATATACATATACAAAAATCTAAACTTTTAAAGCCTATTTAAATGTATAAAATTCTACAAATCATATCCTTACCATTGTTTTTATTTTGCTCTTTTTTTATTAATTGATCCTCATGAGCAGCTTACGGAAAAGGTAATGTATACTACTTTTTGAAATCTACACATTGCTTTCTTGTATATGAGATGTCCAATTGAAAATCAGTATATAAATACAGCCTCCTGAACTAGCATTTTAAGCATGTGGATGAGAACAGCAATATCGAAAATGTTTGACATAAAACGTACAATCAACTTATAAAATGGTAAATTTAGGAAAAATACGCAAGACTGAAATAATAACCCCCAGATATTAAAAAGCCCACAGATATTATGCAATCCCAATGGATAAATACAGAAAATAGCACTCTGTTGAACAAAATTATTATCAGACTTAAATAAATAAAAATATAAAAAAACCCACAGAAGTATTGTCTTAGTGGAATGTATAGATTGCTAGCATGTGGGGTTTCATGAGGCTCATCAAGTATTATTTTTAAGAGAGCAAGACTCACTGCTCCTTCTTTTGAACTGCATTTGGTAAACATGAAGGTAGATCTCCAACTGCAAGATTCTGTCACGATACAGACAATCTCCTCTGGTTTTAATAGAATGAGGTATGGCTAGAGCAGTTACAGGTCTGTCCCAGTGTTATTATATGGCAACAGTTTTGAAATAAATGGGAATGCTGAAAGCAAACTAGCACATTTATCCCTCAGGAAAAAGTTTTCAACATGTTCACTGTAGTGTGTACAGTCATGCGATTCCTGTAACGAATACCAGGTATGATGGTGTTTTTCCTTGACAGCTGAATCAATGACTGCACTGGCTAAAGTGTACATTCACTTCCTCTGACTTAAGTAATCTAGAACTTAGGTGCCTTGGCCGTGCTGCACTGCCAGAGGACTGAGGAGAGAAATATACACACCTCCAGAAATCAGTCCTTTGAGATAGGTATCTAGATACCAGTAATGGCTGGCTGTTGACTGTCAATGCAGCTGAATTATAGACTAGATACCTAAACGTGGGTAAGAGAAATTCCATCTTTTTAGCCTTAATATTTACATTCTAATTCTCTTTCAGATGAACCTTTAATATTACTTAACTGATAATAAATTTTAGAGTATGCTGTCTTTTAGTGTGCTTAGTTTTTCATTGTTTCTGCTGTACAGCATGATATAAAAGAGACTTTATCTCCCAATAAAAGACTTTTTTATTTGCTTTTCTTTAAGGAGGAAGAAATTGTTGATTGGTGGAGCAAATTTTATGCTTCAGTAGGAGAACATGAAAAATGTGGACAGTATATTAAAAAAGGATATGACACTTTAAAGGTATTGCTCAGGATAAAATAAATTAACATATCTCAATGTTTATAGGCCCAAAACCTGGTCAGAGCTGTGCCCTTTATTTTTAAATGGTCTTCAAAATTTAACTGTACATGACTGTAAAGGTCCATTACTAATTCATGTGGTGAAATGAAGGTTTTAAGAAGATACCTTTCCTTCTTTTCTACTTAATTACACTTATTAAGAGATGCCTTAAAAGTTTAATCTAACATTCAGTCAAATGGAATTTTACTCTTGACTTCTTTGGGTGCCGAGCAGATCCTGAATAAACATACACATTGAGAAAGTATGAACACAGAGGATCAGTACTTTTACTGTCTGTTGGTTAAAAGTTGAAGCCAGACCACTTTCATTTCTCGTCTAATACACCTAACAAAGAAGGTAAAGATAAGCTTGTGAAATGTTATTTACTCTGTTTTTAACAAGGCCTAAATGAAGCTTGATAGCATGTTCTCCAGACATTGCATTTGCTTCCACTTCGGTGTAAAAATAAAAATAGTTCCAAATGCTTTGTTTCCTTAAGGTATTTCATCAAACATACAATACACTTTGCAATGCCACAATGGTGGAGCTGATATGTATGATAATTTCTAAACTGCACTTTTTTCATTTTCCTTTTTCTTTTCTTTTTTTAAGGTGTACGACTGTGAATTGGAAAAAGTACCTGAATTTAATAGCTTAACAGACTTCTGTGATACATTTAAACTATACAGAGGCAAATCTGAGGACAGTGATGATCCATCAGTGGTTGGGGAATTCAAGGTAAATTTCAAATAATGGGCAACAGCCAAATGCTAGATGCAGTCTTCTGTATGTAAGTGGTTATCATTTAAGTAAGTCTACATGCAAGCATTTCAGCTTAAATATGGATGCATGCGTTAATAGGGGCAACAGATGCTTCTAACTACTTAGGTACAGGCCCTTCTTTTTCAAGGAAGGTACAGCTACACATTGCTTACAGTAAATGTGATACATGTTAATTTAAAAGAAATATTCCTGCTAATGTGATCTTCCCTGGTACCTGTGGAACAGAACCTTCCCAGATACCCTTTTGAACAGGGATAAAGTTTCACCTGCAGATGTTCTGAGCAAAGTACATTTTTAGAATTAATTTGGAAAAGGTATTTTGTACTATTTCTGTGACTGTCTATGACTTTTGAAGATTAAAATAATGTTAACATTCTAAGTAAAAACAAAACAAAAAAAAACCCCAAACAACCAAACAAAAAACTCCAAAACCCCAAACATTAAGTGATGCTTTTGGAGAGGGAAATGAATATGAAGTATGTGTTACGTATTCTCAGATGGAGCAAACTGAGTAATTCTGTTGAAATCAAAAGAGATGTACTGATTTAAATCAGCTAAGGATATAACCTTGCCTTTGTAGTAAGTCTTATCCAAAACCCACTAAAGTAAAACAAAAGACTTCTAAGTGACTGTGGATCAGGCTATAATTTTGCTGTTTCTATATAAAACAGAGTGTGTATGTGTAGGATAAAAAAGAAAAAACAAACCCAACAGAGTGACTTTTCTAGATTTATCTTGACTAAGTCTTTATATTATTTTTTTAGGGATCCTTTAAAATCTATGCATTACCTGACGATCCCACTATTCCAGCTCCTCCTCGCCAGTTCCGAGAGCTACCAGACAGTGGGCCTCAGGAGTGTATTGTGCGAATTTATATTGTTCGAGCTTTGCAGCTTCAACCCCAGGATAATAATGGGCTGGTGAGACTTTTTGCTTTTGAAATGTCTGTGAGCCAACTCTGCTGTAGCATATTTTAACTAAAGTTAGTCTTGATAACTGTTTCTTAACAATATTTTTTCTTATTTTAAATAGTGTGATCCTTATATAAAAATATCCCTAAGTAAAAAGGTAATTGAAGACAGAGATAATTATGTGCCTAATACTCTCAACCCAATTTTTGGCAGGTAACAAACTTTTTTGTATTTTCATTTATTGTATTTTAGAATGTTTTCCTATTTTTAAGATAAACCATCATTTGAAATATCCAATGCTCTATTCATAGTTATATACTGATAGTTAATTGTGAGTAAAGTTGCATAAGGCATTTCCCTTTGAAATAACTGGACAACACAGGTGTTTGGCTAGCCCATAGATCTTCTGTATCACATGGGTAAATTGCACAAAGTCAAACAATGTATATATCTTAGAACCACCCTGTGTTATGCATACAAGAGTAACAAAATATGCTTATAGAATATGGAAAAAGTTTTAACTCTGAAAACTACTTGGATGTCATGATGAATAATCAGCTTAACATGTATTCCCAGTACACTGCTCTTTCCTTCAAAGGCTAACGATATCTTTGAAATATATGAATATAAAAATACTAATTAGGAATGGAGAGGTTACATCACCTTTATAATTACTAATGAAATTCTGGGTCTGGTTTGGTGTCCAGAGTTAGAGGAGGATTTTGATAAATTAGGAAGTTAGGAGAGGAGGACTAGAAGGACTATAAAGAGTTCGGAAAGCATACTTTGCAATGACGTGCTACAGGATTTCAGTTGTTCAGATTATGCAAAGAAATAGACAGAAAAGAGACTTGATTACAGGTACAAAGTGCCTTCAAAATTCCAAGTTTTTCTTGAATGATTCTGGAAGCCAAGGTTAAAAAGTTAGACTAGAAATAAAACAAACAAAAAAAAAAGATGCAGAGAATAATTAACCATGGAATACTTTACCTCAAGGGTAATGGATTCAGCAGCAATAGAAACCATGACGCTGCATATCTGGAAAGTAAATTCCAAGAATTAAGTTGAGAAAACTCTACAGTCGGTTTTGTGTAGGACAGCTAGATGACAGAGTAATCCCTTCTAGTCATAGAAGCTAAACATTTGGACTATATTTTTTAAGACTCCAACTGTGTTTGTATTGTGGTAAAAAAAATTAAAAATTTCTAATCATACAGAAACTATGGATTGAACAACCATCCTTTTTACAGAGTGGCTAGCAGAGCCACACTAGTTTCTTTCTCAGTCCCAATTCAAGCTGCTGCACAGAAAACATCTAAGTAATACATTGTGCAGAAAGGAAGGGTGTAATATCCATAGGAGTACAAACAGAATTATTAATAAGTGCAAATAGAAATTGGAGCATGAGTGGTAACTGCTTCTAGATTTATCAGCATTGGAAGCATCCCGTTAATATCCCGTTAAGGCTATTGCTCAAAAATAAACTAAAAAGTGGGGGGTTTTAAGTGTAACAATAACAAGTATTGCTGAAAAGAGGAATGGCATTAACTGGCCATTTTTATGTTTAGAATGTATGAACTCAGCTGCTTCTTGCCTCAAGAAAAGGATCTGAAAATTTCAGTCTATGACTATGACACATTGACACGTGATGAAAAAGTGGGTGAAACCATAATTGATCTTGAGAACAGATTCCTTTCTCGTTATGGATCTCACTGTGGCATCCCACAGCAGTATTGCATGTAAGTCATTTTGTCTAATGAAAATTTTTATTTCTAAGATCTAGTACCCAGTCTCTGTAAAAAATCTGGACTTCCTTCATCTTAATTATATGGTTAAAAAACAATGCTATGGCTTCTCACGGGTGTTTTTTGTGCTCACTCTATCATCTGAATTCCAAGTTAAGCTGCAAAGTCTTCAGAAGAGCCTTGACTGAAAACCATGATGTCAAACATTTTTATATTCTCTTTATATGGTAATGTGTGTTATTTCTGTCCAGAGAACACACACTTCACAGAATTTTCTGACCTACTCATGGAAATAAATAAGAAAGCATCTGTTAGCATAAATTATTTTGATATGTAAAGAAAAAAGCACTCTGTCTTGGAAGGTAATTGAGGTGGTACAAAATTATGTCACTGTATCAAAGTTAAGTGGCCTCAATCTAGGCAGTTACAGTGCTGCCCTTTCTGAATTAGTTTAATAAATATATTTTACATGATGTGTAAATGCCCTGAATGGTGAATAATTTTAGGATGTGTTTCTGTTGCTTTCCTAAAAGTTCAGGTGTGAATACCTGGCGTGATCAACTAAAACCAACCCAGTTATTGCAAAATGTAGCCAGGTTTAAAGGCTATGCTCCTCCTGTCCTCTCTGAGAATGGCAGAAAGATTAACTACGGGGGACGAGACTATACTTTGGAGGAAGCTGGTGAGCTTGTTCACTTATTCTGTATTTCTGTCTTACATTCATATTGATACAAATATAAAACTTGTCAGTTATTTATGGAAAATCAGAAAATCTTTGATTTTTTTTTTAAATGTTGAGCACTGTTTTCTGCTCAATTTTAAATATCTGGTTTTAAATTTTTTTTAAAAGTTCAAATGCAAATTCTGGTTCATGAGCCCCTGTTCTTTTTCCATTTATTTTATTTCAGAAGCTAACAAAATTTTGCATCAGCATCTTGGTCCAGGTGAAGAGCGGCTAGCCCTTCATATCCTCAGAACCCAGGGTTTGGTACCCGAACATGTGGAGACGAGGACCTTATACAGCACCTTTCAGCCCAACATCTCCCAGGTACTATGAACTGGTTTACTTCTGTTTTCTTGAATGCAGAAATGGAGCATTCCTGCATTCATAGCATGTTGTCAATAGAGTGGTATCACTCAGGGGGAAAAGAGCTACAAATTACTTGGCTGAGAAACTAAAGCAGATTAGTCTAGCAACATAACAAAATGCAATTATGTTTTGCCATTAAGACCCCCAAATGACACCTTAAACACTGACAGAGTGGAAAATGGGAAAGATTTATTTATTACTTTCTTACTGAAATAAACTGGAATATGTGTTTAATACCTCACCAACAATAAAGGAGACAGCCTGGCTTAAGAGCTTCCTAGCTAGACTCAACAAATGAGATCAAACTTGTCATTGCTCTACAAGGTCCAGAGGTGCTAGATTAAACATGAAATCTGATATTGGACCTCTCTGTTAGAAAGGAACAAAGGCTAACATTTGTTTTCTAGCTTTTACTAACTCACCGGTGGCTGTGTTTTTTAAGAAAGTTTCTGCAGCAACCAGAAAAGTTATTTGCAAAAATAAAGGGGCTTGCATTTGAAATGGATGTAAAATCTGCAGTGGTTGCCTGACTTCAGAGTCTAGTTAAGCTGACTGATCATCTGCACTGGGTGGGCCACCAGCTGCAAACTATCAGCCATATGTATGCCACTGTACTTAATACCACCTCTGAGAGAACAGAAACTTGGACCTACAGAATGAGAACTATTTAGGCACCTAACTTGTACTGAATTCGCTAGGAATTAACGTCCGTACCATCTTCTGAGTTCTTGGCATTCTTCATTTGAAGAAGCTTATATAAAACGAGGGATTGAGCTTGCTCCTATCTGAAGTCTGTAGAAGTTCTGACGTTGGTAACATGAGTGAGCTCTGCTCTGTGGCCAAAATTAGTACTAAGCATGTCAATAAGCACTTCCATGGAATTACCATGACAAAGCCGTATGCAACAAACAATCCCTCATCCATCTTCTCCACTGCTACAGGGAAAGCTCCAGATGTGGGTTGATGTTTTCCCTAAAAGCTTAGGACCTCCAGGCCCTCCCTTCAACATCACTCCCCGAAAAGCCAAGAAGTGAGTATCCTTATATACCACACACCATCTGGCAGCCCTGACAAAAGCAATTCAATTCTCTTTCCCCAAACATCTTCTCTCTTAGGTATGTCTTGCGGGTGATTGTCTGGAACACCAAAGATGTCCTTCTGGATGAAAAAAGCATCACAGGAGAAGAAATGAGTGACATTTATGTGAAGGGGTAGGTGCACCCTGTCATGTAACACTTAGAAATTAATGACATTCAGAATGTCCTGGGAATGCCTAGACCATGGGTTCCAAAGATGATTTGGTTCAGCCAAGACAATGCACACTACAGCCTCTAAAATAGCGCTAACCTCAGAGAAGTACAGAAGTATTATGAGATAAAGCATGACCAGTTTAACGTGCAGTGGAAGATCCCAGAAGTTCCTCTCTTGAGATGGGAAGCAACTGAAAAGATTGTGAGTTAGCTTTGGTGCTGCATAACTTGGATTCTTACTTTTTGTGTTTCCTAGTCTTAATGTAAAAAATTCAATAGAAATCAGAGAACTATACTACTAGGCTATTGATCTAATTTCTCCTAAAAAAGAAATAAAAAGATCCCACCAGCACCTCACCACCGATACAGTACTGGTCTTAGCAGATCAGAAATTCAGTTCAGATGTTCCCATTTACAGTGCCAAATTGGAACCAAACTGAGAAAGCATGTGAAAGACTCCCCAGCCCTCTGTGAGCAACTCTTACAGATTGTTTGCAACCACTTAATGACATGGTTACAGTACAAACAAGCACCAGCGTAGTCCCACTGCAAACACCAGACACATCTCTCTCTATTTTCAGATGGATGCCTGGTAATGAAGAAAACAAGCAGAAAACCGATGTTCACTACCGATCATTGGATGGTGAAGGGAACTTTAACTGGAGATTTGTTTTTCCTTTTGACTATCTCCCAGCAGAGCAACTCTGTGTAGTTTCCAAAAAGGTAAGTATTTCTAAAGATTTCGATACTTAGAATACAGATTGCAATTAGTCTGATAATTTTGTACCTACATATTGAAAGAGGCAGTTTGGCTCAGTTCTGCATACTTTTCTCAAACTGCTATTGTGAACAGATTTGAATTTGCCCTTGAGCCAGGAAGAACACACTGGCCACAACAGCGCTCTCCTCTTAGCAAGGGCAAGATTAGATCCTTAGTACTTCCACCAACTGCAGAATTCACAAGAACTAACAGACCACAGCTTTGAATTTTCATAAGTAATTTCAAAAAGGTGCTTGGGTTCTGTTTTTTAAAATTTTAGGAACATTTTTGGAGTCTTGACAAGACAGAATTCAGAATCCCACCCAAACTGATCATTCAAATATGGGATAATGACAAGTTCTCCTTGGATGACTATCTAGGTAAGATTTCTAAGAATTATTGTTATTATAAAGTAAGAGAGAAAAACAAATGATTTTAAATTGTGTTTACAAAATGAGGCACTGAGCTGGCAAATACACTCGTGCTTTCCCACACAGTACAGGGTTACCTGTGCTCATGAATGAATGAGTGAATATTCACTCAGTAAAGGCCTACTTGCAGGTAAACCAAGATACTTTTCATTCAGGTAAGTTCTATCACAAAGTGTGTGAAATGATAATGTGTATGAAAACTTACTTTGCTTCTATCTTTAAGTAAAATTACTTAAAACAAGAGCAATTCTAAGTAAAAGTGTTGACATAAGGCTGTAATTTAAGCAGTCTACTTCACACCATTATTAATTCTACTTCACACCTTTATTAATCCCTACTGAGAGATATTGCTCTGCAGAAGATTCACTGCCCTGTATTAAGACAGCTCCAAAGTCTTTAGCTTACATGCAAACCATATAGGCTTCAAAATGTGAAAACAAATAATTGATTTATAACCATCATCAAAGTTAGATAGATCATACATTTAGTTATCAGAAATTACGTTAGTATTTCATTGCTGTATTTGGTTGTCTTCTGTTTGGGGGGGGGGGGGGGGAACCCTCTATTAAAATTCAAGTGATCTTGCATTAAAAAAGGGGGAGGAAGCTTGGTCAGTCTAATTTATCAACACCAGCAAGATGGGCTTAAACACAGCCTGATGTGTCCCACTTCCCTGCCTCACAACATCCTTAGACAAACAAGAATGTAAGGTGTATGTTGATTGTTTTTCCTGTATAACATGTTTAGAGATCGGAAAGGTTGATGTTGAACCACTATGCTGCATGGTTGGTTGTGTTATGCAGTGTTTGGTTTTTTATCCGTCTCCTAGGCTTTGTGGAACTTGATTTACATAAAACGATCATTCCAGCAAAAGTTCCAGAGAAGTGCAATATAGACATGATTCCAGAATACAAGGCAGAGAGTTCTCAGAAGGCTCCCAGGACCGCCTCTCTCTTTGAACAGAAATCCATGAAAGGATGGTGGCCATGTTATGTTGAAAAGGATGGCTCCCGTATTTTAGCGGTATGATTATTATTTCTTTAAATAGTACTTAAAACGTGCTCACCTTGTTTTTCAGATTATAAAGAAAGACTGTAAAGAGTCCCTCGCTTAACTGTTAGCTTTCAGTGGATAGACAGAGGAGGAGTAAATAGAACATTCCATGCACAAGTTCAGGAATTTTGCTCCATCAACAATTTTTTGTTTTAAAGTATGAGTTTACTACTTAAATTTATTTATTTTGTTTTTAACTCTGTTTAACTTGAAGGACTCCGGTGCCAGATTGAGTCATGTTATCTCACCAGAGTAGCCAATAGAGTTATTGTGTGAATGAATTTATCATGTTATTACTTAGGAGAAACACGAGACATCCTAAATACATTAAAGACTAAAGAAAAAAGTTTAAATCCAAAGCATTTTTGTACACAGCAAATGTAATTTGTATACTGAGAACCCAGACTAGCTTCGTGATTATGAGGGCAATCAGAAGACCTAAAGCATTTTAACCTGTTCTATGAAGAATATAAATGCATATTTATCACTTGCTAGAGTATTAAGCCTTTCAAGTGTGTCTGCTTCTTCTTTCTAATGTTTTGGCCTTTAAACTTTATTATTGGAATTTAATAAATGAGAAAAAATATTCAGAAACATTTATCAGCCACAGCAATATGAAAAACGAGATGCTTAGTCATTTGGAACAGATGCAGTCCTTGCGTTGTTCTTGAAAGAAGAATTGCTTTTGTTTTGCTCTTGAAAGAAGAGAAGAACTGTTTTTGTTTTGCTAAATTGGGAAAAAAACAACGTATAGCTTAAAACAGAACTACAAAAGAATTAGCAGAACCATTTTATGTACTGTGATTTTTTTTTCTATTTGTCATTCTCTGATACTGTGTTGTGACACTGTCGTAGTGCAGAAATAAGTATATTTTGAGAAGGAAATGGAAAACACACAGATGCACAGAGTGAGCTGATCCCAAACTCTGCTGTATAAGTACCAAACAAGTACTATTAGTGCTGTTTCAGTAAGATACTTGTCTCATGCCACATATTTTCTGAAGGGTAAAGTTGAAATGACACTGGAAGTTGTCAATGAAAAAGAAGCTGAGGAAAGGCCAGCTGGTAAAGGAAGAGATGAACCCAACATGAACCCCAAACTAGATCTACCAAAGTAAGATATTTTCCCTTCACTAGCTTGAGAAATATATAATACCTAGTTACTATTGATGTTCTTGACAAAACCTGCATGCAGTAAAGGATTTATTGGACATCAATTATCCTTTGCAAAACTTCATTTATAAAAGCCGGTCTTGTTTTCTTCTGCAAACATTAGGATAAAATGCAAGGTGGTTTCAGTATTAATGGCACACGTTTACTGAAACTGCTATCTTACATTACAAAACTATCTGTGTTTTCTTCAACCTCCAAACCAGAGTGTTTTAACATGTTATACTCTCATGCTGAGGTATTCCTTGTTTTTATAGTATGAGTAATATTTGTTTCTTTCAAACTGCAGCCGACCAGATACTTCCTTCCTTTGGTTTACAAATCCCTGCAAGACAATCAAATTTATTGTGTGGCGCAGGTTTAAATGGCTCTTTATAGGCTTTATCGTCTTGCTGATCTTACTCTTATTTGTAGCAGTACTCCTCTATTCATTGCCGGTAAGAATTTTTAAATGTTACTGTTCTTCAGCTGTGGTATGAAGCTAGCTTATGTGAGTCATCAACAGGATACAGTCCTTACTCAGACAAGAGATTCTAGCAGGGAGGTAGGGATTATTACCTTATAGCTATAAAAAATTTCAACTTATTTTTATTGAGAAACAATTAAAGCCTATGTTAAAACTAACCTATTAACTAAAGATGGAGCAAATGAGTGCTTTAGAAGTGTTAATAACCTACACAATTAAAAATAGTTAATAGATAGTCTAGAGTCAGGATTTCAGTCTACTTTAATCTGAAATATCTTACTCATATTTACTGTATTTTAACTGAAATTAGCATACCCTGAATACATTCTGATCCATTTTAATATCTTAAATGTCTTTTACAAAACTACACTGAAGTATTTTGTGTACATCTTTTTACCTCTATTGTTTCTTCTCTCCTCCCTCAACAGAACTATTTGTCAATGAAGATTGTGAAACCAATTTAAAGAAGAGTTTTTTACCTCATCTTTTTAAACAGTAATGAGGTTTCGCCTCCGGCTGCGGACCAAATTCAGCAAGGCTCTCCATCCTTTTTATCTGCTAGTATTTTGAACTGTAAAATAGATAAGTAAGAATTTAACCAAGGCTGGCCATGGTTCAAGGGGTCATGACAGGTGTTTTTAAAAAACAAAAGATAAACCCCCTCATGTTTCATGTACATTTTTTTACTTCAGTAGTATCTACGCATGGTAAAGTTCTGACTTCCTTGCTTTTAAACTAGATTTTTCATAAAAATCACTCAGGAGGCTGCCTGCTATTGCTATCTCGATTTTTTAATGCATACTTCCTTTTGAGAATTCCTTTCTGTTGGGCACACTTTGAAACTTTGCATTTTAACTTAATGAAAAACAAGCACTACTTATAATTATGTATACCAAAGAAACCTCACAGTGCAATCAAAGAAGGGGCAGACATTGTTTCTAGAAAAGTTTTCAGCATCATGCTGCTTAAAATTCGTAGTTACTGCACTGTAGACTTGACAACGCTATATATATATCTGGACAACAACTGCATGCACACAGAAATGAATAATACACAGTTTACTTAGTATAATTTACAAATGTTTAAATAAACTTATCCACAAGTAAAACACAAGTTTCCAATTTTCTTTATCTATTGCAGAACTACAATGCATTAGGTATTGTATAGTGTCTATCAGAGGATGTAATGCCACAAATCTGGAGTTTAAGGTATTTTACTGTTATCTTTACAGTGAAGAATAAGGAAATACTTCTGCACAAAGTTCTAATTAATTTCTTCTTTAATTAAAGAAATGAAATTTGTTGAATAGTTTCACTATACTCCTTGTATTTAGAGATGATCTTGAATCAAAACTTAAGAGGATACACAACCCAGATTCAACCCTTGTTTGAAATCTGATCTGCACATGGGAAGTATTTCATTTAGCCTCAGTCTCCTCTCCCTAGGCACAGCAAAATATAATCTGCACTAAAAATCAGGTTATAGTCTGAGATTCCACCTCACTTTTATGGAGGGCCAAAGCAGAAGCATCTCTCTGAACATTCTCTGGTGCTTGAAATGTAGGAAACCTGCAGCAGAACCTGAAATCACCATTTTGCATGATTGTCACACTCTTGACTGGGTAAAGACTTTGGGTGTTTTTAAAAAGATGACAAAAATAACTACAAGAGTGAATTAGTCTTGAAAAATCTCTGTCATTGTATTTAGTGGCACACTTAACGCTTTCTTCTAACACAGCGCTGTAAAATAAGCGTGCACTTGTCAGGCAAAATAAGTAAACTATGCTGACTTAATTCTGTTGAACAAGCTAGAGTAAAGGTATCATCGCATGAAATAATTTCCAGAATGTGAAGTCCCATTGGCTAGAGCGGAGCAAGCAGCAGTCATCCTGTCACAAAGATAACGGCACCCTTATTTTTTGGTTGTTAAGAAACTTTCAAGCATCTTGACCTATGAACGAGAGCTCAAAGCTGGAACTAATCACCATCCAGATGGATTGTCCCTTCACTAATGACAAAATAGCACTCCAGAAATAACTGGCAATTTGCATGAGCTAATGTTTGACCATTCACTATTAAAATCTGTCTCAATCAATGCCATAAATCTGACAGACGGTAAAAGTCACAGCAGCCTTATTTTCACTGCAAGACAAGAAAGCGTGTTGCTTATAAGGGTTGTAATTAGAAAGCATTTAACTTGAAAGAGCATTCCCCAGAAAACAATTATGAAATGGAGCAGAGATCTGAGCAAGCCTGTTCACCTAGCATTTGAAGAGTGGCGGGTACTGCCCTTCTGAGTTGAGTTCACCCTCTTCCAGATGCCTTTTGTCCAAGCATGCATAGGCTTGATAGTTTCACTACAATTAAGCAATGCCATTAAAAACATAACTGAAAAGTCTCAGAAGCCGTTCCGTCTCCCAGCCTGCTCCAGTAACAAACAAAAGAAAACCCATGTTCACAAGAAAGAAAATGTGGTCATTAATATTTATATGCAATGCTAATCAAATCTGTAATCCCTGGTGTAGCTGCTGTGCATGACTCCAACACACAGTAGATTTTTGCCTAGTTCAAGCAGCTAGCAAAGAGTCAGCCCTGTGCAGGGAACAACTTCATGCTGCTCTTGTTCTGCGCTGACTACTGGGATGCTCACTTTGGCCAGGAGAGCTCTGTACTGCTCCAGCGACTGAGGCAAACGTCCTCTGAGGCCACAGAAAAGAGGCAGAATGTAGATGTGCCTGATATCACTCTTCTTTATAACAGGAAATTGCTTAACCCCAGGAATCCCTCCTCCTATGAGCTTGCTTTGCCTAACCTGATAAGCTGACAAGTATTTTGGCCTGTGAGCTGATGGGGCCAGTTCAGCTGCGCTACTGTCACTAAATCCCCAGTACACAGACTCTGTGCTTCACAGAAAAGATTATCTGGGTCTAAAATGACTTCTCTGTTCTGAGAAAAGACAAATGTTTGATGAAGCTACCTTCTCTGCACCTGCGTGTCAATCGAACATGAGATGCTAGCCGGCTGAAACAGCCAGAGAAAGGCTAAAGCTAAACAGAAAGTGCCTTCTTTAACAAAAAATGGCTAAATAAAAGCAGTATGTCACGTGGCAGCGGTATGTCAGGAGTCCTTCTGTCGCCGACATCATGCAGGTTCAAACAACAGCAGCTGCACTCTTTGGTACGTTCAGGTATGCAAGCAACATGTGACTTCATTTCGGTTGCTTGCTGTAGTCACCCCAAACCCTGACTACTGGAATGGCTGTGAGGAGGTTAACAGCCACTGTCATGTACATTACAACTAGACAGATTGTACAAGAAAGAATCATCACGTAGCTCAAGAAGAAAAATTTGCACTTAAACCAGCTCAGTGTAAAATAAAGAGGCAGTAAACGCACCACCGCCTACAAGCTGTTCTTGCATTTCTTTGAACAACCACAAGATGGCATCCCAAGTCGCGTGTGTTCACAAAGTCCTTCCAGTACTTCTGTTTTATTCCTGTCCTAAATACATCTCACACACGGAGATGAACGACAAGATATATTTAATAGTTGAGGGAAAACACAGTCCCATCCAAGTCCAGTGCTTGTAAGTGTATTTGGAAAGCACAGCTGTGAGCGCCTTTGGGACCTGCCTGTTTATACAAACAGAAAATAACTCCAAGTGTGGACCTCACTAACTTTAATACTGTCGTGTAAGTAGGATTTCCACTCCGTGCCGCTAGATGCCTAAGTATCTATTTAGCAACTTGAAAGCAGTACCAAAGAGTGAGATGGCAGCATTCAGTGCTGAATCTTGTCTGAGTGCTACCTCAGCTAGTAAATAGCACTCAGCTTTGTACACAGCACTTCGTGTTGCTCAGAGTTGTGTGTGTCATGTATACAGACAGGCTGTCACGTATACAGACAGGAACCTGAATTAGAAAGACAATTCTCTAAAGAAGGAGAGCTAGAAAGTTCTTTAGAAATTCATACGCAGAAAAAAAAATGGGAATACGCATTATGTCTGTCAAGTCAAGTCTGACCATGCCCTGACCACAAAGATACCCTTTGAAAAAGTTTGTCTCCTTTGTAACCTTTGCTGTGGCTAAGAGATTAAATCCATTGATAAGTGCAAGATGGGGAACACAGTAGGGAAAAAACGTACTTCCCTGAAGCCACCAAAAAACTCTGAATGCATTATAATTGCTTATGAAAGACTCCAAGGCAGTTCTGTTCCTTTCCCAGACCTACAAGATGTCAGGACTAGCAGCAGAAAGCACCGGGGCAGTCACAACACAGCAGGAGGTACACAGACACCCTGAACGGAGCAGTGGGACCGCCAGCCACCTCAAAGGGGTCCACAGGTGCCAGCAGAGAGGAGTGAAGCGCACGCTGAATTCCTTTAGAAGAGCTACCTAGAGATGGTCAGTGAGAGACGATGAGCCTACGCGCATGTCTGACACCTCACAGCTCAGGGCTGCGGCAGGGTGCCAGCATCCACGTGGGACCTGCAGACCAAACCACCTCCCCTCCAGTCCCTTCTGCAACAGCGCTGCTACCACAACAGCAGTGCTGGAAAGTGTTCCCACCGACACCGCCTCAGTAACGGCATGCTCAGCCAGGCAGCAGGTTTTGCTTTAAACCGTTCAGGCAGAGAAGTGAACTGAACCTGCACTTCCAGTCTCCTGTGTAACTCCTGTCACTGTTAAGCAATTACGGTAAAACAACAGAAGACAAGATCACCACCATCTTCTAAAAGAAAGTGTGGGCATTCAGCACTGCAGCCAGTTGTACTCTCAGACTGCCTACCGCCTCCAGCCCAGGCTTTCAGAGGTACCGAAACTTCTGGTCACAATGAAGGTTAGGTGCCAAGCTGCACAGCTGTAAGAAGACACACATACATACTTCCAGAACGGAAGACATGCAGAACTAGGACTGACTGGAGAGTTCATATAAACCTTAAGTGCCACTTGCTGGTAGGCAGTAATGGAACAGTTACAGATTTGCACCTGAGCACCTGAACTCCCGTCAGTACCTCTTTAGACAGCCATGTCCTCTGTTGGGTCTGGCATTGAGACCAGCTCAATATGAAACAGCAATTAGGAAAACTAATAAAGTTAGAGGCATCATCAGACTGGGAACAATGAATGAGCCAGAAGACGTACGGTGTTGTATCAATCATAATCATCTTATGTTCAAACTTCATATTTCATTTTGCTACAAAAAGGCACATGCTAAATGAATAAAGATTCAAATGTGGGCAATGAAAGTAATCAAGAGCAAGCAGGGAGGATAAGGCCTCCTGTACAAAAAAAGCTTAAGAGGTCAGTGCTAGCCTGGAAAGTGACAGAGTAACAAGCAAATAACAGGTACCTAAAGTAAGCTACAGAGAGGTAGAGAACATATAAATTGGATGCTTTTCTTCAGGGACTATATTAAAACGATGCACATGCACTCATGAAGACTCCTTCCTCCTCAAAACCTATTGTATTTGGTTTAATAAGAACAAAGAAAAGCTGTAATACCTGCATTTACGTATTAGGACAACATTACAAAATACATGAGCCCTTATACTTCACTTCATCCCATGCTCACTGGCAGGAATCCCTGGGACGGTATTCACCACAGGTAGCACTGTGCCTCTGGGAGCAGGATTATACACTCATGGCTGTGAGAGATGCCCTTCCTTGCAGAATTGCCAAGTTTTCTGGCCTTGAGTGCATATTCCTTACTACTCGGGTTATCAGACAAAACACTGCAAAGAAGTGATCTCTAAAGATCACAGACCAGCTTCAGAGTCACCATTCCAAGGGCCATAGGTTCACAATCATTGGCATTGGTGGCATTACTAGCTTTAGATATTTATTCCTATTCACTACCATGCCCTTGACTAACAAAAGCAGACTTAGAACAAAAGGAAACACCACCAATCTCTTCCTACATCCTTTCTGAATTTTTTTTAGTGTGGGGACTATTCTGTTATTTGCTTCAAACCATAGTACTATGGTGTGTTGAAAGAAATCATGGGTTATGGCCTTAAGAATATCTTAAACTGATGTAGTCATCAAATTAAATATTCTCAAACTGAGTCGTCAGCAAGTTCCTTTGCCCCAAGACTCTGTTTCAGGACTGCAGGCAGACTCAGGGAGACAAGAATACATCAACTCCACAGGAATGACCTTCAGAAGAATTTATTTGCTCATAGAAGGGTAACTATAATAGGGAAAATGAAAATAAATAAAAATTAAAATAAAGTAATAAATACAGTACTTAGCCACAAGTTCAGATATGTACCAAAAATGGGGATGGACATTGCAAATATGACAACTTATCAGTCGAGGTAAATAATCCTTTAAGAAGCCCAACACTTACTCTAAATGTAAAAGGCAGATATTAGCATATGCTAAAACAATGAAAGCTCCAGTTAGTAGCAAAACATTAGACATCACTCTCTTGGAGAGAAGCTTCAGGCTTCTGCAACAAAATTCCAGATTTCTTAACACTCCTTTCCCTGATTTCAAGGAAAGAAACCTTGCAGAAGTATTCTGTATATGAATCTGCTCAGCTTTTACTCCCGGATACACGAAGCCTTTGTTTTAATTAACGTAGCTAACAAATGTTTTGTTCAGATCGCTACCCAGCTGAGAACTGATAGCGCAGTTAATTAGTGCCTTCACTTCAGCCTTATGCCCTTACTTCTCGGGTGCAAGAAACACAGGCCGGCCTCCAAAGGCTCCTTGCAGCCTGGGCACCTCTGGGACTCCAGTGACGAGCTCCGGCTCGGACCTCTGACGCTCCCTGGCCTGGCAGAGGAGATGGATTTCAGTGGGCTTTTTTCAAAGCTGGAGAGTTCCCGCTTTGGAGTAGGAGGCAGCCAATTAAACTTTTAAAACTAATCCTGGCCGCATCAGATCAGTCTAGCCCAAAATATACACATTCTACCACATAATCCACCTGCCCTCATGCAAAAGCCTGCACTGTATATGTGTAACTGCTACTGTTAGAATATTAAGAAAGAAAGAAAAGAAGACTGAGACAAATATTTGTGCAAGAAACCAAGGAACCGGAACACCTAGTGAGGTGTCATCTGCTGTTGCCGTACAGGGGCTCTGTTATTGGGGACCTATAGGTTTCGGTTCTGTTTCTTGCCTTAAAAAATCCTGAAACAAAATGGGATAGCCCCACTGGGCTGTGAGTTTAAACACACAAAAAAGTAGACAGGTAGAAGCAATCATCTCTGAGAAAGGATTTACTTTTACTTCAATTGCACAAGTATATGTGCCTGTTTTTAATTAGAAATAAGACGTCTTCACTGGTCTTGCTCTGATCCACGCTGTGCCAACTTAAACCCTGCCAATGAATCTGAATAGTCAAACAAACGTCTGTCCCTCCCCAAACATCCACCATTCACATTAAATAAAACACATAACAATGGCGGGAAAACAGACCTGAAAAGAGCTTATTTCCAAATGTAAAGGTCTAACCTGAGGATAGCTATTTTCATGCAAATCTGAATTCTTCTTAGCCATATACATAGACCAAGAATTATCTGTTCACTTAACACTCTAAGCTTCTCTTATGCGATTAACAGGGAGGAGCAAATTAAAGGAAAATGGAATGGAAATCCCCCAAAGCAATGAAAGGGAACCGTACCTCCCCTGCTCCCAAACTAGCAAAAGACCCTGAAAACGAACTTGTGCACTCAGGGCAGCAAGGAGGCACAGCAAAAGCCAGGCCAGCCTGCCAAATTATGGGAGAGTTCTGCCGTTAGCATCAGTTCTAACGACTGGTCTGCTCTTTGACCCTTTTGGAGCACATGGGAAAACGTCTTCAGTGCAGCCAGCCTCCAGACCAGTCTTACCTTTGCAAAGCTCACGCAGTACAGATGCTGATGCACCTCTGAAACACCTTCCCGCAGCAATTGTTCAGCATGTGGCCACCTGCTCTGTAAAACCTCAACTACATTGTACCTAGCCACTGCTGCATGTCACTACTGGCTCAAAAGCTGAGTTTCCAGTTTGGAAACTGGAAATACCAAATTTCACCTCTAATTTTTTTTTTTTTTTAGCTGAATGCAATGAAAAAAAAATTGCTGTGAAAATTTGGTGTGAAAGCAATTAAAAAGGGGTAAAGAAAAAAAATCCATTGCCTATCTGTGAAAATAGCAAAGTGTGTTATAAATAAATAGCAAAAACTACAAGCAGTTGGTTTTACCATGAATAGCAGTTGCAATGAATAGCTGCAGAAAGCTGCCTGAATTGCCTGTGGTAGCAGTAGCTACATCTAAACTGGGCAGAGGAACCTACAAGCCCGATGCAGTGCTGGAGCTGTTAGAAGCTCTCAGGAATACAGGCCAGGCTGTAATAGACCCTTGTCTTTGTATCTGAAAACGATGAACACAGCACCTCAACTGAAATTTCAAGCTCATTGAGCTTATGTTTTCTTTTTAGGCATAATGAAATAATTACATTTACCTTGCTTATCTGAATCAGAAATGGTCTCTCTACTGGTGACTCCAACCAAATAAGCCACTCCAAGCCTTGCACGAGGTAGAAACTGTTTCTATTAATTCACAGAGGCAAGGCCAGGTGAATTAGCTACTAATTTAAGTTCTAGTTCTATAATTATTATTGTTATTGTTATTATTAAATTTTTTAATTGTTCATGAGTATGTCCAGGATTAAGGCAGGACTACAAATTTTCAGTGGTATGTTTATAAGAGATCCGACCAACAGTAACACTCGCAAAGATTAAACAAGTTACTGTGATTTTAACCAGAAAATCACCTAGACCTTACGAGAATGAGATGAAACACTAGTCAGAATACCATTAACTGGTCTACTCTAACATGTGCTGTGCTACTCCAGTCATAAGACAATAGTGAAAAACCATATGGAAATAGCTGGCAGATGCAACACCATAGAATGAACTCTGATGTGAAAACCAAGTGCTAACATGAAGACACCAGCTCCAGAGACCTCGGTGAACTGTAGTCTTATTGGGTCGGCATTTTTCATATGAGCTGTTTGTAAATGTCTTTCATCTTTGTCTGCATTAAATAAGCAAGAGAATGAGTAACAGGGAAGGAATCAAAAGAAGAGGACACACAAATTAGCAGTATATTGAATTATGCCATGTGAGCCACTGCCTTGTGACAGTGTGGCCTTACAGAATTTTCATGCTTTGTGATGCCAGTAAGAAGATGTATTAGGAAAAACACCAATGATTTATGTTCCTGGAGAAGAAAAAACACTGGAAAGCAGTGATCTGGTGAGAATAACATTATTCAGTGAACATAACTGCTTCTGTGGATTGCTATCAAAGGACTCTTTCTCAAAAATCTTCCTTTCCAAAAATCTACATCGCTCATCCGTGACTATAAAACAAGAAAGATCACAGCACACCAAGTTTCTCACAAATGTAACACTACATGCAGTTCCCATTGCAAAGCAGATCTGTCAGTGTATCTTCTCAGCTACCACTTTTATTGCGGATAATCTACTATTAACAATATCCGACAGTCAAAAATAAACCCCCAAACCTAAAATTTTGCTTATGTCTGACAACGATGAGTATTTTTAACCTATTTCAGAGCAAAATGGGATGTCTCAAAGGAAACTTAATTCTAAGCTCATTTGTCTTAACTCATAGCTCAGAATTACCCCATTAAAATCAATTATTTGGCATAGCACATAGAATCACTAAGCAGCTCAAGGAAGGATCTAGGGTTTGGGGAGGATTTGAAGGAGAGGAAAAGTTTGCATAACAACAAGTATCAGGCTGTGATATTACCGAAGAGCATTCATACACAATGGCGCCCTTATGATACCTGAGAAAACAAAGTGAAGTTAGCATTTGTAAAGGCAATATTCATTGCCAAATGTTTTTTTTTTCCTGTTTATTTCCCAGAACAAAATTGCTAATATTAGACAAAACTAGGGCAAAAAAGGTCTAGGGAGGACATCATTATTCCTAAGGATGTTAAGAGAGTGCACAGCCAGGTTAGGAGAATACAAGATCCCATAGCCCAGTGTTAAAAAAGGAGAGGGGGAGAACCCGACCAGGTTCCCTCATGACCGTGCTTGCCTCAGCAGCCTCAGCTCCCATGCAGCTCTTCAGCCACACACTGCTCTGACAACCTGCAGAGCCGCCACTTCCCAACACAGTCTTTGACCGACAATTCCGGTGCATAAGATGCAAAGAATAATGGTCATAGCATGACACATACCTGCTGAGTACAAAGAGCTGCATGGCTAAACTTAATCAGCTTTTCCTCCAAATGTGTCAAACAATCCTATGCTTTCATTGTGTAAACCATCTACAGAAAGAAGTGCCACAGCAGGTAAGGAATTTCTTAAGCATGTTTCAAGGTTATTAGTAGATATTACCTTTACTGCACTACCTACCTTTTCCCACGTTCTAACATTTACCTACAGAAATTCTTCCTTCACTTCCCTGCGCTCTGACATGATGACTGGAAGGGTCCCCTTCATAATAAAGACAGCATATGCTAAGTCAACATTCTTGTGTAATACCTCTCAAAAGTTATAAACACCTGAACTGTGAACTTATCTCAAATTATTCAGAAAATAATTTACTCTAAAATAAACCAAAGCTAGTGAAATTTTAGGAGATTGACTTTTACTATGGGTTATCTTACCTCTTGAAAAAAGTTTGCCACAAAAGAACTAGAAGGGGTAAACTATGTTCATTAGTTCTCCTAGGTGGACATCTGTCAAGTTTGGAGAGGGACCTTTTATCAGTTCAGAATTCTACCTGTGAAAAGGCCAGAAGGGCCCCTGGGGTCCTTTGGTTTTTGCCCTGCACTCATACCCACAGGGAGACCGTTCCAATATCAAACTGGTACTCAAACAGCTTTCTGTTCTCAGGGCTCCACTTAGGAGCACGGTTCCTTTGGTCTTGAAGACTGGATCACTGGACTCATTACCATCAGTCAGGTCGTCTCTTATGGTCCAGCTACCTCAAGGTAAAAGCCTTAATCAATCCCTTGCTGTTTAAAATCTAATCAGCATCCTGTCTGCATTATGCACAGCAAATCTCCACTGAGGTCAGCCTGCATGCAGTAGAGAGGGTCTGAACTCTAATTAGCACAGAAAGCAGTGTGACACTTACTAGTACTTATTATGGCATGTAAGCAAGTACTCATCTCAGGGGATAGATCATTCAGACTGTGGATGCATCAGCTCCTACCTCCCCTCAGTAAAACTTGGCTGCAGCCTGACCCTTGAGCATGTCACGCAGAGCCCATGATGGAAGATCCTGGGAAAGCCTCATGAGCAGTTGCCTATGGAAAGCAAAGGCTCATCTGCTAATTTTGTTCCTTCAACACAAACATTTTCTATGATTTCTGTTACACACACAGTATCCTCCCTGCACTCTCTGTGTTTCAGAAAGCTAACAGTAATTCCATTTTGCCATGAGGGGAAGGAAAAGAAAGCATTATTAGACTGTGCTAAGTGCTCTGCTAACAGGTAATGGCAGGCTTGATCTAGCTGTCAGTGGAAATGGGTAGGACCCTCCTAGACAGCGTCGATAAATGCTATGATATGTGTATTTTAAAACAGTACCTCCAGACTATAAAAGCACTGTTTATCAAATGAAATAGATTATGCTTAAAAATTCCATTATATGCATTTCAAGGGAAAGACGTTTCACTGCAGCAAATATACTACTAAAATATTTCTCAGGTACAAATATCTCATCCCCGGTTCTTTCAGAAACTGCAAACAAATAATTAGCCCTTCTGAACTCCAGAGTCTGTAGCCTGTAGTTAATGTGATGTTACTAATGCATTTATAAACACCAGGCTCCAAAGCCAACACTGAGATATTCCATCATAATTTAGATCTCTCATTAACTTCACCACCCTGACCAACATGCTGTCACTGGCAGAGTGTTTGACAGTTTACATTACCTGCAGACATGAGTTTGTGTCAATTCAATTAAGAAAGATTAATTCCAGAACTGACAATGCATAAATATTTTTAAATTACACCTGGCCTTGTTGGCAGTGCTTACTCCAAGACTGACTTCAGAAGAGAGAACATTTCTTTAGCCTCCTGGGCAGAAATGGAAACTAGAAGGAAGGTGAAAGAAAGAATTTATTATGAATTCAGTATTCCATCATACTGTCCAAGTCTATCTTTTTTAATCCCCCCTGCCCTCCCCTCGCAATAATTAAACAAGCTTATATCTCACTATCTGTTACAGAATGAAAGAAAACAGGAAAGATTTGATCCAAACAGCCACTGCCAGAAAATTGTCAGCGACATCTTTATGATGATCATTTGCTGACCGGTTTAGGTCTAATTTGCGTGCATTATCGCTTTGGAAGGCATTCAGATACCATGGTGATAGACACCATATGAGAATGCAGATAGACAACATTTGACATTTATCTTCATGAACAAAGATCTGGGTAACTCCCCACTGGTTGCACTTCTGATGAGTGAAGATAAATGTCACATCAGACTAAGCCATCTCATATTCTAGTGAAACACTCTTACTCCTGGCGCTGGTGTGTAAAAATATCTAGCTTCAGTGCATATGAACAGGCTTAACTAGGTAAGCATCAAGCACAGGGTGATAAAATGATTTGCTCCCTCTCATCAAACAGGTCAGGAGCCAGAAGAGTCAGATTTATTAAATTCTGGTCCAAGGTTTAATCTACTACAAAAAACTTCCTCTGAGATTTCAGTGTAACAATTACACAGCCATTACCTGAAA
The DNA here is from genome assembly GCF_047370975.1 of Nipponia nippon. Classification (NCBI taxonomy): domain Eukaryota; kingdom Metazoa; phylum Chordata; class Aves; order Pelecaniformes; family Threskiornithidae; genus Nipponia; species Nipponia nippon. The sequence continues at coordinate 108,604,543 of NW_028262347.1, forward strand.
AGAGCATTTTAAAAAGCAAAAACTCTCTACTGCTATAGCCAAATCAGTGCCATACCCAAAGAAATAAAAGCTGTTGAGAAAGAGCGCAGTCCCACGTGAGTATCACGAGTACCCTGCTTTCGGGACAAGAGCCTTATCTTTGTGCTAAATTATGCTGAACTGTGCAGATGCACCAACTTCAGTGATACTAACATTGGCTGATGCTAAACAAGGCAGACATCCTTAGTGCAATAGGAGTAGGAATCTCTACTAAAACATAAACTGGGAGTACAAGAGGGAGCATTCAGCCGGCAATGGGAAAGGCAGGGAGAGATAACACGCTCCTGCCATTTTTAAGCAGATGGCTCGTCCCATGGACTGTTTCTTCTGTCCTATTTTGTGAGCTCGACATTAGGGTTAAAAGGGACAAAAGAAGTCATGGAATCCAGAACCACCTGACATAAACATTCAAGATTCTGACGCTTAGACATGACTTTTCTAATTTTTCTGCACCCACTGGTTGAAAAGATGGATTGAGTGGCTTGCAAGGTTCCTTAAACTCACCAAATTTGAGTACTTCTGTACCAGCCAATATGAGGCAGCATGAAAAACAGACAAATACAGCAAGAAAAACCAAACCCAGAAAGTAACATTTTCAAATCCCTCCTAAGGTACCAGTTTGAGCAGATATTAAAACACTGGCCCAATCCAGGGTTTTCGCTTGGTTTCCTAAGAAAAGAAGGCTTATGCCCCTGTATTGTTTGTCCATCTCTCTCTCTCATCAGTCCTTTCCTAATAAGGTTTGAAGCTGCTGGCCAGGCTGTATCTCACGCACACAAGGCTTCTAGATGACCAGCAGCATATAAGAAAATTCAGGATGGATCCAATAAAAGGTGTAAATATTTTCATGTTGGACAACAGGCAGATGATTTATTAGGTGTCTCTATTCCCTATGAAGTGTATAGAGCGAAGTAGGTGACACAAAATCAAAGCCAAAGCAGTCAGCACGTGGTGCAGCCTACACCTGACCAACAGAGAAGCACTCAGGGCAGGTGTGTCTGAAACTCACCTTCTGCAGGGCTTAGCTTTCTTCATAGACCTGACACCTCCCCTGTGGGTAGAGAATGACATCCAGATTGATGCTTAGCCCACTCAGCATGGAATTTCAGGCCTCAAGGACTGTTGCTCATTTTATCCAATGATTATCTTGTCTAAAGGTGGTGCTTTCTTTGTTTTTTTCTAAATATTTTTTATTATTATTTTTAAATCCTGGATTGCATTTGCAAGAGTATTAATTGTTCGCCACTACTGTTATCATAAGGTATGCAAACAACACATGTCCGGATTCTGTCATCAGCTTATGGCAGAACTTTCAGTTCTGGTTGGAATTTTCTTTTTTTCAGAGGCTGATGATTTTTAGGATCTGCCAGGAGAAACAAAATGTTTCAGAGGCTAAATCTTTTTCAAGTCACTTCAGGATTAAAAGTCCAAAGAGAAACGCCAAAAACCAACCAAACAAAAAAACCCCAAAGATACTAAAGAAATTGGTCTTAAATGCCACCAAGGGAGCATCTAAGTCTTTTCACATATTCAACCTCATCTCCCCCTCTCCCCCCCCCAAAAACCCTAACATGATGGGGGGGGGGGAGCAGGGAAGAGCAGTCCATGTGTGACTACAGTAGTGGGCCTCTGTATAAACCAGAGATGCTTAGAGTGTCTGGAAAACAAACTGTATACACGCGCATTACAGTTCTCACTTATCCAATCAAGCTTTACTATAACATACTACATCTGACCCGGTCACCACACATATCAAAGCTATTTTCACCAGACTCTGTTATCCTGCGTGACAAAGGCACCCACCTGTGGGTTTCCTGCTTGTGGTGACATAGACTTGGCCTTTAGAGCACTGAAATTCATTAATCTTAGCAAAGCGGAGAGAACTACAGCTGAATACAATTTCTCTGGAGGTCCTTCATTAGAGCAAGATTTAATGAGTTTGTATTCTTAATTCCAGAAGTGCGCTAAAGAAACCTGGACTTACTGAAATTTTATGAAAATAAATTTGAAAGCAAGAGCAACTACACCAATAGACAGTGCCAAGTCATTAGAAATATGTAGCTGTGTTAGGGAAGAAAAACAGAGTTAAAACCATCATTGCCGTCCTAGGAACTGCTGTTATTCTGTGGAAATGACGTTTCTATGTGCAATGGGAAAAGACAGTCACAAACCGCAGTGAAACCAAACAGGACAATGCTTCGGCTGCATGGAAGTTATTAGCCCAGGGAGGCACAGCACAGGGAAAAGGTGGCATTTCCTCTGAGATTTTTTAGTTCAGCCACCTATTAAATAATTTCATATTCTTTCATCTAATCTCCTGGTTTAACAGAACAATTACTTCACAATCAGCACTAAATGATGTTGAATTTCAAATGTCTCTAAGTAACAATTTGTAAACTATCTGTTGCTATTTTCTCCCATCTCAGCTTTGGAGAAGATGTGTTTCAGATTGAATAAAATTTTGATGATACTCATTGATTAAATCTTTTGGCTTCATTTTTAGTGTGGGTGGTTTTGTTTTGGTTTGGTTTGGGGTTTTTTGTCTGGGTGGGTTTGTTTTGTTTTGTTTTGTTTTGGGTTTTTTTTTTTTAACTAGAGGACTTTATTTTTCATTTTTTTTAAACCAGGTTTTCTTCAAACTAACCTCCTCCAGCGGAGGGACAATAAGCTTGGGATCCAACGGAAAAACTGTTGAGGCAATTTTTAGGGGGAAGTCAGAATAAATCTATTAAAAAATCTGTATTAAAATATCAAATTTTAATTTTATGTGAGAAGACATTCTCTATTCTCACTCTTTCTAACACAGCCATTTTTAGACAGCTGACTGGCTTAGCGATGCTGTCTTTCCCTGGAATATTGCCTTAGCTGGAGGCGAGCCAGCATCATCACTTGGTGTCTCAGGAAAGTGAGGGGGGCTTACACTATGATTTCTGTCAAGTATCAACAACAAGGCAAAACTTGCATCTTTAGGCAGTTGAAAACCTGCTGTTCTGAGCTTTGGGCCAGAAGTCTTGACTCATACCGAATTTGCCCTACTGCTGGTAAAGTAGAATAGCTGACAAATCTCTTCTTTGATTTAAACTCTTCTTAAGCAGTTTTGGGGTTTTTTTAAGGACTTCTGAGTTCCAAACCCTTTTGCATGTGATTTCCACTCACACTGCTCCCTTTACTGCACAGTCTGTTTTTTCATACAGAAAATAAGTGATTAAAATAAAAATTAAAAAAAAAACCCAAACAAAAAAACAACAAAAAACCAAAACCAAATAAAAACAAAAGGCAGCTTGAGTACAGTAGCAGAAAACTATGTCAAAGCCTTAGGATTTAAGCCAGTTCACAGATCTTGAACTTAGAGCTGAAATAATACAACTTTCCCAGCCTAGCTTTTTGGTTCATTTAGTAATTATTCTGAAAGCATTAATGTTCATGTCATTAACAGTTTGATAATTTTCAGAACAGTGTGATTTTTATGAAGTGGCAACAATGAAAAAAAGAAGTTTCTTTTTTTTGAGAGTCCATTCAGTGAGATTATGAAATAAATCATGAGTAGCAACTGAAGAACACTGCAGTGGCTGTTAGCTTTGGGTCCAGCTATCAGTATTTATTGCTATACTGCATTATCTTTTAAAATTAGATTAGCTATAGAGACAAATGGCTGCTAAAATAACAAGAACAGAACGATTTATCTTATGTTGTCCTCCTCTGCAAATAATCTGCCCCATTAAGATGTTTGAATTGCAAAAACTAGTGTCTGCATTCTTCTTTAGCTTCTCTGTAACCACAGAGAAGATAGAAGTCCACTGCACTTTCCTTCTTAGGGACAACAGCATCCTGATATTGGGAGTAACTGGCTGCCTTTGCGTTTGGGGACACACACGTGCAGGTCACGCTGTTACTGTTCTTGCAACCAAGTGAAAGATGTTCCAGGCTGCAATATCCTGGGGCTAGCAAGCACAGAGCAGACCAGGAGGAGGAGTAAGGACAGCGCAGTTTTCATGCTTGCTTTAGGCATATCTTTCATGACCACAAAGAAGCTAGCCAGTGGCTCTTGCATAGCAGGATCACCAGCAGACTAATCAGCATTTTTAACAGGAGCCTAAGTACTAGACAGAGATTCCCTCAAAGGCGTGGGACAACCAAAGAGTTTGAAGCAGAATACACACTAATTAGGTTTTACAGCTGAAATAAGTGTTTGTACACAAGTGTGAAAACAGAAGAAAGCTAAAAGGAAACAGAAAAACTTAGGGAAGTTGTATGATAGATTAAGAAAAGGTTATACAAGAGACAAAAATGCACATGTGTGCAATTAAAGAAAATACCCAGCAAATACAGAAAGCAGCTAGAAAATAGAGTAGCTACATAAAGCAGCAGAATGGGCAAAACAAAATAACAAAAAAGCAGAAATAAATGAAAATATCCGTCCTCCCTTTGTATCCCATTTGTTTAGCTTGTAAGATCTTTAGGCGCAGTGCTACCTTCTTATGTGTTTCTAACACCTATAGCACAAACTTTCAGACACTACGGAAATAAATAAATACTTCAAGAGAATCACAGTGTAGCAAGTGACGGATGGTGCAGTATCAGAACAAAGGCGGCACTGAAAGGCGAATACATTTAGGATATCTTATATTTTGGTTTTGGTCATGGAGGGGTGGTTTTGTTCTGACTCTCTTTGAAAAAGAATATAGTCTGCATTACTACATGAGCAGCCTCTGCATCGGGCAACAGAAGACCTCCCTCTGAGATGTTTAGACCCCTCTGTGTTTTCCTGAGTCAATCCAATATGACCACAGGGAAATCTCAGTTCCCTGAAAGAGAGGCATGAATGACATCAAACACCATACTTCACCGCTAGCTTTGAAAGCAGCTATTTAAATTCTGTATAGGCTTTATCCTAATATTAGGGTTTGGTACTTTTTTTTTTTTTCTTTTTTACTATTAATGAATGGCTGTGGATAACTTTTTGCATTTACCAGTTTTTAAAGCCTCAAAATATTAAGAAGTCCCTTAAATTAACACTGTCCCTCCCATTTTAAAGCAGTTTTTCGTCTGCCATTTCTAAATAGCATCTTCCAAACACAGATGATCTTTGTCGTTTTTTTAAAGGTCCATTCTAGGCTATGTTAAGATAACCAGGTTTTGTTATTTTTTAAGAATAAGGAAAAAAATAAGTCTACTTTGTTCCTTGTACTTCTCTAGTTTTGCATAATTTGGTTTTTAAACTGCAGGCATTTTGTGCGTTTCTAAAACATGCCGGAGCAAGAGTTACATGTCAATAGCTGCATTAAAATATCACGCTGATTAAATAATGCCAAAAGACCTGGCCTAAAATGAAATAGGCGGGAAATTAAAAGTTGCATCTGGCACTTCATCTTTAACTCAAACCACTGGAAAAAAAGGTTAAAATGGCAAAGATTCTTTTATCTATGAAATCCATCTGAGGGACTGAAGAGCGGTAGACTGTCTGCAAGTTGTGCCATCACACAGTCACCTAAGTAGTTTACCATCAACCTGGACAGACAAGAGAACACAGGACAATCCAGGACACCGTAAGCCATGGAAACAGGGGTTCAGCAGGCAGCACTGCTCCCACCAGGCGCTCCCTTTGGCTTTGGAGTATGCTGAACCCTACACTCAGCTAAACAGGCGCAACAATATTCCTGATCACTTAGATCGTTAAACATTTCAGGGCATTTATAGGGGTAAATATATCAATTCCACTGGACAATTCTATCAATTCTTCTACTTTCCTTATAGCTCCACAGAGTGCATATCCTTCATTCCCTTTCTTGGAAGTGGCATGGCTCCATTTTAGGAGCAGATGAAGTGATTTCAAATGAATTTACAAATCTCTTGCAACTGAAAAACATTGTCCCAATCCATCTCTTCAGTAATTTCTCAGTCTAATGTATTTCAATGTTGTTGAAAGGTACCTCCAAAGCCTGTTAAGTTTCAGTTGTTCTTAGAGAAGCAAAAATAATAAATACAAAATACAAGAAGATTGGCAGACCTAAGACCTGCTCTGTCTAGAACAGCCCAAGAGAGATTCTGAAATTAGCTGGAGCTCTCTGAAACACCACCAAGTCACCCTTGGATTCAGTGAAGTAGAGATTTGGAAAGCGGTGATAACCAATGAGCTTGTGCTCAATGAATATCTAAAAGGTCTGGTAATTATCCGATCATACCAGTACCAAGAGAGATGCTCACTTATCAAAAGCATCTAAGCAATTTAGGTCCCTACCTTAACAGTAGGATTGCTTAGACACTTCTAGCTGAGCAGATATCCAAAAAAGACACCAGTCTCCCCAGTGGAAAGCTGATACATTTTGCTGACTCATTTCATAATCAGGTGACAAGAGGATGTAAGAAAACACAAGACATTGCCTTGAACCGTAAAAGCTTCATTAAGTGGAAGTGCTGCCCTAACAGTTAATGGACCGTGAAGAAATATCCAAAAGGTTATGGGTGTGCTTGGCTTTCTCCTGAAGTGAAAGACAAAGATCTCTACGTCTTCATCTGCCTTTGCTCTTTTTCTTCTGTAGGAGTTCCTAACCCAGAAATCAAGTTACAGACACATGGACGACATTAAGCAGCTGCAGTGGATCCAATGGACACATTTCTGTGGGGATGAAAAAGGAGGCATGGGGCGGAAATTGAGAGTATCCATAGCTCTTTTTACATTGGTGGCGAGAGGAGCTTGATCATTGCTGGGTATGGTCAGCGCTGAACAGTGTCCCCTCTAACAGGGCCAAGAATCATGATGTGGTGCTGCTGAGACCCACAGAACTCAGCATACCTGAGAAGCAGATAGTACCATTCTGGGCCAGAAATGCACCTACCCCAAAAGCAGAGCATTTAGACTTACCTTCATGAAAAATGAACTAAGACGACTTGAACAGATTACTGATGCAAGAGAAGACTGACCACCAAAGCTATTAACAGAATTTGCCCCAGGTTTTGTGGGTTTTTTTGTTTTGTTTTTTTTTGTTTTTTCCCAGCAGGCATTTACATGGGCTGAAGACTGATGATAAAACAGCAGCAAACAGTAGCAGGACCAAAATCTTCACAATTTCTCTACATGAGAGACAGTTCTTCAGCAGAATGTTTTATTCCCCAGGCAGCTGAGAGGAAGTAAAATTGTGCGAGGCATACTCCATCTGCACTGAACGTGAGGGACAGCAGAGCATGGCACACACCTTCCATGGGAAGGCAAAAAATTGGTCAGTCTCAGGAGCAACAGCACCGCACACTTGCAGTGTAAATGTAGTTGCAGACTACTACTTCAAAAAGAACACAGTGAGTCCAAGTATCAGACATGATATATGGGATCCTGTATTACACTCAAGGTAGCCATACTTAGCTAATGACCATAATACCACTTACTAATAATTTAAAAGATGAAATCTAAAATATTATCACTCTTACAGAAAATATGCAATGAGTAATCAGCAGCACTGTGACCAGACAGGAAACAAAACCAGAAAGTCTGTCTTGAAAGCAGAGAAGTCAGAAGTTCAAAAGCAGAGAAGAAGAAAGCCCCATAAGAGTAAAGACCTATTACACAAGAAAGAAGAGAGGGCACAAGTCTAAGAAGTGAGAGTCCAGCAGCTAAATGAAAACAGGCCAAGTAAAGACCAACTGAAAACAGGATACATGCAACGTGTGAAAAAGATTCATCCCTAAGACTCTAGACGAGAGAAGAGCAGTCATATTTCCCAATAGACAGCTTGGTCTGTGTTGAGCATGACTCCATGTCATACAGTATAGTTACAGCTAAGCAGCTGCCCAGTCTCCCTCCCTCCTTTCCTCTTTCTTCTCTGCTTAGACTACGGCTGAGTTTGCACCAGTAGGGCAATAGCTTAAGAAGAAAAAGAGAGAGCAAAAAAAAAAGTCTAGTGGGATTCTGACCTCTTCCATGCGTGACTCCAGGTAAGGCTCCTTGATCCTTTGGCAAGCAGGCATGAGTAATCTCATGGAGTCACAGGGTGATGGCATCAAACCAAACAGTGGAATTTGTAAAACTGTGATGTGAAAGTTTGGTGGTTTCCTCCTGGCTTCTTTACAGGAAGGGCAGGGGATAGACGTGGACAAAGATGACATGGAATTCTACTGAGTAGGGAAGACGACACTGCATGCAATGCACACGTTATGAGAAAACAAAATACAACAAATTTAAGAAAATATTTCTGAGAAATCTAAAGGCTTTTCAATTACCTTCCCTCAAAACGACACTTCAACAGAAGTGATTTTTGCTTTCCTAGCATTCAAAGATTAGAGAGTTTAAACAAACCTCATCTTTGATAAAAACACCTCTCAGTATCTGTGGGTAATGGAAATCAACAAATTTTATGTAGATGAATAATGAGAGTCAAACACCACAAGTGCTTCAATGGGTGAACAAGGCAATAGGAAAACTATCTGTCAATGGAAGATAGTATCAGCTTATCTCAAAACAATATTACAGATCTCCAGCCAGCAGATTTCTAAGCATAGAACAGCCTTTTTCTTTTTTTTTTCCCCCAGCAAGTTCTTAAGACACTTCCATAACATTTAAAAAGCCCAGAGATACATTCCCATTACCAAGTTCTTAACATCCCCACAAGAAAGTTGGGCCAGAATGCAAAAAAGTTGTATGAACACAGTTATAATATGAGGAAGAATTCCAGTTTACTGAACAAGTATCATTAATATTGCTACTACTTGATGCATATTGTATTTCACTCTGCCTCAAAATTTTTTGCCCCAAATCTCTGTAATTAAAGGTATCATGGCAAACACACACACATTCATAAAGAATCTCCTTTTTGTACTTGAACATGAAATCTTAGGGACTCTGTATAGCACTCCAGTAAATAGTAAAAAGATCTTATCTCTAAGTCTTGTTATATGGGTCATGAATAACATTAGAAAGGATTGCTGTGTCTCAAAATTGGACAACAACAAACAAGGGAGCTACAGAAGAGGGATAACAGACACAATAGACCAAAAGAGAGAAACATACATCCAAGGCACTATGTCACTGCCCTACTTCATTTATAAAAGAGTTGGCTAGTAATGAGCATTAATTTAGTTTACATTTTTTAATGGTATGACATTATTCTAGACATACATCTTCAGTCAAAACAGAGTAGTGGCCCATTAACTTACTTTTGTTAGTTTTACATCCAATATAACTCCAAAATTAGCTAAAAAGCAAAACCATTTAAGAAAGATACAAAACTCAGATAGGACACACACAAGGAAAATGTGTTTTAATGACATGATTTTCCCAAAAAGAAGTGTAAAATCAACATAAACAGGTCCATTTTCATCTTGACTCTCTGTAAATGTTTAATGTGAAAAAATGTGATAATTAATGTTTCTATACTTTTATGCTTAAGGAGTCATTACAATCAGCCTTTGTTTGCTACAGAGTTGGCAGCACAGACCTGCTGCATTTGAGAAGGGAATGTTTTAGGGTCATTTAACATTATATCACTCTTGGTGATCCAAGAGCTGCTATAATTCTGCCAAAGAGTATAGAGGGTTTCCCAGTCAAGTTTCATCCTGATTTTGATTATTGTTTATCTCTAGTCCACGTCTGAATAGTTGTAGTAAAATAGAGGAAGTTTTACTCCTGAATTTGAGGTCAGCTTGTAATGAACCATGGTTTCAATCGCATGAACAGCTGCTTCTTTTATAAGCAAAAAGGGTTCACTTACAGTTCAGGGTAACACAGTAATAATTTAAGGAACAAGGAAGCTTCTATTCATTTCTTTATTTTTTATATGTTTTTGAAACATTTTGACATCTGAGTGCCTATAGTGGACTTGTCTGAATAGAATGCAATATTGACACTATTCTGCTTTACAAAAAAATGAACAAAGTGAATTTTCAAACCAGAAATACAGTAGACCTATCAATCATCATATAAAAGCCTTTTTCATTGAGAACTTCATTTTTCATAGCAAGAAAAACTATTATTGAACTTCTAAAACTTTGTAACTCAAGTTAAAAGGGACATAGTAAATCAGGTGTGCTCTCTGAAAACAGGACCAAAAATATCTGGAATTGACAATAAACCAAAAGAGGAAAACATCCAAAAATGCAAGACATTACTAAAGTCAGTGGGACATAAAATTTCTTACAATTAACCAAGACCTCAACAAAAATAAAATGGGTGGGTTCCCCCTCTCCCCCCATCTAATCTGCAAATATTCTTCTGGATGAGCAGGAATTATTTCTATGAATTACAGAACTAACTAAATAAAAGAAGATTAATGAAAGGAATTTTATGCTTGTTCTCTTTTGCTCATTTGTCCAACTAAGATTTGTTAAAGTACTTGTAAGTTGAATGGTTTTAAGAGGTGAATTTAACAGCCTTTTGGCATTTGTCATCTCAAACATATTACGGCTTCTGATTTTTGCCAAAATCCATATTGATGCTTTTTCGTTAATCACCCTGTTTGCTTTTGGCAGTGTGTAAGTCACTGGACTGGAAGCCAAGAGACCTAGGCTGTATTCCTGGCACAGCCATTAACTTGTCATATGATCCTAGGTAAATCTTTGTGGGCCAGATTTACTCATAGTGATTCTTAATCATCCAAGCAATACCCATGGCAGCTCACTGAAGCTCATTCTCAAATAATTTCACATTTTAGTATTGACCGTCCTGTATTAAGGGCTCTGCAGTCAGTCCCAGAACTTCTGTGAGCTCAGTTTCACTATCTGTACGTGGAGAGGATGCCCATCTCAGAAAGTCCTTTAAGATAAGACTGCCATCTTTTCAGTTTATTTATGTTCCAATAAAGGTCTTATGCACTTGAGTGGAGGTATTAGGGTTTCTCCCTTGAGCAAGAGACCAACTGATTTGTTGCTCATGATCATGGGCTAAGCACAAAGCTGGAGGTTTTCACTTTTCTTCCCCGGGAATAAATGAATATCCCTGTTTCCCACTGCACATCCTTCCTTGAGGGTAGCAAGATGGTATTCCAGATACTCAGTAACTGGAATACAGTAGTAACTCAAAATTTAAGCCTAAAATTTAGACAGATTTCTGAACTCTTCCTTTATCTGTTTTTTCCTTCTTTGATACTTTCAAATACCCAGCTGTTTCCAAGAAAAAAAAACAAACAAAAAACCTTTGATCATGAGCATAATGCAATTCAGGAATAAACATGAATCCAGAAGTATCACAAAAGCAAAGAGAATCTTCTAATGAGATTCCCCCGTAAGCTTACAGAGATCTCACCTCAAATCAGTGCCACTCACTGGATCAAAGCAATCTGAGCTGTGCTGAAACTGCTGCAGGGTCAGCACAGACTGGACATGGAAACTTATCTACTATCATTGCTGTAAGATTCTCAACACCTGCCTGTTTTCTTCTCACTTTAAGGCAGGATTTTTCTTCTCCCTGGTCTCTGCCTGCTCTGCCTGTGCCTAACTCACCCCCACTCTCATAACCTGCTGTCAACACTACCTTCTTGCCTTTGGTCTGCTCACTCCAAATCATGCACAGGCATCCTCTGAATCCCAGTAGTGTTTGTTTTTTTGTCATAAAGTCCCAATGGGAAGTGCAGCGCTGATTATAGGAAACACTGATTATAGGAAACGCTGATTATAGGAAGGCAATTAACAAGGGGCAAGCCATAGAAGCATAATTGATAACAGAAGTGTATCTGGCGTTCAAATCCACTGGCCATCAGCCAGTACCACTTGATGCTTCAGAAGTCCAAAACTGGGAATGCATTTGAGATGTTGAGAACTACTGTGTAATATTTAAGATCACCCAGAGCACACCAGAGACATCCTTATAGCAGCACAGAACACGCATTGCCAGGCAGACGCAGGATTAAGCCATTGGTCCCTCTCAACAGTTGTCCTGAAGAGAACTTCACCAGTTCTCCTTCCTAACCTTTACAGAAGGCTTTACCCTCTCTGCTCCTGCCACTGTGATTTCAATTTGGCTTTGACTTCTCCAAGCTATTCCATACCATGCAACTCTGTTCAGTGGACCTGCTCCTTACTTACAGCAACTGAAAAGGTGAAAAGAACCTGGTGCTTTTACTTTACCTGATTAATTTCATTACTCAGCCATACACACGCATTTTTCCAGTGTTATTTTACTGATACAGCAAGTATCTTAATTTCCACCAGACCTTTTAAACAAGATTTTACTTGCCAATACCAGCACACCCACTCACACCAAGCTCTCCCACTTGCAGGCATTCATTTAAATGTATCCAATTGTTTTGCAATGCACTTTGATTTCTGTTTATTTCTCTTCTTTCTTTAGCAAGTAGCCATCATCAGGTACAAATGTTGCTAGCAGTGATTTCACAGATTACTAAAGGTTCACTAAAATTTAGTGGTGTGGGGTTGGTTTCTTTGTAATGTATTTTAGTGTTGTGATGGCAAGACAAACCCAAATCCAAGTGTCTGAGAGTTTTATTTTACCTAGGAGACAAAGCTATGGCAACTTCCAACTCACTTGAAGGAAGACTGTCACAAGGAATTCTAAAACCTAAACCCAATTCTAAATGGGCTGATGTCATATATTTGGAGGTTAATGGTTTCTTTACCTCTTGGGAAATACTCAGCTGTTCACAGGAGAACTAGCTGATGGAGAGAGAATCCCAGGAGGAAAGGAATGAGAACCTTAAACATATGAAAGGGTACATGATTATCAGGCTCTGCCTTTAGTCCTCTCCCATGCTTGAGCTGTTACTTGTCTGATAACTCAAACAGGCTCTTGGCTTCTTTCTGAAGTGGCTGAGGCAGGGATGAGCTAATTCAGCATTTTATGTGACCTAATTCAGAAAATATGCAGCTGTTCCACTACAGCATACACTGTTCTGCAAAGTTATTTTATTCATGTCTACGTATCTCTAAGGCTTTGGAATGCTTGGAAACTTCCATTTCTGAAACCTGCTGCTCTCCACATGTCCTCCTTCCTTCCTAACACTTGCTGTAATTCACCTCTTCACCAGATGAAAAAGTAACTGATTGGTCAGGGTACACTAACCTCAGATTCTTTGTTGGATTGGTCATTTTTAAAATGTCACAGAAGAATGGCAGGAGACACTTCTTACCATACATTCAATGGCACAACACACTACAAAGAATAAACAGCATGATGAAAGCAATCTCTCCAGGTCTCCTATCCGAGCAACAATTCTTGACAATTCTTGGAGCACACACTTGTGGCCACTGGATTAATGCAAGTTTGAAACCTTTTTTATTCCTTCATTTTTGATGGAGAAAAAGCCTTATGGAACCTTGACATTTCTAACTCACACTGTTGCTTCTTTTCATGCCCAGTTAGATTTGTTTCCATTATTCTTCTTCCTAGCCTCTCATTTTTCTATTTTTGGTGCCTCCTAAAGTAAGGATGACTTCCTGAATCGGAAGCATGACCAGCAAAGCAATGCTGCTCATAATGCCCCTTCGTGTTTGTACTACATATTACAAATTTTCTTTCCTTTCTTGCTATACCAAACTAAGGTATCTCGGTAAGGCAGACACTCCACCTCACAGGTCTGTATGTGTCCTTTTATTTAAAATTTAACTTTGGGATTCTTGTTTTGAACCTAAGCAATATTTGCTTGCACACATTTGCCCTGCTCAAATTACAAGGCATACAAATAATCTATAAGTGCAAACAATGATTTATGTAACAGAAGTTCTTAAATCTATTACTTTACCTACAAAAAGAGATTAAGAATTAGAGATATTTTACTTCGTCAGCCTTGAACACACAAAAGTATTTAGTATTGTCTCAATAAGGTACAGATCCTTTTTTCTGAAGCTGAAAGATTCTCAAAATGCTTTCTAGTTATTTGAAGTTACTAATGGTTTCAAAAAAAAGGGAATGCTCTGGCAAAAACAAACAAAAAGCCCCACACCTTTAAGAGCAAATTCTCTCCTTTTCTTAAAGCCTGTGGAATATATAATTCCCATTCCCACCTCACAAGCAGCAATGAAGGGACTATTTATATAAAAATAGAATCTTGTGGATTATAGAAATGTATTAAATGTTAATTTTAAGGTCATACATAATCTTATTTGTACACAAAGAGATCTCCCAAATGTATATTAATATATTAAAACTGATACTATAATTTTAAACAAAACTTTAAAATTGTGTAAGAATTGTGTACACTTGAGATCACTATATAGGTTATGCTACAGGTGATGGTGTTTTTCTGAAATATCGCCCATAAAATTTTGTCCCATACTATGCAGAACTCCCCAGACTTGATTAAAAGAGCTCTTGAAATTTTTTCCTAGAAAGTCTCTGTCTGTCGTCTTTAGTAGCACAACATGGATAAGAACCAAATGCCAGCTTTGAGGTAAGCATATACATGAAATTAGTCCATTTTTTCCGATCTATAACTTGGCCTACAATTCCAGGCTAGAACCTTGTGAGGGAGAGAGAGAAGGAGGAGGTGGAAGAGAGGAAGGCTGCTCTAAGCCTGCTGGTCCATTCTGATTCTGGCCAAGTAGAGTTCCTTGAGTGCAACTCTGGTTTCGCACTGTTCCTTTTTGTCTCAAAGGCAAACAGAGAGGAGAAAAAACAAAACCAACAGTAAGAAATTAACAGGAAATTACCAAGCTCAGAAAGATTTTTCTCATTTAAATTTTGGGAGCCTCTCTAAGTACATTCATCTACTCCAACCTTCAAATTATCTCCTGGGTTTTGATGAAAAGAGACATCATTTGGAACGAAGCATTTAAAAGTTTGCAGCCTATGCAGAAGGTTCCAAAAGTAAGCTTTTCTTTAATCATACAGCAAACTGTATACAAACATGTATGCCCTGTTTTTTAGTTTCTGTGAGCTGAAGACCATTACACACAAATTATCAGATCAGCAGAACTACAACAATCATCCCTGGTTAAATATCTCTTCAGGAAGTTAGACTTATGATCAACACGCATTAGCAGAACACGAATTAAATTTAAAATGTGAAGAAAAAAAAAAAAATGGTAGCGCTAATGAAGTGCATTGTACCAGCCAAGGTATGGAACAAAAAGCTTACAGCCAAAAAAAGACAGCAGATAAGAAACAGAGACCTAAAGAAGAGGTAAGCTGCTGACTGCCAACAAACATGTATTCATTTAATGGATGTTATTAACCACTCTATATTAGAGAGCTCTACAAAGCTGGTCAACCCCTAAAGAAGTAATTCACCCCTAAAGAAGTAATTCATAAACAATTGTAAACCAAACAAGAGGGAAGTAAGCACTAACTAAGGTTATCAGAACAGGCCTACTTTGTAGTATGAAACAGCGTAGCCTCCATTTTTAAGGTTTCTAAATGAAATAAGAGAAAATTGCACCTCTGGCAAAGGCACACTAGGTGCCAGACTCCTTGAGAGACTTGATAAGATTTAGGCACATGTATTTCTTAAGCCTTTGAAAGCTTCCCTCACAATTTGGTTGACAAGCCACTCCGTCACATCTCCAGCAGTAATACAAACCTTTCTACCTCTGTGTTCCCATCAAGAAATAAATTCAAGATAAAAGGCCAAGTTAGTGGGTGTCACAGGAATTCTGAAAAGAAATTAATCACATTTTATGTTTTGCTGCTTCCTTATAAGCATGTTACCTGTACTTCAAGAGATCATTGCTTTTAGGCAGCAAAACCATGCCCTCTAAGATGTTCAGTTCCCATATAGCAGTCAACTTCTAATAATATTCTGAAAAGGAGAAATACAGAAAACACATCTTAGATGAGATCTACCTATTAAGTACATGGAACATTTTAATTAACAAAAGGACTGTTTATTTCTCAATTACAAACAGCATACTACAAGCAGGCAAAAAAAAAAAAAAATCTCCTTGTGATCTAAAGCACAGTGTGGTGCCTTGTTTTTATTTCCACCTTGAATCAGTCTGCATTTTTGAGCTAGGTTAAGTCTTCATGTGCTTGTAATGATTCCTGCTAACACAGCTCACCTGACAAAGAAAAACACCTCTGCAAGTAGTTACTAATCACAGTTCACTACTTAACAGAGCTAATTTTAGAGTTACAAAAAGCAGTGAATCTACAGCTTTACAGGTGGCATCACTTTGTTTCATTGAGATGTTTGTAATAGCAAGTCATTAGCTAAAACCATATCCATCACATTAACCCAAAACAGTATTAAGATTCATCACTCATTCTTCTTTTCTCTTTTAGCTACTATGCTTACTATCATCTTTAGTTCTTCTACTTTCATTACCATTTGCTTTTCATATTAATAGTAGTTAGGTTTAGCATTCCTCTGAAGGTCTATTTTTGCTAAGATAGTGCTGAGGTAGATATCTATTATTTTGAGGATGCAATTTACAATCAGGGATAAGAAATCACGCAAGGGAGCAAAGCAAGTAAGCCTCGAGAAAACAGAATGCAAGCTGACCAAAAAAGGGGAATACTGTCAGTGGGCTAGTAATATAAAGTGAAGTGAGAGAAGGCTATCACAAGTAACTAGAATAAAACACACAAGAGAAATTTCAGGTTCCAAAATGGTGCAAAGGGACTCTATCTAGTGAACTCTGATGCTGGAATTCAGACAGCGTCACTGTATTCTGCTCACAAAGTACGTGATAAGATATCAAGCAGGAGATGCACGTATCTGACAGAGCAGGGATATTTTTTTAAATTAACCATAAAACATCAAACAATATTTAGACACTGAATACAATCACGAAGGAAAAACAGCAGTGATAAAATGTAAGGGTGTAAAAGGAAGCTTTAATAATGTCCTACATGCATAATAAGAAAGAGTGTCAAGCATGGCACTTCTATATCATGCCAAATACAGATTCCTCAGGATTTTTAAGAAATGAGCAGCAAACATACACCCACATAAAAACATGTGAATGTTTTAATCACTTACAAAGTTAGAGACTTAAAGAAATAGGTGCTAAAGGCTCAAACTTAACGCAGTGAGTGAAAAAATAGCTATTGTGCACAGGTTTGTTTTCTTTGCTTTATAACATTGGATGTTTCCATCCTGGTTACAACAAGCAAATCCAACTACCATTTGTGTTAAACCAAGGAAACAGTAGCTCACTGAATTTTCAAGTTGAAATCCACAGGAGAGTTAACAGGAGTTACAGCAGCCTAGATTCTGGTACCTTCAGTCACACTGATTAGTATTATTAAAAACCAATTTAAAAACAAGCAAACAAGCAAGATACAGGCAACAAAACTTCCAAGTATCATAGAGGTTAGCTTTCTTACTGGACCAAGGTGAACCTGCAGCCCACTCTTGGCCCAGTATAAACATTTTTCAGTCAGATGATGTTTCATTTATATTCCTCCACTAAAGAGGAGTTTTCTTTACACAGATAAGACTGCAGCATGCGCACGTATGTATGCGTGCATATGCACAATGGAACGTGTCTCGACCATGGAAATCCCATCAGACTGTAAAGGTTTATGAATGAAATCCAGAGGCCCCACAGAATGCCATCAATGATGAGCCATTTTATAGACTGGGAAATAACAACAAGACTTTAAAAAAACCTGAAATCTGTAGCCAGAGACACACTAATGTAAAACAGACCGCTTCTTGAATTGCACGCTTGATAGAACCGTTCTGAAACATTCTCTTGATAGAACCATTCTCTACAAACTATGCTCAAGGATCTGCACTCCTGCTTAGAAAATCAAATCAGCTCTAGATGTAGCAGCAACTGCCAGTATGCCATTATGCAGCTATTACAGTTTAAAAAGAAAAAAGTATACTAGAAGTACTGGTATTGCCATACTTTGCCCTTCCAACCTGCCTAATCTCATAAAACTGTAAACTACGAGCAAAAGATGACAGTTTTACTTCTGTGGATACACTCAGGTTATCCAGACCCAGCTTTCTGCCAACATATTTTAGTAACTATTGTGTAAATTCAAGTATTGTCCCGTCAATCTGATCTGTTTTAGAAATACAAAATTACTAAACCAGGACTCAGCTACAACTTTCTTTAGGGTTGTCAAGTTACATAAGGAGGAACAGAGACACTTGATGTAACTAAATACTAGCTGAAATAAATGGCAAGCTTCTTTGTTTAAACAGGTCAAATCCCATGGTCAGCATTCAGAAAAATTCATTGAAGTTAGTGGGATTCCTCCCTAGATAATTACAGCAAATTGGCCTCTGTGATAATGAAAATAAATTAATTGTGTAATTTCAAAGATTTGAAGCAAATTAGAACAACTAGGATATGTTTTTATATTTCCATCTTAATATATGTTTGATTGCATTATGTTTAGAGGATGACTGTTTCTCCAAGGAGCTTTCTCAAAGTTACAGCAAAACATGGCAACGCGCCCCCCAGTTTCAGTCACTAGTCACACTACTTTATTCTACATTATTTACTGGATCACAATGATCATATCCTTCTTTTGACCCCAAACCTTGAAAAAATACCACAGACTGTTAAAATACTTACAGTAAAAGCATCCATCTAATCTTTCTACTGGAGCAAAACAGTATGCTCTATCAGGAATGAAAAACTGGTTTCACTGAGGCTCACTTGACATAGGAATGAACCCACTGAGTATGTAAGGTAAAGACAAAGGGTGTTAAAATAGGAGTGAAATGTTGCAAGGAGCGTTTCCCCTTAATGAATTACTGGGAGATTTGTAGCAGGCCAGCCAGGGTAAGTCTTTCAGCATGTGTATCCAGAAGTGTCATGGACTTGCTGCACTATATCGTTGCTGCCCTTTCCATGAACTGGGCAGTTTCCTTTCACCAGTTTATTTTCACTTCTATTCTGGCAGCTGTCTACAGCAGTAGGCATTTATCTTAAATAATTTGCTACTTGTTGAAGAATTCATTGGGGGGGGGGGGGAAGAGGGAAATAGCCATTCTTGGTGCACCATGTCATAACTGATTAAAAAGAAAATTCAATAAAGATAAAACAGATTTCCCACAGATTTTTCCCCCACTTCAGAGGAGATCTTATGCATATAGGTACCTTCCCCTTCCCCCAAGCAAAACACCACCAGAACTTGCTGAATTTAACTTTCCAATTATTGTAAGTAGCAAAATTTGTGGAAGCTGTTTGCTTTTACTTAAATCCTCCAAAGGATTTTCCTTACAGAAAAAAAGCTCACTGATAACTGCAGTAAAAAATAAACCTACTAATAAAAAAAGTGAGGGTTAGGGCTTTTCTTTTCTTTTCCACAGTACTAATCTCTTGCAATAATGAGGCAGAGCCTTTGATGCAAAATACCTGTTCCTATGTTCAGCAACTAACCTCAAGAGCAGAGTTTCTGGAACAAAAAGATAGGACAGTGGAAATTCAAAAGGTAAGAGCAGCATTTCATGGGGATTTTTGCTGAAGTGTACTTTACATTACCTTAATTTCTGTGTCATGAGCAAAGTGAACATTTGCCCAGTTTGTAGAGTACTGTGGAAGAAAGAAGAAAAGTCAATGTCAAGTGCTATTGGCAATATAAAGGGCTGTTCCAAGAAGGAAAAAAAATGAAAAGAAAAAAGTAAACAATTCCATTCTCCTTACTGGCTACAGTTATGGGAGGCTGGCAAAGTACATTGCAAAGTAGACCTTACAAAGTGTTTGGTAATTTTTATTAAATAGGAGTGAAAGCAAAATGGGAAAGAGTGAAAGTAAAATTACATTCTTGTGTTGCACATATGAAACCCAAGGGACCAACTGGTATTCCAAGCACTGGTTGTTACAAATGATTTGATGAAAGACCAGTAGCTGCTAAACTTTAATGCTTTTCTAGGCTTTATACAAATTCTGTGAAGTCAGAAGTTCACTGCAGCAGGTGAAAAACCAGGCAAGCCTCCCTAGCCCTCATTTTCTCTCATTTGAATGCAACAGTTTACACTGCAAGTTTGCATACTGTAGCCCCACAATAAAGTAAGCAGAACCGTAATTTGCTATTTAGAGTAGCTCATCTTTCCAGACTGAGCTAGCACTAAAACTAACAATTTCGCAGTTGCAGAGCTAAAAAAAAAATAAATCCATTGCTTACATAACACATTCATTATATTTACAAAATGCATACTGCTCCTGTTCCACTATCTCAAAAAGGTTTCAAAAGCAGAAAAACAAAAGACAATGTTGGAAAACAAAATATTTTCTTTTCACCGTAAAGTCTGAGTAATAACTAACTGGCATTCTCCAAATGGAGATTAACAATGTTGAACCAGATGTTCTCCATTTCACAAGTGCCTATGTCTCAAAAATACGCAAGACAGATATCCTTTGGAAAATCCTACCCCAAAAGTTCAACTTCAAGCTTAAACAAAACAAAAACAAACTGAACCAACACCCTCTCCCCGCCCCCCCGCAACCTCCACAGCATGCAACACTTCCTCACTCTGTGTATATCAGTATAAACCGATAAACAAAATGAGTTTAAAAAGTTACGTGTGCACATGATTATGTGAAGTCTGTTAGAGAGGAGTTATAATCAGAACCTCAACTGTAATGCCCTGATTCACCTAAGATTTCAGCAAAAAATTAACTTCAGCTATGCGAGTCAGCCTCCTTGAAGTTGTCCAATACCGAACCAACAGCTTTGACTCGAGTTAAAATCAAAACCAGACAGATTTGCTCTGGTTCTAGTCTGTTAGGAGTTGGTTGAAATTTTCATGAGAATATGAATTTCCATGAGGATTGAATTTCAAAGAGCAGACATCTTATAAGAATTGCTAACCTTGAAATATTTCCCTTGGAATCTTATGGCATGTGGATGCCATTTCATCTATGCCCATTTTTCCAATGCAACCTTAAATTACACTGGACCTAAACCTCTTTACTCAATATTTTTAGGGAAGCACCACTGAGACTACCATCCATATTTCCCCCTGTACAGAGGCTTACAAAACTATTCAAATTTTAAATTCAAATCTAAATTAAAACCTAGCAAGCTCATTAATTTGCATGTGTGGTGGAAGGGTCTCAGATCTGCTACAGCTATGTTTACCTAGGAGAGAGAATCTAAAGGGAAATGAACATCAGTACTGTGTTATAAATTCTGAAGATCATCAAAAACATTTGACATAGGAACCAGTCATCTCCGGTAATCTGCTTAGCTGACCAAAAGCAGTGTGACATCATCACACTTTGATAGTTTCAAAACTAGATGAGCTTCTGTATTTGGCAAAGGACTACATAATGTATTGTCAGGAGTGCTGGTATCATTGGTTTATAGTAATACAGATACACAAGCCAAAGCACTGAATAGAGATTTATCAGTATTCTACGTGAATTTAGCCCTAATCATGTATGAGGTGACGAAGAAGGAGGTGTCAGCCAGGGGCCTGTATGTCATTTAAAAGAAAATAGGAAATACAAAGTTGGAGCACAGGTATCTAGCAAAATTAATGCAGTCTGAGTGTCAAGTTTTGCTTTCGTCAGGACTCAGCCTGATGGCGGTATTGATATGTAACAGTGGCTCTTGCTAAACCAACATGCCATTGTCAGCTTCATTCTATTCACAGCTGATTCAGCAAAAGCTAAGGTTATCCAATGTTTTGCATTATAAAAGTCTCTTTTCAACTGCCTATAATTTTGTGACTCTCCAACCAATTAATCTGAACATTCCCAGTCCTTTTCTCTTCCTCCCAGTCTTCTGGAGAGCTTCAGTGCAATTGCACCACTGCTCCCTGAAATGAGAATAAGAATAACTTTGCCCCATCAATACGTTCAGATGATAATGCCTAGCACTATAATGCTTAAGAACAAGGACTTAAGACTTGGCTGGAGTGACCATTATTATTCACACTTGTATAAGATCAGTTTGGAGACTAGGATGAGAAGCCAGTGGATGGGGAAAGGAAACAGAAAAAGGTTTGATCAGACCTCAGCAAAAGAGTTCATGTCTGCAGACTAATTACTTCTTCACTGAGTAGACAACAAGCTATAAATGCTGTCGGTCCAAAACCTATGACAGAAGTCTCTGTGGGATCAACTCTAAGAAACTGTATCTTGTGGAAATACATTGATGTTGTTCAGAAACAAGTCATTTTTATATTCAATTTTCTTTAAAACCAGTTGATTATGGCCAAAATCCTTTAAAGCATAAGCAACATAATTTCTTTCCCCTGATAAATCAGGTCTAAACACCTCAGACTGGAGTCCCAAACTTAGCAGAAACTCTTGCACCAACTTTCCCGCACTTTTATCATACTTTATAAAATGGGGGAGTGCCCCCATCACCCTGTGGAGCTGCCCTGAAAACAAAATTGTCTTAATTAAGATCTCTGAATCCTAAGGGTTTCAGAAGGCACCCTTGAGAAAACTCAGTATATATCACAGATAAAGAGGAGGGTTTGAACTTCAAATTATAAACAGCAGTATGCTCAAATTAAATGGAAGAGGCACCCAACTGCAATTGCATGCAGCTACAAAAGGAGTCAGTCTGTCCAAAATATGTCTTAAATCATGGCCACAGTTAGTCCAACATTTCTTGATTTCTTCCCCTTCATGTTTTGCTTCCTGTATTAGTTGCTAATAAAAAACATTTTGCCACTATTTAGCTGGGCAGAGAAAGAGACAAAGCCAAAACGCAAAAAGCTGTTACATGGTTTATTTACTTAAAAAAACATGTTTTCATTGTAATCTGAACAAGGCTCAATAACTACATTCTGTGAACTAAAGATTCAAACTCAGTGTTCTTAATTTGTATTTTTCCATAGAGCCAAGCCTTTCAGAGATGCTGCATGGTCTAGTGATGGTCAGAGGAGAAGACTGGGAGCCTTTAGGATACTGGGTCCTAGTCCAAATTCACAGCACTGACTCATAGTCTGGGACAAGTCACTTGACCTCCTATGCCTCAAACAGTCCAGCTGGAAAATACAGAAAGAAAAGCAGCAACCCTGAATGAGAAACAGCTATTATGACTAAGATCAGCTCCTGGATAAATCAAACATCAAATAAAATGTGTTTTCCATATGGAAGCTGCTTTCTTAAAGTGGAATAAAATGTAAATGCCTGTCAATGATAATGATCTGAGAGGCAAGTGGTGAGAAAAGCAGCTCTGTGACAGACCAACAGGAAAGACTCAGCTAGGAATGGACAGTTTTTGAGGTGCAGAGAAATGGAAGACGGAAGGTAGTCAGGCATCTGGCAGCAACAAAGGTGAAACCATGATTTGAGGAGGTCAGAGACAACAATGTGTCTGAGTCAGAAAAGGTCACTTACTCAATATTCCAGCTGTAACATGAAAGAATGCAAGTGGAGATTTTTCAGAGCAGAGATTACAGATGCACGAACATCTAAAAGGTGGACTGTTATTTGAAAGTGCCACTGACAGATATGATGAATCCATCCTCTCAGGCCAAACAATTTCTCATCAGCTCTTGATTTTACCATTCCCTTCTCCTCTCTTGCACTTCTCTAAGCACATCATCCCTGTTTCCCTGAGTTTCCATCCTGCCCAGGAATCCAGTCTTTTCACTAAATTTCAATAGGCCAATCCTAACTTTAATAATACTGCACTGCTCTAAATATTGGACCATCTGAAGAATCATGATCTTTTATAATTCTGCTAAAACCCTCACATCACAAAGTACCAGTACAAGTTGATGAGATATTCCCTAGGAAACAGAGCAGCTAAGTTTTAGACTTGCGTGTTTTCTAGCAGATCCAAATGCTGTTCATCCAAATAAGATCATGGATCTCTTTCTACAACTCTGCTGCCATAAAAACATCATTATCGAAGCCTGAGATAGAAAGCTCTACGCTTTCTTTCCATATAGAAGATGAGTCTTGAGCCCAGGTACTTCACCTATGCTGGACCACATGCTAGCCTACCAGCATTTAAGCAAGATTGCTCTAAGCACATCTGTGTGAGAAGCTAATCAGCTCCCAAAGTAAACGTAGAATAAAGATGACATTTCCTCTGTTCTGCTTCTCCTGAGCTGTGCTTTCTTCACATTTTTGTGACAGAAAGCTGTTCCATTAAAACACAGTGTTTTTGAAAAAAGCGTATTTCCTATACTAACAGAACAGCTGAAGTAGCAGTGTCATTCCTTATTGGTATTTACATGAGGCTCATATGAAGGTGAATAGATGAGACTGCTAGTAAAACAGATGAGTTTTAAAGAATTAATACCTTCTAGAAGCACACAGCATCCAAACAGCAAAATAAAATACAGCATCATTTGAACCTGGAATAGGTACTGGTCTCCAGCATGTCCACAAACTTTCAGATTCACCAGCTGAGACCTCATGATTTTAGAGAAAACAAAAACTACAAAAAGGTCAGGTGTCCTTGCAGTAAAACGTAGGCTGAACAGTCAGTCAGTGACAGTATGGAACTGTGAACTAAGTGGAAGACCTAAAGTCTGAGAGGCATCCATCTACAGATTGCACAGTGAACTGTTTAAAGAAAGAAATTTATTTCCTGGGACCGACTTTACAGAGCCAAAACAAATTATGAAAGTGTTGTATGAACAGCACTATCCAGTTCAAGTTGGAAACATGCCATCAGGAAGGCCACTAATATAACTGACCAAAGAAGCTGCTCCTGTGGAGATTGGTAAAGCTTGTTCAAAACATTAAAAAGCAAACACATGCAGAACTTGAGTTTAAAGAACTGGCCATATCAGAAACCTGCAGCAGTGGATGCCCTGACAACACGCCAGCATTGTTATTACAGTGAATTAGTTAATCTTCTGGAGTTTTTACTGGGGTGGGGTAACCTGCTAGGGCACAGGAAAAGCCAGCAGCAGTTATAGCATAGCAAGGTGGAGACATACAAACCAGCGAGGAGTGCCACTTTACTGTGTGGCATCGAGCAGGTCCACAGGGTACAGAAATGCACCCTGGCAGCTTCCTACAGCAGTACAACTTCCAAAATACTGTGGTGAAAACTATCAATAGCACAGTCTCTTTTATGGGCAGTTCCTCACTTTCATCTAGCCAGGAGAAAATTGAGGTTAAAAAAACTCTTTTAGCAGTTATAGTAAAAGCAATTTAAAGAAGAACAAGGAAAGAGGGGGCAGCAGCTGAGCCATTGGCTGAAGGCTAAAGGAGGCAGCGCCGAAGGCCTAGGCAAACTACAGTCTTGCAGTCAGCCAACAATACAAAGAATTAGACCTGCTAACCACAACTTGGCCAGGTACCTGATCTGAGGAGGAGGAGGAGGATATGAATCATGAGATGATGTTAATTTATGGTTAGCCTGCTGTCAGTGACTCTCCTTTGACAGGAAAATGGGAATTGTTCTGTGAGCTCAAAGCAACGCTCTCTCTTGACAGTTTCCTTAGCAGGATGTCAAAGAAAATCTTTGTGAATCCCAAAGCAGACAAAAACCAAGACAAACTTCTTGTTGGAATTATTACAACTGAACATTCTCATTTATTATCTTTCTATTGTTTTCATCATCTCTTTCTTTGCCATTCACAAGTAAGCTGCTATGTATTTAAACAGTCCTGTTAAGGCAGTTAAAGACACAAACACTCAGGAGAGTCACTAGAAGAAACATCTCACTGGTCCTGTGGACCAAAGGCAAAACTGAAACTATTGCAGCTATTGTCTTTTCACCCAAACTAGTGCAAGGCTTACCCACAGTGACTTCTTAGAGTTAGGACTGCAATTTACCACTCCCCTCTTCCCTTCTGGGAACACACCAATACTACTAAATTATTTTCAGACTTCTGAGCAGTCAGCGGATCAGGTTCTTATACCTTTTGATGTGCTTTCTGTTAACACAGTACACACATGCACTAGTGCACAAGCCCCTTCTCTGTGGTCTCGGTGCCAGTCTCAGCTTTTCTGTTGTTCAGCCTTTATTTTAAGTGGCTTCAGTTTAAACTCCAAGTCAGCCTCCAGAAGACTGGTGAATCTAGTAATTAACCAAAGCAATGACACATTTATGAAGTAAAAATGTAACACTGTAATATTTACTCTTAAAGGATACTATTTGAAAAAGAAGTTCAAAGCCTCTACTGCATTGTATGGATAAGATCAGGAAACACTGAATTAGTAATCGTTCAACCACTTCAGAAAAAACATACAAATTTTCCACCATTGTCATCCAAAAATATTTGAAATGTTTTTATGTCAAGTCTAAACAGAATGTTTCTGAAACCGCCTTAATGATTTTTCAATCTTACTTACCTTGCAAACAGAGCCAAAATACCACTGAAAACTCTCTTCTCCAAATATGCGCAAATGGACCAGTAAGAGGTTAATACCAAAAATCAACTTTTTGTTTCAGGTTTTCCAGTCAACATTGGAAGTCTCAAGAAGCTTGGGAAAAACTGACACCATTTTTGGTGCTTAAATCAACAAAATGAGAACTTCAGCATTCTTCAAGCAGGCAACGTGCTTTCTTTCTATGCTGACACACTGTCAGTACATCGACATAAATAACATAAATAAAATTATGTATACAATTATAATAAATAACAAATGTAGCAAATCTGTCATATTTCTTAAATAATTTGTTATAACAAACAACAAATTGTAATAAATAATTAGAAAAGCCTAGTAATTCAAGCTTTCACAAGCAATACAATACCTATGCCTGTCTTTCTCCCATCCTAGAGTTATTTCCATTCACTAAATAATCTGATCACTCCAATTAACAGCAGCCTGAATGGAAAAATCGATCATATTTATCACCAAAATTATTCTATTTCAGTCAAAACAATATGAGAGATTAATTCAGTGTAATTTATGAATTGGTACTAGATGAGCTTGACCTTTTTTACACAGCTTCAGTAATGAATCTCAGTGCCTATAATTTTTTGCTATTTGTACCTACACAGAACTGAGATGGCCTATAGGAAGAAATATCTAACAAAAAAATTAGTTGCACTTGTTTATTAAGATTTTGATTTTCTCATTATAAATCTAAAATACATTAAGTGCACTGTATAGCAATTACTATACATTTAGGAGAACTGATGATAAAAACAGGAGAGCTATGTAGAAGTTTTCACCTGTTAGGACTTGTCACAATGAATTAGTCCCTGGACATCTATTTATGCAAGAGATATCTATAAGAAGAGAAATACTGCTCTTCTATTGTCTCACTAAAGTTGATTAAAACAGACAATAAAATGAAAAGTACTGTATTGCATGAACATTATTAGTGCTGCAGCCTGGTCTCAGTACAATATTCTTCAGTAAAACTCACGTTCCCAAATGGAAGAAGAAAATTATGTTTAAAACCACTGGCCATGTTCAGAATAGGAGAAAGATAACCTGTCCTTCCTAGTTCTTCATCTGCTATACCAGCCTCAACAACTGGAAACAAGGAAGGACCACCTCAGCATTAGATAACTCTGTCTTCAGCTAGAAATTTACACAGGACTTGGTCTAAACTGTACCTTGCAAAAACAAACAAACCAACCAACCAACCAACAACAACCACCACCCCTGAAATTCTCTTCAGCTCACAGGTTATACAGCACTTCAGGAAGATTGTACGTATGTTGTACCTCTACACAGATCCACACAGAGCTCTCAGAGGAGGGACAGAATGCTCAGTTGGCTTAAAGCCATCTCTGTGCCTTCTCTGATGCGAGGCTGCATCACAGGGTCTAAGGTCACTTGCTGATGACATTATGGAAGGCTGCCCAGAGTCTAAGTGATGATGCAGCCTATGGCTTTCATCTCCAGTGAGTCTCCTGCCACAAACCCATCTCCAGAAGTGCTGGAAGAGAGGGCAGGAGAGGTCTCAGAAGACAGCATTCCTCGTCTGGAACTAGAACTCTGAAAGCTTGTTGTGCTACTCTGTGATTTTTACCCAGCATAAAGGGACTAAGGAAAGCCTTACATGCATATGTATGAATTAGGTTATAACCAAACCTTCAGAGAAGGTCTGTAGCTCATGCTGCAGATCACTGATGTGGTATATAATTTTCCTGCCAGCACTAGTAGGAAGCTATTGCCACTGAAACGCACTGCTTGTATTCTGGAAATTCTACTTTTACTTCCCTGGCTTCTTCCCACAGCAGCCTGAAAGCAGGAAGAAAGCTCATGCTTGCTGCAGCAGAGCTAGCCCCATGAGTTAAGTATCACCAGAGCCTGGAATAGGTGCACTTGGTTAAGATACTGCAGCAGAACTGCCCAAGATGATGAACATTTGCAACTATCAGACAAGACATGCAATGCACTCTTTCTTACAATGTGTATTTTTTCCATTTAGCAGATGCAAGCCTTCGGAAAGAGGGAGGAGATAGGGTAGTGATCCTAGTAACAGTAACAACTCATATCACAAGGATCCTAATAACAATCACAACTCCCATCGCAAGCTTGGTCACAAGCTCAACTACAACTATGGGCTTAGCAGCACAGATTTTGAACTGTTGCAGATGTCCGCCAAATTTGATGTTTCCTCATTCTCCTCTCTTTGTTGTTCACAAAGAACACGATTGCTAATTTCTTCCCTATGTTTATATCTGTTCTTTGCTGAGTAATGCAAGAATAGCAATGAATTCTTTCAAACAATTAAATGACTCCTTCTGCAAAGAGCACATGCCTCATACAGAGACAAAATATAGCAATTTTAACAAAAATCTAGAATTATTTTATATTTTCCTTAAATGAGAAGTTTCAAGAGTGTAATTTCATGATAAGCTGCCAAAACATGGTCCCAGCTCTTACATAGCATAAAGAAAAGTTCAAAAATTCAAACTTTTTCTAATGTAAAAATCAGACAATATATGTGATACTAAAAAATACATTTCAGATAATGCCATGTTGGCTTTGTTGTTGTTGGGTTTTTTTTTTTTTAAACAACTGTAGCAATTCTGGGGAGCCCTGAATTACAGTTTATGAACAGTCAGGGACAACAACCTTAAATCAGTTGTTGTTTCTGATTCTGAATTTAAGTCTGAAAAGGACTTAAAAGAACTGGACTGAAAAGAAATGCTGCTTCTTCCTGATAGATCGAGTCTCCAGACCTACTAGGAGGAAGGAGAGAGTACGCATAAGGAATTCCTTTTCATGGAAAAGAAGCCGAATTTATTACAGGCTCTTCAGTTTCTGATAAGTTTCCACATTTAAAAGATAGCTTTGCACAAACTGGTTTTGCCCACACATTTTTATTATCTAATAAGTAGGTGAAAATTGCGTTGACCGATTTTTCATTCCTAACAGTCTTATCCTTCACATACGCTTGTAAAACCTGCTCAACTCAAGACTATATCTTGAGATGGCATAGATTCAAACTTTAAACAAATACATAAAGCCATGACCCGTTTGTTTTGATATTCTGCAATGTTCCAGACGGGGAGAAAAGCCATCACTGAAACCATGAGACATACAAGACTTCACAATTTATTAAGAAGATTAGCTGGGTTTAGTTTGTGCAGTAATGATTAGTCACTGAATATGTGTTGGTTTGAAAGCCTAAAAGGTCAGGGATCAAGGAATTATTGGCTTGATTGTGTTTAGGTTTTTTCCATCTTTTAAATAATTAAAAGTTTCTTTAAGTCAAGCAGAACTTTGCAAATGCGGAACTCCAAGTATATTCCACCCAGAACAACAAATGCACCTTAAATATCGCATGTTTTTTCAATTTCGGATTATATTTGTAGAACTGCCTGCTGTGAAATGACAAAGTTCATGGTTCATCTGAACTTTTGAACTCAAGTGAGTATTTGACACAGCAAAACAATCTAAATGAACCTAACACAAAGTTTTCATAGTTTAAACCTAGCTTTCAGGCCTTTGTCTGGGGCAATTGGGTAGGAAAGTTCTTTATTGATGTTGTAAAAACTACCAGTTTAATAACAGGCAGAGAGAGTGGAGAGATCAGTGGAAAGAGCACCTTAGCATTTCTGAAATAGTGCTGGTTTGGTAGTTCATTGAACTTTACCTGACCCCATTACGAAGGCTTCCCCAGGACAAGTTGTAGCTGCATTTGTGACAAGACTGAAGCTTCCTATCTTATTTCAAATAGGCTCCAGGGCTGGGAGTTCACAGATAAAGTTAGTTAAAAAAAAAAAGTACTCTGCACACATGAATTCACTTGGCTCCCTGCGCTGCTATTTCATTTTTATGTTCAGGCTGGATTCTCTTTATTATGGAGAAGTTGAAATCTTTTTTTCCAAAAGGAAAAAGTTTGTCACCTGCATTCCTGACTTATACGAGAAATAGTCCTTAAAAAATGGGAGAACACAGTGCATTTAAGATTCTTACACTGATGCTCCTCACAGACCCTAAATCTCGGCCTGCTTGCACATGACTGCTATGATCCCTTCTTAATGTTACTAAAATTTCTACAGCAGTCTCAATTGGTACTTTATCAATTTTAGACCTATCAACCAACAAAACTTGGAAAACATTTCAAGGCTTTTAAAATTACTTTTAAGACCCTGCAAGATGTCCTGTACTTCAAGTTCACAATCAGTTTCATAACTCACTAGCGCATATGAATGACAAAGATTTCTGACCACATTAGAAGTGCTGACTGCATATTACATAGGGTTCAAATGAGCCTTACAATATCAACAGATGAGTGATAAAACCCTACGACTGTTCAGTCCCCCGTAAATTCCCTGTGAAAATAATCATACCACACAAGAACCTGTATTTCACTGGCCTGTAAGACTGGAGTCACTCACTACTTCCTTCCATCCAAAAGAGTGAAAAAAGCAACCCAGAGATTACTTAGTGAGAGCAGCTGTAATAATCACTAACATTATCACAGTTAATGTCACCTATCTGATGCAGCTTACTAACAAAGTTATATATGTATGCTTTTATTCAGCTGAACTATGACAGGAAGAGAGATTCAAGAATCAGAAAATTCCTAAAGCAATTCAAAGACATTTGATATTACTAACTTTCTTTTCCAACTAAATCTTCCAAATTTACCATTTAACACCAAAGCCTACCTATATAGCTCTATTTCTAACCCTTCCACTTCATTTGCTGGCAAGTTTTACTTTCAAGATATCTGCTCTTTTTTCTGTTCACCCAAGAGGATAGCATTCTGCAAGAATGAGAAAAGGAAGTATCTACCTTAATGCATTTAAATTAAAAAAAAAAAAGCATGAAGAGGCAGTGGCCCCAGGGGTTGGCCCTCCCAGGACAGCCCCCATTGCAGGCCGCCCCAGTGGCGGGGCTGGCCGGGAGGCAGGTGGGAGCCCACACGTCACCAGGCAATCGTTCACCTGTGGTGGCTGAGCCACTCGGTCCATGGCTGGTTCACGCTGCATTTTCTGAGGTGCTCTTGGCCACTCAGATGAGACATCAGCATATGACCTACCAGAGGCTTCTTCACAGTAAGAAAGCTTTACCCTCTGGGGCCACTGCCTGGGACTCTTACTCCACACCTGATCACACAATTAACAGGTTATACAGATGCAAATAACGACAAGGAAGAACTTCAGCTGGCACCCAAAGCCAACTGCAGACCCACTTAATTTCAAAAAGCCAGATGAAGGGATGCCTTGTACCTGCAATTAACAGTCCCATATCTTCTTATATCACTTGCAAAAGGCACTAAACCTACGAGGCTTTTGCAAGGGAAGGCAACCACCTCAGGCCTGTCATGGCGTCAGGCACTGGCTTCTCCATCAAGTATCTAAATTTACAATCCTAGATGCTCTATGAATTAACCTTTCCAAACTTTTCAAGGGATAAAGTTGAGTTTCTCCATTCCCCTTTCCAATTGTTGAATACTGCCCAAACATTCCCTGTGAAGAACCACAAACCCAACCAAGCCTGGACCCAAGGTGCAATATGCACCCCGCAACTGTGCTGTCACAAATTTACCCCGCAGTTTCTAAGGAGCCACAGGCTGCTGTGCTAAGCAAGCCTTGCTGGGCATTGCCTTCCAGTCAAGCCTTCTGCAACACAAGAAGGAGAATTTCTTTTCACCTCCAATATGTGAGAGTGATTTTGCTTCTTCCTGCTCCGCTGTGCAAAGGCTGTGGGCTGGGATTCATCTAAACTGGAGAAGGAGTGGCTGTTGGCACCCATTTTGTGATCCAGGGAGAAAGTTACCTCTGGCATCTGGAATGATAACGGATAGGAAAGATTTTGTTGCCAGCCCCCCTGAGGCTGCTGTTACCTTCACAAGGACAGGTGTGGATGACCAATATGTGTTTAATCCTTCAGATCCCCTTGACTTTCTTCTGGGAAGTTCAGAACAGTATATCAAACCCATTCCCCAACTGAAACACTGAATCCTCTGTCAGACTTAGGAAGTTGACCCTTGCTCTGTAGACCCTGTGTGTGCCCCTGCTCTCCCATTTCTTTCTAATTTGTTGTAGGACTTGTACTGGCGACCTATTACAGAAGCATCAATCAAATCAGCTCCTAAAATGGCTTGTTAGACTGCTGTGTTGATGCATGCATTTTTAAGAGATTTGGAGGGAGAAAGTTCAGAAGCAAGCAGTGCTACTGAAATTGGCTGGGGCCAGTTTTATTAATTCTGGAGTAAGCAGAAGCAAGGTAGCAAATACACATGAACATGCAGAGTATGGTGTTTGGAACTATGCAGCAAATGCCACAAGCTTTTTAAAAGTCTGTGTTTAGATATGACATCTTTAATCACACAGAATCTCCCTGCTTGGTGCTGAAGGAAGGTCACGTCTACAAGGCAATTCAAGATAGCCAGTAGATCATGCAAAAGTTAAGTTTTCCATTTATGGGCTGTTGTGTGTAGCTCTTTCATAAGCTACAGGGTAGCAGCTAATAACTCTGGCCTCTGGGAGACATAATTTTCTACACAGTTTTATTAATTGCTTCTGTTAACATCACTGCAGGTCCTAGCAATGTTGCATAAATGCAAAGCAGAAAAAGTCCCTAAGTCCCTGCCCCAAAGAGCTCTACTATTAAATAAAAGAGAACAAATTACAACAGAGCTTTACAACAGAACACCAGAACAATACTCGTCAGCTGGAGGAGCAGGCGTCTCAGGACCCCAACAGTCTGTTGTTGGCAATTTTTTTGTAGGCATTGTATCTAAGGGCAATGAAGATAAATAGGCTGCACTTCTTTAGAAGTTCTTAATGGAGCTTCTGCCAAATATATGGATGAAAGCACTCTGGTGCTCTTTTGAAAATGTAACAAGTGGAAAATAGACACTGGCATCATTAACAGATTAAAAATAGGAGTCGACCTTTAGATGCTGAATGAGAAGCTCATATAAGCTATGAAACTCCTTAAAAGAAGAGACAAATCACTTATGCTGACAGACTATGGAGAGAATGATTGGGAGAGAGAGGTGAGTGAAATAACAGTCTAGGAAAATAATTTTTTAGCCATCTTTCTGAACAGAAATGAGTGGAGAAGAACTGAATTTGTGAAAACCAGGCAAAAAGATGTGTTAGAAACTGGGATATGAGTGGGTGAGAGTTTCATAAAAAGGTTTTAGCTGTGTAGGTATCTGGAGGTCATGGATTAGGAAAAATCTGTAAGATAAATATAGTGTCATGGTCAACACTGATACCAATGCAAGTATGTGGTGTCATGCAGACAAATGGGTGAGGGTTTATTACGTGGGACTCAGCTGGTGCACATGGTCTGTGGACCAGTTCCTTGAACCAGTCTGCAGCTGTGATCATCTCCTCTGTGGCAGCTATTTGCAACGGTTTGTTCTTCAGATTGGATGTTGCCCTGGGCATTTGGTTTTTCTCAAGCAGTTTTGAACCATTTTGGACAGTATTAGAGGTTAAAGTGTTAACACAGGTGGAAATGTAGACTTGGCACTCAAATAGTTCTAGGCTGTAAACTCCGGGGCAAAGACTATTATGTTTCATAACCATAACATTGTTTTTTATGGCTAGGATTTGAAAGAATGTATGTTAGGTCTGTACTCAGATTTGTCTGAAAAAGAAAACTCTGAAAAACATCATATGGAAGCTAATTATTTGGTTCCTCCCATTGATCTCATTGCACTTCTCTAATCACCAATTACACCTTTTACTTAGTCGGGTTCGATGTCACTGAATCATGCTTTAAGCCCATTATTCTAAAGCACAGGATCAGTACATTAAGAGAGATGTAAAGAAATGCACTAAGACCTTCCACAGTTATCACTGTAACTACAAAGATGTATTTTTCATACATTTAAAGCAAAGGACATTTTTTATCTTCTCTTTCTGGTATTTCCTGTACTGCTTTTATGTAATCAGTACCAGCTGTATTGTTAATACAGCTCCCAGCAATGTAGATTTCCAGCTCAAATAATTGACAGCTTTCTCCACTGACCTCATCCTCTGTTGAGGCATCGTCTCTAAAACACTTCCCACAGACACACTCTTACTGTTTGCGTACTCTTAACTCCTGCCTCTGGTTACTGCACTGTCAGATTACATTTGGGTCTCTGTCCATCCATTTTTCTGAAGTTTTTGGAAGTTAATGTGGTGATGTTGCTAAAGTATTATGAAATGTTTTCTTGGTCACTCTGTCATCTATTGTAAGACCATGATTTTTGCAGAGCATCCTTTTTATTTAATGTTCATGTGTGTTTAGTTACCAACTATCCTTCCTCTGTCAGTACCTAATACTGCTCTTGTATTACAATCTTAACAAAAACTCAGGGATGCATACAGGCCACTAAGTTTTTGGTGAGATGCCTGTTGACTTTAGCCAATTTGTGGTCTCCTCTATTGATTTTGTTCCGTTCGCTGCTCTTTAAATTCTCTCAGGAGTATGGTTACTCACTTAAGAACATACTGGGCTGACCAAGGTCTGCCCTCCAAATGAGTGTTCAATAGAAAAGGTAACATTGCAGTCCCTTCAAACCCTCTATTTGTGGGTGGTGTCAGCACTGCCCTTGCTGTGACAATACTGCCCTGACATGCTCTCTGATAAAGCTCTTCAGAATAGATGAGGTAGCCCCAATAGTTCCTCTGCCTGATAATTCAGCAAAGATTTCCCACAAGATGATCTTACATCTTTTATCTATACTGGTGCAACTGCCTCCCCTAACTTTTTTGTGGCAGTACCTTTTCCTTTAAGGCCTTTGGCTTATACATTTTATCTGTTTCACATCTCTCCATCTGATCATGTTTGTTTTCAAATCTGTGTGCAGTCTTTAGAAGTTGTGTGTCATTAAAACCAGCTAGTACCAATCACTGTTAACTGCTGCCTCCTTTGCAATGAGGCATGCTGTGCTGCCTCTGGATCTATTGCCCCAATAAACATCACATCTGTGACCTCAGCTCATTCTCTTCTGTGGACCTCTGTGTTTCTCTCTTGGGAAGGACGTTTTTTGCAGAGGGGTTTTCTTTACCTTTTGAACACAGTTTACCATAGTTTACCATGTGCTGGCAGTTCTGCTTTAATGGGATGATTGGTGCTCCATTACTTGCACCCCTTTCCGGTTCTCTCCCCTCTTGACTCAATGTGCAGTTTGTAGTCTACCAAACCTTGCACTTCCTTTTCTCTTCTAAAGCAACGTCTCCTCTGATCAAATTAATTTAGGGCCTACTGTTTAGCATAATCATCCACCTGGCCTTTCTATCAGGTATCATCCAAACACCACTTCAATTGATTAAAAGACCCTTTCGGACCTAAGAGAACTCTGGATTGGACCTTTTAGTATTTAACCTGATCAAGTTAGATTATATCTTGCAGAGTAGTTGATGACACAGAGTTTTCAATGTTTTTTTCTGTATAGAGGAAAAATAAGTTCTATTTCAAAAGAGGTCTATTTCAAAAGACCTCTGTTGATCTTACAGTCACAGTATCAAACTTTATACTATATCTTACAAAAAGGCAAAACAAAGCAGAAAAGACTCCAAATCCTTCTGTGAACTGACCTATGAAAGCTATAACATGCATGTGTATCGTTGCTTTTTGTGTAACAGAGTGCATTTTGTTCCATGGGCTCTAAGCTGTCTTGGCACAACTGAAACAGGACTTTGTTGTGAAATTTGTGCCTGTGATACAGATTACTTTATGCAGTAGGCTGAACATCTTGCCTTACAACCTATGCAGTGTTGCTTAAAGATAGCAGGAGTGCATTATGGCATTATCTAGGGACTACTACTTTCACTCTTATGAACTTGCAGTGAAGTTAGTGGGATTACTCACTTGAGTAACACAAGCAGAATTCATTCTCAAATGAATGTTTTCAACAGATCTGCATGTAGACTTCACAAAAGACTGACTACTGTAACGTTTTTTCAATAAACGACCATCATTGCCTTTACATATTTCGCTGCTGGATTTTCTGCTTAATTTTAAAATTTTCTGTTTAGTATTTTAACATTTTTAGTCTACCCAAAAAGTAAACAAAGGAAGAGGTGAAGGTGTTTCACAGACACAATTGCTTCAGGCAACTGTCAAATGTAAAATTCAGTGGAAAGCTTCAGCATGTCTCTAGTTTAACTCAGTTGAGGAATGCTGCAAAAACAGGTGTTGTCTGACACAAGCAATAATTATCTTTCACCTTGATGGATGTTAGTTTAATCTGTTTTTTACATGGTAGCAAGGTCTCAGCTGGGTTAATGCCAGAAAGCAGATGAGATGTTTTGCGTACTTTGTGTATGACAATACCCCAGACAGTTTTTACTCCCCTTTTTTATTTATTATATGGAACAGTTTTAATAGTCTCAGTGGTTTATCCATTAAATTTTAACTCTAGATTCATTTTATGTTACACTATCAATGTATTTTAAATGAGCTCACAATTAAACTGTTCATTGTTGAGTACTTTACTGGACGAAAAGAGACTAATGAACAGAATATGCTTCTAAAATACAGATGGTTACCTATGCAATATTCACAAAGCAAAATGACTTAAAGTATAAGGTTAGAGGAACAAACTTTAAAGAAAAAACAAAAACAAACTACTTGTTGTCCTTCCTTTGCATATATTTATACTAGAGGAAAAAAAAACTTGGAAGTTCTATCTTGAAGCCAAAATGCTTTGTTACTTTCTAGTATCCAGTGATTACATTACATCCTTCATCGTATTAAGCCATTCCAAACTAGACTACATCCTTCCTATGCCCTTGGGCAGACTTTCTAGCCCTGTGGGCATGGGAACGGTCTATAAACCATGCTAACATTGAACTTGGCACAATTTCAGGGATTCTCTTTGCATAAACATAAACAGTGTTTTAACAGTTTCTTCAAGGTGTTAGGCAATAAATACAGCAAGTTAAACAAAAGGCACGCAGGGCCTCCTGGTTTGGCAATGTTTTCTACAGAGCTTAAATTAATAGGTGTGTGGTACACCTCCTCTGATGTAAGATTCTTGGTGGTATTTCTTGCTTGCACACATGCATGATGTTATAAGTTGGAATGATTTCATACTAGCACTCATACTAGTCACAGCTGGCTGGTGACTGATACCAAAACTTGTACAAGTATGTGCTAATTTCCAACAGATTGTGTTGTCCAATCAAGTCTCCTCTGTTTCTTATGAGCTCCTGATGGATAAATTTTCTGAACGCCTTTGTGAATCAGCTACCTTCAGGAATGAGAAGAGGGCAACATTCAATGGTGCTGCACTGCTTCTTTAATTTATATTCTATCTCTTAATAGCTCTCACATGACACAATTTCAGCATGACAGTAGCCTTATGCACTGAAAATGGTAGGCTGCCTCTGAACATACACCCTACTTCTCCCGCTGTACAGAACAGCCAATGGTTTAAGTACACTCCTTGTAACACAGGCTGCTTTGGTTGTATATGAAGGCTATGAAGCTTGTTTAGGTGGCACTAAAAATTTACTTCTAGCTTTCAGCTTCGTAATTCTCTCTCTTAAGAAGACTTGAGTTGAAAGTTTTAAAAACTTTGGCATACATATGTTTCTCTCCATAGTCTGCATGCCCTACGATCCTCACTCATTTCACCTTCTTAAGACAACTACAGTTACTCTGGTGTTATGGTACTCGGCTAAAACAACATGAAAGCACTGTTCCAAAGGATAGCACATAGCAGGACGAGAAGACATGACTACCTGAAAACCTGTGTTGAAAGCAGACTGTGGTCTGCAGAGCTTACAGATACACAGGGAAAAATTGTCCCAAAGTCATATTTCTGAAAGAAACTATTAAAAAGGATTTCTTAGCCCCCATGAAAGCAAAGAAAGAACATGGAGAACTCTCTATAGAGAGTTACCAGTAAATTTGAATGCTCTAGGCTGGTGGTAAATTTTGTAACTGCAGTTTGCCTCAGAGAAAACAAAAGTCAGGTAATACAGATGATCAAAAAGTGCAAACAACATTACAAGAAAGACCTACGTAGTAAGGCAGAAGCTTACCCATTCATGATAGAACAGGAAACCAGAAAAATAACAGAGCAACCTTCAAAGCTGAGGAATTTTATTTCAGTTGGGTACCTTTATGCAAAAAATATGGAAGTATCGTTTAATTATTTAAAAATCCTATCCCATGTATGTTTTCATTCCTTACTATTAAAACATGTGTAATACTTTTTCTCTAATATACCCAAGCTTCTCCAGCAGGAAATGATACCAGGATTATGTTTTCATTTCTAGAGGACAGCTCAAAACAAGAAAAATCAAAAGTTCCTGCATTTGAGGGCAGAATTTTATGTATTGGATATACAAACATAGTTTCAGAGTTGTACATCCATTTTTTCATCTTTCAGGTCCCCATTTCAACATGACCCTCAAACCACAAACCTTGCACAGGCTACAATGCTTGGCAGGTGATTTTACACTCTACGGAAAAGAAACAAAAGATAAAAAGAGATGACCACGTGTGCTTAGGTATTTAATAAAAATACTTATGGATATCTTTTAATTAAATGCGAAGAGTAAGTCTTATACCAGGTGCCCAGGAATTTCTGTGAAAGACATTCATATGAAAGATTGGCCAGCTTTCAATATGGAATCTGGTTCTATTTTGTCAATGTTTTTAAGATGGCATTATGATTTATTTAGCAGCAGCTGGAGATATCATTACTAACATGTGTGCCCCTCCCAGGGTAAGTGTCGGAAACACTCAGCAGGCACCTCAGATACAATATTAATGTTTTTGGATGTTGCTACAATAGATCGATAGAGAAAGTCCATACGTGTAAAGCGAGAAGGAAAAATCCCTGCACCTGTGTAGATAGAAAATATAACAAAGCAGAAGGACTCAAATTTGTACAACAATTAGTAAGCATTTTTCATCCAAAACCTCAGGAATTTCAGACTATGTAGAATCCTATGTCTTTAAAGAATTTTCCTTTAAAAGGTTGAGATAGAAACCATAGTAAAATGCCAGTAGTTAGGACATGAGTTGAGGAGTTGAAAAATCTGTGAAGTATATCATTCACCAGAATACTGGGGCAGTTATAAAACGAAGCAGGCTGAACCATATGTGAAATGGGAATAATAACACTTACTTCCCTCATTAAGAAAAATGCAAAGAAAATGCATTGGGACTGTGGTACTCAGGTATTAGATTCATAGTGACCACACACAGGACAGACCAATTTTAAAATACATCTCAGATGGTGCTGTTCAGGAAGCTTCTTAGTAGTTTGGGAATGAAAATTGCAAAAGAATGATTGAGCTCTGTATAGTCACGGCACAGAAGCACAGCCATGCTCACTGAATTAATACATCTCCTCCAGGTACAGGCGGCAAACATGGAGGAGCTGCAAACCTCTCAAGAGCCTATAAAAATATTTAACTTCAGACAGCTACCAAAAAAATTATTCAAACCTTGGAAAAATGCCATCCTTTGAGCCAGAATGACATGAATAGAAGAGTTAACAGAATCAGTGAACTCTGGGTAAAATCTTTTAAAGAATAAGGAATAACTCAAGAGGACAAATACAAGGAAAAGTAGCACCATTTCTTAACTGTTTTTAAATAAAAGTTACAGACCCAAGGAAGAAGGAAAACCAAATACCACTCAGAGATTTACTTTAAGGAGCTCACAGAATATATGGTAGCAATACCAATGTGAGACAGATATTCTTTCATGTATATAAAAACACAAAGAACTAGAACATATTGTCAAGCTGATGCTACTCTGTCCACTGTTTAAAGGAAAACTCAATAAATCCTTTATTCAAAATCAGCAAAATTAAAAGGGGGGGGAAGAGAAAACATTCTTTCTAACATTATTCTAAACAACATGAGGACTGTCAAAAATAAGCAATAACTAACATCTGTGTAAAAAAGCCAAAACTTGAATTGCAAAAAGAAATTCTTTCTTTCCCTTTCCCACTTCCTCAATAAGGCCAAAAAAAATTGGAGACCTGGAGATTTCTGTAAGGAAATAGGGGTAAGAAACACTCTCCCAGTGCAGAAGCAATACCAGGAGAAACCATGTAGCCAATCCTGATTGCTACTGCATGTTTGGATGCATGTGCCTCAGGGAAAGTTAACTGCTATGCCTGGTCATATCTTAACATAACTTGACCGTTGAATAGCAGCTGCTGAGCGAGTAGACTCAAAACTTTAGAGGCAACTACTGCTAAACTTTGAGAAATTCCAGATAAGGAGTAGGTTTCCTCCTCCAACACACCTAGACTGACGTGAATGTACTCTTAACGAGTACTTTAGGTTTATACAGGATAATGAAGCTCTAAAGAAATTATACGAGACTGACCAGCTCAAACTTTTTTTTGCAGGGAAGATGACCATGAGTTGTTTTCTTCTGTTTCTCTTGGACTTACTGATTAGCAGCAATCTTTCTCCTTTTCACTTGTGAATGAACTGTTCATTGTTGGAAATGGATGAGAAGCAGGTTTTTCTGCTATGCTGCTCAGAAGACCACATTCAACACACCACTGCCTTTCTGTAGTCTTTAATAAGCATCATGTCACTAACATGGCTAAAATTAAGAGAGCATAGAACAATTAAAACTGAACCTTAATCTGCTTAGATTTGGCAAGCTTCAAGGTATATAACATACTTCCCCCCCCCCCCCCCATTCTATCCTCCCAAAGCCAGGTACTGGAATATGTAAAAAATTAATTGGAAGAAATTTTTACAGCAGGCAGATATTATCTTCAGTTTTGTGAAGCAATTGGATCTATGACCTTGGAATAGTATCTATGTATTAGGAAGAGAGTCACTCCCTTCCTGTGTAGTCAGTCTACAATTCAGATTTGAATTAGATTTTTGATGTGATATAGCTGATGAGGGCTACTACCTTCTTTTGTTTCCCACCATTTAAAGAGATGTATGGTAGTGAAGAGAACATTTTAAACTACATACTCGTGTCTTATCATGGTTTCAAAACAGCAATCTTTAAAAGGTAGCTGGAATATAATTATTTCTAGCATTTATTGCTTATTACAGATCTCATTATAGATCACTCTGTAAACTGAAGGATATGTCATGTAGGCACAAAATATACACCTATAATTTTTTATTTTTAATAAATATATTTTAATATTTCATATTTCTTCTGCCTAAACAGCACCTTTTTACCAGAAACAAATACTTCGCTCATGTAATAACAATATTTATCTATCTAGTTAACATCGCTGGCATTTTATTACTGAACGAAGCATAAAATATAAAAGGAGAAAGGTTTTTCACTTAAATGCAAAACCCCAAGTGGAAATATGCTTTCTGTCATTTTAAAGAAGGAGCTGCAGCATTACAAAAGGAACACAAATGTGTGAACTTTTTTCTTCCCTTGTCTTGCAGCTGATCTACTTAGATGGGTCATTTTGACATCCCTATGAAAGGTATGAAACTCCTGCATCAAGGAAATTGCCTATGATTAAGGGATAATGTGACAGGATGTTTAATCTTTTTTTCTAGCCCACCTAACACATGTTAATGACCATCAAGAGTTTTTACCCTTTTCGCTAAATGAAAGACAAGACTTTCTATTGTCTTCTAAAAAATTACCTTATCCATTGCTCCTGATGCATTTGACTTGAAACACAAATGCGTACACAAACACTAGAACAAAATATGTAGTCTATCAGTTCATGCTACATGAATTTACTAGCTAGTGATTTTTATTTTATTGAAAGAACAATATATGTGCAAAATCAAATTATATACCTACTGAACATATGAAATATGCACACAGTAGAGAAAAACTGTTACAGCTGTATATCTGTTTTAAGAAATAATTTGGCATTTAATTATTTTTCATTTCTGATTTTGACTACAAAATATTAATAAGAAATTAATGGAATGTGTTAGTTCACTAGCGGGGCAAAAAAAAAAACAAGATATACTTTTTCATGTTTTGCTGTTGATGACAGCTCCACTAATTTTGAATTCACCCCATTATTGAACAAGTTTATATAGGTTCACTTATTGTGTAATTATCGAACATGGCATGTATATGTAAGAGTTTAAATTATCCTAAGTTTATGCCTGTGATTTAATTTCATATACATATCACAGATCCAATTGCTTTACATTTTTAAATGACTTACAGGAAAATATACCCTGAACTATTTCCCTAACAAATTTTGATATTAAATGCTTGCATTCTAAAACATGGTAATGACTGGTTTGGGATGATGACTTATGAGGCACATTCAGCAACACGTAACAGGAAAAGACCAATTTTCCTTTATCAAATGCCAAAGAATAAAGCTGAGGCTTTGGTCACTCTGGAAATGGATTATGTAGTTAATCCATTAAAGGATTACGGAAAAGGAGAACTATTCCTGCAGCACAGGAATACGGATATTAAAGATTAGTAGTAAACAATATGCTGTTACACAAATATTTCTTTTCTCAAGTAAGTCAGATGTTTAGCAGTGCTATTACAGCATTGGCATACTTCATGATTTCTTCTCCCTTCTTTTTAGAAAGAACGTCCAGATTAAACAAAAACATCCCAAAAAGCCCTCAGTTGCATTTTTTAATTATTTACATTCTGATTGGCTATGTTATTAATTGTACTGCCTTCTGGAGTAAGTGAAGCTGGGTAAGGCAGGTATAAAACCTAACAATTGCTGTTTCATACGCTTGGTTTCAAATGTTCCTGAGTTTTAGAAGTAGGACATTTTAAAGGGAACCACTCATTCAACTCCATATTGAAGGCGTAAGACTAATATTTTGAAAACCTCTAATTCAAAGACCTGTTATCTTTGCTTGACCTTATTTCCTGTCATTGGCAAGAAGTGAGTTGCTTCTATTCACTCTAATAGCCATATAGTATAACCCTTGCTGTGAACAACTGCTATTTATGCATCCCTTTGTAGAACGCTCCAATCTTGGGAAGTCATATGTCTGCCTCAGAAGGGTCATTTACAAACAGCCTCTTGTTTGACCTAAGGGATACATCACACTGCCTCACCCTGTACTTTTCACCTTGTATACTGTACTTCCTTCCTCTCATGTTTAACACAGCACAGGTGGTTCTGTGGTTCAAAACCAGGTGTCTAAGTCTGAAGTCATCTGCAGAAATGTTTACCTTCTTATAATTTTTAGCTGGATTTCAGAAGTTATAAAAATGCAGTTATTTTTCTTTGAGGAGGAAAAATGTATTTATCATGGCTTCTTTCCATTTTGTAAAGAAAAGATTTTGGTGCCTTACCAGACATATTTGTCATCTGACCAAATATGAGTCCAAACCACATACATACTCCCTTTTCCAGAAAAATATTAATGATAAGTCATTGATTAAAAAACATATAGGAACAAGCAAGCACTAGGAGTCTGTATCTGAAGAATTATAAACCTTTTCCACTATTAAAAGAATGGCTAATAGACAAATTACAGAAGGTATTTTACAAGAGAGTCCAAGCGTGAAAACTTTTTTAAGCCTCTCTACTTTTCAATAGTATACAGATAGCTTTGATTGGCAATTATATCTGCCTGAGGTTGTCCATAGCAGAAAAAGAGAAAATTCCTCCTTTCCTCTCTCAGTTCTGTTGTGCTTCACAAAGATCTAGATCTCAAAAGAATGTAAAATCATAAAATGATGCAGAAATGAAGGCATTAGTATATACATCATCTCTACATAATTAGGAGAACATTAATATTTCTTGAAGCATGTTTCTCTATTAGGACAGATCAACCATGCTAGGTCCCTATTACAAAGATATAAATAAAGATGATATTTTGCACAACTGTAGTCATGAGAATTTTTTCATCAGCTTTGAAAGAATTTCATCATTTTGATTCTGAGTGGAGAAACCAACAGACAAAAAAAGCAAGTCAGACAAGCATTTAAAAAAAAAAAAATTATCCTTCTACTGCATTCTGTCCCCTCTGTTATGGGAGGAATTAGCTATTGAATATTGCACTGATGCACCACAAAGCTGGACCTGTTAACAATACCATCATCCATACTTGAAATGCATACATTTTGAATTTGTCCTGACAAGTTAAGGATTGTTTCATAGGAAATTGTACAGAACTAACATATGAAGCTCAGCTCTACCAGTGAGAATTCATAGTAATTATATCAGAGTTATTAGCAACCTGATCTAGTTGAAGATGTCCCTGCCAATTGCAGGGGGGATGGACTAGATGACCTCTAAAGGTCCCTTCCATCCCAAAGCATTCTATGATTCT
Organism: Nipponia nippon; assembly: GCF_047370975.1. Classification (NCBI taxonomy): domain Eukaryota; kingdom Metazoa; phylum Chordata; class Aves; order Pelecaniformes; family Threskiornithidae; genus Nipponia; species Nipponia nippon. Next base: position 108,648,918 of record NW_028262347.1, read on the forward strand.
ATGAAAATAACAGAATTTCTGGGCACAGAAAAAGCCTGCAGTGGAGCACTTGATACTGTGCTTCATAAGTGGTTGTTAGTTAAGGTAGAAAAGGTAGGAGCTGAGAGAGTTGTGAAGTGGATGAGAATTTTGCTGGGGGAGGTGCTGAAAGGAGGAATATTTGGTCAGAAGTGGTTAGAGGAGAAATTACTACTGTAATTTCTCAATGATCAGTTTTGTGACCATCTCATTTCATAAGACAACAAAAAGCCAGGTGGTGGTGGTGTCCAAAAGAGAATGATCAGAACGGCACACAAGAGAAACAGCTGCTCTTGAAGACTACAGTACCAAAAGTGGGATGAAAAGTATATATTTAGCAACTAATAATGAGAATTTAAATTAGGCTAAGGGTCTCATCAGCTGGAAATAACAGAAGGGAAAAAAAGATCAGGAGGTATTACCTGATCATGGAAAGACTGAGTCGCCAACATGATATGGCTGTGAAAAGCCAAAAGTGATCCTGGAATATACGACGTGAGGCATTTCCAGTGGAAATAGTCAAATATTCATAACACTGGAGAAGGTGTTGTTTGAGCCTCATCTGGAATACTGTTCACATTAGCCCACATTTTAAATTAATCTTTGTTCAAAATTGAATGACCGAAGAGAAGACTTGCTGCACTGACAGGGTCCTGGAGAAGAGAATGAAAGGGCTCGTGTGGTGCAGTGGAGAAAAGTCTGCAGGGATGGTTCTCTATAAATAAAAGAAAAAACAAATACTCAAAATGGGAAAAATCTTGTTTAATTTTAAAGCCAAATTAGTGCAAGAATAAATAGATATAATCCAACTCTGAGCAATTTTTTTTCTGGATTTCAAAGAAGGTTTTAACTATTAGAAAAGCAACATTCAAGAAGAGCTTTCCATTAAGAACAGTGGTAGCAAAAAACACCTCTGTTTTTAAGACTGAGTTTGACAGATTTTGAGAAGGGGTTTTGTGACCAGATAGTGGTTACCTGCAACAGCAGTGTCAAAGGTCTCTTCTAGTCCAGCACTATGATAACATATATTGCTTATGATAAAAAAAATACTAGCTCTGATATAAAAATTACCACATTTTTGCCAAAATAAAGTTATTGGTAAAATAACACCTGCAAGGTATTGACATATTAATATAGTTTCTTTCAAAATTAAAATCTAGAAACAACAGTTCTTTCTCTCCCCACTTCCTCCCACCACTTGCATCAGCAGATACTAAACTTGGCAAGAACCACTTCACCAAGCAATAGTAATGGTAGGAATATATTATACAAAATGTTGGCCTGGTTATATTGAAAGTTTGGTATATTGTTACTTCCAAAAGAAAACATACCTTAGGATGTGGTGAAGTGTAGAAAGATCTTTTTACAGTCAGCGTGAATATTTTAGTTTCTAGTTTTTGTGGCACATGATGATATTATGCTAAGGAGTTATTAGTCTGTAGTGTATGACTTACTGCCCAGTCCTGCTGTTTTAACTCAGACCTATCACAACTCCTTTTCAGACAAGGCGATTCTTTTACGTTAATTGTGCATTTGAGTAAGGAATGCAAAATTGGATCCCCATTTACTACATTGAAATAACATGACAAACCAAAGAAGGTATGAGAGAACAAGGAATTTATATTTTTGCATTGATTCAGTCCATAACACAGCTGTTTTCCAGATTTAACCCTCATATTCCAAGTTCTCCTACTACTTGATAAATCACTCAGAAAGGTTCAGGTCTATGAATATCTTTTATTCAATTCCTCTTTCCAGGTAGAGATAATAAAGTGGACAATGTTCACATTCAGGCATAGAAATATTGATAGCCCATTAGGAAATCTGAGCATTTCTGCAGTAAGCCAGTGTTGCTGCTTCTTGCCTCACTCTTGTCAGTTTTAACTACTATTCCCAGGACCACAATGAGCAAATACACTCCCCAGTACATTGGTCTATACTGTCATCATAGGAAACAATTGAACTAAATCACAGAGGATAAGATTTGAGCCTTTGGAATTAGGGTCCCTAGGAGCTTAGCTTTCATCCTTTGAAGTATTCTCCTCTCAAAAATCAAATTCACTCATCATTAGAAAGGTTGGATGTTTGTTATCCAGTGCTAAGGTCGTAGATGGCAATGTAAAAAGCAGATAGAGTTGAACACATCAGCTCCACACTTTTCTAGCCATCTCACCATCATGGTAGCCAAAATGATATCACCAACCTCATCCTCAGCCTAATCAAGCTTTCTTCAAAAGATGTACAACTTCACAAAAGGTGTAGTCAAGCCCCTCACTTTCAGATGAGCACCCCAACTCCCGTGTTGGAATCCTGCTTCCTGCCCAGACCAGCGAATACTTACAATCTTGCTCTGGCACAATTGTTCCAGACAAAGTCAAATTTCTCCCCCGGAGTTGAGCACTCCACTATGCTGCTGGAGGCACTGTGGTTAGGAATGCTTTCCCAGCAAGGGGGGGGAAGGTGTCACTCAGCCAAAGTATGACTTATGTTTCCAAAGTCTTGGATGGCAACTTTCATCAGTAGGCAATTATATGAAAAGACGACACCATTGCTATTATCCCTCTTTCAAGTCACATCCTGATCATATCCAGTAGAAAAACAATGCATCTAGGGCCCTCAAGACCTGTAGGTCATTGAGCACAAAGATGGGGCAGAAAATACCCTTTTAGATTCCTAGTCCATGCTTCAGATTCCCAGATGCTATGACAAAATTTTAAATAGTAATAAAATAAACAAGGATAAGCTTTTTATAGGACTTCTGGGTAAAGACTGGGTTGGTAGAGAAGTTCTGCAAGAAATTTTGGCTAGATACAGCCTGGCTTTTCAAATTCAAGTGGAGTTTTGCTATCAACTCAAATGAGGTTCTCTCCCATATTATATCTTGCTTTTGTACGTAACATCACATGGTCCCTGTGTTAGACAATGCCATCTTGACATCATACCATTATCAATTAACTTGATTTGACTGTTTTAACAATTTCTTATCATATCATCAATTTAGAATAAAATATGTAACAGGGATTGTTTTGTTTTGTTGTTTTGAGAGAGTTGGGTGTAATTCAGCAAAAAGGTAAAAATAACGCAGCAGGCTACAAATACTGACTAGAGCCCAGGTAGGATCCACTTCTGAATGTCCACCTAAAATTGCAACTCATCAGAAATCAAATTTTTCTTCCATAGTCTTCTACATACCAACATACATCTTTTATCTTTTTGGTAATTCAGCCAGTACCTGAATACATCAGAATCTAGTGTTCTTAACATTTCTGGTTTTCCAACTTTTTTCATATAGGCAGTTGGGTAGGGTACTGTGACTTTCAGTTGTAGCATATTTGATGGTGTGAATACAGTAGCTGTTACTGCCTTCACCTGAATGTTACCTATTCCTGAAGGATTCAGAAATGAAACAACTGGGTGCCAGTTTTTCTTAGCAGAACTAGGCAAGCTCTTCATCTCATTATGATCTCCAGAAGCTGCTCCTGAAAGTACACTGGATGTAAAAGCCCTCCAGAAATTAATTTCCCTACTTTTGAAGTGACATAGTTACCTCCTTAGCTTCAACTTGTTCTGCAAATGCCTTCTGCATGGTGGAGACACTGGACAAGGACAGGCTAATGTGCAGAAGCTGGTCAGGAGAAAGATGCAACACTGTGTTCTTCAGCCTGCAATTCTCACACAGCCCATGTGTTGGGAGGAATGACCTTGGCTTTTTGTAGAAACTGTCAGCCTGGGGAATAGAAACCATACACTTTTCAATAACTTAGAAAATAACCACCCTCTCTGTGAGGGAAAGGGTCTAATGATAAAAAATGCTTTGTATGAATTTAGCACTGTGAAGTTATCAGGATCCTGAGCAGATATCATAGGTACAAAACTAGAGGTTTATATGACTAACAACCCCCAAAGAAAAAAACTGTCCTAAGTGAAAAGTAATCCTTAACCAACCTCTCACATTCCTCCAGGTGCAGGTAGAATGCACCATTTTTTTGATATCAACGTTCAGCCTTTTGTTTGAAAAACCTGACCCACTGATCACGTTCTGCTACCATAAAATGCTTCTGTCCTGGAATTACCAGCCAAAGTCAGATCCTGTGCCTCCACAGTTAGCAGGCAGAGCCGAGCCTCCCTCCATGGGGTGGAAAGAAGGGATACATAATACTTCTTACACAGCTCCCCTTACAACAAGCTGATAGTTTGTGTAAGCCTAGGCACCATCCCTTCAATGAATCCCATCTATTACTCTTCTCACAATTTAATGGACACCTGATATTGCTACCTCAAGTTTACATTCAAGTTAAAATAAAATGTGTAAACAGAGTTCTGTTTTGTTCTTTCTTTAATTTTTTTTTTTTTTTAAGATGTATGTAAAAGACTAACAGAAACAAAAGTTTCACCTTCCACAAAACAAGTCAATGACTCCATTTCTCTGTCTGATGAGATGAAAAACTACACAAATGCCAGACAGGTGCTAGTGTCATTGCTCAGTGCACTTCTGGAAGATGCTCAAAGTGACGAGCACAGCAAGAGAACCTACATAGAACATAACAGATGAAAATCTAGCATAGAAAATAAACAGAGCTCTGGACTCAAGCAGTTAACATGAAAGAGCTGTTGGTACAGGTTTGCCTACAACAGCATTTTGGGCACTGGCTTTGTCTGTATGCACCAGCACAACAGGCTCTCTCTTCCTAGTGCCAGGACATTCTGATAACAACTTTGAACAGAGAAGGGTTGATGGTCAGGGACATCTGAACAATGTTTAAGACATCATTTTAGTCACCTTACTGCATTGTACACCAATGATGATAATGCCCACCATCCAGTTACATGTCTTCATAGCTCTTATGCTTTCAAAGGAGAAAGCCACTTTCTGCCAGGGCAGAGAGAGATGAAGAGATATACTGAAGGTGACAAGTAAGGAATCAGCAATCTCAGGAAGGGCACTCAAACCCCAGCTGAGCAGTCTGGGACCTACCCAGAATATGTGGAAACCTCTTTTCTCTGTGGTAAAGAATGGTGAAAAGGGCGCACACATTTGTCAGTAGATAGTGCTGTGCTCCATGTCAAAGTGGTGCTATAATTGGCATCCAGCAGCCTCCGCATAAGGCCACATGGTTAGAAGAAATTGCTAAATTATTTGACTTGTAAACCCAGTTTGAAATGCTAACTGCAGAGTATTTGTCTGAGTGATAAACTCCTTAAGGAGAAACCTTTGATCTCCAGTCAAGTAAAGACCCTTAAAAGTCCTGAAGTCTGGAGTAGCCAGCCCTAAAGACCTTTGTTTGCAGCCATCACTGGAAGAGGGGGAGGGAAAAAGCCTTTTGCACAGTGATTGCCCAGAAGTTTGGCTTTGCCTGTAAAGCTGGAAGGTGAAAGGCCGTGCAGCTCCCTTCCCTCCCCCCAACAAGAAAAGGTTATCCAGCTTTATGGCATAAGGCACTCCTTAACTTTAAACTAATGACTTGGGCTTAGCAAAGAAGATTGTAATCTGCAAAAAAGGTTTATAGACAGTGAATTTTCTTGTTCATGAAAAAACATTTTTAAGATCAAATTTGAAGTGTCCCGTGGTATCCCATAAGTACAGCACATTGCAATACATTTTTGGTCTCTAGCCCTGAAATGGGAAAGAGTTCAATCTGCATGCTAGTTCTGGTAGAAACACTTACTCACTTTATCACCGAGTTCAGATCAACAGGGCCAAAGCTTGCACGTGTGCTAACCGTCATTCTTCAGCATTACTCAAACTAAAAGCCGCAGAGTGTTGGGCTGCCACGACAGTCCTCTCAGCAGAGTAAGAGGACAGCTGAACCACATGTGAACTCTCTCCTGCCACCACACAGGCAACCTCTAGGGGAGGCAGGCAGGGTGACTAGCCTTTTCTGCCTCCTGAGTTTATTCATGGATAATATTCTTCATTTCCAAAATTTCTTGTGACAGAAGAAACTAGAGTTAAAAAAAAAAATCTATTAGAAATTGGTAAGGCCCAAGTGTCACTCCTCCTACTTCCTCCTGTGTCCTTTCACCACCACTACTCCCTGGACAAAAGTTCACAGCTGACTAGCAATGTCTGTAAACGGCAGATCTTTTACTGCTAGCTTTAGCCTCTGCTGAGCTCCCAAATGGGATGGTGTTGCTTGATGGGGTCATCTGTTTACTTAAAACAGGACTGGGATCAAAAGTTCATTTTCATAGACCATTAAAGGACAATGTTATATTAACAGCTTCAGCCACTGCTGAGTTGGGCTGGATGTGACTCGTAGGTGAATGACACCATATGCCAGCCACCCTGTTTCTTACAAGATTTATTTCAAGTACCTTCCCTATACCTCTCAGGGAATGTGGAAACAGCCATCTTCCATACCAATCTAGGAGGTGTACCTGTAGGCAATCTCTGACACACTACCTTCCCCTTAGAGGTCACTAGTGATTCATTACAGCATATTCACAGACACCCCACCAGCCACTTGGATTTGTTTCAATGTATCAGTAACACTCAATTTCTGACCAGCAAAATCTTACCCATCTTCCACTTTTTTGGTCACAAGGAAAACTCTGAAAGACTTACTGCTTGTGGAGCATTAAAGTCAGCACTTGTGATTCAGACAGAGGGTGAGGGAGAGAGAGAAAAAAAGTAATGAGAAAGGGTGAAAATTTAAGTAATTTCCAAGTCTTCAGACAGCAGAACTGAAAAAGTGAGCAACAATTCACATTTGCTTCCAACAGGCAGCACCTTGAAAAGTGGAAGAAACGTGACAGTGAATGATTTTTGGTGTAAAACCCCCAGTTATTTAGGCTTTTAAATTATTTGACAGTGTTTTTGCCAGTTAACCATAAAAGCTCTGGTCCAATCAAGAGTTAAGGCAAATTTCTACAGAACCACAAAGGAAGACTTCCTTAATCAAACAGGGACACTCAAAGCACGCAGCTGACTGACACATCTGCTGAAGGCCCAGCATCTGCCCATAAAAAAATGTATTTTTCTCTTGCAAAAGTGTGATTTTTTATTTTTTTTTTTTGGTCTCATGGCATGTTTAAACACTCAAGAGAAAGTAAGGGCCCAGGTCACCAAATCCCACCCTCCTCCACACAGCCACCCAAGGCACAGCTAACTCGAAGAAGACATGGAGCCTTGTCTGCAGCTTCCCACACAGAACAGGTCCTGCCCAGCTCTCCAAACCCCTCTCCAAAGCCTCAGGTCTTTAATGACATGTCGTAAGGCCTTTTCTCAACTCGAGGGTGTTTCTTCCTCTGTAGTATGGTGTGTACCCCATCAAATCCATTAGAAAATGCCAAAGAATGGTGTAGACCAGTACCAGACCCTTCTTCAACTGGAAGAAAATCAGAACACTGGGAAGGGAGAAGTGGGAAACCCTTGTGCCCTGGGCAGCACCAGCACAGCTTAAGGGACTTCTGCTACGGTCTGTAGATCACACAAGTGTCTGGTGGCACCCATTAACTGCTTTCAGCATAACAATGGCTCTTTCTCATCCCTGCCCATCCTCCCTGTCCCAGTTAAATGAGCTATTTCCCAGACAAATAAAGACTGGAGAGACTGCCTTCACTAGGGATGGGAGACTGGAGAAAGGAATTCAGATGGGAGTGATGGGAGCCTACTGACAGAGGTGGGGAGATGGGGCCACCCTGAGCACTGCTATGGGAGATGAGGGGAAAGGGAAAGCCTGCCAGTAGGAAAGCCTGATACAGGGGAGAGAGGTGCAGGGAGCATGAGGGGACACAAAACCACGTTTATCCTCTGTCCAGGGATCTGCAGGAGGCAAGGGAAGCCACAGTGCAGGGGCAGATACTGGGGATCAGGGACATGCAGGAGGTCAAAGGAGGATGGGGAAGGAGGAAGCTGACAGGGAGGTGGCCCCGGTGCCTGCACCAGCTCAGCCTACAGGAGCTGCAAAGTGCACCAGTGTTCAGTAAAACCAGCAGGCAAAGAGCTAGGTTTCTGCTCTCCTCACTTACTGTTTTCTTAGCATACCTATGTCCTTTCTGTCCAAAGAAGTTGAGCAGGCAGGAGGGCAGTCACACTGATCTTGTCCCAGGTTGGTGGCCTGACCCCACTCCTGCCCCTTTTCAGCTTTGGCTGCAAGGACAGTCCACCTGATCCAGAAGCTTCTTCTGAAATCCTTGTGCTTCCTCCAACCTTTGGGAAAAACAAGCAAACAAGGAGCAGCAGCCAGGTGGGACACACTGCTTTAAAGGTAACAGGTCAAACTTCAATTCCACAGTGCATCTGTGCTTCTTTGCCTAGTGTAGGTAACATGAAGATAAAATGCATTTTACATATTTCTACCTGACTTTATATAGCTAGATGTATAACTATATACATTTGTATAGCATGGGTAAATATTTCTGTATCTAACCTGACTGCAGACTTCATGCTGTCAGATAAAGCAAGCAGCCAGTTTTAAGGAATTCAGGAATACAAGACTGGTTTGTAATGCCACTATTGTATTTTTGCCACTTCTGCTGAAAACAACTGTTCCAAAACCACAGCCAGCCACAGTGACATAGCAGAGCCCAGAAGCAGGGCTTTGAGAAGTATGAAGTTCAGTATATGAAGAAACAATAGCAAGACAAAGACTTCATTTGTTAAAAGACATTGGGCCAAATCTTTCTCTACAGCAATGGTAATTATAAGAAAGCAAATATCAAAATAATTCAAAGAAAACCACTTTGAGCCTGCATCACTGTAAGCCAGCTCAAGTGTGATAGCTGTAAAGTAAAAAGCTTTGGGACCATCATTACTGGTGTATCTAACAGCTGTAACTCAACCGTGACCTTCTAAGCATCTTTGCCAAGGCAGCCACCCTGGAGATTGAACCTACTATTTTCTCCTGTAAAAGTTTTGTTTACAACCCTGCTCTCCTCTTCCTGGGGGTAAGAAAAAAAAACTCTCTGTAAACTGAGGTTGCACCTTTCTTGAAACAAGGCTGCTGGCCCTATGAAGCTCTGAGTGGCGGGGTACAAGGAGAGAAACCCCTCCAGTAGCGCACAGCTGCTTGCTTGGCTGGCTGAGCTGCGTTAGGGGTGAGTCCTGCAAAGGAGACTCATCCTAGGGCTCTCTTTTAACATAGAGGGTTTGCTGGGAAGCAGCTGTCAGTGAGAGCACTGTAGCAATGGCATCTCTTTTGCCACCCAGAGGGCAAGGCTAGGACACATGGTGGCAGTCTGGCATGTTCAGACAAGGTCTCTGGTTTAGTAAGGCCAACTGTGAAGTCTGCCCAGTTTTGTAGAAGATGAGATGTAATGTTGCATCCTGCCTAAATCTTTCACACCAATCCTTTCCCTCCTTGTGCCTTTCCAAAAGACACCACTGTCCTACATTCGGAGTCGAACTACAGAGTAGGATCTTTTGGTGTGAAAGACAGCCTGACACTAAAAGTGTGGCTTCATGGACCACTGCAATGAAAATCTTGTTTTAACAGAAATTGTTCATTGCCATCAATATACAGGAACTAGAAGATTAATGCACCGCTGTATTGTCACAACCTGGAGAGGGCAGAGAGCCTTGGGGAAGACAGAGAAAGCGTATTTGGGAACGTTTTGGTCGTAGGCCTCCTCAAATGTAATTCCCTGCTGAAAGGATGAAGCTGATCAGCGCTGCAACCAGAACATTACTGGCAGGCACTGACTCAGCCTTTCCCAGATATCTCCTTCCCAATCCAGCTGCTCCTTAATTCCCTATTACACATGTACTGATGCTTCTGTAGGCAGGACAAGCTTGCTTGTACATGCATCTCTGCTCCCCCTTTCCACAGGCTGCAGCAGGAAGGAAGTTAGCTGAGGCCGTCCTCAGAGGAAGAACGCTTGCAGGAGAGAGTTTGCAGCACAGTTTCCCCCTTTTCTCCTCCATGTACATTTTCTTCAATATGCCCCTTCTTAACATTGCTATGACTTTCTTTTTGCCTTAATGCTGTAATACTGGTGCTGAATTTTGATGAGACAAAACCAGGTGCAGCCTGTGGCACTTATTTATTTAGAAGCAAATGCAACATTTTGGTAAGTATTTTGGAGTTATGGAGAAGAATGCTAGGTCAGCTGCTTCTCTCAATCCAGAATGAATTCTTATATTTTTATGTGGTCAATTAAAGGAAATACTTGCCTTGAATCCAGAACTGTGTTTCTTCTTTTAGATATTCCAGACACTTTTGGTCTTACATTAAAGTTAATGTTAGCTCTTTATATAACTCATACAGTAGCCACAGGCACAAAAAAAAAAAAAAAAAAAGCCAATTTCTTAACTGTAGCTTTCCTCTTTTTATGTTTGCAACTTCAATTAACTGTTCTAAATAACTGACAACATGGAATATAAAACATTCCTGCAACAATGTAGGTCTAACAGCAATTACGTTGATTTACTCTGGACCATGTTAAGTTCAGGGAGTAGGATAAAGAGACAAGAGTTTAAAACTTCTTTCACACTGATGTAATAAATTCAGTACATTGCTTTAAAGTTAGGGCAAAATAGCTGGTAACTGAAAGTCAAAAAAAACCTTGTTTTGTTTTCCACTGTGATAGAAAACAATAGATTATGGGAAAGTTCTTCAGAAGGTGATCAGAGGAAAAGTTCACCAGCATCTATCATGGACTGTGTCTCTGTGGCCTGCTGGGATAGGAGGGAGGGACATAAAGGTGTCAGCAGTTGAACCGATACGGTAAATCACAGTAGGGCTAGTAAAGCGCAATGGCAGCCTAGTGTAAATGCCTTCAGACTTCTATTTCTTCTCCGAGGTTGTACTCGGGACACGTCCCCTCTTTGTGACCTTATCTCTGGGGCAGTGGGTTGTGCACTGGTCTCTCCTCTTTAGTTTACGAGGACTAATCCATTTGCAGGTTAATAAAAGGTGAAAAGAACAATCACCAAGGAGCCACCAAAATAAACAAGTAGTACCTTTGACTGCTTAAAGATTCTCGGTTTTCCTCATCAGCATGCTGAGCCCATCTCCTCTCTCTCCTTCTGAATACTTTGATAATAAGTACATCTGTAAACTGTTGATTAAAAAAAGAGTACTAACAGTATACAAAACAGGAGAACAATAAGAGGATTCCATAAAAAGTGGATGGTTCCACTTTGAAGGAATGTAACTTGTCTCTGTAAAAATGTACTTTTCTGTGTACATCCCCATGGATGAAATTTGCAATTTTTTCTAGAAATGCTGACTGGCAATTAGTGCATTTCAGTGACCACCATGCTCTCAGTCCCAGTTAGAGGAAAGGTTCCCTCAGAAATATCACAAATCTCAGCCATTTCATTTCATACAATGAGCAAAAAGGTCACGACATGCCATTACTTCCAGCAATCTGTTGATAAGATTAATGAACTTTTCTCTTTAACTGCTAGATTTATAATGCATGCACTAGCTTACTGAAGTGCTGTAGACAGCATCATTAACATCAATAATGTGTATTTAATGTAATGACACCAAAGAGCAGGAGAAGTCAGGACAAGAAGAATGACACTAGGGTGCAAATCACCTGTGTGTTATGCATCCAGGGCTGTGGTGCGGTGCTGGAGCGGTGGGGCTGTTTGCCTCGCTGGTGGTTCCCCTTTGTTCCCACACTATCTCCTTCTATTCTTGTCAAAGTTAAGGACAATTCACAAAAGAAGAGGCTATTGCCAGGTCAGGGAGCAGTTTCTGATTACTCTGTGGTCCCCAGGCTTCCAAGGAAAGCTTCGGAGAGAAGCAGGGTGTTTTATGAGTAGATGTATGATGTAGACTTGTAAGTAAGAGGAAAAAACCCAACCCTATTCACTCAGGCTGGCACTACTATAGCTAGCAGGGCACTATCCAGTCCCCTCCTTCCTTTCCCATAGGATACAGACAGGCTGTTAATTCAGAGGGGCCTAGATATAAAATAAAGTCTATTAGGTAAAGCATACCACAGCCCCTTGCTTCTTTCAGTCAATTAAGCCAGTGAGCCAAGAACACCAAGACCTACCATCATTTCACTGGAACTTCAGATCTAATCCTGAAAAGATGTTTGTTCTGCTGACATTTTCCACAGAAAAGCAGTCTATTTCTGAGATACAGATGTACTAAATTAATATTGACCCTATACACCTAAAGCAGAAAAAAACCCAAAACTAAGTTGGTGCTCTTCCCTCAAAATAATGATTCCTGGAGGAAGCCATTTAATTTAAAGCAGCATTAACAAAAATGACTTAACACAATCTTGGTAGATATGTGCTTGTGCACATGTACTCCTTAAACTGTGTCAGCTGTACCTAGACCACTGCTCAGGACCCAGATCTCCATATTGACACTGATCCTTTCAGCTCCCATCCACTTCAGAAAGTTACTGACCTGCCTCCTACCCAAAAGAGTGCAAATGGGACTGCCTTTTGGTTACTTTTATCTCTGGAGAAATCCTGTGAGGGGCCCTCAGCTCTGGAATTTATTCCCCCCTTTGCTCAAAAACAGCCTCCAACAATCTTTGACCTTCTGGGTAAGCTGTGAGGCCCAAATCCAAGGATTTGTTTTGGGAGAGGCATAAGAAAGGTTGGCATTTGTGGGTGTGGTAGGAAAGCATGTTGTCAATAGCTGATTTAGTCCTTGGTTTATAATTTTCTTGTGTTGTAGCAGTTATCCTGTATGGCAGTGTAAACTTAACCCATGGAGACTTAGGCTTTCCTAAATAGTCATAAACCGGGGGGGAAGGAACCAACATTGAAATCAACCAGTGTATGAATGATTGTGTGTTTGTGAACGAAATGACCTGGCAAACAAGTACGTTATAAGTCACTTTTGCTAAAATGATCCTTCTAGCCTTGCAGATCATGCAAGTTCTGCATGTGTCTCTGGGGCACTATCAGCATACACGAGTGAAACAGCGTTATTTCTTCCTTTATCAGCAGTCCCAACAACACTTTAATTAACTGAGAATACTTAATATGTTGCCCTGCCTATGTTACAACTGCAAAGTGAGCTGTAAACACATATTAAAACAGCACTATTATGACCTACTACCAAACTTCTCTTGCGTGTCACCTTTTAAATATTTTAATCTGTGATTCTTTAAAAGCTGTCTGCTGCTCTTACTCTCTGGATGTAAACAGATTTGTTAAATATTTTTTTTCTCTAACCCACCCACGAAGTTACATTCATTTACATAACTTAATGAAGGCTGCATTATTCATTGAACTTCTCATATAACATTTTTCATAAGACATTATTAAACAAGTGAAGCAAGCCAGTCTAGTAATGAGCCTTCTCTAAACTTGCTGCCAGTTGCGTTTCCTTTCTCCTAATCTATCACTCTAATGGTTGCAACTAATAAACTTTTCGAATCTTTGCTGCTAATCTGTATATGTTTTGCATTGCATGCTGGATGTATAACTTGACAGAGAATTTACAATACAAACCACCTGGCAAACAAAACTATCTGGATTAACAAATGCTATCCAAACCTACCCACTCTTTTTTGTTATAACAGAGAAGACAACTACATGCAACATAGTACCACTAAGCCATAAATTAAGTAACTAATTTGGGGCTGGAGCATACCCTGCTGAGCAGTATGTCCCAGACACAAGGTTTGTGACTGCCTTTTATAATTTCAAAAATATTGCCTAAAGTCAATAGATTGAAGTTTGGTTTACGTGAATGTTCAGCAGAGACACAGCCTTGTATAGGATCCTATAGGCTTGTATAGGATCCTGTTAGACTGTTCTAGGAAAGATGGTATGTAAGAATTTTAAGGTAAAGAAATTTTGCAATGGGTTGCTTGCACTTGGGCTACTTAATCTGTATTTGGGACTAAGTCAAAAGCAGTTGGATTTGTAAAAACAGACTTAAAAACATCCTATAGCACTTAGCAAAGTACCACCTGAAAGTCAAGGATGGACTATTTTACATGTTATTAAGTATTTTTCTTGGTACCTCTCCAAAGGTTATTCTAAATCACTGACTAGAATAAAATAAGAAAACGTATGATAGATTGAAATGGGGTAGAAAGAAGGGCAACCTTTTTGTCAGCCTCTCATCTTGCAAGGTCCAGGAAAAGACTCGTGTAGTAAAGGCACAAAATAAAATAAAATAAAATGTCAGAAAAGTAAGTGTAAAGCCTTAAGTATACAAGGCTTCAAATGATACTGTCCCTTCGACAGGCGCTTTTATGAAGCAAAAGAAAAAAATCCTTTCCCAGCTCAGCTGCTGAAAGTAACATGACAGTAACTGTCCCAGTTTCACTAGGACAAAATAAATAAATCTGGTCAAATTACTTTTAATCAGGCAATTTTTTTTTCCCAATAAGTCTTTGGCATTCCTTTGCACATTTTTTCCTTATTCGTATAACCATTACCAAAATTCACTCTTACCTGTTCTGACCTTATCTGGAAATACTGTTGCCTTTCAATCAGGAATTGATTTATCAAGTAGCATTCCTCAATGTCAATTTACACCAATGTCATTCTTTGATGTCATTTTTATTCAGGAATGGATATAACTGTGTGGTTAAGAACCACACATTTAGCATTGCATAGAGACTTCAGAAATTCTGAGCACCAGAGATGCTGCTAGCTGGGAGGAGCTATTACTCACATGGGTTTAGGAGAAGCATGGGTTCCAGCAACCCACCTTGCCCTCAGAGAAGAACCAGTATACTACATATAAATCGTGGCTTTTTACTCCAGGACCAAAGCATAGCACCTACTCAATTGCGTGTGTATTTTTGGAGAGAGCCCATTTTTCTTTTAAATGACAACTTAACTAAGAGGTGGAATATGAAATACCCAAAAAAGCCCTATTACAAGAAGGGAGTGAGCACTCCCCACCAAATCTGGCCCTTTAATGTGTTTCAGTTTATGAGCCTTGGAGCACCAGTCACTTACAGTAACACATGGTAACATTTGCAAAAGGGAAGTTAGAGCATGGCTCTAGGAACTACCTGTTAGCAGCAGAGCAGGCTGAAGCAGCTCCTGCCTTCTCCGTCTCCGCTGCAGCACCCCAGTACAAACAACAGTCATGCAGGGAGCTGGAACAAGGACCTGGTGTGCCTGATAAACAATGGGTTTTTTGGTAGCCAATTCTTCGGCAAGATCAGTTCCTGGATCCAGCATAATAAAAGGAGTAAGGCTGGGGGCACGGGAGCCAGTCAGCCCCTAAATAGCAGCCACAGTCTTAGCGGGTGCCCACACCAGCCGCTGCTGAGCAGGCAAAGCTACATGTAATCATACCAGAGCTCACCTGAAACTGGTCTGCAGCCAGCATCTAAGCTGTCAAGATACAGCTGCATGGAGGAGATTAGCAGGGGTTGTAAAACCTGCTCAAGAAGTTGGGCAAATATTTCAGCAATTAACCCACACTGAGCTCCATATTACTGCAGCTACGCTGCTACCATTTCTTGGGATAGCTTGTTTAAAGCTAACTCCAAGATGCCTAAATTACACAGCAGTGACAGACCGTTTAACTACAGAGATAAATTATACAGGGGCAGTGCCTAACATAGGTTATGTTGTCATGATTTACAACAGCTGAGGATGTGACCCCAGATGTCCAGACAAAATCAAATTAAGTATATGATTTTTTTTTCTCCAAACATAAAAGCCTTGCAAACCTGACTCAAAAAATAAAAACAGAGAAATGCATGTATGACCTTAGACTTAGACCGTGAAAGTGTTCATATTCTCCATGTTCTCCAGACAGCACTTACATTCCCATTCTTTATAAAAACAAAATATAAACTAAAATAATATGAAGCCCATACGAACAGTTCCCATGTATAAAAGACTTTCATTAAAAAGAAATAAAACATTTAAAGAATATCAGCATCCATTTGGATTTGCAGGATGTTGTAATGTCAAGGAAGAAAACGTTAACAAGGGATACCAAGACAAGAGTCTTGCTGTTTTCCAGACTTCAGATCCCCAGCAAATCAGGATCAGGGTTTGCAATTTTCCGCTACTGCATTGGTAATAAAGGGGTCTCAAACTGAAATTTTTCATCAAATTCCTGAAAAACTTAATGGTACAAGAGCTTTGCGTAATAAAAATTATTCAAGATTTTAAACATTGCCAAGAAGACTCAGGCACAATCTAAAAAGAATATTTTTTTCATTTTAAGACTACTAAAAACCAAATATGAAAAAGTTTTGATAGTTACACTCATATGTAGGTTGTATCTAAGGTCTTACATTAGAAGCTTATGTATTTAAAATGCTAGCTGGAAACACATCAAATGTATTATAGAAACAATCCTTAAAAAAAAATCCAAAACCTCATAGATGCTATTAAACACCTGCAGTGATTTTGAGCAACTTAACTCCATCCTTAATTTTGACCTTGGGAGAACATAATGAAAAAGTGACTGTTTTCCAGGAGCAAACAAAAAATTAAATTAGTCTATATGGTGCTATAAGTGTTAGTGACACTGAATTACATTGGTTTACTTTGTAGATGTTTATAGAGCCAGCCTATGTTGTTTGACTTTTGAGAGAAGACTAATAGGTGTAGTAAGGGGGGGCAGGGGGGCGGGTAGAGCACAAAAAACCTTATGGTTAAGCCAAAACAGGGGTCATGCCTAGGGCATTTTATCTGCCCTGCTTACACACCCCCGGGGAATTGCATCTCAACAGTTGATTCCCTGTTAATCAATTCACATTAGTGCCTGCCTTTTAGTTTTCACTTTGCTGAATTCCAGGAAAGAAGTTCTTAAACCAAATGCGTGCTCTATCTCTGACCTAGTCAGAGCTGTTGCATTTCAAGAAGAAATCACAGCAGATTTTATTTGCTCTGCCAGCTGATAAGAGATTCATAGCCAGCAGACTCAACACAGAACAAGATCCAGTGGTCTGTTTACACAGGTCAGCAGTAATATGGAAGAGAGGACCTTTATGGAATTTTTTCTTCCTCAACCTATTTTCTCTAGCTACAGAGAAAGACTAATGTTACACATTATTCTTCTACTTCCCTTTACTTTCTTATTTACTATGGCTGAAGATTATGTGCTCGATAAGGAGACCTGTAGCACTTCCTATCACTCCATACTCTTTTCAGCGAGCGTGTATGTTTTTGCACTGCTCTTGCCACTTACAGGCTAAAACTTAAAACAATTTACTATTCACAAGCGAGAACCACATTGGGGTTGGGAGGCAGGGGAGAGTTATGAGCATAGAAATAGCGAATAGCTCATTCACAAAAGCAGATCTGACTTTACATCCAAACCGTTTAGACCTATTGGTTAAGTTACTCTCTAGCATACAAGCAGATCTTCATACAGAGGATCATAAAAAATAAACTTTATTATCAAACTTAAAATTCACACATTAAACATAAGATCTAGACACAAATAATACTGAAAACATTCTCAAACAATAACCATTTTAGGTAATTTGGATGAGTAGCTAGTTACCATTGTTTCAAATGCCTTTAAGAAGATTTCTTAATACATACACCATCATGAAATATCTTCAAATGCTTAGCTGGCCAGCTTTCAGTAAGATTTTTAAATAGGGGAAAACTTATTTCTATAGAAATAACATTATCTAATTATGAATCAGAGACCCATAATTGTAGTGCTTGGGGAAAAAAAAATATCATAGCCTTTTGAAATATTTAGAAGACATAAATAACTATTGTACATTTACAAGTTTAAATATTTAAAGGCCTTTGTTACTATAAAAAGTTGCTATGTACATATTAAGATGCTATATAGAAATCCAGCCGGAGGCAAGTGTTGAGCTCTCAGATTTGGCCGCTGAAACCTATGAATTTGGTAGGCAGATTGTCCACAGGGTACACAATGGGGCCGGTTTTCATTGTAGGAGGTCCATTCAGCAGCTGCCAGTCACAGCTCCGAGCCAACTCCACTGTAAATATTTTTAGAAGGATTTTTGCAAACTCTTTGCCCACGCAGCTCCTCAAGCCCCCACCGAAAGGAATGAAACTGAACCTAGAAGAATCCTCTGGAGATGGAGACATGAAGCGATCTGGGTTAAATTCATCCTTGTTGGTAAAGAGATCCGCCACATCATGGGTATCACAGATACTGTAAATAACATTCCAACCTTTAGGGATCTGGTAACCCTATCAAGAGAAGAGAAAGGAGACATGAAGCACCTTGCTGTGTTAAATAAGGCAAAGCGTCAGCACAGGACACATCGGTGCACCCCACCTCCCCTCCTGGCTTCCTGCAGGTCACTAAGGCAGACGGGCTACGTGAACACACTCGTAGTTGGCAGCTGTGCTGAGGAGTCGAGCCCAAGCCCCACTTACATTTAGCTCAAGGGTCTTGAGTGCAATTCTAAATCCTCCAGGAACAGGAGGGCTCAG
This sequence comes from Nipponia nippon, assembly GCF_047370975.1. NCBI lineage: Eukaryota > Metazoa > Chordata > Aves > Pelecaniformes > Threskiornithidae > Nipponia > Nipponia nippon. Next base: position 108,667,216 of record NW_028262347.1, read on the forward strand.
CCTGAGGGTCTCTTTGATGACACAGCCCGTGTACTTCAGCTGCTCCAAGACCTCCATGTCCAGCTGCTTCTCTTTGTTGGGACTGCACAGTAACCCCTAGAAAAGAAGATGCTGCTATGACTTTTATGGAGCAAGTGGCCAGGGCTCCCAGCACTGCAAAGCAGCTGCCCCTCAGCGAGCAGCATTCTCCTGCCACCCCCTAAAAGAAGGGCACCACCTGGGTCGAGGGGAGCCCTGTCTGGGACACCTCTCCTGGAGGTACCTTCCCACTGCCTGCTCCTGTGAAATGGCTCCGGGGCAGACACGCACCTTCACCTGCAGCTCTTTCCTCACTTTCTGCAGGACATCGTGGTGGAGCCCTAAGAAGGCGATCAGCGATGTGGCAGCACTAGCAGTGGTCTCATGGCCCCCAAACAGCAGTTCTGTGGCAGATTCCTTCAGCTCCTTATGCACAGGACAGAGAAACACAAAACAGGTCTTGAATATAGTATCTCCACCACCACATCACTGTGCATCGCTCCCAGGCTGGAGCTGACACCCAGGGGCCAGGATGGGGGTCCTACTTATGCTCCCTGGGGACACAGCCCTGGTCCTGTGCTCCCCATCCAACAGCCTGGTTGCAGCCTCTGCACCCCAGTGCACTACACAAACTGGTTTATTGCATAGGGAGAGGGGGGTGAGCCTCCTGCTCTCTCCTTTTGGCCCCAAAAGATAAGCATGCTGCTGATAGAGAGGCTGAGGGAAAGGGAACGATCTGGCCCTGGAGAACCTCACCTGCATGTTGAGCTGCTCCCCATTGCCCTGCGTGTGCTCCATCAGCAGCTGCAGTGCATCCTTGTAGCCGCCCTCAGGCTCCTTGCGGGCCATCTTGGCACGGATGTTCTCCTCGATCTTGGCGTGGATGATGTTGCGCGCCCGCAAGCCCTGGCCAGGCAGCAGGGAGAGCAACGTGGGACTTAGGCCAACACTACCATCCCTCCCATCCAGTCCCCGCTGCCCTGGCTGCAGGGGCACCCCTCTCCTCCCGGCCCGCCAGGAGCCTTACCCGATAGAGCCCGCTGAAGGGAACATCAATAGGGAGGGAGAAGAGGTTGCGGATCATCTCCTCGAAGGCCTCCACCAGCTGCTGCTCACCGTCGGGGCTGGCCTGGCAGGGCTGGAAGCCCAGCAGTATCCTCATGGCGATGCGGAACATGAGGCGCTTCACCTCGGGGTACACCAGCAGGCAGGGCCCGTCGGCGCCCAGCCACTGCGCCAGGCAGGCGCTCACCTCCTCCTGGATGACGGGCACGTAGTGCTGCAGGGCGTCCCGGGAGAAGGCCCGCATGATCACCTGCCCGGGGGGACGAGGAGGAGGAGGAGGAGGAAGGGGACACAGGCTCAGCCGCCGCGCCTGGGGCGGCCGCGCCCGCTCCCCGCCCGCCGTCGGGGCCGTACCTTTTTGCGGTGCTTGTGCTGCCCGTTGTGGAGGTTGGAGAGGCAGCCCGAGCCCAAGATGGTGCGCACCGAGGCGGGCCACTGCACGGCGACGAGCCGGTGCTCGCCCAGCAGGATGTGCCGCACGTTCTCGGCGCCCATCACCCGCACCGTGGGCCGCCCGAAGAGGTGAGTCTTGTAGATGAAGCCGTATTTCCTCCGCTTCATCTGCAGGAATTTCCGCCTCTGGACAGGAGAGGGGGTGGAATAATAAAATAAACTTTAAAAAGGAGGAGAGGAAGGGGCAGGGAGAGCAGCTCTTGCCCACCTGGGCGCGGGACCCGGCGAAGCCGCTGCTCATCCCCCTCCCCTGCAGCCAGAGGAGGAGCCGGGGCGCTTCTCCGCTGCCCGCGGCATCGCCTCGCCTTACCTGCAGCACCATCTGCAGCGTCTCCCCGAAGAAGGGGAGCCCCATGGTGCCCGGGGGCAGCGGGAGCGGGCAGCTGGGGTCGCGGCCGCTCACGCAGTACAGGTCCCAGAGCTTGACGGCGGCCAGAAAGAGCAGAAGGGGCAGCAAGAAGGTGCACAGGGCGCTGGTGACCAGGGCGGAGAAGCCCATGGCTGGGGAGCGAGTCCAGCCCGGCCCCCCGGGAGCTCCGAGTGCGCGGGCCGCGCTCGCCGCCGGCCGCCTTTTATACCCTTCCCAGGTTGCTGCCCACCCTACCTTGGTCCGATAAATTAGTTCACCCAAAGTTCATCTTTAATTGCGGATTGAGGCCTGGCTCCTCCCCCCGAAATCTTTAACTATTTGCTTTGCGCAGCGCATCCCGCCCGCCGCAGACCGCCGCCGGGGAAGGAAAGGTGCTGCCGGGCGCGGCGGCAGCGGCTCGGGGCTCGCTCCCCGCTGCACCGCGCTCAGCGAGCGGGCTGAGGGACGCCGCTGACAGCCGGGGGCCGGCCGCCTCCTCGGATTTATCGCCGATGCTCGTTAGAGACCAGTAGGTTGCGCCGAGGCAGAGAAATGCCCCGCTCCAGCACCCGGCAGCCCGGAGACACCTACCCCCGGGGGCGCTCCGCGGCCGGTGCCGATGCGCTATGCAAGCTGCGGAGCTCCTTCGCCCGCCTGCCCGCTGCTGTCGCCGGCCGGGAACGGCGAGCGAGCGAGCGGAGCCGGGAGAAGCCGGGCCGCCGCCGGGGGCCGGACGGGGCGGGCACCGGTCCCCCGTGCTGGGGGATCCCGGTGGCCCGCCGGGCAGAGCCGCGACTGTGCCGCCGCATCGGCGGAGGAGCCTCCGCTGTCCTCTGGTTCACCTCGAAGGGCCCGGCTTGTATTTCTGCCCGGCCGCGGAGGAAGGAGCCGCGGGCAGCAGTCCGTCTCAGCCTCCCGATGCAGGTTCAAGCGCGGGTCACCGAGGGAAAGGGAGGTGAGCGCGGAAAGGAAACACCCAACCCGCCGTGCCCGGCTCCTCTCCGCGGGATCCGCTGCCCGCGCTCGCCCGGGGCTCGCCGGCATCCCGGGGCCGTCGGGGCTGCCGCGGCCGGGAAGGGGCGCTCGGCACCGGCCGGGCACCCCCGCGCCTGCAGCCGGGGCGTGGAGGGACTCCCTCCCGCAGGCGGCGGGCAGGCAACCGGGGGTTGCTCTCCAGGGTGGAGCGGCGGCTCCGGCCAGGAGGAGCGCGGCGGGGCCGGGGCGGCCGGCGGGGCTGCGGGGGACGCGGCCGCTGGGGAAGGGGCGCCTGGCGCGGACCGCCGCTGCGGGGCCGCGGAGGGAGGGACGGGGCCGCGGAGCGCTCCGCTGGGCACGGCTGCTACCAATAAACTATCGTGCTCGCGGTTTGTTTTTTTTTTTTCTTTCCGTTTTTGTTTCCTTTTCCCTCTCTGTTACTTTTCCTTCCTTGCTCCCAGACAAGCTCAATAAACGCTGGAAGTTGCGTGTTTGTGTAGGGGGGGAAGATGTCACCTTTAATTATTATTGTTTTTCTGACAATCAACGCATCACGCGGGACCCTCCCTCCTCTTACGATGCCTGGCGGGAGCGGGGCCGCCCGCCTCCGCAGCCCCTTGCCCAGGCGGGACCCCCCCCGCCCGGGGGCACCTCCTCGCCCCCGGAGGCGCGCAGCCCCGCGGGATTGGGCGCGGGGCTCGGCGGGGCCCGGCCGGCCCTGGCCCGGAGCGGCGGCCGCGCCCTGACCCGGCGCTCTCCCCTTGCCGGGCGCTGACCTGCTTGTGACCTACAACACGGACCGTGACATCTGCGTGAACCCGGCCGGCAACCGCGCCAAGTTCACTGTCTATCAAAATAACGAGATACGGTGGCCTGAGCACCGATAATTGCCACAGGAAGGCTTTATTATCTCCCCAGCTGTGTATTCCCCAGCCATCGGCTCGAAAAGAATCAAATGGTAAAGAGTGAAAGGGATAATTAAAAACATCTTGGAAGAGGGTCAAGAAATTAACAGCCTAATATGAACAAACTTTGATTACAAGTAACAATTATTACACTTCATTTGTAAATGCTCGTGTTTATCTGCAAACAAAATCAGTTTCAAGTCTTTTTTTTTCTTAACTAGATTCATGTTACATTTTTCAGCGGGTGGCTACGGGGCTCGTTAGCGCTCGGGGTAATTTTTAAGTGCGCTGGATGGAGGAGCCCCGGCCCTCGCACCCGGTGCTGGGCACTGCAGGCCCAGCCCTGCCCGCGGTGGGAGCCTGCATCACCCACGGGTCGCATCCACGCCAGCAGCTCCGGCTCATTAAAGTCAGTCATTGCCATTTGCAGCCACCACCTACTGATTTGGCCTCTGATAGCCAGAAAGATTCACCTTTCAGGACAAGGTCAGGAGAGGCAGAGGCTCTGGTTCACTACGGGGTCGACCTGCCAACAGCACTTAACTCAGCCCTGCAGTTCAACCTCTTCCAGATTTGACCTGTCATGTTTGGGAGCCACATTTCTGCTCCAGCTAGTGTTGTGCTCATAGCACAGCCCTCTGACAGCCAACAGCAGTGCACGCCCTGCTGCCATGCCCCAGCACGGACGTGCAAGGGCGACTGGCCAGGGCGAGGTCATTTGTAGCCTGGCATTGAAGTAGGATGACGACAGAGATTCAGGGGACAGGCGAGCTCCCCAGAGCCTTTCCTAAGGGACTCTGTCCTTGTGGCACGTTTCTGCCCTTGCAGGTCAAGCTGCTGCTGGTTCTTCACACAGCACGCACCGCACCACCCAGCCCAGGATGCACTGGAGGGACAAGGCGGATCGTTTCCCCCGCTGCCTCCACGCAAGACACGTGACAGCGGGGAGCAGAGCTGAAGCTGAAAGGAGCTCATAAGCACATTGCAGTGGAGCAAGGGCCTGGGCCCACCTCTGTTCTCAGTGCACAAGCAGCAGGACTCACTTTGTTTTACACAGGGGAGAAATACCCTGTGTCTCGGCAAGGCAGGTGGTACTCAAAAGCCTAAAAAGGTTCCCTCAGCACCCAGGCTTAGCCGCAGCTACCAGCCCCTGGACAGACCCACAAAGTGCTGTCCTGGCACTTTCCCTGGCAGAGCTAGGCTGCAGGAGGTGACGCGGTCAGTCTGGCCAGCCAGCCACCATGGGGCCTGTGTCACCTTGCAAATGTCCCCTCTGTAACATGAACAGCGTCATCAGGAACAGGGGGCTTTCTACCACGAATCAGGCATGTTCAGAAATGTCTGTTTTCCAAATATTTATTCCCCAAAGCCCCCTCCCCTGCTTCAGTCTGATCCCTCAGTCAGGCTGCAGCTGGGGAGCGCATCCTGCAGGGACCCCAGAGGGGAGCTTCATAGCAGACCCTGAGCAGCAGCACGGTGCTCAGGCACAACGTACACAGCTACTACTACTGGCTGAATGAGGCATGTCCTCTTTGTGCCGGCTCTAATGGGAAGTGCAGGAATGAGATTAAATATTTACAATAAAAACCACTGTACATCCTATCATTCTAGCTACAGCTGATGCCGTTGATTGGGCAGCCCTGGCTTGTGTTTTCCTGCAGAGCCCCCCCATCTTCCCTCTTTTTACATCTAAAAAGCTGCAGTGTGCAGAATGTTCATTCTGCCTCTCCTATAACACACCCACAGGAGGCAACCCTGGGACAGAAAAGCTCTGGGAAACTCAGCTGTGGGCCTGGGAGTTTTGCCCCCCATTTTCTGTGCCTGGAAACCTGTGTGGGGCAGGGGCTGGCTGAGCCCCCATGGGGGATGCTCCCTGCCAGCAGCTTCAGTGGGTTTTGCCCCAGGCTGGGGCTGAGGCTCACCCTGGTGCTCAGGAGCAGGACCCTGCAGGACCCTCCCTACCAGCTTGCACACCAGGAGGGGAAAATAAAAAGACTTTTAGGGTTTTGCTCTACAGTGACCCAGTGCCATACCCAGCCTGGGGCAGGAGAGACCTGCCCCTGGCAGCCGTGGAGGGGCATCGACACCAGGGCTGAGGGGGGCAGTGTACCCCTGGCTCAGGCCTCGCTGCCGCAGCTGGGCTGCAAGGGGTGGAAGTAGAGCTGCAGCCCGTCGTCGACAGGGTGCACGATGGGCACGGTCTGCATGGCGGGGTAGCCAGGGGTGGCCAGCTCCCAGCGGGCTGTGCTGACCAGCTCGATGGCCAGCAGCTTGAGGATGGCCCGCGCCAGCTCCTTCCCGATGCAGCTCCGCGCCCCACCGCCGAAGGGGATGTAGTGGAAGCGGCCTGCAGCCTCTGTCCGGGCGGCACCGAAGCGGTCTGGGTCAAAGCCACCGGGGGGGCTCTGGTAGACAGCGGCCGTCTCATGCGTGTCACGGATGCTGTACATGACACTCCAGCCTTTGGGGATCTGGTAGCCCTGGGGGGACAGAGAGAAGAGGGGAGGAGAGGAGCATTACATACCTGTGCAGCTGGCGGTGCTAGCGGAGGGTGAGCAGAGGGTGCCTGGGGACAGCCCCACCACATTGCCCATCTGCTCTGCAGCTCCTTTTCTCCCCAGCCCAGCTGGGATGCACAGAGGTTGCTGGGCGCCACCTTCCCCTGAGCTACACTACCAAGCACCACCACTGTGCCGGACACAGGGTGCTTGCAGGCAGTGGCAGGCAGCAGCTCCCCAGCAGCCCTCCACTGTGCGAGGCACTTACATCCAGCTCAAAAGTCTGCAGTGCCGTCCTGTAGCCTCCGGAGACGGGGGGCAGCACCCGCAGCACCTCCTTAATCACACAGTCCAGGTAGCGCAGGCAGCTCAGCTTCTCCAGGCTGATGTCCGAGGGGCAACGACAGCTCTGCCCTGATGGCGCCCGGAGCTGGGGACCGGTGCAGGGACTGCTTGGGGGGAGGGTGGGCTCCGGCGGGGCGTGGGGCTGGGGGGAACCTTCCTCTGTTGGGCCCAGGGGCTGGCTCTGGTCCTCGTGAGCATCTTTGGCTGTGGGGCAGAGAAGTGGCTTCTCGCTGTCCCTGCTCTGGGCAGTCAGGGTGTCTGGGCAGGCTCCCGCAGGGGAGCGCTCACACTGCTGGTACAGCTCGTGGGACATTAGCTCCTGCCTTATTTTTTCGATCACTGAGGGGTGCTTCAGTAGCAGGAGGATCAGAGAGGTGCTGGCACTAGCCGTGGTGAAAAAAGCAGCAAATATGAGCTCAATTGCCGACTCCTGGGAGAGGAAGGAATGTGAGAAGTTTGAATGCCATTTTAAACGGGTTGTGATTCAGACTGTTCTCACCTTTTGTGGGTTTTGTCCCTGTGCAGAGGGCCCTGGCCCCGCTTCTGCTTTCTACAAACCTGCACCCACCCTGGGTCGGCAGGGACCAAAACAAGACACCCTTTTCTTCCATTTCTGTATGAACTGGACATCCACTTGCCAAGTGACTGATGCAGAAACGCAACTGAGATGGGTACACATCGCCTCCAATCCAGCTCTTCCAAGCTTTCCTCCCAGGATTTATAAATTTTAAAGAAGCATTTTAACATGCATTTTAGCATACTGAGTGAAGTTCATTTCAAGCATTATGCTTTTTACCTTCATGTGGCAATTCCCCTTTGTGCCCAGCTTTACCTTTCTGCCCAGCCAGGGGTTATGAGGCTGTGTGTTTATGCATAAATCCTAGATGCCCTGGCAGCTAAAACGGGTTGCATTTGATCCATCTCGTTATAACCAACCATTTGCTTGTCTGGGAGGGGACTCAAACCAAGAGCCGAAAGCAGACAGACCTCCCTGCTATAGCAGGTCAGCCCAGCCCGGGAGGTGCTGTAGCCAGCAGGGAGCTCTCCCGCAGGGATGCACACACCAGGCAAAGGACTTGCTCACTTTTCAAGCTTTACAGCCTGAAGCACAGCTGTGTTCCTGATAGCTCCGTAGCAGATGTGTCCATAACAAGGTAGGAGGCTAACCAGCTCAGACGGACCACAGCACAGTCAAATGTGCAATACGTGCCTTGTCCTGGCTCACAGATCCCGATGCAGCCTCCCAGTCTTGCCGGGACTGTCTGCAGGGTCTATATGGCACAGCACATGGCAGGTTGCTGCGGGCTGTTTGCAGCACCCTATGGTCAACTTTTGGAAATTGTTTTCCAAAAGTTAAGGGTTGCCCGGAGCTGGTTCACACAGGGAAGGGCACCTGAAGCCTGAAGGTACCTGGAGCCAAGTCTGGTAAGGTCAAGGGTAATGTAAAGAGGATTACTCTTTGCTACCGTGCCCAGCGCCATATATTGGCTGGACTAGAGGCTTTTGCCAAAGTGCAGCTCCCAAGGGCATCTTTCAGCTGAAATAAAACCTCTGAAATAACAGATCCCTGTTGACCCCTATCACACCTCCTGCAGGCGTTAGCAGGAATTTTTACATTCACAAGGTAGCAGACCCAGATGAAATCTCTCAGTTCCACCACTTGCAATTAAAACCCAAGACATTTCAATAACATGCAAAGAATTTAGGGCAGGCTCCGCGATTTGAAATAACAGCCCTTATGACTCCCTGCATCAACCTCTGACAGTGCTGCTACCTAAGTTGCGACACCGAGCTGCTGACTTTCCCTCCCTGCTTTTACAAGGCCAGCGTAACCAGTGACTGGGAAGCAGCATCTTCCCACAGCTTCACCAGTATTGTCCCTGTGCTACACCCCAACTCCCCATCCTGGGAGGCAGGACTGGTGGCATTAGGGTTCCAGCCAGCCAGCCTATTATGTAGGATGGGGGTTTTTTTTAACCCTTCCAAGGTGTTAAATGTATTAAAACAGTACTTTTGGCAAAGTGTTATCTTTTTAATGACCTTTACATTTCAAGGGTCCTGCTGAGTTCATGCCAGCATTGCAAATCCCAGTGTATTTAGGAAAATTTCTGGGAAAACAGTCCTTCAAAATCATTTAAACAAAAGGCAAATTAGTAACTAATATGTGCCAGTGTTTGGAGTGTCTCTCAAAGTCAGATATACCCACAACTCTGAAACAGCTTTGGACTTTTTATCCAATTATACCGTTTCACTGGATGAGAGCTCTACTACTGTTTTTATTAGAGTGGAGAATATTGCCATAATTGCAAGCATAGGCAGTTCAGTTTGCAAGTCATTTTGTTAAAGACAGAAAAGGTAGAAATTTTCTAACTGTAAAGGTACAGGACCGCATACGGATATACTATCATTTGAATCAGCTGGCCTGAGGTCACTGCCATGTCACTCCATGTTACGTTTAATATCCCTTTATTCCATTTGTGGTCAGAGCCAGGGACATGATGAGAGATCATGTAATTATTCGTGTGCAAGATCCATGTGAATACTAACAGATTAATCAATCTTAATCAATCACATTTTGAATCTGGCAATTATTTTTTAAAAATTGTTGTATTATAAATACAACAGAGGACTATAAATACAATGTGGACTAACAGAGGCTAAAAACCATTCTATTAGAATAAATAATAAATAATTATAATCAAATTACTTTAAGAATATATCCTGGTTCTAATCGTATTTAATAGTTGCTGTAAAGTCTTTCAAATATTTTAGATTTAGGGATGACATTTTTACAAATATTTATAAAACATTAGTCTTGAGAGAGTTTTCCTTAAATAACTAAATAAACAGTAAAACTATGTATGTTCAATACTTTTAAACTATATTCAGCTGCTGTACCCATGCAAAACTGCTTCAAAACTTGTTACATAAATGCAGTGTCCTTTGTGATTCACTGACACCAAGTGACCTGGAGCTATGAATGATGCAGTACCAACGACAAGTTTTTCCCAAGATCTTTGGCAAAATACTCTTCACATTCAGTTGGTAGTTTTGGCTCAGTAAGGACTACTGGCTTCATCTCCAAGTCACAGCGATGCATCATGTTGCATGATAGCAATCCACAAGCTAGATGATCTAATTAATGATGAGGTAATACGGAATGACCCAGAATCCATATTCCATCCCTGGACCCATTTTGCTATATCGTCTCAAAGATTTCTGGGCTCACAGACCCGAGGACTACGGTGACATGATCTACATGCCACGCCATGCCAGATGCTGAGGGATGTTTAAGGAGCACATGACTAGCTCTAAATATTTCCAAGATAGTACCTTGGAGGTTACTGAGTGCACACTGCCGTAGAGAGCCTTAGCACAGACACCTAACCCTACCAGCACCCTAAGTCAGGCTGAAGCCTGCTGGCCATGAAGAGGAAAGGTAGAAGAGGCATTTATTCCCTTTTTAAATACCAGCTCTCTTCTAATGCAGAGACACCATCCTACAAGAGCATATGAGCATGCCGAGCCCAGGCTTTCTTGCTTGTGCTGGCAATGGTGTCCTCAGAGTTGTTAAGAGGAGGGCAGGAGCCAGCAGCTGGTGGTGGGTCCCCACACCACCCTCCTCCTGCCCCTCAGCCCAGGTCTCTCAAACAGCCACCGAGTCGGACGGGACACTGCAAGGGGGGTTCTCCTTACCTTTAGCTCCTGCATGGTGAATTCTTTGCCATGCTCCTTGGCACTGTTTATTATGAAATCCAGAGCATCGCTGTGATCTTCTGGGTTGTTTCTCTGCAGTTTTTCCTGTATAGCTTTCTCCATAAACTCATGTAGCATGTCCCGTGCTTTGATTCCCTGCGGGAGGCAGACACAGTTCAGGAGAGCCTTAGGAACCGCCCCACTCTCCAGAGAGACCAGGGGACCCCAAGTGTGGCAATCCTTAATCCCAGGATCTGTAACAGCAAGAACTGTTTATCTGTTGCCCAGCCCCAAAGCCTTGCAAGAGGCAGCAGTCTGGGGGGAACTGCTGCAAATTCTGTTGCCTTGCTGTTGTGAATCAAATACAACAAGTCCTAAGAAACACTCTGAGAAGACAGCAGTAAACCCACAGCATTGAGTCCGCAGGCATCTGCGCCGAACAAACCCACGGTCACGTCAGGTCCAAAAGAAGCTTGTCCAAAGGGACAAGAAGAAACAACCTAATAAAACTGAGTCCAAGCAGCAAGGCACAACTGAGACAGGAACAAACAAGTGGCTTTACCAGGGTATAGTAGATAAAGACACATTAATCACACCCAGCTCATCTCCAGTTGCGTTGCACTCCTGTGCAGCAAAATATTTAGGCAAGATCTCAGCAAGTCAAGTGATCAGCAATCTCTTTGCAAAGTGAGATGGATGGAGTCACAGAGTGTGTGGCTCTGTATCAAGATGCCTCCTGCAAAAGCCAGCAGGACCAGAGATTTGGGATGAAAAATGGCCATGACCAGATGTTGGGAAGAAGATACAAAGGCTGAGATTTGAGGTGGGAAGGATTGGACAAAGGAAACAGGGCAGGGAGCAAGGGGAAAGACAAGGGGACCTAAATGCAAGTCGAAGAGGCTGGTCTGGGGCCAGACAGGCTGTGGCTGACCTGAGAGAGGGCAGGGAGGGCTAGGATGGGGGGTGAAAGCTCACACTGGTGACAACCTGCAAAGGGAAACTGGACAGGGAAAACGAGCTTTTTTTGAACTGGTGGAGAAGAGCAGCAGGGAGGCTGGGGGCAAACTGGGACTGGCTGGGTAAGGTGATCCGGTGGGGCAGAGCTCACAGTGGAAATAAGAGCTTGGGCAAGACCTGGCTAAAAGGGGCAGGAGACTTGAGCTGTGGTAAGGGTGGAGAACCCAAAGCCAGAGGAGAGAACGCAGACTGAAATGGGAGAGGAGGGGTGGGACACAGGACCGATACCTAGAGCCGGAGTGAGGGGAGGCAGGCAAAGAGGCGCAGGGCAGCAGGAAAGAAACTGCAGGTTGAAAGAGGCAGAGGAGACTGTCCGTCTGCCATGTCCCTCTCCAGGACCCCTCACTGTCTCTCTGCTGCTGGGGGACAAGGGACCAAGGACTATAAAAGGGTCTCAAGTCCTCAGCCTGCCTCAAGGTGCACAGGGAGTGCTAACCTGAGGTGCGCTGTGCCCACCTGCCTGTGTGCTCATGCCCACAGACCCCTCTGCGTGGGCTGACAGGAGTGCAGGTGGGATGAGACGGGACAGGACCAGGCATGATGGACTAACCAGAGCCACAGAGGCAACATTTGGGGTGAGAGAGGAGAGCATCCCTGCACTGTACAACAAGCTGGAGCCAGTGACCAGAGGTGCCGGAAGCCAACCAGGAGCAGGTGAGAAGCACGGAGAGAACGGGAGATGGCTGGGGTGGGCAACACCAGGCCCTCAGACCCGCAACAGGGTGCTGCAGATGTCCTGGCCCGTCGGAAGTGCCCCTTGGCGGGCCTGGGGACAGGGGGTCTGTGCTGCCGGGGCCGGCTGTGCAGCAGGGCAGGCAGCAGTACCTTGCGCAGCCCGCTGAAGGGTATGTTGAGGGGCAGGGAGAAGAGGTTCTCCACCAGCTGTTCAAAAGTTTTGGCCAGGTCCTTGAACTGCTTTTCCTCCAGGCGGAGCCCCAGCAGAATCCGAGCTGCAATGCGGAAAGTTAAGGTTTTAGCGGAGGAATAAACTGCGATGGAGCCTGGCTCCATGCACCAGCCCCGCAGCTCCCAGCTCACAACCTTCTGGATCCGCGGCAGGTAGCTCTCCAGGGCGGCACGGCTGAACACTCTGGCCAGGATCTAGGAGGAGAAGGGGGGGAACAGAGGCAGGTGGTTAAAGTGGCGGGTCCCATGTGCCACCGAGGCCCAAGCCTGGGCAGGAGGTGCCGCCTGGGCTGCGTGTTGGGGTAGCCACGAGGCTCACCTTGCGGCGCTGGCGGTGTAGGTCACCGACGGAGCCCAGCAGGGTGTGGGAGCCCAGGATGATCTGGGTGCTCTGGGGCCACTGGGTGCTGACCAGCGTGTGCTCACCCAGCAGGATCTTGCGGATGTTCTCGGCGCCCGTCACCCGCACCACCGGCCGGCCCAGGAGGTGGGTCTTGAAGACGTTTCCGTACCTCTCCCGCCGGGAGCTGTGGAAGCGGGAGCCCTGGGGACAAGCTGCAGGTCAGCCCGGGGCTCCCGCCAGCCCCTTCCCACCTCGTCCCCGTCCCCCTGCACCTTACCTGGAGCAGCCAGTGCAGGGTCTCCCCGAAGAAGGGCCAGCCCATGGAGCCCTTGGGCAGGGGCAGGGTGCTCGCACGGTCCCGGCTGAGGCTCCAGCGCAGCGCCCACAGGTGCCGGCACAGGGCGGCCAGCAGCGCCAGCGCCAGCAGCGCTAGCGCCGCCGCTTCGGGCCAGGAGAGCCCGGCCGGCATCTTCCTCCCGGGCGGCGGCGGACGGCGGCGGGTCCCCGGCCCAGGGGCCCGGGGGCTGGGGCGGCTCGGCGGGGCGGCCCCGGCGGCTGTCAAAGGCGGGGAGCCGGGCGCCCCGCGACTCCGCTGCCGGCGGCGGGCGCTCTGCGGCTGGCCCTGCCGGCTGCTGCCCGCCCGGCCCCGCTCGCCTCCTGCTGCCGGTTCGCCCCTCGGCCACATTTATATAGATATTGGCCACTTACGCCCGATCCACCTTCGGGGATGACGTATGTGCTGCATATTTAAGCAGCGCGGCCAAGTGCGGTGATTGGAGCGGGGGAACCGGGGACAGTGACTGAGGGGCGCGGGGACGCGGCCGGGGCGAGCAGGGGCGGCCGGGGCGGCCCCCCTCTCCTCGGGGCTGGGGGCTCGGCGCCCCTCTCCCGCCCCCCCCGACGGCAGGGCAGGGCAAGGCACGGCACGGCACGACACGGCACGGCAGGGCCGGCCACGCCGCCCCCCGCCCCAGGCAGGCCGGCTCGGCGGCGGGACGGCTGCCCCGCGGCGCGGGGGGCCCCTCTGCCCCGCAGGCCCCGCCGCCCCGGACTGCAGCGGCAGCCGGGGGCATCCCGCAGCCCCCCGGGCCGCACCCCGCCGTCGGGGCCGCCCGCCCCGGGGGTAAATCACCACAGAGCCGGGGCCGGTACAGGTCCCAGCGACACCAGTGCGTGAAATTAAACAGGAATACGGGTGAGGTTTATATTACTGTATTTAGACCGTCAATAACTTAAAAATACAGCGAAAATGTACATTATTTTTACATGTTCCATTTGGTTTGTATTCGGTAGACATTCTCTTTGTGTCTAAAATAGCCAGGAGGGGACAGTGCAAAGAGCCCGGCGGTGGGACGAAACGCTGATCGCTGGGATGGGTCTGGCGGTAGAAAGCGCATACTGACAAACAGATGCGGCACGAAACCAACAGTGGTAAATCTATTCCTTACTGCAACCCTGGGAGAAGAACCCGGGATCTTACAAAAGTACAGTTAGAAATAGTAACCCTGAGGAACAAAACCCAAACCAACCCAAAACGTCACATTATAAAGAACTCAAATGGTTATTTACATTCACAACCTCAAGATTAAACCCTTTTGGAGAACAAAGCCTATAAGCCCTAATGCTAAATAAATACCAAGTCTAGTTCTCAGGTAGTTTTCAAAGGTACTAAAATCAGAAGATTTTTTCATACCTCCAGACTACAAAATCTGGTATACAAAATTATGTCCAATCACTTTAAGGCTAATATACATTTAATGCAGGAAAACGATAGGCGACACCTGAAACGCAAGTATCTCGATGCTTAAAAAACATTAAATTAGGATTCATCCAGAAAACGGCAACTAAGGGATCATTTCTCAAATAATTCCTACCCAGAGCAAAATTTTGGACACCATGTCTGCAGATATTTAAATAACGTATTTACAGTTCAGCTGTTCCATGTACAATACGATTGAGCTGGTTTTTATTGTACAGTCCCATTTTTCACCATTTGTTTGCAATATACAAAATAGGATTTGATCCATTAAAAATACGTACAAAGAATTGTTTGCTGAAGACTCCGTGTACAAGCCATCTACTGCATTTTTCCTTTACTTGGTCAAACACATGTCCTAACTGATATCACTGTTTGCTCAATAGAAATAGTGGCTAAGAAATACCTCTTGGCGTGATGAGATACCATCGATTTAACAGGCCTATGTGTGCTGGGACATACCATTCACTAAACTCCTAAGTTGCTTTACTACAGTCTCTATTAGCTTCTGCTTGTCACGATCATTCTTCCTGAACTGAGCAAAAATGTTGTTCTTTTTGCTAGAGTCTTTCATTCTGGAGAAATAAAAAAGCAAATGACACAGACGCGTTAGAAACATAATTTGAGAAGGAAAAATCCGACTATTTAAATAGGTTTACTTTTGTTCCTCTTTTGATCTCTCTGCTAATAAGAACTGAAAGATTACAAAACCCGTTATCTATGTGTTCTTAAATTAAACTTCCGCAATGCGGAACTCGTTTTAGCAAATATTGCTTCACAAATTGCCCGTAAGTATTAAGCAAATATCACTTCGGCAGGAAACTGGCCCTACCAATTGCCTTAGGAGAGAAGCAAACCAGAAAACCCGCTAGTATCATCCGCTTCCATGGTAAGCTCAGACTCAGCGAATGCGCGTGTTTTGTTCACCGTCAAATTACCCGATATCGTTACTGCTGATCTCCCGTATAAATGGCTTTAAAAACGAAATTCGGGAAAGAAAATAAATTGAAGCAACAATATTTTGTAACAATATAGGCGATACGTACCCTCTGTGAACTCTGCACAAGGCATATTCATCGCAGGCAGGAGAGGAAAGAAAACACCGTTAGAAAATGCCTACAAATCACAGTATTTTTTGATGCGGTTTTTAAAAGCAGGTTGACGCTCGGCTGGCGGCAACGCGCCCTCCCCAGCCCCGCCGAAACGCTCGCACCGGCTTTACGGCGGCGCTCCCCCCGCCCTTCCCTTCCCGAAGGCGGCAACTCGGGCAGCGCCAGCCGCCCCCGGGGCTCCGCACCGCCCGCGGCTCTGCCCGCCTCTCGGCACCGGGACACCGACGCGCTGCCGCCGGGCCCTCGCCGCCGCGGCTCCCGGGCGGGCGGCCCCAGCCCCGGCCCCGGCGCCGCCCCGTGGGTGCCGGGCTCGGAGCGCTCCGGCGCCCGGCCCTGCCCCGCCGCCGCTCCCGTCCCCGCGGCGGCAGCTCCCGGCCGCCGGCCCCCCGCACTTACTTCTCCAGGAGCGTGAGGGCCGTGCTCGGGCTGACCCGCAGGTATTTGGAGGTGGCCTGCCCGTAGTCAGCCAGGTAGGTGGACCAGTCCCACACCATGAAGAGGTCCAGGAGCTGGCGGGGGGAGAGAGAGGCGGGTGAGGGAGCGCGGAGCGGCTCTGCGGGAGGAGGCGCCCGCCCGGGCCGGGCCCGGCCGCAGCCCCTCGCCGGGAGCCCAGCCGGGAGCCCCGTCACCGGCCCGCAGCCCCTCGCCGGGAGCCCCTTCACCTGCCCGCTTCTTTCTTTAACGCCTTCTCGCCTGGCTGCGGGCGCTGGGAGGCGGCTGTGCAGCCTCGGCCCGAGGAGGGGATGCTAACGCCTCCGCGCTTTGCTGTTTTCGGGAGCTTGCTTTGCCGCGGGGAGGGAGAAGGGGATGCTCGTGTCTGTGGCTGCTCACAGTAATTTAAACCAGAGGTTCAGGTAGTCTCAATAAAGTGAATTAAACAACCCCTGCTGCACTCTCCATGGTGACTGATCCCTGTGATTCAGCCCCAAGCCCTGGGCACACTTCTTGCCCAAACAAACCCCAAACACTTAAATGGGGGAACAAAAAGCCTCCAAACGCAGTCCTGCGTCTGGCCGCGGTTTCGAATCAGGCCTTTGACTCACCATCTCGCAGCTGCTGTTCAACAAAACAGCCTGCTTTTACAAGCAGACGCGTTGCCTAACCTCCAGCAGCCCTCAAAGCCCAATTCTAATTCCCCCTCCGCCATCACGGGTGTGGGCCAGGCACGGCCGGGCGCCCTGCCCAGGCTGCCCGGGGCCAGGGCACGGGCGGCCCCGCTCAGTGGAGCCTTTCCCACGGCTACCTGCGGGCTAGTGGGCCCCGCTCCCGTTGACGTCAATGGCGGGGTGCCCCAGCTTCCCCCCGCGTCTGATGCCTGGCCTCATCCTGCTGCAGAGGGCTAACGCGGGCTTGTTCTCAGGCTGCCCGCTGTTAGCCAAACCTACTGTGAGAATGAGCATGGGGAACCATTAACAACATTTTGCCCTGGCTCACGGTGCCCGTGGCTGCTCCGCTGAGCTGGGTCCTCACTGTAACCTAGAGCCCCTGCTTGCCCAGAGGCCTTCCTACATCAGTAAGGCCTGGAAAGGTGGGATGGAACAGGATTTTCTGTAAAAAAAGCACTTTAAGAAACATAACAGACTACTGCAGGTCGTATCATTTTGCTATTTAAATAAAGAACCCTTTTCACTTCAAACATTTACTTTCTGCTAAGCCAGACCAGAGCTGTTACAGCAGGCAGGGAGCTGCAGCGGGCGCCCACTCCTCTGACTTCTCAGGGTGCGCTAAGAGCAGGACGGCACCTCTGACAGCCTTGCCTTACTCAGGCTTCTCCGTCTGATAAAACGTCACAGGTCTTCAGTAATGTTCATTCCCAAAATTCTAACACCAATTTAATTACAAAATGAAAGCATACACATGGTCTTCACAGCTTCAAATTTATATGCTTTTTTTCTCTCCAAATTTTTCCACTGCCTAACCCCTTTCTTATGTTATTTTCAAATAAAATGTCTAATTTAAACAAATTATTTTCTAATTAATTACTCCTTCCATATTTGTAGTATAGTCTTTTATGAATACATTGTAACATTTCCTGGCTTTATAATGGACAGCTACTGCTCTGTCATTCCGAAGTCCTCCGGGAACCATTACAAACCTCAGTGACATCTAGATTTTACATTTTACTATCTCATTTGGGTGAAAGGTGTATAAAAAGCAAGGATGTTATTTCATTCTCTACTGACTACATATCCATGACAGCCCTCAAGGTCAAATGCAAATAGTTCCTTCTCAGGATGGGCACCATCAAATCTCCTACTGAGCTGGAGAGAAGAGAACATGCCTTTAAGTCACTAAGCGAACAGACTTGGGAAGGCTCTGATAACTCGGGAATTAGTGGCATTTGTGAAACCCATGGCCTCAGTCGCTGCTGCATGTTACTCATCACTTCTTGTTACCTGCGTTACAACAGTTAGTAGTGCCCAGTCCTCACAGAGGCTGTATGATATATTCAAAAGCACGATCAAAAGAGCAGCAAGACAGGACAAGCAGATGCACAACACAAGCTGGGAGGATAAAGCTGACAACCACAGGAACCCAAACTATATAATTTGGAGACTTCATGTTCTGTCTCTCTTACACAGACGCAAACAGAATGTATTAACGAATTACTACTAATTACAACGCCACTTGTCATGGGCTCCACATGGGAGATGGTCCTTAAGAAAGGACGGTGCCAATGCTCCTGCAGCACTTGTGTTCAGTAAATCAAAGCTGAAAGATTTCATTTCTTATCCCTATTGTAACACTGAAATGGAGGTTGTTCTGGGGAAATCCTAAACACCCTGAAGTTCTGTGTCCTGTTAGCAACGTGAGGCCCAAAGCCGTCGATGGCTGATACAATTACAGTGCTGACAAGTTCAAACACACTTTCCTGCCAATATTGCATGAGCGATTTTCATACCATACTTCCAGTGCTTGAATCAACTGCCTGATTGTGTCGTGGCTCTGGGACATCTCAGTGATAGTGAAGATTACACCTCAGTTGTCACCTGACCAAATACAGGTAGGCATGTAGGGCTCTGAACAGACCATGGAGCCTGTTGCTTTTCAACACGAGGTAAAACAATGTCCCAAAAGAACATGCAGCATATTCTGTGCTCTCCAAGACAGTCCTGGCTTTGAAGAGCGAACACCCTGAGAGACACTATCGGCAAGAGGGATGTACCCAGAGGCCCTTCCCTGCTCCACACTTGGTCAAAGAGCTGCACACAACCAGCTTCATGCTAATAAATCTCCTAAGTTAAAGCAGCTGTCATGACAGGTAACACGAAGGACCAGGGACATGCAATCAAATGACACATGCCACCCAATCGTAGCTCCCTTCCCTCCTTCTGCACATGTGTTCAGGGGCTGCAGTGTGACAAATGTGCCCTGCTGCTGGAGTAAATGCGACGGAGCTGCAGATGCTGCTGGAGACCGGACTGCTGCTGTGCACAATTACGCATTGTGCGCTTTGTCCCCCTCACAGCTGCAGTCCTGCGCTGTGGCATACTGCTGTCCCTAATGGGCTTTGACAGCATGTACTGTACACTGTGGGTGGGCCAGAGCTGCCTAGTGTGCAGCTCTTTGGATCTGTGTCCTGGCCATTCATATCACCTGCATCTGACTTGGCACTTGGCGGATGTACAGTCAATGCAGGCACTTTGCGAGGGAAGCAGGCTGGCAAGCAGCCAACGGCAGCAAGGACAGTCTAGCAGAAATGAGCTGCTGGTCCCAGGACCATCACACATGTATGGGAAATAACTTCAATCCACCCATACAAAGCTTCCCTCAAGCTCAGCCCCGAATTCACCTTCACTCCTGCAGCCGCGTTGCAGAGCTAGTGACCCTACAGTCTGCTTCAACTTCTGCTACTCTGTTCCTTTCTGATTTACACTGCCTTTTGCTACAAAAACGTCTTATTTAAATGAAGCACTTGAATTCCTCTTCCTCATATAGAAAGACCTCTGTTAAAGTGGGACTGTCTTGGCCACAGGCACATGATCTGGAAGATAGCCCATCCATTCAAAGATGCAGAAAAATATTTGGGCTACTCGTGATTTGAAGATACTCTTGGAAAGACAAAGCTGATAATGAAGCACTGGCCTACCTAATCCTTTGGTAGATGATTTTTATTTTAGTAAATGATAAAGTTATCTTGAAATCTGTACATAAAGATTATTGAAAATAAGAGAAGAACATGAAGATGCAAGAAGTCCGTTTTTTAATTCATGCAAACAGATAGCTACATGAAATTCATCATGAAAACTTGGCCAAGTCTTCAATAGAGGAGAAAAAACCACCCCAACTCTTTCCCTATATTTTTGCTGTATTTTCATTCACAGTAGATGCATATTAAAATAATTTCCTAATGTGACAGGGACTAGGTGTGTACAAAACCACAAGGAGAGGGGACAGCCTTTGGTAATGTTACATGGTACTTCAGGCGAAGATATAATGGAAATACTTTGTGGATTTGGCTTGACATGCTGACGTGACTCATACTACAGAGATGTATTATGTGGGATATGTTAAGTTCCACTGAAATAAAAGAAGGCTGTAACTCTCTGCAGTTTTAAATACTGTGATTACTACTAATGTGGAAAAACAAAAATTGTATCAAGGGCAAGTCTAATCGTAGAAGCATTAATTTTGCCAAAAAGAGTATCACCTATAATTAAACAACAACATTTAGGGGATTTAAGTTCAGGTGAGCTCACCCCATGGCTTCTCGGTTGTGAAACATGAAGTACAGGAGAATTTGCTGGTTCAGTGACAGTAGTTCTTATTGTGGCAACTAGAATCAACCTATCAAAGGCCAAATTAAAGCAACATTTCCCTACTACTATTTTATCCACTAACACTGTTGCTATTACCAAGGCAATAACTGAAAATGAGATGTATTGGCTAGCAAGGAATGGTCCACACTGGCACAAACTGTCATAAGAGAAATACGTGCACAGAGTAGGTCCTGGCAATAAATATTTTCCTGCTTCAAAAATCAATCAAAATCCACACAATGTATCACACTGGCGCTGCTGGCTGCAACTTCTTCAAGGTTAGAATGTGCATTGTTTGCTTTGAAAGTACAATAGGAAAAATGTTTATTTTGCACATGCATCTTTCCAAAGTTAACATGTACGGGAAATACTTCAAACCGGACAGAAAGGCAATCTCTCCTGCTACTCTCAGGGTCTGGAGGCAGTGCAGATCATTAGCTGTTAGTCAGCTGCTCAGCCCCACCTAAGGAGCCACCCGAGGGTGCTCTGTCAGAACCAGCTTATCATGCGGTGGAAACCCTGTGAAGCACCTAATAAACTAGATATACGCACCCTGCTACGTAAGAACAATGGCACTGTTGTAGTCTCTTTATCCCATGAAAAATAAGAATAAGCTAAGACAGGCAATGCTATACCTGAGAATTTTATAATGAAGCAAAGTATGTTTCCTGAGGAGCAAGGGAACAGATCTTCAAGCCCTTCTGACTAAGAATAATTACAAAAAGAGTTTGCAGAGAAGTGTGTGCGTTTGTGTGTGTGAATCATTACCAAAAAAGAAAGGAACACGGGAAAAGCTTTATCCTTTCTAGTATACCAGATGGAATGTTCAATAGACTGTCCACTTACGTACAAGATAGATGTGGTATATGCTTCTGCCTTATTTAGAGGATTTGCCTCTTCTAAAGGTGTGATAGAAGGGGAACCTTTATCCAACACCTTGGGACGCTCAGGGCTGATGATCAGAAAGCAGCATGTTCCTTTTACTGCGTATGAAGAAGTGTTGTCCTCTCAAACCACGACATTATCAGTCACATATATAATTCTAACATTATAGGTAACTTGAGGCCTTTGGTTGCTGTTCTACACTTGCATTTTGAATGATGCCCTACAATACGCTGATTTTCTAACTTTTTGTTGCTGTCTGTGTATTTTCTAAATGCCTTTTACGTGTCTAACATAAGCTCTTTCTACTCAAAATAAACACCACTTGGAAAAAAAGGTGTTTATATATACTTATATAAAAGGCTATAGGCATCTCTTAAATGATACAGATAACGCTGCTGTTTTTAATTAGAAGACATATTTTAAACACAACAATCTTATTGTAAAAGATACTAAACTGTTTTTCAGTTAAAAGAGGTCCCACTTTAAGACCTTGATAGATAATGGGTTTGGTTAACACAAAACATTACAATATTGGTGCCACGGGGGGAAAAAAGGTCTTAAGATTTTAGGGACAGAATTGTGGTTTCAAATAGGGCACTTGCACCTATTCTTCGAGTTCAGAACTCTTGCTTTTTCCCAACATCTAGGTGATATGGCCGTGTTTGGATAGAAATTAATGGTAATCATTGCTCAGTAAAGCTTTGTCTTTTATTACCTAAAGTCCTGAGTAGCTCAGCCGTTAGTCCTGTATTTAGGCCATCTTGTAATTACGTGAGAATTTTGTGCACTGGGAACTGCTGGAATCGACCATCCGTCCCTTTCAATGCTGTTTCAACCTCTTGTCACATCCTCAAATATCATACAGATGCCCTTTCCTTTTTACTTTTGGGCAACTGTCAGGAATAATCTTGGAAGAGAATGCAACTTTGGTAACTAGCTATCCACAGAGCCAACAGAAGGGCTTCACAGAAGGAAATGGGGGCAGTGTCCATTAGACAACACTAAGCATGTTGGTGATACTAGAAAAAATGTAATTTTAAATTATCGAGGTAGCTTAGTTCAAGTTGGAATAGTGCTGTTATCTCTTCTGAAATATCAAGCGTCTGCAGATAGCTTTGGTTGTATAACTAGGCACTAGCGATTCAGGGGCTGGAGATAAAAATGAGTTGTAGACTTTATATCCTGCTTACCTACCTGTAAATCCAAATATTCCATCAAACGTATCACTGTCAGTTATGTCCTTCTGGCCCACTCTCCTTGCTCACAAGCTGAATATTTCTTATGCTAAAGAGTTTATTAACCCCTAATCACCCAGTTACTTCTGGACTTGATTGCATGTGTAATTACCTTTTGTCAGGTACAATTTGCCTGATAAACATGTCAGAACACTTGCTGCTTAGTCTGTTGAAACAGATAAATGCTGTCTTTCCACAGCCTTGGGGCATAATTAACAGGGAAAAAAAAGGCAGTTATAAAAACACACAGAAGCTGATTCAGTGAGGCAGGAGTTCACAGCATGCAGCCCGCCAAGGCCCATTGCCTGGCCCGCTATGCTTGCCTGAGCGCCTATTGAGTTCCAGCCTGCTGTGACAGGGCAACAGGGGCAGCCCTCAAAAACTGAGATTTAAAGTAGGTTTCCACGTGAACTTCAAAAAAGAGTGGGATGATGCCTGTTTGGGAAAGAAAAAAAAAAACACACCAAAGTGAAGCAGCAGATAATTATATTGGTAGAGTCCCTGTCATCGTTATGTGTTATACGCTCAAGTAGACTCTCTGGGATGGGACTAGGAAGCGAAAAATTAAAAGAAGGCAGAGAAAAAAAAAATCAGGAAAAGCAAAAAGGGCAAGATTAAGAAGAAAAATGCTTTGTGGCATTCTTGGGCTCAGTTGCTTCTGATTTCTGCCCTGTAGTGTTTGCAGGTTATGTATCCACGCACTATGGGGAGTGCAAAAAAAGAAATCCTTACCTGACCTCTGGATAACCCAAACAGGAGATTAGCCCATTTCCAAGCAAAGCAGGTTGTCACACTGTTAGGCCAATTGCTTCTATTGACACTTTGCATAAACATCTTACACAGGGTGATCAGAAAGGACTGTTATGCCATTAACGCTCTTTTTATTTTTTTATACCTAAGCCTTACAGAATAAAGGCCTTTCTGAGCAAGGGATAACAAAAGGGTCAAAAGGTCACAAACATTCTTTTAAGTAGGTAAAAATCGGGAAGTTTAGATTCATTGAAAAGTGCAAATTGGAACTTTTTTGCATCTTGTGACATTCCAGCACGCTCAGCTTTTTCTAATTTTACTTTTAGCAAATTCATTAATCTACTTAATTGTGCATTTTTACTTTTAAGCAAGAAAATGCTACAATCTTCATTTTAGGAAATAGCAAGCTGTCTAATCTTCTCAGCTAATCAGTAATCTAAACAGATTTAGACATTACCATTAAAATCCTCACGGAGAACAGTGTGGAAATATATAGAATTTTTTCTTCAAGTGCTACGACTGAACAGTCTCTCACATACCGTTTTCACCTATAATTTACACAGCATGTGGTTTGCACTGTGTACAGCAAAATATTCTATATTTCCTTTGTTTTGTTTTTGCTTTGATCAGAGATGGAAACAATCTCCCTTTAATAGTATAAAAGCCACCTGCTGGGCATCGCAGACTACAGCTAATTGGTAAATTCTTTGAAATTTAGATATAATGGATTTTGACCTCTTTAATTAAAAAAATCCCAAAGCCTAGAATACTGGTGAACTCGTCTGGGAAATGAACGGTGCCAAGCATATACAACTGCAGCTATGCCAAATCTGTTCGTAGGAGAGAATACAGGAATAACATTGCAATTTTTTCCTTGAGGATGTGTGGCTTTTGACCTAGAAAAAAAGCCCTATGACTGTTGTTAGCTATGTATCATTTAAGTCATTAAGATAAAGGAATAGCAAATATATTAATATTTCAATTACTACTATTTGTACTGGGGTTTGGAGTTTAAAAGCTCCAAAGATGAAGGGGACTTTTTCCATTTTAAACACAGTAAACTCACAGAAGCCACTCACAAATATCCCACTCCTCAATATTTCCCACCCCAAAGAACTCACACGGTACCTATATACACCTTTTATTCAGACAAACAAATGGGTTTGATGACCGAAGAGGAAGCCTGTCAACTAGAATGGTTGTTTCATAATTTCCGACATAACGTTAACCTTTCCGTGGGGCTATAATCTCATCGGTTTGTGAACTCTGAGGCAGTGCTGTCTTCCTTTTGTTAAAACACTTATTTATACTCTGCCCAGCATAACGGGGCCATGGGCCATGCCTGGGACTCATAGGCACTGCAGTAACACAGCTCCACAACAACGACACTTTCTTTTCCGTCTCTGCTTATGTTTCACGCACAAGTACACGTGAATATATGTTACACAGGTATATACTTATTTCCAACGAATTAACAAGAAACCCCTGCTTGAGCATGAAGATAACACCCCCATTCGTTCACCAAATGTTATCTCCCTGTTTATTAAAGCATGCACACCATGAAAGCACTTACTAGATTGGAACTAAAACGTGAAGGACCAGAATCAGAACTGGACAAAGACAAGTCTTGTTCACTCTAAACATTTTCTGGTCACAAAGGAACAACAGAAGTATTTAAAATATAGATATCTAAGTCCAGCTTACAAGGAAAAAAGACAGAGTTTGCTAACTGTGGGTAACACTGCACCAAACAAATGCAATTATCACTTAATCAGTTGGTGTTCATTACTGCTGACAAATATCTTGTTAGCCTGGTTAGCAAGTCTGCCTGCCACTTGCCAAAATATTTTGTTTTGTTTACTCCTGGTGACTTATTTTGTGAATGTGGTGAATTTTAAAATCCCCCCTACTGATCACATAACTGGAATAACACACATTGGTCTTGTATTTCAACGTGTAAATTGATCTCTTGATCTGTGAATGTCTCCCTATAGTTTATGCTACCCTTTTCCTGGATTGGTATAACAAATGCATTTTCAAAGTGATGTTATAGGGACTTAGCTATGCAATTCCCATTAGTGTCAATGGGGGTCGCAGGCTAAATTCCTAGGCAATGCTTTGAAAACTGAGCCCGGGATTTTCAAAGGAAGGATAGTTTGTGTTAGAAAGGCAGTGTCTTTCAGTCTTTAAGCCACTGCATTAAAACGTGCTTTTTTTTTTTTTTCTTAAAAAAAAAAGCACTGTGCAGAAATTGTGCCTAAGTTGGGGACATTTAAATGTTCACAAGAATGAAACACTTTTATATTTAAATGCTTCCATCTGTTTCAAAGTTATAAGTGAAAATCATATCTGTCACTATCATGAATGTTGGGATACAATCTTTAACACATTTGTAAGTGTATAGTGTATAAACTCAGAGGTTATGACAGCTGAAACACTGGGAATTGTTGTTATGCTAAGAAAAATACAGAAGTTACTTGTGTTTAATTAAGTCCTTTATAACCTAAATTCTCTGAAAGGGCAGAATTCTTTCCTAAAATCTGGACCTTGAGGTACACTCCGAGAGATGCCTGGTCTTGTTATATTCATGAGCAAGCCCAAATACATTTTTTTATTCTTTGGCACTTCAAATGAACTTAGGCCTGCCTACAAAATAAAACGCTTGCTGTTGAAGTCATGTGAACAAGTTGCTGTTACCATACCCAGAAAAACACTCGCACCATATAATTTTTACAAATCCCATTAAACCTTCAAGCAGCCCAAGATGCAACATCTGAAGAAAGTCACTGAAAAATAGTCACTGAGGCAAATATAAATAGCTAGGCCCTATGCAACACACAATATAGCAACAAGTAATACCTCTTCAAAGAAGATTTGTTTAATTATAGTGCAAATGTTTATTATGAAGTGTGTTCTTCTTCATCATTAAAGAATAAGCTGGACTAGTAGCAAAAGAACCGTCTTTTGAGTCTAGGAACAGGGAAGAGTCTGAAAAGCAGAAGCCTGGCAGACAGTCAGGCTCCAGAGGGCACGGGCTCAGGCCAAATTGTTCCTGTCAAGCCCGTTAGCGTGTACACGAAGTCCCTTTAGACAAAGCATAAAACTATGTCAATGGTAACATTTGTGTGGATTAAAAATTGTGTATTATGCAATGCTCAGGTCATTCACCTTTTGTTTTTGGTTTTGAGCTTCTGACACAGAGGCGTACACGCCCAAACAGCACACAGGGATGACAAGTGCAGCCCCCCAAAACAGGACATCTGCCTCTGACCTGAACAAGACTTTGAAAATACAATTTCAGCTCTTAAAATTATGAAGCATTTAATATAGCACAGTTAAATTTAAGCTGTCATTTTCATTTGATTTCTGTTTTTGTTTTTTGTTTTTTTTTTTTTTAAACACCGGCTTGCCAGTAGTACTTAAACATTGAAATTTACCAAAACCATTATTAACTGAAGAGGCACTTTTTACAGTTTAGTTTATTTAAGCTTAAATGTTCTATAAGCAGTTTTTTCAACTGCACAAGACTTATAACAGGCTTGCTTTAAATTATTTACTCATCTACAAAATAATGCCATAAATAGCACGTGATGTGGCACAGTACCTTAAAATAAGTTTCTTGGGGATTAAAACCATATTGGTTGTCTCAATCCTTCCTGTAAAAATCCCTCTGAAGTGTTTCACTAAAAAGATGTATTCAAAAATTTAAAAATCTAATGTTAAAATTCAATTTTAACCACCTTCTCTAGAGAAGGTGCGACTAATTAAAAATCATCTAACTTGGTGTAACTGGAATAAAATTTAAACACAACACACGTTCACTTCAACTTCCATACTGTGTTCTGGAATTGAACACTCTTGTCCCATCTGTCATATTTAATATTTAGCAGAATCCATATGAGTAACTCTAGATGCCTGCAGTCTCACCAGAGGTCAGTATAGATACTATACCACGAGAAGTCATTATCTGACAAATGCTGTTTTGAACTAACTAATCCAAACTGTCCTTGTAATACACGCACATCTAATCCATAAAGTCAGGCTGCTGGACCCTAGAACTAAACATCCATAGTGGTCTGCCCAAGTATAATTACAACTCCAAGTTTAAATTTCAGTCCAATTACTGCTGGGATTGAAAGAAGAAGTTTTAGATACAGGGCCCTGGCGTGCAAATGTAAACTGATGCCTACGGGAAGACAAGTAAGCGTGGCACAGTTCCACAGCATCAGCCTTGTGCTCACAGAGGAGGCGAAGACTTCAGCTCTTTGTGTGAAGCTGTAGCGACAGAACTGACCCAGGAAGCCGGTGACCTGGCCACCGGGAAGTAGCGATCCAGTGGTAGAACGGGATATTTCCTTCTCCTAGCTTTCCAGTTATTTCTTTTCATATTCTGACTTGGA
Source organism: Nipponia nippon (assembly GCF_047370975.1). NCBI lineage: Eukaryota > Metazoa > Chordata > Aves > Pelecaniformes > Threskiornithidae > Nipponia > Nipponia nippon. Next base: position 108,694,684 of record NW_028262347.1, read on the forward strand.
CCAAAACACCAGAGGAAATTACATCTAAGAAAAATACTGAAATTACATTGTTACAGAGATTGAGGCTTCCAACCTAACAAGAGGGTATACATCAGGTCTATGAGGTTTATGAGCATCTCTTGAATCTGCAGCATTTGGTCTCCACAGAGGTCCGTGATCTCTAGCGTGCACTCTGAAACACACCATCTCCACTGAGGTAACCTGGGATTCTACAGCAGGTAGGGGAAAATAGTTTGTTTCAATACAACAGCCTGATTATTTTTTAATCGACAACTTTTTGGTTTGTCTTTGTTTATTTTTAAGATTTGTGTGGTTCTCAAAAATCTGCAGATCTGAAAGAAAAAAATCACAGTCTCAGTGCTCCAGATTCTTCTCTTAGGTGGCCATCAATGCCCTCAGCATTTTATACACAAGCCGTCTCTCTGAAAAGCCTCTGCAGGAAGAAGATACAAATATAGCAACTGTTCAATAAAGCACCTCAGCTGATCTTGGGTGCTGAGTTAGAATACGTGGAAAGCCACTGAAATCTAAGACATAATAGGCCAGAAACCAGCATCATTTTGTTTGCATCCAGAAACAAAAATCCAATGCAATCCATGAGGCACAGACACTTACAGATGTGCTCATCAGGGGTTTACTGTAAACAGATAGTTATTTCTTCCAAAGTAGTGCATTCAGGGTATGGCTGAACCATACCCACCATAACCACCCTTCATAGCAGATGAAGTTACAACCCTTAGGGAAAGCTATACTAGACCTGGGAATCACTGGACAAGGAATTCCACAATCAGTAGCTTAGGAATGTAAATATAGACAAGTTAAAAGCAAAGCCAAAAATCACTAGACAGAAGTTTCATATTCTTTCCTGGACAACCTTCACTTTCTTCTTCAGCTACTACAAGACGTTTACTTCCACATTTATATCTATCAAACAACTCTAAAAACGTTTTAGCAAATACTACAGCCCGTATAAAATCCTGGTACTTGTTTTTGTTTTTCTTGTCTAGATAACTTGGTTTAGCAAAGGCTTTTGAGCCCAGTAAGTTGCAGTAACAAGAAACCTGGATAACTCAGAATTTGTTTTTTTGTTGGCTTTTTGCAAAAGATCTTTCTTCTCCTCCTGCTATGTTTGCAAACATATTAGGAAAACCCCTTTCTGCCTAATGTCGAGTCCAATATTACTTCTTTTCTAAGAAATACATCTTCAAGAGATTATTCTCCTTAGAAGTTGATCTTTTTCCTTTAAAATATGCCTTTTCTCCTCACTTCTCAGCTGACAATATTTTCTTAAAATGTTTCATCTGAAAAATTATTTGTTACAATTGCTCTGGAAGACAGAATAATTCCCAACTATGTAATATGTCATTTGTAATAATCACTCTTCACATTAAAGCTCCAAGGGATCCCAATATACATGGAACTTTTGCTGAGTAATGATGGCACAGTTCAGCTTCTAATGCCTCCTGCAATTTGAAAACCTCTTCCCCTGATTTTACTTGCCACTTTGAAATGTTATCCCTTTCTGGTGAGTAATCCCGTGCTAGATTCTTTTACTTCTTAAACGAACATTATTCTCACCCTTTATTGACTGACCACATCTATTATCACATGTAAGCAGTGTTAATCCTCTAGTAATTAACACCCTTATTAAAGTAATTTTAACTCAAAGAAGTTTAAATCGCATTATTGGTTTTATTTAATTAAGCTATGGGGACTGTTTTACACTGTCATTTGAGTGTGCAGCTTGTGCCTTTTCAATCTACCAGTTATGCAGGCTCCCCCCACCCCGCCAGTTACCTGTGTATTTCTGCCCAGGAATTATTCAATATTATTCTGTTTTGCTGTGAACTTCTGAAACTATCCTCTATGTCAATGGATGCAAGACTTAGGCACTATACTGAACATTCCCAAGCTATCATTTGGATGTGCATTTCAATGATATCATCAAATCTGTCCTTCCACAGGCCTCAATATCTTGTTAGTGCTTAAAATGAAAGAGCCACTTTTAATGTCCTTCTCATACATCCTAAGCAAGGGCAAAGATTTTTATTTCAACTTTAGACTGGCAAAAAGAAAGGAGAATCTGAATGCACTGAGTTATGCCACTTACAAAGGCTGGCTCAGCACTTTTTCCTGTACTTCAAAAATAAGTCAGGTTTTAAAATTGCATTTTTTGGTGTTTGTCTACTGCATGTTCCTTTCCATGGGAAAATATCTGATGGCCTATTTTCTCTTACAGATCTCAGGTAAGCTACTCAACTGACATGTTTGACACAGGGTCAAAAGATGAAAACTGTCTTCTGGTTTAACTGCATCATGTTACACTGTGCACTCTGGAAGAGTGTGGGCTAATTGTGTGTCCTCCTGGAACGATTTCCTGGAGGCACGCCACTGAAAGCGGGAAAGCTTGTGTTCTCCTGGGAATAAGGCAACCTGGTGGTTTTGTGGACTTTATACACCATTAACTGTGTACTGAAAGTCCTTTCTTTCCTTTGGGTAAAAACATTTCTTCAAATTTCTACTGTTTAGAAAAGAAATGTCCTTAATGGGTCTCAGCATAAACTGTGGAAAATGATAAACATAGAAAGAAAAGGATAAGAACAGTAAAGTACATATATAGACAGGAACTGACTTTTTTTTTTTTTTGTCCTTCATCCCCTATCTTTAAGTTCTTCTTTTCTCCCCATCATCTACTGCTTCCATCTACTCATCTTTTGACCTTTTTTTTTTTTTTTTCCCCTTTTCATTTCTGTGCATTTCTGTTCTTACTAATTCTTTTTTCTCCCACCATGAGTCTTTCTATGATTGTGGGGTCTTCCAAGTTGCACTGCTCCTTTGCTACTAATGCTCTAGGGAAAGTCCCCTCCAAGAGTTTTTCTTTAGGTTCTAAAACATAACCTATATGTGAATCTTCTACGTAAACTTTATTTGTTATTTCAGTATTCTTTAAAACAGTGCAGCTTGTAAGATGACAAATTGCTCCAAACCCGACACACCCGTAAGTGCCATATATGTTAACATGGTATAAGCCAGTACGATAAAAAACTGTGCCTAAGAACTTGCTGGTTCAGTCATATTGCTTATAGTACAATTAGTTCACTTCATTGAGAAATCAGTTATTTACATAACAGTATGAAATTCGATCATTTCTTTTGCCACCTATTAGTATCTTTGTACTAATAGAAAGAAAACACGAGGGTTTCATGTCCCAAATTTCACTGACTGACTGGAGTCAGATAGTAAGAATAGTATATTTGTATTTGTATTTCTGCACTGCTAAAACACCCAGCTAAAGATCAGTGTCACACTATGGTACATATTGTACAAAGACTTTTGAAGAGATGATCTTTTTTTCTAAGATGCTATGATCCAAATGAATAAACATTCATTAACTAAATTTCACTTACTCAAGTCCTTGCCATACCATGTCTATGCAATTCCTTCCTTGGGTTGTTATTGTTCTGAAGCAGAGAACAACTCTTGTTTTCTTGTAAAAGATCCCTTTGATTTTACTGGACTTTACATTTGCCTTACAGTGACTTCCAAAGAAGAGAAGGACTAACTTTCTTTTTCACAGAAGAAACTAGCAAAAGGAAAAAAATGGGATATTCTGCCTGCTGCCTGTGATTGACAGATAATTTAGAGAAGGAATGGAACCTAAATATGTTGATTGATGCAACTGAAAAAATACTGAAGGCAAATCTGTAAGGTTAAGGGGTTAGTAGTGTTGCCCAATACATACTACATACCAGTAATACTACCAGCTTAGCTAAGGCTGGAGAATGTAAGCAATTTGGGGGCAGAAATTACTGAACACGCTAATGCAGCTACCAGTCCCATGGCTCTGTAATGGGAGACCAGGACTCATAGATGTAAGGAGAATACAAATAACAAGTAACTTGAAGGAAAACAATAATTTTCTTCTCTTGTGTTGTCCAGTTAACAATGCTCATTCATTACTCACAGGAACCACATACCACCCACAGGATTGAGAGGAAGTCCTGTGGAGCTGGGGCTCCAAAACTGAACTCCATCCATCAGCTCAGGGCTACGGAAGGGCCCAGACACAATGGCAGAGATCCTGCAGCAACTGGCTGTCAACAGGAAGACAACAGCTTGATATAATTTATTCACAAACTTCAGGAAAGTCATGCACCCAAATCTTTCTTCCTGGCATTTACATCATTTATTACACGACAAAGATAAAGGTGAGGATCAGATGGGGAGCAAAACTGCTAGCAGAAGAAAACTACAGAGAAACTTCATGCCACTGAATAACTTCCACTGAATGGGATGTATATCAGTGACTCAAAGAAAGGGTAAGTAGGTGTTTACAAATGTAATAGGCACATGGATCAATTTCTTCTAATTCAAGCAAGAGATTTGTTAATTGAGAAATTATCTGACAGTGAACCTTCTGAAACTTTTCTACCAACAGGTCCTTCTGCAAAACAATAAAACCTTCTCCTGATAAAGCTTATTTAGCGCTTTTTCTCACAATGTCCTTGGAAATGACTGCTTCATAAATAGTCTCTCAGACACGTAGCATGCCAGTTATTGAAGAAATTTAATATCTCGCCCAAGAAAACTGAAGCCTTTGGGTTCTGGCATTATGGGCCGGGTATAATTGGGACATGCACTTCAACTACCAAGGATACAATTTTAGTGCCATTTAGGTCGTGATCTTACAGGAATTTCCTCTGTAAGTATGGGATGAGCTTTCTTGAACAGAAAGGTTTTCCAGAGATATGAAGTTTTCATTGTAACAGCAGCTCTGTAGGTTTTGAATGAATTGATTAAGTATTTCTAAACCTTGTCTTGTGAACATACTGATGACTAAGAAGAAGAGCTAAAAGCTGATTAAATGTGACAGTTGGGAGTATTCAGATAGGGACTCAAATATGTCCATCTAAATAGTCTTGACAGCAGCTTTTGCCTACCTTTTTTTTTTTTTTGTAATATCTGCTTTGATCAACCTCTCCAGTGAAACTTTTAGTAATTTCTATGATGGAAGTATTTAGAAGCTGGAATTCCCCTGCACTGCTCTACGAAGTCAAGTGTTTCACCTGCACATGACAAATGGGATCAATAAATGCTATTTCCTGTCTCAGTTCCAAAAATTATAAGTTCACCTAACAACAAAAAAACCCTCCCCTCTTGTTCAACTAAGGCTTGTGTTCTTATGCAAAGGCTGTTATCTGCAGGTCTTTAAGTCAAGCTGACCCAGTTCTTCACGAGTTCTGTCATTTTCTAAATACACGGTACAGATTTCTTGTCAGTTCATCCAATTTTTGCATATATCTGGTTCAGTAAATGGAGAACTAAAAGAATTGTCTCTCTTAAATGAACTAACTTAAAGAAACAACAAGAAAATTATTTTCTTCTTTTTTATGACTTCCATGGTTGAGCTACCTACAAGCATGAGGAGATGACGTTTAGTTTAAGCATTATACCTTTCACCACACAGTCTTTTGTTCACAATCTACTATACTTTCCTCTGGAGAAACTGGTACAGTTTTTGCCGTAGATGGAGTAGTGTATCTTGTAGTTAAATGGCCATATGTATATTGTTTTAGTTAAATAAGGTATTGATAGGACTACTGAAATGAAGTAACAGCATTTGTACACTGAGTTTTTAAAACCTGTTTTCAGGTATGCCCCCTCATTGTCAGTAAGCCAGGAACTAGAGCGAAAACTTGGTATGCTATCAGCGTGTTATTTGCACTTCTCTGCTGAAAAGGGGCCATTCAGATGTTAAACTGGATGCGATCTGTTTTGCACTGAATTTGATGAATGATTTAATGTCTCAAAGAACACACATACACCTAATACCTGGCACGCGTGCTCTTAGTTCCTGGCAGTAACAGGGTAGGAATACCTACTGCCAGGAAATGACTGACTTGCCATCCTGCTTTGATTCTGCAAATCCTTATCAAGATAGTGTATCCAAAGCCATGCTTGGTTTTGACCCCCTGCTGCTAATTTCTGTGCATTTGTTTCCAAAGCTTCCTAATTCTTACCAGCTGGCAGGTATAAATCCCATCCCAGTAATGAGCTAGCTTGTTTCTGTGTACAGAGCACTGATTGAGATCTTCCTCACAAATATCTATACACACAACTTGTGATCTGAGCCTAGTGTGATTACCTACAGGCTTCACAGAATCTAGTTGAAAAGGAGAAATCAAAAGTAAGAGATTCCATTGGGCAATATAAGTGCTTACAAACAAATTGTCACGTTTGTGTGAAGAATTCCCATTTACTTGTAAGAATATAGTACTCTGAAAAGACATTGTGCATCCCCTGCAAGCTGGATAACACACATTTAGCATGCAGTCATAGTCACATAACTGTGTCATTTCAAACACAGGTATGCCTATGCATGCTATCCCTGTATGATGCAAATACATGAGATATTGAGCCTTGAAGTGTCCCTGTTCTGCTCACAGTGTGCCTCAAGCCATCCTTCTGCTTTAGTGCAGAGTCAATTTATGGAGAAGGGGAAGGCCAGCAAGAGTGTTGCCTTCCTCCCCCACCAAAGTGAGGATCTATGGTCTGAAATCCAGAGAGGTGCAACTCCTGTTTCGTTGCTGTCTGAAATCTGAGCTCCTTTCTTTAGCTGAATAAGCAGCGTTGCACTGAAAACTAGAGAAGCACAAATCCCATTACATAGCACCCTGAGGCTGGGCTTCATGTTACAGATGTAACAGGCTCCTCTGCTTGTTCAGAGAAGCTGGGAAGTGCATGGTGGGGGGAAAGGGATCAGTAAGCATTGTGAAAGAGCCTCTGTGAAGATGAAAGTCTCAACAGCCATTTCCCTCAGGAAGCAAAAGACGAAATATTCTATACTACTTGCTAATTAAAAATTCAAACTGTTGCCTTATGAAAGAGAGGCTTACTTTTATCTTTAAGCTCTGAAGTTTTTAAGACTTACTCCTAACCATACTGTTAGGGATTTCTCCCTCTTGGAAAATCCTGATGTTTTTTCAGTTCAAGACTGTTCTCTGGAGTACGGGCCAGGGGTGTGTGTTCCTTACTAATTTCAAAGCCTAGGCGCTGTGTGGGCTGGCGGTCTGTGAAGGAAGCCACAGCACACCTTTAGAGCCCTCAACCTCCAAGACTCATGGTGGATAGGTTTGGCAACAGGCTGCAACTTATTCTCTGAGGTCTACTGAAGGGCTCAAGAGCATTCTCCACAGGGAACACAGATGGTGAGAGCTTCAGCGTGCTGCACATTGGGGAATCAGAGACAAGCCAGAGCTGAAATGCAGTTACTACCACAGGAAATTAATTCAAATAAAACACTGCAAACAAAACAGTGGGGAAGACGGAGCTGTCAGCCTCCCTTTAGTGGCAGACAATCCTATGGCTGGGATTGAAGCTCAGTGATCTGCTACACAGTTCCTACCTACAATGAGTTACTTCTGAGTTTATCAGAAGGACAGTATCATCTCTCAGTGATGAATGAGAAGCAAAGAAGAAAGAGAAGGACTATATCAAGTACTAGTAAGAATTTTCTCCTTCAAATAAACTTACATCTGTTGCATGCAACACTACCATTCAGAAGGTTAGGAATATTTCTTACTAACAATACACCAGAAAAGGCATTACAAAGTAAATGGACAAGCAACCCAAAAAACTATCAATGTAATTTCTATTATACTTTGGAATCAGAAGAAAATGTATTATACTTTTAACTATTGGGTATCAATTTTTAGAAGGAATACATATTGTGTATTACCAATAACTTGAGCTCATACAAGTGCTTATTCACATGCTTACTTACACACATCATGAACAAAACTCTGACAAACATACGTATCTTCTAATGTTTCTATAGTACATTATTCTGTATATTAATCACATTGCGTTATGACTTTGTCTAACTTATCTCTAATGTTAGCAAAATGTTAACAGAAATTGCTGAAAATCTTTGAGAATTTTCTCCCATGCCTATGCAGAATTTATGGACCTTGTCGTTCACAGCCCTTGGTCTCCTAGACTGGGGGACACCAGTAGCAGACTGTAAACTCTGTGTTACTATGTGGGTGGAGATACTGCTACAGTTAGTTGCTTAACTCGGCGGTTATCAACAGCGTACGATTATGTTCGCTTGAGACAGCTGCTCCTGTTGCAGGACCAGCACTGACAGCGACTGGAGGATATTAACAACATGTACTTAAGTGCCAAAACAATACAGATGAGACACAGATGAGAAAATAAGGAAATTCCACAATCATCAAGCTAGCTGAGTACTTGTCTGAGGTCAGACAGTAGATGAAGACCTGTTTGAAACTGAAGCAGTGCTTATGGCGGAGAGAAACACTAGAAACAACTTGTGAAGTCAAAAGTGAAAAAAAGTCAAGCTGCATTTGCAGCTTATGTTACAACTCTGCAGGCAATGATTTGATTTCAAGAATAGGCATTTGTTACCACCCAGTCGGTTAAGAATCAGGAAATTTGCCCTAGGACAGCAACTGTTGACCTCTCAGGCTACTACAAGGTTATTGTTCCCATCCACTACACACTGCACTGGCTCTCCAAAGAATAATGCACAAATTGTAAGATTCAGGCCTTTCCCTCACAGTATTTAAGTTCCAGGACATCCAAGAAACTGCCTCACATTCCAGAACTGTAACCCTAGTCTTTAGGCACTAAAGAACCGATCATAACCAGGACAAAACCAATTTATGTTGGAGGCTGAGCTTCCTCAGAGGCTAATTCAAGTAGGATGAACTAAGACCTGTTTACTTTTGAAGGTTAATTCCAATTGACCTAGGATCTGAATTGGTAGCAAAATCCCCAAAGTTCATTCCACCTCACTTTGGGCCACTGCACGATTTACCCAGGCTCCCTATACAGACAGTAGCAAGAGATTATCTTCAGCGAGCGATGCAGGTCATAGGAGAGCTGGTTCATCTTCACAAGATGCCAGAGACCAGTCTCTTTAAAGCAGCACCTGCCACTTTGATAATCACCTTGCTGAGCTGGCCTGCCCCTCAGTGGCTTTAAGTAAGTGGGGTGAAAGGGTGCACATAGGTATGACCTCAGGTCATATGCTAAGACAAATGGCATGAGGCATGACACAACTACTGCAGCTGTACAGAACCACAAGTCTATACCAATTTTCTTAGCAGCTGCTTTAGGAGCTGCTAAACTAGCTGGAGCTGCAAGTTTCTAGATGATCATGGCCACGTGATTTTCTACTAGTACACACTATGTGATTAGCCAACCACACCAAGTCACCTCTGTAAGACACTGTGGTAAAGGGAAAGCACAAAAAGCTTTATTAACTAGGTTTCTACAGATTACTAAGATCTTTAAGGAGCATGTTAAGTATGACAAGAGCATAAGAGGAGATAGTATAACGAGAAAGAGGTGGCTCATCAAAGGGAACATTGGCAAGGCCCTGCCCCTTCATGATTCCTGGCCTCTTAGAGCTTCCTGCTACGAACTACTGTTCTCTTCTTAGAAGCGACTCTTTCTCACGCCAACTGTTTCTCTTTCTGTTTGCTCTTCTGTGTCTGTGGAAGGAAGAAGGAAAGAAGTGGGCTTGCTGGGGACAACATGCTGTCCATACATTGTCTTCAGGGAAAGATGGAGGATCAGGAACTGTTAGGATGAAAATACCTATGGCAATTCTTTTCAAAGCTGCTCCTCCCCCTGTGGTAACCATCCAAGTGTAGTTCTTCCCTCTCTGTCTTCCAAGCTGGCTCCTTATAAGTGACTTTACTTCTTTAGTAAAATGTGCTACAATATTCTACTGGCCAGTCTTCATTAATCTTACACATTGCCCTAGTACAACAGAGAGAGAGTAAGCTGTTGTTGAGATAACTGGCTTCCATTAGCAACCATGTGATTGGCAGGACGATAAAGTCTTTTCCCTTGCAGGTCAGCTGCTTTTTAAGAAGAGGGCAATCCTGCTGATCCATCTTTTAGCTACAGTCTCTCACTGAGTCCCAAATCTCCTGCCTTTTAGCTTTGATACGGTTCAAGCTTTCCCCCTTGTATCAGCCCCTACCTGTCATCAGCTCCTCTGTACCAAACAGCCAATATCAGGAGTTTGACCTCAGGGCACAGTCCGGGTGGGCAGGTAAAACCTGACCACTGGACCTACTTCCTTATCTTTCATATCCTGCAATTCATGAAGAAGTATCAAATTCAAACTAAAAAACAGAAGCATGACCTTTTATAAGAACTTTCTGAAAAAGGCTCTGTTGCCTTTCTAAGTATTCTTGAAAAGAACTGTCATCCACACTATTAAGATAGAAATGGATCACAAATAAGGAAGAGAGGGAAAACACTGCAAATCCTTACTAAATGGTAAATGTTTTTAATGTGTGCTTGCAGTACCTTTTGGTGAGGCACGCAAAAATATAGTAAAAAACAAAACAAAACAAATATACTAGAACTATTCTACATCTACAAGCTCCAGTTGCAACCCAATAAAGAGAGTTGCTGAGACCTCTGCTGTTTATAAAGTATCTGAAATCGATTAGATTCCCATGGCATACAGAGCATCCTCTATAAAGCGTTACTTGCATCAAGAGAATTCTAAATATAAGTTGCTAACATAAACTGAGAGCTATGATAAGCAACATAATCCCTGTTCATGTGACATGCTTGACAGTTGGTGCTTAAAACATACAAAAATATTATTTATTTCCTGTAGCAAGTATGTAGACACCCTGCCCTCCTGCATAACTGGAAATCATGTTTTCCCTTGAAACAAACATAGGCCCTGCAAGGATTTATACCACTTAGGTGGATGACAGAAATGGTGCCAAAATCTCTCAATATCCTTTCCCTTCAACTAAACTGACTTAGTACAAATTGGAAGATGTTTAGTCATTTCTAACACTGATAATAAAAGGAGAATAAAAAAGAATCCAAAAGAGGGAGGCTGCTAGTCAAGGCAAGACTTGCAGTATCTGAAATCTGGCAGAGTACATCTTTACATACTGAATTCTGGAACTCCTAAGGTACAAATATCACATGAACAAATCTTACGGCCACGATCCTATATCTTCCTCATGTAGTCCACGCTTATCCCATTGTAGATACTGTTCATTGTTATATTACTGTGAGAATGTAACAGAGAACTTTACCTTGTAACTTTTTAATTTAAAAAGACACTTTAATGAAGTCCTTTCTAACTATTGGGAGAAACTGGAATACTTTTGCCTCAGGAATTTTCCCTCCTGAAATGCCTTTTCATTATCTTGCTGTGAAAAACCTACTAAATTATTAAAAGCAAAAATATTCTTACTATATAGATAACTTGGTATGGAATTCTTTCTACATTTCTCCTCTTTTCTGGTGACTTTGACAGGCTCGTAACAGTGCTGAAAAATATCACGAACATCTGCAGAAAGCTAAAGACCCTCCATGTGCAGCTAATGATTCATTTCACTATTTAAATGACACCTAGTCACCATTTTGTGAAATAATAAATCCTTTCTAAAAGCTTACTTCAAGTATGAAAAGTTTTTGAAAATGAATTTCTATGGGTGGATATAGTATAAGAATTTACAGAGAGCAGGGAAAAGAAATAACTACACGAAATTAAGATAAGTAGATTTTAGTCTGGAAAAACCTTCCTTTTGGCAAGAACTGTGGAAAAGTGCTTCCAATATTAAGGCATTTAAAATTAAATTTGATATAGAATAAAGATCAGCCAGTTGGAATAAAGCTGCTTTCTAACAGTTTAAAATAATTCTGTGTAACAAATTATGGAAAGGAAATGCTAAATAATACCATGCCCAATTCTGCTCTCCAGGGAGTAGTTTTGTAGACAGGAGCAATTGCTCAGAATGGAATCAGGCCAGCACACACCAGGGTAACATGTACACTCTTGCAAAAAGGCATCACAGGATCTTTAGAAAATTGTCAGGACCAAAATTCAATCTTATATCCATGTAACAGTACCACCAGTAGCACAGTGCCCCCTAACAACACATTGGAGAAACAGTTTTATGCTAAATTACAGGGAATAGTGCCACTAATAACACTTCAAATAACCGCTTTTCAAAACTAATTACATGGGAATGCAAAAACATGAAAGGTTCTTGAATTTAATAACTTCAGCGTTGGTCAAAAGGGGAAATTAGCAGTATAAAAAACAACAACTAGTGTCTTACTTGTCTGAGGTCGATGAAAGCTAACTGCAGGGTGTCTCCCTGGAATCCTGGCACAGGCTCAGAACTAGCAAACACTGCAAAGAAAGGTTAAAAATATTACAGATGTAGATTTTTTAAAAAAATCTAACAGAAAATCAAGCTCTATGCAATATAAATGCTAGCTAGCATTAAAATGAAATTCATTTGATAGAAATAGATTAAGCTAATAACTCACAGTGATTAAAAACAAACCAACCAACAAACAACTTTCCCACCATTTTTCCAATAATCCCAAAGAATAATACCTTTAGGAGCGTTATTAGGAATTTTACTTAAAATTCTAACCCAGTAGTAATGCTACAACCATAGAAGCCAACATTTTTTTTGGCCTGAGGTGAATGATTACTGAAGAATTTCTAAATAATGACAATTCCATGGCTGTCAACATATTTTCAAACATCTGCTTTTGTTACAGCATCCGCACTATAAAAACCCCACCTCTAGCCAAACAGCAATAAAAGACAAACACTAAGGTGGGAGTTAGTTTAATGTGTAGACGACAGGTGGAAAGCTCTACGTGCCACAGTCAGAGCAGAGCTGAAATGCCTGTTCACGCCTTTTAGCCAGCTTATCAATAACGAACTTCTGCTTTTTTGAACCCAAAAACAGTCTGTCAAAATTGGAAGGCAAAACTCTATTCAAAATACAAAAAATGGTAACACTTATGGCAATGAAAAAAAGTCAGCTATTTGTTTAAATTAGGAAATGATCAATAATTGTCAAACTTAAAAATAAATATACTTTTTGTTGTTCTTATCCCAGTCACATGCTAATAACAAAGACACCTGCAGAAACACCCACTGCCTCACATCGCCACTCAAGTTAGATATCTTACTTCAAAAGAGCTTAAGAGAATTTGTCTTATGCTCTTCAGTTAGAGCTCTTAACAAAACAAAGGAGATGTTACTGTAATAGTTTCAGAGAGGTATCATCTGAGGCAGTGAAAGGTAACATTTTTTTCCAAGTTTGAGAAACGGGTCGTTCAGTGGTAGAGGAAACAGAACATACCTATCAAAAAAATTTTCAGATCCAGTGCTCAACTCTACTGCGCCACATGGATTCCTACTAAGATTTAAAAGTAATATGAAATCCTTAATAGATTTTTTTTTTAATGGCTAGTTAGGAAATTTGGATCATCAAGTGAAAGCAACATCCAGAAAGACCTTGGTGTCTGAGCTAACATGATGGTAAAATAATGGACTCAATCATTTACTTCTGAATGTATGGTTTCAACTTAGACTAATGAATTCAGATAGACTGTTCACAAGTCTAAAAATGATTGTAAGGAATGCAATTGTAAATGAAAGTAATAAAATTTCTTACTTAAGTGGTATGAGAAGCTACTAAGACCATCTCAGAATACCTAAGAATAGCTTAGTAATAGTTGAATATAGTATCAGAGTAGCGGCTTTACCGGTAGAGGCAGAATTTATTACTTGTATTACAGTAGTGCAAAAATTTTTTATGGACAGTCATGTAATAGGAGAATAAATTAAACTGGAATATGGCTTCATTCTTGATCAACTAAAGGAATAAAAAAATAGCAATCAAACACCCTAGGGAGAACACTGTAGTGTCACAGACAAGTATTGATAACAGTTGGCAAATGCTCACTGATTACTGTATTCAAGTCTGAATTTTAAATTGTCTGGGTTTCCTACTTTGTAAGTAACACCAACTTTCTAGGGGAGTTTTCAGGGAGTTTCAATCTACCACAAAGATGCTTTTTAAATAAAAAAGAAGAAAGATAAAAAACAGTAGAAAAAGCATATCCTAAACCCAGGATTTTCTAGAGAGATTGCTTAATAATAAACTCTTTAAAAGCAGCAAAGAGAAAGCAGTCTGTACAACCACCAACCTGCAGAAGAACAAAAGATCTTCAGGCCTATGAAAGCACCCTTCTGAACATCCTAGGCTAAAGGTTTGGGTGTCTCCATGGCTGTCTTCTGCAGGTATTTCATGGCCACTGGGACCCCGCTTTCTTCAGGGACAGAGGGGCCTATGATGGTGGCTCCTGTGGTCAGCCAATATAGCGTTTAAAATGGGAACACCATACTGTAGCAGGGAGTTCTTAGCAATGCCCCATAGCAAACAGCTAAAAAGGGATACATGGGTTGTGAGCTATGGCAGCACACTAATAAGGAGGATAAGCGTGATGGCCAGAAGGGGTCTTTTCTACATCCCGTAAACAAGGGAGGAGAACCCACTATTATTGAAAGATGAGGCCCATCTGTATCTGATCCTGTATAACCTTCCGTTCATACACAGTACACTGCGACCAGCTTCCTCCACTAGAATCTGAGCTCCTCCAGCCACTCTGCAACGGTAGCACTGGGAGAAGGAAGCTCTATGGCAAAGGAATGGCTACAGAACTGAAGAGTGAATATAACTGAAAAGTGTGACCTGCAGCAAAACTTTTCAGCTAGCTATTGGCACATTATACTTTGGGAGGTACCTTCCTGTAGTGGGATACTTTTACTTGCCACAGGGCAAATATTTGCATCCTTTCTGCAGCTCATCAGGCTAACATACTTTGGAATTTATCCTAATGCATTAAATAATGCAGTATGATTTAGTTTCTCTACATAGTACCTACTACCATTGCAGCTACAGAACAAGAAGCGCACAAGGTGTCAAACTTAATTATTTTATAAGCTTTGTTCTCTTTAACTACAATTTTATATTATGAATGCATTAACACCAGGGACACTCATTATAGCACAAACATTTATTCTCACATTTGGGTCATTTTTGACAGGTGACTACTGTAGAATTTGTTTCATTATTACAATTTCATGAGTTCAAAGGGCAAAAAGATAATCTGCTTATGGTAACGGTTGGACAGTTCCCCCTCCACCCTCAGCTCAGGGCTTTTAAGTTTTGCTAACAGTTTTACAAAGCTAATTAAATATTTTCTACTGCACAGCATTTTAGGAAGATATTATAAGAACAGGATTAACATTCTTAATGTCTTTGTCCTAAGGGTCCTTTTTCAGATAGTAATGAAACATTGTCATATATAAGTCTTTTAAAATATTCACCCCCTACATTCATTCTAGGCTTAAAGAGGATTTGGAAGGGTAGGGGGCTGGTTGGTTGGTTGTTTTAGTGTGCATAAGAGCATTCAGGAATTTTATAATATATGAGAATGAAATGCAAAGATCACCATTAAACTGTCACATATAGGGGCAAACAATTGGCTGCTTGGCAGTTTGAATCAGAAACTTCAATGTTTTTGGGAAAATAAGCTGAAAATATGCATTACATTAATCTGGTATTCACAAGGTTTTTGTTAACATCTTCTTTCCCTGCAGTTTGCTGATACCGTGTCAACCTTTTCTGTGTATACAGAACAGGATCTTTGGCACAATGTGTGTCTACAATATGTACAATCGCAATGTACTTCCTACAACAGCCAGGAATTTACAAGAGGTAGGATCTAATGAAAAAAGTATATAATAATACAAAAACAGGCTGGGAGGTAACATATACATGAGAATGGTAAATTTAAATATTGTAAAAATGACTTCAGTCCATCTTATTTTGAATACTTAGCTTTGATCTTTCCATTACATTTTGTACACAGGATATATGTGAATTGATGTATATATATATGTTAATGGATATCTTAAGAAAAAGGCTGTGTCTGCTAAAATGGAATTTAAGACATCTTTAACTGTAAATGGTACTGAATTTCTACGCGCTTCTAGATTTATTAACTGGTCTTCATTTTATTCTCTCAAAACCCCATGTTTTAGCCATCATCTGGTTGTGCTTCTCTGTTGGTCTGGGAATTCAGTACCTAATTCCTGACAAAAAGTCTTACTACTCAATGGCAGAAATTAAAAAAATCAAAGTCCAGACTTTTGATCAAAAGCTAAATTAGGACAGTTTTACTTCAGCCTCATAGCGCTGATTCACAGGCAGGACAGCAAAGCTACAAATGTATTTTTAAAGGAAGAGCAGAGAATTAGGTGACTATCTCAGCAGCCGTCAGCCACTTTGCAGCCCTGTTGGATGCTCCAGCTGTTCAAACACGCCTGGAGGGGAGCCTCGCTGAGGGAGCTGCCAGCTGGCCAGGCAGCAGCCCCCAGCCCTGCCCCCAGCACCAGCGAGATCTCGCTGCTTCCCCTCACTCCCGTGCTGCCATATGTGACCGGCAGATGAAGGATGGTCTCAAGTGAGTTAAGTTAACCTGACTTCCCAGATGGGAGTGGATGCAGGTAAAGTGAGGGGCCTCCAGAGGAGAATATAGTGCCTTTTCAAGGAAAAACAGGATTTGGGTTCCTCAGCTTCTGGCATGCTCACCTGGAGATTACGTTCGTGTATACTCAACAGAGAGCACTTGTGTCAAGATCTCTCTTGCTCTTGGACACTGCAGCTCTCCACACAGTCAGTGAAAAAGGAGGGACTGGTTAGGAAGGTATATTGCATCCTGCTTTGCACTAATTCTCCACTAACCCATGCTCATTTATAGGCAGGATCCAAAACCTTTTCGCCCTTGCACAGATTCATGTCTGGGTGAAGAAGGATGCCCGCTCCACTATGCCTCCTTCTGCCAATTAATCCTGTCTCACAATTCAGCTATGTTAAAAACACATAAATTATAAAAAGTACATTTAACTCTTCCAGCAATTAAAATTTCTGACAAGTTCTAATTCCTTCATAAAAAGCTGATGTAAGATATCTAGATCTGGACAGTGTCTCTGAAAAGCTCATTTTCTATCATGTACACGTTGCTTCTCATAAAATGAGATACAGTAACCCATATTTGAATTTCATCTTCAAGAAATAGCAAACGCCTCCCCTTCGCAACCCATTTCCCTCCTCAGGGCACTGAAATGCAATGTCCAAGCAAAAGACTATTCTTTGGGTTTTATTCAATGGGACCTAGTACGTTCTATTTTTCTGAATACTGTTGTAAGAATCCCAGTCACCCTAGTGGAAGATCACCACTGAGAAAGAATGGTGTAAAATACAGAGGTAAAACAGTGATCTAAGTTATAAAACATGTAGAGACAGTGGAGAAATACTTCAATTAGAACAGGACAAACTGAAATCAAACTGAAAGCTTTTGGAATGTTTGGAAGGAAAACAAAAAACTTATTAGAAGCAGAGCAAGAAGATCATAACTTTTTTTTTTTTTTTAAATAAATCATCAGAGAAGACCACCTTATACTATTACTACTGTTGAGCAAAAGTATCAGATGCTTCCAGATTTTCTGCTCTGCTTTTTAAAGTTAGGTACTATGCACAGAAACGCAGTGCAGGATAATGAAATCCAAGAGTTCACCACAAGATCACCTCCTTCCCTTCCACCTTCCTTTCTTGGAAGTCCACTTATCATTCTACCTGTTTGCTGTGACTAAGAACTTCAGCACTTACTGGCTTTAACAGATTGCTGCTCATTAACAGGTTGTTGGGTTGTTGATTGGACTGTTGATTGCTTTTTAATGCAAAAGAAAAAAAATCTGGCAAGTAATCAGATTTTCCTGCTTTTATTTAGATCTCCTCCAATTCATATTAGAAAGAATAAAAATGCAATGTTAAAGATCAGAATAAATACCTAGAATATTGCAAAGAATTTTTTAAAATGTATCTTCAGTTATTCATAACTTTCTACATCTCACATAACTTCTTAGTTCAAAGTGCATCTGAGTGTACTCCACTGTGGCTATAAATAAAATGTCAAACCCATGTATACAATACAGTGGGAAACTACCCAACAGTTCTGAATTATTCGCACACTCTAAGCACTAATTGAAATGTCACTGTCGTATCCATTAAACCCAAAGTGTCAAGGAATAAAGCTGGGGGAGGGTGATGAGCAAGAACATAAATCACAGGCATCACAGTGAGGGCTGGAATGTGCCTGGGATGGACCTTATAAATGAAACCACAACAGCAAAGCAGTCTGAGCAAAATCTTGTGTCGATCCCTTATTCCACAGATTGTAAGGTATCATTTGTTGCAACATACTATTCTGACAAGCTTCCGTAATTATATTTAAACTACTCAAAGGGTTTCTGTGCAAAACCAAATTTTTTCTAATATGCTTTAAAAGCTTTGCAGAAAGGAAGAATTAAAGTTTATTCTATTTGCATCTGTACAGCTCACGCTAGAAGTTATGCAATGGTGGAAAGAACGGACTTTTCAGTCTTTAAGTTACTAGTTTTCTGAGACTTTCTCATTTTAGCCCAAGGTTTACCATGTCCTGTCCATGCCATATGCTTAGTATAACAGCTACATATAACGAAACATGTTGTCTTAAGGTTATATTTTAAATTTAAGTTAATGAAATGTTATCATGTTAGATTAAATAAAACTCTACTAAGATCTCTTCACTGATTGAAGTTTCCACTGTGCAGCAATCAAAGATGGTAGAAAGAGTGGTAATAGCAATTAGGATGGTACATAACAGGGCAAAGGCTGAGAAGAAAAATGTCTGAAAACAACCCAGAGACCAGACGACAGCCGGACTCATTGGGACTTCTCATTACTTTGCTGTGAATATACTGTTGATACTGTGAAAGTCACCTGCAAGGCATGCATTTTATCCCCTGTACTGCTAGAAATCCCAGAGTGAAACAGTGAACTGGTTAATCTATACAGAGTAGTGAAGTACTGCATTGTTCACAGATATGTTAAAAATTAGAAACAGAATAATACGGTAGTGGGCAAGCTTTCTTCACTCTTACATTATTTGTTCAGAAGGCAGATGACTGTGTAGTGGGTGTACCAATTCAGCTTGTCGAGATGAATGATTATAGTGTCAGTATTATGAATACTATGGAATGTCTGTTTTTACAACTGGGATCTTTTTTTCATCTAGGAAACGACACAAATGCACATACACATACCCCTACCCACCTACCGGAAAAGAACACTATTGAATTTGCAACATCAAGCGTACTAAAAGTAAAAAAAAGTCAAACCATCATCTGTCTGGCCAACTTGTGCCATCATGAGACAAGCTTCAATGTCATGAACACAAGTATTTTTTCAATTGGACCCTGATAATCCCATCAGTTCATTCCACGCACTGAAAGGCCTGAAGGCTGTATAATGAAGGACTGTCAGAAAGACGCCTGCTCTACCTGTTACAGAGTTTAGCTGGAATGTAACAAATAAGGCAGGAGAAGGATAGACAAGCATATGGTTAAAATGTCAAAAATGCCCCTTAACTCTGTCCCTGGACTCCGACAAGAACCCTTTGTGATGCTAACCAAATTGCTTGAAATCAAATTTCCAGTTTCCCATAGGTGGCTGCTAATTGAGTAGTCATCAATTTTTTCACATGCCCAAACTAAAAGCCTCAGGATACGACTTGCAGAGCTGCTCTATTTTACAGCTGTCACCAAAATCATCGAGATCCATGCTTCAAACACGTAAGAGGAAAGATACTTTGAAAAAAACAGAGCATAAGCATCTAAAAATATGCATTGAAAAAAAAGCTAGTGAGCCTTTTCACTGTACCACAGTCATCAACTACAAAACAAGACCTAAAACCTATTCGTAACACGATGATGTTATGGAAGTAACTTCCTTCATACAGATTAACAGCTCACCCTCGGCAATGAGCTCCATGCAAAACATGAGGAAATTAATCCTGCCTTCAGTGCTGGATTGAACCAGTTTTATAAAATAAGTCTGATGCCATATTTTGAACAGTGAGAATAAAACAACATCTGATGTTTACTACATGAGTACTATTATTCTGCACAGTGAATAAGGCAGTAGTAGTTCTAGGAGGGAGGAAACCCTATGTAACAGCGCATTTAAAACTTGTATCATAATAAATAAAGTCAAGAAGGAAAATTAAAATTTCACAGACATTTGACCTTTTTTTTCTCAACTATAAAAGCATAAATATTATGTAGTGGTTTTGGGCAATTTTGTACTAGACTATAGTCTTTTTTACTGGATATAGTGATTATGATCCCATTAGGAGTAACAACGGATATAAGTTTCAGTCAGATACTTGAGTTAAAAAAAAAAGTTTCATAAAAAAATTTCCCAGAAATGTTAACATACTTACTCATAAATACTTTTACAAGAAGCTGTACTGTAATATTTTTTTTTTTTAAAGACAAAGCTTTAGTAGATTATGGAAAAAGATCACTATATGGCTTACATTAAAGAACTTTTTTGCAGTGTTAAGACAGATGTAGATAGGAATTCTGGAACATCTACTTACATTCACACTGTATCACATCTAAATTAAATTGCTGAATTGCTCCCATGCTTATTTGTTTTAATTCACTGTCCAGTAGCATCTGCATTAGGGACGTTGAAAGATGCTGGCAGGCTGACATGCAAGCTGTCTGGGCCACTTTTCCCTAGTAGAAAGAGCAACAGGTTTTAAGATAGAAACAAATGATACGGCACTAAAGAACTGCTTATCTGATTTGATTTTAATACACACTCGAAGTATTAATGACGCAGGACTTAGATTAGAAGGAGAAAGATCACACTTGCTGTTATTTCTTTGATCTGTTAGCTTTGTTTCTATTAAATCAATCAGGGAACTAAATTAAATATATGTTAAAGCAATTATTGATATTTCTTCTGGAAATCCAACAGTCTTCAGGAATACAAGGACATTTCCAAAATAATAACAACATAAGTTGCTGAAGCATATGAACAGCTTTGTGGATTTATTTTAATTTTTTTTACCCAGACAGAATGAAAGCAAGAATGTAATGAAAATCAACATGCTGCATATTTTTAACAATAGTCAGTAAAAAAACCCCAAACTTTATATAAACCAAAACCATTCCTTTCAGTTGGGGCATTTCTCATAACAGCTTGTGCTAATTATTTGGCACTTTAATTGCTTGAATTTCATCTCAAAGCTTGTTGCTAAATTATTTAAAATATTCATGCTTATCCATCATCTTTTCAGGTGCATAATAAATCAGTGCTGTCAGTAATCAACTACTTACAAAATGAAATGTAGCCCTCTGCTGTATGAAATAGAAATAATTTTCTAATCACAGTCTAGTTAGTAACATTTCTCTTTATGATGTATATGTAATTGAGACAATTTTCCAAACATGAGACCAAAAAACAAAGCACAAAATCAGACATTAATTTGATAAATTATTAAAAATTTAGTACAGAAAAATTGAAAGCTATGGAAATTCTACCTTAGAATTAAGAAAACCAATTAAGACCAGATACCCGATCAGATGGCACCGTTCTATTCCATAGTACTGCAAACTTTTAGAACAGAGCGATCGTGGCTTTCAAATGCAATTATATGAATCTCTGTAGTTTAATGTACTTATTAAACCATGCTTTTCAACTGACGTCTATGTTACAATACATATTGAAACAAAGGTAACTATTAACACGCTTACACAAAAGAAATCATAATTACGTAATACACCTACTGGAGCACACACCACTATCGTTTTACTTATATCCATCAGTAAAGTGATGACACCTATTCTCTAAAGCAATGGTTCCCCAGCTGTTTTCTGCAAAGTCAGGTTGATCAATTCACTGTTGACTCACAGAAACACATGTAAGCAATGAAAAATGATAAGGATAGACAGCAGTTCACTGTCCCAAAAAGTTTGGAAAGTTCTGCTCCAACATCTGAAGAGCCAGATCTTGTCCTTAATAAGACAACTTGCTCATAGAATTGAATTTTCATGTACACATATAACAGAAAGCAAATTTGGCCCTAAGTATTTTGTACTTTAAAAATCCATTCTTTGTTAAAACGCAATTAAAATGTAGACAATACAATGGAAAGCGTTCACTCTCCTCACATGTCACAGTGAAACATTAAATGGCTTTTGCTAATACTTCTTTAGCATTAGGACACCTTGAACTGTTAGGAGCTTTATATCTAAAATGAGATGTCAGTTTCTTAATTGAAAGTCTCAGAAAAGCAAATAACATTTTTGACCAAAGCAGATGAACTGACAACAAGGAATGTAAGAAACAATGCAAGAACAGCATGCTTAAAAGTCTCCCAAACCCAACGGTAATTACACTGGGAGACATCCAGCTCTATTCCCCAAGCAGAACAATATCAATATGAATGGAAAAGAGAAAAAAAGGGGAAAGAAGGAGGAAAAAAGGGGGTGAAAAGGGGAATCGATGGGCCACAGTTCATTTAATTACAGTGCAGTAGGTTTGAAATACTTAATGGAAATGTCATTTTGATTTAATGGAACAACTAGTGCATCTCTGTTTAATGTACTGCTCCATCAAATCAGCTCCATGTCCTATTTATGCTGCCACTACAATGTAATAAAAGTTCAACCAGATTAATAGGTTGTCAGGAAAAATTTTAACATTTGATTTATTTTATATGCAAACAATGTGTACTCCTCTATTATTTTAAGACAGAATTGTATATTTCTAACAAGCATCTGTAGTTAATTTTTACAATCTGGCAAATATCAATAGTACTGGAGCACAAGATAATGGTTACAATACAGAAATGACATGGTAAAAGCCACTTGGACTTATAAATAAGTATCAATACATGTATGTTTAATGTTTATTTTTAAATTTCATAAAATGGAAACATCCTAACACTTAAACTATTTCCAACTATGTAACTTGAACTACAGGCTTATTGTTCACATGACATATCAACAAATAATAGAATTTTACTATACAGTTTATACATAGTACAATCACTCGATTTTCTTAAATCTAGAGAAAAAAACTAAGCTACATATATAAATCAAAATGCTGACTTTTAACTGAGAGAAATGTGAACTTTACTATTATCCTCTTCAAAATTCAGTGCTTCCCAGTTCAAAATACGTTGGCTGTACGATATTCAGACAAGAATGAAATTAAAATTTGCGTTTGACAAACGAGATCTAGTTAAAAACATCTCTCCAAATTTCCACCATGTACCAATTAATCAATTCCTTGTCATTTTTTCATAATGCATTTTGAAGAGGAAATTTAAGGATTTGTGGACATAACAGTAACACGTTTCTTTTCCAGAATTAAACACATGTCAGTTAGTTTTAAAGCATTCTTAATGTTTAGTCAGTTTGGGTTTTTTTAATTACTATTATTTTTTTAAGGGGGGGTGGGGGTGGCCATGGTTACTGTATCTAGCAATTAAATACCTATATTCAGTAGCATGCAGAGATTCAGCAGGCTTCTCACATTCACTCCAGTTGCCTCCCATTTGGAGACACCACTATTATCTCCGCTGTGCCTATGCTAATTGCTGCTATCTACAAAACCTATTCTTCCACACGACCAATGTAAAGTTTAAGAAACAAGGACCCTATTCTATAAGCAAAAACACCTGCTAACAGTGTTAAAGGCAACTGTTTTTTCACCCAGCCTTCACATTTTGCTGAAATACAAGTTTGTAAAAAGAGAAAACCCTTAGACAAACTTCTTATATTTCAAAGGAGCTTGTAAAGAGAATCTGCTGACATATTAAATCCTTTTTTATAAGACCCAAAAGCTTTTCTCCTAAGAACAATTGCAGTAAAGAGACATTTGGCTCCTAGGAAATTCCCAAAGGGTCAGCCATATGCATCCTTCCACGGCACCTTCGCAGTACTGCTAAGACCCACACTAGCTGTCTCAAAAGCAGCTTTCATCATTCACTATGGTGTCAGTCAATATGATTTATGGACTGCATTCAACAAAGTCAAAGCATATAGAATGAGAAATATGACTACAATCTGCTAATTTGTTTTGTATTGAGCCACTTAGGAGTCAAAGACCTGATGTCAGGCTGCAACCAGCACCACAATTAACCGGCCAGTGACAGATTCATCCATCCTCCCTGCCAGGCTGTGCCAATCAAAGACAGCATGAAGCGGCATTTGGAGAAATCGGTAAGAAAACCCATTCTCTAAGTAGCCTGCGGAGGCTGTTGATTGACAGTTTTTGAATATAGCTGCAGAAAACCACCACCCCTTCACCCTCACTGCAAGCTGTGAAATTAGGCTTTTGCTGCCAATCACAGAAACAATAAAATAACACAAACTGCCATCCTCAGCATAAAAGGAAATAACAAAACTTATCTGTTAAACCTAAGAAGTTAAGCTGAAGAATTAATTTAACAATATGAAATGACATAATGAAAAACTTTCTGAAAATGCAAAGAAACGAAACATACAGATTTTGTCAGTCATAATAACTAAAGCGTTACATTACTTAACATCAGGACTAAAACCCAACTTTTGAACTATTGATAAAATACAAGTATATTAAAAAACACTAATGGAATTTTTAATAATCAATTTTACTTCCAGTCTCTGCCCAAAATTCTACTGAAATAATAAAAAATACCTACTTGAAAGTAATTTGTAACTGTGACTTTTCAATAGTCATTCTTTTCCAAGGAGTTGTCCAACACTAACCTTGTACTTACAAAGCACATATCTAGAATAAAACTTCAGCTAATTCTAAACTTAATTATATATATACACCTTCTATAATTTCAAATAAACTGATCTGAAAATAAAAGGTATGATTTTTCTTTAACTGTTCAAAACAAAAACTAAAAAATGCAGGTCCTTAATAACAAATTTGATCATCCACTTGATTTCATAAGATTAATGGCTGTATAATGAAATTTTAATTTGCTTTTTGATTCAAAGTATCTAATGGCACTATAGACTGCAATATGAACTTAAAATGGGATGTAAAAGAAGCTGAAAACAGCAATAATCTCAAAAGACTAAATTCTTGTGACTTTAGAGAACAGAATCATTAAAAACTGCATGACTTTCAAATTATAACCTTTCAAAAGCAATGTAGCCTCTGTGCTCTGCATCTCTGAAATTCTGCTAGTGCTTGGTCATGACATAACCAGAACACTGACACCTATTCAACATTAATAAGAAATATTTCTACACAAAATATTCAATATTCCTAGTGCTTATGACACCTAGTAGCTTGACAGTTCAACATGAGGCTGAGTATTCAAATCACAGAAATGTTCATTGGAATGAACCATCAATGTCATCTAGTCCAGCCTCCTACTTGGAGTAGGACTATTGCCAACACTAGTTCAGGTCCGTTGTCCTTTTTCTGGCTGAACCTTCAAAACAACCAAGGATGGGAATTCAACAGCCTCTCTGGGTAACCTCCTCCAACACCGCACTCTCTTCATGCAAACTTTTTTCCCTAGTGTCAAAGCTTCATCTCCCAAGCTTCTGCTTGTGACCATAGCCACATGTGAATCTGTCAGTCCTACCAAGAAGAGTTTGGCTCCATCACCTTTGTGTCTGTCCTTCAAGAGGTTGTAGGCTGCCACTAGATCTCTCCCTAGCCTTCTCTTTAACTGACTAAATAATCCACCTCTCTAAACATCCATTTGTTAGTCATGTGCTCTAGGCTTCTAATAACTTCTAAGCCCACTGCTACATCCTCTCTCCAGATCCACAGAGCTTCTACTCAGCCAATTGCTTTCCACATTGTAGCAATGAACAGGTTTATTCCCACACTGTGTACTCTAAGTGCCTTATGCATTTGTTCACTTAAACAGTGAACAGCACAGTGTACATTTGTTGCTGTACACTGCTTAAGTGAACAAGATTCAACCACATTATTAGACAAAATTAGGAGGAGTAAATTCAGAAATTCAGTATTCAGAAGCCACACCTAACAGAATAATATTAATTTCAACACTTTCATTATCATGGAAATGCTTATGCCAAATCAAAATAAACTCCTTATACAAAAATTGATGACCTGAAAATAATCAGGTTTTGGAAGAATTCTTAAATGCAACCCATCATCTTCTTAAAAACAAAAAAAATTAAAAAAATTGAGCACACACATTCCCTTGACTGCAGGCAGATGTAGCAGAGAAACAACGGAACTTTCACTGATTCTTTATTCCGTTACATCACTCTACCCTTATTCTGTATGCATGTCTCATAGCTGCATTTTGATACCTGACCTCTCTTCCAAAAGGTCTCATAGTCTCCTCTAAATTATCTCATTTGGGATGCAAGGCACATCCCACCAACCTTCTGCAAGGTTTTTAGAGCTCCTGCTGTCCCAGTGTACAAAAGCCCAATTTTAGTCATTAACCTGATCCCTGCATGCAACCACACAAGGTACGCAGCAAGTCATCAGCAAAACAGAAGGATCTTTTTATTAAATGATTAAAAATTGAAGCAATAAGCCTGCAGGCAGTTCATAGTTTTTCATTTCACATGCTTTTTCTTCATCTTGCATCTACTTACCGACATAGCTGCATGGTCATTGTTGTTATTCTGAGAAGGAAACCAGTAAGGCAATCAAAACAAAAAAATTAAGATGTACTGTCAACATCAAAAAAAAAAAAGAATAAAAAATTGGTAGCAATAAAAGGTAAGGAAAAGCTTCCAAAAAGAACAATTACAGCTACATAATTCCTTAAATTATTTTTTTTAAACCTGTGAACTTATATAGTATTTTGTTGAGGCATAACAAAGAGATTATAATTTAAATAATACTAATTCAGCAATAAAATGTTTTTCTGTAATAAGGAACTGCATGCCAAAATATCAAAGTAGCAAACTTCAAATGATGAAGTATCTGTTGATATGCCTTTCCAGAAAATTTTCACGATAAGAAATAATATATTTCAAAATACTTAGGTCGAACAATAAATGCCATGTTTACCATCTTGGCTTACAGAGGCTATCTGTATGTCAGTAACATATTTTGTTCAAGCAAGACTTAGAATGGCTCAGGACAGTAAGAATCTAAATGGAACACAACCCATTAATAAATTCTAACATAAATCTAATGGTAATATAACTGTAGGGTAGAATTTCCAAAACTGCTTCTTAAGTACGATAAACAAACACAGAGGAGAAAACGAAGATGTAAAACTTAAAAGAAAAAAAAAAAAGCTTCAGAGATGCAGGACATTTCCAGTGATTCAACGGAGATATCAGACCCCAACTAAGTTGTGCCACAAAGTGTGCAGGTTCAGTAAAACTGAGATCATGATCTGCCCGATTTACATCTCTAATGTTCCAATAAAAATAATACAAATTGCATAAAAAAAGTTACGTAACATAAGATGTATTTTCTAAAAGTTATGTCTACATTGGTACAGAAATAATTCAGTATAGCCCCACATGGAAGCATAAAAGGAGACACATCCGTGTGCATTTACACAGCTTACACATACAGCTAAAATAAAACAAGACTCAATGACAGGAACTCAACGACTGCAACAAAAAATTGTTAAAGAACATATCATAACACTTCTACAGGAAGACTACAGTTTGAAACAATATCAAAGAGAAAGTCAGTGACCCTTGAACAAGGCAATGGAGAACTAGTGTGGCCAACTAGTGCCCCTAGCCCTAGCACAATGCCCTCTAATGTGATCAGATACACTAAGGTAGGAAGAGAAAAGATTCCTCTACTTGTCCTGCTCTTTTCCTTACTAGAATTATGGTCAGTGGCTAGGGCTTCTGTTCTTCAACTTCTAATTACAGAAAAGGTTCTGACAAACTATTTTGAGCAGTGGAATGTTTCTGCCAGCCATACAAAAATTATTATGGAAATGACACTCTGAGATTAATGGAATAATCCATTAATGAAAATGAATACTAAAGCTATTCCAAATCTTAACTATGGCATATGAGAATCTAGCTTAGTTTAGCACTCCAAAGCACTCACTGTTTTAATGAGTTATGGAACCTAGTTCTGGGCTTATCTTTGAAAATGCTTTTACTATAAATTTTCTCTTAATTAAAATAACTTACTATTACAAATCTAACCAGAATCACCATAGTGAAACTGTATACACATTTTCATATAACCTCCACAGCTCATGCACAACAACATTCACAGGACTGTATGCCCTATGTATACAATTGACCAAGACAGAATAGGAAATCCTATACACAGGAGAAGTCAAAAATTACGAGAACCCTCTTGCCAGACCAGACTAGTCATCCGTATAGTTCTACATCCTGCCTGTTACCTGACCAGAGTCTGAAATTACCAAATAACCTCCTCATAGAACTAGCTTTCTCCAAAGGTTGACTTGTACCCCCAGGCACATATTTCTATTCCTTTCACACTTTTCAAGTCCTAATGCCACAGCTGTTTCTTTCCGTCCCTCCTAATACATTACTTTGTTCTGTCTGTGGCTCGTTTTCAAACAGCTATATCACAACATACATTCATGACAGACTTCTGTACATCCTTCTCTAGAAGTTGCAAATCCCTTAACTGCATATGACCATTGAGGAGCAGCACCATTTGCTCACACTGCTTTATATATTAAGTTACAATGAATTTAACTATCTAACAAACTTGCTATTCTTTATCAGAAAAACACTCAACTGATTTGGAACAGAAGCACATGCCTCATACGTCATATTCACATCAGTATTATGTGATACATTTTGAGTGTGTTAGGTCTTTGAGTCAGTAAAAAAAAGGAGACTGAAGAATCACAGCCTCTTCACATGTGATTTGGAAGACCAGATAAGCCCACTATGCGAGCAACTTCAACACCTTGCTGTGCACATAAAGAAATTATCTTTTACTTCCAGTGTGGAGCCTCAAAATGTTCTATGCATTGAGGACTTATTCTTTATAGGCATTGCATGTGGGTAAAGCACTCAGACATCAGTGTGACAGTAGCAACCAAGGACAAGCTGATGAAAAGCAGATGTAGCTTGAAAGACTTATCGAAGTTACTCCAGACCTATAAAGCTATAAACTATTGTGATGATAAATCAAACTAGAAATAGGTTTTTTTGTCTTAAAGTAAGGAGAAATCAGACAACGGCATGTAACGACTAGCACATAAAACAGGTTAACAGTACCCTTTTATCTGGGACAAAATAACACAGGATATATTTGAATACAAACAAGGATTCATTTCAATGAAGCTCAATTAACTAGAATCAATGACTTTTTATAATCAAAACTATTTAGCTAAAAACAACCTTGGAGAATCCAAGACCTCCATAATCTTCTGCACAAATGCAGGATTTGCACCAATTCTGCACTGGTTGAATCAATGCATGTGTACACAGAACCAATATGGTTAATTAAAGAGGCCATCTGATGCTCTAGAAAACTGCATGATTTCTTACACTATTTGTAAATTAGCTGTTGTTAACAATATTACTAAAGTATTTGAAAGTATTTCCCAAGTATTACCGTGGGTAAGCATCATCAACATACTGAAATACATCTGAAAATATATATGTACGGAAAAAAAATTTAAAAATACACCTGCCAGCATGTGCACAATTCAAAAATCACATCTATCTTCAAAAATCTTAGTATTTTAAAATAAAATAATGCTCCAATAGTTTGAAATTAAACTTAATTTTGAACACTTACAGGTAAATGCGTAAAAACTTGAAATGTGCTTCTTAGAAAGTTAATAAGGTCCATTAAGTATCCACTGGCTCTTCCATCTGATTCGGACATTGTCCAATCATAATCAGCAATCTGAATAAATTCATCTATTTTTTGGTTAAGTTTTGTGTATATTTCTCCTTCTGCAGCATGCCTTGCGTCCTGAAAGAAATCGTGTGCAATTGTCAGAACTCTAAAATACTATTAGAATGCAGATAAAATTATATTCATCAACAAAACAGCAGTCGTGTGCTTTTCTTGGATTCAAAAAATATTTTATTTAAATTAATATTTTAACTTCTGTCTTACTGATATCTGAAAGTCTGAGGCTGTGGTTTTTAAAATACTCCCATAATGTATACTAGAAGAGTATTTATAACAGATTATTCTGGAAGCATATTTTAAGTTCTCAGAGACAAATGAAATTAATTTGAATTTGGAAACAAAGTAATTGCTTTACTCTCTTCACAACAATCACCTTTCATTCAAATTTATCAACCCTGACACAAAGTTTATTTGCCCTCTTTTACAAGGAAAATAATAAAAGAACCTAATTATTTTATCTGCTATGGCTAGGGGTCCAGCAATCGTATGATTTTTATGTAATTAATGTCTTAAAGCTGCATATCTGAAAAATACTCATCATTTTTCATCCTCCTTTAAATATCTTGATCATCACACACCATGATTCAGAGCACTCCCCTACTTCCTTCCACCCCTACTTTTTGTTCTGCCATCACCCGGATTCTACCTTTTGGAACAGTACAGAAGTCAAGTCCAGCATTTACTGTGAAGTGAGTTTACAATGTTATCTATCTGCCTTATTTGTTTAGGGGACATCTTCATAGATGCAATGGGATCTATGTACAGATGCTTGATAAAGTGTACCTTGCTGGAAAGGCATGCTTTTGCCAGCCTAGAGTTTAAAGATACTCGATAAATTCTGTGTTCTAATTTGGGCTCAACATGAAACTTTCTTCACAGATCTTAAGAAATAATTCAAGTAAGACATTTGATTTAAAGTGAACTGGTTAGTTGCTGAAGGTTTTTAGAGGCTGGATATACTGAAGCAACATAAAAGTGGATGAAATTCCCATCATCAGTTTCCTCCGGGAGAAAGCAGTCCATGGCATGTCAGAAAGGTGTAAATAAGAAAGGCAAAAAGAAAAAAAAAATCATAATTATCTGAGCTTAAAGGTGGTATCACATTGAGTGTGTCAAATTCAGTCTTCATTCAGGCCTGAGGCTGTGACGCACTTCATGAGGAAGCAAGAAAACATGTGGCCCTGCCCTGTATAAATATCACAGTATGATTCCCTAAAAATAGCATTTTTACTGCCCAACCAACTTGTAAAAGTCTCCACTGAACAGCTCTCCCAATCCAACACAAAAGAATCTGGCAATCTGTTAACATGTTAGATAAAGGAATACGCTGACATCCACAGTTTTGTAGATGGTTTTGACTAGAAAAGCTTCAATTAAAGTCAAGTCTGTATTTAAAGTTTCTAAATAACAATGAGACCTCAGTTTCAACAATCTATAATGACAAGTCTTGCAAATATATCTGCTTAGGTTTAGTGCAATTGCTTGGATTTTTTGTTTGTTTGGGTTTGGGTTTTTTTGTTTAAAAGCTAAGTCATTTATGGAGTGGTTGTATCATCTTTACCAGTTAAGATGATTTACTGGCAATGGCAAGACTAGTCCTTCAGTTTTTGTTTTGGAAGCCTGTTTTTGGCTACCTTTTATTTTTCTTTGGTTACTGGTTTACAATTGGAGCAGCGTGCTGCCAGTACTTTAAGCAAGGAGTGTTGCTCTATTCCCTGAGAAAACTGTGAACAGATGAGCAATTGGATTTCAAACCTAGAAGTTACTTCTGAGAAGCAGCACTGTGAATTCTATGCACAAGTCAAGAAAGAGTGAGTTAGCAGTATTCAGATTTGGGATGACTCGTAGAGAGAGATGAATTAACTCTGTCTCTTCTGGTGGTGACAGAATTGCATCAAAACCTTTTGAAGGCTCACCAGATTTTCCCCTGTTATAAAGCGAAAAGGGCAAATGACATGGTTTTGTTAAATGGCTTTTCTCTCAGAGGATGTCCTGAAGGCCTGCACAGGATTTGATGCTGTGTATCTGGCTCTCCAAATGCCATTATGCAGCTTAATGCTGAGACCCTGGGCTCAAAAACTTCTATCAACCAGATCCGCAAATACATCTATTTATGCTTAGTGTGGATGCTGATTTAAACAAAGGAAAACAATGGTCATCCAAAGCTGGAAAACGTGGCTATAAATATTGAAAGTGACACAATTTTAATATGATAAAAGGAAACAAGTTTTGGTGGTTTTTTTGGTTGGTTTTTTTGGTTTTTTTGTGGTTTTTTTTTTAATCTCTACCCATGCGAAGCAATGCTTGGAGAGTTTGAAGGACATCTTAAAATGAGATCTTATATACAAAAATAAAATGAAAAAAACCAGCCTTCTAAAATAGCAGCCATTAAACAGGTCTGAAGGCTTCTGTTAAAAAAATACAGTGTAGATGTACTTATAAGATCATCTCATGGAATTTAAATGTGATCAATGCTGCTAATAAAAGGAGATTTTTGACCACTCAGAAAGAATGAAGGTGACACGATTTGCCACCAGGAGATGAATTTAATAACAGTAGAACATACCAATCTCTGTGAGGGCCCACTTGGGGAACTGCAAGCAGTTTTTCATTAAAATAGACAGGGGGAAAAAAAGAGGGATTAACGAGAAAAGAATTTTCTACTATAAGTGGAGAATGTTGTGCTAACAAGTTCTCCAGGGAAAGAGACAGGACAGAAACCATAAAAAAAAAATTCTTACGTGTTTGTCAGCGTTCATTCTGTATGTTTCCAAAGTGCATAGATACTAAGCTCACTACACACAGACATAATATTCTGTGATTCCTTCCAAAAGAACTTAGACAGTTTATAGGATAGTTAAACATAACTTAACAGCATAAGCAATCAGCACAAAATATAATGCAAACTTTCAACTGCATTTATTAATTGAAATTCAAGGACAAAGCACATCTTACCTCTAAATGAAAAAACACTTAATGCAGCCATAGTTTTTTATGTTTGAATGTTAAAATGATTATGGATTGACCTTACACAAAAATATCTATAGATATGCAAATTCAAAGACACACATGCTCTATCAGTACACAACAAGCAAACTGGGCAGCCTAGATCTTAAGGACAGGGCAAAATTAGTAAAACTACTGGTAGGGCAATGGTAACCTAACTACAGTTGCTAGGCCAGAATCTTTCTGTCTTACCTTATTCATTAAATCCTTAGCAAAACAAATGACAGTTAATGGGAAAATTGTTGGCAATCAACTGGAAATATGAAGTGCCTTGCAATGATGAGGTCTTATTCCACCTCACCCACCTTTTAATATCTATGCCAGAGGGGACATTATAATAGGATAGGCTACATATTGCATCAAGAGAAAAAAAATGAAGTACAGAAAACAGAACTACTCTCAATAGGATTAGTCCTCTTTATCCCATAAATACAAGAAATCACCCTCCTTTGTTTCAGTGTACACTGAAAAACCACCAAATACCTAAAGTTCAAGTTGCAGCTGCTTTGGAATCTCTGATGACTTTTTGTTCTATTTTGTTTTGTTTCTCTTTCAAAAATTTCTGCATAGAAGCCCCAAGTGACTAGGCGGCATTACACTGGCTGAATTAACGGCACAAGGCAACCTATACAAGATTATTCTTTGGTGACAATGTTTTCTTCAGAAAGTGTATTGGGTTTGCCTGGCAAGGTTTTGGTAGTGGGGGGGCTACAGGGGTAACTTCTGTGAGAAGCTGCTAGAAGCTTCCCCTATGTCTGACAGAGCCAATGCCAGCCGGCTCCAAGACAGACCCGCTGCTGGCCAAGGCCGAGCCCATCAGCAATGGTGGTAGCACCTCTGGGATAACAAATTTAAGAATGTATTTAAGAAGTGGAAAAAAGTTGATGGGCAACAGCAATTGCAGCGGGAGAGAAGAGTGAGAATATGTGAGAGGAACAACTCTGCAGACACCAAGGTCAGCGAAGAAGGAGGGGGAGGAGGTGCTCCAGGCGCTGGAGCAGAGATTCCCCTGCAGCCCATGGAGGTTAACGGTGGAGCAGATATCCACCTACAACCCATGAAGGACCCCACACCGGAGTATGTGGATGCCCAAAGAAGGCTGTGACCCCATGGGAAGCCCACGCTGGAGCAGGCTCCTGGCAGAACCTGTGGACCCATCAAGAGAAGAGCCCATGCTGGAGTAGGTTTGCTGGCAGGACTTGTGACCCCCATGGGGGACCCACGCTGGAGCAGTTTGTGAAGAACTGCAGCCCATGGGAAGGACTCATGTTGGAGCAGTTCATGGAGGACTGTATCCCGTGGGAGGGACCCCACGCTGGAGCAGGGGAAGAGTGTGAGGAGTCCTCCCCTGAGGAGGAAGGAGGAGCAGAGACAGCGTGTGATGAACTGACCGCAACCCCCATTCCCCGTCCCCCTGTGCCACTCGGGGGGAGGAGGTAGAGAAATTGGGAGTGAAGTTAAGCCCGGGAAGAAGGGAGGGGTGGGGGGAAGGTGTTTTAAGATTTGGTTTTATTTCTCATTACTCTTCTCTGATTTGATTGGTAATAAATTAAATTAATTTTCCAGTCAAGTCTGTTTTGCCCATGACGGTAATTGCTGAGTGATCTCCCTGTCCTTATCTCGACCCATGAGCCTTTCGTTATATTTTCTCTCCCCTGTCCAGCTAAGGAGGGGGAGTGATAGAGTGGCTTTGGTGGGCACCTGGCATCCAGCCAGGGTCAACCCACCACAGAAAGAAAACCCCAAATCACCCCCGAAGCACACACATTTGCTTCTATTCTAAACCAAAAAAGCTACGCAGTCAGACTCAGTCAATGAAATAATTTCTGCTATATTTTATGTATATGAATACCAAAGCTTGGTTCTTCAGTGTACACAACCATCTGGTGCTTGAAAGAAGTACCTGGTGCTCAACCACCACCAGAGCATGAAGGATCTCTAAACATCTCTACACCTGTCCCCAGTGCCACAGCGCAGGAGGGTTTCTGGTGTAGGGCCATTCAGTGGCCTGACACCAAACCATCTTTGCAGTCAGCACAGCTAGTCCAGCTGTTGGGATCTTGTTTTAGAGCTTACTAGGGTCATTATGACATAAAACAGCCTGAGCAAGGATCAGAATTTTGACTAATTTATCTTAGGGATAAGTCTCAGTCATCTTGAGTTTCCTGACATTACGTGTATAAGTTGTCTTCAGCAATTTCATTTTTACATGCTGGTTTTTCATTAACACCACATGTGTCTGCCTTAAAACTGAAAAAGGACTAAGGCCTTTTGAGTAATATGGCAGAGAGGGTACGGTTTTTGCTCTGCCAAGGACATCAGATGTGACTATACAAGTCACTTGGTATTTTTGCTTTGTTTCCTCTTTTCAAAATCCTTCAGAATTTTTGTATAGACAAATGTAGGAACAACTAGGAGAACTTCACCTACTAATGAGATGAGGAGCCATATATAGAACGAAAACTACAACATTTTTTATTTTAGGATTATATTATACTTGGCTTACAAATGTTAGCATGCTAACTGTTGAAATTACAATTGTCTATGCTTAGTATGCATCACCTACTATCTACTTTAATTTTTTCAGATATAAGCTTAAGTACTTCTGCCACTTCTGAAAAATGTCAGAGAAAATACAGCTTGTGCAGATAAGTCGTTGCCATATATTAGAAACGGTCAAGTTCCCAGTGATCATTTTAACAAGTAGTATTGTGTATATAAAGGACATATGAATTCTAAAAAGATAATTGAGTAATTTATGCTTTGTAACATTCTTAATACTGCTTTTATATTACTAAACTACACAACTTGAAAATGTACCACAAAATATCTCTATCGCAGAATAAAAACAAATAAATCATACAAACATTTTAGATTAAACTAGCTGTTTTGCTCGAAAGGGGAGACGTTACACAAACTGGAGCTTAATCTGTTGAAAGCTTCTGGTGCAGTTAAGCTTAGCTTGTCATTTCATAACTTAATAAAAGATGCATCTGAAAGAGAATATTGATGCTTCTCACGTACTGAGGTATTTCAGATCATACCGATAACATAAAAAACAGTGTTTATCTGCTCAGTGTTAGAATTGAATTCTTAACAGTTCAGAATTGGTTTAGAGTCAAAAATGAGAATGAGTGCAGCTTTGCCCTCATCCCTTTTGTTTTAAAATGCTTCATTTATAGTGATTTTAATGTAACTTTTCAGACATAGTCATATAACAGATGAGATATACCATACCTTAAATGTAGAAAGTCCATAAAGTCTTGCAGTGTGAACAGTCACTTGTGAAATATTTGTAATGTTAGATATAAAATCCTCAAGGTATTTACAGGCTTGTTCCAGGTGTGTTGTGTTTATGATGATTTGAACAAGCTACAGGAGACAAAAAAAATCTTGTAAAAATCCTTTTTGTATCACCCACTGTCATTTGATTTTGTAAATGGTTACTTCTTTCAGCAACAATGCTACTAGAAATTAATTACAGTATTTCAGGTTACCACCTATTACCTGTTAGTTTTCTAGTTTGCTTTCAAACACCACTAAGGAGTAATACTACAGTTTACATACAGATGATGCCATTTTAAAAATGAAGACTGCAGACACCTACACAGTGAAAGAAATCCAATTGATATTTTAGAATTAAAGAAGGGAAAAATAAAGGAAAATATATTGCCAAAAGCAAACCACTAATTTGTACCATAAAAATATTTTTTAAAAAATTTACTGCTATAAAAAAAAAAAATCACTATCTTGTCTGCAGAATGATGCATTCTGAAGTTAGGGAATTTAAAAAATAAGGTTGTCAACTCCTTACCCCCCCAACAATGGTAACAATCTGCTTATACATGATAGAAATGTTTTTATAAGCAGGACCTACATTCGCATTCAGTTCACAAATTAGACAACATACATAATGCACAGTAACTGAAATATCAGTATATTGTATCTTAATTCTCACTGCATACTGTCTATTTTAGTGAACAGTAATGTAATGCTTGGTAAAAGAATTTTTCTCTTTTTTAACATTTTTCTCATAAAACATATTGACTTGATAATGAAACACCTCAAAAAATACTACTGAATTTATTTTCATATCCTTGAAAATATTCCTGTACCAATTGCAAGAACATAGAAAACTACATCTCAGAAAAATTGTATGGCTTGTCTTACTAACATGGCAATATACAATTTATAGAGTTCTTTCCTCATCTTTTTCTTCTTGATTTCATCTATACAAGAGGTTCTTGCAGTTTAAAAACAAGATTCAGTATGACATAACACTGCTCTAATGGCAACAGTCTAAGTCCTTCTCAGCATGTTTCAGTAGGTACCTGCTATCTCCTGACATTGCATGCTCCTGCAGTGAATGTTCAGAGTGATTCACTGTCTCACCCTATCTTATTCTATCCAATAAACAAATTAAACCAAGAATCCTGATGAAGAAACAACATGCACAAACCTACTAAAATATTTTAATTGCAATTACTATAGAAAAATTTTCATGTGTTAGAGTGAACTTGAGATTTTAGATTACTTGATCTGGGAGGTTTACTCTGAAATGTTACACAGTTCATGTGAGATCTTCTTCCCCCCCACCTTTTTTTTTTTTTTAACAGGAAGAAAAAGAAGCTAAACAATGTGCTACTAATGCCTAGACAGGAGCAGAAGACACGAACCATGCTCTGTATGCAACCAAAGAAGTAAGAGTCTTTCACTTATTTCTTGCAAATCTCTGTTTATCATACAGGAGACAGAACTCTCTCATTGTCACCTCTCTCTCAAAAGGCATCTCTGTGTAAATATACTCCCAACTAGACCCAACACTGTATTGTTATTATTTATGTAACAGATATTGATGCTTTTTCATACTTCCATCTTTCACCTTTTTAAATTTTCAACTTTGAAGCAAACACTACTTGGTTTTCTTACACAAATCTTAATACCACGGTATATTTACATTTACAAGAATAGTTTTAATACTAATTGTCTTAAAACCACGATTTTTAAAACTTACCTCGGTTAAACCTATATGAGGTTTTTTAATTAGGTTCTGTAAACAACTACTTAGAGTTCTTGTAAGCAGCAGATTTGTAGATTTTCTGAGCATATCATCTATTTCTGTTGAGCTGAAAAAAAGTTTATTTTTATAACTATGCTGTACATGACAATACTTTGACAGTAATAGTTAATATTTTTATTTTTTCCCCTGCAAAGCAAACTTTTCATGTTAAGAATTCCCTATGTGCATTTAATTTCTGGTTGCTCCAAGTCTTCGGTGCTCTAACACACACAACACCTCTTTCACTTACCAAATTATCCATTAACTGAATTTCAACACTGAAGCAAAACCTTTTTTTTTTTTTTTTTTTTTTTTTAGATTTTGGACATGTTTATTGACACAGCAGTTCAGAAAGAGTAATTTGTGGGTTTTAATGAGTTACTGAGGAGGTCAACATGTGCTCATTAGTACGTGTAAATTATAAACAGTATCAATTAAGAACGTGTGAAAGCGAGTCATTTACATCTTTAACAGTGCAGAAGTGGGCGACCAGTCACAAATACCTTCCAGATTTCAGATCTATCAATGTTATTTTATGTAATTAAAACTAAGCTTTTGAAGGCCACAAGAGGAAAGGAAAAGGGAGAACTGTGATGTTTTCCATCAGAAAAAGGTGGGATGGAAGAGGGAATGAGCATGCAGACAGCACGTTTTGTTGCAGGAGAAATCATTGCTAAAGAAAATCAAAGCACTGAGAAGGGAAAGACCGTTTGAAGTAATCAGGGATGCTACACAATTATTTCTGAAATGGTCAGTACCAAAGCATATTTTTCAAATCTTACATGCTTTCTTAAATAAATTAAATCTCCAGATTATTCGAAGCACCCAATATCGTTTAAAAACCCCCAGCAGTGTTTTAGACTGCTTACCATGCCAAGCTACCTTCACCCATACAGACATACACATATTGTATACAACATATATACACATACAGAATATATGCTGTATCATTGGGAATCATAGATTAGATATAAAGAATTAAATATGTACATTATATGTAAATTATGAAACAAGCACAGCTAGCAAGCACACAAGAAAATATATTTTCAATTTAATATATTTTTTAGGTCACCTGGAAGTTATAGGTTACCTTATAGTCACATTCCTGATACTTTAAGCTTACCTGCGGTGAAGCGACTCTGAAAACTTAAGGCTTGCATAAATAAATTCCTTAACCTGGATATAAATCTGAGGCACTGACTGAGACATTGGAAGCTTCTTTGGAAAGGATTGCTGTGGAAATAAAAGATAATACTATCTTACAATTGAAACTGATTCTAAGGAGAGCTTGGTGTTAAAGGCAATAATTAGAAAGCCACTTAGCACTATCAATATTTTAATCTATCTTAAGCTTTTCTGTTTTTCATCAAATGCAAATAATGGTATGTGTCAGGCTGACTTGTACATCTGTTTAAATAGCTTATAAGCAAAAGAGAACTTTATCACTTATTTAAATTACAATAAAGTTTGGAGACTTTATGTAATTTAAGATCCCTCTGTAGAAAGCCATTTACAAACACATTAAAAAACAGGTCTCGAACCACTTTTAATCTGAATGAACAAGACAGATGTAAGTGGGCTGAGAGGTTCAAAAATGCAAACATTTTATTGCCAAAGAAAGCAGTGCAAAAAAAAAAAAAAAGGTTTGAGATGTTCAATACATCTGGAATTTTCAAAGCATCTTGAGTATGTTTAGGCATGTATATTTGCTGTCATATATTTACTTTCTCTTGATGGCTCAAAAAACCAAAGCAGCTTGAATTAATTTCAACAATTCGGATTAACATGTGGGAAGTACTAGTAGTCTGTAAGAATAAAATCATGCTTCTTACTTCAATTTTAAAGCTGATATTGTATTTGGGATGACAAAAAGAAATACATTCAATTAAATCTACACATACCAAATAGATATTTCTGCACTGAATACGTAATTTTTGAAATCTGCAAAACAATTTTCTGTTTGCTCTATGACTAATGCATGAGAAAAATAATTAACAAGTGGTATCATCCCTGGAGAATTTCATTTCTCTAAAAAAAAAAAAAGCATTAATCAACAGTAGGTCAATATTTGTGTATTAAAAAAACAAGACAAAACAGATTACCTTGACATTCTCCTAATCATACCTCTTTATTTAAGATTAGGTGGTGTGACAATTATGTAGTATAAGTGCCGGGCTTTCATGTCATTCAACAGCAATAGTAAACTTTTTTTTAACAATAAAATTTACTTCAAATATGTGTTCATCTGATTTAAGCAATTAATTTTTACAGATAAAACAAGTGCTATTACATACAACTATTTCAGATCATTACAACATTCTGTCAGCAGGGCTTGAGTCTCAACCTTCATATATTCAACAATCTAGGAGAAGCAATTCTTTATCCTCTACAGTGTCTAGCCAATACAGGAGTACACACCACTTTCTGTCTGCTTATTAGAGTAGGCAGCAAGGAAAAAAGACCTGGAGATACAAGCCAATTGTTTCACTTCTGAGTACAGAAAGGGAGTAAAATT
This sequence comes from Nipponia nippon, assembly GCF_047370975.1. NCBI lineage: Eukaryota > Metazoa > Chordata > Aves > Pelecaniformes > Threskiornithidae > Nipponia > Nipponia nippon. The sequence continues at coordinate 108,734,885 of NW_028262347.1, forward strand.
AGATGATATAATCAAACCATGATAGTTTGGCACATTCAATTTAAACAGCAGAGTCCAGACAAGACTGTTTTGTCCAGTCAGATTGGATTTACTATGTTAAATACCTAGTAGGTTGTGGTCATAATTCTGCCTAATGTGCTGCAAGCAACTCTTATGATAAACTTACCTGTAAAATGTGAGGGTGATTCATCCTAACCTATAGTTAAAAATGAGACACTCACTCAGGCTTGTCTCTTTCTATACTAAATGGAGAGATACAGACATTTTCAAAGGTGACATTCCCCTTAATCTGTAAAAGGCATCAGAGATGCATCAAATGGAATGAGCCCTCTGGTGTGTCCATTCCTCTCTATCAACTACACAGGCTCCTTTAATGACTAACCTGAACTTACACATCTGTTTTTTTAAATTTTTTTTTAAACATTGAAATGTAGATTAAATTAACCTACCCAATAGGACCTCCCAGTGCCTTATAGCCTGAGGCAACAACAGAGAGGTGAACTGGATGAGATTATAAACAGCAACCAACAGAAGTGATGTTGGAGCATTTATAAAGTTTCCCCTCCACGTGGATTCCCTGCTATCTAATAACACATAAGGTAATACTGCAGCCTTTGTTTCAACAAGGATACTTAATGATTCTTTCCCGTCTATCCCATTGCCTAGTTGACAAAACTTTTAGGAACTCAATTATCTTTGAGACTTCTGCCCCTTTGCTAAATTTGGTTGAAGTCAACTAAACTGCTTCAAAAATTGCCAGGACGCAAGAAAAAAAACCTCAGACTGCTTTATTTCTAATGATGTCCTTCTGCTTTACATACAGGTTTGAAAGCTCTTTTCAGAGATATGTAAAAAAATGTTATTCCCGCTTTACAGATGGATTAACAGGGCAGAGAGATGTGAAGTGACTTACCACCACCACGTAGCTGGTCAATGATAGGGTTGGGAACAGAATCCAAACTGATTCCCAGCTTTACTCTCAAGCTCACCAGCCCAAAAAAATAAGCATCAGTGAGATTTTGCCCATAAAATATCTACAAAAAGTGCTGCTCACTATGAAACAGAAATCCCTCCCTGTGTCATAAATCAAAATGAAAATTGTTGGGTACAGAGAATACATTTCCCTTCTGGTGAAACAAGAGCCAAAGCTTTGTATTAATCATATGTATATGATTAATATACATTAATTATATATATTAATATATGTACTACTATATTAATATATTAATACATAATATATTTATTATAAATATATCATATACATTAATATGTGTATATACACATGTAAGTATATATAATCATATATTATTAATATAGATAGAACATACTAATATATTATATTAATCATATACATATATGTCGTTACATATATGTAACTACACATGCCTACACAAGTAACGTCCACACATGCATGCTGAGACATCAGACAGAGTAAGAGAGGCTAGCAGATAAAATTATTTAGTGCAAGTTAAAAACCTTTGCAATTTATTAGCAAGATATGTCATGCTAAATAGTATCCAGGGTATAGCATACTTCCAACACTGTAAGGGATTTCCATTCATTTTATCTTATTTTAGTATTATAATGGCTAAGTAAATGAATTTGATGGAGGAAAGCATCCAGCAAGCACTCTGGAGTCCTATTAAAAAAATCAGCATAAAACCCACCTTTAGTTTTTCATCTTCACTGCAATACTGTATTAATGACATGCAGCTGTTACATTTGCCTGGTAAATCCCTGCTGAATCATTCAATTAGAGTATCTTTTTACTTTTGCAGATATCTGTAGTGATGGATCATGTATAAACCAGCTTCCCTCTACAATAGTTACTCCCACTGTCATGTGGTTCTTAGATTTAGTTCCCATCTACAGACTCCATCGTGGGCCTGTTATTTCTTCGTTGGTATTACCAAAACCATATTTGAAGAGCAAAACATATTAATCACCTTTCTGTGAAAGGAGATTATAGTGAAGGAATGGCTGAGGCTATGAAAGAATATCCTATTGGACTGTTAGTATGGCAGAATTATTTACAGTCTCGTCATGTTTACTTTGCCCCACATGCTCAAACACAAATAATTAATTTTAAAAGTGAAATACAAATGTTGCTGTCTCTAACAGATCCCTGTTTTACACATATTTTTGCAATACTACAGCATATAATATACTATGAGTCACTAAACCCAATGAGTTGCAACAAAATTTAACTAAAGACAGACAGTATTATAATTACATAAAGACTGTATCAATTAAAGTGTATTATTAATTTGTTTACAAAACAATGGGTTTCATTATTCACTCAAACATCAGAGCAAATGACTAAAGCTTTAATTTTCATATTTATTTATGACTATATAATTACACATAAAGAAGGTGATTTAGCCTCTTAATCTACCTAGCTTTTCAAATTTTAATTGCTTTTTAATTATAAAAACCATGACTGTCCCAAGAGTCCTTAATTGGATCTCGGCAAACTTTAATAACATAAAACTTTTCCTTACCTTATCAAGTTCTGGATCTTGAAAAGGAAATTTGCTTATAACTATTTTGTATTCCTCTTCATTTGCTACAGGAATAGGGCTGTAGTTGTCCGCTTCAAAAATATCCCTGGTGAATTAGTTAGTCAAGTAAAAAAAAGGACATGTAACTTATGTACAGTATTTCCCAGTGTTAAAACATGTAAATGAATACAATTTTTACTACCACACTTAGGTGTGCAGCTTCAAAAAGTTATGAGCTGCAATCATCAAAATTTCAGACATTCAAACTATTTTTAGATTAATTTGGAAGTACCTTGTATATGCTAACTCTTTATACTGTGTCTAATCACAGAGAAAAAATAGCTGAAAGCATTTTAATATGTATGACTCAAAGCATAATACAGCAAAGGAACTTTAGATCAATTAGTCTACTCCAGGGTAAACCATAATGAGATACTTAATTATGGCAGTCTACACTTTGCCTACACTAAAGCAGATATTCAGAGTGTCTCACTTAGGTACCACAGCTACATACAATTAATAGTGGCGATTCAGAGAACTTCAACTAAGCACATGTCCACAGCGTTAAGTACTCTCTGGACTTTTCTACCAGTCAAATGACTATACTAGGAGTCTAGAGAGCTTGAGAACCTTAAGTGGACCGTTTAATTTTAGAGTTTTCTGTAATACAATATAACATATTTTATGGTAAACAATTTCTGCACATTTAGACATCACACACTATCTGCAAACAGGCTTTGGAGTACAGTTCCAGGCTGCCATATTCCTGGGTTTACAATTTACTCAATCAAATGACTCCAAAGAATAGGTGGAAACAAAACTGCATTAAAAAACCATGAAGATGTACCAGTAATGTCAGTAGTCTGTCAAGGAGATAGGCTTATCAGCTAACTGTAAACATTAAGACAACCTAAATTAGGAACCTAATGCCCTCCTGCAATAGCGTAGAGTTATTAGGTGCCTAATGAAGAAAAACAGACATCTCTCTCCTGCATGTTTCTCCAATAATGTCCCTTTGGAGACCTTCCTTCTCTCCATTAACTACAAAAGCAGTACTCTATGGCTCTTCTCCTAAATATTAGTTACATGTGATTAATATCTTCGTCCTATCCAACCCGGAATTCATACACAATACTGAGTTAATCAATTCTTCCAAAATTATAACTCTATCAAAAAAATTTGAAGTCAGACAAAAACAATAAATGCAATACACAAGGCACAATTATTTTGAAATACTAACCTGAACAGTCCAGACCACTTTTTAAGAAGTGTTTCATTGTACTGGTCTCTTATCTCAAATAAAAGATCAAATAGTCGGTTCACAGGAAAACCATAGCCCTAAGGTATAAAAATGAAAAGGTTGGATAATTCAAGAAGTAATACACTCAATTCCTATCACATCATTTCACATCTCTGAGATGAGACTTATTATTCAATCTTGTCACTTCTATAAAACAAATTGTAGTACTTTAAACACATAACTACAATTAAAAGATTATATATTAAATTCTTACCAAATACTTTACCCTATGCTCTCAGTTTTCAAGCAGAAATTTGTCCCATTTCTCTGTAACATGTTAACTTCATATTTATGCATATAACTAATCTTTTTTAATCAGTCTGTTAAACATTGCAAGAATACTTGCCAATCACGTTCATTTGGTCTTTCAGCTAGAGAGTTAATGATAACTGGAACGCTATTCTTGCTAAAGATCAGACGTAAAGCATTTATAAAAGACAAAAACGTACACAAATTACAAAGCTAACATTAACTTTGCACAGATATGAATAACTAGATGCTAGCTGGATAGCCCAGAATGCATACATTAAATTGATAATACTGAAAAGGAAGAACCAAGGCAAGAAATACATATATTTTTTAAATATTATTGTGTAAGTTTGTTCTTGATTTGTATATATGATTCAGGAAACCCCAAAGCATTGCACTTACTCACCTAAAGGAAAAATTTGACTCTAGGAATTTCAGTTAAATTACTAATATAATATGTACCTGCAAAGTATCAGCAAATACTACAATGAGATTCTTCAGTTCCAGAACAAGGTCAGGATCACTGCAATATGACTGAAAGTGAGAAATTCTGATTTTGTTAAAAGGATTTAAAATATGGGACATACATTTTCAAAGAATATTAGCACAGAAGGTTAAACTCTCCAGCCTTATCCCTTTACCTGACTGACTGCCTTAGTAAAAAACAACTTAGACTCACTTGTCTTCACTTAGTCCAGCTACATAAAAGTATTTGTTAAATTTTTATATGAACTATCAGTAGTATAAACACTCAGAAAAAGTAAACTAAAATATGAGATTGAATAAATATCAGTATGTTGTACTGAGATTCAAAATCAGCAAATTACATTTATTTCAGTGGAACATAAGCACACATCAAAATGCTTGGCTAAATCAACATCAGAGAGGTTTCCACAGGACATTCTTTTGAACACTAAGCCTGGGTCTCACTAGTGCTAACTGTGCCACCTCAGACAGTCTCCCAGACATATGGTGAAAACACTATAAAATACTTTCTAAATAAATTCAAATTAATTACAAATTTGATGGTAAAAAGTGAAGACATTAAGTTATTTACTCTACTAAATGACTGAAATTTTATTTTCAGAGGTGTGGAGTCATACAACTAAGGCTTTCACCTCAGCTTCACTATTTGCAATACTGAATAAAGTAAAAACATATTTATATTAAAATAACTTAAAGCAGCATGAGAATATAGTATTGATTAGAGACTATATACACCTGTTTTACCTTTCTTTAATTTTTGCTCTTAGCTTACTTTATTAAAGTAAGGATTTGGTCTACAATACCTCATAAGACAACATACACTTATCTAAACATTAGTCTGTACTAGGATGAGTCAAATCTCACAAGAGATTGTGATTGGTTTTGATGGGAGTTATGCATTTTGAGAATAGTCATCAACTACATGACAAGACACCGAAGAGTTCTTTAGAGATTACATTACTTTTACTCCTTAAATTACCATATTCTTACATAGGTGTATAAATCCATATGCAGTGAATTAACTTGCAAAGTATTTAGCTTAAAAAAATGCTGAATATATCTCAATTTATTCCAATCCTCTAAAACAAATTTAAAAGTATGAGAACACCTCATGTACCACTGATCAGTAAAGGGCCTATGATAAAACTATACTTGCAATCTGACCTTTTCGCCATTTTCCTCAGTATATATGAAATGTAAAATATTCCTCGAATTAAAGATTAATCACAATAAAAATAACATTGCATAAAGGAACTGCTTCTAGCAAACATTAAAAAGGGAAAGATAAAACTCTTCTATTTTTTCCCCAATAGTAAAAGCTGTACCAATAGTAGACTCTAAGTAATTTACTGTCAGCCAATCTGAGCGAACAATGGTATTCCACTGGTTTTCACAGAGGAAGAAGAAACAGCATGCAGCTAAATAGCTGCATCATTGGAGCTAAGGCAGAAATGTAACTTTAAGAGACACACTTTGAATGTACTGAAATACTCAGTTGATACAGAATTACATTCTAACATCTGTGAAGATTTTTCTAGTACCTTTACTTCAACATAAACATATTACTACTATAGCATTGAAGAGATAGCTCCAAGGGTTTTGCTGGTGGAGTTTATTTTGGAAACACAGCATTTGGAATGATAATTAGGAACTATTTCCTCGTGGTGCTTTCAGAGCTGAACTATTCAATCTGATCTAATGAAGAGGTCAGTTGAGACTAATGAGGAAGGATTGCAATAATAACAGCAGATTAACTCTGCATATTCTAAACTGCTGGACTAAGAGAAGGTTTGGAAGACCCAGTGAGTTGTAAATCAGTGGAGGATTATGCAAATAGCCCATGGCTGCGGATCACAGCCTGATACTGTTGGGAAAAACAAAAGCTTGGCGGGCTCCCTCCCAAATCTGAGCAATTTTTAGTCACAAGGAAAAGAAAACATGAGAGAGGTGTAATTTTTCACTTTGTTGCTATCCCAGCTTTAAATATAGAAAGCTCTGAAGTAAGAGGATTTAAACTGCAATACTGATAAGACTTCTCACTTACTGAATGTGTTCTAAGAACAGCAATGATCTTGGAAAGGGCCATGTTCCAGAGTTCATCAGTATACGTTCTAGTTACCAATCCTTGGGTCACATGTAAAATGTGGTCTTCTACTACAAAGAAACTAAAACAAAATAATGCTTAAATTATTAAGTTGTTTTCTAATATTAGAGCAAATTTTACCCTTTCACACACAAGCATAGTTAAATCCATCCCCACTCAAGCAGTGACGCTTTCGTAGGTTTGGTGTTCTGCTTTGCCCAGCATGAAGTCAAAATGTGAAAAGTTTGTTTCACGCCAGCTGGAGCCCAGGCTGCTGGAGGTTCCTTGTGGGGCACCGTACTGGTAGGATCTGGATGCTCTTCCCCGCTCAGATCCAGCAACAACCACCCACATGATTTGTGCAGAAACTGAATCTTGCAGAAGAAAATTTTTGGACAATGGGAGAACAGAGGGTGAATTAAGAATCAATACAGTAAAACTGAAATAAATCTCCATTTAGAAAACTTACCCTACAATTTGACTGAAGTATCTTCTATAGCCTTCTACTGTTTCATGCTTTCAGTGAAAAAGAAAACAAGTTTAGGAATAAAAACACTACTAAGTATTAGGTACAACCCAAGTCAATGCAAAAACGAAAGTATTGGTTACCATGCTTGACTGCGGCTGCAGAACTAATCTTGCTTGTTTCCTTCTCTGTTTTCTGTAGTAATTTTCAAATATTTCTCCATCACCCTAAAACAAGACAAAAGTAGTTAAAACAAGAACATTGTCTCAGTATGAAAAAGACACTTCTTAAATTAAGGGTAGAATTCTTTTAAACTAAGCCACATTATTTGCATTTATTCCACACATAAACCTCCAGCTGACACCAGCAAAGTTTTGCATGCATGAAATATGCAGAAATTATATTTTTTTTTAAGTAGCCCACAGAACGTACTGTAAATAAAACTTTTCCTCATGTACCTACATTTTGTCAAACAGTATTATGCATTTTAAACTATATTTATGTTTTTAAACTACAGCTTTCAGAGTATATTAATATTTACAGACAAGGCATATTACTTATTACTTTGTAACTGAAACTCACTGTTTCCTAAAATGTTTGTCTAGGTTATTCAAGAAATTAACTGCATTGTAAACTTAAGTTACAAAAATGTTTCTGTGAATATATGATACACCTGAACACTGCCTGCATTAGCTTTGCCTGAGAAAAAAACACACGAGATTTATTTAATGTTTGCTTATTCTCTTTGGAACTGGTAAACATAATGACTGTGGATTTGGATTTTTCTCCTATCACCGTCCTCGAAGATACAACACCCTCTGTGCCTAATGATTACATTGTGAGGAATTCAAGTGACACCCTACCCATCTCATTAAGATGACCATTCAGTAGAAACCATCTGTCCATTTGAAATCAGTGCTACATTGACTCATCTACCTAATGAACGCAATGTAATTTGTATGCAAGCAGAATAAAGCAGCTTAGGATTTTTAAGGTTTGTTTTTACCCCATGAGCCCATTATTAGGCCAGTGCTATTTAGAATTCCATTACTTGGGCTTCCAAAAATCTTCAAATCAAGTTATTACAGAGATTGTATATTACTAAGTCAGCATTACTTACCCAACTCCTTTATAAGATACAATAAAGAAAGTTTAAATTTAGTATTTGAAGTTCATAATAAATATTTCATCATATTTAGAAATACTGTGAACCTAACAAAATCTAAAAAGTAAAAAAGAGACTTGGCTTAAAAACAAAACCCCATTTGAAACTGAGATACAAATTTACTAGAACAATTTCTGTTGCAGAACTTTACCCAGTGTGCTATAATTCGTACTAACACATACTGATCAGACATACTAACCGTTCACCTCCAGCCCAAATATTCAATGCAGTTTTCAGATGTGCAAAGCCATTATTGAATTCTATTTCCAATGCCAAATCCCTACTCAGTCCTGACACAAACTTCTCAAGTGAAAAAGAGTAGCTGTTCCTCTCAAATCCACACCAAAAATGGAGATGTAAAATATCTCATGATTATTTATAGACCATGCTATCCTATGCAATCAAGATCAGCAATTCAGGCATAACAACTATTTTAAACAGATGTTCTAAAGCAATCAGCAGAATACGGCAACTACCCTCATTCACTCACTGAATAAGCAAAGGAAAGGCAAGATAAAATATATCGAAGAAATGCATGTTTTGTGCAGCTTCCAAAAGTTCATGAGTTTATATCAATAGAAATAATAAATCAATTCAGGCTGGGTTATAAATTCTAGGGATATTGCTTATATAGCAAGTGTTGTTTCATACCATAGTTACATTTATTTTATACTGCTATATAGCATTTAGTTAAAAGGTAACATTACATGCCAAAGAGATCAAGGGTGTTTTCAGCAGAATTTAAATATACAGCATCTCACATAATATAGGGGCTAAAAAAAGCTCTTTATATATATTGCCCAGAAGTTTCTAGTCTAAAGAAAGGTTACTCATCAATAAATACAGTCTATGTTTGGTACGCACTTATCTTGCAATCAGCAGGTTGCAATCACAAGCTATGTAGTATTCTGAGGTATGCAAAATCCTGCTTTCTTCTTCAATATGAAGAAGCAGAGTAGAAAATGTTTGTCCTGCATAAAAATAGAATATTTTCTACAGCTTTGTAGCAGAGAGAGAATTCACTAAGAAGGTGACATTTGCTGTGAGATAAGTCCTTGATATAGAAATGTAATGAATAGCCACCTGGTATCAACTGTCCTCCTTTGCTGTCATCATGAAGTTATCTAAATTCCAAAAAAGATGGTTTACAACAGGAGGTAAACAAGAAGGACTCCAAGAAGTGGTTAATGCACAACTCTTGATAATGCTACCATGGCTTCTTAATTAGATGATGTTGGCAGGAAAGACTGAAGCACTCTTCTGAAGATATCAACAACCCTTTTTGCTAAGGGGCTAAGGGCCTTTGGTATCAAAGAGCACTCCAAGTTGTTTTCTGTTTCCAGTAAATTTGGAAGCTGTCAAACTTTCTGTGCAAACCCAAAGAGCATATCCTTGGATCAGGGATCCAACATCAGGATCCTTGTCAGAGTGAAAAACATAATCACATATTACTTTTAAATGCCATCTATCAATTTTACTTCCTGTTCTTTTATTATACTAAAGGAACAATAAGCAGATGTTGTCAACTGGTGTATTTAACTTTACATATTCTTTTTCATATGCTGTTTCACATACTTCCTCTGTAAAAAGAAATGGTCTACTCTTTTTTAATAGTTCTGGCAGCCTGTCTTTCTGTCCCTCCTGTTCTTTTCATTGGGATTAATAATTACTGATGTAATTACTGACACTTTTGTTTCAATTCCTTCTTTAAAAAAAAAAAGTAACAGTGAAATAACACTTTAAACATTATTTCAAGATATAAGCTTTCATGTTACACAGCTGCAAGGATTCCACAGAAAGAAGATAACCCAGCCTGAATGCTTGAAGCCAGGTCCAGCTGAGATTGTAGGATTAGCAATATTTAAAAGTACTTAATCTATATGCCCCTGATACTTATTCTGTAAGTAATCTGACTGCAAAAGTAACTGAGACATAGGAAAGGTGAGAAAATAATAAATAATTTGTTACCAAGTTTCCCCCAAAAAGTTTTCATCCTTGATAGCTTGTGCATTTTATCTCTCTTAGAGCAGCTCAAACAGGCTACTGTGTCTCTGCCATTGGATCCAATCTTATCTGCCTGAGCACAATCTGCCACAATCTCCAGTTTTTGCTTGCTATTTTGCTCTACTGTTCTGATTTCCACAAGATTCATACTGAATATTCCTATGTTTTGTAACATTGATCGTATCCCTCCAAACACTTGGGTAACATGGAACACTTGGGGGAACTGCACAAGTGCCAATACCACTATTGAGGGAGACATGCATATTTTACATATATTCGTAAGAACACTTATGTAATTAATGTCTTGCTGTGTGTCCTTTATTATGCATATAAAATAACCCATGCAGTTGTGCCCTGAGTGCCCATACGCTACACATCTCAGCTGGTTCATCGAGAACTACTGCTACTAGAAGCAATATGTTTGCTTGGGAACTATTAGAGTATGAAAAATACGAAAATGAACATTCAGCTTCAAGAATCATAGAATCGTCAAGGTTGGAAAAGACCCTTAAGATCATCGAGTCCAACCGTCAACCTGTCACTGCCAAGTCCATCTATACCATGTCTTCAAGCACCACATCTATCTGTTCTTTAAGTACCTCCAGGGATGGAGACTCAACCACTGCCCTGGGCAGCCTGTTCCCATGCTTGACCACCCTCTCCGTGAAGAAGTTTTTCCTAATATCTAACCTAAACCTCCCCTGGCGCAGCTTGAGGCCATTTCCTCTCATCCTATCACTCGTTACTAGGGAGAAGAGACCGACTCCCACCTCACTACAACCCCCTTTCAGGTAGTTGTAGAGAGCAATAAGGTCTCCCCTCAGCCTCCTCTTCTCCAGGCTAAACAACCCCAGTTCCCTCAGCCGCTCCTCATAAGACTTGTGCTCTAGACCCTTCACCAACTTCGTTGCCTTCCTCTGGACACACTCCAGCACCTCGATGTCCTTCTTGTAGTGAGGGGCCCAAAACTGAACACAGTACTCGAGGTGCGGCCTCAACAGTGCCGAGTACAGAGGCACTATCACCTCCCTAGTCCTGCTGGCCACACTAGTCTTGATACAGGCCAGGATGCCATTGGCCCTCTTGGCCACCTGGGCACACTGCTGGCTCGTGTTCAGGCGGCTGTCAACCAACACCCCCAGGTCCTTTTCCGCCAGACAGCTCTCCAGCCACTCCTCCCCCAGCCTGTAGCGTTGCATGGGGTTGTTGTGACCGAAGTGCAGGACCCGGCACTTAGCCTTGTTGAATCTCAGGCAGTTGGCCCCGGCCCATCGGTCCAGCCTGTCCAGGTCCCTCTGTAGGGCCTTCCTACTCTCCAGCAGATCGACACTTCCACCCAACTTGGTGTCATCTGCAAGCTTACTGAGGGTGCACTCGATCCCCTCATCCAGATCATCAATGAAGATATTGAACAGGACTGGCCCCAGTACTGAGCCCTGGGGAACACCACTCGTGACCGGCTGCCAACTGGATTTGACTCCATTCACCACCACTCTCTGGGCTCAGCCTTCCAGCCAGTTTTTAACCCAGAAGAAGTAAAATATCTTTTTGAAGCCACCTTAATACATACCAAAACAGAGTAGATGTGCAAACATCTATAGACTGGAGAAAAGTCTACAAGATCTTGAGCAGTTAAAACCTGAAGAAGGAAAGGAAAAAGTATATAAAGCATAAAAACCATATAATCTGCAAAATGTGATACATTACCAGCAGAACTAGCCTACTTAAATACTTCGTAAGACAATCTTACTGGTAAGGAATTATCCCTTCCTTTTAAATTCTGTTTTAGTGCCCTTAATGTTACAACTGCTCAACTTGGTTTCTTAAAATTTGGAGATTTAGGGGAGAATTAGTAGTTTAGTAGATTGTTAAGGTAGTAGGCTGATGAATCTAAAGTTCAGATGAATATGGAAATACATTGGGGTTGAATACAAAAGCATGATCAAATTGAGACAAGCAAAGGCCAACTCTGTTGACAGGTTTTATGGCTACTAAAACTACTGTTTTCATAGAAAGTGGTAGAAGGATTTTGCTCTAATGACTTCAAGAGTAACTGCATCAGCCTTTTTACCAGTAATTTCAGGACCCAAAAATGGATGGGTTCTATCACAAAGGAGTAAATTAATTGCTCAACTCTCCTCTCCCGTTGTATCACAGTACTAGATTTTATTTGTGTTACAAGACCAGACTCCTTTCACTGTGTTTTCAGAGCACCAGATTTAAAGGTCTAAATACTCGCTGTTTTATTCAATTTATGAATACTGAGTATTCGATAGTTGAAAGAGTTCTAATACAAGCTGAAGTCCTCAACACAGAAATACTCGCTTTAGCAATAGCAGAATATTCCAATAGGCCACATATCATTTACAGTGGGCAGGTACTATATAATGTAAATTGCAACTGAATTCCAGAATAATTACAAGTTTGACTGTCCCCAAACATGATGCTAAAGCTATCATTAACACAACTAATATTTTGGCACTGTTTTCTCCCCCTAAAATGCTGATCTGGACTGGTGTCCCTTGAAGGTGTTCTCTGGTCCTTCCTAACTAACACTGACTATCTACAGACAATGTACTGCAAGTTCTGTTCAATAAACCTACAAAAATCACTTTAAATAGGACATATTGATTAGTGTAAAGTTACCTCTTCTTCATGTTCATCATCTTCTTCAAACGTTCGCTTCAATGTAATTTCATTCTTGGATTCCAAAATTCTGCTTCTGCCTAAATGCATATTCCGACCATAGTTTACATTATTTTGCTTCTGAAGAGCGGTACTAAAGGTTTTCTGCTGCTGTGCCTGTTTTAAAAGTAGTACTGATAAAGAGGGATGTAATGCAAATTTCATCGCTGATGAGGATATGCTGTGACATGAAAAACAGGTGGTGCTATTGAACACGCATCAGTATAACTGCAAGATGTGTGTACTCAGCCGATGCCGATGATTTTGTCCTTAATCAATTTGGGATGATTAATTAGTTCCATAGCTAATTTCTGCATAATTTTTCCCTAATCCCCAGAATGCAATTTTAAAGGTAGAAAAATTCAAAAAGTAGTCTGTAATTTTCTTGATCATACATTGCAAACAGAATCAATATTTAAATGAAGTACAGTTATCACAGAGTTTCCAGCTATTTGTTTGCTGTCTTCAGTTAAGCCTTAGTGAGCAGTCAGCTGCAGAAACCAAATGCACCATATCATCCTTACTACTGAAAAAATGCAACAAGGTAGCACACTATAACCTTGCGATTACGTTTCATTTATAATAATCAATGCTGCATTTTACAAGAACCTTAGATGACAAAATGGCAACCTGACCTGAACCCTGCCCAACAAAAAGTCAAATGAAAAGTTTACTTGCTCTCCAAATAAATTTTAAAAGCACTAATTGCTTTAGAATTTGCTCAGGACCAGTGCTTTGAAGTGGCAGATTATTTTGTGATGGAACAGGCAAGGGCTCCAGCTGTCCCAGCCTCATCCTGGCTCTCACCTCAGTCCTCTGCTCTCTCTCCTCTGGAGTGTGCCCTCTCTTGAGATCAATATGCCAATGCCATGCCCTGTATTAATACTTTAGAAAGAGCTAAGCAGTTATCTCAACATGTCTTTTAGTTATTCATCCTTGCCAGATGGGCTGCTCTTTGTTTTGGTGTAGTAGCTGCTGAGTTACGGGCTGTCTAGGAGTTGACTACTCTAAGTATTTCACATTTTTTTGCAACTTGAGATATACAGCATTTCTCCTTCCTTTCCCAGGGAGGAAACTACGTCTTGTCTAGGACATAGATACGAATTTGGAAGGAAAGTTTGATGCTACTGAGGTGTCACGCTGCTGCTTCCTGTGTTAGCCATGGACCGCTAGAATTGACAACTTCATGTCCAGGAGAAGAAACTACCCAAGATGCTTGCAAGCATTTCACAGCTCTCCATCTTTACTCAAAGGTCTATGAGATGACTATAATCCTTAGACAAATCTTTTGGGCTAACCTGAGACTATCAACACTGCTCTTTTCAGTAGGTAACAGGACTGAAGTCATCCTGTTAGGTCAGCTTACCTGCTTCATGGCAGTTTCCCCAATTCTGTCAGAATGCTTTCGAATACTCTCTAAGAAATCCTTGAGATCTGACATGGATATTTCTTTTATTTCTTCACGCAGTTTTGGAAGATTTTCCATCATTATCTGGCAAAAACGGTATTGACTAACTCTAGGAAGATATAGATTTTCTAGCTGTTCCATTGTTTTTAAAGCAGAATAGTATCTACAAAGAGATTAAAATCAAATTATGTAGCTTCTTATAAAACTTTAATAAAATACTTTGTTTATCAAATATAGGATATCGATACCATAGACGCAATCAATATATATCTAATGAAATTAACTCTGTTCTTAGAAAAAATAAGAAATGAAAGGTTATCCATATAATGCTTTAGTTTGGAAAAAAACAGTGAACTGTCACAGTGACTCAGTCAAGTAAAAATTTTAAGTCGGCTCCTATGGTATTAGCTGTTCATCAATAGATTCCTAAAACCACATGGGGCATCTTGCAGAATGGAGGCACTAAAGTCATAACAATTACCTTCCCTTCTAGATTGAATTCATTAGGGTTTTTTATGAGTTCTTTTTTCTGAAACACAAAATTGCTAATCACCCAACATCACAGTATATGCACCAAACAATGAAAAAAATCTTGGAAAAGTGTGCCTGTATGTATCTGCCTTCTTTAGGTATATGTGAACATATACACACATCCACACCCACCCTCTTTCCACCATCCTTAGATGGAAAAGACATGTATACACTTATCTTAAGCAATATTTTTTCCAGCAGTATATCATATTTTGCTGTAAACCACAAATCTATTTACTCTTCTGACAAAATACAGTATATCCCACCAAGAAAACTACTTCGAACAAGCATTAAGGTCAGAGGTTTTTTTAAACAAAAAAAACCAAAAGACTCAATAATTTTCTCTATTCTTCTGTGTTCTGTTAGCCTACAGATTATTGGTAGCAGAAATATGGAAGACATGGCCTGAGAGGGGGAAAAAACAAAACACCAGGAAATACTTCCGCTCATGTCCATACACTATGCAGATGTTGTACAGTACATTCATAACTATGTTGTGAAAATTTACCCAAGGGACAATGAGTTTAAAGAAATACTCAAGTTAAAACTAAGCATTAAAAGTGATTTCACTGCAAAGTAAATAAAAAAAAATAGAGACTCAAACAATTTTGACAAAAGAAAGCTACCAAATACTGAGACATCAACACTATCTATTACTACAGTTATTTACCTGTCTTCACTCTCAGTTGTCTCATAGGTTACAGGGGTTGTGGGGCCAAGACTTACTTGATAAAACCATTTATCAACTTCAGGCCTATAGCATATAAGTAAAATTTTAATGCTTTCAGCTGATTTAGGGAAACATTTAAAGAAGGAAATTTTAATTGAGGGAAATTGGTTTTCCATGCTTCCTCTTATAATCAGTAGAGAGATGACCAACACAAGGAGGTGATTCAGAGCTGAGTTGGGCTCCTATATGCCTGTTCCTGGAGTTAATACCCTTCTCTATTTTATTTTCAAATGTCACACAGGCTCCTAAGGCAGAATGCTTGTGAAAATTTTTACTTCATTGAAAAGATAAAGCAAAATAGATGTGGGCCAACTCTGGGACAGACAGCAAAACTAAGAAGGCAATAAACAGAAACACCATGATCAACAAATCTGTGATGTCAACAGGATTTTAAAGAGAGATGCAGCAAACAGGTTAAACATGAATAGGACAGCATAGATGTGACAATACTTCTCCTTTACGTAGGTTTCTTACCAGCTAATCAGCCCAGGAGGCTTTTCAAAAAATGTATTTAGTTTGGCCTATTGTAACAGAATAAGGTGAACTGATGCCTTCTAGCTTGGTCTTGAATAGGAAAAGGAGAAAAACTGAGATCAAACTGAATTAACTTGCCGTTAGTTCCAGCCCTTTCTTTCCACAAATACAGCCCATTTTTAACTTTTCGTATTATAACCTTAGCTCCTTTTTCCTCCTGAAAGCCCTACACAATCAGTATTGGAAAATTACCAAATCATTTTGAAAGGGAAAAGCTGAATATCAGCGAAATCCCTTCAAATGTTCAAGAAAACCTAGAAAAGTGTCCTTTCCAGTTCTTCTGCTTCTGGATATTACTTTGTAGACATAGTGAGTAAACACTTTTAAACTGAAATACAATTCAAGCTGCTGGCTCCCCTTCTGCAGACAAGCAAAAATAAATTATTAATACTTCAGTCATAGCTTCTTGTTCCTTTCTGAAATAAACACATTGTTCTGAATTTTCTCAAACAAGACATTTCTAAGCTAACAGTTCAGCACAGCTGGAGAATGGGAAAAATCTTCTCTCTTATTCCAGAACACAACTGCTTTCAGGAGACTGCAAATAAAGGGGTTTCAAGTGTAAATTAGGAGCTTTTGTTTATTATATACTTGGTTTATATAAAATATACATAAGGCGACGGGAATGTTGCAGATAAGAAGGGGTCTGGGGGTTTTACGTGTGTGGGTTTTGTTTTTTTAAATAGTAAATGACCAAGAGTGCCACATGGTGAGACTTCTGGGGAATAAAACCATAATAGCATCAAAATCGTATAAAAGGTTTTTATTTAAATTATACGGATCAGCTTATCAGAACACTGTTAGTTCATCTGGAAGGTTTTTGACTGCTGTCTCTAAGATCAGAATTAACATAATCCATTTTAAATCCATTCTAGAGTCCCTTACTAATTATATATATATATATATATATATATGGAGCTCAGGACCTTGCCCTTTTAACATCTGTTCTGATAAAGCACTGAAGTCTTATTAATTTGAAGGTCATCTGCAGGTCAGGATTTAAATTAAAAAGTTTTTCATGTCATTTCATGGAATGATGTATTTGTATATTTTGCTTTAAAAACATTCCATAGATTTAACTCAATGCTGAAGATTTTGACAACAATATTATTAGTTCCCATCACATATTATCAATCATATATGGTAAAGATTGCCCATTTGACTAAAAATGAGTTAAAGATGTATCTTCAATTTTTTTTTTTTTTCATATAAATATAGCAGTCCTCTGTCTATTCTTCTGAGCTAATCATGTAAGAATATGTTCCCCAACACAAAATGTATAATGTAAGCTTTGAAATCGAAGACACAAGTTTGAAACACCAATAGAGGTCATATGGTAAGTCTGTCCAGAACTGGTCCACCTTGTCAACAGAACCAGAAAACTATAAGACAGATTTTACTAACATCTTCAAACTATAAAAATGGAAACTTCTAAAACCAGCAAGAAGCAGGACTGGAAAAACAAACAAACAAACAAACAAAAACCCCCAAACCCCCAGAAGATTAATATTAGTGTTTTGCATCATCATATTCTAAAATTGAGCTGGCGTTTTACAAAATGTCCAAGTCCCAGGCACAGAGTAGTCAGGTTTGTATTAGAATTTGAAACATCAACACACAAAAAATCCAAAAGAAAAAGAAAGTGACCATTACTTCAGTGTACACAAAGTATTAAGTTATGTTTTAAATGACAGAGAGAACTTTTAAGATTTTTATCAGCAGTGTGTCATTCGGAGGCCATTAAGAGAAATACCATAATTTACTAAAAAAGTCCCATCAAGTTAAACAAGAGTAGTCAAGAAGCTACATAGGACAGGAGCAAGATGAACTCAAAGGCTGTGAATTTTATTGAGAATAACGCATTTGTACACAAGCCTTTTGAGTAAAGAAAGGTGTAGTCATGTCTCAAAATTTCCTGCTGAAAAACACAAGAGGAGAGACCTTAAAATTCTCATTTTATTTTAATTAAGGAAACAAACTTAATTTACAAAGAAAAAATCTCCAACTTTTCTGCTTCCCTCAGAGGCAAATACTGTCTATTCCTGCTTATTACATTTCCATTAAGTAAATATGAAAAAGTTTTTGTACTCTACCAAACAAATTTAAGGGAGTTCCTTGGAATTTTTCAATAATACTGTGGAAAAGTCACATTCACAGAGATCTTGAAGATGATGTATTGAAATTTCAATTGAAAACCTTTCACCACAGGAACAACTATTTATTTTGTTTTTAAATCTAGTTGCCTTAACAATTCCAAACCTAATTTTTAAACTTCCCCAGCACACCAATTTTGTCAGTTGGCCTAAAGGACCATGAACTGACATCAAGGTACTACTAACTCTGAAACTTCTGTAAAGTGAGTCAAAAGCTCAATATTTCTGAAAATCAGATTAAAGAGTTGCTGTGCAAAAAAACCCAAGATCTGTGGAATACCTTTTTCTTCCACAATGATGTGATAGGAGATTTTTTTAAAAATAGAAATTATCAAACAAATAGGGTTGTGAGAACAGTGAGAAAGAAAGCAGCTGACAGGTCAGTACCAAATACATATTTTCATGGAATTTTTTGCCAGAGCCATGATACCTTGGGAAGTACTGATTTGCAGTTGGTAAAATTCAGTGCTTCATTTTGACATGGTTCCAAAACAATGCAGAAAACCAAAATCAAATCACCATCAGTTTTATCTGTTCCGATATCTTTCCATACAGACATGGGTAGAATCAAATTATATAAATTGTGAAGTTTTCTTATTTACTTACCTTTATGTCTTCAGGTTTATTTGAATGCTTGGAAGGTTTATGCAGAGAAAGGCTGCATGACTGTCTCAGTGGGACTTAGCAACCTAAATAACTGATCAACTCTGTCTTTACCACAGTTTGAAAGAAAGCTTATAGTAAGGTCAGAAAACAAAGCCAAGTCTTTCAGGGCAAAAAGCTCACTCTGAAAGACTACTCTTTCCTTAGTCCTTCTCACAGCAGATTCAAGAAGATTCAGCAACAACCTTAGCAGATTGATTGATTTAATTATTTTCATTGTATAGCGAGTTTGGGGGGTTTTTGGTAATACTCCTAGTGAAACAAGGTTTGCAAAAACACCAGTTCTAACAATTCTCAATTAGACCACAGTCTCTTGAAGCAGCTGGGAACTTTCTCCAGAGACACATATCAAAATCCAAACGCACAGGCCACGGTAACAGAGCCGTATAAAATGTGTGATGATCTTATCTCTGACTTAAAATTAAAGATCTAGGTAGTTCAGTCTAAATGCATAGCCCCCACTAGGTGTTTTGGAGAGGAGTGGGAGAAACCACGCCTCTCCCTTGTGCTTCCTCAGCTAAGAATTTAAACCCTCCATAACTCTTTCCAGCCAATTGTGTCTGTTTAGAGCAGATTCCACAGTTACTTCCTCTCACAACTATAGTTCTTGTCAACTTGTGTTACGCATGGCTCAAAAGACAGATAAATAGCATACAGAGCCTTTCACCTCTAGGTCATCAGTTCAAATGTAGCTCATGTTCGTAGGGACCAAAAGTTGCTCTCAATAGATGGCTTTTTGGACTCCTCAGTAAACCTCCATTCCATCTGCGTAAACTAGTATGTATTCCAGACCCCAAATCCTGCATTATCTTAAAAGGTGTCTGCCATGGAGAGAAGGGAATGGAATTCCAATCTTTATACTAAAACAACTGCCCCTCAAAAATATAGAATATCCACGCTTTCTTCTTCCTTTCCTTAAAACAGTAGAAATTCATAGTGCAAGACTGTAAGACAATGGAATAATGAAAATATGTCTAAAAGGCTGCAAGCAGAGAAAGTCAAAAGAAAAGAGGTCTTTTAAAAAAAGACCAATGAAAACTTTGCTGCATTAACAACCTCAGTGGAGGTTTATGGGGAAAAATTATCTTTGCCTAAAATAAACATTCCTTATTGTTTTGTTAAGACAGGGATTGTGAATGCTCCTCTCTCTGACTCTTCCAGGAAAGCTTGACAGCAAAACTTAGGAAGGTCAGTTTTGAAATTCCTTGTACCTGCACACATCAGCTATCAGGTTTTTGCACTGATGCCAGGGATGTCCTTGCTATTGCTCAATCACTTAGTGATAAAGGCCAGGATACACTCACTCTTTGGATTTGTTGCCTGCTAAGCCACAAGAAAATTACCATTTGAATTACTTGCAAGTTCCATAGGATAGCCACCTCTAGGCTGTATTATAGGGAATTGTAAGTCACAGGCAAAGTAGTAACTGTAGCGTAGCTAATGAAAGAGATATCTGAGCTGGAGCAGTAGCCTGCAGCAGAGTCTAAACCTTCTGCACTCTATGTGATTTCAAGGTATGGTACATCAAAGCTGTGGCATCTCCCCTCTCCCTTAGATCTTTTTATGGTATGACAATGACGTGTCCAAACCCCTCAATTCAGTATATCCTCCTTTGACTTTTAAGACTTCCTGTCTGGCAACTCCTTCCATAGGAAAATTATCAGATCTGAATCTCTTAAAAGAACAGAAATTTAGTTTTAGGTTTAAAGAGTATTGACTATTTCTCAGAAAGCATAGCAACCATCAGTGGACTCTACAAAACTACTAGCAAACATGGAGACAAAATGCTAAAAGCCATCTGCAATTTTATCTCACCTAAGTGATCTCTCCATGATGACATTAGGAACTGTAACTTCCCTTGTAATTCTAAAACCGGGATGCTGCTTGTCTTGCCTGACAGAGCAAGGGAATGGCAGAATGCAAGCCTTAATCCCAGTGTTTCCATATTTCCAACACGCTAAATGCAGCACACTCTACAGACGACCTTGCAGAAGGAAGTGGTGCGATTCAGACAGCACATCCTGCAGTCTGTTCTCTGACCAGAGTAGCAAGGGCGCTGGACTGTTTACATCTTTCTGCTGAGCTGCTCCAAGAGCACTGCAACAACATGCTGCCAGCTGCTCTAAGCAGATGTCAAACCAGTGTCCTGTTCAGAGGAAACAGTGCATAGTAGTCAAGCTGATAAGATCTACCACACTGGTTCACATCTTGCAAGTTTTGATTGTAGTAAGAGAGAGCATAGTGCCATAGCTATTAGGTTTGTCTTAAAGCTCTTCTATTTCTGCAGAAGACCTCCCAGACAGCATGTGTGCACAGGTATCGTGTAGCACATATACCACTGTCGAAGATGCATCAGATTTACCGCAGTCTTGATTGATCTGATGTGTACAGCAGATCTGATGCTTTTTGGACATGTCTGCACACAGGCTTTAGAGCTGATTTACTCATACACAGTGGCCACTGTTGAGGATTTTCAGATGTCCAGCAGTATGGCAGGAGGTGTTGGCCACCCAAACAACAGAAATCCAGACAAACAGCCCAAAAGCAAATCTAGATTACACAGAAGCCCTGTAGACACGTGACTACGCATAGCTAGTTCCAAATGGAAACAGTCAGGTCCGGACAGACTTTTTAGCAGGAGCTCCCTGCAGTGATGCCAGGCACACAAGGAAGCAACAACAATGATCATGAATCCAGTAAGGGAAGACACAGAGCAACCGGTGTGACTGAGGCTGTATGAAAAGCAGGCAGGGACGAAGGTGGCAATGATGCTGTAGAAATCAGGAAAACAGCAGCAGTAGTATTCCTGGGGTGGGTGTGCATGAGGTGCAAGGCAGCAGCATCAGCCCCAGTGGGACAGGATGACAGCTACATGGGGGCAGGGGCAGCCAAGCTGCCATGGAGAGAGAACTGGGGATACTGGGGTTACAGCAGCAGTGAGTGGCTCTCTGAGAAGATGGAAAGTGAAGACACAGCAGAGGAAGGAGCAACTGGTCACATACCAGTTAGAAACCCTTATTCTAGGAATTTATTTTTAATTATGGTTTTAATTTTTTTTTTAACAAGTCAATTTGTCACAGAGGGAAAAAAAAACAAACCACAACACATTTTCTGCACTTCATTCTCATAGTCCCACGTACACAAAAATTAGCATAGAGATACCAGATAGGTCTAAAGAAAGGTATATGGAGTGAAATGTGCTTTTTTCTTGGATTATGAATTTGATTTAAATACATCATGATAGATTAATCAGGTATTACTGTACTCTGAAAGATCTTTACTCCCTAAGGATCTTATTATTCTTGCTTCTTAAACTGTTTTAAGCATCAAAAAAAAAATACACTTTAATTCACATTTTATAATCATAATTTCACTGCTTATTCAAGTAAACATTATTTTTCATGGCAATCACTAAGCTCCAAAAAGTCTTTATATTTAACATAACATTTGCTCACCTGCAGTAACATTCTTGAACACAGACAAGGTATTATGAAAAGACTACACGTACCAAGCTACAGGACTTAGAATACTTACTTGTCTACATTAGTGTTTGCTATTCTATCAGTTTACTTACAAATGTTATATTTTACTCACAGAAATAAGTTCACTCACCTTTTTACTTTCATCTGTTCTTTTAGTTTGCCGTACATTTCCAGCACTGCATAAAAACAAGCAGATTAACCCATGTATCTTATTGTGGCTTTAGTTAATAAAAGAGGAAAATATATACTGTAAAGGACAAAATAAACCGTAGAAAAGGATATGCTAAATTTACCTCATTCCTACTACAACATAAATGTGATAAAATTAGCCAAAAAAATTCTAGAATGCATCTAAGAAAGAAAAAAGAACTGAACTCTTAACAGCTTTTAAATGAAAAAGAATTAGGATTAAACAAAACAGTAGACGATATATATTTCAAGCATATTCATTCACTTACTACGTACCATAACTTTATCTGCACTATCAGTCTATGACCTGTCTCCATTAAATGGCAACAGTACCACCTACTGTACTCATAACAAGTCAACAACAAGACTTTACACAGAAAAATTCTCAGATCTGTTTTATGTCAATATCACAAACAGGATAAAACCCTTATAGAGCTGTGTGCAATCCTACAGTATTACCTTTCTGAAACATCATTTAGAGCCCTTATGTTTTATTAAAAAAAAAAAAAAAAAGCCTGTAATGACACAGAGCTAAAAGCACAACGTTGAAATA
The DNA here is from genome assembly GCF_047370975.1 of Nipponia nippon. Lineage (NCBI taxonomy): Eukaryota > Metazoa > Chordata > Aves > Pelecaniformes > Threskiornithidae > Nipponia > Nipponia nippon. Next base: position 108,758,067 of record NW_028262347.1, read on the forward strand.
GAATCATTAGTATTTTCTCTAGAATTCAAACACCCTCCTTAGCAACAAATTCATTGTTTATTATATTAAAAATATTACTTCATTTAAAGCTGTATGTGGCTACATTGCACCACTTATATCTGTCTCACTGTCTTCTCACAAAGTGGCATAACTGCTCTACATCAAATATTGTAAAAGACATGGAACCTACATGTTGACATCTTTTTAAAACCTGTTAATTTTTTTGTTAAACTGGATGTTACAGAACCACAACTTAAAAAATAAAATTCTTTTCCATTTTGGCTATTGTGACTTACTTTATTTAATTTGCCTTCATATTTAGCAATAGGTCACTCACCTGGAAGACACAACTGTAGTTTTTCCACAACTGTTGTAATATTCCGTTGCTGAACTCTACATCGGATGATTTCCTCTGTTTGGGCTATCACCTTAGAGATTAAAAGAAAGAAAGAAAATCACAAATTATGCAAATAAATTTAATTTGCTACAAATATTCAAAATGCCCATATAGGAAGCACCAGTTTCTCACCTCTTTCCCAGCATCCTGAAGCCTTCGGTTGGTATCAGTAACTTGGACCTTAAAAATAATTTCACCTTTGTTAGACAAATATGCATATATTGCCCTGATGTGACTGCTCACCCTTGTAATCAGATCATGCTTCATGAGAAACTTAGAACAAAGAAATGCAAATTCAAATTAACTCTACAGCTTGAACTTGAACTTTTGATCGCAAAGGGCTTTTGTTAACTTCAATTACTTATGACAGTTCTTTCTAACAGATTCTGTGGCAAACTTCTCAAATTTACTTGGGATTTTTGAACTTTCCTTGTTTCTGTAGGTCTGTCAAACAATTCAAATCATTGACCCAATTGACCACTGGTCCCTTTTTGATAACCTCAATGAGCTCTATGGGCCATTCATTGTCTGTAAGAAATGGTGATTGCATTTTATGGTAATTAAACATTCATACTTTGCTGAATGCAAACACCGGGTGGTTGATTAACATCAAACGTGGAAATCTCCAAACCACAGCAACATTTTAATGCTGCAGGTGCAGGCAAAGCTCGACCTCAGATTTTCCCACATAGTAAGTGACTCATTAGGTCATCATAATAAGGAAGCACATTCTAGTTTATTAAAAATCTCATTAATTTCTGAACAAAGATGCTCAATGACCTCATTGACGCTGTATTTGGTCTCTTGTTATCTGAATATCCTTTATATAATGCTCTTCTAATCATAACCTCTGATGAACTATGCTCATTCTGTCTGGTGTGCATATTTTGCTCTCAAAAGTGTAAAGAGAGCTAAAAGGGACGGATCTCATAATTCACTATTCTGCATTCTGATTTGGGAGTAAAAATTCTCATTTCTAATGAAAACTACTAACTCCACCTACTCTCCTGCTCTTTACAGAGCAAAGAAAATTTATTTTTCATCCAGAATTGCAGTATTTTTATTTTTCTAATTAAGATTTTAAATTTTTCTAAGGTCTGACATATAAATGCACGATTAGAAAAAGACCTGTGTAAGAAATATTGGGTTTACCATTTGTTGTTCTTTACCTTCTGAGAAAGCCTTTAAAAAGGGCAAAATAATTTTGGTAACATTTTCTGAAAGCATATATTAAAAAAAAAAAAAATCAGAATTAGACCTAATAAAATATTCAGCTTTGTAAATGTAAAGTACTGGATCAGGCAACACAGCTCTAATCACAAATCCTAAATAATCCACTTTTTGAAAAACTGTTGCAAAGATCAGAGTGTATGTGATAATCACTAAATTCTTATTCCTTCTTTTAAATTCAAAGACAATAATATACGAAATTCTGAAAAAACTAGTTCCTTACCTTTAATTTTTCTGCATCAGCCCTAACTTTAAGAAGTTCTGTAATAGCATCCACAAAACCCTGATGATGAAAATTGCACATCTTTTCTATCTCCCTGTCATGGTTACGTATGCAGGCATCTAGTTTTTCCATAAACCTCTGATGTGCATTTGGTTGGTCATCATATACAGACCTGTTAAATACAAATAAGAAAATCAAAGTTTACTTTTTCCCCCAGTTAAAAATAGTATGCAAGGATCTTTATTGAAATCTCTCTTCTAAAAAGAAAATAAAAGCACGCAAACGTGATGTTACGGTGGCATCACTTGTGATCCACTCCACGAAAATCAGCATTAAAAGAAAGAGATGGCACAAAACTGAGAACTGAACCCAGCCCTTATGGCATTAATCCAGGTGCTTAACCAGTTACATCACGGTTGACCTGAGCCTCACTGCTCTGTTATTTATGCCCTAATGCTCAAATATGGGTACAAAAGAATCAGTTTCTCTGACCACCTCAAATAGCATGATCGCTTTTCTATCAAACTCCGCTCTGTGCTAATATAAAGAAGTGCAAACATACAAATTTGCTTTTCTCGTATTCCTAACATCAGAGTTATCCAACTAAATCAGGGTTGGATGCTTCCAGCCAGAACGACCAGACCACTGTGCGGCAGCAGCCGGACCCCTGGCGGAAGGCAAGCCCCACTGCTCCCTGCCTCCTCCTGCCCATGCTCAACGTTTCCTGCAGCAAAACCATGACATGCACATGCCTAAGGCTGCTACTTCAATGGGATCTAACCTTCAGAAATGGCTAAAATCAGGTCTTTTGGTTTATTTTACTAATTGGTTGAATAGCACACTTGGAAACCTCGAGCAGGAAACATGACTCCAGGAGAAAATACCGGCGTAGCTTGTTGAGCTGCGTCAGAAATAGAAAGCTGCGTGGAAAAATGCTCAAGCATGAGAGTGAGCAAAGGAGACAGGGGCAATTTAAAGCTTTAGACTTTAGCAGAGGAAGCAAGAAAAGAGGTATTACAGAGAACTGTACTGGAAATCAAAGGTATGAAGTCTTCCAAGAAAGGTAAGGCAAAAGCAGTTCCAAAATTTGATTAATAACTTGATACAGCAACAACAGCAAAGACAGGTAATTTTTGAAGCAGCTTTTCAGATAGAATGAGGGCGGCAATATGAGGATGAAATAGTCATACATGTACAAACGTGTTTGTACTGCAAACTACAAGCCTTTGAAAAATCAGGAGGTCAAAAATCTTTAAATTGCTTTTTTAGCATCTAATTTCTTTTCATAATTAGAAAGCTTTCTCCAGAAATCCATAAGGAGAACCTGCTTTAAAAAAAATAAAAAATATTTTAAAATCTTAAGATGGGGGCGGGGTAAGGGGAAAGGCTGACATTTCAATGGTCTCAATGTTACTTTTAGAAGTACAGTATTAAGTTCAAGACCCAGGCAACAGTCAGTCAAAGCTTCTAAAACTCTTGAGTAGAGAGAAAGTACTTCCCCACTGGTCTTCTCAGAGAAGTACGAGTTCCCATATTCTTCAAGATCCTCTTTTCTAACCAGACAGCTGGGCTCTGCCAGGATCTGGGGTCATCATCACCCATTCAACAAACCTATAGCTGAGTGTCTGACAAGAACTTGAAGAACTTGACCCTTCAAGGAAGAAAAGGATACAGAAGAGATTGAAAAGACTCTTGTAACTAGATTCTTCATCCTTTTTGAGTTCCTTTGACCTTGGACAATACTCAGAGAAGCAACTGAAGTTAGAGCAATGAGAAAGGTAATAAGCTGTCCTACATGCCAAAGGAAGAAAGCCAGTTCCTGATAGCCTGCTTGCTATAGATATTTTCTCAGGGAAAAATCTATTCAATAACATACTCCTAGAATATCCCCCTTCAGCTTATGATTGATAGGAAAATCAGGCTATGGTACTGAAAGGCAGGTTCTTTCCTCCGAAGTGCACCAGGGGAAAATCCAAGGTTGTTGACCCATGAAGTGGTTCACAAAGGGGAACGTAGCCTTCACCCTTTCCACCACCGCAGTTTGAAATGACAGCTGGAAGGAGCAAATGTGTGACAGTCAGTCTCTTCTGAGGTTCCTGTCAGACTGCCTGAAAGGGATCCCTCAAGGCTGCCCAGGACAACTGTGGTTTAAAGGGCTGTGGTGGAAGATCATGAGTGACCCACACCCACCAGTGGGAAACACCTGCACCCAGAACCTGGTGCTGGCTGGAGGGAGAAGCCGCAACCTGGCCTGGGAGGAAAGAAAGGTGCAAGAAATTCTGGAAGCACATATGATGTAGCATAGGCAATACAGTATCCACTGTTCTAAGAATCAGTATTTATTATTTGTTCTCAGTATTAAAGCTTATACTTCCATTTAATGATGATAAATAAAGTACTGAGTGATAATTCTCAGGGGTATTATCACAATATTTGATTCAAAATCATACAGGGAATAAATGTTCAAAATTGAGGAAGAAGAAATCAATACTGTGTACGTCCCAACACACTGCCTTAACCACAAGATTAGCCTACCTTATTAAAATAAGAGTTACTTTTATGTTCTACATTACACTGTTTTCTGCAGGGATACTAATAAAATGGTGATCTGTGATCTAAAACAGTATTTTGACAGAGCTCCTTAAGATTCACTAACAGTATAAATTCCATATTAATTACATATGTAGACAGCTCCATCTTGTGGGAACAATAACAAATCAACCCTCTTCAGCACTCTAGTGAAAAAACTCCCGAGACAGAACTGCTTACCTTTAAAGAAATAAATCATCACAGTATTTAAAAGAAATTCACACTTTGTATCACAACTCTCTGATCTAGGTGTGAAGTAAGAAGACAAATTAAACAAGTTTACTAACTTTCTTAAGACGCCATACTCTTAGAACACTATACACATGCTATTTCAGAGGCTTCAGAAGGAAGTTTGACCTTAAGCACTGGCTTTTTTGAAAGTGTAAGTGTACTTGAGAGAGCCATGCCATCTCTGGCCGAGGACAGAAATCAGGTTTTTTTGCAAAACTGCAAACACAATTGAGGTGGTGCATGCCTGATTTACCCATTATGGAACATCACACATAGTACAGTATGGTTTATTTCTGATACTGAAGCTTATTTTCCATACATACGTTTCAAAAAATTACCTACACATATCTAAATAAAGTAATTGCTGCCTTTGAATAATTATCTGAAGGTGTACATTTCAACAGATTATGGCACTGCAAGCAATCCTGATAGCAATTCTGCGCTTTTCAGAGTTAAACTATCGGGCAGACAAATAACCATATTGCAATATGTTGGAGAGAGATACGGAATCCTGAAAGCATCCTATAGCTAATTCTTTTAAACTACCACACAAAATTAACAGAATTTACAACACACACACAGTTCTGTTGGGAAGAGAGTGAGGACATGGTAACCCTTCCAGATGTATTTCTTCAGGAGACGACTGTCACGTGCAACTACGTATACCCTAAAAATCTCTCTCTCACTTTAACTTCACATATGTCAGTGGGAAGTGTCATAAAAAGGGGCAAACGTGCCTAGCCTATCAAGAGAAATTTTACATGTGTAATATATAGGTCTTTCAATTTTGTTTACATTTATACACTGCTGAATGAAGAACCCCAAGGATCCTCTTCAGCTTTATGGGGCCCTGAAGTGGATCCTGTGGTCTGAAATATAGCACAAATCTCAACTGAGCAAAACTGAAAGACATAGTCAGTTTGTATTACAATTGCTTTCAACCTGCGATCTATACAGCTATAGGAACCTATGGATGACTAGTGGTTGATTCAGACCATGAAACTCTGAAGAGTAAGCTTTTTCTCAGTATGAATCTTCAAACTGGAAAAAAAAAGGAGAAGATCACTGATGTTGGACATGGAAGTTTGTACTTGATTTTGGCACCAAAAAAAATTAAACAACATACCATCTTAATTTTCAGTCTGGAATGACAGAACATTAACTTTAGTGACCAGTTAGACGTCAGTACCGCGAATCGGTGACGGGGCAGGTACTATTTTGATTCCTAATTGATGGGGCAAGCAGGGCACCCATGAAGAACACAAGCAGAGCTGAAGGATTTTTCTGGTAATGTGTAGCGGGTTATTTGTTTATATTTCCCAGAACTCTGCATATAGACAGCGAGACTTTTTTCTGACTCATCCCAACAACTGGACAATATGAGTCATATTAATGCCAGTCTGCGTAAATACAAGGTAGTGCAGAAAGTACTCAAAAGAGCAAAAAAAATTAATTAGGAATAGTCATAGATAGCTTAACCTAAAGGAGAAAGATGTCTCAGTCACTGGCTCGATTTTATTGCAATAGGGATATTTTTACCTTGATATTTTCTTACTAGCTGGGCTGAAGGGAGAAAGACAAACATAAACAGATTTGAATTCAGGTCTCAATCAAAAATGAAGGACAATTTTCAGCTATGCAACCATTTCCCAATTGAAGAAAACCAAACAAGGTTACTTTATGCCATAAAAAAACTCCCTAAAATTGTTATTTTCAAAACTGAAACACAATATGAAAAATATGTATTTAATAGGCCTTATTGACAATTTTTTTTGTGTCTATGTGCAAAAATCTATTGAAGCACCAGAGGGCACCATTCTATGCACAAAAATACCAGCATTCTATGCACAAAAATACCAGCAAAAAGGCTAATCTCCTGAGAGCTAAAATTCAGCCAAGAATCGTAAAACCTACCCTGCCATGAATTCCACCTGATCCTTCACAAAATAATAATAGTAATTTTAAAAAATCAATTATCCTCAAATCATCTGATCCATTCTGTAATGATAACTCCATACATATGCATTATCACTCGAAACCACTATCAAAGATGTCTTCACAAATGGTTACAGTACATCTTCAAAAATATATTTCTGCTCTCATTTCATATAAATATTTTCTGTGCATGCAACCAGGATACATGTTATTAAATGCCTGAGTGCAAATTTGCTTTTTCCCTCCTCATCCCCAGTCTTCACATCTACGTCACCTTCCCACTACCAGATGAGAATAATCAGAAACCTGAACACAACTTCCACTGTAATCTACTTGGCGGGAGTTTAGCATGGAAAAGTAATGCAAAAGTAATCAGAATGAGAACTAAAGTAATTTTGCCCCTTATATCTATGGCAATAGCTGCAACTTTTCAATGGTAAGCAGAACTGTTCAGATACTCAGGCTTCAGTCAAAAATGAACTTGAATTTATTTTACTAAAATTAAAAGCTCCACACCTTCACAAGAAAATAATGATTCAGAAGATAATATGAATTCCTGGTTGGTGATAAATAACTCTGTCAATTAAAAATCATTACTAAAACAGTCTATTAGATAAAGAAAAAAAAACATTTAACAAATCACTTTTGGGTTTTAAAAAAATTTATTATTTCTTGAAGGTTTTTGGATTGGGTTTTTTTCTGTGTGTTTTGCTTTTTTAAATGGGCAATTATTCAGTTTTTAATTGCAACCCATATTCAGGAGAAACATCTCTGAGCTTATGAAGCATTACTGTAAATTTTTTTAGAGTGAACAATTCTCTTCCCAGTAATCATTTATAACAACAGGTTCTAACAGCAACAAAGACTCTTAAAATATATCATCTATTTAATAAATAGCAAAAAAACATGTCAGAAAAATAGAGAAAAAACACCAATCTCTTTACAGGACAAAGTAGCTCCTCACTAATGACTTGGCACCTTCCACCATTTTCACACACCTCCAACCCATCCAGTTCTGTCCCATTTCTAGGACGAACTGCAGGTTCCCCACCCCTGCCTACACTGCCACAAAGTCTTTCACTTCCTGATTACACAAGACATATGAAGCAATTGAAAACTCTATACACACATTCCTTTCAGGGTACCGATAACCGCTTAGTAAGTGTCAATCAGTTACATCTCCATGAATGCTGTGACGATGATGGGAATTACACATATCTGCACAATAGTTGTACAAGTTTGACATGGAACATAAGCCTGACCATGCAACTTCTGAATTGCAAGGGATGCAAGATAAAAAGATTCATTTGTAGAGCTTCAGATTTATCATTGTGGGGAAAAAAAAAATTTTTAACTGATCACTTTGATCAGTTAAACCAAGTCACAAAAAAAGAAACTCAGACATACAATTTTTATTCCATTTTTCAAAGTAATCCTTAAAACAAAACACACACAAATAAACCAACCCTCAAATGAATAAACTGTGCTTGTGGAAAATCATGGTTTTAGAATTCATATCTTGCTACCAAAGCCAATTTTCTACTGAGGCTAGAGATGCTCTCAACTAGCTCCCATACACACATTGCAAGAAGTGGCCCAGTAGATGTTTGTCTTCTCCCTCCATTTCTCATTTGATTAAAAAGAGAGAGAAATTAAAGTTATAAAATAAAATAATATTTACAATTCAAATTTGCATGATGAGTTCAGTGGGATCGATGCAAGCACAAAACACTGACCATGCAAATTAAGATTCTGCCCTTAAAACAGACCTGTCATTGTGACTATAACCATGGCATCCCTAACCACGATACCGTATCACGTGCTACATTTAAGCTGCGATTTCACAGGAAACACTGCAGAAACTTCCTTTGCCCTACAATATACAAAGATATTTTCTGTTTACACAAACTGCATACTTTGTAGGGAATTTTCCATGGAGTGATTTCATATAGGTTGCTGCATACACCCTAAAAAGCTTTATAAAATAATGTCCAGGTGTTTCCTGGAATTCAACTGGAGTTATGGTAATAAGCACTTTTCTTAAAACCTAAGCAGCCTTTCTATGCCAGGCGCTACCCAGGGTCCAGTTCTACCATCCTTATTCATAATTGCATCTCACCGCTCTATTTAAAAGATCGCATTACATGCCAGAACAACGTAGAACTCAAGCTATGGCCTAATCGGAGAAAAGATTTTATTAATCTTAGTTTAGCTGTTATGCTTTACTTGCCTGGTTTTCCTGGATGTGCAATTTCTGTGAATTGTTCTCACTAATAGTATCCTGTTTCTATGAGCAGGAAAGGGCTGAGTACAGTTTGTTAGTTAACATTACTTCCTATAAGCAGGGTCCATATTCTGTAGTAGCAGCACTACAGCCGTCATTGTTCATGCTGGATAAGCAATGGATCACGCTGATGGCTGTTAATGGACATCCTCTGCAGCGAAACATGAACTGATAATCAGTGAACCCAGATTTGCAATAGACTTCCTCCTTCCTGTTTTTACACTGCTGACCAAGGAGATGCCTCTTCCTGCTAAGCCTTTGTGCGACTTACTGATGTATGAAGCAAGAAACTGAAAAACAAGTGCTGCACTGCTATTTTTTTTTTCTAATTTTGTGTTGTAATAGTAGGAAAAAAAAAGCAAAGAAAATGCTAGCTTCGCTCACTGTGGTACTAGCTATCGCCACATAACAAAATGCGAAGTTTTGCCATCTGTTTTATATACCTAAATGGATACAGTGGACATAGTTGGAACCTATGTTATTTCATAGAAAATAAAATGAGAAGCTGAAGTCCACACAGCAATACTCTCATCTTCTCTTAATATTTCCACAGACTCTAACATAAAATGTTCCATTTTAGGAGCAATGGATTCACCTCTAAAGGAAACTGTGAGCTTCTAAGTTCTTTCTAAAGATTTGATCAGATTTCTATTACACGTGTCCCAGAAATAATTAGCCATCTATTACCACCTATAGCTAATCTGTCTTCTTTATCTGGGGCACTTTAGACATAATCTTCAAGATAAATACGTACCAATCATTTCAGTAGAGCCTTCACAAGACATATGAAATAAAACAGAACATTTAATGTCACAAATGTCTAAGTTACCTATTTCAGTAGGCTTTGAATACCAACACTACACATATGTAAATATATTATTTTAGAAATCAATAAGTTCCAGATTAAATGTGTCACATTCCTCTGCAAACATATAATCAAAGCATATATTTTCCAATAATTTTATATTATTTTTTGCTAACTCTATGAGCTCACATAGCCTATATGTAGAAAATCATCGTGTATTTCTCTCGTGTAAATCAACAGCCTATATGATACATCCTTTGCACACGCACATCTCCCAGGATCACTGAAAAAAATGAAATATGACTTTAAAAAAAAGTCTGTTTTTAATTCAAAAGCCCAACTAAAATTAACTCACAGTATTTCTCTCTGTTGGGAAGCAACTAACAGTGTTGAAGCAACTGACTTCTATTACTCTGTTACCTTACTCCAGTCGTCTACCTGCTCAATAAACAGACTAAGCGGCAGAAAATCTGTTCATGCCTTAGGAAAAGGTGACACTCCAGCATGTCACAGAAACTCCACATTTCAAGAGAAGGTAGCACACGTTTATGAAACAAAACAGAACAAACATACAGTATAAAACAATATTAACTATGTTACTTTTATGTTGAAATTAACTAAAAACAAAACTCAGAAGAAAACGCTGCCTCGCTGAAATCAATGGGGTAGAAATCCTTCAAAGTCACTCTATGCATAAGGAAGTGTGCAAACTGTGAAAGTCCCAGTGCGAGCTGCTACCAACAGAAACATCTAAATGCCTGTAATAGAAAGAAGAGTCTATTAAAATTGAAGTATGCAATACTTGGAAGTTGAAACACTGCTTTTTGATGTCGAAATGTCTTAAAAGTATCCCCCTAGGTACATATACTACAGTATATGGATTATTAATTTTGTATGACTCTGATTCATGGGAGAATTGCAAGTTACACTCACTGCAGTTTGGCAAGCAAGTTACTTTCTCTGAGACATAGTGAAAATCCCACTCACGATATCAGAGCTGAACACCTTTCTCACACTATACCAAAAAACAAACAAACAACCTCCCAGCCCTCTCTGGAGGTCCCTAGTGCAAGCCTGTTCAAAGACATCTTTCAGATCCTCTCTGTTTAACCCCAAGTCTTTCCATCAAGGCTGATGCACTCTAAAACCTGCTTCTTTCCTTCTTAATACTTCCGTCAGTATCAGTGATTAAGTTCCCTACTAGTTTGGTATTCCTGGCAAAGGTCGAGATACAGGAAGGGCTTCAGCCAGGCTCCAGGAGAGATTGTTAACTCCTTCCTGCATAGGATGCAGTTTGTCAGGCACACAAATAATTCCTTAGTAGACATGGACAAGATGAGGAAGAGAAGCGTTGTTGAGCATACTTTAAGCTGAACATCAAATTGAACATGATGTCATTGTTTTACCAAGGTCTGTGGTGACAGGGATTAGGTCTGGGCATTTCAACCACCAACAGATAATAGCGAGAAAGACTGGCAACAGCTGGATTTTACAACTAGCCATAGCAAGCCCTTCAGTAAGATAAAATCTAATGTGATTACTTGATGCTGATGCCAAGTTAGGTTGATGGTTTTGAACGAGTTAGTACTTAATAGTTTACTACAATCCATAGAAATAGTTTCCTATTTGCGAACCCATTCCTGGCATTATCTTAGAAGCATTATTTAAGAAATATCAATCCTCATGGATTTTTATGAGCTCATTTTAGCAGTACAATCCATAAAATGCAACATGACAAAACTTGCTTAACTGCAGTTGCTGTAATTTCAGCCTTGTATGTGCAAACACTCTAGCACTTACAGGTCAAAAACAGGCTTATATTTAATGGAATTATGCTAAGGCTCCACAGGTAGACATCTGTATTGACGGAAGTACAAAATCTCAGAGCAATGGTTCAGCAATGCACACAGAAAGCTAGAGTACAGTGTGTGCTGTTGGCTTCCCAAAAAAGTCTGCAAGAATGTAAGTACCCATGTGACTGGCATTTGTGAAGGATGTAAAATTATGCATTTCCTATGCATATGGCACGTCCAAAATCTGGGTCAACAGACACTAAATAAAATCAGCTTGAGGAATAAGTCGATGAAGAAATGACATGAATAACAACTGGCTTTCCTGAATTTAACTGAGGTAACAGTTAATAAGGCATTCATATGATGAGAAGGTTAAATTTAAATGAGACACAATGATACAAACTGCATGAACCACCTATCAAGTATGCTATTCTGGATCTTCTGGCAGATGATCCCTCTATTTTGAAAGCTTTAATGCATTTTGAAACATGTTTCCTAAACACAGGAACAATTTCAAGCTCCTTGGTAATGCTTGTGAAATTGGAGAGAGCTATTTCAGAAGTATTATTCACATAGGTTACTAGTTAGGTTAAAGCTTCATTTGGCAGTTGCTCATTTGGAAAACACTGCAAGAACTGAGTCAGAAGCTGATGCATGAACACTTAAAAAGATCAAGATAACCTGATTTGCAGACACATATTTCATGACAAACTTAATCAGCACTGAACCTGAAGATTTTGTGCACAACAGAAAAATGCAGTACAGATACGATTACCCACAAACAGTTTCAGGCTTTATAAAAAGTAGAGAAGTACTATATTGAAACTTGCAGCAATGGAAGCGAATTCTCACCTTCTTCTAAAATATTTTTTGCCACCAATGGTAAATCTGCCTGAAATATCAGGCTAGCCCACAAAAAAATGAGAACTGCAGTTCTGCAGCTGAATATATAAATGCCAGATTAATCAGTCTACAGCACGCACTCTTCTTATGCTGTTTTGACTCTATGTAACGGACTAGCAATAAAAAAATACTGCTCCTTCCTAGCAATATACAGGGTGATAGACCTGCTCGCATAGACAATTGCTTTATCTGACTGTTGCCTTTCAACTTAAACACTCGGAATATCATCAAATCCTGTACCAAGTAGCACAACCTGCAACTGACACTACAAGCCAGCCACCGGTTTTTCAGGATACACTCTTCTCAGCGAGCAGGCCATTCTCCTTACTCTATAGCAACCCTGTTGCAAAACAGGAGTTAGCTATTATAATAAAGATTAACTGATAGATAAATATACATCAAAGTACACTCTGTGACCTGATCCAAAAAAGACCACCACTAACACACAAGGAATTTCTAGTTCCTTTGGGCAACGTTGTAACTTCAGTTTGAAAGGGAACCAGGAGTGAAACACATTAACTTGAAAACTGAGCAGGGCTTGAAGATAGACCATTAATGAAGACACAGACTACTTATTTTCAAACCATAAAAATAGCTTACAACATTGTAAAACATTATCATACTATTTGAAATTGAAATACATGATCAAACCATTTCAATTCTGCTTCAAAGCACTGGTTGATAATCTCAGAGTTTGCTCTATATTTAAACCAAGACTAAGCTATAGCCAAAATTTGAATTGCTGGCTCATAATCCAAAACCAAAATCATGAAAACACAGAAAAATGCCTTTAGACAATCACACCTGACAAGTGAGACCACAGGGCAAATATGAGGGCAACCACATTTTGTCATTGGATAACCACATCACAAATCCCAACCGCCCATCAGCAAGTGCTCCGAAAAAAATATTTCCCAGCCTGCGACTGTGTTAATGCTGTACTATTTTCCCACATCCAGAGAAGTCATTCATACTGCCTATGCTACTGCTTACTAACTATTCTACTAAAGATACAGAATCATAAAACTAAATCATGACTGCTAGTAATAATAGCATACACTTTCACTAAAACAAGTTACATTGAGGCTTCAGAGCATCTTGTCGTACTCCAAAGGGTCTTTTAGGCACTTTGTTCACTTGGCTTTGGACAGGCCCCCTCAATGGATACAGGAATATCTCAAAAATACAAATTACGGCCCCCAGTTTGGGCAAAGCACCTGCAGTTGCAAAGTGTACCACAACTCAGTAAAAGCAGCAGAATTAGACTCTCACTCCATATTTCTACCTCTGAATTTTCTTAGAAACCTTGATCAGGAAAGGACAAAACAGTCTTTCTTGAACCACTATTGCTACCTTCGCTTCCTCAATTTACTTCTGCAATAACGCCTTACTGAAGTGTGCCTTTTACCTTCAGCTTTTCTGCAACACAAGGACAGAAGTTCAGAATGAACAGTTATCAATTGCTTCTAACACTTCACCCATACTCATTTATGAGGCTCACAACAAATCTACATCCTAGCTCCAAACTCTGTTCAACCTAAACGTGGAAAAAGCAGCACCATGCAGAAGCGATTTTGCTTTGCAGCTGGGTGGCTCAGTGCTGCTTTTACCAGTGCAATGCAGTCCTAGGTCAGTGGAAGGTCACCACAGCATATTGCAGCATCGACAGAAAGGCATAACCTAACGGCTCTTGGCAGTGTGATCCCCATAGCCAGAGACAACAGGCCAGTGAGATGTCTTCATAGGAGGTCCTCTAATAATTCTGCAAAGAAGTTTCACGGCCAGGACAACTTACAGCAACCTAGAAGATGCTCTAACATCTACCAGGCAACAGCTTGGTGATGACAGATTTCAGGAGCAGAGGAACAGAGAAGTTGCTTAAGGGCATTTTTACACCGACTTTTGAGGAGCACTTTCTGAGCTGCAATTGTGTGTCAAAGCCACAGAGTACATCCCACTTACAGATACATCAATAGACATAGCACCTCCTTATCAACTTCACCTTAGCTACAAAATTGCCACCATCAATTCCCCCATAATTTTTAAATTTTATTTTACATTTGTATCAGTTGTTTAGTCAGCTGATTGTGGGCACGGAGGTACTCCTCTGACAGGCTGTGCAAGAGGATCACAGAACGCTGCAGAGCCAGTGACGCGAAGCTCATGAGATGAAGTGTTCAGAAAAAGTCTACCATATGCTTACGCAATACATTGCCAAGCTAGACTTTAAGAGTTAATTCATTTATTTTTAAAAAAGGGCTTTGAAATATTACACATTACCACAAGCTCGAAGAGACTCATAAGTATAGTATATCAGGATCCTGGCAGAACATCATCATCTACTCTGTTGAGCTCCACTTCGACATATTTCGACCAACATAAAACCAACCAGGAGATAAGGTCAATTATTTTCTTCTGAATAGACTTTATCTTATTAATTACCCTGGCATGTCCAACAGAGTATTCAAGAAGAGTGAAGACATTCTTAAAAATTGGCTTTTGAAATTTTGCTAATATGTGTTTATACAGAGTTCAGTGAGGGTTTGAAAGTTTTTTGTTATTAACTTTTAATGTGTTTATCTTTTTTTTGGAGAGGGATATGGGAATTGCCTTTCTTTCTTTTTGTCTTTTTCCTTTTCCTTTATAAAGATTAGAAATGCGCTGACAACTCTCCCTGGTTTTGCAAAGCCCAACAGTATGTATATGACATGTATTATAAGATATTAACACATTATATAAAAAGGTGAGAGTGACAAGCCTTTAACAGGTGTTGTCATTAATCTCATTTAGTTAGCCATTAAAGCTAGAAAGATGTTGATAAAAGTTTCACAGAGTCTGCTGGAAAAAAAATTAATCCTGGCTTGCTATATACACAGTCTGCCTATTTAATGAAAAGCATGTTATACAGTTGATTTAGGTCTCATTTATAATGATTCAGCATGCGTCGCTAAATTTAGAGATGCAAGTTAAATACCAGCAATTTAAAATCAATAAATTCATCCACTTAAAATTTAAAAAGAAAATTAAATTTAATCAAATACAATCTCTTCATTTTATATTTCTTGAGATGCAGAGCAATCTTTAGGAGCTAACTTACCCTCCTAAATGGTAATAATCCCACTTGTACTAGCTCTACCTTGATTCCTCCTATAAAGGACCTGCGTTTCCCATTCCTATACATGGGTGGTTCTCAGCACTAGAAAATGACCTGCAGGATCAGTCTGTATGTTGTTCCTTATCTGTAAATTTCACACAAAAACATTATATATCAATATATGCTATTATTTTTTATATCATAAGCACAAGTGCTGCCGCTCTTCTAGCGGGGTAGGAAACAGCACCCTGGCAGAGACAGCTATACCAAACTAGCAAACAAAACACTGAAGAAAACCAAGAGCAGAAACACATTTCCATGGAATCTACGTACGGCCCACAAAAAAAATTACACTTCCTTTGTGAAGCACGGATGCATTAGGCAGATATTGAGATCTTGATATGAACAATTAAGGATAAGTCAGATCTTGCATATCCTACGATCTTCAGCATCTAGTATTACCTCATGCTACTTATCTGAACCACTCACCTCAAGCCTCTTCTTTTGTTCTGCTATTTAAGTAGGTATATTGGTACCTTGTTTCATGTCATGATGCTATAAATATTCTCCCAGCATTACAGACGACAGATTACAAAAATATTCCATTTCACATAATGAGATGAATGTAATTTCAGTCATTATGAGACCCCTGGCATCAATGGCTTCCACAGCTGGAAATCGATGGATTGCTTTATGTTGTAGCCTTATGCAACTGCACATAGAATTACTCATTTCTTTGATTTATATTGTTTAGCAAGTAAAACCTAGATCTTGTGCAGAAAATAACACTCCATTTTACATTCACGCTTTGGTTCATTGAAATAGATCTTGAAATTACATGTGGGATTTTAGACTTTTCAGTTTCACACAGCAATTCACAAATTTGAACAGGCATAGCTGAACAGATAGCTACAGTTTTGATTTTAAACACTGCTATTCTTATAAAGTAGCAGCATATTTCTGTGATGTTGGCTGGACTTCTTTCAAAACACTCAGCCAGGTGTAACCATTCTTTAGCCTCATTTTTTTGATGTGTAAATGAACACTAGAGGTTAAATCAGACCGACATGCACTTCTCTTCTAAAAATTCTGAAAGTGAGCAATGCAAAACTGCCCTTCTGAAAAGTCAGTAAAATAACAAGATAGATAAGCTAGATGAGATACAAATAGAAAAAGAAGGGACAGGAAGATGCAAAGAAATTAAGAAACTGAATGTTCATATTTGTAAAAACTTTGACACATTTTAAATGTTTAATGTGAATAAGAGATTCATATTGTCCCTTCCCCCTTTTACATCCCTCTCCCATCCACTCTTGTGGTTCCCAAACATGCCTTCTTCCACTGTGCAGCCTGATTCTCTGCATGTCCTTTACATAGGTTCCTCTGATATAAGCTCTATACTGGAGATGGTAGCAAAACTGCAATTGTATTTAATATTTTGTTGCTAAGTTTTTCGGCTTGGTGTGTTTTTTGCAGACATCAGCTCCAACCTGCCTGGGCTTGTTAGCTGAAACATGGCTAAACTGCCTCCAGAGACAGCTCAAGTCTGAAAGCATCTGAGCTCCTTTCTCTCAACCTGAGCTCACAAACTCTCACAGGAGAGGCTCCTCATGATGCTCAGCTTTGACACCTTATTCCCAGTACTGGCTGTGTTTAAGGAACAGTCAGGGGAGATCAGAGCACAGTTTGCTCCAAGCTGGCCTCCAAGACCAGGCTGACCCCACAAGCAGCCCCTGGGTGATGTCTGGGCCACCCCACCACACTCCCCATTTGGGATCCTTGAGGACTGATTGAATAGCCTCAGCCTGGCACAAACGCCTCAACTGCCACCCCCCGCCACAGCGCTCAGCGCTGGAGGACCCGCTGCAGATATACGCAGCCAACCACAAAATCATTCGCTGCAAAGTGCAAAGTGACCCATTTCGCGTGCAACATACATTTCTCTTCCGTCAGTTCTCGGCACTGGGTTCTCCCTTTCCCAGCCCTGCCCATGCTTTCCAGTGGGCACCATCCCCTCCCCAGGGAAAGCCAGCAGTGCTGTGCTCACCGCCCTGCGGCATGCTGCCACACAAACCGCCTTTTCCAGTTCCCTGCACCCAGGCTCTCCGTATCTTCCCAAAGAGATAATGTGCAAATTCACAGTTCTCTCTCTCCAGTTTGGCTAGTGTCTGTGCTTTTCCACTGCTTTCAGACATCTCTAATCAGGGAAGCATCAGCACAGCTCCAAGATGAAGATCACCTTTCCCCCTGCACCTCCTCCATATCCCGATTCAGTCCCTCCAGGCCCTGCCCTTCTCTCCCCAGCTCAAACTCAGGGGCACTGACACATTTATAGAAATTAAGCAAAACATTTTCTTCAACATGCAGGCTATGCCATTTGGCAGTATGTGGAATTGGAGGGAAAAGAAAAATAAAAAAACATTGAAGTCACGGCATTTCAGAAATGTTCTGAGCACGGTCACATTTGCAGAAGGAACCTGACCGGGGCAGGAGATTTGAGACTGCATTAGAAAGGTTGCACATAGAGCAGCCCTGCAGTTACTGATGCAAACACCCACCCACAATACGGTCTCGGTCCTGTTCTCAGCACAGACCCGGGGGTACCGGCACACCCCAGGGAGATGCCCCCTGTCCAGGCGCAGGGCAGAGGCCCACCCTGCCCGGGCGACGAAGAGGCCAGCAGCGGGTTACGGCGGGCCCAGCCCCGGCGCCCCGTCCCGATGCCGCGCTCCGGCCCCGCCGCGCCCACCCCCGCCGGAAGCCGGGCAGGGCCCCGCTTCCCCGGCAGACAATGACAGAGAGAGGCCGGCCCGGGGGCCGGGGCACGGCCGCAGCCTCCGCTCGGCCCCCCGTCCCTGTCAGCGCCGCCGGCCCGGAGGTGACAGCCGCCCGCGGCCGCGCCGGCCCCGCTGCCTGCCGCACCGCACCGGCCCCTTCTCCCTCCGCCACCCCAGGGAGGGCCGGGAGGCGGCGGTCGGGCCTCTACTGGGCGCCCCCGGGGGCTGCGCGTCCCCTCCGGGCCCGGAGGGGCTGCTCCCGCCGGAGGCGCTGCGGGCGGCCAAGCGGTGTCTCTGGGGAGGAGCTGTCAGAAAGCGCGGCCGGGCCGGGCCGGGCCGAACCGCGGCTCCCCGGGCAGGCGGGCGGGCAGGGCGAGGCCGGGGACCCTCGCCCGCCGTCGGCGCCGCGGCCCCCGCCGCCCCTCACCTCAGGGTGGGTCCCACGCAGGCCGTGTCGGTGCTCTCGATCTCCTGCAGGATCCGATCATGCTCGGGGAGATTCTCCGCCATCTTGGATGGGAGGGACCCGGCGGCCGCGCCGCTGCGGGAGGCGCCGGGGAGGGACCGAGGGCGGAGGCGGCCGCGGAGCCGGGCGGGGGGCAGCGGGAGCCACCGGGGAGGGCTTCTCGGCGCGGAGGGGGACAGGCGGCCCGGCGGGGGGGGGGAAGGGGCGGGCGAGGAGGAGCGGGTCGCCCCGGGCCGCGCCCGCCCGGTTCGCCCCAGCTGGCCGGTGCCCCGCGGCCCTTGTCAGGGGAAGGGCTGCGCCGGGGGCGCCCCAGGAGCCCGGCAAAGCCCCTCCGTCGCCCGGGCAGCTCCGGGCGCTGGTGTCCGGTGGAGATCCGCGGGCAGCTGCCCCTGCCTGGTGCCACCCGCTCTGCCCCGCTCAGCGCCCTGGGGCAGAAGAGGGGCACCCAGCACCCGACCCCTCTCCCGGCTGCGCTACGGACGGACCAGCTGCCCTTCCCGCGCCCCGTTGCACCGCGCTGCAGAGGCGCCTTGAAGGCTCATAGGGTCGGCACCAGCCTTTCTCTCTGGGCTTGTTCTCGTTTGTTTCTTGGGGTGGTTTTTTTTTTTTTAAATTTACTTGTTTTGTTTCGCTTTTAACGGCTCCCGCTCGCGTAGGCGCGGGCCGTGCTCGTCGCAGCCGGGAGGCGGCGGCGCGGGGCGGAGCGCGCTGCCACCGGCCGCTGGCGCGGGAGCTCTGCGGGGGCTTCTGCCTTCAAGTTGGGTCACCGACGTGTTTCCTTCCTTCCTTTCTTTAGGCGACAGAAGTTCGGGGGTCGGGGTAAAACTAGAACCACCAAGAAGTGCACCTTTTTGCACATTGGCTTGCTGCGTTTCTCGAGCAACCGGCATATTGCTTCCTAGTGCCCCCAGCATCTGCACAGCAAAGCTTCGTTTTTCAATGAAGGAGGAATAGCCCATTTTCTATTTAAATTATACACTTAGTGGTTTGTGGCCAAAGATGAGCTAGTTCTTGGGTTTTGCATGCTCGGGAGACAGGATACACCTGCTTTCTGGGCAAAGTTATCTGCGCACACGTGGGAAGCCAACATAAAGAAATAGGCCTGAAGTGTAAAACTTCGGGGTGACGTGTGGCTACTTTTCCCGTGAGGAACTGACAGCAGTTTACAACCATGAATACATCAAAGTCTAGACTGCAGCCAGCTACACTTGTGTTTGGCACCCTTCCAGGTACTGTAATCAAACTCATCGCGTCTCCTGCCCTGGTGCAACTACACCTGGACGTTGGTTAATAAATGGCACTGAATGCTCTGCACATCTTGTCTATGCTTGTGGCTTTATCATATTCAGTGTTGATTCAGATGAATTTATTGATGACACCTACTAAAATCAACAAGAACTGTTCCAAATGGAGACAAGTGCCTACAAAGTGTATACTGCAGAAAGAAAACAGGAAAAATCCTACAGGCTACTGCTGCAGTAGTGTTTCCTTCAAGAAATCACTCAAATGCAGTAGCAATCTTCCCACATTCCTCTTTTTTTTCATCACGAAATTACTGAAGTAATAGATTGACACATGTATTTTTCAGGGTGAATTAAATTTTCTTTCTTTAGCCTGATAGTCATTGCAACCTGACGCCTACAGTGCCAGGCAGGCTATTTTTAAAACTCTTCTACAGATACTGACAATATACTTAGACACATAACATCATAGTCTTTTATGTATTACTTTTTTGCAAGGATGAATATGCAGAGGAAATTTTTTTCAGTTGCACTTTTACCATTAAACAGATTCCATAAGCTGCAAATGAAAAAAATATTAAAATCTTCAGATATTTAGGAATATCAACAGTAAAACTTTAAGTAGTTGTGTCTTCAGTGATTTAAAAAAAAAGTTGTATTTATTAAAAATCTAAGTAATTAATTCCTTAAAAATGTAGCTGTTAACATCAAACTAAAAACACTGTTACACAAAAGAGCAAATTTCCCCTTGTTTTCATGTTTAAGAGTAATTTCTTTCTTCCCAGAGAATCTGCAGCCAGCCTTCAGTAACAGATAGCTTTGTCCTAGTGAAAAGAAAGGGCTGAGCAGGTGACCTTGGTTTGTATTTTCTCATTTAAGGCCAATCACATTGAAATTAAACTCAGCTTTCCTGTAGATTTCAGGGTCAGGAAAACAAAGTTTGTAATATATTGGGCTGACTGAAATAACAGCTATAGAATGGAACAAATCCATCATGAACAATATAATATTATCTCAAAGATGCATACCTTAGAGTGGTTCCAAGAGGCAGCTCAAAGGACTGGATCTCAGCAAGGGCATTTTCATATATCTGATCTTTGTTTTCTTCTAGATACAATTCTGACAGATTTGACTTGCTTTTCCTTGCCATAGATTAGCATAAAACTAATCTAACTTTAGGAGAGGACTTTTATTCTGATTATTATCGTTGACTAAGTGACTCTGTAGTCAGCAAAACCAGGCATGAAAAAACAGATCCTGCGCTAACCTCGTGACTCCTGAGGACTTTGTGTCCAAGAATGGTGCACAGCTGCTGTTTTCCTGTCTCTGCTGGTAACATTTGCCTCGTATGCAGTACCCAGGCTGGCACAGTGTTTTTTGTGTGTGCGTCCAATTTATTTATATTAACAGGAAATTTACTGGCAAAAATAATATTTTTACATCCTTGTAATAGTTCACCAGCAAGAAATATTAAGCCTGAAATTTGGCCAGTTTGAAAACACAATTTTAAAGTCATTTCAGACACTAGACATCAATGCTCAATTTCTCTGTTAACTTTTATGAGACTAAAAAATAATATTTTTTAAAAAATAATGTATTTTACCTTCTGGTGTATAAAAAACCTGCACACACAAGAAATTACCTGGATTTATGAAGCAGGTTTATGGACCCTGTAACGCAGACTGGAAAAGCAGAGAAACTTTTATGTTCTCATCTTTTTCCTTTTCAGCATTAGTAGATGCTACTTATAGTAACAGTGCAAAAAATGCTCTGGGATAACTGTGTTTTTTATATGAGTGTGCAATAAACAAAACTGTTACTAATTCATTACCTGCGTAGAAGAAAAACAAAATAAACTCCTACAAATGTTGAGAGCAGTGCTGATGTGAAAGAAACTACTTTGCACAACTGCCACCAATTACTTTAATTGCAGGCAGTTATTTCAAACACGAGACTGGAGTTCTAGATCTTTCAATTTAAACAACTTTTCAGAAGTCTAATTGAATAGGGTGTGGCAATCTTATTGTATTTGGTTATTTTGGATATTTCAAAGGTTTTAATCAAAATTTGTCTCCTATCTCAGTACTGCTCCTGACAAAATTGATGAGAGTCTTAACACTGATGGTGCAGTCAACAGTTAAATGCAGGAAAACAGAAATTACTGATTTCTGACCAGGGTGATATATTGTTTATTCATTTCTCCGTGGCCAGCGGGAACAGAGAAAATGAGTTCACATCAGTAGCAGTGGGAAAGAGCTCTAAAGGCTACGACGAGTTACACGCGTACATATCTGTAACGTGTTCCCTTGAACAAGCTGCTTTAATCACCTGTTTATTTTTAAACCAAAATTAAGCAATCGCTCTGTTGGCATTAATATCCAATACATTTCCTGCTTTCGTGTTCTAAACAGAGTTGTGAGCCATTTTTACACCTTTCACAAGAAATGGGAGCCTGTGATTGACCCATCCAGCCACTGGATGTCACACAAATGCAGATGAAAGTGTATCGTAACTACTCGTTCTAATCTTAACAAACGCCAGATTCAGTATTAATTTATCAATTATGAGGTGACACTGTGAAAGTAAACTGCAAAAATTATTACACTGAATAAGCTGAAGCTTAAGCTTATTCATGTGATAGAAGAAAGTACATCTGCTGCCACTGTGACAGCACAGGCAGGCCAGGTAAATCAGAGACGCCTTGGACATCTACACCCAGCCATCGCACGCCATGGCTTGCAAGAAAAATAGGATGCAGCGATGCGAGCGTGACGCTTTCTGCAGAGCACTTTTGTGAATGTTTTTATGTGATTTTAAATGAGTTTGATACTTACAGAGTCTTTGGGCACAATTTCTTCTTCCTTCTTTCCCCAAAACTCATGCAGAAGCTTGCTTTAGGAGTAAATCAGCTAAAATAAACAGTACTCTGAATCTGTTGTGCAAACGTTGTTGTATGTATCACAGCTGCCTGGAAATAAATACGTTTAATAACAAAGCAAAACAACGTAAAAAGAAACAAACAAATACAAAAGTGAATGACCAAGAAATAGGCAGGTGTTACAGTGTTCGGCTGTGGAAGTGGGTGTTGAGGTACCTTGGTTCTCTGTACAGGGTTAAACCAAATTGCACCAGGCCCAGCTGCTTGGCTCTCCAGAGTGGTTTATACCCATGCTGAACCTGTGTAAGACCATGACATGTGGAGAAGGATGGTATAGTGGTGGATCTGTAGCTGACCCCAGATCAGTGGACAGGAGGCCATTAATATCTGCCAAAAGCTTTTTCTGCTGCAGGTGATCCTGCTTCTTCCCCATGCTGTCTGTCCAACCTGGGCTCCCTGTCTCCATTTCTGTCTTCTGCTCCTCCCCACCTCTTCCATAATCCCAGTGCTGATGAGATGTGCCCAAAATCTACATCTTTCAGTCATACGTGATGTTTTCCTTTTTCTAGCTGAGTTCAGGGCCACTCTGAAAAGGCTTTAGGGAACTGCCATGTCCACGTAAATAAAGTTTTTTTGCAAAAAAAAGACAAAAGAACAAATTCAGTACTGTGACATGACACAAGCTGATGCATTCATCAGCTTCTGGCAGAACACTGTATCTTTACTCCACAACTATACATAACAGGCTCAGAGGCTGCAGCTAAATAGACTATCAGCAAAGACAGTGCTAAGTATTTAATTACTTTTTTAAATTTATGGTACTCCCCATGCTGAAAGGGAGAGTAGGAATTATGGTTTCTGAGGCATCATACTTGTACTAGTTGAAATTTAACCAGGTCAAGAAGCCTGAGAAAGTATTCATCTGCTAGAAGTCCCTGACAGAGAAGGGAAGATATTTTCTGTGCTTGTTAAACTCTTGCTGTTTCTGTGAAGGCGGTATTTCATTGCCTGGACAGGCAGAAACCTCAGGTCCTAAGCTATAAAGACAGCTGCTGCCATCTTTCTAATCATCCTGAGACTTTCCTTTGAAAAAAATATGCCAAAGCACCTATTTCTTGCAGCAGGTGTAAAAATGGTTCACAAGTCCTTATAGGATAAGAGGGGAAATTCACAAGATTGTGAAGCAGGATGCAGAGTCTTATCTAGAACAAAACTGCTTTCGCCACGTCCTTTCTCCCTTTCCTCCCCTAAGTCCTACTCTTCCCTAACCCCAATGGGATACCAGAGGGCCAAGAACTGCTGGTTTAAATCTAGCCTGCCTGCGTTACTGCTTTAAAAATATGTTTTACCCACATGACAATTACAAAAAGCATCGCATGTGCTGTAGTATAGAGCCATCCCTACTGGGTATGTAATTCCAGTGTACTTTTTCTTTTAAATTACCAATGCAAGATTAGCAGCATCAAGTCATCAGAGATTTGTTTAATTTTTTCCCAGTTGGATTGGAATCCATTTTGAATGATTCACAGAAAAGAGGGAAGGGGGAAAATGTCCACCCTCAAATGGAATTACTATAGATAATTTTCACACACAATGCCATCCATAACAAATGACTTCATTGGTCATTGCCAGGATATCTCCTCTTTACATCCCTCCACAAGGACAACAAAGGCATTAGTCATTTCTCTGGCATCTCTTGCTCTGGTGCTGCCTCCTTTCCTGGGCTCATCCCCAAACTGGACCCTTGCAGACCAGCTCGTTCTCCCTAGGACCTGTGGCGGCCGCTTCTGTTCCCCTTGTGCCTGCTTCTTTTCTGGTGGCCAGATCCATTTCTGCCTGCCTCGCGGATGAAGCATGGTGGCAACAACCTTGTCAAATGGTTCTTGGGAGAGACAGGCAGATAAGGAGCTGCTGGAATTACCACTGCCATCTTTTGCTTCGGTGCAGATGTGCTTTAAGAAATTTTATTTAATCTGTAACCTGAATAGCCACCTGAACTTCTGGATGAATACTGCCATCAGAGATTTACCAGGAGGAAGAAGTGAACTCTGACTTGTTTCTTGCTCCTTTCTCTACCCCTGCCCCCGAATACCTCTAATCACCAACACGCACTTACCTGTACCTCGCCATCAACAGTACAGCTGCATCCAGCTCAGCCTGGCCCATTTGATCAGGACAAAATGATTTTTCTCAAATATACTATTGAAAGTTTGGAATGGGAAGCTCAGACTAATATAGTGCTCAAGGCTATGCCGCCAGGAATCAGGCACCTTTGCCCAAGCAAATATAGCAAGAATAGCTATGCAGGAACAGATAATTCAGGTTATTACTGCACAGGTTACACTATGTACAACATAGGCTGGGCTGAATGGAGTAGAGAGGATCAGCTTGAGCTGGCAGCAACATGTTGAAAGCCGCAATCTTTTCTCTATAAAAAGGGACTTCAGGTACCTTTCTAGGCCTCTTCATTCGCTATACACAAAAAAAAAATATTATTGGAATTTTTCATTTTTTGAGATAAAAGCATTCAATTGTGTATGAAATAAAATTATTTTTGAACTCCTAATAAAAGGTATAGTAGTTACCTACTTCTTAGGCTTTGATCTTTATAATCTACTGCTTTTTCAGATTAAATACATCTTGGACACATTAATAAATTTGATATTAACCTTTAGAAACGATAAGATAACCTTTCCCAGATTAGGTAGAAGGCCTCTGTGTATGACTCACAGCCATTTGCTGCAAATGAATATGTTTTTTAATTGTCCCAAATGCACTTCATTGTGATAAGGGTTTGCAGGACAAACTGTGCTTTAGGTTATTGCCTATAAAAATGTTATTTCTATTTTATAATAGCATTTATTGCCAGATATTACATACACAACGTAAGCCAAGGGAAACATGTTAGGAACTGTTTTAGTGCTCAAAGCACTACCATGACTAAAAATTTGACTTTTCTAGAACTGAATTGCTACTGTCTCTCTACAATGCTTTACTACTAAGATATCTCTTTAGCAAGCATCTGATAAAACGTGTTCTTTTAAGGCTGCTGACTTTCCTGATCACTCCATGCTGCCAGTATATTACATACCAGCAGTGAAATGACTTTGTTTTTTCACAGCATTTAAGTGAATTATGCTTCCTGAATTGTAGTAAAAATCTGTAAATACATTGCTTTTTGTTTCAATTACACTGGATTTAAGAATTGGACAGTGTATATAACAATCTTCACCAAAAGACTGAGGAAATAACATTCTGTTGCATGTTTACACCTGTTATTTTTGTAGTAAATTGCTCAAAACAACACATCTTTCTCCCATTAGAAGGGCAGTGCATCACTAACTACTTTTGACATTTCATTGACATCTTAAAAGTGCCTAAAAATATTAGGAGAGATCCTCAGCTGGTGCTGATGTTATCTTTGTAAAAGTCAATAAAGCCATCAAGACTACTGGCTAAACAGAGGCACTTCTGTCTGACAGCAGAAGGAATGAGAGGAGAATCACTCTCATCATACGTGTTTATATAATGCTCGGTGCCATTGAGAAACAAGTACTATTTCATTTTTATTGCAACATACAGACCATGAAATAATGCTCAGCCCCAGCTCTGGACACATGCAAGAAGTAATTAACAGTTCAGACTTAATAAATACATCTACTATATTTTCACACAGCATTTGAATTTCAGATTTGAAGGAGACGCTGCTTAGTAATGTCAGATAACAACTTACAAAGTAGCTTCTTTATCATTCTCCAGAACTGATGCATAAAAATATTTTCTCTCTGCTTACTACTGCTGTTAAGGACCAGGCATTGATTAAAAACACGAGTGAAGGACATGACCCGGGAGCCTGAGGGCTTTGTTTCCTTGTAGGCAGTGAGGAGCTGCGTTATAGATGCTGCCCTGGAGAACATTGCTTTTCTGGAACAGGAGGGCTTTTTTCTCTCGACATTAAGAGCACCTAGTCTTAGATAGCCACAGTGTTTAAATTCCTTATGTAACCCAGGAGAACTTTCCTGAGAAACCCAGCCCCTCTTCTAGCTTGGGGTATGAGTGAGTCAGAAATTAAAATTACTTTTGAGGTTAGGATGCATGTATGACGGACATCTGACTGGCCATGGCCAAGTGACCCCAGCTTGGCGAGTTGCTCTGTCAGGTGGACCACAGTGACTGACAGACACCGTTCCCACTCTGAGCCTATTCTCGCTGCCAACTAAAACGCTTTAATTGAAACCACCACGAACAACCCACTCAGAAGTTTGATCATTTTTATCATGGCCTATATTCTTTAAATGCTTTTGGGAAAAAAAATCCCTTGTCTGAATATAAGCTTGGATCACTTTAGCTAACAATTAATTAAAGTAAATGTCTCCATAGGCATTTTCAGTCTCTCAGGTTCTTATTTTAGTTTAGTTAGAACTCCACCTAATTGACTTAAGTGAAATAACTCTGCCTTAAAAAGAAGGAATATTATCAGATAGCTTTTTGCACCAGTTCTCTGCAGCTCAGGCTTATGCTTCTGCTACATTCTCCACTCGTGCTTCACTGAAGTTTGCAAGGGGGGATAATTAACACTAGCTTACCACTGTGTGATGGTTGGTATTTTAATTATCCTACCAGTCAGACCTGGCCAGAGGAAATCTTCATGATTGGTTTTGCTGAAGAGCCCATGCCTAACTATTTAGTGGTGTTAACAACAATAAGATTTAGAGGAAGTATCTTGACAATATCTCCTGCTTAGATAAACTGGGTTTTATTGCTGTGAAAGATCAAAAAATCCCCATTGTCAAATAGTACTATGCTTCAAGAGAAAAATCTTCTTTCCAGTAAATGAATGCAGGAATCATTACTTACAGTATCACACTATACTAGCTGCTTTTTGGTAATATTTCCTACCTATATTCAATTAAATAGCAGGTTAGACCTTGTAAATCAACAATAATAGCTCTGAAAGGAACCGCTTGTTTTTTGAGAACATTCCAGTCCACAAACACTTTTTCCAGTGAAAACTGAGCAATTACAATAAGACTCTGTTTTGGTAAGAAAATAGGAAATGATGCTAAACAAAAGGGAATGTTTATTTAGAAATTCCAAGGCCATTAATTTATATTAAGAAACTGTTTGTGCCCAGAGACTATAATCAAAAGGTGATGTGAATCATTGATCACAAAAGGACTTCATAGATAAGGAGCAAGTGCAGTGCCGGATCATTGTATTATATATTAACAACTTTCATGAGCAGCTTTTGCTGATTCATTTGGCAGGAAGCGAGCTGCCAAGAGAGATTTCTAGGGGAGGAACAATCAACAATATTTTCATATAAAATAACCTCCAGTTACTGTATTGTTCTCACAACATTTGATAATGAATGCTTTCCTGTTTAAGAAAAAAAACATAAATCACAAAAACAAAGGCAGATCTGGTTTAGTGTTACATGGCTATAATACACATGCAGCCTGGCAAAGTAAAGGAAGGGTCTGATGAATTAAAAAATTGAAAAGTTGGTAAGTACTCCTTGTGAAATTGCTGCAGAGTTGGGAATTAAAGGTGCAGGAACTGCTATTCTTTTCGGAGGAAAAAAGTCTGTGCCTTTATCTGCCTTCTTGGTAGGAAGGTCACTGGCCATGGCACAGCTAGGATTTCCTCCAGAAAGCGATACTTGCTTTCCATTCAGGATACCAGGACCTCCATGGACACCAAAGCTGAGCCACACCAGGGGCTAGCACCATGCTGGGAGGCTGTTATGAACAACGGGAGCTTGACGCTTCAAAAACTGAAGCTGAATCACCACAGGCAGACCCAACATGACAGGACACATCCAACCCCCCAGGACCTGGATGTCACCAAGCCAGCCCCAAGCCCACCAGCATGCTCCCAGGGCACACACCACGGCAGCTTGGCCCTACAAGTGAGACAGCTACAACAGCAGCACAGCGAGCCAAGCCAGCAGGTCCCTGCCGCTTTGCCAGGGTGAGGAGAGGTTGGTGGGGTTGTGTTGTATATGTTGCATTATAGCTAGTCCACAGCAGGTGAACGTGGTGAGCCCAGAAGTCCTGCGCAATCTGGCCCATGCCAAGGATGCTTTGCCCACAATGCCAGCAGGGGTCATTCAGCTTTCTTTTACTTTTTCATTGCTACCACTGGTACAAATAGACAAAAAAATGCAAATGCCTATAAATAATCTTAGTTATAACTTGATCTGTGATGGGACTGCCTGAACACAACGCATTTGGGAGCACATGGTGGAGAAGAGGATGGGAGAGAGAGCATGTACCAAGGAGCCCACGAGACTAAAAGATGCTGCAATATATCTTATAGACACGTGTTGTAGGGTCTGCTCTAACTGGATACCAGTTAGATGTTATTCATGACCAGTTGTGTAGCGCTCTAACACAGACTTTCCTATTATAAGATTTTCTACAGTACTTGTCCTTAAATGTTTAGTAACTAAACAAGGGCAGATTTAGGAAGCAATCTATCAGAATAACTAATACAGGTTTTAAAGAAATTAAGAAGGAAAAAAATAGAATCCAAATAAATTAGCAGTTGTGGATTTTTCATTCAGCACAGCACCTGGCAGGGTTCTGGTTCATCATCTTTTTTTCATTATAAAACATATAGCTCTTCTCTGACTCAGGGAATACTAATTAGGCAACTATGGAAATATACTATTGCAAAGGAAAAATGCCATGAAATAAAGTGCCATGAAATTCCACTAATTTTACCACAAATGACCACCAGAGAAAGTACCGATTATCAAAATCCTGTCAGTCAAACATATAAAAAAAGATTCTAAGGAAAGCATTTTGAGATTTTTTCATTAGAACCTCTTCAAGTGTTGTGATAGGTCAGCAAAATTCATTAGCATAAGTGGAGCCTGAAATCAAGATACAGCTTGTGTACAGTTAATGTAAACACAGACTTCAGAAAATGGTTTAAAATATCAGACATTGATGCCAAATAAATACTCACACTCTCACGTCTGCTGGTTGATCTCATCCTGAGAACACGGTCATCGCATCTCCCAGTAACAATCCATTATAAGATTTAGGCTGTCCTGAAAACATAGCTCATCCAAGTGACAACTCAACCAACAAGTAACTACAGTCTGCGCAACCAGCACTGCAGGAAAGACAAGCTTAAATAATTAATCATGGCAAAACACAGATAGTGGGAACCTCAGAAATTCCTGACTTGAGAATCAGTTGTTAGTAACGTAAAATATTTGAAACGATTCACATGCAAATACCGTAACTTACCAAGACAATAAGAATACCTTAAGCAAAAAAAAAAAATTTACAAAATTGCAGAAAAAATTGCATTCAACAATATAAACAGATTTTTGTAATTAAAAATCTACTATTTAAAGTCCAAATGATGATTTAGGTTGTGTTTTCCACTTCGCATACAGCAATCTACCTGAGATACAGAGAGGCATTGAAAAGATCTCAGGAAATATTATCTATTCAGAGGAATTAATTAATAACAAATGCAGAGATTTAACACAACTTATCTCCAATTACCCAGGAAAGACAATAAAGATATCTGGGTCATGTTAAGAATAAAACCAAAGCATTTGTCATGTCAGCCTTTACATTAGGCAGCAAGAGGGATGCATGGAAAAGGTTAGAATGGATTAATTC
Source organism: Nipponia nippon (assembly GCF_047370975.1). Classification (NCBI taxonomy): domain Eukaryota; kingdom Metazoa; phylum Chordata; class Aves; order Pelecaniformes; family Threskiornithidae; genus Nipponia; species Nipponia nippon. The sequence goes on from NW_028262347.1 coordinate 108,788,559, forward strand.
CTCCATTCATTAGCCAGAGAGGTACATTTATAAGACAAAGCAATAAAAGAGACACGCAAGATGCAATCCATGGGAAACAGGGTCATACTGAACCTTCACCAGTACTGGGAGGATTCAGATTTGCAATGCACATAGTAATTCTAAAGAAGCTAAAAAGCAAACAATTATCAGACTCAGAAGAATTGCTGATGGTAACTTAAGGATATTTATATTTTCTTTCCTCTTATGCAATTACTAGTAGAAGAAACAGTCCTGCAGTCAGACGGTCCTATTATTTGTTTAAAAAATTGTCAAGCTGAAATAAAGGGTGATTTAATGTATTTATATACTCACATATTTTTATATCTTTATAATTTTAGGTAGTTCTCAAATAAATATATGTATATCTTTTCTCTCTATTAACAGGCATTAGAGAAATGTTTAACTGTGGTGGGTGTCACTTTATAAAACAAGTCTTGACTTGCTTCAGATATTTCAAGTAAAGGAGAAATGTGCCTTCCATGATTAATCTTCTTGGTGACTAATTATGCCTGGAGATGCTGTCCCACAAGAAACTTGTATGTTAGCCATTGCCTGCCACCCTTCTCCCCCATCTCTCAGTCTAACATAAGCTTTACTTTTACGGTTCCCTTTTCCTCTTAAAGGCCACGTGTCATTTTCAGACGTTACGAGCCCAGCAGTGTAAATTCTGTCACCTGAAATGTAGTGTATAACATTGTTCCCCATGTCTTCTTCAAAACCTTAGGGGAAAATTTGCTCAATACAGACACAAAGTAATTAAGGCTTCAGCTTTTTTTTTTTTTTTTTTTTAAAATGCTTTGGCTACAAACTTGCTTTCAAAAGGCACACAGGTGTTTTCCTTGCCCAAGAAAAGCTACCAACAGACTTGGAGCCCACCACAGACCACTGCCCAGGCACAATGGGAAGGAAAACCGGCCTTAACTCTGAATTTTCCCTGTGTGTTTAAATCAGATGCTTAATGATTTTTTTAAATGTAGGGTTTGAGTTTGAATAGTACTTTAAGCACTAAACTGTCTCCTTAATGTTTGGAGGGGATTAAGTTCAGAGTTCATTGTGTTGTCTGTCATTTTAAAAAGATTAGATAGTTTAGTTCGGCTCCTACTGGCAATGTAAAAGTCTCTGTATTTATTGACTGTCTGGAGTCATTATCAAAGCTTCTAAAACCAATCGACACCTTGTAAACAAAAGTCCCATTATTTTAGTGATGCTGATAAGATTTACATGGTATCCACATTTTTGTTATGATTGATTGAACTGTTAGAGATGTTCATACTGTAACAGGTTATGTGATAAAAGATTACAAATTCAATTAGCACATTAAGCTTTATGTTGGTTTGGAAAATGTGAATGAATGTAACCCATCCTAGTCTATGTCAGATATAACTTGTAGTTTTGGGTTTGGATTGGGAAAATTCTGAAAGGTTTCAAATATTCTTCCAGGAAAACAGATCCTTTCAAAGGGATGAAATGATATTTTAAACTTGGGGGTTTTTCTAGTGACTATTAGTAAACTGAAAACCAATATTATGTGAAGGAGTTTGATGTACTAAAATAGTCGATTATGATCATGTAGTAGGAAAGCTGTACACCACTAGGCTACTACTATATAACTGTTAAATTGTATGAACTATTTATTTTTTAAATAACCATATAAAAAGCAAGTCGAATTAGAGGACCAGACTTCGAAGAATCATTCTCAAGAAATGACTGAAGGGTTTTAGCTGGTTTACAAAGTGGCAAAGCCAAATGACAGGGCTGTCAACTGAACAATCACAGTGTAAATATTACCGATATAAGCAGTCCTGTTGACGACGCCCCAGGACTTACATTTAAGTCAGATGCTATAACCACAGCAATGCATTGCAGTGTATTTCTGAAACAGAATGATGCATTTCACTGTAATTATTTAGAAGAAGATGGATTATTAAATAATAAAGCATAACTGACAGACTAAGCAAGTTCAATTTAATTTGAGAATTTTGGCATAATTTTTATAACCATACCATCACAGCAATGTTCTTTCTACCATGATCATGTAAGAAGGTAAGTTAAGGTACTCCAGGAGAGGTAAGAGCTTTTCTTAGACCTGATGATATAGTTGGTTTAAAAAAAAAAAAAAAAGTTTCTGAATACCCAACTTATGCTAACCACATCATGTGGGGCTCTGACATAAATTTGTTTTAAGGAAAGCCTGTTCCTATTGAACTTCAGCTCACGTTGTGCAACAAGTCATTTTTTTTGTGGTGATCCTTCTGCTGAACCTTTGTTTGCTGACATTTGATAAATGCTTGCTACTGCAGATGTTAATCAAACAGTGTTAATAAATCAAATCAGTTTGTTAAAACCTCGTGTGTTGACAGTGCCAAGGTATCCTGAAATCTATGACTAAAGGATCAATAGAAGCACATGAAAACTTTACCACTGTGGGACAATATTGATTTTTGTCTTAGAAATACTTACTTAGCTCCTGAACCAAATCATTAAAATCAATGGAAAGTCTCCCATTGACTTCACTGGGCTTTGGGTCAAGTTTTTAGACTGGCAATTCTCGATTCAGGTACTGTTTTTTAAAGTTTGCAGGTATAGAGCAGAATGGGGTCCTGATCCTTAATGGCAAGTTCCAGTCATGCCTGTGATGCAAATAACAAGAAGTACCCCTGGGGACGGTTCCATTGCGTGGTTTCTTAGGAAATACAAATTTAGAAGGTCTGCATGATAGGCAAAAACTTAATCTCCCTCCATTATTACTACTTCAGTTTATTTGACTTGGTTTTTCAAACTTAAATCATCCCTTTTTCATCATATTTAAACACAATGCTTTAAGTAATGCCCCTTCCCATTAGAATAATTTCTCAAAGAATTTATAGCCTTCAAGGTAAAGGTCTGTGTAGTGGGATTATATCCACAACAACTACACAATAGTATCATTAAGGGTACTTCAGTTGCATTTACTTTCCCAGTGCTTGAATTTATTGCTACACTGTAAAGTCTCTATTCAGAAGAAAATACATTTAGCTCAATTTATAGAGCTGACTTTGCCTGGGAGAGATTAGCACTAAAATGATTTGAGATAGAATCAAAGAATTCCATCTTTTTAATTAGTCTGTTAAAGGCAGGAGCACCTAATACAAATATTTAACTCTGTTGTTGAACATTACTGCTGAAGTCGTGAAGAAGAAATTTATAGGGAGCTCTAAAGTCACTTGACAATTATTTTCTTGGGTTATGACTTCTCAAATTGCTGTTTATTGCCAATAGCACTACATTTTGACATAAATAGGATTCATGGGATTAGTGCACTGTCCTGGTAAAGATGTTTAATCTTCACTTTAAATGAGATATGGTAATTGAAGCCCTTTCTTGTTGTGTAAGAACTGCCTTTAAACAAGGTTAGCTATTTTTACATACACTAATGAATCCTTAGCTAAAAAAACTTTTTGGTCAGATGCCAGGCTCGCCTTGTTACCTGCTGTTCTCAGTAAATATAAAGCATGAGGTGAAGAGGAAGGGAAGTTACTACTTAATGTTCTAATAAGAAGACATTAACCAATACTGCTTAAAATACTTCAGCATCAATGAGATTAAAAACAAGAAAAAAAAAAATCCCTTGGCCACTAAGTAGCTAGTTCAAATCCAGCCAGTTTAGTGTTCAAAAGTCATTTCAACATTTTTTTTTTTTTTTAATAAGTTTGATAAACTCCCTATTTCTCTTTTGCGACTGGACTGAAGCACAACAAACCTTAGCAGAGAGCTGGAGGCAGGTTTACCCCTCAGTTTTAGGATGAGGCCTTTCAAGCAGAGTTAAAAAATGCTCATGATTCATAAAGGGATTTGCTTTGTCAGAGCCCAAACAATTCCAGAGCTTCCAGAAAAATAAAGGACCTGGGATCCCTGCCTGTTACTTCATCATTCCTACTGGTTGCATGATAGCAAGCATTTTAAGATCACTTTAAATGGTTGAGTACAACACAGAGCTGCTTATTGTTGGAGTCTTTTAAAGTCCTGCGCCATAAGCAGTCAGTATCTTCGAGATAGTCTCAGGAGCACTTTTTACTGAGCTCCTTCCATTCTCCTTCCTTAGCGCTACAGGGGTCATTGCAGCACTGTTTGCAGGATGAACATATCATATCTGGGCATTCCCAGCACAAACTTTCCATTTAGGTAGGTATGCATTGGGGGGGGGGGGCGGGGGGGGGAGACACACATGGTGCTGTTTTAACAGTTGCTGGTTTCAGCTAGTGAATTATGGAACCCTATTTTTGCATCTTTGGCTTCCCTCGCTGTCAGGGTACAGTTGACTACTATTTCTGTAAGGCATCAGAGGCTGCACTTACACTAGGAAACTAATCAGGGTTGTGACCTTTTCTGTGGCTCTGTGGGCAAAAGGCACAGCACAGCTCCCATCCACATGTCTAGGCAATCTCCTGCTGTATAACAGTATGGCCTCATTCTTTCTGATTGCTGGGAACCAAGTGGTGGCTTCTGCCATGCCCCGAGACATGCCTGGGCATTGCAATGAGGAAAGCTGGTTGTTACAGGTGACAACCGCCAATAAAACAAAAACAGACATTACAGGCCTGTGCCCTGTCCCAGTGTTCACCTGCATTGATGCAGCCAGGCAGATGGCCATGGGCTCTGTGATCCACCCCAAGACCCAACTGCACCCAAGATAGTGGTGTGACCACTATCCCCCACAAGTACAAATTTTCAAAGAGTCAGAAAGTCAGAAATCCACTGACAGGCACTGTTTCCCAAAGGGTGAAGCAGGAAGGATTCGCTGAGGATGCAATCTCACAACCCCTGGCCCTAAATATCCCACCGGGTCAAGAGCTTTCCCAGGGTCCCAGCACAAAGTAACCAGGCTCTCCTCCGTCAAAAACATTGCAGAGTTCAGCCATGCAAAAAAAATAAACAAAAAGATTTGCCCAACAATATTTAAAATCCCCGCACCCGACAGTGAGAGATGCCTGTGAGGCAGGGGCAGGAAAGGGAAGTGGCAGCAGAAGCACAGCCCCCTCCTCGCTTGGTGGGGAAGCCAAACCCCCCAAGGTGGCCACCACACATCGCTGTGGCCTGGGCAGGGTGTGCCTTGGAGCTGGATTCGGGAATTGTGTGGTTTTCCCAGGCCAAAGGACTCAGCAATAGAGAAAGCACTCTCCCTGCTGTATCTCTTCCTACAAGTTCTCATTTTGTACATTAGGACAAGTTCTTGTTTTTCATACTGAAAAAATGAATTTTTGGTAATGCCTTCTGATTTTGTGTGACTGCCAGGAAGCTGCTAAATGACTTTTTGTTGCCTTAGAAGTGTGCCTTCTCACGTCTGATGTTCCCAAAAGTTAACATGCAAATTCATCAATGTTATTGGGGCACCAAATGCAAAGAAACATATTCATCATCTGTCCCTTCTTTCAGAAAATGATCTCATCTGCTTCTCCCTTATTTTAACTTACATATTTTGAGACAGTGGAATTCACAGTTGTAGGCCACTGGTCTGTTCTGGTTAATTCTTGTTAATGTTAATTCTTAAATTTCTTAGGAGGGCAACATAGAAGCACTTTGTCAAATTCAGAAATGCCTGGTTAAGAAAGTAGAAACGTCCTATTTCTCCCCTCCATTCCCTCTATGCTCCCTTGTGAGAACCCCAACTATATTAGACTGTAGCTGTGATCTTCTCTGCCAAAACCATGTAGACATTTCTGAAAACCAGTGAACAATTGTTAAAATTCCTCCAAGGCATTTTGCAAATATAGAAATAATTTCAAGATAAAACATTCAGACTGCATTAGTAATATAACTGGTACCAAATCCCATTCTTCATCTATTTTAACCACCTTTTTTGTATAACAATTCTTCAAAAAAATTAGAAGTTGTTCTACCTAGTTTTACGATGCCTGAATCAATGATGTCCTAGCAACGATTCATGCAACAACGAAGTCATACCAATAGATCCCATATTTTTCAGGATTCATCAAATCATTCTTTCTGCACATGGAATTTTCGTAATTCTTCATCCCCTATATACCACAGTGTATGGAATCACGAATCACAAACTCCAAAAATGAAAGTCTATACATGTTTTCAAATGTGTTAAAGCACCTGTCATTAAACCTGAAGATGTTCAACTCTCTACAGGTTAGAAGGCAGTGGAGTTTAGCAAACAAGCTAGGCTACATACAGAGAGCTGGCATCTTTTAGACAAGACCAGAACTATTCCATTCTGCTAAAGTCCTTTACAAGTAATCCATAAGCATATTTTAATTAGATTATTTTGATGTCATATTGAGCACAGTTGTGCAAGGGGACACAGCTGGTATCTCATAGCTAGAGGGAAAAAAGAATGCCCTACACCGTATATAATGAGGCATAGCAAAAGACAATTACATCATTCTGGCTGGCGCACTTGTATTTACCTTTTGCTAACGGCACGGTACAACACACCTAATGAGATATTCCTCATTGCACTTGCTGGTTAATTTAAGAGTCAATCACTCATTGACTCGTGCCAAGAATTCAGAGTTGGGGATTGTGAGTTGTCACTCCCTATGGCATTTATGCAGTTAACCAAGGCCTATACCCATACACTCAGCCACCAGTTGTTAAAGCGCTAAGAGGTCACTAGACACTCCCAATTTCTAGAGGCCTAGACAGGCTGTAAAGAAGGGAGTGTTTAGCAGAGTCCTGGCCTTTATAGACTCAGGAGCATCCTACTCACAAGCTGAAAGTAGAGAGATCTACTCCAACATGAGAAAAACCCTCAAAACCCAAACCAATCTCCCATCCCAATCACTCAATACAGCTTTACAAGAAGACTTTGAAACAATGATTGGCCTGAAGAACATTTGTATGTTACCCACAGAAACTCTCATTTAGCATAAAAGTCCACATTTTCATGAATCAGATTCTACACAACCACACAGACATAGGTCTCCTCCTTTCTATCAGTCCTTTAAAACAGAACTGGCCTGTCTAAATCAAATACACAGTTCACGAGGCAAGGACTTAAAGACATGAACTTACTCAGATAAGGACTACTGTCAAGTTCTTTAAAACTGTGCAACTAACTTTGAACTCCTTAAAGTTGGTTTATATTCAATATTGAATCCAATCTTAGAAGCTCATCCACTACTTTGTTAATCCAATGCAACTGTTCAGAAAACTGTGCCTACATAACATACCCAATCATAACCAAAACCAGCTTGCATATGTTTCAAAAGTCTTGTGTCAATTATATACGATGTCATAACACCACAGTAACCAACAATCATACCTGCCTTTGGCAAACATTCATCTAAGAATGATAAATGTGCTAAGCACTGAAAGCTGCATCTTCTTACTCCAACTTACTCAGCTCTGGATTTCTTTCTACTTCTGAAGCAGCTAGCAACAATTCCAGTTTTTGCATCTATAACAAAAAAAATACTTAATTTTGGATGTCCAATTGTCTTCAAGTTCAAAGTAATCTTTCATTCATCCTTAGAGCATACTGCAATGAAAATGCCTTTGAGTTCAACTTCAGTCTTTCTATCTAAACTCACATGTGCATACAGATGTTCTTTCTGATTGTAGATAGTCTTTTCAAAGATCACTTAATATAAAAGTGGAGAATACTATGAAAAATTAAAAATAGAATAACATAGTATCTGTATCATAGTAATATATTTACATAGGTATATAGCTATGATTCAAAAGAGAGCTTACTCATTGTGTAATGGCAAAGACAAATGACTATCAGTAAGTACAGCAGCTACTTAATAAAGAGCTTAGTCATTTGCTTGAGAATAATTTTAAAAGTCTGGGTTCCTGTTAAGCACAATGGAGAAGCCAATACATAAACCATTACTTAGTAATGTTTTAATAAACTTTAATACTTGTCTTTTTTGAACTGGCATCTGACAGCTGCTGAGGCAGCTGTGATGAAATTTTTCCTGGGAATCTAATTCCTTGTAAGGCTTTCTTTTGCCATGTATTTTACTGAGTAGCTTGCTGCAAATAGTTTTGTTTGTATGGTTTGCATTTCTAACTAATGGCACGTACACCAAATCCAGGACTAAATATTTTAATTTTTGTACTTATTAGCCCCTTCAAAAACTTGACTCATGAAATCTTGCAGCATATTCAAAGTGCTAAGTCATGAAAAATAAGTCATGCTCAGTAAGTCACACTGCTAGATAAAAGCATGACTATGCTTATTGCTCAAGATTTGCTAACCTTTAGGTCTTAAAAGAAAAAAAAAAAAAAAACACCATTTAATGAATGCCTTACTGAAAATAACTTCTTCAGTAACTCCCTACAAGAACCCCAGTGAAGAGGGGCTGTCCAGCACAACCCATTCCAAGTTAGCTGGCCGGGAGCAACAGTGCCACAACAGACACACACAGAGCTGCTTAGGACTGGGATAATATATGGCTCCAGAAACAAACATAACAGCTTGTTCTCCAGCAGGTTAAAACAAGATAATGATTTCTGAAACTAAAACAAATGCTATGTTTATTTAAACGCAACAACATTTCATTGTTGTTCTAAAAGAGCCTCTCTCTGCTCACAAATGGCTCCAATCACCACAGCATCAGAGCATTGCAGAACCACAAATTAACTTATTTTGCTCCTTTGAGGAAAGGAGATATCAGCTGTTTCACAAATGGGAGTCTGAAGTGTAGATTGATTTTACTAAATAACTTACCCAACGTTAAACTGCAAATGAGTGGCAAAGGAGAAAATTGAATCCAGATTTCCCAAATCCCAGCCCAGGACCTTCAGCACAAGACGACCTATGCTTTGCAAAAATGGCTGCCTCTGGTTTATTTCTGATACTTCCAGGTTCTGATGGGGCTGGAAGTATTCCAGCAAAAGAAGGAAGTGGAGAAGAATGTGAAAAATGAAACAAATACAAGCGTAACCAAACTATTTTGGCAAGATCAAACTTGGTTTAAGTTGAGGACAAATCTTAGGAATTTTCTTTTTTTTCGAAGCAAATCAATCTCTAAATAAAAGTCTATGACTTGTGATCTGAATTTCCTTTTTAAAGCAGGTTAATAACTGTACCTAAACATACAAAAGAGAATTTAGAAAGTTAGACATTTGAGGTTCAATCTTAACTTACTGCTGAGCATAGTCTTATTGTTGCCTAAAAGGTTGGATCTGCTGCCCAGGATACAAGTTTCCTGACCCCTCCCCAAACTGGATCAAGGAATGAGAATGGCAGAAAATAAACTGGTTTTCTTGATAGAATTAGTTTTCTTCTGGTTTGTCCCTCTCTTAACTGGCTGCCAGGTCAGACAACCACTGCTCCTGGTGCAAGAAAAGGGGCAGAAAACTATGGCACAGAGAAAGAAGTGGGACTGTGCTTTTTAGCAACAGATAGCTGCCGCAGCAAAGCTAATCTGACACTAAACCACATTAAGTGAGGAAAATTTGGTCACAGATTAAGGTAGCCATTTCTTTTGGACTGAAAGGAAGGCGGCCCTCTCTCCTTTGCTCTTACTTGCCTGGAGTATTTTTCCAGGCTGGTACCACCATGACTGTGCAAATGTTGTCTTCTGAGCAGCTAAAACTTCTATGGAGTAGAGAAACCCACGTCTGACAGAGTCATTGATGCAGAACAGACACTAACTGAGGTTGTGGATCCACTATTAGACTATCTTGTAGAATAAGTTCAGACCTGATCAGGCATGAAAACCATGATCACATACATCTTGGTTAATCAGCTACGTTTAACCTTTAAAAAAAATCAGACCAAAAAATAAAAAATTTGCAAAAAGACTGTGTGCTGTGCTTTATGTCATGGAGCCTTACGTTTCTAATCAGGTACAAGGTTCCCTAAAACCAGATTTATCATCTATTGGAGCCACAGCCAAAAATTTACACACATTGTATAGACGCTCGTCTGCATACTACACTGTAATTGCTTCAGCTTCCAGAAGGCAACAAATTGCTAAGATAGGTGTTGGTTTTCAGTTTAGCACCAGGCTCCCAACAAGATGAAAACAGCTTGTGGTAAATATAATAGCTAGCAGCCTGAACAATAGCAATTAGGACAACAGCCTAAATCCTGTGGTGTCTCTGGAAAATGTGTGAACGGTCTTGCTAGTGTACTGATAAGAAGTTTAAATTAACATGCATTAGCATCACTGGGAGTCCTACAGCAGACCCAAGCCAAGAAATCATTAAGCTGATGCTTCTTCATCCTGGTTGACCTTGGTTGGATTTAAGCAGTTGATGCCATGTTACATGCTTTTCCAAGCAGAGACACAAGGGCCCTGAATCAGGACCAAAGAAGAAAAAAAAACAACAAAAAAACACAAACACAAACACAAACCAGAAGGAACTCTATTTAAAAACATCACCTTAATTGGAAAAGTGAATCTAGTAATTCAGTTGATTAGACCTTTCATGCCCACTGGAGTCCACAAGCCATAGACTGCCAGGAGAGCTGGACCCTCTAGACATCCTCAGTGACACACAGGGTACCATCATCTACTTGGACATTTAAGACTACAAAAAATACCAAAAAAAAAAAAAAGTACTGCATTAATCAATATAGACAACAGCAACATCTATAATTACAAACATCAAGACGAGATCAACATTATCAAGACAGTAACTGCCAACACCTCGTTGTCATCCCTCCCTCAAAAAAAAAGAAAAAGGGCAATTGAGTTGCAGAGTGCAGTTTTAGGGTGGTGTGAGGTTCCACAAAGCAGAACTAAACAAAACTGACAGTTTTCCCTGTGCAAACGTGTGCATGCAAAAAGCTATATGGCTGCTTAGTACCTGTAAACTTGATTCACAGCACTGATTATCCATATTGACTAACAAAAGGAGAGTTTTTTTCCCCCCCACAGTGAAAATGGAAGTATTCTTCACGAGGCAACAGCATGCATATGCTTCCTGCTAAGTATTGTTATTTTCAATGTAAAACTATTTTGGAGCAGCAGGACAGTTTTTGAGGTGGGATCCTGACTTTCACTTTTGCTATATAATCAAACTGAAAGAGAAGGGGAGGAAAGTTCATCTTCTTAAAAAAAAAAATCCTTGGTTTTAAGCGCTTTCCTGTTTTCTGGCCAGCAGTAAGAGTTCGTTCCCCACAAAGGACTGACAACGCTCAAAATTACAGCATAGAGCAGCGTGTCCTACACCTTTCAAAATTTTCCTTAGCTCCACTGAGTGATTGCTAAGGCCCACACCATCCCTCGTGTGGAAAAAGCGGTGGGAGGCAGCAATTTAAGGCAGACACAATAAAGTGCCTCTCAGGGTTTCCTTGGCATAGCAAGGCAGAGTGGAAAACAGTGGAATTAAAAAAACTGGATTATTTCCCAGCTCACTCTCAAGGATCGACAGGAAAGAGTCTGGAGGGTCTGCCAGAAGCTTGAGTCATCCCTAAAGGTTTGGGCTCCGGGGCCCCTTCCTTCAGGTGGGATGGCTGTGCTTAGGTCACATCGCTGACTGGCTCCCCCAGCAGTTGCTTGATGGGATTTGGAATAATCTCTTAATCATGTTCATCAACACATACAGCAGTTAAAATAATGAGAAAAAGGAGAAAAAAAACTCAACTAGTTTCTGTCCATGTTCTATTAATAACATTTTTTTTTTCACAAGTAAGAAAAGAGACATCAAGAGAGAACAGACTTTTACTTTGTCTTTTACTGCTGAGTAAACTTTTTTTTTCCTTTTTATAGTACTAGCAGATTTTAGTAAACAGAGTATGTTACATCATGGATCTGAGGGTGGATACCAGCTTAATTTCATATTATCAGTTTTGCATCTATCACGTGGTTAAAACACGCACCAGAAGCATGTGGGAAGGAGCAGAAATGGACCCGAAGCTGCAGTTTCCCGGAGTGGCAAGCGGGTATCAGGCTCTGCAACGGCTGGACACTTATCAGCTAACACGAAACCAACTTGTGTTGAGTAAAAGGGCCAATACAGTTAAGTAAGATACTGCGAGGGGCGTGGGAGAGGGTGGTATTAAAAACCAGAGTCAGCGTAGAGGAGCTGTTGCTTAGAGCAGAAGTATTGCTACACAGTTTGAATAGGCTTCCTGTGGCTGCCCAGAAAGACTAACATCTGGCAATGCAGCCTGCTATACTGAAGAGGGAACTCCTTTATCAAGGGTACAGAAAATAGAAGCATAACCACAAAGGTGGGAGAGCAGGTTCATAAGCTGTAGCCAACCTCCTGCAGTAACTGTTGTTATTTGTTAGTCTTGTTAAGCTTATTTGACACATAGCTGTCTAGATAACCATCTACCATTTCAGATTTGTTGGAACAATAGCCAGCCCAAACACATGGATTCAAAATTTTGGAGTGCTTTTGTAACGTAAGCAAGCACTGCAGCAGTGTACACCAAGCGAAGCCCAGCTGGGTTTGGTTTTTTGGGTGGGTTTTTTTTTTTTTTTGATTGTACAAGTAATATTTTGGGTTTTGTCGTAGTTTACATAGTAAAAACAGGCAAACCGTGTCACTTTTTAAAAAAAGTGATAAATTTAAAAACAAGAAGTGAAACAACGTAGATACCTGAAACTGCACCAATTCTGCTAGCTTTGCTACACTACCAACAGAAATAGTCCTGTCCTGTTTAGATAGACTTTGTTTTGCTACATGACTGCATATGCAGTGAAGTGATATCAAGTCCTGAGGGTCCACTCCTTTGATGAGTTAAGCACACAAAGGCCCACATTTTGATGCAATCTGATATCATATATTTAAGTCCTAGACAAACTGCAACTGTGAGGAAGTGATAAACAGAACTTCCTGCACAAAGCTGCCTGAGATAACACTTTCCATGGACTGGAAAAAAAGAGACATGATTGCTACAGAACTAAAAGGGAACTGTTCTGCTCTTAATAAATAACCCTTTCTTTTTCACGTGGCTGTTGCAAAAGCCGAAGCACAAGTGACTAAGATTCAGTACGCTGCGGAGCGGTTCTACTCACACATTTCTGAAATGATTCTTTGAGGAACTACGTTTAATACTTAGCTCCAGATCTGTGTTCTCCCGAAGGCTCCTGTGCTGCAGCTGGAGCCCTGAAACTCAGAAACCTCCCAGCTAATATTTTTACTTCCATTTTAAAGAAAGTTCTAAAGAAAGCTAAACTAAAAAGTTTAGTCAAATGGAGGAATAAGGAGGGATTGTTTAAAGAATAAGGCTAGATTGTCTTCAACGAGGGAAAAATCTAATAGGAAACATGATTAATTCCTTCTCATGGAATTTCCTTTTGATTTTGCATCAATGTCACCTCAAACTCCAAGAAATTTAATATACTTATAATTACTTTGAGTTCACTTTGTGAATGTTTGAACAGCCAAGTTTTCCTCACACTGGAAGTCGTGGGGGAAATGAGCTTCAAATGTGAGTACTTAACATGCAAAGGGTTTTTTGAATTAGAATTTAGAAAATGATTGAAATATGGAAGTATTTCTTCATATACAAACTGACTAGAACACAAAATAAAAATCCATGGAAGTTAAAGGTCCAAAGCACATGCAATTTATAATGCAAAATATCATGAATTCATAATAAACTGTTAACCAGTTGTTAAGGAGGGAGGGGGAGAGGGGGGAAGTCACACTTGCAAAATAGACTTACTCATTGTCAAAAGCACAGGCAAATCACTGAAGCCTGGAAGAGATTCCACAGGTACTTGTACAACAGCTCACCTCCTATGCAGACATCTGCTCTAACCTCACATGGTGATGTCCCAGAACCAGCCCCGATGTCAGGTCCTCCTTCTGAGACACCAGAAGGGCTCCAGACTCAGGACATGATTCTTTATATCAGAACAGGTTGAAAACTTTTGCCTGTTCGTGCTTTTCTTTTTGTATTTTCTGTTTATATTCTTTTTTGAGAAGCTCAGGCTGTGTAACAAGTCGAGAGAGAAGCAACTGCAGTATATTAAAAAGCAATCAAGTGCTACCCATCACTGAAGAGCTTTAAAACTTCTGCTCATGTTGCAAGTTTATGAAGTAATAAGGGAAACGCAATGATTGATTAAATTAACGTGACAGCTCTGTGGTGATATTCCCAGAGACTTGCCCTATACAGTGTTTCTTGACACATGAAGAGCTGTAATATCAGCATTTTTCTGGTCCCTTTTGGATCCCACACATTGCTGGTGGGACCTAAACCTTACCATGAGCCATGCAGTGAGCTACTATCAGAGCAGTGTTGAAGATGCCATTTGCACAACTGTGCTGAGCCCAGGCGAACCAAGCCAGAGCTACACAGCGCTCTCAGTCTGAAATACCGATTTATTTAAAAAAAAAAAAAAAAAAAAGCCAAAAACCTTTTCGGCAGTCTTTTTAATTGGATCTTTTCAGAAGGCTGGGTTAGAGAACAGCCACACCAATGGGGGAGCAGCCACAGCAGTAATCTGTGTGTCAGGCAGGAAGGAGAAGAGGAGAATCAGATTTGACTCTAAAGAAATTATAAATGGAAACACAGCCCAGTGATTGCTGACAACTATGCAATCAGAGTAACAGGCTGCAGAAAATACCAGGCCTAAAACTGTGGTCTTTCACACACTCAGTAGTTCACCATAGCAGGAGCTAACAATGACTATTTTTCTGATAGCCTCTTAGCCATACACTCAGGCAAAGAACCAGATGCTATGGATGACTATAGGCTTCTTACGATTTAAGAGATGGTAACTACCTTGGTGGCAGCAACAGGTAAAAAGTTTTTAAATAGATGATAAAATACACAAATGTGTGTCAATTTTGGCCTATTTGCATTGTTTCTACAGTATATTGCAAATACGGAAACTTGCTCATTTGTAATCTAATTCAAAATTGATTGCTTTCCCTTTAACCTTATATATTTGTTAATTTTATTCTGAGCTCTTGTACATTGCCTCCTCAAGAGGGATTCCTCTTGCAGATAAATTAATGTAGTCCGTTAGATAGTGATTTGTACTTTTCAGATGCAAGATGTTGTTGAATAACAATTCATGAAATTACTTTTCTTCATGAGCTCAAGGGCTGCTTGTTCACTTGGGAATTATGGTAGAAATTATTGAACAAACATTTTTATCATCATCAAAACAAGTTTCGTTTTCATTATACTAAGTTATCTTGAAAGCAATATTTAGTGTAACACTTGAGTGACTAGTTTATTGTTACTTAGATAGCCTCGTGATAGGCACCTTAGAATAAACGAAAATAGGTAGTAGACCAAACCATAAGCAGCAAACACTCTCAGTCTCCTCCTCTTTTAGTATGAATACAACAGAAAGTCTTCACAGTGCTGGTAATCTCGTAATGGGCTTGAGCTCTTTATCTCGGCTATGAATGAATTATTGATTTTTCAATTGCAAAAACAAGTCTGCCAAGTAGACACTTGTGACTACAGAAAGAGTGCTCATCTGATGTGAATCAGTGGACAGAGAAGTCTTGTGCGTCAGCAGCTGATTCTTAAAACAAATAAAATGTCACTTAAATATTGTAAAAACAACAAAAAAAACATTTGATTTTTAGTAGTGCAAATAGGACACTGCGCCAACTTTGCTCTGCATAACAAGTCTCAAGAAGCTCTCCTGGGAATGTTTATATTGTGTTTCTATCCAGGCCTCACATTTGCTTTGAATTGTGACAACAGTTTGACCGTTTTCATGTTAAAAGCTTCCTGCCTTTGTCATGAAAGGAGCTTTTCATCAATATCTATAGACAACAGTCAAAACAGGAATTCAGGAATACTGCTGCAAACTTTACAAGCACCTACCTGGAAGTGCTTGCACCCCAGTACCACTCCTACGTTCCCCCTCAGTCCATGTCTTCAGCAAGTGCCAGCACCCTAAACCCTACCAAGAGCAAAGCAGAGGGCAGTCGGGCCCAACTCCCGCTACTGCTGCCCACCTGGGAGGAGGCAAGGGCTGAGCGGGAGGCGCTGAACGAGTCTGGAAGTGGAGGGACAAAGAGACAGGGAGAAGAGGAGAGCATGGAGAGGGACTCTGCGTGCGAGGACAGCAGGAAAAGGGCACTGCTAGGATGCCTCTTGGAAATGCCTGTCTCACACCCCAGCCTGTTTTGGTCAACATTTATAGTTACGAAGGTTCTTCTTTCAAATATAATCTGGCAGAGGATTTCAGAATGGACTGCAAGATCTATCCTGCTAATCTTAACTGCACATTTCAGAGTCCCTGGGAATGCAGGAGAAATGCTGATAATATAAAGCTAGTTATGCTATCAGTTACAAAAGATATGTATGCATTTAAAACTTTTTGGAAAGATATTAATTTTCCTGCTCTAGTGTGATAGAATAAGAACTTTGGCAAGCATGCTCAGATCCTACTACAGTGTGAAAAGTAACCAGTATGAAACATTTTAAAGAGGTTTTTATGCACATAAATACACATACACTTGTGTGTGTGTACAGGAAAATCTTGGATATGAAAAAACTCATATACATACTCATGTATCAGTTTATGTTTTGATTTTTTATACTTAACACTGCAGAGCAGCTTACTGTTTCCACCACTCCCAAGTGGTGGAATAAACTATTCACATCCCAGTATCTTGGAATACATTGACTTCCACCTACGGGAAATCCTACTTGAAAGATAAGACTGTGCACAAGACTGAAATAATAACAACTGATCAGGCAGAAGTCACAGTGTCTTTCCCTGGAAGAATTAGTTACCTCAAAACTTCAGCGCAACAAAGAGAGATTGGAAAGTATGATTTGCCTTTTAGATTGTTTTAGTTGAGTAACAAGTAGACTGAACTTCCTTTTTTCAGAGCATAGTCAAATAGCAATTATGCAAAGTGTACGATTCTAAACAGCTAATTAAACAGCAACCCCAAATCTTTACAGCTGAATAAGCTGCTTTAAGAAAAAGCCAGAAACCTGCACCTTGCATACAAATTAAAAAAAAAAAATCAGCTACTCTACTGATTCATGTCTCTACACTTTTTTACCAGTGCAAAAAACAACCATCTACTGAATTCAGTGCACTTTTCTGTCAGAGCATTTTCTGTCTGCAGCTCCCAGGGGAGACACTATTTTGTAATCAAGAAAGTAAAAGAATAATTCAAACAACTGTGACACAACCTGGCTCTCCAGTATCTTCATTCAGGACTGAAACGTAACCTAATTACATCATACCAAAGAAATGAGCATCTTACACTTCTCCAAAGTTCATTTTAAGATCACCTATGAGTTGGGTGTACTTTCTTCCTACCAGATATGTACAGAAAAAGGAAAAAAATATTATAAAAATAAGTTTGAGTAAGATTCATGTACTTTGGGAGACATAGCAGGATCTCCTGATAACTACAAAATAAAAGACAATTTGGGAATTTTTTCCTTGAAGCAAGATAGACATCTGGGACCATGTAATTCCAGCAGGTTTGGAGAGCTATCCAGCACAGTTGAAAAAGAATACTCCAAAACTGATGTATTTGTCTACGCTTCCTAAGCAGTGACTTTGATAATGTTACTACAGACTTACTCCGGTAAAACCAAAAGTAGCGGCAGGGTCTGTTTTTAATGTCTACTTGAAAAGTCCTGGGATTCTCTGGGCATTGATCAGTCAAGTGTAATTTCTTTAAACTTCAGTGAAAAGCTACCAACTGTTGCTATAAGTGTACATTCTCGTATATTTTACTTCTTTTTTTTGAAACCCGAGGACAACCTGAAGTAAATCAATTCTTGGTCAAGCACCACATTAGTCCCGTCACAGAAGGTTAACCCCTCAACAGTGTAATTGAAAGCCTTTAGCTGTTCCTTATGCACACTAATGGACACACTTAACTATGAAAAAACAGCCATCACTACCCAGGAACTGTTTCAGCAAGAACAGCATCTGCAGTAGGTTTTTTAATCAGACATGGAACTGTTTCTTTCCAGCTGCCATTATTGTAGGTAGCTGTATTCAGACCTATATGCTGGAAAAAAGGTAGCGAGCATCACACAGAAAGACACCTAAAGGATACACGACCCATTTGGAACAAAAAAAAACCTTAGCACTCTCTCCTACTTTACTAGGGAATGTTCATTAACATCTTATTTGGATTAGGACACTTATTTATTAAACCCATCATATCAATTTCATTTTCAGAAACCTCTTAGCATTTGTTTAAGTTTTTTCTCCACATTTATATATGTTTAATGCTGCATTACTTTATGATGCAGATTGCCCATTGCTGTTGGGATATATACTTTTAAACAAAAAAAAATTTGAAAGCATAAGGTGCTTCAGTAATAAAAAACCCACAATTTAATGCTTTTCTGATTTTTTTTTTTTTTTATGACAGAAATACCACTTTGCGTAATGGGCACTATTACTAGATTTTTACTTTAGCAGCCAGGAATGCTGACTCAAGTACTTAGCTTACATTACCCTGTTATCTGGAAGTGAGGTCCTCAACAGTAGAGAAAACTATGTGAGACATTCTTGATACTCTGTTTAACTTACTTTACTATGTCTCCGAGGTGTTAAGTGAAGTCTATCACTATCCCAGAAAAGTTCCTTAACTGTGTGGCTTTCACAAACTTATATATCCTATTTATCTTCCAGTTCGCCTGGGGATTACAGAAGACCTCAGCTGAGGCATAGCTTTTAATGAGCTTACGCAGAGCACAGGGCTGAGATACCAAGCTTGCTCCTTCCCTGGAAGGCCATGGCTCAGGCAGGGATACAAAGACGGCTGTGTCAGAGCACAAGCTAGACATGCTTCCCTGCTACTGCCTCTATCCAGATAGCCAGGAAAAGGCTGACTATATGATTTCTGTAGATCATTGTTTCCTGAACATGGTGGGTCACTGAAATTCAGCTAACCCATAACATCAAATTTTTATCTGCGTTAAAGATTAAGATGCATGATTAACTGAAACATTGTGAGGTTACGTGCCTCAAACGGCTCGCTGAGGTTGCCTACCATTACCTGGAGAAGCTTCGCTGAAACTTGGCTTTCCCAATAAATTTAAGCTAATCTAAATGCACGATGTGACTGAAAGGGGCAGCCCTGCCCCTACTCAGATGCATGTTCTTACTGTGTCTCTTCTCTGAGCATGAGCAGTCATGAAACTATGCGGCCAGTTAGATCAGGGAACTTCTGCTGAAAATTAACCTAAAAAAATACAAATAAAGTGGTTAGTTTTCACTAGCCTGAGTTTTCACAAAGTGTATGGGAGCTATGACTGGGGAGAGAAAGGCCAGAAAAACGCTTTTAGCTGCAACTTTTTAAAGTGGTGGTGGAACCATCAGGAGGGGACTGAGAGCTACCGCAGGGCTAGCAGGAGGTTTTTGCAATGATTTAAAACTGGGTTGTTTTGAAATAGTATGTTGGCCGTATGCTTCTATGCTGCCTCCTGCTGAGGATGCTAAAGAGGTCAGCAAAGCTGAGAAACAGCTCCTTGGTAGGTATTATCACTCCTGTTTTACAGGAATGAGGATGCAGACAGAGCTTGGATCGTTTACATGAAGCAAAAAACAAGTTAGTGGAAGACAGACGGAAAAACAAAACCACCGATCCTTGATTCCCACTGCTACATTAATTAATAAATCAATTGTGACCAACACGCAGAACATTAAGAAATGCCCCCTGAGCATTTGCCAGCAAGTTAGGCAAATGAGCAGCTGTGTAGCCACACCAGTGCTTGCTCGGCTGCACAGGCAGAGAACAGCAGAGCGCACAGGACCGGCACCCGCAGGGCTGTGCACTCTGCTGAAGGAGGTGGCCTGTAAATCTGGTGAGCACAAACAAGGGTAGGCAACCCGGGAAAGATACAAGATAAGATTTCAACACGGATACAAAACCATCAGATTTTAACAGCAGGTTCTTGAGGGTGCAGGGTGTTGGCTGGTCTTGACCCTGTCCTGTCCGTGGTGGGGCTCCGCACCCTGCGCAGGATCTTGCTGGTCATAAGATACAAAATAGTGGCTCCCTTCTGTATCCCTAGCAATTCAAGAAGAGCACGCATAGCACCACGTGCCTGCTGGTAAGTTATACCACTCCCAGCTGGGGAAAAAAACCCAACTACAATACTATTGAAGGAGGAGGAGATATTTTATTTTATTCCATTTTAAAAACACACATTAGAGTAGAAGAATCTTTGTCATTGCTTCAGAGCCTGTATGAAGCCATGCAAAAATATATATCGCAGCCTCCAGTGTTCCTTTGAGCCTTATGGAGAAAAGCAATGCTTTACTTCACTGTATAGAGTAGTAAAAATCAGATTAACACCCAGTTAAGTTTAGTTTCTGACCCTGCACTTCCAACTTTCTTTTACACCACTTTGTATTGACATGAATGATGGCGCACACTGTGGGGTAATGGATATTCAGATCTCACCTGTTCAAAAGGCAGTTGCTAGTTGGCTGTTAAGTATTTTTATCTTGTGGTTTTATAGCCTCCACTACAAGTGAACAAGATGCCTCTGCCCTTGAAACCATGAAGACTGCAGAGTTAACATGGGCCTTTGAGGCAGCATCAGAGAGGTAGCAAGAGCTGATGAGCACAAAGTAGCTGGGTCCACCAAGTGAGATTTGGTGCGTACTAACTCATCTTCACCTGTCTTAAGTATTAATAATGGTGCTTATAAGTATTTTTTTCTTTTTGGAGAAGTCATCTTAACCTAGAGTGTACTAAATTCTGTTTTCACCTCAAAAATTTCCAACTGATAATCCAGTTATTTATAACATATGCTTAATTTTAAAAAGGTCCAAACTCTTCCTTCAGCAAGCTCCAAATAAGCCAGGTTTCGTTCCTCCAGACTTTGGGCAATGTCTACTGTTCTTTTTTGAAAAATATCATGCACAAGAAAGACTTGGGCAGAACTGAGGCATCTAAATCTAAAAACGTGTAAGCTAGCTCCTTCCCCTAACACTGGGGGCAGATTTAATTTCCCTGGCATTTACCCTTTGCTGCATGTATGAGCGGGCAGGCCTACCCGAACGTGAGTGCTATTGCCTGCCTCAACATATCTTAGATATCTGGTCTCACCAGTTGCCTAGCTGATGCTACGCAAAGTCTTGCTTTCTTTTTTCCTCCCCAGAAACATATCTAACCACTAATAGAGGAGCTGTTTTATTGAGCCAGGAAGTTGAGAGACTCGTCAGAATCAGGTATTTCGTCTGCAAGGACAGCACAGCAGAACAATAGCGATGGCAGCCACGGAAGATAGCGACGATGCTGCCTGACAGACCAGCGGGCTCCAGTGAAGCATTGTTTCAGGGTCTGTGTTCAGCTCATTTGGAGAGGCCAGCAGTGGACACACATCTCTACGCTCATTCTTGTTCTGCCTCGGCAGAAGCCCTGGGGTGGGAGCAGTGACAAGGATGGGACAGAAGTTTTTTGGAGGAGAAGGGCAACCTGTGGCCTGGGCAGACATCAGTTCAGTTCTTCACTGCTTCCCAGACTACAGGGGAACACCAGTCTAGAGATTCTAATCAAGGAAGCATCTGGACGTCTGATTTTAATGCTAGACAGCTTTTCCCAACCAGCTGCCATGCCAAGTGCTTCCTCTCAGTTCCTATACCAGGACATGCATGAAACTGACCCATGACATTTAGACAAAATAAGGCCATAAAAGGGAGCTCAGTGATGTTAAAACCATTCACCAGCATGGATTTCCATTGGAAGTGACGTATGTTAAGAGGGCTTTTCCCAGACAGGAACAGGAGCTGGAAATATAGGCTCCAACATCTCATCAGTGCCACAGGGTTTAGCAGCTGCTTTCTTTCTTTAAGCTTCCCGCTGCATATACCCCAGGCACAGGCACTAGCAAACATCATGAAAGAGGTCACAATTAAAAAAAAAAAAAATCTGTATTAATCATGGAACCTTATAAGATAAACATGCACTGCAAGAGTAATAATTCAAATGTGATTTTTATCCTCTGAACTTTCCAGGGTTGGTTGAACTGGAATTTTTACAGATACTTGCTACAGCTTGATCTCAGATGCGTTAGCACAAATTCAGAATAAACATCCTAGAAACAATGGAGGAGCATTGTGCTTCCACTACCATGACGAAGAGTGGAACGTAACCCACTGAAGAACATCCTGAGGCCAGACTTGGGGAATGCTTAGAAAATCCAACACAACCAAACTCTTCCAGGCAGAAGCGTCTCCTACATACCATAAACAATATATTAAAGGCAACTTCCTTAAATCTTTTCTGGAAAGCAATTTATGTCATAGTTACAGGCATTTCCCCCAACGTTTTCATCTTTGTTGTTTCAATCTTTGATAGTGCGGGAAGGAAATCAGACAACTTGTGGATATTGCTGCTACCCTTCAATTCTACTGATAATAGTTGTGGAAACATACACATAAGAATAACTTCCTGAATGAAACAATATTTAGCACGTATAGAAGCTTTTGTTCTTGTTGCCTAGAGGATATATAGTTTTACACAATTATAGTGACTTTTAAATGACCATAAAGGATACTACTAGGATGTGTGAATGTTCTATTTGGAAAAAAAAAAAAAAAACAGCCAAATTAGGTAGGTTTTTTTCCAGACAGAAAGGACAAACAGATACGCGCTATCTCCATTTTTCTTAAGCCAGTTGTATCATAACAGGAAGTGTTACTCATTCTAAATTTGATGTTGAATTATTTTACAAAAAACTGTGATGAGCAGTGGACAGAACTTTCCCCTTGTTATTTCATAACTTTGAACAGATTTTTCAGGAGAAGGAGCCAATGTGTCATCAGCTGAAACACATTCAGTCACAGGACTGAAGACACAGGGCTTTGATTTTCCTGCCCCCAAAATTATAGAGTATCTACATGATTTTTTTTTTTGACTCAAGCATAAAAAGAAGAGAAACTCCTGAGGAATATATCTGTCACAGAAAAATGATAAAAAATACAAAAGAGTTAAGTTTCCCCCAGTGATTAGACTTTATACTCTTGTAAAGCAGTAATAACTTGAGAACATAAAAATGGCCATATTAGGTCAGGCAAAAAGTCCACGTAAGTGAGTATCCTCCAGCAGTTACCTACTGTGCTGGATAATTAAAGAAGAGAGCAAGAACAAAACAATGAATAAAAAAACAGAGCAAGTTGAAACAGCCTTACAAGTGTATACACTTACCTATTTCTTTCATCAGAAACACTACAGGACAAGAAGGACCTGCTTGTCCCAGGTCTCCAGTAGGAAGGCAAGGGAGCAAACAGAGCCAGAGGAAGTAAATTAAGTAAGAACAAAGAGACAACAGGTGTTTCGTATTTTCGTTCATGGTAGGTGAGTAGTAGGCTTGTCATTTCCTGAGGCAGAATTCAGACCATGATTTCTAAGAAATCATGGGGTTTGTAACTTTATTAAGCTTAGCTTTTCCTTTTTCTATGCTGGAACATGAAAAGGTTATTAGATGCTCATACTTCACCTGCACTGTATATTTCGCAATTTAATTTTCTAGGGTACGTGGTTGTGACCTTGCATGTATTATTGCAAAGTGCTACCATTACACCTCTCTAATTTTACATCAATACAAAACTGGCAGTTCTGATGCTACATAATGGGTTAAAAACCACAGCATTTTCCCCTTCCAAGCCAGTATTTAACATAGTTATGCAACGCATCTGAACAGGATTAATTGAGTCTGACATTGAATGGAAACAAAGCATGCTCATTGCTTTCCCAGAATTTTACTATGTATATGTAGTATTTAAAATTCAGCTTATTTTATTCACTTTAGTAGAACAGTTATTTCTGCTCTGGCTGGCAAGGTTAAGAGAAGTCTTTGGCATCTTATATCAGACATGGCAAATTTCAAGTACAAAGATTGTAATTACCATCACTCTGCACACCTTGCATAGTTATTCACCCTAATTCTAGGTCTGAATTAGTAGCATCTGAGATTTCAAAAATTAAATACAGCAGAAATTAGACCTGCAGATTTCAATCTACAGTGTTATGAGGTGCTTTATACCATATCAGAGAACTATACTAGATCTCACCATGTAACAAAACCAATGTGGTTTGTTTCATTTATTTCGGCCTAAAATGAGAAGGACATAATCCTGTCTGTTTCTCAGTCCTTCCAGCTGAAAACAAAGTAAAAATAACTGTTCTGCTTGAAACAGATTGGCTTTAAAGTTTGAACAAATCTGAGTGGTTTTTAAATTGAAATCTGGAAAGCAGCCTAATGGCTGCTTCTTTACTCTTTCTGAGTATGACTAAGATTATAACCTTATATCTAAATTTATAATCTTAATCTAAGTCTTAATCTAAGAATGTCTCTTCCTTTGATTTTGTGGCTGGAAAACCGAGCTGTATTGTAACAGGGATGAGACATCGCTGACAGTCACATCTATAGGAGCAGGCCAGCATGGCTTTGTCCACCACCAAGGCAGGGAAGGATTTTATTCTGAGATTCAGTGGATGTGGTTAGGTCAACACCAAATACTTTTAAAGATCTCATCCTGGTCAGGGTATTTCAACTTCTGTTTTGCTCTATTAGGTGAATACATAGAGGTTTGGTTTTTGGTGCTGCACTTGCCCCATCTAAATGGCAGTTACATAAATAATACACTGGCCAACCAACATGCTGGCCCATCACCTAATAAGTATGCCACCAGCAGCAGGGGTTGTGTGGGAAATGAAAGGGGACAAGGAGTGGAAAAAAAAGCTGTGTGACTTTAGTGCAGCTCCTTTTACCCCCTCCGGTGATCTGTATAAGGAAAAGGTGATGCCTGTGAGAACAGAAGATTAAATTTGATGAGTTAGGAGAGTTCTTCCTGCCCTTGGTTTTCAGGTTTTTTGGGTGCCTCCACCCACACCACTGTCCCATTAAAGCTGTGGCCAAGGCAGCCCTGAGAACCGTGCATGTGAACAGGAGCGTCTTCGGCAAGTTAGCGGACTTCAAAGTACAACCTTCACCATCTCCGTTAACAATGTTAAAACTATGAGTTCCCCTGCTCCAGAAAAGTCAGAAAATCGAGAAAAGCATGTTTGTCCTGCACATCACATAGGTTCTCATTGCATTCAGATTCTTTTAGCCCTTTAGCTGCACATTTCCTAATTTTTCTTTGACAATTTCACAGTTACAGGGCCTTTGGACTTCTTCTTTAATGAAAGCTCAGATTATCACACAACAGCAAGAACCAAGGCTGAAAAAGAACTGTAAAATCTGGTGCAATAAATTGCACTATGAAGAGCTGGCGACACCTCTGTTGTGCGACCCTGGGCAAGTCTGTGCCTCCTTGCTGCCTTTCCACTGGGTAAATAGATGCCAAAGGGGCGACTTTCTGTGTAACAACCCCACACATGAAAGCTGCTGAGACAATGAGATCACAGAGACCTTTGCTTTGGTGTCATCATCCTGGAAAGACAGAAGTACTGAATCAAAGGTGTCAGGTCTTTCATGTGAATAAAGTGCTGATCCCACAAGCTCAGAGGCCTCTGCTGACTGGCACTGCTGAGCACAGAAGAGCTCAGAGTCCCGGAGGCTGATGCCACCTCTGCAGGTTCCCATGAGAATGTTAATCTCTACGATAAGCACAAGTGCTAACCTCAACCCACCACGCAGGTAATTTTGCCTTGACAGTGACCCAGAAAAATGAGTTATACTAGAGAATTGGTAGCTCCAACTGGTAGACCTGGGGCATAGGAACAACACAGCTACCTAGACTTGTCAAACACATACCACACAAAGTGGCGCAGGTAGGTAGGAGGGAAGCTCTTTTTATCGCTTTTCAATGCACGGACGACTCCTTTTCCTAGCCAGAAGAGCACTGCAGGACTGCTCACCCCGAGTGTCTTCTCCCCCCCTCCCAGGCCCTGCAGGGAGGACGGGCTCTCTGCCACCCCCACTGCTGCCACTGCATCCAGCTCTGGCAGAGCCTCTGCGCCCCTGGGGACAGTGTGGAGGGCGGAAGGGTGGGCCCAGGGAAGGAAGGAGTGGGTGGACTGCAAGTAACACAAATACATATGACTCTCCTCCCACCTTCTAGTGGGTCTTATTGGGTAAATTGTTTTATTTCCCCATCTTCTGCTCTCCCCAAAGCAGAACGAGAAATTAAAGCCCTGTCGCTGAAATCGCCACTGGTCGCAGCGAAGGATTATCGCACCTCGGGCTGGTGATGGCTGAACACTTTCAGCAAGGACAGGACTGGCCAGGAACAGAGATAAGTGGGAACTGAAGTTCTTAAAACAGATTGTGTCCCCAGGTTTTGGACATCTCCATCAAATATAAACTGTCAGTGCTGGAACTATTTTTCCTTCTGTTTTGGTGGGGGAAAAAGTAATTTATGCCTGTAAAATAAAAAGCATTGTTTTTAATCTCCTGAGCAACTGATTTTCCACATACTTACCCTACCAAAAGCCAGTCACCAAAGGTAAATGCTCATTTTACTCATGCAAATGCTGATATTGGCTTCAGTGGGATCAACCGAAAAAAAAGGAAAGAGAATGGGCAGGATGAGTTGTGCTCTTTCCAAGTCAGTGGCTTGATTGTCCTTGCACTTCTGGAGACAGGGCAAAGTTCAGGTTTGACTTGAAATTCTGCAATTCATTTCATTTAGATAATTGTAAAAATGTGCCAGACTTCCTAAACAGACACACATTTCATATTTCTAATGGAGTTACTACACTGAACATGGAGTCTGTTGTACAACAGACTCACTAATTATCGAACAGAGCTTCAGCCAGTCCCGCGGGAAGCCATTCACCTGCCAGCACAGTTGAGGGACCAAGCACTGCAGGTCAGAGTGGCACTTCTTGCTGGGATTGCATTTGTCTTTTTATTACTATTTTACCGGTTTTGATAAAACTAGTAAAGCTCTCATTCTGTTAGCAGAGCCTGATGAAGTGAAAGGTATTACAGGAGTATCCATTTCTGAAACCAAGAAGAAAGAAGGAGGTGAATTAGAAATTAATGGTAAATAGTTTTGCTGCATTTATAATAAAACTTGATGTAATTTGGACTTTACAAGAGGAGTATAGCACAGCATTTTTATAACTTGACAATCTGCCCTGTTCTGGAGGAATGGTTGGAGCCATTTCGTACCTGGACTTCCATCATCTCAGACAATGAGGTGGCTTTCATCGTCTCAAACACGTCTACAGTTGGGCCTGTGAGTATATCAGCTCTTCCCAGTGGAAACAGCAAGTAATACAATAGAAGTCAGTAGGACTAATGACATTCCCAATGCAGATCTTCTGAGCCCAGGGTACTTGGCACTGGCATATCCACATTGTCTGTAAGAGTTGGGGTGCAGGGTAACGTGTTGCCCATTCCCACAACCCCGCCTGGGTAATAGCACATGCCTGGAGAGGGTTTTAGAGCTAGAGGATCCTCTGGAATCATCCTATCTGGTCAGCAGAGGCCATATAATTTGGTCCATTTCAGCTTTGCCATTTGGTGTGGAAAACCTTTTTTCTTGTTACCTGTTCATAAAAAAAAAAAAAAAAAATCCCTACAGAGAAGAAACTGAAAATAAGGGAAGAACTGGAAGTCCAGTGGTAGTTTTAACTCCAGCCTCAGCTACCTTGACAGAAAGAGTGCAGTATTTAGATAACTTTTGGCCACTCGGTCAATTTAAGCTATTTTTGTACCATCAAAACCTGATTTATAGTCTGGGACTTATCTACTGTAATACAGCCAAATGAATTTTAAAGATCAACCTGTTATAAAATGACTAAAACCAAAAGTTTTAAGGAAATGACAACTGACCCCTATCCATAGCAGCACAGAGCTACAAAAGGCAGCTGTAATAGCATAAATGGACGGTTTATCAGCTTTCTGCCAGGGACTGACAAAATCATGTCAAATGAGGCATTAAAGCCCTAGTTTTGAAAACTGTGATAAATACCAGCTAATCTACTGACATAATATATAGTGAGTCAAATATTTAGTTTTGCATTAAATCTAAATCCAACATTAGAGCATTTCCTCTTGATTAAAAAGGATAAAATGTAGATGTTATTTTATGCTCCAGTTCCCACATCTAATTAATGCTCAACATTCGGAGCCATTTCTGACATTACAAATGTATTAGCAAACATGCCAAGGAAAGGGGGGAGGCATAAGGGAAACAAGTGCAAAATCTATATGCTTAATTCATATTCCTCCATTTGCAGTGGCTAATATGTTATTGCAGAGACTATTTACAGACACTTGCCCTGCCAGTGAACAGCTAACTTCCCTGATTGCTTGTATAAACAGTCTTCTAGATCTGGAGACAGACGTTGTAAGAGAGCACATAGCTAATTTAATTTTAGTATCATTAGGAATTAAAAGCAGGACATTAATAGATTCACAGTAAATGTTGGCTGGGCAATATAAGCATTGAACGATATAACTATTAAAAGCCTTAATATTTGTCAGTGATCATATAAAAAAGTTTGTCAGAAAGTTTATTATCTTGGGAATAAGATGTACCTAGTTAGAGAAAAGATTACTGCTGAGATAAAATAAAACACTTCAGTGTTTTTGCAACATATATTATTGATCTTAATGGGCACGAGGAAATTCTGCTTTTAAATGTATATATATTTATAGGCTAGTTAATTACCTACACATATCTAGAAACAGAATGAGACAAATCCTCACAAATCACTGAAATATCTTCATTCATTATGCATTATATTCCCAGCATTATGCTTTAGCTGGTTCTTGGAAGGCAGAAGTTTGAGAATGTGTTTTATTGTCAAATACTATGACTTCAGACTCTTGTAGTTTCAAAATACACTGCACTGCAATTGCTCCTTTTCTAGAGAACCTGTTTTAGAAAGCTTAAATGCAATCCAGTGCTGTGTAAGACAGCATGAGCTCAACTTAAAATAAAAAGGAATGAAAGACACAAAATAAGTCATTACCTACTACCGTCATTTTAAGAAATGTGTTGATTTATTGATTAGGAAAAAGGTCTCTCTAGGCTGACACTCATAGCTAAGTCTGCCACATAAATCAATATTAAGTGCAACCTGCGGGATTTGGTATAGCTCATGCTACCAGAGAAATAGTTCTTCATACTCTGAAAATGAAGTGAAAAATCACTGACAATAAACACAGAAGAAAAAAAATAAATCCCAAAACTAAGGAGAACTTTAAAAGATGGACTGCAGAATGAAATACTTACTACATTCAAGAAAATTGCACCCTGATTCTTCTCCACCATTCTATTCTGCAAAGGATTCTTGTAAATGTATAGCCATGTATCAGCGTCTGTCCTTCAGGGTGCAGGTTAGGAGATATGTGGCATTTAAGGAGCTGCATGAACTTTAGTGCCAGTCAAACACCTCAAAAGTTAGTAAATAACAGCAGCGAGGCAGCCTCCTCCAGTGCACGAGTCTGTAACGGGGAGGAGATGGCACACAGAAGCGATATTCGTATACAACTCACTCTTTTGGTGGGTAGTTGCTTTTATTCAGTTTCCTCAGTTTCTTATCTCAAAACCACAAAGACCTTAAGCAGAACGGTAGTTCAGAACAGTTCTGCAAATACTTGGCCCTGGGCACTTTCCTGAGCTGGCCATTCCCACAGCTTCTCTCTGCAGGACTTCCTATTGTACAGGGCTCTGCTCAGAGGAGAGCTCCCAGGCTCTCAGTTCCACCAGGACGGCTCTCCTGGCCCGCGTACCAAGTAGGAAGTCAACCCACTGTTGATAGCAGCTATCACCAAGAAATGCCTTTGAATCACTGTTTAAAATGGTTTAATTGTTCCTGTAAACAAATCACAGCCAAATTTGCCATCATTCCAGAAACTGCGATGGTAAACCAAGTTATACTGGCTCTACCCCTTCTGAAAATGGGTTTGTGCTATTTAAACCTGAGAAAGGTTTCAGTACCATTTTGGACAGGCAGGTTGATCACAGTAACACTGGCATAACAGATTTGTCTGCCTTGACAGTACGAGTGAGTCACGGAGTAGCTCTACGCAGCTCCTACTCTTTCTGCCCAACTCCACAGTCAGTATAGAGCAGTGCAGGACCGAGACATCCCCCTCCTCACACCCTAAGAAGGTAACAGCCAGTCTAAAAAAAACAAGAAAAAAAAAAACAACAGACCCTGAGTAGTGTTGCAGTCTGAAAGACCTAAATCGATGTTGTCTTATTGAAAAGTGGTTTTTGTCTTTTTCATGCTACCATTTGTGTTAGAACATAAAACACCTTCTGGCAGCTAATGGAACATTGAGAAAGACTCCCTGTGAATGCCCTAGAATTTGGGGTTGGTCTCATAATGTATATCAATGCCTTGTGCAGAATCCGGTTGCCAATTTACATAACCTCAAAATGCAACACTAGCAGTTTCATTTGCCTTGCACTTCACACTTCAATTCAGGTACCTAAAAAACCTAAGTAACAGGCATACAGGTAGTTTGGGAGCTACTGATGTATGGGAAGTTAAAGTTATAATAGATACCTATTGAAAGATAATAGTTATATTTCCTGAGAGGTTTGGAGGCGTGTGCTCTAAGGTTGGGGAACTGGCACCTTTCTTCATCAGTGCTATGTGCTTTTGTTCCTTCTTCAGATTTTGACATTCACCTTTGACTCCGAGACTGTAAGTGGCACACAGATTGGCACAGAACCAGAAACAGCCATCAGTGGGAATAACCCCAAAACCTGGGAAGCCCTGGTGTTACTGAATTTGTTCTAAATTATTTCTCAACTACTACTATCTACCATTGCCCCTTTATGAAGTGGGAAAAAAAAAAAAGCAATTCTTCCTTTATCTCTCATTCTGGAACTTGATTCATAACCTCTCGTTACATCTTTGCACTGAGAAGAAAGCATGTCTAGCTTCTTTTGAGAGTTCATCAGGTTCTTGTGACTGAAGACACATTGCTTGCAAGAATGAAAAAATTCATCCCAGACTCCTTCTGCAAGGAAACCAGCTGTCTTTCTGTGAACTGGTCTAAAAATAAAACAAACAAACAAAAGTACGCAAGGAAGCAGAACTCTTGCCACGTAGGTTTTGGAAAGGGCTTCTCACATTACTGTATCACTGCTGACTGATCACCTACCTTTTCTGGGACAGTCAGCCTGCAAAATGAAAATGTGTTAACATGGAAGAATGTATTCATGTGATGTTTGGAAATATATAAAATGCCACACATTACTAGCAGTGCTTATGTCAGTACCATGCGCACTGTGGCATATAGAATCTGGGAGGTGCCATGCAAAGCCCTCTATCAGCAACTTCCCAAGTAACGAGGCCAGGCACAGGACAAGCCGTCCTTGCTGCTACAGCATCTCCACAGCACAGGGCTTCTTCCTCCACAGGGATGCCAAATGCTGCCTTAGTTTGCATTTATTCTTAAAACAACCTCTGTTTTGTGCCAGGCACTGAACAACTTCTTACGTTTATATTTGAAAGAGCTTTCACGTCAAGAAATTGTGATTTTCTTCTTCCATCTTCCACTCTGTTGATAAGGTTTGAATATTTAGACAAAGCCTTAAAATATTTAGAAGTTTACAGTTCATTTCAGCAAACATAAAAGCACATTTCATATCCTTCTTTGTCTTTACATACCTGGTGCATGGTCGTCATTCAAGACCTCTCACATAGAGAACACTTATTCGGATGCTAAAAATGTCACATGTTTACACTTGTAAATCACCATTAGCAAATGATTTTCCTAATGCTTTAGACAATATAGTAGCAAAGTGCAGCTGCTTCAGCCAGAATGGTATTTTAGTGATTTTTAAGAACTTAATGAGATCAGGTAATTGACTAGTGAAGCTAAAAATTTTACCTTCAATTAAACAATCAACAGCTCCGTACATCAACATAATCATCTTCGCCCCTCCACCTCCCTGTTATCAAATCAATATGTGGGTAGCAGTTGTCTAAGAAACCACTTCCTCTGTGCTTCTAAACCAGTGTTCAGGACCCATTTTAAAGCATTTATTCAATCAGTCTGGTGTAATTTGCAAATAATGGAAAGTATGTAGTAATGCAGATTCCGTAGGCAACTAAGGAAAAATAAGGCCTTAATTCGTTTGTTGTTTAATGGCATTATTTATCCTACATTTGTTCTGGTGCAACCAACAAATAACTTAATACTCTACATTTTAAAATATAATTATATGTGCTTCAGTTGGCAGTGCTAGATGTATTGATTATATACATAGGAAATAAGATTGTACATGTCGTGTTAATGAACCATGCGATTGATAGTTCAGGAGACAGTCATGAGGCAAAAGTATCACATTTGAAAAAAAAATGCACAAAAACATAAAATAATTTTGTCAGGAAACCCCTTCCAAGGGCTGTATTACAACAGAGCAATCTCATTTTGGAGTGGTTGATAATGAATCAATATAAACTGCCCTCCCCAACCACAACTGTGAGCATAAGATACTTACTACTTGAAGCATAGGGAACTTCTGCTGTCTTGCAAAAGATTCTGAAATTGAGCAGTCGTATCCCACCACACGCTACATCCAGAGGAGTTCTGGTGTCATGTAACCCGCAGGCATCTGTAGTATAGCTCTCCAGCAAAAACGTTTGTTTCCATCTGCATGTAGCATATATTTTGTTACAGCAAAAATATCAGGCAACGGTTACAAAGGGAAAAAAAACTGCAGTGCAATGTGGAGATGTTAACAGGCAAATTAGTGACTTTCCAGTTTAAGGGTTTTTTTAATTAAGGCATAAAATATATTCTAATATATGCTGTTATTCACCACCTGCACTTCCTGCGAGTGTGCCCTGAGCGCCCAGACACTCCCAAAGGTTTGGGGAGGGGGGAGGTAGCTGGTGGAGCAAACCGGTCCCAAGCATGAACAATATTCATTATGAGAGTAGCGCTGGCAGAAAATGCGTGTCTTTTATTCAGCTATTGCAGCGTCAGCGTTGTCTTCTCGCACCACAGTATGGGAAACCGTGAACAATATGAAGACTACCTGCACGCAGCTCTGACCGAGATTTTCAAAAGTGACTAGAGATCTGATTGGGTTCAATCCTCAGCTTCCCAAAAAGAGTTACCGTAAAGGGGTGTGATTTTGGGGAACTGTTGTACGTCTCCTCCCTGCTCACAGAGGCAAGATCCAGGTGGCAGAGCCTGCCGAGAGCGGCTGTCTCTGCTGCTGCCACTATTGCTGCTGCTCCACTGAATAAAATTAGACTGCTTCACTCGGGGTAAGGTGCTCAGGGCAGGCAGGGAGGGAGGCTGTTATTGCACCAAGGAGACAATACTGTACGAGGCACAATACTGGTGACTGAGCTAATGCTGCCTGTGTCAGCCTCCAGGGCCGAAGCCAAAGAAGTGGGCTTAGCTTGGCAGGGCAGACCCCATCCATCTCCTAGCAGGGTGTGCTGACCGCTAAGTTATGCCAAAATCTTACCAAGGTGGAAAGCTACAGTCTGAGACCCTGCTGCCAGGGCAGTCTCTGCACTTTACTCAAAACAATCATTTGGTAAATTTCTCTTTGTCATTCGACAAACTTCAGAAGAAACTCCTGGTTTGCTCCACTGCCTGCACCAGGATGCCACAGGGCTGCAGAGCCACCGTCCCATCCTGCTCCCTGCCGCTGAGCCCCTGAAGCCTCTGCTACTGACAGCGCTGCTCCTCCTCAGCTGTTCCCACCCTGAATTATACAGCTCTGTGTTTGTTTTCAGCCAACAGAGCAAGTCATTCACAGTTCCTGCCCACATCTAACTGGCACTGACATGCTCAGAGCAAAATTTAATCGGGTATCTTACTAGCCAAGGAGCCCAGAACCAACCAACTAAACTCCCTCAATTAGCAAAACTTTCTCTGATGTGCCAGCAGAGCTCTGACACCCATCAGACAAAATAAACCAAGTCAGTGCAGACCTTCTCTTTAAAGTGTTACCATCCTTTAAACTGCTTACGCTAACTTGGACTATTTTCATTCAAGGTAGGTTTGGAAAGGGCTCCCCTGGCAGAACCAAAGGGGCCTGGTGATGACTGGGAGGACAAGTCCCTGGAGAGTAACCCCGGCCACTGGCCCAGCCTTTTGCAGAACTGGGTCTTTCTACACTTTAGGTCTACAGAAGGTCTGAGCTGCCCTCTGATCGACTCTGTGCGCTAGATTAGGAGGTTTTTGGCTGGGTAAGAGGGTTCCTTCTCATATAGAGAAGGAAGTGGAAGAACTGATGTGTATAAAGCAAAGCTACTTCTTCCCCTTTTAACCTATGATCTTTATCCTGATAACTGCAGTAAGTCATTGAGATACAATTGCATGGCAGCGGACAGTTCTGACTCATTTTAAAACGCCTGTACCCTCATGTGGGTGTATCCCAGGACAAGTACTCTCTTTCAGTACGTCTAGACTAGGATAAAAGTTGTGTTTTTAAAGATATTAGCTAACGCAGCTTGACTAACACGTTTTGAAACCTTGAATAGATAGGACAAGTCAAATGCTAAAAGGTGTTAAAAACTGTTTGCTAAGTCATTCTAAAAATACAACTTTTACCTGTCTAGACAATGACAGAATACTTTCTAAAATGACACGCCATGCTCATGGGAAGTCCCACTGCAACAGCCAAGGAGAATTATAGCCTAGGAAGCAATCAATAAGAAGTTTCTCCACGAAGGTCTTCAAAGCAATGGCACAGACTGACAGGCGGGGAAACCGTGAAGGCCTTGTCTAGACAACAAGAGAAAAAAGATCCTTTTTTCAGTAGATTTAGTTCAGTCAGGCCCTCTTTTTTTCAGAAGGAAAACCTACTAAAAGTCTACTAAGATCACCTTCTGCTCAGTTTTAGCAGGTCATAGTTTGGGCTCCTGGCTGACTGTAACTCAGCCTGCTAAAATCATGTTAAAGGTATTGAGGTCTATGTGTTTGTCAGATGGGATTTTTAGTCCTTAAATAACGTTGATTGAATTAGGTCTCCTGGAAATGGCCCTTTCCCTAAGGCTGATGAGATGGTAGCTCTTTTTTCCACGCCCATTCAGTCTTGTAACCCAATTCATTTGCCTAAATTGTACCAACAAACAAGTTGCAAAGTTCAATGCGTCTTTAGCATTAGTATTTCTGTGAGCATGGACTCATTTCCTTCAGGCCACCACACAGCAATTGGTTTTGACTTTGACTTTGACTTCATTTTACTGAAATGTACTCAGACAAAACCCTTGATCTAATCTACTCCTTTAAACAGCTACATGAAAATGTCTAGCCTGCGTGCATGCACACATACCCATTGTAACAATTGTCTTCTACAAAGTCAGCAGATAAATTCTTAGTCATTAATATATTTCCTTACACTGTTTTGCTTCTATCAAGCTGACTGGAGAGTGAACAAGTTAGAGTAACTATTTCCCAGAATTGTACTAGCATCTTTGACATCTTAAACAATACTTTCAGGAAAGAAAAAAAAAATAAAAAAGGGAAAAAGTCACTACCACAATTGAAGAGCAAGCATGAGCCCAGCCCCTCTGACCGTTTAATGTCAGGCCCTTTTGTATATGGGGAAAAAAAAAAAAAAAGACTATTAGTTCTATTTATTATTAAGGCTTAATGACATGGATGGGTATCAGTCTGGTAGGAAAAAAATCTACATCTCAATTAGTTCGTTAGAGATTATGTCTTTATGACATGGGTGGGTATCCAACATTCAGGGGAAAATTCACAAGTCACCAACTCAATTGAAAGAGTCCACCAAATAATAATTTGTTGGTATGACACCAAGTGACCAAAATAACACAGTCTGGACTTGCTTGAAATTCCCTGGGTTTAGTAGTCATTTGTCAATAGCTCTCAAACAATGGAGTTGTGAAATGGAGCCAGTTAAGTTATCATGATGTGGCTTCTTCATGATTTTGTCAAGTTTTTTTGGCCTTGGCGTGCACCACCTGAAATATTTTAGAAATACACATTGATTTCCTCTTTTGAATAAATAGGAAGAAAGTAAATCTCCTGTGCGCGTGAGGCCTGAAGCCAACAAAGCCCATGATTCAGAATAGGACAGAGACTCCACAGTTGGCAAAAGCTCTTTGGTAAGCACTTGTTGTCACCAACAGACCTGGACAAAATCTTTCTGTCCTTGCTAAGCCCAAACTACCATTAAACATTAATGGGAAGATCATCTGAATCAGATCAGCATGCTCTGACCTGCTGTTGATGCTTATTTCAGGTTTTCAGCACTGTCTGTCCTGAAACTTTCTCATGGTCTAAAATAATATCTTTAGAATCTAACCTTTTATATATATATACATAGCTGAAAGACAATAATACCCATGCACAGATTTTTTTGTCTGATTTTTTTGTCCTCTGAGAAGACGTCTAATAGCAGATTTCTTCGGGGCCTAATAGCATTTATTGTTGTCCACTAAACTGAGTGGTAGACCCTCCATTTATCCGATATGACCAGAGGGAGGTCCTTTTCAGTGAAAGCAAACAATTAGGAGCCCTAAGTTATTATTTCCTATTATTGTGCAATAAAAGAGGCTCTGGCCGTTTCAGTGTGAAGGATTAAAGTGTCCGGGATTGCAAACATCGTGCAACCACTTTCCTCCTCCCCCCGCCCCCGCACACCGCCCAAGCACTCCAGGCTCCCTCGGGGAGCACGAACGCGCTGCCCCACGCGTGTCCCGGCCGCGGGGGTGGGCGGCCTCCGCGGACCGAGGGGCTGCCCCCCCCGCCCCCGGGGGTGACCCTGGCTTTGGGACGGGGCCCCAGCCGCGGCTGCCCCCCGCCCGGCTCAGCCCGGGCATCCCGCGGGGCAGGCGGCTCTGCCGGCGCCGGGCCACGGCGGCCCCCGCGGGCCGGGAGCCGCGCTGCGTGGGGAATCAAAGTACATTGGCGGCTGGGTCGATATCCTATTAGGCTAGAAAGAGTTCTGGATATCAAAGGCCGACGAACCTAATGACTAAAAATATAAGTACCTGACCCGGAGGATTAATCACACACTGTCAAGCTGAAATTGGTGCAATTCTTCCAATCATTAACGTTTTGCTTACAAAAATGTGCTTTTCTGTTTGTTTTTCTGCTAAATGATAACCATTTTCAAGTTGAATCGGCTGATAAAAGAGTCGAAAACAAGACGGGAGTTGTGCTGGAAAGGTCATACGTGCTAGTTCGGCATGAAATAGCCAACAGGCAAACAAACGGGGAAAAGCAGGGTGGCACGGAAGGGGCTCGAAGCTTTTACCGAACGGTGTAAAGTGCTTTGGCTGTTTTTCTCCCGCCGAGGAGAAGAGACGGCCCGGGGAGAGCCGCCCGCCCGCCCCGCCGTGGGCATCCCCACGCGGGTCTCCCCGCTGTGGAAACGGGCTCG
Organism: Nipponia nippon; assembly: GCF_047370975.1. Lineage (NCBI taxonomy): Eukaryota > Metazoa > Chordata > Aves > Pelecaniformes > Threskiornithidae > Nipponia > Nipponia nippon. The sequence goes on from NW_028262347.1 coordinate 108,825,719, forward strand.
GGGCGCTAGGGACAGCTGCTGGCGGGACGTTGCTCTCACGGCAGCCGGCAGCTCAGCCCGTGGCTCTCCGCCCCGCTGTGTTTTAAGGCGTGTAAAAAAAGGTGTGTTTTACCTGGGCGCCGCGAAGCCCTGACCCCCCTCCCCGGGGGGGTGGGACAGCAAGGGCATTTCCACAGCCGAGCCTGGGTGACAGCGCTGTTGTCACCTGTCCCGACACCCTGGAAATCCACATCCCCGGCCCGGCGGCTGCGGACGGTCCATCTGCGCTCCCCACCTGCGGGGAGCCGCCAAATCCCCTGTCCCCGCTAGGAAGGCGCCTGGGTTTAAGCAGCTGGGCCTGCCGGGACCGCGTTACACCGGCTGGGACGCAAACCCGCGCCGTGCCTCGGGCAGAGCCCCGGCCCCTGCCGTCCCCGCGGGCCCGGCCAGTCTTTCAGCGCGGGTGGCTCCCGGCTTGCCCCGGCCGGGGGATGCCGGCATCGCCGCGCCTGGAAATGGGGTTTAGCGGGGTTTACCCAAGGCCCCGTACCCCCGAGCCGCCGCCTGTCGCCCACCCGTGGCGGCGGGTCTGTCCCACGCGTGTTCCCGTCCCCGCGCGAAAGCACAGCCGTAACACGAAGCCGCCCCGAAGAGGTAACGCCAGTTTCGTGCTCCCTGGTCTCGGTCGGGACAGGCAGACAAGAGGAGGGAAAACGGAAGGGACAGGGCCGGGAGGCCCCTGCCCCGGCGCCCCCCGCCCTGCTCCCGGCACCCCGCAGCTCCCGCGGCCCAGCCCCAGGGGCTCACGGCGGGACCCGGGCTGAGACCCGAGACAGAAACACGGAGCGAGGGAAAACGCGAAGGATGGAAAAGCGTTTTCCTCCCCAGCGGAGCCCCGCTGCACGTTTTCTGCTCCCGACGGCGATTTCCTCGCCTTGGGCGCACCGCGCCGGGGCTCGATCCGAGCGCAAGGGCGGAGGAACACCCCAGAGCCGCCCGGGCCCGGCCCGGGCTCCCTTCTGTCACGGGTGGCCTTAAACCAGGGGCCGGAGCCCCGCTCCCTGGGGCTGCCGTGCGAGCGGAGGCCGCGCAAGGCCGGGCCCTGCGTGTCCCCAGCGGGGGCAGCTTGCGGGGCCGAGGGGGCGGCCGGAGGCTTCTGCCCTTTCCCGGCGCGCACGAACAGGTGGCAGCGGAGCCTCCCCGTTTTACTCCATGTTGTCGGGCCCCGCTCGTGAACACAGCTTTAAGAGAATAAACCAAAGCTCAGTTATTCAGAAAACTCAGCTGCTCTTTCTCGAAGCGTGAACCCGCTGAGACGCGACGCCCCGGCTGCCCTAAGGGCCGTCCCCCCTCGCCAGTCAGAACAGTCACTTGCTGCTCTCTCAAATCCTTCCCCGGCACTAAAAGCCTCCATGGCACCCGGCCGGGGGCAGCTCCCTGTCCCCTGGGTGCTCGCTGCGGCGCTCGGGGGGGGCTGAAGACGACGGAGGGTGCGGGCTGACCCGCCTGGGGGCCCACCCCCGGGATGCCCGGTCCCGGGGGCATTTCCCCGCACCCCCGGCTTCCGTGCTCCTTTCCCGCGCCCCTGGACCGCCATCATTTCGGAGAAAGGCCGATGAATAACCACTGTTGACTCAGGCGGGTCAGCGGCTGCCCCGGCTGGGGTCGATGCCCGGCCCCGAGCAGGCACCGCCGGCCCCGCTCCCCCCGGCACCCCCAGGGTCGGGGCGACTCGGGGGGGAACACCCACGCTCCCCGCCGGGGCCCGCAGAGCAGGCTCTCCTCCTCCCGCCGCACAGCCCGAGCGGGCCGGAGGCGTGGAGGGAGGCACGGGCACAGGCGAAACCGAAACGCGGGGTGGCAGGCTGGGAAACGGTGAAAGAACAAGCGATGAGCCCAGGCGAGATCCCCGCAAGGCGAGGGCGCCCAGAGAGCCGCAGGGTGGCCGGTGACCGGTACGGTACCGGAGGGAAAAGCCCGATTACAACACGCCTGGGGCACTGCTGGCGGGGGGGAGGTTTGGGATTTCTCCTGCCAGGAACTGGACGGCCAGCGTGGTGGGTGGTGCAGAGTTTAGGTTTTTATTTCACAGACAAGTCCATCGAAAATTAAATACCACGTTTTGCTTTTTTTTTTTTTTTAAAACATTGAACAAATATGTACAAAATATGAACAACGTGAGGTATAAAACCGCAAGACTTTTAAAGAAAACCAGTATGTACAGAAGCAGATATGTATACAATAGGCATTATCTTCCTGCGGCTGTGTGCCTCACTTATCCTCCACAGCCGATGCCAGTTTCTCTCCTGCAGCAGGACCCTATCACTCCCTGCATTTTCTTCTCAAATACAAAATCTGTAACAAACAGCGCTGGAGATTTTCAAGGAGAAAAAATATGTAATTTTTTCCCCTGCAAATGGAACCATCCAGATTGCAGGGCAAAGTCCTCAAAAATCTGAGAAGGCACATTTCATCTCATGCAAGAGCAAAAAATGAGTCTGTCCAAAGACTCTACCCGAGGAACAGAGTGGAGAGCACCACGGCAGGTAAAAGGGTGTGAGCATAAGGCACTTGTCGGGATGGTCAAATCCCCCCCTATTTCACAGAACGTGTTTCTCTGCTTGCAAAGGACGTTTAAATTAATCTATTTAAAACTACATTTGTTTACACATAGAAAGGGCTTAGTCCTGCAATCCATACTCACTTCCACACTAGCTAGAGAGGAATTTTGCCTGATCACCAACAGCAGCTGATTCAGACCCCCCGTGAGTAAGGACAGGGTGCAGTATTATATTCCAGTTAGAACATCGATTAATGTACAAGAATATCTTACAAATAATTAAATACAAACCATGCTCCTTTAACCAAATTAGAGATCTGCCAAAAATTGTCTGTTTGTGGAAAATACATCTTTCTTTCTCTGCTTATTATAAAACGAGTCTATTTGGTGTTTGTTTTTTTTTTTTTTCTTTCACTGGAACCGTGAAAGTTTTCTCCTGTAGCATAATATTCTTCCAAACCAGCCCCTGGTAAAGTGCAAGCTGAGTTAGGGTCCACTCTCCGCGTGGGGCCGTTAGTGGGTAGGATTGTAATAGCCTTTATCGCCTTCAATGTCCACTTCTTGATCGGAGTCGTCGGAGACGTCTGACTCCAGGTCCTCCTGTGAGGCCGGCGAGGGGGTGTACTGCGAGCCGTCCAGGGAGACCTCCTTACCCTTCTGCTCCGGGGTCGGGCAGCTCTCCAGCCTTTGGTCACTGTGACTATCAGCACCTTCCACTTCTTTTTTGGTGGCCTGGGGGTTCTCCTGCAATGAAAGAAGCCTGCTTTATACAGAAATACGGGCCATGGAGCCAGAAGGCCTGGGAACTCCAGCTGTGCTGGGTGGGACCACCACCTTGGGTTTCTTGCAGGAAAAGGCAGGTGTCCCGCTACCTCCCCGGGCCTCCTGCCTATAAACCTGCCTGAGTGGGACCGGGCTGGGTGAGGGCTCAGCCCCACGCAGGGGCTCGGCTCTGATCCCACTCGCCGGCAGCCACAGGGGCTGCTGCCGTGAATAAGGCTCCTTGGCGATGGTTATCACAGCCACTTCAAAAGAGTCAGGAGCTGCCGGAGCCCAGGAACCTCTGAACTTTTGTCTTTAGCAAAGCAAATGTTTATTATGAGTCTACAAACACTGACACACAGCTTCCTCCTGCCCTGATCTTTCTTTAATTACACCCAACGGCAAAAGGAGGGAGGCCGAATCCACCAGTGGCCTGAAAGCAAACGGGAAAAATTACTAATGAAGCTAAAACTCAACATTAAAACACTCACCATTAAAAACAAACCAAACCAAAACAAAACCCCGTTTCCAAAGGCAGGAGTAGCCCTGCATCGGCAGCCGTCTGGGGAGCCCAGTCCCCTAAGGGGGCATGAAATGATACTCTTAAGAGAAAGCAGGCAGAGACACGTACCCATGATATAACCGTGCGGGCTCGGAGAAATGGATGCGAGTGAATGAAAAGGAGGAAATGACTTAAAATGGCCGAGATCCCAAGCGAGCTCTCCGGACACTGCGGCATGGGTCGGGCCCTGTTGAGGAGGCACCGCCGGGGACCCAGCCTGCCTCTTGCCCGAGTAAAGGGGTTTATTCAAAAAGATCAAGTGAAGCATGGGTTAAACCCGGGGGAAGGTCACAGAACAAATACACCTGGAGCGTGGTATTGCGATTAGTTTTCTTTTCTTATTATTTTTATATTAAAGGCTGATTTACCAGTAAAACTTGGCTGTCCACGTCCCACTTACTGAAGCCAGACTCGGGCCACAATGCAGGGATTTTTCTTAAATCTCTGAGCCAAGGGCCCTCGATCTGGCCGAGCCGGGCAGGATCAAGCCCTCTGGGCCATAAAAAAAAAGATTTATCTGCTTGAGCACAGTTCCTAAGGGAAGGGAAACGGCTTCAACCTCTCAGCCTCATACACTGTAACGATTTGTAAACGAAAAGTAAAAGCTACTCAATTTTCCATGCGGCTCCTCAAAACAAACAAGGCATTTGTACCTGCCTCTCCCAACATTTGCAGAATAAATCGACTTGTGTTTATTAAGAGAGGGCGATTTAAAAGACCAGTAAATATTCTTCTCCAAAACAACTGCCTAAGTAATTTACTGACAATTACTTATCTTCTCCACGTTAATTGGCTAAACAACATATGGGTTTACAAAACAATTAGCGTGGAGTTTTAATAGGCAGTGTGTGAAAGCCGGGCATAATTGATATAGGAACTACATTAGGAGCTTTTAACGTTAGTGCTGCTTGAACGAGCCCTCATGGATTCCAGCATGACTATTTGTCTTTTTAATCAAGGTGAAGAGGTTAAACAGCCTTTCAGATGACTTCTGCATACAACCTGGAATAGGCGAGCAGGGCGTAAGATAAGACAATTAAAATACTTATTTCTATAGAAACGGAAACATCCCCGTACCTGCTTTAGACGCCTCCATTTGGCTCTGCGATTTTGAAACCACGTTTTGACCTGAGCAACGAAAACGAGAGAAAGCACGGGGTAGTCTCGGAGCCGGCAAGCACCAGGAGCCTTCCCCGAGCCACAAAGAGAAAGCGAGAGCCAGCCCCCCCCCGGGCCGGCCGGTCCCCGGGCCCGGCGCGCCGACAGCAGCCGCACGGCGGCGGCCGGAGCGGGGCCGGTGCCGCCGGCCCCGGGGCTGCCCGGGGCTGGGGTGCGGCGCCCCGCGGGGCGGGCACGGCCTCACCTGCCTCTCGCTGAGCTGCAGCATCTTGGCCAGGCGCTTCCTCTCCGGCGGGGAGAGGTATTTCTGTGTCTCGAACTTCTTCTCCAGCTCGATGGTCTGGTCGTTGGAGAAGCGGACCTGCCCCCCTTTCCTCTTGTGCAGCGGCCGCTGGATGAAGGGGCTCCAGAGCAGCGGCTTCCCTTCAAAGAGAGGCACAGCGCCGAGGGTCACCGGCCGGCCGTGGGCACGCGTGCCCGGGGAGCCCCGGCCCGAGCCCGGGCCTGGCGGCGCGCCGGCCCCAGGGCCCGCTGGTTTCCTTCGCCTGATTTTATTTCCCCCAGTTCCTAGCCTGATCTTTCGCCTCCTCTGATTTTTCACCTCCGCCGAGCAGAGACACCAGTTAAAGCCACTCTACGGGCTTTGGCAACATTTCCGTCAATGTGTTTCCTGTTGGTCTATCTCGCAAAGAAAAGAGAGAGAGAGAGAGAGAGAGAGAGAGAGAGAAAGACCTTTGCTTCCTTCTGCTCTCTCGCTGCGATGCCCCAGAGAAACCATCTCCCTTTCTCGGCACCAGTGCCCGGGGCCCAGGGAGAGCGGGGTCACTGCGGGGCTGGGCGGGGGGATGCGGCAGCACGGGGGCTCGGGTCGCTCATCCGCCCCGGCCACGAAGCGCCCCGAGGCCCCCGGCTGGGGGCTCGCCCGCCCGTGGCCGCGGGGCTTCCCCCGGGCTCAGCCCCGGGCTCGGGGCAGCGGTGCGGGGCGGTGCGGGGCGGTGCGGTGCAGGCAGCGGCACGCCGGGGAGCCGGCCCCGCTGCGGAGCGGCAGCCGCGTCCCGGGGCCGGAGGCTCTGGCCAGTGACACTGAGTCACTCTGTTTGTCTTTCTGTCTTGCTGCCTGCACCCTTTGAAATTTGCTGCATTGTTTTTCAAGATTTTGCTTGCGTCAGGCTTTAGTAATTCTGGTGCAAAACAGACTCAAAAAATAGGAAGCAACTGGTTATTTTAGCTGTCATAAAGTCACATCCCACACAGAGGAAATGAACAATATCAGAAAAACGGATCCCGGCTATCAGAAGTCGAGTGTTTCCTGAATTTGTCTGTATTGAGGATGTCGATAAAATAATCAGCAATGTGCACGACTCCCGGGGAAGAGCCTGCTTCAGGCGGCCAGGAAAACACTTAACAGCTTCTGAAACCAGATTTACTCCTATCGAGAGCTCAAGGTTTCCTGTATGAACGGAAAGGGTCAGCCTCTTTCACTGCACAAATGCGGTGAGTCAGGTCCAGTTTTGCAATCACTAAGAACAAGTGCTGCAGCCCGGGCGCGGGGCTCGGCCCCCGCAGCGGGGACGCTTCTCCCGGCCGCCGGCGCGAAGGGGCCGCCGGGGCCCCGGCCCGGCCCGGCCCGGCCCGGCCCCGACCCGACCCCCGGGGACCCGCGGGGGCCCCGGCGAGCGGAGCCGGCCTCCCGACTGTTTTTCAAGTCATCCGCAGGAAAAGGCTGAGATCTGCCATGCGATCTCCCAGCACAATTAAAACTCCCCACCAAAACCACACGCGACATTACTAAGGACACTCTCAGAGTCACTTGGTTGAAGGAAAACAAATCTGAGTCACCGCGGCCGCGCACTGCGGTCTCGCTGCCAGCCCCGGAGCGCGGCGCGTCCTTAATTTACTGTAAATCAGACGGGGGCCGGAGGGAGACAGGGGGAGCGCGGAGAGGCGGCGGGGCAGGCGGGAACGGGGGGGCAGATTTCAGTCACTTCCCATTCCCCCCCAGCCCCCGACGGCGGGGCGCGACGCGACGGGACGGGACGGGACGGGGACGGGACGGGAGCGGCAGGCGGGGGGGCATGGCTTACCCAGGGGGTCCTGCCGGATCAGGGCGTGCGCGTAGTCGCCGACGGCGCGGGGGAAGGAGTAGAGGGGCCCGGCGTAGGCGCCGGTGCCGTAGGTGGCGGCGAGGTGGTGGGAGAAGGCCGGGTGGACGGGGGTCGGCTCGTAGATGGGGGTCCGGTACGGGGACACCAGGCTGGTGAAGGAGGAGTTGGGCGACGGCAGCGTCGGCGGCGGCGGGGCGGGCAGGGAGTGGGGGGCCGGGGCGGCGGCGGGGCCGCGGCCCAGGATGTCCTCGATGTAGAAGGGCGTGGGGTGCGCGGGCTGGAGCAGCGGCGTGGGCGCGTACAGCGGGACGCCGACGCCCAGGGCCGCCGCCGCCGCCGGCGCCGCGCCCGGCGGCTGGTACTGCATGGCGCGGCCGCCGCCCGCGCGCCGCCCGCGCACCCCCCGCGCCCCCGGCCGCCCCTGCGGAAAGCCGGCCCCGACCGCGGCGGCTGGGTGCTGGCACCGCCGCCGCGGGTTTCTCTGGGCTCGGGTTACCCTTCGATAGGTTTCTATTGGCGCGGGGCGGAGCCCGCGTGGTCTCTGTCCCCTTCCTGCCACGGCTCCCTCCAGCCAATGAGCCCGGCCAGGGAAGGGGGAAACCACCCCCCGCCTCCCCGAGCAAACGCCCCGCGGCGCCAATCAACCACCGCCGCGGCCCGGGGGAGCCCGGGCGGCGGGGCGCCACCGGCAGCGCGCCCGGGCCCCGACGGCACCGCGCGGGGGGTCCGAGGCTGCGGAGCGGGGCTCCGGCAGCACCGGGCGGGGCGCCCGGCGCGGCCCCCGCCGGCTCCCGCTCCTCTGCCCGCGCACGGCACCGCGTCCCCGCGGGAGGACAGCGCTGACCCCCCGCAGCGTGGCCCGGCCCCGGGCCGAGGAGGGAGGTGGAGAAGGGGGTGCGATCCCCACCCCCACCCCCCGGTGCCCGCCGTGCTCCGCGGGCGCGGCGCCTGCCTGCGCGGCCCGGGAAAGGGGCGGGGGAGCGCGGCCGCGGAGCGGGGCCCGGGCGTGGGCGGAGGGCGGCGGGGCCGCGTAGGCTCCTGCCCCGTCCCCCAGGACAGGGCCGAGAGCCCGGCGGGGCGCGGAGCTGGGCGGCCCTGATTTCCTGCTCCGCGCCCGGCCCGGGCACCGGCGGCCGGCGCTGACCGGCACGCAGCGGGGCGCCGGGGGCGGCCGGCCCCGGAGGGGTGGTGCGGGGCGCTGGGGACCCGCTCCCCGACAGCCCCGCGGGGGAAGGCGGCGCGGCGGCCCGAGCAGCGCCACCTGGGCACCACCGGTTTAATTTTTTAAAACCCGCAGGGTGTTCCCTCAAGCCCCGCCGCCCCCGGCGAGGGACGTGGGCTCCGTCCGGGCGCCGCCGGCTCCCGGTCCCGGCCCCGCGGCGGGGCTGCCCCTCGCCGAGCGCCGCTGCCGGCTGGACCGGGGGGGCGGGAGGGGGCAGCGACCCCCGCTCTCCCTGCGCCCCGTCACCCACCCGGGGACTCGCCCCGACGGCAGCGGGCGGCGCCGCCTTCTCCCCCTCCGTGGGAGCGGAGGCGGCAGGTGCCCCCTGCGTGTCCGCGGACCCCGCCGGGTCGCCCGTCCCCCGTCTCCCTCACACGCCCCCGAGCTGACAGCGAGCGCGGAAAGCTGTTAAGGAGTAGCAGGTGCTGGTTTAACTTTTTTTTTTTTTTTAAGGAAAAAAAAGGTCTCCGGTTCAAGCCCACGAAGATCTTAATAACTAAGAGGCTCAGAGCAAGACGAAAGGGTGTTGGTGAAATGGAAATATATATTTTTTTAATAACATAGCGAGGTCGGGGTGTTTTTTTTTTTTTTCTTTACGTTGTTAACAAATGCCAAAACTCACCTTTAAAGCGTGGTCTTGTGTCTTGTAAATATCAGGTACACGTAAAGCGAGCTGACAGTTTTGATTATTTTTTCTCTCTGCGCTCAGTCTCCCAGGCTTTGCTCTTTCCAAGGGGTTTAGCTAATGTTTTCATCTGGAAGTGTTGGATTTGCAGCTTGATTTACTTAATAAATGTACAGTAAACCGATGACCCGGTGCCCTCTGGAATAACGACGTGCATGATACAAGGCAGCAGTATGAAGGGCCCCCACAATATTTTACAAGCTGTCGATTCAAAATCCTGAGAACAAGTTTAACCGAAAAGAAAAAAAACATGTTTTGCTGTATTATTGGAAAACAAATAAATAGAGGAAGAGATTATTCTTTTCTGACTTTTATACAAGCAATAGGCCTTGTTAAAAGGAAGTTTTAATGGCACAGTTATTACATTCCACTACCACTGCATAATCCCTAACAAGAAAAATGAAGCACTTAATTTTGCAGTTCTACAGCACCGCCCCTTTCAAATGCAATTGTTAGACCTTAGCCTTCCTCCTTCCACGGGTTGGAGACTATTAAATCCGCATTCATGAAATGTCACATTTATTGAACTACATAATTTTTTAATATCACTAGTGCAGGTTTTATAGTTGATTTTATTGTTTTTATGGCCATTCGGGGCTCTAAAACCCGGATTTTTTCAATGTTGTCCTTATAATTTTTTTCACACAGTCAGAACTAATAAAATAGAACAGTTGTGACTTTTTAATGCAAGGGGTCTCGGAGTTTCAATATTTTCACTCTGCTGGATACTAAAACCAATAAAAATACATGAGATTTTAATTATTTTCTGGATTAAATAAAACCTTTTCCCTTTCTTTTGGAACATACATTTTGTTTGTAGTTTCTGTTGTGAGGGAGATAATGCAGCTTCGGATAAAATATGTTATTACCAATATTGCTGTGACAAATACAGTTTTGACTGGATTTTACAGTCTAGCGGGCATTTCAAGTAAGGTGCTGCAGACACCCCAAGATCAGTGCAACCAAGACAGTGCTTTAATATTTCTATTATTTCTTCTCCAGGTTCCCTCTGGAAAGCGCTCCAATTTATCTGAAAAACCTCGGGAGAGAAAGAGAGAGAGAGAAAACACACTCCTTTCCCGATTAAAAAGCCTTTCACATTAATTTTCTTGGAATGCGCTTGAAACACCCCCAAGTTTTCTTGCTAATCTGGGGATTTCTGGAGGGCGGCGGGGCGGGATGTGTGCATCCCCGCACCGGCACAAGCTCAGCCCGAAGGGATCGGCTGGAGAACTCATTATTTTGTGTAATAACTTCGGGGCCCTGTCCTCCCCTTCGCTTTCTGTGAAATCCCCCGCCTTCGAGAAGTTCGGAGGTAAAGGGATTAAAAAAAAAAAAAAAAAAGGGACCCCACTTGTTCCAGGCGGCCCCGCCGCCAGCCCCGACGGCAGTGCCCGGCTCCCGAGCCGCCGCCCGGGACGCGCTCCCGACGGGGCGGGCCGTAAAAGCAGCTCAGGCTGGGGGAGGCTGGTGCAAATAGGCTGCTTCGTGCGTCCCCCAACCCGGGGGCTGGCGGGGATGGGGTCGCACAGGCTCCCAGGGGGAAGCAGCGGGGGCCTGGCTGCCACCGGCCGCCCCCCAAATGCTCCGCGAGCGATGTTGCCAGGGCGGCCTCGCAGGACGGTGCGCCCGGGCCGCGCTAAGCCTGGCCCAGCCACGCTCATCGGCTGCTTGGAGCTTGTTTCCCTCCCCTTCCAGCCCCCATCCTGCGTGGAGCTTTCCCCAAGGACGGCGCCCCACAGGTGCCCCGGGGTAAGCCCTTACCGGAGGAAGCGGGCAGCCCACGGGCTCCGGTGGGGCTCTGGAGCCTCCCGCCGGCCGCCGCCTCCCTCCCGGTGCTGCGGGGAGCCGGCATCCCGGCGGCGGCGGGGCCCCGCTCCGCGGCCCGGCTGCGGGTGGCCGGGTCTCCCTCGCCCCCCAGCCCCGGGGCGGGGGGAGCAGCGCCGCTTTAATTTAGCGTTTATGTGTCACCGTGTCCGTGAGCGGGTTTTACAGGGCGGCGGTAACGTGAAACACCTGGACGGCGGCACCGCGGGCGCGCAGGGCGGGGGGGCGGCGGAGGGGCGGGCGGCCGCGCCGGTCTGTCGTCAGGCAAATGCGTTAAAATAAAGTAATAAAAAAAAAAATCAATCAAAAAACGCCAAACGTCGGAAAACCAGCAAATGAATGCTTCCAAACCCAGCGACAAATGCCAGGTGGTATTTCCACCGCACCCCCGACTACCTGCGATAAACGCCCCACAGAAGATTTCTGATTCCTGGGGTGGTTATTCCAGGCAATACATCAACTACGCCGCGATTCATAAGTGAAATGAGTCTCGAAGCACAGAACTCCTTCCCTGCCTCGCAGGTTCTGTTACCACTAATATGTATTTTTTTGGCATGGTACCTGCCCAGTTTCTGCTCTTAAAAATGGGAGTTTCGCCCAAAATAGCACCCTCTGTGACACTGCAGACTTCAGGAGAGTTACACCAGAGATGAATCATTCCTAGCTGAAGTAACTGCGTTTGGCTGTACAGAATTAGTGAGCAATCCAGCAAAGTCCATCTTTTAACAGCCGGAGCGGGCTACCAGCAGCGTCATCCCCTAACGCTACAGGGCACTTTCCAAGAGGATCCAGCCTGCAGCCATTCCACCCTTTCCCATTATTGAAAATATTTCAAGACTCTTCCAAGAGAGGTGAGGCCACAGCCTTGAACACCTTCCAAGGAGGAAATAGGAGGGAGTTCACCTCTCCGATTTTCCTAACGCTGTGGAAGCCAGACTGCTCCAGACAGAGGCACCGCGCGTTGTGGGGTGATGTCAGTTGGTGCTGCCGTCTTCCAGATAACTCATCTGTTAGATATTCGCTTCTCAAGTCTTCCTCCTCCTCACCGTCGTGATTTGATTTACTAAATGAGTTACAACCGCAATAAACATTAAGGCAGGTCAGTCTTAAAGGCATTCATTACATGCAGCAAAACAAGACAAATCTTGGTCTACAGAAAGGTGGACAACATATGAACTATTACTCTAGGCAGACCTGGCAGGAGCTTATCATTTTCCATCCTACATCCCTATATTCATCTGATTACGATTTTGCCAAATTTAAATCATCCAGGTGGAAAAAATTCTGTTCTGAGGGAATCTGCCTCATGCTAAGTGTGTTTAAGGTTTCAGAAAAACTGGTTCAGCTGTTTCTGAGCATTGGGTTAGAGGAAAGCAGATTTTTTCCCTGGCATTTAGACATCCTTGCCTTGTACTGAAAACCTGCGGTGCCCCACCACAAGGGAAACTTCAGGAGAATGAAAGCATCCAGCAAAAAGTCAGCCAGGGGTTGCCTCTTCGGTTCTTCCCTTGCTCTTCCACCTGGGGCTGTGGTTTACAGTTGGGCAAAATAAAGATCCCAAACCTCTGCAGAGAGACATGGACACCTTGGGAACATTTAGGCCACCCATGGGCCTGACTTGGCTCTGTGATGATTTGAAGAGCTCTTCTTTCTTGGCACCAAATATTTGTGGGTATGAGACATGTGCTGCCACCAGCAAGTGCCCTTTTCCTATATGCTGTCACCAGCTCTGAGAAAAAAAAAAAAGAAAAAAAGCTACAGAAAAGCTTTAATGGTGCTTTTGAGTCTTGTCAAGGATTTCCAAGGCAACACATGCCAGACCCTCAGGGGAGCACATTGGTAAGGTGCCTCCATTTCCTCCAGCCCCCAATATTGTTAATATCTCTTCTGGGACACGTTGACTTGCAAAGTGGGATATGCAACATTTATGGCTCTGTGGTAAAAGGAAGGAACACATGGCCCCGTATTATAAACATAGTTTAATACCACTTTCTTTCTGGACTGGGCTGTCCTAGTGATTACCGTGATACCAGCTTCTCTAACCGGGAGTTTAATTCAGCTGAAGTGTGACATAATTCACCAGAGTTTTCTTCTGAATTGCAAAGAGGCATCCCATGAAACTACGTAGGCTGTAATGTTTTTTGGAATGCACTTTCCTAACCCTTCCTTGGCCTGAAGAGTTTCTTATCTGACCATTATGAGAATGTGGTGAACAATGCTATGAAAAACAAAGCAATATATTGTTCCTTACAGGCTCATATTTCCTATATATCTGCCACCACAAACCATGAGCTATTTTGGATCCTGCCTCTAAGTGCAACTGAAAGCTGCTTGGTTAATTATGTTTATTTGGGGTGATGGCAACTGTGACATGTTAAAACTTCTCTGTATTCTTATGTGTTGGCTACACACAGAAAGATTACACCCAAAAACACATATAATTCCCAGGGGCTAGATTGTCTCTCACATCTTGCACAATCATTTACGTAAGTGCAAACTGAATATAAAACGCTGCTAACACAGACTGCTGGCTACTGTACACCCACTCTGTGTTGATATAAATGACTATAACAAGATACCAGACAATGGAGAATCTGCCTAAACTACAGTGATGACAAACCATCTTTTTTTTTACAGAGTAATCAGAATATGAAATACTGTACATTTCAAAGAGGACTTGTGCAGCAAGATTTTTCACTGTAACAGTTCCAATGGGTCCAAAGTACACACAGCTAAATTTGATGTCAGTAGGAATTAGGTATGAATAGGGAGTGTTACTTAGTTATTTTTGTTAATGTTTTCCAGAGCTTACACATTCACTCTACATTTTTTAGCAAACTTTATCATTTTGGCATCATAAAATCAATCCCTAGATAGGTTTGTTTTATCTGGAGCTGGTACGCACATGCAGTTGCTGTTAATAGTCAAATATAGAAGCTTACAATAATAATCTAGCTAACTATTAATGGCTGTTTAACAGTGGAGTTAGAAGGATGGATCTGAAATCTGTCCTCATCTGAAAAATAGATTGCTAGACTCTCAGGTGCAGAAATTGTTTAAAGGCTTCATTTCCATGGGTAGGAGCCAAAATACTTGGGTAGAATTGGCACTAAAAGGCTAGAGGAGGAATTGCCTTAGAGACAGATTCAGAACTTGTGTAATGGGTTTGGAGTCCATTGAAGCTGATGATTTTCATAGGCAAATCATGTATTTTTTCATAACAGAATGACAGAATACGCCTTGACGGTTGCACATGGAAAGATCTCATAAAGTACAATATTAAATGGCAGAAAGGAAAGGAAGAATCATTTTTCCCCAAGGCAGGTATCTCCCCCTCTCGCTCCTGCCCCTGAGCTGAGGTCTCCCTGTAATGGCAACTGCGTAGCCCCGAATCCACTGATGAAACACGGCAGCCTCAGTTGCAGATGGTACCCAGCCTCAAGTATCGGAGTCCAGAGGACCTTATTGTGCCACCTGTACTCTGTTAGGTCACACCAGAGGTGGCAGGAGAGTTACTGCTAGGTGTGAGGACACTACAGTTTCCTGAGAGTGGCAAAATCTCAGTGTCCCAGAGTACCAGTGGCACTTTCAGCTACACAGAGAATATTTGGCACCTGCCAGTGAGGACTTCTGCTTTGCGACAGGGACTTAGGAGGATGCCGTGTCCTCTGGGAGCACAGCTAAGCTGGCCTTTGCACAGTTTGCCCCACTCCAGGTGCAGAATCGGGAAGGACTGACTTCTGAATTGTCCAGCTCTGCCGACAGCTCTGGTTTGGCCCCTGGTAATGGTATCATGGAGCGGAGAGGAAACCTGCATGATTTGGGAGATAAAGCAAAACCAAGACACTTTCCCCAGTCGAAGTGGAGGGTAAGGGCTTCCATTCAATGTGAGGGATATAGGAGCAATTGACATCCAACCTGGAAAGTTATTTTATTGTTACTGTTCTGAAAGCATGCATCATTTAATAAACAAAGCCTTGCCTCGGCTCTGTGTTCACTGGTGGCTGTCTAAAATGATGTGAGCTCAAGCTGGCTCAGAGGAAGGTGTAGGTGAGCATCCTGAGTGGGTCTTTGCCATGTCTGGTTTCATTGACCCTCTCCGGCAATAATCACCTGTCAGGCAAGTCCCTGTTCAAGTCCCTTCAGAGTCTGGAAATAAGGGGAATGCTTTTGCAAAGCTGCAGGCTTTCCCATGTTCTATGAGTTTATTTCGTAGCCTTTTGGGGTTTTTTTATTTTTATTTTTCTTCCCTGGAGTCTGGTTGGGAAATTTGTCTTGGTTGAGCTATCGTGTTTCTACGCTTTGCTTCTCTGTGTCAGCAGTGCTGGTCATGGAAACCTGCTGAACCGCTTGTGCAGCTGAGAGTACAGCTCTCCTGGTAGGCATGAAGTCAGGCGGACAGCAAGGTGCTTTATACCAGCTATAATTACTCTGGAACGGAAACTAGGACAACAATATATGCTGGGATGGCAATATCCACACCACAACTTGTACTCATTATAGTACTTCTGCTAAAAGCAAACCAAAAAATAAGTCATGCTTGACATGAAAATAAATATGCCAATAAAAAACCTATATATAATCTGTAAAATCTGTATTCAAAACATTAGAGTTCTTTCCTAGTACTTTAAGGATTGGGTTTGACTAACTTTTCTGAGCAGCTTTAAGAGCAGCTCTTTCTCAGTCCTTCCGTAGTTTGACCATCTCATAATCTTACCTCATCCTAGTACTGGGGCCTGAAATTGTAGGTGCAGACGTAGGAGTTTTAGTGTTGCGGAATCTAAACCATAGCCCAGATGTTTCCTTGAAGTCACACCATGACATCAGAGCCAAACCCGATGTAGATGCTAACCTGAATCTTGATCTCTAA
Source organism: Nipponia nippon (assembly GCF_047370975.1). Classification (NCBI taxonomy): domain Eukaryota; kingdom Metazoa; phylum Chordata; class Aves; order Pelecaniformes; family Threskiornithidae; genus Nipponia; species Nipponia nippon. The sequence continues at coordinate 108,841,410 of NW_028262347.1, forward strand.
CCATACTTTGTTTATTTTAAAATACTTGCTTTAAAACATTATAGTAAAATTACTATAAAAAGATGTAAATATGTATCTGAATAGTATCCTCAGTAGCCAGACAGGTGATACATAGCTGCTGAGAAGGAGCAGCTGGACTTCAACCCAGAGCTTAGTGCTGCATCCTTGTAGGTGCTTGTACACTGTTCAGCTCAGCTGCTGAATTAGCAGAGTAATTCAGAGGCAGTCCACGCTTCTGCACCTACATCTGCTGGAGCAGGCACACGCAGAAAATGCCTGGAGAAGGAGCACTGCGTTGGGGCTCCCCTTCCCCAGCACAGGCAGCAAATCCCCACCGTTCAAAAGCATGTCTGCTTCCAGGGACTCCAAGGCAGCAACAGGCAGTGCAGTTTGCGGGGGTCATTCATGCAGTGAGCAATGAGAAACGTTATGTGTGTGGGTCACAGGCCAATCCAAGTGGTTCTTCACATGTCAAGGTACAGCCAAATATATAATCGGCACATGAATAGAAATGGGATTTTTAAAATCTGTTCAGTCTCACTGGATACGTAGAACATCTGGGGAGGAGATGCAGAAAGCAGACTGCTCACCAGGACAGAGACTTCAGAGACACTGTAGATTGTGGGAGAGACCCACAAATTACAGAATCATAATAGACCAAAACAATTCCTTGTATAATATTACCAACACGTACTAGAAATTAACTGGAGAAATATCTTCCTTTTAGAAGAACAGATGCTACAGTGCCTTCTGTGTAGGTGTGTGTTTTAAATTTCTGTAATCTGACTTTAGGAAATATATACTATTTCAGTAATTTTCTTAAAAAGTCAATGAAAATTAAAGTCTCAGGATTAATTAACATGATATAACCAATTTAAACTGAAGGAAGAGGTAACTCACATTCATTCTTTGAAGAACATCTGACAGCCTGGGAGGAACTGGGTGAGCCCTGCCTGACTTCTGCCATTACATCACCTTCTAGGAGATTTGTTCTTGAAGAAAGGAGGTCTTCTACAGTCTCAGATGCACTGCAAATCTGACCATAAGTAAAGGCAGGTTTAGTTGGACCATGATTACAGAATCAAGTCAGAACAGTCTACCTTTAAAGATAAATAAGCAATTTAATTTTAGGGTGTGCCTAAACCAAGCCCTCACTGCATCACTTCATTTCTGTGGCTTCCAAGCTGCTTTTCTATTGTTTTTGTCTCTTCCAAATTATGTTGCATTTCACCTGAGGACTGAATCTATTGGGAGACACGACATTGCTCTTTATGTAGCCTTCATAGCACCCATCAGATACCTGTGAAATATTAAACTGTAAGAATGTATGTTAAAGTCAGTTAGCCAGGATAAGTGTGTTCTATAGATAAACGGGTTTGTTTGGGAGGAGCACCACAGCCGGTCAAAGCCTCTGTCTGTATCACTGAAGAGTAAATTCCTAAAGAGTCAGGATGCTCTAGATAACCATAAAATCACAGAAAGTAGCAGACAGAAGTCGTGTTGGCCAGGTCTGCCACACAGCGCGCACTCCTCAAAACCCTGCTGCAGTTACATCTATTGCAACTCAATGCTCTTTCATTTTCTGCCTATTGCATTTTCATTCCATGTTGCAGTGGCATTTTCTACAGTTTTCTTCATATTTAGTTCACACATGGGCTTTGGACACATCAGTCGTCCTGCTGTGGGTTTCATGATGTGAATAGCTTCTTAGGAGTACACAGAGACCTACAGATAAAGCCCAAACAGGATTAGTCTTTCCATGTCTGCCTACAACCTAACTCAGACCCAGGGATATGCTTCCTCCAGAGAATGCCTGAACCAAGGTCGAGGTCCTGTGGGCATTGCCACAGACAAGAACGTGAATGGGACATGAACAGCGCTTCTGTCTGCTTTTGGGACACGCAGAGCAACGACTCCAACGGCACCAACTGGGCCTTTCTGCTGGGCCACGAGAGGTGGCTCAAGCCCCTCTTCATAGTGTGGGCAATGGAACTCACAGTTTCTCTCCACTGGGCGAGAGCATCATACCCTGTGTGCTCCTGGCAAACGTTACGTGCTGAGACCTGGAACGCCCAGGTCAAACCCAGACATGGGGCAAGGCCGGGGATGGTGAAGTATTGTTATTACATTTTCTTTCTGCTAAGCCCATCATTACTTACGCTACTGTCTTGTCCCACACTAACCTAGTTCCTCTCATTCCTGCAGGTTTACACTTAAAACATTAGTTAACAGTTATTATGTCATCTTACTCCCTAAGTGTTGGTTAGCAAATGCTATGCTGTCAGCTCTTTTCTCATCAGCCAGTTCTTCCAAGCATATAGCTACAGTTGGCTCTTCTTCTCTGAACTTCCTCCAGCTTGTCTTCCTGGTAACGAGGTGCAGAGAACTGCGCTCACCTTTTCCAGATGCTATCGCATGTCAGTTCCAAGAAGAGAGGCTCGCTCGCTCTTTCCCTGTGGTGTGTCTCCACGAGAGCCCCAAATTGTATCGACATTTTTAACCGTCGCATCACCTAGCAAATTCAAATGCAAATTCAGAGGCCCTCCTTGCCTGGCGCAGCAGTGAGCACGTCTTTTCCGCCCTAAGAGAAAAGGAAGACGGCGGACCTCGCCTTTCTGACAAACAGTGCCATTTTTGTAGGAAGCTCAGATTGTTTTCTAACTCTTTGCACTAATCAGGTAAACTGGTTTATTTATGACAGGGAGAGGAACGATAGGAAGTACTAACTAACCCCGTACTGGTGGTCAGAGTAAAGTAAAAACAAAGCCGGTTTCCAGTTCTCTGCGCTGAGACTGATTTTCCATTGTCATTCCACATTATCTTCCCATTTAAGTCTGCCCGTGCAATTCTGTTGTGCATCCTGTAATTCTGTTTTAGCAGGTTTAAAACAAACAAAAGGAAGTAGTTTTTCACACAGTGCATAATTAAATTGTGGAACTTGTTGCCATGGGAAGCACTGGATGCCAAAAGTACAAATGGGTTCAGAAAAGGAGAAGACAAATTAATGGAGGATAGGTACATTGACGAGTATTAAACATAGTAGCTTGCTCACAGCGTTTGGCTCAGGAAGCCCTTACGCTGCTGTTTGATGAATGCAGGAAAGGATTTCTCTAACTGTGCCTGTTTCTCACACAGTTTCCCTCAGCAGCCTCCTCTGGTCACTGGCAAGAAGACATTGGAGTTAAGGCTTTGTCTTAGTAGAGCAGCTGTAACGTTCCTCTCTCAATGAAAGACACAGATGTCAATAGATGCCTGTAAGTTTAAAAAGTTAATCTTTAAGCTGAAAATTGACTCTGAAACTTCTGAATTCCTCTTTGGACATTTTTATCAGATCTGATCCAGCTGACGTTAATACATGAAGTTTACAGCAAAGCGTATGACTGCAATGGGATATTTTAAGTCTTCAGGACGGCTAGGTTTGTTGGCCTAGCCAACAGTTTGATTTTGCAGATATTACAGGTTGGATCAACTTCATTGGGGACTGATGTCAAGAGGAAACCTGTTATCTGGGCTGTGAAAGTTGTATCTGCTCTTGGAGCTCTCTCCCCTCCCAGAACAAACGCTCCCACCGGTCAACGTGGTGCCATCTCTTCTTGTTGACTTTGCTCTGTAATTGCTGATTTATCAGTCTCTCCTCAGACTTCTCAATTTGTCTTGGCTGACGAGCAAAACGAGCGGAGCTGTACATGCACACACAGAGTCAGAAAGGAGAGGATGGCAGGCTGGCGAGGAAGGAGAGGACGGCACGCTGGCGAAGCAGGGAGCAAGCCCTGGCCTCGTGGCTGCCGCTCTCACTTGGGCAGGGAGCCTCACCCCACAGGCTGCACCAGTTACTCCAGTCCGGGAAGGAAAACTGGCCCATAATTCTGATAGCATCATGAGTTTCTTTCGGTTTTTGTTCTGTGTGTTTGGCTGCAAAACATATAGTCTGATCTCATCTGTATTGCTTTGTCATTGAGGTTTCTTTCTGCATCATTCAGAATGACAGAATCTCATTTTGGTCACAGCTCTGTTTCCCCACTTCTCCTGCATTAGCTCAGACCGTGTGCTAACTGCCTTGGTTACTGCAGACAAATTCACTCAGGCAAGGTAATGAATAGAATCGAGTGAATTATTTCTATTGTGGAGAAAGCTGTATATGTTTATCTACATTATGTTGTTAAAATGCACACGGTTAAAAGCCAGAAAACAGTCTGCTGTTTTAAGAGCCTGCTTCACCGCGAAAGTAACGGCAACGCAAAAGGATCGAATTCAGAGCCTTCTTTTTCTCTTTGTCACCAGCAGCCCCAAAGTGCAGGACGTTTCCTTGGATTTTGAAGAATTTTTCAGATCCTTTGGTTGCAGGAGGGAGAAGGTCAGACTGCGTGATCTGACTGAATTAGACATCTGCTTCTCTAGCTCCATCACACAGTACTTTAACTTTAGCATCTCAATGTTATTAACCCAAATTTCCCAAATGTTGCTATAGTTCTTTGTCTTGTATGACGGTAGACTCTATGGAAGGAAAGCTTACATTCAAGTCAAGTGTTAGGAGCGGCACTGGTTCTCTTTTTTTTTGTCTGAGTGCTACTGGGATAGAGAATATGAACTCCCAGTGCGGGATGCAGCAGTGACTACAGTAGCACTGTGCTGCCAGACAGGGGAGGGAGAAGACCGTGGTCCAGCGACTCTTAGCCTGGAAACTGGGGACCTGGACACCTACTTTTGCCATGGCATGCCACTGCTGGAGCTCAGGGCACCGCATCCATGCCTGTCTATGCCTGTTCACCTGCTCCCTGACCGGTCTTTTAGACTAAATTCTTCTACACGTATGACGCGCATAGTACCCTGTTCAGTGTATCTTGGCAGGGAGATCTTGGAATGTCCATAATTTAAATTTAAATTATGACACAAAAGCAGTGATCAAAATGTTCAAGCCATGGTCTTGAAAGGAGCTGTCAAAGGCCACTTTATTAGCCCTGTTTCACTAGCAAGTTAAGATGCCCCCATGAAAAACTATGAACAAGCTTTTTTCTGTCAATCAGTTATTAACATACCAGTCCTCAGTTTTTCCAGTGCCAGTTATTCTTGTCTCTACAGACTGGGGTGCACTGCTCATGATGCAGAATATTCCCTAGAAATAATAGGTTAAAATAAACAGCCAACCCAAGCCCAAAGGCAAAGAGCTAGTCCTGGACACCAGGCAAGATAATCAGGGAATAACTAACACAGATAATTAGCAAATCATTCAAATGAATTGATTTGGCCCTGGCTGGCGTCCCCGTTTCTGCCTGAAAGCTTTGGTGAAATCCAAATAAGTGACAGTTATCTTGCTGTCTCTTCCTGTTATCTGACTAATGACAGCAGGGGAGAGAGGGGAAATCATGTCTTTGAACAGGATCATGGCCTTTCATTTAAAGTAAATACTACATCAAAATGGAAACTGCCTGAAGAATGAGTCTGCCTTGGCTTAGTCCTGAACAGATTAAGTAATGTATTAAAACCAGACAATATCAGATTCTTGCAATGGCTTCAGCACCTACAAATGCACACACAGAGAATCAGAAAGTGCTCTTTATAGTGACCTGAAGGTGGCTAACAGTACAGCGTGAGGTAGCTGTGAAGAGTCAAAATTCAGCCAAGGCATCTGTATTTTATGTTTCAATAAATGTCTTTAACATTAAAAAAACACAATAGGAAAATTCAAAGTGAGTGATGCTTATCCCAGATTCATCTATGCACTTGTAGCATCCAAGTTAAAATCATTGCCTTCTTAGGTTCCCATGTAGTTGATGGAGAAAAACAAGCAGGGCACCTGGCAGTGAATCATCCTCTGAGGTTCCCATCTCTCTCCCCTGACTTTGGAGAGAGCAGGGTATGACAGGCTTTTCACTCAGGTACCTCCATTTAGGTGCCTGAACAAACATAGGTAGGGTGAACACAGGCCATGCTTTGCTTTGGGAGGAAAACCTGGGTCCAAGAGGTGGCTTGAGCACAAGATGACAATCTCTGCCAAAGCTTCACTCGGACTTCTAAGCTCCATCAAAATCAACCACAGCTGCTGAAGAGGTGGTGGGGGCTGAAACCCCATCTTCTGCTGCACTGAGCTCCAGCTGGGTTTGAGATTGGGCCCCTCAGCACACAAAACGCAAGAGAAAATAATTGCAGCTCCATGAATGCAGCAAGATCCAAACTGTGGCTTGACAGCAGCTTTTGTTGGCAGGGCAAGTAGGCAGCAGTGGTAGTCAGCCTGCAAAGCGTGGCAGCATGAATTGCCAGCACCCATGTGTTAGCACCCTTCTTACGTTCACTCAGAGTGGGTACTCACTTCTGACTGGGTTCTGGGTGTTCACACAGCAGAAATGCCACAGAGACCTGGAATTTCTCTGTAATACTTGGATCCTGGCAGTGCAAGATCCGTACTTAGCCTTGGAGCAAGCATCAAAGAGCTCAGGGGTCAGATCAAGAGTGTCCACACAAGAACAACAAAGCATCAAAACCACAGTGGGCACAAAGTGTTCTTCTATAGCTCTTCTGTTAGAGAAAGCTGCACCAGTAACAATGCCATAGGGAAACCAGCCATCAATTTAAGTTACGAAGAATCTCGGTGCTTTTTGTTCTAGGCACCAAGCTGATTTGACAAGTTATAAACTGAATGTAATGGACACACTGGGTTGGCATCTATGTTGCAGCCCAGCAACCAGCAGCCTGGCATCTCTGGTAAACTGTGCTTCTTGTGGTGTGCTGCTCGCTTCCTCTGTGCTCTGCCAGCTAGCTAACCCTTCTTTCCACAAGCTGCAAAACCATGAAAGAACTAATCACAATTACTTCTAATAATACAAAGATCCTGCAGCCATGCGTATTTCATTAAAAAATTCCAACTTATGAAATATTCAGTCTTACACCACAGTTTAAAACAGTCGTCCTAAAGCACTCCCTCTTTCCTTTCATTACTGGTCCAAAACACCAAAGCGGCAATGACAAGTTACAAACCTGTAATGTTGTGGCAAATCAGAACTAGAAACCAAAGACCAATATTACAGTAAAAATATACTGTGAGTGTTCTGATAGAATTACTTTTGTACTGGATAGTTCCCACGTTGTCAGAGCTCAGGAATGTACTGTCACTAGGTTTGAAGACATTACTTTAGGTGGTTTTCCAAGGTCTCTAACATTTGCTGTATTCCTCCACCTTTTCAAAAGATTGTTGCCAGATGGATGATGGTATTAAGGGATGGAGAGATACATACCATAAAAACAATACAATTTAAAAAGATTCAGTAAGTTCCAAGTACTCTCATTTTTGCAAGGTCCAAATTAACTTCCTTAATAATTACTCTTTTTAATACTTAAAAACCCTTAAAAGCTGGATTTTATTGTAGATCCAACATCTTTTTCAACATACTATTCTGAATAATTTAGCGACAAATCTGAGAAATGACAGGACAAAACTCCCTTGCATAATACATTTGTACATAGTGCTTTATTTTGTTTTGGTTTACTTCTATAACTTTAAAAATGTTTTGATCCTGTTTTACTGAAAAGAAAATAAACTGAAAGTGAGGCTTCAACCAAAACAGTTTTTCACAGCAGTAGGTATAAACTCTGGAAAATAAAATGCAGGATAAAAATGTTCAGGGACTATTAAATGCAATGGAAAGAAAGCACCTATCATTTAACTGACTTTTCGCTGCTAAAGCAGTTTTATGTTTGCTATTCACAGGTACTAACATTTATGATAGTAACCTTTATAAAGTCAATTTAATTATCTTTATCTTATTACAAATAATAAATTTAGTTTTCCTACAATGAAAATCAATTGTCAACATAAGCTATGGTTAACATCTAATAAAACAGCCCTCTGTAAATCCATGATTAATAAGATTGGCTTCTGTATTAACTAACAGATATCATAAAATTTCCTTCCTTGCATTAATCTGTATATTCAAGGTTCATCCTGCTGGCCTGAGTTTCCTAAAATAAACTGTTGAAGTGAATGAGCAAAATTTTGGTGCCTATCATTATTATGTTATAACCACTTGAATATATATCTATAGCTGAATGGTTTTTAAATTAATGTCGTATTTTAATTAAGTCATGGAAGATGGTGCCTATAACAAACGATAAGTGATTCACTTCTTTGTTTCCTTTAGCTTCTGAACATAATGACAATGCTGCTTATGTTTTGGTTTGAGCATTAGGGGAAGGTAATTGAAACATGAAAAACCAATTTCCTAAAACAGTCTATACGTATGGCAGGGGTTACTTAAGCTCTTCTGTGTCAAAAAAAAAAAAAAAGTGGAATTTATTCCCCCAGAAACATGTTAACAAGTTTCTACTTCCAAAGTGGGAATAGCGGTGCTCAGAATCAGCACGAAGTTATGTTCCAGAAGACAGGGGATATCTGTGTCCTCCTTTGGACGTTTAAAAGGTTCTTCCTGTGACGCGCACTACACCGAAGGACGCCGGTATGAGCCAGTGGCCGCTACCATCAGTGCTAGTTTCCACTGACGCTGGGTCTAGTCTTCTAATAGCAGAACAATAACATCATACCTATCCTGAAAGGTCCCAAAGTCATTTTACAAAGTAGGGGAAGTAGGTACACTTGAAGTACTTGAAGAACAGACAGAATTAGGGATGAAAACAACTTCCAGGCTTGGCTAGGCAAACCCTTCTAAACACCATGAAATCTTTTGGCCATAGAGACCAAACAGGGCCTTACACTTCTTTCTTTTTAAGCATCATTATCAACTCAGCATGTACTTTGGAAAAGGGAGAACCTGATCCTTCACCTTACTACTTTAGTATAAATCAAGTGACTGTAGCAGAATTAGCCCCAGGTAAGACTGGATTTGTGCAGTGGGGAAATCGTCCTCTGAGAAGCAACATTCATTATTATTACTCGAATGGCTGGGAAGGAAGAAAAGTATCTTACCATGTATTTAATCTGTTTTGTTTAATATTTGTCATAAATGCTAAAAAAACGTATTTTCTTTCCTGCTAATTGTTATTTTTCACTTTGCAAAACTTCTGTGTTAATTAGAAAAAAAAAGATTTTTTTTAAATATTAACTTCTGCCAATGAAAATACAATTCCTTATCACATGAAAAATCTTCACGTAGTAGCTTTAGTGCTCTGGACATCGTCAGAATAAAATCAGAGTCAAAACTGTATATGTGTTAAGAACTGTAGATGATTACATCTGGAATGATCTGAAAAAATCTAAGGTACTTTTACGTCATATTTCTGTTTGTATCATTCTTACATTTTGGTCATTTTTAATAAAGAAAATGCACTAGTCAAGGTCCAAGTTTTAGTCATTGTGCCTCATTCTTTGAATTGCAATGTTCAGGTCATGAACAGACCAAGCGTCACAAAAGCATTTCAGGTATAACTGAGGAGGTCAAGGGAACATTCATATAGGTTTAATATTTTGGCGATAAAGGAACCAATCCAGTTAAGCTCCATTATTTTACAAAATCTAACTTTGTGCCACCTGAAAACTGATAGTCTTCTCATGAAGTTTTAGAAATCTGGAAATATGGAACAATTTTCAGACCTCATATGAAAACGGCAGCTTATTTCTAACTTCTTCCTTGACAAGAGACTGCTGGACCAAGCATTTGCTCCTTTTTATCCGTCAGAAGAACACCTGTGTAGCTATAATGTGCCCTCCTTTTGGTAGCTAGACCTCTTACTAGGGAACCAAAGATGATTTTAGAAGTATTCTGAACACAGGGATTTAAACGTTCACTTTGCTGCACTGTGTTCATATTTTTAACATTTTCAAGACTGAGCATAGCAACGCTGCTGTGGATTGAGTTTGCGTTCAACCTACAAGAACAGCCTACTTTGCTAGGTGGTCCACGTCTCACCTATAATACTATGTCACATAAAGCCTACTAATGCAAAGCCTAGCAGGATTTATTGTTATTTAACTTTATAAAGTAACTGCGTGGGTGGGCGGTGCGGTTTATAGAGCATTGGTCTCTACCATAAAAAGTAGGTTCTAACAGGGAAAGAAAAAAATAGTAGTCAAATGGTTGTAAACACTTGTTTAAAAAGTATATATTTACCAACTATATATTTTAATTTTTTTTTTTCCTGTTTTTAATACTCTGGAACATTAGAACTCTCTCTTTTTCCTCCTTCAGTCTCTTTTTGATGGAAAAGGAACGTTAAACTTCATTTTTCCAGTTCCTTCTAGCTTTATTTTTTCTTTTATCACCCCAAATAGTTACAGGCTTCCTCATTTCCTCTACCCATATAACAGATGATTGCAATGGTGACTGACACCTAACAGAAAAAAGAAAGGCAGAGTCTAGCAACTATGTCTCTTGTCCTCACTCCTCTCTAGCCCCACACAATTGCTTCTGATACCCAAAGTAAAACCAGCCATCAACAGCAGCCAGTCAGCTTAGTCTTCTCTCCTCTCTTCAAACAAACATTGCATCCCCCAATAAGTCTGATGCAGCAAGTGCCGCAGCTCCCAGATTTCCAGGAGGAAGCAGGAAGTTTCCTTTCCTCCATCTCCTCCTAACTATTCATTTTTCACTTGAAAAGCGCACTGGGGGCTCTGATTATCTGTGCTTCCTGGGGCCCTCCGCATTCCCCCCCCTACATGCATTTAAGCTCATATTTTTCTGCATTTCATTACCCCACATCACATTCGTCCTGCCTGGGTTTTTCCCTTAAATCAAGAGCTGTCCCACTTGGCCACTAATCCAGAACCCAAACAACCTCATCAAGTTAATTAGAACATGGCCTTATACTACAGCCCCAGTCACCACAACCCTCCCTCGTGCTCAGCCGGACTAATTCAGCCAGGGTACAATCCCATGGAAACGGCTCCCTCATCTTCTTACAAAGGATGCCTTATAACAAGACAAATTCAAACCGCTACATAAGCTAGCCTGAACCATGCCATTTCTTCCCTCTGGGTTAGACCTGCAAATTCAGTGACTATATACAAGAAACAACTCTTGCTTTTTTTTTTTTACCCTCTTTCTCTCCTTCTATCATACATTGTACAATATACCAAAACAAATAGGCATTGCTTTCCACTTCGGGCAACACCCACGTGGTGGGGAACCCAGAGAGCAGGTCAGGACAAGAATTTAGTTACCGAGACCGTCTATCAGCCCTGCAGCAAAGCTCAAGACATAGGCTGGATCACCTTTTTCTCAAACACAGCTCTTCATAGAACAACCCCTCGCCCAAGCTGGAATATAGAATTATCCTCCTGGAAGCATAAATTCAATATCAGTTTTTGAAACCTGTTCTTTTAACACATGCTTGATGAAAACCTTGACAAAATGCTTATTTCTAAGTCCTGGTTAGTGGCCAGTACTGGAGCTTTGAACTAACGCTTTAGTGTTAGAGCCATCTAGTGGGAGAAGAGACACGGACAGAGAGGCTGAGGCAGGTTCTGCATCTGGCTTTTTCATCCTGTTCAGCTTTCAGGTGTGACCTGAGGACACGAGCGCCAAGGAAACAATGATCTGCCATGCCAGTATTGCAAACAAAAGAAAAAATGACTCTGTAGGGGTGCTTTAGAAAAAGAGAAAGCATGCAAACAGTCCATGAAATACATACAGTTGTTAAGGCTGTCCGTTACCAGGAAAGCAGCCTGTGCCTGTACCAGGGGAAACCAAATAGCTAAGGTAGAGGAGAGTTTCGACAGTTTCAAAGAGGATAAAGCCAGGAAGCACAAATTCTGGCATGATCTTATGGATGTAACCCTCCTCAGGTACTGACTGTTCCAGTTTGTTCATACTGATCCTGTGAACTCCATAGGGAAAAATGAAGTAGCAGAGCTTGCACAAGCCTCTCACATTTGGCTTAGGCCGTTCCAAAATACAGCTGTGGCATCAGCTCTTCTGGTTGAATTTTAGTTAGTAAATGATTTCTTGAACAGTCTTGGAAGATCATGCTAATATCTAGTCAGCATTAACAGGCATGTGGTGCAAGAAAATGGATCCTAGGCCCTGGGGAATTCTTAAGTCCATTAATTGGACTTAAATTCTGGTGCCGGAATTTGACAATACACTAAACACAGTCCTGCAGCTTCCAGGGTTTCAAGTCCCTTACAAGAATAGAAAGATTTGGTACATAAGCTAGGTGCCAAGATAGCATAACACCCCCTAAAAAAAAAAATTCCATATTTGTGTGTTTATGTTTCTTATTCATTTGAAAGGGAATTAAAGCTTTCCCTCCTCCTATCAGGCTGTTAAGAAAAAGCAATTAGCTTTGCCTACAGAGGCGAGAGAGAGAGGATAAGTAAGAGGTAAGATAGGTGTTTCAGACAAACACAACTGATTAATCGTCTATATCATGCTAGAGTTCAGAGAATCAGTCCAAGGGCATACTTCAAATGATGTCTTTCTGTATCAGCAGAACTGCAGCGCACTGTCTGAATGGTGTCCAAAGAATATCTAGTTGGCATACTTGCTCAAAGACAAATAGACATATGGACCACCCCTTTGAAGAACGATCAACTTAAGCCTGCAAACTAGATATAGAAAAATGAACAATCTCTTAAATCATGTTTTGACAATTAGCTAGGAGTAGTGCTTCGATATAAATTAAAGCTGCCTTCCAGTGTCTCTCCCCATGCCCATCATAATCCTAGTCATCTACTACTTTAGCACATCATAACTTGAAGTTTTCTTCAAATTCTCAGGTAAGCAGCATGAGCAGCTGGTCAAATGCTACTGTCAATTACTGAAAAATCACTGTTATTACACAACATAGGAGCTGCATTTGTAACCAAGTTTGCATGTTTTATTGTGAAGTATCTACATCTTAAAAGAAACGCTGCCAGTTTACAATACATGAGCTGTGGTTGATGTCATATCCAAGCCAACACATCACAGCTGCAGGTTAAGAGGAAGGTAAGAACAGTGGGGTTCAAAACAGATGAAAACAAAAACAAAAAACCCCAAAACCCAGCAGTGAGACTACCTTTCATATACTGAAGAGGCACTGAAATAAAGCTATTGTCTATTACGAAACAAGGGAGGGAACCATCCTTTTCTGACAGTACAAGGCTTATGACATAGCTGCTAATATTTTAGCTAAATTAAACCTGGTAATACAAGATGAAAGTAATGTAAGCTTGTTTTCCCCTGAGGGAGGTGCTTATACATTTGTTTTCCATGTATCAGTGATTTAGTTGAAGTATCCCAGTCAAAAGACAGCTATCTACTTCATAGAAACAGGAATCAGACTAAAAAGCAGGGACAAAACCAGAACACTTATTTACAGTTAAAGAAATAAAATGGTAGCTGGTAATGCCAACAAAGCATTTTTCTACATCCCTTTCTGCTGTTTTAAATCTACTGAGAAACAGAAGAGGATCACTTACTTGACAACATAAAAGTCTATTTAACATACAGCACCATAATCTGCAGGGTGTTGTTTGGGGTTTTGCTTTTTTTTTTAAAAAAAAAAAGTCTGTTAATACTTTGCAAGCTACAGCATATAAAAATGGGACAAAGGCAGGACATCTGGCAGGCCAATCTTTTGATATATCAATATATCACTATATACAGAGACCGAGAATAACCAAAGAAAGTTATGGCTCAGTAGACAATTAGACATAAGTATTTTAAAACAGGGATCTGCAGTAGATATATCTCAGTTCAGTGATCTTAAAGGAGGTTTAGATTTGGGAAGAAACTGTTCCGTCATATCCTCTATTTTGCTCCTCTCCACCGTAGCTGCAGATTTGTTCTCCTTGTCCTTTTTGTGACTCCTTTTGTGCTGGGATTTAAAGAAAATGCCCAATAAGTTATGCATGTTAAGAGAATACAAAGAAATTAAAGACTACTTGCTCATGAACAATGCAGTATATAGTGTTCTGAGAAAAAAAAAAAGTTGGTAGAACTCCTGAAAAAGGTTTCTAATATTGCATTTACCAAAGAGATTTATTAACAGACAACTGGAAGTTCAGCAGCTACTTTTAAGGGATCCATGACAAGTAAATACAACACACACCCCCGCCACACACCCAGTCAAACCCAAGCCTAATATACCAGGGGTTTACACTGATACACTAGTAGAGCAAGAGGATCAAAAGAAAGGAAGAAAGTAGGGAAAAAAAAAAAAAAATCAGTGAATAATCAAGAATGCTAATATTTCTATTTGGCCTCTAAGACAATACTCCACACCTAATTTCAACTTTTCCATTAAAACGTGTGTTGCTGTCTAGTAAATTATGACAATTTTTTTCATGCAGGATTATTTGCTAAGGAGTTTTCTACTGTCTTGTCCAGCTTGTCAGGCATTTGCATTATTTCATCTGCCGTTAACTTATCAGAATCTGCTGGGTTTTTAGCTCCAGTTTAACAAAGCATATTCTACAGGATTTAAGGAAGTTGTGAGACTACACTAAATGATAGTAGGTGACTTTAGACTACAGCACTATTATGGAACAACAGTTTTTCTTCACTCTTAAATACGCAGCTGTTTAGAATATATGTGGAAGTTACCTGGAAAAAGGGAATGCCACCATTTACATGGCAGCATATGTTTGTATCCACTAAGGATTTGTCACTAGAAAGGCTTTCACTGGATTCTTGCAACCCTTCCTCCTCTTCCAACAGGTCCTAAAAAAAAAAAAAAAAAAAAGACGTTTTCAGAAAAGTGTATTTCATGTCTGAATTTCCTAGGTGAATGTACTAAGCATGATCAGATCTATAAGAGACATAGCACTTTCATTTTTGAAAAACAGAAATGAAAGTCTCTAAATTATTAATGCCTTCTCTTATTTGTCAAGGTATTGTTTTTGTCAAAAGCTCAGCACACGTGACTCCAAGTACCCTGTAAAACACAAAGGCTGCAACAGCTCTGGGGTTCCAGTCAACTCTCCATAATGGCATGAAAAAACTCCTAAAGATGTGAAATCTTCATTGAAGAGCCTCATTTGCCATGCATACACATACCTGATCTGCATTATCCTCCACCTCCTTTGTCACACCGTTTAGCATAGCATCAAGCTTTGATTGTTTTTGCCTTAATTGCTCCAGTAGAAGTTCCCGGGGTTCTGTTCTCACAAGTGTGACTGGATAGAAGTAGTCTCTTCTCTGTGGAGTTGTCCCTTTAATGAAGATTGTAGACTAATGAAAGGCACTATTAAACACTTTCAGCAATTGGTTTAATTACAGATCCTCAATTTTTCATTAACTCAATACAGAAATCATGCTTTGTTCAGTCATCGTTCTTTGCCGTGCACCTTAAAAAAGGTGTAAGGCTGCTAGTTATATTCTGTCCCCATTAACCCTCACTTACAAATTCTGCAACTCAAATTGCTTTCTGTGAGACCATTCTGTCCCTGACCCACTTTAAATACCTGTTGGAATATCCACTTTAAGATCCTCTTGCAGAAAACCATTAACCCGAGCCAGTCCACGCTGTGCTTCCTCATTAAGTGCCAGCTTCTGCTCCAGAAGTATCTCCTGATCAACCTTTATCTGATCAAGAAGGCCATTTAGTACCTTCTCCTCAGCAGCCTTCAGTCTACCAATATGGTCAGCAATTTCAGCTATTGCTTTATCACAGTTTTCTTCATTTTTCTGAAAACAAAACAAAACAACCAAAACCACCAAGTTAACAGGAAAGTTAAGGTTATGGCCTCTTTTTTTAAGATGTGGTGCATGATTAGTGACATGACCTGAAACGAAACAATTGAGAGACCTCAAATTGAGAAGTTTCAGTGACAGTTTTACACTCTCGTTTCGAGAACTATCTTCAGAAGAGAGTCAGTTTCTTAGAAAGTATGATCATTTTAGAAAGCTACTCATAAGAATAAAGATGATGCCATCTGGTTCAGATAAGACTCCTCATGCTTCTATGCATAACCCTGCACAGAATTAGGATATTCAAGTGAAAGTGAAAATCTTACAAGCACAAGAAGCTTTATGCATTCGTAGAGGAAAAGAAGGAAAACATGTATTTTTAGCCATTCCCATTGGAATGAAACTCCTGAAGTGTTCAGTAGGTATAAGAGATACAGGGGTGTCTTGAGACTGCAAAAGCTTAACACTTAAGTTTTTCTTTCTGAAAGTTAGCAAATGTTGGATTTGCCTATTTAATTACCTATTAGAACAATAAAACAAGAAGGGTGGGAAGTGAAGTTTGCAATGGAAATTAAAAGAATTAGAGAAAGAAATTCTCAGATAAAAGGCCAGAACTAGTAGATACCTAAAAGGAATGCTTTCTCCCATAATGCTAATCCATCTGACCAATAAAGTAATTTTCATCCTCCAGAATACAGTCTGTATTTGATCACTGTGCAAAACCCCCAGGGACATTACTGGTAGATAAAGCTTTAGAATTAGGGATATATACTACCGAAAAGATGTAAAAAGCCCAAATTACAAATGGAAGTTAGCTGCATGGGATTAATCAAGACACCATTTTTTGAGGTTATTTGCACTTTAAGTTCGAAGTCTTCATCTTAAATTAAGCTTGTGATTTCCTCTAATTGCATCTATTTAAGCTGATTAACATGAGTCTGCGGTGGTTGAAAAAAAAACCCCCACAGATTTGTTCTGACTGTAATTCTACTGTAAAAGGTTGTCTCAGAATGTTGTATTAGACTACAAATGACTATAGGTACCTTTTGTAAACACTGAAGTTGCTGTTTCTCATCACTGAGGGACAATAGCTGCCGATTGGTAAAGTCGACTATCTGAGCAGTTGTAAATTCATGCCATTTATCAGTATCCTGAGACACATTTTTGAGATTGCTGAGAAGTTGTTGACAGCGGTCAGTGGATTCTTCCAGCATCATCTTGTTTTCAGCATTCCTAATACTGAGCTCTTGAGAGAAATTATCCAGAGATGCAATAAATTTGCTATGATTGGAAGCTGCACTGCTGACTAGGTCTGTAGTTTTTCTGCAACAACACATTTGCAACAGTTCAGAGATTTTGAAAGGTGGATTTTAACACATTCTACAGTTCGAAATATTTGAGACTAGAACTAGTGAAGTAGTACAGTTCTGTCAAACCAGTTAATTGTAATGTTCTTGCACTATTTAGTAAATTTACAAATTGCAGCACTCTGAGCAGTACGTTTGTTAAATCCCCTAAAAAAACCAACTACCACAAACTAAAAATCAACTTTGGCAAGACCTTAGTTACTCAGTCTTCAACTGGATGAAGTATGCTGCAATAGATACACTATTATACTTCAAGCTAAGCCTTTATGGTATGAAGTTCTGAAGTCCAGCCATACTGAGGGCCGTTCATCAGCATATTGCTCCCAAACCCATGGTCTCTTATCTGCAATATGCTCAAGAGACAAGTTTGAGGAAAAGCCTTGTAGAGCTACCTTTTACTCTGGGGAAAGGTGAACTATGATCTACATTCTGTGGCAGAACTCAGCTCTAACACACAGGTCTTGTCCAGAAGACTTTATAAGCATAAACATATGAAGAGCATCTAATTTTGCAGTCCTCTTCATACATAGTTTTATCTTGCATCAGTATGCACCAAAAGTAATCTGGTCCTTACAGGTGAACATTTTCTTGCACAGCAGTGATGGTGGTCTTCAAGCTTCCATTTTTTGCAAGTACGTTAGTTAAGTTCTTCTGAGTCTCCTGAGCAAACAGGTCAAGCTGGCTTTGAAGTGAGGACACCAATTCGGCTGCACTCTATGAAGAAAAATGTCATACATTTCACTGTTATTCTGCACTCTTTAACATTCTTAAAGGCTACTTGAATGCCTTTATTAAAAATGCAAGCAAATAAAAGAGCTTTGCCATTTTGAAGCTGAAGGTACAATTTTTGTGTAGAGAAGATATAGGCACTTTGCTTTTCGAGATATACATAAAGGCATATATACTGGACATGCTCAGAGAAAAGGTCAATTTTGTTACCTTCCTACGTAAGCTTCTTAAAACAGCCCAACAAAGGCTGAAAAGAATTAGGATCACCAAGTTACTGTCCTAACATTTCTTCTGAAGCAAGTAAAACGGTTTACTGCTACAGAGTTTAAATCAAAGCAAGCAATCACACTTGGTGTTAGGATTTCTTCTTACTCTAAGGATACCTTTGTATGTGCCAACCTCGTCATTTCCACTTCTTCTTTTAAATTCTCACAATCATTCTGAAGCTGAGCAAAAATACTGGCTGTTTCTTCCTGTAATTTTTTCAGAGTGAGAGAAAGATCTCCAAAGAAGGTATCCATTTCCTTTTTATGACCCTCCATCTTTGAAAAAAGTTGTATTTAAAGTTAGATATTTGTCTTTAGGTAAGAACTAAATATTTTTCCCTAGCATAGTTTATATAGAAACAAACTCTACCCCAAGGAAATTGTCAAAGGCACTAATGAAATACTGTGCATAAAAGGTGGAAAATAAGAGAGCAATCTGAAGTTACAAACTAGAACTTGGTGTGGGCTTTTCCAAACATGAAATTTTGCATGTGAGGTAGACAAAACAGGAAGACACAGACAGTGTATTTGGTTAAGACAAGAGCAAGAAACAAGAGCTGGTAAGCCATGGACTATTTGCTATCTGAGAACCAATAAAAAGCCTCCAGACAAGGGGAGTTGACTTCACATGAGTTGTAACTGACAGAAGAGGGAAATTTTTCAGTCAGAGCAACAGGTCACACCAGGAATAAAGATTTGACTTTGACAAAACGGAAAAAAAGGAATGAAAGAGTGAGGCTGCAGTTCTGTATAAACATCATGAGGTGGACTAGAACTAAAAATTGAAGCAAAGGACATTTTTATAAAAAAGTGCAGTGTTGTCTGCACTTATGGTTATTGTTAACAAGATACAGCATCACATTCCCCAGGAATCAAAGTGACTAAGGAAAAAGTTTGGTATGACAGCAGGAGAAATTGGGAGTGATAAGACTTGTCTAAGCTGGTTATTTTAGATTTCTAAAATGCAGGAGAGACTCTTAAGCATGTTATCAAATACTTGTTACATATAGGTTTAAGCATCCATGTTTTACCATTCTTCTGTGGCATTTAGGTGAGCCGTTGTGCCAATATAGGTAAAAAGCAAATACACCACTCAGAAGTGGAAAAGAAGTCTGAAAGAAAGAGCTAAAAGGTAGAACTCATGGGACAGAATGAAGGAGAAAAGGCCAGTCCAGAAGTGGAAACAGACACGCTGCAGAAAAGCCACCAAAGGATTATCTCTAAATTAAACAAAATAGAAGAACACAAGAGAAGACACAAGTTATGTGCATTACCTTGTCAGCCACAGCAGAATATTTCTTCATGTTACTCTGAAACTGACAGTTTAGCCCCAAGACAAATTCTACCATTGGTGTCAAGCTATTTAATGCTCTTCCTAATCCAGATGTATGTTCCACCTAGGAACAGTGGTAAAAAAAAAGAAAAAGTAAAACAGGATATGGCTGTTCCTTCATCTACATTTCTAAGAAGCTATCCATATACATATCCATGTACTCTGTTATTATGGTATTTGCTATATAGTACATTACAGCTTGTGGTGGTGACATGGGAGGGGAAGTGAGAAGGGACATGGTCACAGCCAAGTGCTGAAGCAGAGACAGGTAGAGAGCATCAGAAAAAACCCTATACAATATTTACAGAACCCCTTTTGATCAAGAACAGTTTCATATATTTAAGTAACATAAGAGTATGTAAATTTACTAACAATTAATCTCAGCAGCTCAGCTTTACAATCAAGTGACAGATTCTCATGTTGTGTTATTTTTTCAGACACGTGAGAAACTTCAGCAGACACCAATTCTTTAACAGAGGCAAAAGATGCTGATACAACCGATGCAAGAATATTAGCTGCTGAAGAACTGGTAGACAGGAGGTCACCTACGAAAGAAATCGAGAAGCATTACAAATTTTTGTTAGAAGTTCCACTGTAAGATAGGAACACTTTTTATTGCTCATCACTTTATTGCTTCTTACAGCACAGGAAGGCTGTTGATCATACCAGATACATTATTACTACTGCAACTGTAATCACTACATTGCTTAAAACAAAGCCTCTTCCACTTACTAAAACAGATGTGTTTTAGGAAATGGTCTTTAGTACTACTGTTGCAAAAATTCAGGATGACATACCGATACAGGTATTACACTTACCTATAAAATGTGTGTAAGATGTCAACATCTGTTGCTGCTTCGAACTGTTTTCACTAACTGAATCTTGTATTTTGTTGAACAAAACATTCAGTTGTCCTGCAAATGTATTTTGGACGATAGCATTGTGTTGATCAACAGCCTTCTTACGGTCCAGTTTCGCATGGAGACCAGATACATCTTTTGTGGTTTCTTCAACTGTATTAAGTAACTACAATTTTTTAAAGTTATTTTAGTCAGTCTTTAAACAAGAAGTCAAACTTATATTATATAAGTAAAAGCAACTGTAGTTCTGAGTTAAAGGAGAAGTTATCTCCCTAGACAGACAGGTATTTCCCCCTTTACATCATCAAATTACAACTGTTCTTAATCCTGCTGTTATGCCATTTTAGTCTTGGAACACAGGAAAAAGTTACCTACTAGAGACCATTTGTTCTGACTTTGAAATTAAAGCATTAATAAAGGACCACCCTCAATATTTAAGGAGTTAAGATATTATTTATCAGAGAATAGTAACCAAAAAAAATTCCTGACTGCTTCAACTTTTTCCTGAAAGATTTGACAGTAAGTATATTCTTTGATAGTACTCAAGCAAGAGGCTTCCAGTACCAGTTCTGTGATAAATAATTTAGAATTTGAACATATAGCGGATTCTTGGTTTTGTACTCAGTGTAAATAATTTCTGTACCCATTTCTCTTACACAAACGCTCCACAACCCACATGCAAAAAAACAGGCACCCCCTCCCAACCTTACAGGAATCTGAGTAGAAAGAAATTTTCATGTTGACTAAAGATACAAGTTTCATCACTTTGCAGTTTAAATAGCAGGACATTCTCTCTCTCTCCCCCCACATCAAGTCTGTTTCGATAATTATGACCAATCTACAAACACATCAAAACCATACCCTAAAATACAGAGGTGACAGGACAACAGTTTCCATTATTCAAACGATGACTGTAAATTACTGCACACATCTCTGCAAAATTTTGCTATTTTTCTACCCCAGTTACATATAACTTACTCTTTTGTAGGGCCAGCCATAAGTTTCTAGTAAATAAAACTACTTATTCTGCAAAACAACTCATGACAATAGATACTGCAGAGCACTGGACCTCTCATAACAAACTGGCCTGAAGGAAAGGTAGCTCCAGACCAACCAGTGTGTTTAGCAGTCAACTGTCAATACTGCCACAGAGAAAGTCCTGCAATCTTAAGTAGCTTTTCATCATAATATAATTTACAGTGAGAGCTAATCCTAGTTTTCGACCTTAAATTCAGGTTTTGTCAGACTCACATCATGCTTTAGCAACAATGATTTCCTTGAACAGCCCACAAAACTCCTAAACATGGGAAGTTAGTTACAGTTAGGGGCAAGAAGTGTGACAACCTTGCTAGCTGTGCCATGAAGTTTTTGCTCAGTGTTTTCCAAAATTGAAACCACATATTCTTCTTCAGCCAGATGAACCTTGGTTTCTTGCAGATCTTTTTGTGTTTCTTCCAGTTCTTTCTCCTTGATTTGCAGATCTGTTTTACACTGTTCAAGTTCATTTTTACTAACTGTGAATAGTTCAGTGATCTAAAGTGGAAGACAAACATCAATAGGGCAACGCTACTTTTTATAAGCTCAACAGTCCCGCTTCACGTATCTCAAATTATGCCACAATACCAGAAGGCAAATTATCACCTACCAATGTAGTTTCAGCTGTAAAGCTTAGAGGTCTTAAACCTAGACTATAGATTTGTATAGTCTCTGTATTCACTGAAAATATCATAAACCAACACCACTTTCACTGGAATAATCCCTTGCTTCCCCACTCAAGCCACAAGACCAAACAATTGTTACAGCACAAAAAAATAAAAAAAAATCCTCACTAAACAAACCTAAGCAGATAGAATGAAGAAGAGAGTCAGTAAAGCTGATTACACAGAGTAGTTACATATTCCAGCAAACTAGTATCTGCATTTCTCGTAAAACGGAAGCTCCCATTTTCTGTGTAATTTGTTAATGGGAGCTCATCACCTTCTCCCCTCTCCCCTCATTCTTTGCTCCTAAGCAGATATCTGTCAACTGAGATGATACCATTTCACAAGCAGATGTTTGCTGAAAACCCAGCAGAGTAAATTAAAGGCAAAGTGGTAGACATTAAAACAGCTTAAAAAAAATAAATATTGCATCTTGCAACTTCATATATGATATTTCAACTTCCTAACTTCAAGGATTAGGAAGCTTCCACTCTTGACTAACTAGGGAACTTCAAGAACAAAAACTCCTTAGACTGTTCTTTGCTCAAACTTTTTTCCTTTTGCCCCAAAGATTTCTTTCATTTTTTTTGGCACATTTAAGCCAGAGTTGATAATTGTTGCTTACTTTTTTCACTTCTTCCTCCATGATGCTGATTTTGTCAATATACTCTGCAATTTGTTCTTCCTGAACCGCCAGCTTTCCATTAAGGGCTCTCAAGCAAGGATTAAAACAAATAAATTAGTCAAGTAAGAGCTGATTTCAATATTATCTACTGTTTTTTATACTACAGATTTAGTAATTTCAAAAAATAAAGTATTGCTAACTTCTGTATGAAAAGCAGGTAATTTTCACTTAATGCAGAAAGGATTTAAGACAATTTTCCATTGTTAACTTTCTGTGTAAACTAGCCCTCTTACAAAGTAAAGTAAACTTCTTGTGGTTTGACCCCAGTTGGCAACTGAGCACCACACAGCTGCTCACTTACCCTCTCCCCCTCCAAGTGGGATGGGGGAGAGAATCAGGGGAAAAAAAGTAAAACCCGTAGGTTGAGATAAAGGGCATTTAATAGGACAGCAGAGGAAGATAAAATAGTAATAACAATGATAAAAGAATATACAAAACAAATGATGCACAATGCAATTGCTTACCACCTGCCGACCGATGCCCAACCCATACCCGAGCAGCAATTGCTGCCCCCCAGCCAACTCCCCCCAGTTTATATACTGAGCATGACGTTATATGGTATGGAATAGCCCTTTGGCCAGTCTGGGTCAGCTGTTCTGGCTGTGCCTCCTCCCAGCTTCTTGTGCAC
The DNA here is from genome assembly GCF_047370975.1 of Nipponia nippon. Classification (NCBI taxonomy): domain Eukaryota; kingdom Metazoa; phylum Chordata; class Aves; order Pelecaniformes; family Threskiornithidae; genus Nipponia; species Nipponia nippon. The sequence continues at coordinate 108,864,535 of NW_028262347.1, forward strand.
CTGGCAGAGCATGGGAAGCTGAAAAATCCTTGACTAATGTAAGCACTACTTAGCAACAACTAAAACACCAGTGTGTTATCAACATTATTCTCATACTAAATCCAAAACACAGCACTATACCAGCTACCAGGAAGAAAATTAACTCTATCCCAGCCAAAACCAGGACAAAACTATATCAAATTTGCTCTTCTATATGAGCTTCCACTGAAAGAAAGGCTGCACGGTGTAAGTCTGCATCCTGGCTACACTTATGTTAAGTTCCACATATAAATAAAATCCTCAGTGCAAACCTACTCTTCAGGCTTCTACCTGTGTAATAATTTCTAAACAACAAGTTGACCAGTCAGTTAAATTCTGCTGACTATCTTCAATTTTCTGCTGTGAAAATAGATCTGAAAGCATTTCTGTATAAGAATAGGTACCAGTATCTGAGATTTGTTGTTAGTCATTTTATAGAAATTTTGAAGACATACTCATAGTTTTCAAGGGAAATATAGACTCCATTTTTTTCTCGTGCAGCAACAAGGTCTCGCTTCAGACGCTCAATCTCTTCAGTATACTCCTGCATAAAGAAACAATCACACATAAACCTGAACATTTCTACCTTGATTTCAAGATTTAGCTTAACAGGTACTTCGCAAAGATAGTGCTCTATGGAAGTTTTGCATAAGCACAGGAGCAAAGCACTTGACTTCTGTTCCCAATAAGTTCAGTATAGCACCATTTAAATTCATTCCATTGGATATACATAGAGCATTGAAACCCCCCATTTGTATCGTACTTGGTTGCATATAACAGCTTACAATGGGAATCGCAGCTTCTTTAGTAGCAGCCAGCTACTTCATATTGGCTCTTCATTCATACTTACTGACAAGTTCACTTTAATTCAGGCACTTTCTAGGGAATGAAGCTGATAATACAGCACGTCCAGAAAAAACATCCAGTGTCATTTAGTGGCTCTCCACTAATTCGTAAACAAGTAATCCATACAGAGTCATAGCTAGTAGCAATAGCCCTCTCTATCCAGCTTTAGTCTTAGCAAGTTTCAGTATATGCAAAGCAACTAATGCCGTACCAGTAGAGCAGCTTAGTTTGAAAGCATCAGTTCAGTGATTAAAATCACCTCAGAAAAGCACTGCTACTAGTTATAGCTTCTCCACAACTTCATAATCCCCGCATAGCAAAAACTATGTTAACAGAACCAAACCTAACCTCTAACTTATTTGTGAAGATACATGTCTAGCTTACCTTAATAAGAGCTTTTTTTGTTAGCTTCTGATTAACTTCGGGCTTGTTCATTATGTTCTTTGCTCTGTGGGCATATTCCAGTGTACTCAATGTTTCCTGTGACAAACAGATGTAACACTAGGTTAAACTGAGGAGGTAACTCATATTTTTCTATCATTAGCAAAATAAAATATCTATTTTTGGAATAGATTTTCAGACTTAAATTTACCTCAAGATTTATAGATGCAGGAGAAACTGTGGCAATTATTGATGTTTTTGTTCGTCCTCCAAGAGAGTCTTGAAGGATTCTTGTGAGTTTAGATTCCCTGTATGGAATATGTGGGGCTCTTTCTACTAGCGCAGTAATAACTCTTCCTAGTGTCAGGAGAGACTGGTTGATATTTCCAGCTTCACGAGCTCTTTTGTCAACTGCCCCAGATCGACCAATGTTTTCGCTTCCTGCAAGATCAACCTGAAAGATGAGAGGAAGGACATGCTTCTGTCTCAAATCACCCTGAAGAACGCTCGCCCCATAATGCTGCAGAACACAACACACATGAACTAGCTTTGAGTTGTTCAGGAGACATCGGGGTTACCAGTGGGACTGACATTTCTCAGAGTGACAAATATAGGTCATATCACTTTATGAAAAACAATGATTTTTCCCCTTATTGGAAAAAAAACCCACCTTAGATTCTCAAGAGAATGAGGTCAGATTATTCTAGTTCATTACTTTAAGAATGTCATCAATGACATTTAGTTCAAATACTCACCAAGTTTAGCTTCCCAATTTTAACAAGTTCTTCTCCATCTACTGTTGTTTCTTTCATATGGATGGTAATCGAAAACACAGAGTGGGAACGGCTATAAAAGAATTCAGTTTCAGACAGACATCCCATTAAAGCCAAATGATCTGCTTGCTACATGATACTGCTGCAAGCTAGGTATCCGTGCTCTTTTTAGGGAATATATTTGGCCCGTTAATTGGGACTTACACATTTTCAATACACAAAGTTATTCTGCCAAGTATATTTTTGTGTGTATACATATGAATACGGTACTTAAAACCAGCGATGAAGCAACTGGATGACATTTGCCTCATTCAGTCCTGGTAAATCTTATTTTATTTCAAGCAAAACCAAGAGAAACACTTTTGGTTTATTTACATTTGTGTGTTTTCAACTCACAGACATGTCAAGAAAACTGGCTTGTGGATTGATTTTTTTTTTTTTTAGTCAATACATTAAGAACAGTTTTACAGAATGTGAGATTAAGAAATTTAGTTTTCTTTATTCAGGCTAAGAAAATCAGCAAGTAGCTGAACCCAATATTAAAAACTTATTAGTTCAATTCAGTTTTCATTCAAAACAGTAGTACAGTTTAAGATTATTTTAGCTTGAGCTTATTCCTTTAATAAGTTTTTACGATAGGAAGCTGACATATATGGACAACCATAGACATCAAATTACACTAATTTGACCATGCATAAAACAACAGTTCAGGCAGAATGACTTCTCTAAATTCCCTTAATTTCAGGTGAAATTAGTTCTGTGTTCTTATCTGCGGTAGCCAAATACCCATTCCCTTGCACCAATAGAGAGACGTGCTCAGTATATCTTTAATTTAAAATATGACATAGGCAGGATGTTCCTTGCTTATTGCAACACTGGATCACTACTTGTTCAGTGAGATGGATATCTCATCTGCAGTTCAAGAATGAGAAATCAGTACTAAAAAACTATATTTTTGACTGAGGTGTGTCTGCTAGATTCTGACTACAACCTGCAATCATATGAAGTAGCCTGCATTGCCACACAAACCCCCCCCCTCAACCTTATCCCCAACTTCTACAATCCAGTTTGCAAGATTTCAGAAGCTGAGGTTTGAAAAGAGGGTCTTGTGTTGACCTGTAAAAAACAGATCTTAGCAGTATTTTGAAATTCCAGCTTCAGTAACAAATCCTAACATACCATTTTCTACTGCTGGTGAGGAGAGGAAAGGATACTTGAGACTCTTACACCAAGTTTGTATTTAGTAAACAGGACTGGCAAAAAAACCCAACTACCCATAACAGCTACAAGAAAGACAACCCACCTCCCTAATACAGGTATATCAGCTAAACATCTTCCAAACTTGAAGGGACTACAGCCTTCTTTTTGAAGATGTACAATATCTACTACAGAGAATATTTAACTCATGCTAGTACAGGTTTTTCAGTTGTACTTCATGTATTTCAGTTACATATCCGTAAAACTTCTGTATTTCCATAAGCATAGAAAGCTTTGAAAAAGTTAACTTCTTAACTTTGAGTTATAATTAAATTTCAATATTCTAGATGCCAGATAAAGAACATTCTGCTATATTCAGCTGGGGTGAGGGTAAAATGCCAGGGCTACTGTTCCAACTAGACAGTGCGTATTAACAAGGGATATATTCATAACAAAGCATGCAAACTCTAAACAAGACGGGAAGCTTATGTAAAGAAATCATGCAGAGAGAAAGAGCTTGCCCATTTTCAAGATGAGAAGCATTCAGATTTTATAACACCCCTTCATACGCCTGTTAGAATCACCCCACAGGATGTGATAAGGAGGAAGTTCTAACTATGGCTTTCTAACCCACATTTGGCAATCTGAACTGCAATACACAATCTCAAGATCATGCCAGGTTTGCACTAGCTTCAACATCTTTTACTTCTTCGGTCAGATCCAGTTTAATAAAAGAAGAACAAAACAAAGTTTCTGAAATGGGGAAGATTTGTACCTGGAATATGCATTCATGTAAGTAGCTGCAGTTGTTCTTTTTGCTGCACCCCTTTCCAGGATTTGGTAGACTTCATTTTTGTTGTGTACAGTTATTTCTTCCAAGCCTTTAATAATTACACCCCTCTGTCAGAAAATAACGCATGCTTATTATACATCTCTCAACAATCCTGAAAGCCTTAAGATAACAAATTTTGGAAGATAGCACTAACCTTGTTTCGAGGGTCATCAAACATCTGCAGTCTTTCTCCAACATCAGGAGTAGGATTCAGAAGATCAAAAAGCTCCTCATTATAGATTTCCAAAAGAGAGACCTTCACTGAAAATTCGGTACCATTCTCTGTGAGTTTTTCAAATATTTGGTGCAATGTACGGGGTATTATACCTGCTAGTGGATCCTATAAATTAAAGTGAAGTATTTAATACATAAATGTACTGAAAGAGATTTGCGGGTGGGGGGTGGAATTTCAGCTAAATAGTCTGATTTGATATAAGCAAGAATACCTTGGACAAAGACCATCTTCCATATAAAGATTGCCAATATAAATGAATGAGACCATTTGTTAATTTACAAACATTTAAGGAAAGTCAGCTTCAGGATTTGAAAGGCATCAACTTCAGGTTTTCTTTATCCTTCTGCAATTTCTAACTTTGAACTAACGCACAGACAAGAGAAATCTCACGAGTGAAAATATACCTCTTCCCAAGTATATTCCTCATTGGGTGACCGCTCCCCTTCCATTGTGAAGGTCTTACCAGTACCAGTTTGGCCATAACTGTGAGAATAAAAAATTAAAACTTAAACAAGAAGCTAAAATTCCAATAAAATTTCCTAATAATAATCACTGGCTTACTTACGCAAACACTGTACAGTTGTAACCCATAATAACTTCATCCAAAATAGGACATACAACACTCCGGTATACATCAATCTGCTTTGCTTGAGCTCCGAAAACCTGTTGAGGCAAAGACAACACATCCCGTTTATCCATACAGTAATGTATAGCATCGCACAGTACAGCAATCAGACCACATTAGAGAAATGTACTAGCTTGTTTCTAGAAGTCCCCAAGTTGATGAGCAGTTACCATATCAAACGTGTAAGTCTTTCTTGATGTCTTATCCGTCACTCCTCCAGTGCGGACACTAACTTCCTTTCTTGCTTGATCACAGTCTACAACAGCATAGGAGCTTGCTTTACGTTCCGAGGCATTAAAAGGCCTAAAAAGACAGGAGTTAAGAATATTGGATTGATATCATTGCTAACAAGAACATAAACTGACAAAGCAGTAATATCACTCAATTTAAGGATCCAGAATAGTATAATTAGGTAAAAGGAACATAAGGCTTTTAACTTAATTTGTTTAATAATTCATTTAAGGAAAAACTGCCACAGTTTGGTGGTTTCCAGACCTTGTTTCTCCTTCCACCCACTGTGGGACAACTCAGGTATCTATAGCTTCTAGTTTGTTTACATATGTATTTTTTACCAAGTCCACAAACGCTTTTAAGATCATTTAGATGCGCACACAACTAACTTGCATTAGAAAACATTGTTCAATTACAGGGGGGTGGAAGATTAAACATACCAAATAGTTGCATAAATAAGAGCCTTCAAAAAAAAGAAAAAACTTACACATGGAAGTTAAGACAATAGTGAATCAAACTAATTAACTTTAAAAATTTCCTTTTCAATTTTTCATTTACACAAGCAATGAAGCCTACATCTCACACTGACGACACAACACTCTAAAGCACCAGAAATACTAACAGACCCTACTAATGACAGCACAGTAGACAGCAATACCAGAACCTTTATAATGCTGATGCATTTGAACAGAATTTGTGAACTGTGAACAGAATTTAATAAGACATACAAAACATTGAATTTGGGCGGAAAAAAGTCCACATACCTTTTTACTCTGATTGAGTTTTAAGTAAAGTTTAATAGAGGTGTAACAGAAGTTTAGAAACTTGATGGTGAGCATTTTGTTTCATCACTAAATTAATTTAAACCTGGCGCACACAATTTTCCTTGGAGGGACGTTTGCAACCATTTCTCCCAAAAAGCATGGAAATGACCATGGGCTGAACACTAAAAGCATGAAATACTATTTTATTACTCATTTAGTAGTGCTACTGCACTGAGTGTCTATGCTACCTGTATAGTTGACCTGAACGGTCAACTTGAAAATAGAACTTCTACAACCTTAGTAATCTTTAAAATATTTTTAAAGTAGAGTCACTTCAGATGCTGTCTCTAAACTACAATGTTAAAAAAAAAAAAAAAAAAAAAAAGGTACCACAAGCACATGTCCCCTCAAGTGTCCTGACTCTTGTGGCTAACATTTCTTCCTCAACATAGCACTGAGGCTGAAGTGTTAGATTCTAAACAGACCACTAGACAATTTGGTGCAAAGCTGACTGGTGACAACAGATGATCACTAAAATCTTGTTCACGGGGTAAGTTACAGCTTCGGTTTTGTGACTTATAAAACAGTAGGAGGCTGAAGAATGAATATATTCTGCTCTATAATGACATAACAGTGAACGAGTCAAATGCAGGGGCCTTACAGTATGATAGCCCACAACTGTGAGATTAGAGAAACAATTCAACTAGGCTGGAGCATACATGCAGATCATCACCATGCACCACAAAACAAGCAGCAACCTGGTATGCCACGGTGACATTTGATCACAGGTTCATCCCCTTAGGTATGCAGCGTATTAGCATGCATATTAACAATGCTAATGCATGCATTCTGAGTTTCCAAATTTATGTTTTGCCAAAGTACAGTGAATGTGTTGCTTGAAAAGGTTTTTGATGAGCTCAGACACATCAGGTTTTGGAAGGAAATTGATACAATTGCATCTACCTACCTATCTGTAAGATAAGTAGACCCTGACTGATGCAGAAGAAAAAGAAAGGTGGAAGAAACATTTACGAGCTCAAACACACTGAAGCTCTATTACAAAAAGAAAAGCTGTACAAGAGGCAAGAGCAACGGTGAGCGACAAAGTTTTTAGGGGTTAGAGACAAAATCTTGACATAGGACTTAGTCTATCAGTTGCAACAAAAGCAAACCACTGCCATGGACAATCCTAATGCTACTGTCATATCGAGCATTATATTTAATTAAAATATACACTGATACTTAGTGAGGCTATTCAAGAACAATTGAGACTAATCAGATGAAAATTATTGCTCTTGACAGTGTTTCAAACTCAATTGCTTCAATAAAGTTATTCTTTTGCAATAGCCTTGATTTACATCAACACTTTCACCAATCCCATAACATGTTTCAGCAGCTTTTTAGTTGTGTTGCAAAAACTAAGAGAAAATAGCTTTTAATTTCTATTTCCATCGTGCATCTGTAAAAGTAGAACTTCCAAGCGTGAGGATCTAATGATTGCAAAAGGCATTAATAACAATATGTAAGCTAACAACTGCAGTTCTAGCTCAAAAAAAAACCAAACCAAACCACCACTTCCAAAGGTATTTTGAACACTATTCTTAACCCATTAGCAGTATTACTGTTTCAACAGGCAAGACTTTAAGAATATTTAAGATCCACTATCAGTGAGCAAGTCTTTAAAGTCACCTCAAAATTACAAAGGGAACCTAATTTTATGGTACATTAAATTTGTCACATCATACCAAAAAATAAATTCATCTCATCAACTAAGGCAGTTGGTCATTATTATTTAAGAAGTTGACCCCCATAGCTTTTCGTCTGAATTCAGAGAGTCTGCATCGCTGAAGTTATACGAAAGATATACAAAAGTGGGTATAGCAAAAATTTTATTAGCTGCTAAATCGTAGCGGATTCCCACAGAAGCTCATAGAAGATAAAAATTCAGTTTGTTTGGGTTTTTTTTTTTTTTGTCTTGAGTATCAGCCATACTAGCTCTCATCTAGCTTTTCTCAACCTTCCTACATAGCTTCACGCGAAGCGTGCACCGAATCAAGTTAGGAAATCGCAACTTTTTGCCTTTTTCAGCTGCAAGAGATTATTCGTACCAGCGTTAATTTGCGGAAGCGCCGATTACCTCTGCCGGCTGCAGGGGGCCGCCGCCGCAGCGCGCACAAGTAACGCCTCGGACGTTCAGGCGTTTTAAAGCGCAGCGCCGTTTGGCTGTAAGGGCGGGCTCTTTAATAACGAGGCACTCGGAGAGCCACCGCGCAGCTGCCTTTCCCCGGAGCCGCCGGCTGCAGGGCGCGCCGCCAGCCCCCTGTCACACGACGGCGGCCCGGGCTGGCCGGACACAGCGGGCTCCCCGAGGGACAGCGCAGCAAAGGTGTCAGACCGAAGTCCCAGGGGGACTTAGGAGGAGGGACCTCCCCGGCTCCCCGCGGGTCCCTGATGCGGGCCGACCTCCGGCGCTCGCCCGGGGTGAGGGGAGGCCGCCGCGCCTACCTGCACCGCACCACCACCTGGATGTTCTTGCCCTTCTCCTCCTTCTTAGCGCCGCCGCCGCCCTGGAAGCTGAGGGAAGCCATGGCGGGCCTCGGCGCGAAACCTGCCGGGGAGAAGAGAGGCGAAACGCTGTCCGCGCTGCTCCGGGGCTCGGGCCAACCGCCCGCCGCTCGCCTCAGCCGCCGCCGCGCTCCGGCCGGGGGTGCGCGCGCTCCGCCGCCGACTTTGAACCACGCACCTCCCCCCCGGCCCGGCCAATCAGCGGCAGCCCGCGGGGCACCATGGGACCGATTTTCAAATCCTGGTGGTGACGCCAAGGCACGGCGGAAGCGGCGGTGCCGCCCCGCCCCGCCCTGAGCGCGCTGCATGCTGGGGGCCGTAGTTCCTGGTGAACGGCTATCACGTGACCGAGTGACGGTGGTGCGGGCGCCCCGGCGGGCGCGCTGCCGTCCCTGGCAGCCCGGCCCCCGCCGGCAGCCGCGGCGCAGGCGTCACGGCGGAGCAGGCAGCGCCGTGGAGCGAATTAGAGCGGACGGGCCGCGGGATGGCCGGGGAAGGCGGATCCCGCGGTCCGGGACGAGGCGGGGGGGTGATGCGTTTGCGTTACGGCGTGTGACCAGGTCCCCCACACCCCTGTGACGTTCAACCTGACGTCAAACTCGAACCTGCTGTGCAGCTATGTTCCGCCGCCACTACCGCGCGCGCTCACGAGGGGGCAGCAGGGAAATCTCCGGCCTCCTTTGCCGCCGCCGCTGAACATCCACGTATCTGAGGGCATCCAAACTTCTCACCTCAGTTCTCTCTCTTCAAGATTCACATCATCCTCGTAATCTTGCATCATAGGTCAAGCCCTCTGGCCATCCTTTCTTCTGTCCCCACTGGCTCTCCCGTTAGTCCACGTTTTCTTTAAACGTCACATTCAAAATCAGACAAGAACACCTAGCCAACGCCCGGTGGAGTGGAAGCATTACTTTGCCTGTTTAAAAAAAATAATAATATCATATTTCTTCTTACCCGGTGGAGCACGGCACTCGCCGCGCCCAGCAGGGCACCTGGCTGTCCCCTCGGCCCGCGGTGCCGCACTGCAGCCTGCCGCGCGTCTGCAGCCGAAGCGCCAGGCCAGGTGGTTTCTGTTGCCCAGCTGTGCGCTTTGCTGGCCCGGCCCGTGGAGCTCTGCTCTGGTCCCTCCACTCGGGCTGGTCTCTGGCGCAATGCATCAACACCGCTCTGAATTCTACGCCTCACTTTCAACATGTTCACAGGCTGGTATTGCCTGCTCAATTAGTGGGAAAATCCTATGTCAGAACAAAAATAAATAGTTAAAGGCTCAGGACAAAGCACTGCGGGTGCACCACGTCCATCCTTTTATTTTGAAACTTGATCCTGTGAAGCACTCACCAAGCACAAGTTTGCATCCTCTCACTAGCAATTTCATTTATGTCACCCTAGCTTTCCTGTGAGAGCCTCCTTTGAGACGGTATTAAAAGCTTTGCTAGGTGGAGATCTGACAGGATAACAGATCTTGTGGGTAGAGGGGAAGAAGCAGATGTTAGAGAAGATTTAACTGGTCTGACATGCTTTGCTCTCAACAAAGCCGTACTTGCTCCTACAGGCTGTCACACAGGCTGTCATCTACCTGTTATGGCCTACAGTGCTACAGTGCTTTGCTGTTGTTCTAGGGCCTTCCCAGTGGCTGAAACTCAGACTACCCATCTATAATTTTGCAGGTTCTGTCCCCTTGCCTCTTTTTTTTTTTTTTCATTTTTAAGTTGGCTACTTTGAAACTTACACCTCTTCCATGAGTTCTTAAAGTTAATAACAAATTAATCCTAACCCATAAGGCCTGCAGTAATTTTTCTGACAGTGACATGAAGCAACATCACATTATGCTCCTCTACCATTTATCTCAAAAGTTAGAACAATGTCAGAGCCAATCAATCTTATACTAGGCACGAAGAACAGGATCTGAGAAATACACACATTACTTTTCTAGAAAAGGACATGAAGTGTTGGATTCCTAGTCTGCTGTGAGCAGAAAGTGATTCAGAAAACATTAACATTCAACAAATTTGTCTGCCATTCTAAATACAGACTGACGATGAGACAAGACAAGAGCTAGGAAATCTTTATAGTGATTAATAACAATTTTCATTTCCAGCCTTTCTGAGCGAGTATTCTCTGTTTGCTCCATGTAAGACTTTACTGGTTGCACGCCACTGAAAACAGTACAATCTTAAAATATATATAACATATAAATATATTACATGAAAACTACTTTACAAGGACAGACGTTTGGAAGTTATTAACTGCCAGATGAATTACTGCCCTTCAACATCAATTTTTAACCTTTTGGCCTCAAACCTAGAAATAAGGCAATGATTCCATTACAAGACAAAGCTTGTAACAAAATATTTAAAATGTGTATGCATAGACAACTACGGAATCTGTATTTTTTAACAGTCTTACAGCTTAACTTTCCAACCAACATGAGTTTGGTGGGTTGGTATTACTAAGACATGCTATTTTTTTTTCCCTCTAATGAAACACTAAAAATCACGATAATACATTTTGTTTCAGTTAAGATAAGATTTCACCAAGTGGGAAAATTAATAGAAGATAAAAGCGATACCCATTGCAAACATATTGAGACCACCCTTATTCTTACTTGCTTTTCGTATTCCATGTATGCTAAGAGCAAAAATAATTTATACAGACAATTGTGTAGGAGCCACTGCTAGACTGAAAAGTCAAATGCAGGTATGCGAATATACTGAATCTTTACTTTTTGCTCTATACTCCTTCATATGGATTATACAAAAGAAGGCAGCACAGGAACACATGAAGTCTTTTCTTCCCATTTCTGCCTGTTCTTTTCTAGTATGAAAGTGTATCTTGCATTAGTCAGAATTTTGCTCAAAATATAAACATGTCCCTCACAAACACAGAGGAAAAGAAGAGATCATTCAAACCTGCATTTAAACAAGAGGAATCTTTTTAATTATTGGGAGTTGAATCTGGCTGATAGCTACCTTTGCCATAGCTGTGGTAAGTGGAAAACACGTATTTCTGGTAATCAAGTTAGCTTAAAAAAATGCATACAGTTTAATAGCTGCAGCTCTGTTTTACAAGGTCAATTTATAGCATAGGTCACACATTTTCTTAGACTAGCTAGAGCCTAAAGATACTAATACACTATAAACACAAACTGAGTAACAGGGAGGTAGCATTTCACAAGCAGTAAAAATAAATCGGAGAAAAAAAGAAACAAGAATACTTAGAACAGTCTTAACAGTGGTTGGGAGAATGACCTTTAGGAAGGCATGTACATCATCTGTGACAAATAAGTTTTATTTTTTTAAAAGAGAGACAATAACATCACAGAAAAATAAATTATATAATAATACACACAACTGCCAATGTAATGACTTCAATAGAGATTACCAATCCCCGCTTACCGATCAAAAAGGACAATTTTTCACTAAAGCTTGCCAACAAGAAGTCATTGTATTATAGTGATATTCATAGACAATGCATGTCACACACAAAAAAAAAAAAAATCAGTGTTTTCCTGGGATTTATATCAGATGACCTGGGTAATTATAGGTATGGAGGCCTGACAAATAGTAGAATTGTTGACAATAAACACAACTAGCTAAGAATTAAGAAAGGTTATAATAATGGAGAGATATAATTAATACAAATTATAAGTTTGGGTGAGACTTCTTCAAGGCTTAGTAACACCTGTTTTGATTACCAACATGCTACACAGTGTATGAGCTGTATTGAACACGTGGAGATTTTAATATTGTTTAATATTATCAGTGACATAGAAAAAATTTACTGATTAACCGCACATTCACATTAAAGGGGAGGTGACCTGCACCTCAGATAAACATAAAGCAATTTCTAACCTTTGAACAGCCCGTCCAGTTGGCCAATAATATTCTAAACTCTGTGCTGTCCACATACAGAAAGTTAAGCGATAAGGACTTACACACTGTACTGGTATATTCTCAGCTGAGGACAGGGTTCTCCTTCAGTCAAAGTAACAGGATAATTATTTCACTGTTAAAAATGCGGTGCAATAAAATAATTTACCTTACTGTTAAAAATTAAGGACTCGGTGCATATATAACATAATTAGAAACAGAATTGGTTTCAACTAACCAGGAAAAATACACAGAATAAAGAATCTCTTTTTTCCGCATATGTGCCAGATCACTGTCCAACACAGACACAGATGGTAGCACTTTTACATATTTTTATACTTATAGTCACCATAATAAAAAAATAACACCACAGGTAGGGGGGTGTATGCATTTGTGTAATTAGCTCAGAGTAAAGCAATTTTCCATACGCTTACTTATTTTCAGTTAAGGCATGCAGCTGGATGACATACTTTACATGAAAAGAAAAGAAACAATGAGCGGGAAAATTGGAAACATATAGACTTGACAGGACCCACTGAAGTCAACAGGAAATGTCTCCTTAGTTTCTCATTATCTTTTGACTTTAATATTTTAAAATCTAATTCATGCAGTATTTTTATATGGAGAGCAGTCAACAGGCGATCTTTTTTCATATATGCCTTGTCATGAAATTGCCACTATTTATTTTGGAGTGGAAATAATAATCATAAGCTATGCTTTTTTCAGCCTGAGGCCAGTTTGCTACAAAGCACTTTTATATACAATTACAATTTGAATTTAATCCAGAATTTTAGCTTCCATTAGAAGCATATTAAGATACTACTTAGAGTTTTACACTTGCTGCCTCTTAGCTTCCAAGAGGAATATGAAATACTGTTTTTATTCTAAATTATTTGTAACCTGCCTACTTTGAGGATCACTTTCCCTGCACTGTACTGTTATGTCACATACCCTAAAGAGGGATCTCCACACTGCAGCTCCATAAGGCTTCTTCATGGGAATTTTTTAATAATTTCCACACTTACCCTAAATCAGACTTAGGTTCATTTGATCTTTTGGACATCACGTGTTTTTCCACTAGGGCAGATGAAGAAGGCAGGATCGAAAGCACCAATTGTCAATTAAAGTTTCATGGGGAAGAAATCTTAGTTACTGGACTACACTGAGAAAGGAATTTTACTGGAAGTCCTCTTTACTTTTGCTGATGGTGTCACATTAAAAATATCTTTAAATCATGGAAAAGATATCCAGAATAGTGGATGAGTGTAATTTTGGCTAGTATAAACTGGAACAGGGAGGAGTTAGATTATAAGAACACAATCTGCTCCGAACAAACATCAGTGCCATTGAATAGCCACTAAACAAGCTTACAGTGGATAAAATAAGTGTAAAGTACAGTAGGTGTGACCTCTGTTGCATACCGCTGCTGCAATAGTTGGGTGAGATGCATGAGGAGGTGTGATCTTTCATCACCACAGCTACAGAAGCACTTGCTTTAGATGCAACTATTAGCAGACCACCACAGTTTTGCTGGTGCAGTCTACTTTGCTTTCCCAGGATTTCCCCTGTGTAGATCCAAGGCAAGATCTATAGGGAAAGGCAGGATTTATCAGAGCGGCTAAATATACATCAGGCCAGCATTAGCTGAATATATACATTCAGCTATGTTAGGCTACCAAACTCTCTGTCAGGACCTGAAAAAGGAGTAAACTGCCTGGAACTCTGTATACTTTTATAGCTTTCACTCCTACATGATAACTGATACAACCTGCCTACAATAAAGGCAGAAGCATTTCTACTATACGTCCAATTTAAGAGCGACTCCAATTCACAACCTCTTAATCCCCTGGTTGCTTCAGAGAGAGGAGATCGATCACAAGGAGGCACTCATCTGGCAGCGTGCTTTCTGCCAGACGCAACGGCATTACCCTCTCTGATGCACTGGCAATGGCAACGGGGCAGAAGTAAGATTTAAGATCTCACCATTTATCCTGTCCTCTTTCCCTCTGGCCTGGTCTTAACTTTTACATACACGAGGATATGGGAAAAAAAACAGGCTGCCTCAAACTAGAATCCCATGAGGACAAAGATATCCTTCATTTTCACAGGAGTTAACATATTGTGTTAAAATTAGGCTCCCACACAGTTCTAAATCCTATCAGTTAATTTAGGTGAAAACTACCAACTGCTGTGCTCCAACCAGGATTAGTTAACTTGAGAGACAGTTCGATGTCTAAACTGAGGCCAGAAGTGTGGGTGTACTTGATGTAGACACAAATGTTTTAAACTGGGTAGCTCAGGTACTGCTAAGAGCGTCTCTATAGCAGCGCAGACCTCGGTGGAAACCAGCAGCTGAATGTCTACCCAAATTCCCTGACAGATTTTGTTGACCATATGGAGTAGCGTGCTGCCACTTCTAACAGCTAATTTGACCAAAGCTGACTAGTTTAAAGCTACTTGCAATACATCTTCAGTCCCATCTTTGGGTGCAGAAATAACCTTAGCTAACTCGTCAGGTCACATCTTTCTACCTCTTTATGACTGGAGGAGGGTTCTGTGAACTTCCAGCTGTGGCGTACCACCTGTAGTAAAAGGCAAGCAGTGGGGATGCTGAAATCAGGCATTAAATGTAGCACATTAAGGTTTTTTTTCTTTCTCCTTTTTTTTTGAGACATAAGAAAATAGATACATCTGAAAGCACATTACTAGAACTGGAAACAGTGGGTTTTTTTGGGGTGTTTATTTTGGTTTTTTTTTTTCCTAGAAAGGAATTAAAGCAGCCAGCCACAACCACGACTTTCCCACAGGGAAATCTACCAAGAAAAAAAAAAACAACTCCCCAGAAAACCAAATACCTGGAGTTATAACAGAAGTTCAACCTTATCCAGCATTTACACCTCGTAAACCCATCCTGCACGGAGAGTCCTGTGCCCGAGGCAGCGGGGCCCCGGTGCTGCAGCCCTCCCGCGGCAGGGGAGCGGCGGCGAGCAGGCTCCCGACGGAGAGCTCCCACCGGGTAAACTCTCTCCCCAGGGGGGAGGGAAGATTTTGACACCCGCTGCACTGGGAGATCTGAAATCTCTGCCACTCAGGACAGCGCCGCACCCGCTGTACTCAAATTACGAGGCGTCTAATTACCTTTTGTCTTGGCTGTCGCCGGCAGGGACACGGAGCCTGGCCACCAGGAAGCGGGCGGGCCGCTCCTTCCGCGCCGGGCCGCGACACGGTCCTTCCGCGGGCGCAACCCAGCCCCGCGGCGGCGGGGTCGCTCCGGTGCCCTTCCCGCCACAGCCCCCTCCGCCTCCGCCGGGCGCGGCTCCCCGGCCCCCCCGCCGCGACGAGTGTCGCCCCGGCTCCCCGCCCAGCCACCCACCCCCTCCGCCGCCTCCGCCTCCTCCCAGAGGCCCCCTGCCCCCTCCCCAGCCGCAGCCGCAGCCCCGGCCCTCCCGGCAGCAGAGGCAGCCTCCCGCACCCCCAGGTACGGGCCCCACTAGGCCCGGCGCGGTGGCGGCGGCCCCGCCGGGCGCGGAGGGCGGACGGGACCCCGAGGGCGCCGGGGAGGGATTGGCCAGGCGGGGAGGGGAGGCGGGCGGAGAAGATGGCGCCGCCGCCGGCCGCGGCGCTGGGGAGCGGCGTGTGCTGAAGCGAGCGGAGCCGGGCCGGGGCGGGCGGCAGCGGCGGGGAGAGGCCGGGCGCTGGCGGCGGGGCCGGGATATGCGGCAGCGGCTGCTTCCTGTGCTGAGGCGGGCTCTGCTGGGCTTAGCGCGCCCCTGGGCCGCCCCGGCCTGCCGGTTTTTCCTTCAGTGCCGGCGGCGCAGCTTTCTCGGGTACGGTGCGTGTGCGGCGGGGGCCGGGGCGGGGGGGCCGGGGCAGGCCCCCGGGTCCCGGCACCGTGTGACCGGCCGTGAGGTCGGAGATCCGCTCCTGTCCCCCGCTGCCTTGTGTAAGAGGTGGCGGCGCGGCCGGGGCGGGGGCACCTTGTGCGGCCAGGGGAGCTCCAGGAAGCCCGCCCTGCCCCGAGTGCGGCTTCGCCCCCGGCTCTGTGGGGAGCCAGGGGAGCTCGGGCCGCGGCCGCGGGGCTGGCGGCGAAGCCCTGTGTGGGGAAGCGGTGGGGGAGCTGGGGGCGGCGGGGCCGTGTGTGCTGGGGAGGCCTCCGTCCTGCCCTGCCCTGCCCTGCCCTGCCCTGCCCGCCCCCGGCAGGGCCGGCCCGGGGGGGCCCGGCGTGCGGCGGGGCTGACGTGCTCGTGTGCCTCCAGCTGCACCTCCGTGAACAAAGCAGGCTTGGTCATCAGCCGTATGGCTGTGGCGCGGCTCTCGTTGCCGGTGGGCTTGCTTTGTTGTTTTTTTTTTTTTTTTTTTCCCCCTTCCCCTCAAAAAACCCTGTAATTTTCCTGTTGCTTAGCTAGCCATGTCTTCCTACTCCATAAATATTTTAAAAATGTTTAAATTCTTTAAAAAGAAACTGCTCTCAGAGTTCCCCAAAGTTGATGGGAGCAGCCTCCTCAGTTTGTGACAAGCTGTCTAGTGCTGGCGTTGTGTGGGTCTTGTTTTTGTGTGCGTGTGTTGCCGGTGCCAGCGGAGACAGTAAGTCACCTCGGCCGCGGGGGGGGCGGGCACGGCTCCCTTCAGGGGCAAATTACACCGCGGAACAGCTCGGCAAAGTTTTTCCAGGAAGGGAGCTGGGTAAGGAAAAGAGGCTAAGTTGTTTTCTTTCTTTCTTTAACACTGTATCTGCTATCTTTATAGCAAAAGCTATATTGAACGCTGCAAAAGTAAGAGTCGTCAAAAGTAGCATCTTTCGGGGGAAAAAAAAGTGAGTTATGATGACTCATGCTGTCAATGCTCGTGTGTCAAAATTCGGATGCACTGTTATTGTTCATAATTGCTATGTATGCTTCAGTATTGTAAAGGTAATCCACAATGTATATTCAGAGCCAATGCTTTTCTCAGGCTGTAGGTTCTCCTGCTAGATTACTCCTCTTTAAGCATGTGAATATATGCAGTATTTGGACCTGACTTTGTATATGTGAGTCGGCCTGTTGTGTTTTCATACTGCCTACAACCATGATTTAATCATCTGTTAATTTTAATTGTGCATTAGGATTTACATAAATAATAATGAAATGAGAGCAGGCATAGTGCTTTCATGTGATGATTATTTTTAAGATGGCGAATGTGAAAATTAAGAATCTTTTTTTCAATTACATGTTCCCTGTTTCCATTTCTGAATTTTGTTCCTGCTTTCACCTTTTTTTCAGCTTTAACTTTTTCTTCTCATATAATTTTTAACCATCTGCACGTCAAGTAGCAAGATCATGTCTCAGTTAGAACTTCTTAGCTCCTCCTTTTCATCTCATGTGCAGCATTGAAATTATCTATTCTAGTTGAGAAGTCCCTAGAAGGGTTCATATCTGCATGTTTGCATGCTTTTTTGCTCCCTTTCTCCTTTCTGTCTTCAGTCGCTTGTAAGGCTGTGGCTTAATCCCTTAGATGAAACGGTACCTTTGGAAATTTGATCAAAGTGTCGAGGATGTAACTTACTTTGCACACGAATACAAAAGTAGTTCCTTACCCTGTTAGGTCCAGAAGAAGAAAGAGGAAAGGGACAAAAAGTTCATTACCTCCAGTGTTTCCCTGAACTGGAAGGTGTTAGGCTCCTAGCTAGGGGCCATTGCAGGTTATTATAGAAGTCATTTACTAAAAATACTGTCAGACCATTTGAGAGATCACATGTTGGCTTGATTTTTTTTTTATATATTAATTCTATTGTATTAGATGCTTTCATAATAATTTTGATATATTGGTCTTTTAACAAGATAGGAATCAAAAACTCTGTAATAAAAATGTCTGTAGAGGAATTGATTTAATTGGTTCTGTGTCAAGTTATGCATTTGTACATGCATGGTCTGTCAATGAGCATCTTTTATGTTCTCAGCTTTTATGATGTCCGTAAGTTGATGAAACATGCTTATGAGATAGCACTGTATATATGTAATAAGGTGATTTTTGATGGAACTTGTTTGAAAGTTGCTCCCCTATAGCCTTCTGTTTAGATCTGACCTTCTGCAACTTGTTTTTAGAATGAGTCAGAACTATAGCTTGCCTGAACAATTGAAATGGAAAAAAATGCTGTAGAGTTGACAGTTTACTTACAGCGTTAACAGGAGAACTAGAATCGAATTGTCCAAAATCATAAAAACTAAACCACAAAATAGGTAAACAGCCAGGACTTCCTTTGTTGAAACACACCGCTGACTCTTGTAAACTGCTCGTTGTTATAGGTCTGTTGGTTATGTCAAAGCTCTAGTGTTAGAAAAGCAGTTGCTTTTAATGTGGGATTACAGTACTTTTCATGATTCAGAATCCTAAAGTTCTTTCTGTTTTTGTTGCTAGATCAGATTTTCTTGCCAGTTCTCTCATCTTTCTGTGTATTTCTTGTTGTTATGCAGTATAACTAAAGTTTTAGTCTCATCTTGTTTTTTTTTTTAATTCAGACCTCACAAGTTTTTCTTTTTGAGGGTATGAGACAGATGGTAGCATAAAGTGTTAAGTGAGTTGGCTTTACAAAGAGTCTCGGGCAATCTGATGTGCTACTTCCAGATAAAATGTATGAAATACACATCAAAATACAGTTAGAATAAAGCACAGAGGTCTCTCCTGTAGCATCCAGTTTTATGTTTCCTAGTGCGTGCAGGGCCATGCGCTAGACACCACTGCTGCACTGTGGTTGTGAACCAAGCCCTGCAGCTGTAAGGCGGTGAAGGAAAAATGTCAGGGAGGGAGGAAAAGAGAATGAGAACCACTGGCTTGCAAGTATTTGATGCATAAAGCAATGAATTGAATTAATGAGTACATTTCTGAAGAAGAAAATGAGTAAAATATACTTTCAAGCAGCTGGTCAGGTAACACAGAAACTAATCTTATGTCTTGTTCTTAGCAGGCAATTTGGGAGTCCAATGAAAATAACAATGCAAGCCAAAATACTGTGCCAGATTTGTGAAATCATTCTCAAGATCCTATATCATCATATTGTCTAAAGATTAAAACCAGATAATTTTACTTATATTTAAAAAAGAGCCAATCTTTCAAATAATGAAAGGCTTCAAAAACTCTTTTGGAATTTGCCTAATTTTCAGCAATCTTGTAAAAAATGGAAGCAAAGAAGTGCTAGGGAAAGGTTAATTTCAATTGTTTTCTGTTTCTGGTGAACCTGGATAAAACTTGTTTACCCTGGAGGGTGTGTTTTGATGAATTGTTTGGGGCAATTTTTGAAGAGATAGGAAAAGTAAGCTGAAGTGATTTAGAAATTTTTAAAAACTTTTTATCCTTTATTGCTATGTCTGAAATCAGATTATATAAAATCCTGCTTTTTTGTTTGACTTTTTTACCCAGTGCTTTGGAAACTGTGGAATGGTCCAGTTAAGGAATGTAGTTTTAGGGCAGTAAATTAGCTTTATGGTGTCTTGATTGTATATCCCATCCTGCATGACCAACCCAAGACTGTTCAAAACACACAGCATCTTACTACTCAGGCCAGTTACTCATCTGAGACCTGATCTTACATGTGAAGCTACCAGGGCCCTTGTTTTTGCCAAGTTCACATGTGATATTGTCTCACTAATGCTACTCGTAATTCACACGAGTGTCTCTGCTGTCACATTGGCAGTGAAACCTGTGGCAGACCAAGTTTTACTGCTATGATCTAGAAGCTGTAGACGCTGGACCCTTCTGGGAAGGAGAGCAAGGCAGGCATCTGCCCTGGCCACCATCATTAGGAGGGAATTTTCTACGTCAGTTACAGACTTGGCAAAAAGCTGCCGACCAAGGTTCTGAAAATGCTTTAATTGTAGCGAGACTTCAGATTTTCTTCAAAATGAACTACATAACAAAACCTTATAAATATTCATCATCTCCAAACTTGCCTGATTTGGCATGATTAGTTGTTCTTAATAACTTGGTAGCACTGATTAAATCATTGTGGGTCTTTGTAGTTGGAGCTTTTGTGTATGAAGTAATATGCTGAATTCCTGATGAGTTTAAAATTGATAAAACATGTTAACATTTTGAGCAGTTTATCTACTTATGCAGTCTATCTGCCTGTGTATGCAATCGGATTTATTTAGATCAGCATCAGGAATGTGTTGGGATCTTATATGTTCTCTAGCTTCGTGACAAGTAAATTCACAGAAGATTGATGCTTTATGGATGTTGAGTAATGTGAACTGTTTTAATCTCTAAATGTGTAAAAGAAGGATTGCTAGGTTTATCTACTTAGGAACCGGTAACCTGAAAGAGTTACGGATGGTGTCCTGAAGTATCCTTTACGGTAATGGTCACCTGAGTCGATTTAATTTTTTTCTTTTTTGAGATTACTCTTTCTCTGCTCCATTTTTTTTATTACATTCTTGGTAACAGAACTTAGTAAAAACATTTGTCTGGTTTTAGGAAAAAAACTGTATTGCCTACAGTTAAGTTTAAAAAATAATTTTTAATTATAGCATACAAGTCAATTGAGAAGTTAAGAGAGGAGGTAGACTGTTGGTTGACTTACTGGTAACGTCACTGTTGCACATACAAGGGTGTCACAATGCCATTGAATTCTGCTGCTATTGTGAGGAGAGGTAGGTGCAAGAGACGAAGAGGAGGGGTGAAGACCTGTGGAAGAACGGAGACTTATTTTATTGTTGCAAAGCCACGAGCTTGCAACTGAAGAAGTTCATGGACCCCTCCAGAGTGCTCAATTCCGTGCTATCATCCCTGTAAGAGAGGTGAGAAAACCCTGGCTGGTAGGTGTGCAGCACTGGGCCTCCTGCCGAAGCAGACAGCACTTCTTTCACTCCAGGCATTGGCAGATGAAGAAATCTTCATGTAAGTTACGAAGAACTGTAAACCAAGATGGATTAGTAAATAATACAGAGAACACGTTATCAATGGTAGCTCCCTTGCAGGATAGAGCAGAGAGAGGTTTTGGCTCAACAAGGTTTCACCTCACTCTGGTAAATGGTAGGCAACTAAGTTTGGAATTAAAAAAAAAAAACCCAAAAAACTAAAAAGAAATGGTTATAAATAAAATACAGAACTTGGAACAGGTGCAAAATGTGAGATTGAACATCACTGTGATCTTTGTATAGTTTCAAAAACACAGAACTTGAATATTGCATTGCAGTCAGCATAACATAACAACTGTATTCAAAAGACAGATGAAACATGAGTTGAAAACGAGGAGCAATTCAGATCCTAGTATACAGAAGTGTAAACTTAAAGTGAGTATGTTGCAATACCCAGAGGTGTGTCTATAGAAGTAATTTGGGTTCAGTTGCGTAAAAACTGCAAGCAAACCCCAAATTTTAAGGCAACTGATATAAATTGAAAGCAAGCATCAAACAGGTAACAGTTTGTTGCCATTCATTTGGTTACTTCAAGCTGATCAGTGTTTATAGCCATTCATCTGGCTCAGACCTATGTACCAGCATTTTACTTAAATATGTGCAGCCTGTCATGGCAAAAAAATCTTGAAAAGCGCTTTGGAGTTTGTGCTTTGGGGGTCATATTTTTATTAGCTAGTTACATTCTTGCGTTGAAGCAACCCTCAGGAGTTTCTGTTAATTGGTTTTCAAATACGGTCCCTTAATTGTTCAAACAGTGAACTAAGATTTGACTACACTGGCTAATTTTTAATTAAAGTAAGTTTACTAAAATAACTTTGAAAGATTAAAATAGTTGGGCAGAATCTTATATCACTTAATCCCCCTCTGTAATACTCTGTTTGCAGGTGGAACCTGGCATCCCCAGAGAGCCTCCCTGGTTCCAAGGGACTGCCTGCCTGGAAATCATTACAAAAAATGGGGCCTCAAAGAACAGAATATAATTTTACTTCAAAGTGCTGTAGTTTAAAATTTAGTGTCTGTTTTAACTGATACTTTTCTTGTACAAGTGAAGTAATTTTGATGAGGAGGAAGAATGTTTAATATTTTCTAGTCATTGAATAGGGACACTGCTCTCAGTTCAGACATCCCCATTCTTTTCTCTCTTTCTTTCTAGCTCTGTCATCTTGCCACCTGTAATTTTTGAGCCAGTGGAAGAATTCCCAGTGCCACAGTAATGCTTTGTGTTTGTTCCTGCTCTCTTTGCTTTATTGGGTCTTTCTCTGTTGCTTCTGTTTTGTGAAAGTAGCATGAAAATATTTCTTTTAATTATGTTTTTGTTAGGATATTAACTCTGCAATAAGCATAGCATCTAGTTTATGGATGAATTTCTTTGCTACTGACCACTAGCATTCAATGCTCGTCGTAATGACAGCATAACAAGTAGGTATAGCACATGTACTTCAGGACAGCGTCTGAACATGACTTCAGGAATTAAGCTACTTCTCAAAAAACTACAAGAAATATAGAATTCTTTCTGGTTCCATTACTTCTTTTGCTGTGGTCAAAAGCAGTTCTATTGTCAAAAAGTGGTTTGTAGTGTTTTAGGATTCTTGTGTGAAAGAATGGAACATGGTATTCTTATAAAGCAATTGTACGTAGAGAACTTAAAATATGCACAGAAAAGCAGTCATATGACAATGTTTAATATTATATCTTACAGTTTACTCCTTAAGAAAAAGTCATTTTATAAATACTCTATCTTAAGTGAAATTTTCTTTTCTAGCTATTGTATTGTAGTAACATAGCACCAGGAGAAACAGTACTTGAGCAGGAAGGTATTGGTCTTGTTCTTTTGACTCAGTGCCTTCCAGGAATATTACATAGTTGATCTGCTCTTGCTTTTATATGAGTTGTCTGATACTACAATTTAGTTTGCAGGGAAATAATTGTGGGTTAATCATGCAAACCCATTTGAAGTTGAAGGGAATGTTGTATTCCCAATGCCCACTGAAATAACAATGGAGATGGAGACACAAGTTTAAGTCCTTGGTTTGAAGGCTTAATTACTGGTTTTGACCTTTTGAAAATTGTAGATTTTTCCTCTACCGAAATTTGACTACCAAGCTGCAGGTAGCCTATGAAGGAGGCAGAAGTAGGGAATGATAATAAAATGAAGTGGAGGTGTACAGCTTCACAAGACATCAATTGAAATCTCAGAAGATTTCACAGAAGCTGCGTAATTTGATGAATCACATTGGAAAGATGAGTCATCCGAAAAACAGTAAAGTTCTGTGACTTAATGATGTGGTGTAGAAATAACAAGGAGATACCAGATGACAAGGAAATTGTATAACATTTAAAAAAAAAAAACAAACTTGAGAAGTTTATAGTATGTATGCATCTTATGATAAGCAACTAGTATCTTAGTGAGATGGAATATTTTAGCTGAAAACCAAGTGATAGGTATTCCTTAGCAGAGGTGAAATCAGGAGATTCAGAGACCTCCTTGCTCTCCTACACACTTATATTTGTCAATCCAATAGAATTGTGTGCAAGTGAAATACAATTGAGAACAGTTTAGTTACTGATTTTCATCTATGAAAAGTAGTATCTATTCTTACTTCATAAATTCTACACAGTACCTTTAGTTAAGTATTTCTACTTAGGATTCTGAACTTTGAACAAGGAGGCGTTTTTTAAATCATAAGCATGGATTACATCAATGCTGTTGATGCAGAGAAACATACATGTTGCCATACTTGGTGTGTCCTTTGTTTTTGAATGGTATCTGCATTTTTTTCAGAGGAAGGAAGCCCATAGATATTCCAAGCAGGATTAGCCTGAGTACAGGGTTAAACTAGTGGATAAATGACAGATTTAAATGAGAATGTAGACATATAAATTTAAATTCAGCATTTTTATTACTGTTTAGTGATTACGTTTGACTGCACTTTTTTTTACAGTAATTCATAGTGTGAGAACCATGTTTTACTAGTGGACATGTTTCCTTCTAAAATGCATTGAGCTGCACCTTTTAAAAAGTTACTGCATATTGTTTATGGCTCTTGCTTAGAGACTTTCAGATTCTGGTTATTCATTGATGCTTTCTGTACTCAGTGCTTCTGTTTTTTTATTTGGATTATAATTCCTGATTGTAATTTTGTTTTCTTTCATATAAGGGTGCGTTATAACTTAAGTCTATTTAAAAGTTCCAAAGTAATCTTTTTACTCCTTTCAAAAGCATTCTAAGATCTAATGCTTACTTGACCGCTTTTTTTTTTTTTTTTTTTTAATAATAATATCTTCTCCAGTTTACCTATGTATCTCCTTTCTCAAGCATAAATCCAGTCTTATACAAACTTTGACCCTGCTACGGGTAAAATCTTAATTTTCTGTTTGTGAAACACTGTTTTTCACTGATTCTGCTATAGACATTATGTTCATAAACTTTCTATCCTTAACATGCTGTTAATAATGAGCTCTTTATCAGCCTCATTATAATATATAACACCAACACCAATGACTGTGCATCTGCTGGCATCAAGTTGGTTGTTGTTTTTATACCACAGAATCACAGAATCACATGAATAAATGGGAAGGAGATAATCCAGAGGGACAGTAGCTTGCAGAACTGCTTCCCATTTTGAGAATGATACAGTATTTTAGGAAAGAGATTTTATTAGCTGACTCCCTTTTTCATTTGTAATTTTAAACTATAAATAAAATATATAATCAGATTTTTCTTTTCCAAAGTTGTTTGTTCTGTATCTGGTAACGTTGAGTATGCAGTTGATTTGCTAGCTTAGTTAAAATGTCATGACTGAGGACCTGAAACAATAAGTATGTTGAGAACTGTGCAGTCCTTCACTTTCCACATGCCATACAGTCTTAAAGCTTGTATGTAGTCTTAAAACTTGGATAAAGTTCCTTGAACCATGCAACCTGAAAATGGAAAAGTAAGTACTGTGAAACTCCTTGTTATCTATGTGATACTGACAGGACCATGCAAAATTTCTCATGCCTCTGTGTATGCGTTGCGGTGGGGAGTTAGACCGGGATCTGGTTTTCTTTGTCAGTGAAATTAGTTCAGCAATGACTATGTAGTTTGTGTGGTAAGTTACTTGGCAATATGGCAAGCAGCATTTCACCGCAGGAAAAGACTTGAGTTTGGTACTATATAACAGGCCCTGTTCTAAAACCCTTCCTGTAAAAGAGGGTTAGAATTCGGTGGCTGTTACATACAAGAATACACCACATGCCTAGCTCAGAGCATAGCGCTCTGATTTCTCATTTCTGGGGTGTGCTTTTTTGTGTGTGTGTGTGTGTGGTTTGTTTGGGTTTTTTTGTGTTGGTGGTTTTTTGGGGTTTTTTGTTTGTTTTTTTTTTTAACATGCAGCCACGTGGTTCCACTCTACCTCCTCAAATACCCAAGTCTTAATGTCTCACCTTTTCACTTGACATTTAAAAAAATTGAATAACCAGAGTTTATAATTTCAGAATCAGACTTAGTTTCTTAGCATTTCAAAATTGTGCCATTAAAGAAGCATGTCTCGTAGGATGTCTGTTAAACTCATAGTAGAAGTTTAAACATGTGAGACAGTCTGTTCCTGTTTATCATGGCAATTCTGCAGTGTATTTGTATTTTTATAGCAATATTGTAAATGGTGTCACCCTTTCTTGCTTGAGTGTACAAATCCAGTGTTTTATTAGTAAAATTTTATTTATCTGACAATTGCAAAGTTACAACATTCATAATATAACCACCAATTCAGACACATGAAATACTTTCCTGAAGCCTGAAAGTATTCTTGAGACAGCAATGTATGCTTCATTTAATTTCATTTTTATAATAATTGAATAAGGGGATGATGTTTCTTTACTAAGTTATTTTTTTAATTACCGTCAGTAGGAAACTTGAAACATTCAATTACATGATGTACAATTTTATCACGTTGCTTGGTTTTCGGGTTTGGGTTTTTTTTTTGTTTTAACAGCAATATCTCTCAGGATCTGAACTATACTTTTGGGCCAGTTCTATGAGTTTTGCACAGAACTAAACTTCTTGCCGTCAGTATCGCCCAGTTTTCTCTAACAAAATGTTAAAATATTAGCAGGGCTTACGTAAAAATAGTAAGTGAAATTTCTTTTTCTTTAAGGTTTCAGAAGGAGACAAATAACAAAATGAACAATCCAGCTATTAAGAGAATAACAAATGAAATTATCAAATCACCTGAGGATAAACGAGAATATCGTGGACTGGAATTGGCAAATGGCATTAAAGCTCTTCTCATTAGTGACCCCACCACAGATAAGTCTTCAGCAGCACTTGATGTGCACATAGGTATTTAATGCATGTTGTGTTAATTATGTCATTAATAAAAATGCTTTAAGTTTTGGTATCTTAATTGCAAATACACTGACAGGAGTGGTATCCAGTTGGCAGCCTAGCCTTTTACTGTAATTTAGAGTTTAATTTTTTGACACATCAAGTTGAAAATTATTAGAGCTAATTAAATTCTCTTATTGCACTCTGTGTTTACTCAAGTGTAGCTCAGTCAGTAGAAAGACTTCTTTTAACCATTAAGTTTCATGTTATGAAAGATCTTTTGTAAGCAGAAAAGAGGCAGGTGTGAGTGCAATTATTTCAGACAGCTCCATCTGTCATGTCAGACTTTTTTTTTTTTTTCTTTCATGTTAAGTTGTTGATGTGTAGAGGTGAGGAAATGCTGTAGTACTGGAGGAGTTGGAGAGGCACTCCCTAACTCCAATGATGCTTAAGTGTGCAAACAGAAATACTGGAAATAGAAGGGGAAGGCAGTTACTTTGACTCTTTGGAATAATGGAAGCCTTTTCTTATACCTGAGGTATTTCTCAAGCTTGTGTAGTTTCTCAGTTGCTTGGAAAGTACAATGCATGCACACTTTACCTAAGCATCCTTGCTCATTACTTAAGCATCCTCTTGCCATGTTTGTAGTTGGGAGCTCTTGCTGCTGTTGGTGTTAGGACAGAAGCAGTAGATTAACTCTGAAAACTTCTGGCCTTTTTTATTATGGAGGTGGCTGTCACAAATCGTTATCTAGTTCAGAGGATCCCAAATGTGGTTTCGTTAGGTACTGTGACAGTAATAGCCGACTGCAGCATCCAGTTCCTGCACATGTACTGGAGGAGATGTGTCTGTTGCCTTCACCTCTACTTTACCATTGCACATTGTTGCTCACTCCAAATCAGGACTGCCAGACACAAAGTTCCACGTTTCTGGCTTCCATTCTTGCACGTCATTGTTGTCTCTTAATCTGCGTACCTTCACACCTACCAGCTGCTTGTGTTCAGGCAATTACAGGTTATCACTCGTCCTATAAATGGCAGGATAAATACCTCCTTAATTGTGGTTGGCAATTGCTTTTAACACAGTGCAGTTACTAAAGTCAAGGTATAGAAGTCAGAACATTGTGATCTGCTAGGTCTTTATGAGTCATGGACCTCAATTGAAAAATTTTCTCTATAAGGCAACGCAGGCTGATCTTGAGAGGCAATTTGAGATGCTAATTGGTTCAGTTACTCATTCTAAATTTTTTTTTTTTTTAAGATTGAGTTTAGTTGACTATAGCTGCACAAGTGTCTGCTTATATCTACAGAATTGATATAATTGCCTGAGGCAACATACTGTAATATAAAGCACTTTGAAAGACTTAACATTTTAGGATTACTTTTTATGAATGGTTACATGAAATTTTTCCTCCTGCAGGATCCTTGTCTGATCCCCCCAACATTGCTGGACTTAGTCATTTTTGTGAGCATATGCTGTTCCTGGGAACCAAGAAATATCCAAAAGAGAATGAGTATAGCCAATTTCTTAGTGAACATGCCGGGAGCTCAAATGCTTTCACGAGTGGAGAACACACCAACTATTACTTCGATGTGTCACATGAACATCTAGAAGGTGCACTAGACAGGTAAACACATTTTTTTATATTTAATTTTTTGTTATATAGGTGCTATTTGAAATTGTTTAAAGTTGTTTGTTTTTTTTATAGTTGTATCATTATGATATTAAAAAAAGGGTTGAGAGCACTATCTTTTGTTAAAACCGATACCACATATTTTTCAGTTGAAAAGTTTTGTTCAGACTTTTTCAGCTAGCAGAGTTCTTCACCGAGGCAGAATTTTTGAAGTTCAAAGGTTATGTTTACACCGAGTATTTTTGGAAATGTGGGGCACAGAGTATGATCATGAACTTACAAATTGTGCAAAAACTCTGATTGTATAACCAAATACTATGCTTCCCATAGGATCCTTATTTCATTGATAGCAAAAGAAGGATGAAGTCTAGAAATATAGTAGGATGCTTTTAGTAAAGGGAACTCACTGAAATCTCTGCCTTTTGTGGGAGGGGACAGAAATTGAAAGGTGTGTAGTCAGTGAGGTAGAGTGGATCTTCCCTGGATGTCTGACAAGGCTGATTTGCGAGATTAAGAGCCTCTTGCAGCTAAACATCAAAACAGTAGAAATTTTCAGTGTAGGAATTACGATGCAAGGTCCTTGATCCTTGTAGTACTTTATATGATGAATATGTTGTTGTCTGCATTTATAGATAAAGAAATTGTGAAATAAAGATAGTGAATCAGTGTAAAAACTGTTCCAGAATTTGTAAGTTCTGCATTAAAAAATGATACATTCAGCTGTTTTCAGGAGGTACCAAGCTTCATACTTTTCTATTACCATGTATGTACAGTACTCTTGACTTGAATTAAAATTCTTCTGTTTAGATTTGCCCAGTTTTTCCTGTGCCCTTTGTTTGATGAAAGCTGCAAAGACAGGGAAGTGAATGCTGTTGATTCTGAGCATGAGAAGAATCTGATGAATGATGCCTGGAGGTTGTTTCAATTGGAGAAGGCTACTGGAAACCCCAATCATCCCTTCAGTAAATTTGGAACAGGTTTGTCAGAATATAATTATCCATCCATTGGAGTTCTCTGTAACGTACATAAAAATATTGTTTATATAAAATTGTTAAAGACAGACTGAAATAATTCCCCTTTTTCCCTCCCCATACATGTTTATTATGCTGCTTTATCCCATTTTCCACATCATAGACCAAACAGAGCTAGACAAAAACATAGGAGACAGAGTGATCCAAGACTTGCAGTACAGTGATGAAGCATCCTTTATGATTCTGATAATTACTGCAGTGAATGCTGTTTTCCAATTACTGTATTTGTCATAATTTGGTACTGTTAAGTCTTTGTGCATAATGAAGTGAATGAACTGTGTTTAAATTGTTGTTAGCCACATTTTTTTGCTAACTAGTATTGCATTAGGACTAGATGACAGTGACTAGGTCGAAACAGAAAGATAGGCAAAGTAACATGAAAATTACTGAGTAAGAATATAAAAACAAAATCTTAAGCATAAAACACAACAGTAGTGATGGGTAGATAAAACAGTCTTGGACAAATCCCAATCTTATGGCTGTAGGTTTTTTTCCAGGCTTTATTATTTGCAGAATGCTTAGCAACAATTTAAAGTAAACACCCCAAAACCTCAATTTAAAAAGCATTAAAGTAAGATATGGTAGTTATGGTCAAAACAACAAATGTTTGATGCTTTGGCAGAAGTTTAAATGTTTGTTTGGTTTTTTTCATAGAAGTTATTTTCTTCATGTATTTATTTTTGAAACTATCAAAGTAACAGGGCTATTAATTCGGGCACTGCACTGTTTAATTCTTGAGCATGAATGTATTTTGTGGCTGGGTCAGTTTGCTGGATGAATAGTTGATGCAAATATTGGGTACAGCAGGATGATGGGAGGGCAGATAATGGGCTTTAAGGACTGGTTTCTTCCTCTGTCTCAAGAAAGAGAAGAATATTTTTGCACCTGTTGATGGAGGGCATAGTTGAGGAGCTGGTAGCCAGCTGCTACAAGAGCATGTATTGGTCTGTTCACCAATAAGGAGAGGCTGTCTGAAACAAGGAAACTATAACTGCATTCTCCAAACAGGTAAATTTAAAAATAAAGCCTTGGGGACTACATATTGATAGGCAGGCGAGCATCCAAAGTACATTCTGTAATCTCTGCTACTGAAGAGATGATTTCATTTTTATATAGCACTCAGAAAATATAAGTGGAACTTGCAGAAATACTTTTCTACAATTTAAGAAGGTTTTATAGCTGACACGAGTGAAATGTTTACATGGGGAGAATTCGTGAAATGTGCTCAAATTCAGTAACAGTAATCATACTCACCTGTTCTTAGATTAGGCTCTGATTCTGAAATTAAATTTTAGCGCACAGCCTTCCTGTAGATCTGACTTCGCAGAAGTAGAGCCCAGCTTTGGTTTTTATTTACCCAAAGAGATGACAACTGTGATATGGTTTTTGTGACAATAGCAGTTGGCATCTTTCTTATTGTTTCCTTTTGACCAGCTGAAATGTTGTTAGTCTAGCAGAATACAGGAATGACTCCCATTTGATGCTTCAGGTCACTCCTCGTTGCTGTGCAGTCTGTTTTGCCAGCAAACCTTCTATTACTCTTTGTCTGTCCAGAGAAACAAACGCACCTTAATCTTCCAGTTTTGTTGCTAGGATATGCATTTTGTCCCCAGATACGCTTCACCCATCTCCCTGAATTAATGCCTGTGATGGTAATTCTTCTCCATCAGTACCCTCAGCAGTGTCAAATACTTTCCCAGGCACTTTTTGCACTGTCTAGTGTCTGTTTTCGTACAAGGTGTCTTCTGATTGTTGCCTCTTAATGTACTCCAGTACTGTAACAGCACAGTTACTGAGCTAAAGCTTTAGCTTATTGTATTTTATTTTATGTTATTTTATTTTTATTTTAGCCTATGTATTGATTCTGTGGGAATAAACACAGCAGGGTATCTAAAACTTCTGTGTATCATTTGTCTGCAGATGGTAAGGAATATAGACAAAATATTTTAAACATAATATCCTAATTGTCCTTTTTAGATGTCATTAAGAATCCTTGCTTTTACTCACATGTGAACTTTGAAAATTAAAGCAATATATTGCTTCAGGCAGCCTCTCTATGATGATTTGTTGACTGTTGCAGTTGTAATCAAACTCGTATCTAATTGCCAAACATCTGGACAATATACTTGTCTATGTAGCTAATTTTGCCTCATTGATTTATATTAACTTATATCTGCGATTGTAGGATTTGTGCACTGGGCATATATGCATAGCAGGCATGCTTCCTAGTCTTCTCTCTCTTTCTAGCTGCTTTTCCTATAAACACATAAGTCAACTTTTCTGCTACGTTTTCTTGCCTTATTCTTCCTCCTCATCCCTTGCTCTCTTCTCTACCTGGTCTGGTTGTGGCTTAAGGGAGTTACTGGTCTCAAAGTTAACAGAGAGATTACTAGTTTGCCGTTCTGGTCTGTAGATTCTGTTGACCATTTTGTGTGTCCATGTCGTAATGAGAAGTGGAGTTGATTAAAATCCAGTGTGCTCTTCAGAGAATTTAATTTTTTCTGTTGTTTCAAGTTCTTACTTTTATTAAACATGAATTGTGCTTTGACTCTAAATGTGGAGTATGTCCTTAGAGTAAATTATTGAAAACTTGATGTAAAGATTGCACTAGTTAACAGGAGGATAACATCATGCAAAAAGTTCAGTGTCTTCTGCTTAGGGGCTTATTCGGGGACAGTTGGAGTTTTCTTCTCTAGTCCTGTTCCTCTACTGCAGCAACAGCTCAGGTGTTTGTGAAGCAGAAGCTGAACAGTCACAATTTACAAATCATGTTTGTAAATTAGTTATTATTTATTTCATTGAATATACTAGGCTATAATTTGTGGCACACAATGCCATAAATAATTTCACACAGTGATTCTTATGACAGGAGTGTGTATAAGGGGGTAAAACCTACTGCAAAAGTGCCAAAACATTCTTCTTCTGAATTAGAGCCTGGCTTTACTTGCATTGCTTTGAAATAACCCATTCAGATTAAAAAGATTAATTTGGAAGACTAAAACATCCTCGATTCTTTAGGAATGTGGAGATGTATGTATTGTCTCTGATAAACTGAGATGTTTAAAATTACTATCAATCTGGAGGAAAGCAGATTTATTAATTTATATTTTTCTTTTTGATTTGTAAATTCGTAAACATCAAGTATTGTTAACTTTTTTTTTTTTAATGTTGCAGGGAACAAACTTACTCTGGAAACTAGACCAACCAAAGAAGGAATAGATGTAAGACAAGAGCTATTGAAGTTCCATTCTACTTATTATTCATCAAATTTAATGGCTATTTGTGTCTTAGGAAGAGGTGAGTTTTGTTCTGTTGGTTGGTTAAGACTGTACATGTATTTATGTTTGAAGAAAATGAAGTGTATGCAAGTGTCTGAAAATCTGCAGAAGGGAAAAAAGTAAAATTTTTACAGACTGACCAAACATAATTTTATATTTAGTGAAGTCTCCAACGCAACTTGCAATGTATAAATTTATATGTTTATAAGCTTACAACAGAAAAAACAAGCTGAAAATTTTAAATCCATTATCAAGTCACCAGTTGCTGTCCTTGTATGTTTGTCTGATGAAGACTGACACCTGTCTGGTTTCAGAGGTTGGGAGGGCTTTTGATACTGTTTTCATATTTTAGACTTATACTTCCACTACAAAAATTTCTGTGTTATCAAAGGATAAACCTAACCTGACATTTACATAAAAAGCCTTTATTTCAGTTTAGTTCTGAATTAACAGAGGTTCCAACTGCTTAAAATCTTCCACAGTCAAGATGATATTTTACACAGGTTTGCCAAAAGCTTAATAGCAGCATGTTGAAAACTGTTTCCTTTTTGAAAATATGCTGGCAGGCTGGTATTTGTGTGGTGTTTTACAATAATGTTTGGATGGTGAGGATGAATGGAATAAAATTCATTAGCAAAGTGAAATCGTCCTTTACAACTATCTGTTTACACGATGCTGAGTATGAAGCTGATTAACAGAATGTACCTGTTTCATTTCAATTATAGCATATACATAAATCATTTTTTCTTGTAGATTTTTAAGGTGGGCAAACACGGTGAGGATTATACTTCTTAACTGAATCCAAGTTTTGTGCATATACTCACTACTGAATCAGTTCCTGGAATCCTAATTCCTTTCTGTTCAATTTATTATTATATCTCGCCTGCTGTAATGTCATGTATTGATTAGAATATGCTGAAAGTTCTTTTTCACTGTAGCAAGCGAACAGTAAAATGTTTGGTTTTTTTTTTTTTTTTTTTTAAAGGTGGGGTATCAGATGTGTTAGTAGTAGGTATGTAGGTAGTAACACTAGGGCTTAGTGTATGTCATGTGTGAAAATGCCTTGCTTATTTTCCTGGTAGCAGGGAAACTTTCTGCAAGTAAACACTGTAGTATTGATGAAGATAGCTCGTGAACATTTTCCAATATTGTGAACTTATTTTTCTTGCTATTTAAAAGAGGTTCCCATTCTCATTTTTTTCCTATGTTTATTTTATCGGGGGGGGGGGGGAATCGTTTAAAACATTTATTTATTAATTGAAGGTAAATAGATAATGATCAGAGTTTAAAACAATTGAATTAAAATTCTCTTCCTCATTTAACAGTTCTGTTTTCAAGGTTTTCAGGCATCTTTTTTTCTTTAACTAGTTCTTTACTGGACAGGCAATATTCCAGGACAGACAAGATCTGCTTTTCAAATATCAATAAAATGCAGAAAATAGTCTTAAAATCTGTTACCTTTCACACATTTCTGCAGTTTGCACATAGATATTTTTTTATTACAAAATACAAAAATTATTCTTGTTAAAATCCTGAATTTAGGTGGTTTTACTAGTCATTTTCCACACTCGAATTCTTTCAGTGTGAGTTGCCCTTGTAAATAGTTCAATATTTAGAAAAATCTTTGGCATTTTTCCTTTCAATCTTATAAAATAAATATATAATTTTTTGAAAGGTAACTCTCAGGCTTTTTGTTAGTCTGCTTGTATACAAAATGCTGTACAACCAGCCTTCTTTGTCGTATTTAATTAAGTAGTTGTTACTCTAATAGTGAGGTGCTATTTGGACAAAAGTTGCATCTTATTTTCCTTGAAGAGACACATACCTTTTCTCACTCCGTTATTTGTTCAAGCAGGAGAATTATGCAGTAGCATTCAGAAGGCTTTATATTAGTGACTGATTTAGCTATTTGAGGGCTTGCCTCTAGCATCACATTCGAAAATTTACAAGTTCCACGTTCTTCCTGATTTTTCTTTTTGATTTTCAGGGAGCTCCACCCATAAAAAGCAAACTACAGAAAACAAACCTTATTAGCATTATTCCATAAATTCTTTGCTGAAATACCTTGCTATCAATGTAGCAGTACTGCTAATTAATACATAAATAAATAGTTAGAAATTCTTTAACATAAAAATATGTTGAGTTGCACACTGCAAGTCCCCCATGATCTCTCTACTCTTGTGCATTCTGAAAGAAATGGATGTCTAAAGCTATGTGCAGCCTAGTAATTCTCTGATTTTCCCACCACTTTATATATGTAATGTAAAACAAACAAAAAAGTCAGTAAAAAGTGGTGGGGCAATCAGAATATAATTTCTCTAGCAAATAGTAATAAATATTCAAAAGTTTGCTAAAATTAAATAATTAAATTAAATTTTTTTAATCTAATAAAAAGCAAAATTCACTGAGTAATCATAGAACAGCTTTAGTACAGCAGTTCACATATAGACTTTTAAATGGAAACTTTGCCAGTAAGAATCACCCTGGCAACTGGAAATCTGTCCTAAAGAAAACCCTCACTGTAGTTGTAAAGCTTAAATGAATGTGTGTTTTGCTGACATGGATGAAAAATAGTGGTCTTTAGTAGAATTACATGCAGTTCACAAAATTTTATTATACAGTGACCCATCTTGGTTTGCATTGTTTTTTTTTTCCCTGCACAGTTCTCTTGGTGTAGTGTAGGAGCACGCATATGTTGGGCAGGGAAGGAAATTCTGCTTTCTAAATCCAACTGGGATTGTTTTGACTAACAAGGTGATCGCTTTTTGAAATCTTTCAAGGATTAAGGTTGTACTTTGAGACATCTAAGAAACACCCAATTTTTTCTTTAGTGCCCATTCTTGAAAGGCGTGCTAAAAAACTTGACGGATGAGTCTTTCTTATCTTATTCTCACTTTCAGAAGTGCTCCAAAATGCATTTCTTTAAGCAGGTAGCTATTTTGAAGGCAGTATTTCAACAGAAACAGTATGAGTCAATTTAGGTGAATTCATGTACAACGTCAAATTCTTTCTGCAAATGGTCTTCCTCTCGTTTTTGGAGAGTACTGGAGTCATGGACTGAAACTAGAACAGATGTAAAAGTGGGAGTGCTTAAACAGGTCACAGATGTGTGTGAAATTTTGGGGCACTTAGGACAGATGACCCTGGCTCACAGTGTACATGAAGTACTGGAGGTGAGCTGAGGCTGAAGAAAATCCAAGTTCTGGCAAAGATGCTTTCCCTCTGGAAAATTTGCAGCTGTAATTCCATATCTCTTAAGCTTTTTGTGGAATGTTTGTTTTTGTAAATGTTCAGTATCTGATGTGTCTTTTCTTCAGTTCCAGCTTAGATACATCAGTAAAATTTAAAGATGTTTTTTCCAGTTACAGGATTTATTTTAACCATGGTAGAAGCCTTCCTTTAATAAGCATGGTGCTTATAGCATGTTATAGTTCAAAACTTAAGTATTAATATAGATTTCCTTTCTGACATTAATAATCATCATACCATTAAAACTACTTTTCTGTATAATTTGTCTCCCCCAAAGAATATACAAAATCCAGATTTGCCAGAATCTTCAGATAATGATTATGCTTTTTTAATGTTTCTTTATTCTAGAATCCTTGGATGAGCTGACTTGCTTAGTGGCAAAATTATTTTCAGAAGTAGAGAATAAAAATGTCCCTATACCAGAGTTTCCTGAACATCCTTTCCAAGAAGAACATCTGCGGGTACGTGTAGAGATACATCTTCCATCAGGAGTGTATACATTAAATGATGTTTCAGTAATACATTGTGCACTTCACTACTACTGTATCAGTGTCCCTGTTAAGTTTCATCTTTCTCTCTTAATTTTCCATCCACTTTTCCATGCTGAGTATAGTATAGTTTTGTATAGTTCATAGTAAACGTTGTACATTTTGTTGCAGCTGTACGCAACTGAGAGGTAATTAATTCTCTTTTTGTTTGCATCATGAATGGCCAAAGTGTTGCCCAAAGACTTAGACACCTTTTACTTTTGAGATTTTGTTGATATGTTTGTAACAAAATGTGTGTGTGTGAAGGGAATATGTGTGCTCCGAGATGAAAAAATAACAAGAGTTTCCTTTTCTTTATGGATTTCCTTGTTTATTTTCCCCCTCAGCAACTTTACAAAGTGGTACCTATTAAGGACATTAGGAATCTTTATGTCACATTTCCTATACCAGACCTTCAAAAGTACTATAAATCAAACCCTGGCCATTACCTTGGTCATCTGATTGGGCATGAAGGCCCGGGGAGTCTTTTATCAGAGCTTAAAGCCAAAGGTAGGTCCTTTGAAGGTAAAGAATTAAAAAGTAATTTATTACACATTTTTTTAAAGCTTAGCTACGTTTCACTTAAAATTGACCTCTGTATGTTCAATTTAAAGTGCAAAATCACTTACAACTCAATTTACTCAAACAGTTGGGGGCTTTATTTTTGTTTCTGTGGTGAGTAAAAATAAAAAAATAACAGGCACTCTGACTACTGAAGCTATTATTTCTTGCACTCCCCTTTATCTACCCCTGTTCAGAGAGTTCTGTGAACTTTGATGTAATGATCTTGTCTCTAGTCTGTCACTGACTTAGAGACTACTGCCAGGTCCCTTAATGTCTAGAAGACAAGAGTGTATCTTTCGCTATTTTTTCTTTATATTACTGTGTTCCAAACAGAAATAAATTACCCAGTAGTCAAATGATCTTGAGTTTGTCATATCACTCTGAGCACAAAATCAGATAGGTCTGACTTGTGTTATGTTTAACTTGCACTGTTGCTGTAGGCATTAAGGAAAAGGAGAACATGTAAAGCAGTCAAAATGTAAAAAAAAAGATTTAAAAAAAAGGTAATTTAATGTTGCTGAAGCATAAAAAAAGCATAAATTGTTACAGATTTGTTTATGTAATATATTTTCTTTTTGATTTCATAGGATGGGTAAATACTCTTGTTGGAGGACAGAAGGAAGGTGCTAGAGGTTTCATGTTTTTCATCATTAATGTGGACTTGACAGAGGAAGGGCTTTGTAAGTGAAGCGCTATGTCTGCAGTCCATGTTATTCCTGATCTGATGGGTTTGTGTTTGTATCTGAAGAAACTAATTGCGTTTATAGCTTGAAAGCCAATTTATTTTAATTAACTGGTTATTCTTCTGTGTTTAGATCCTCTCAGTATGCTAACACACTTCATCTAACATAAGAAACCGACTTATTTGAGGTTATATTAAAGTATTTCATTAAATATTTTAAAGTAAATTTCTTTAAGAGAAAAGCTGTTAATACCTTTGTGTGCTACTTATTCATACTATTTAGACCTGAGTTAAAGTATATTATAAATCAGTATCTTAACATAAGATGTTCAATGCAGTTCTCGGAATTAGCTGGGGACCTAAACACTTATCTTAAATTCATGTCTGAGAAAAACATGTTTAACTTTGCCAGTGGGATTGCATAGGTACTTAAATATCTTGATGTATCAGGGTGTAGTTAAAAATAAAACCTTACATATTTGCATTCATCAGAATTTTTTCTTTGTGCAGAACTGAGTGAATTCTTAAGCAAGTATTTTTTCTTTCTAGTGCATGTTGAGGATATTATTTTGCACATGTTTCAGTATATTCAAAAACTACGTACAGAAGGACCTCAAGAATGGGTTTTCCAAGAGTGCAAGGTACAGTGATTGGTACTTGAAATATGCAGTGGTTGTATTTTTACAAATTTTTGGATTATAAGTAGAAACAGATTTCTTGGCTGTGGAAATAGCCTTTAATAATCACATGGTAATAGGCTTATTAATTTTAAAGGCGCAACATGACACAGATGACGAGTACATTCAGAATATACTGTCTTAATGTAGATGTGAAAAGCTCTTATAGAGCTGCGAGTTGCCGTTTTATGATAGTATGATGGAGGTGGAGGAAGAAGTATCTTCCTCTGTCCACAAGGATTTTTCATAACCTTCCTTAGTCTTCACTGAAATTGGAAGGGGGGAAGCATTTGCTGTGAAGGGTAACACTGAATTGGAAATTCAAATTACTGTTATTTTACCCCTCTCTTCTTTCATGTGTCAAATTGTATAGTTGAGATTGTAAAGGCAGTAGGACATTTAATCTGCTGTTTGTTCTTTCACCTTTTTGAGAGGTGAACTAAAACTTTTCGTGGAGTACTTTGGCTGTATGCTTCAGTCTTTGCTGAACTAACGGTTCATGCTTCTTGTAAGTCTGTATGGTTCCGTATGCGCAGAGCAAAAATATAAAGTATCCTATTAGAATTAAATAGTACTGCACTTCTCAGTGCCAGTGTCAAATAAAAAGTTTTATTTATACGTATAGTCTCATTGGTTCACTACAAATACTTGGGTAAAGATTTCTTGTTCCATCTTAGCTTTATTTGGTGAAAACTGTTGAGTCTCTTCTGTCTAAGAGTAGAAATTCTGCAGATGCGTTAACTTTGTTCCTCGCATTTTGACACTGTATACCTGTAAAAGAAGTCTCTTTACCCTCTGCTAAAAGTCCCAATGGAATTGTTTCACTGTCATTATAAGCAAATATAAGATTTGAAAGAGGTAATTCCATCCTCCCATCTAATCCCTGTGTCTTTCCCTGGCTCCTCTCGTATCAGCCCCAGCACTCCTGCGGCTGTGAGGTGAGTCAGAAGTGCTGGCAAACTGGTTTGAAAAGAATCCGCTTTTGAGTTTATTTTCAGCTGAATTGTTTAATTAACTGGACTGTCTGCGTGGTTTCACAGAAGGATGGGCTATCCTTGTCATTGACTTTATAGTCTTAGATCTCTTTAATTCACCCTTGCCGTTGTATTCTAAGAATGATGTGTTCTAGTTCTGCGGCTAAGACAGCATAAAGAAACACACTTTTTGTGTCTCTAAACTTACCTTTCGGCTGGGTGAAGAAAAAGAACAAAAAAGGAAGAGGGAAAGGCTTGAGTTCTTTAACATACAACGAACATTGCACTGGAACGCTATGCATTGGTTGTATCAAAGTTGGTGTGTTTTCAAATTATCAGAAAAACTAAATATACGAGCTATGGGACAGATCTCTTACTATGAACAGAACTTATAAGACTGGTATAACACCTCACATTGTGAGACTATAGGAAATTGCTTGTGAGTTTTGTGCAACTTGAATATTACTGAAAACTTTTGTGTTAGGTACCTGTCTAACTACTATAAAGTAGATAAAACTCTTTCCTTTTCTTACATTATAAAAAGGAATTAAGTAGCCAATAATTATTCTTAAAATGGTCTTTAATATATGCTTTTCAACCCTTCCTACATTATTTCATAGGATCTAAATGCTGTGGCATTCAGATTTAAAGATAAAGAACGACCACGAGGTTATACATCAAAGCTTGGAGGAATGCTGCATGTAAGTGTGGGGGAATTTTTGGTTGGTTGGGGTTTTTTGTGGGGGGTTTTGTTTGTTTGTTTGTTTTTATAATATAGTAATCATTTAGCAGTATGTTTGATTATACTCCTAATAAATACAGGTATTTGCAAAGGTCCTTTTCCTGTCTTGAACTTAGGAAGCTAATATCATGCTGCATAGATCTTAGTTTTGGCAGTCAGTAAGTCACATTTCCTTCAGTCTCTACCATTTTATACTTCTGTACTTGGTAGAACTGATTTTACAGTAACTGAAGTTGCTATTTGATCCGTTTCAGGGTTTCTTAAGACACGTACCTTGTCATTCTGTGTCTACCTGATAGCTAAATGTTCTCTAGGGAAATATTAGAGAAATAATATTTTATCATAAACACAAACACTATGTTCGTCAATGCTTCTGCAGTTAACAATGTTGAAATACTGCAGTAAGCAGAAATGTTCATATTAAGATAGCAAATTAGAAATGTTTAACTCTACCAATGCGATTATGTATTGTTACTGAAAGAATCATCATGTAGCTTACACTTAGTCTTTATACTTTGTGCAAAATTCAGTTCCCTCATTTTGCACTAAAGGAAGATTTAGGAGTTGTTTTTTTCTGTCTAGTGAAATTCATCCAACTTTTAGGCATTGCAGCCGTTCTCCATTGCACAGCTAATGTCTACCTCTACTCAGAGGCATTTTTGGTTTCTTCGCAGGAATTTCTTTTAATGCTCCTACACCTTAAATTTGTAAAGTCTAAAATAACGATCTTTAATTTTAGAATTGTCTTTCTGTTTACTAAAAAGGATTAGACTTAACTGAAAACATTTAACCATATGGATATTTAAAGGAGCTCCTATTTGGGATGCTGTCTCTTGCTTTTGTTCTGTCAAATGCATAAAATCTCTTTAACAAATGGACTTCTGACTTCTGAAACGGTCTTTGTGGTCTGTATTTGTTGGATTATTCCCAATTACAATTGCTGTCTCCAAAAATCAGGCCAGGAAGTTGCCGGCAGTGTTCCAAAGAGCAGAGTATTGATTCAGGACTTTTTTTTTTTTTTTTCCCCACCACTGCTTTTCTTTTGCTGTGCTTTGCAGTATGAATGGTGATTCTGTTTCTGCTGTTAGTTGCTTAAACGCTAATAGAAAAATAACTTTTCTAGTCTTCTTTGTTGTCTGTGAGTCATACTAAGTTTGTGCTTTGAATTAACCAAGCTAGAACTGTTGTTTGGTGATTCTATGCGCTTAGGAATACTAGCTGTTTTTCTTAACTTGGAGAAGAACCTGGGTATAAGTTAGCATGAGTAAATGTAATGTTGTAAGTTGTTATGTATTTATGAAAAGGATTTAAAACCCCTTTTTATTCAACCAAACAGATGTTCTTCTTTAAAGCACATTTGTGCTGGTCTAAGGAGTCACCACTAAGGTCTTGCAGTCAAATTATATTTCATATGTCATGTGTAGGCTTGATGTTTTCCAAGTAGTTGTTCTCTGGTTTGCAGTGTCCTTTTTCTTTTGTTTTGTCTCCTTAATTGTATAATTTTTAAAATTTCATTTTAATCTGAATGTCATATGTAGATTGTTTTAGTCTGTTTTATTTTAGTTACATTATGCTCTGACCTTGGTGAAAAGTAATCACAGAATCACAAAGTGATTGAGGTTGGACTGGACCTCTGGAGGTCATTTTGTCCAACCTTCCTGCTCAAGCAATACAAAAATAATGAAGTAACCAAATAAATTTTACATTCATTTCCAGTTGGTGGGCAGACTGTGGCTAGTGTTTTTAAAGGAAATAAAGTGTAGGCTTTTGGTCACTAAATCTGTGTTGCCTTGGTAATTTCAGATTAGAAGTGCATAGATTACTTAAAATCTCCCTTTCAGGTTGCTTAGTCTGCTTAGCCATTTATGCAGAATGTAGTTAAATGAGCATTCTTCAGTGTACGATGCATCTTTTGGACAAGACCTTTCAAATTCTGGATCTTTAGCATTCACATTTTAATTTTTTGTAACACGGGTTTGGTTCATTGTCCTTGGTCTCC
The DNA here is from genome assembly GCF_047370975.1 of Nipponia nippon. Lineage (NCBI taxonomy): Eukaryota > Metazoa > Chordata > Aves > Pelecaniformes > Threskiornithidae > Nipponia > Nipponia nippon. Next base: position 108,906,420 of record NW_028262347.1, read on the forward strand.
ACCCTCCCGCCAGCCCTTTCTCATTTCCAAAACCCTTTGTGTGAGTTACTCTGTGTTCTGGAAGTCATTCCACAGTAGCTTTTCATCTAATGTATGTAATTCAGAAAGCCGTTTTAGAATAATTTTGGTCAAAAGAAGTACACCTGTATGGCAAACTGCAGGTACTCGGTGCTTAGGTCACCTGTTTTCCTGTCAACCACACTAACAATTTTCAGAGGAATTTTGTTTTTTCTTCTTAAATTGCGATGTACCTTAAGAGATTTTCTGTTTGATCCTAAATAAAAAATGTTAAAATTGAAATTGTGTAAATTTGTATTATGCTTTTAGATAATTGAAATATACTTTCCTTCAAATTACTGTAAATAAAAATTGAATTCTTAGAGAATCCTAAAAAACTTAGTGGGGTGGGTTGTGGTTTTTTTTGTTTGGTTTGGGTTTTTTTGCTTTGTTATGTTTCGTTTTTCCCAAATGCACTCTTGTGAGTACTTGGTGTTCTTTTATCTTTAAAAATATCCTCCAGGGGTCAGCATTTACCATGTTATTTTTACTTTAGTTACTTGAAAACAGTATTTAAGGGTGGGTGACTTTTTATATTGAGACATAAAATATTTCAAGAGAAAAGAATGGTAATATGCAGTATATAAAATTACCTAATATAGGAAAAATATGGTTGCATAGTTAAAGTACTACTCCATCTTGTTTAGTTTTAAGAGAAAGATTTTAAGACATCTGTGCACTTCTAATTTGAAATTACCAAGGCAATACAGATGTAGTGACGAGAAGTATACACTTTTATTTCCTTTACAAAAAAGTAGTTTTTTCATGATTAGGTTTTGTTTAATTCATCTACGTGTTTCTGGGCTTTGTTTTTTAGTATTATCCCATAGAAGAAGTATTGGCTGCTGAATATTTGCTTGAAGAATTCAGGCCTGATTTAATAGAGATGGTACTGGATAAATTGAGACCAGAAAATGTTCGGTAAGTTAAACTGCAATAACTTGTATTTTAACCCAAACATTACAAGAAAGCAGATGAACTAATGGAAACACAAATTCTTAGGTGTCTCTTACAGCTCCAAAGTAAATGTCACTGAAAAAGAGCTAGTTGTTATGTGTGTTAATCTCTCTGCTCTCCACTGAAAATAAGCACTCTTAAGTGCATACAGCTCTTCCTGTTCAGACAGAAATGTCCTTTCACTCCTTTCTATGCAGGATGTCTTCCTCAGACTGAAATAGTTTTTAGGAAGATACTTACTCGGAATAGCTCAACTGTTACTGAGAAAGAGCCCAGTAAAATTATCCTGCCTCACTAAATTCTTGGGACATTTTGTATGGAATGCTCTAATATTCATAATTTGGAGCTAGGTCTGGAAATCAGAGGATGGCTTTTATCTGCTGTATATATTTTATTTTCCCTATGGAGAGCTACAAAATTTTGTGCAGATTAGCAGACCCTCTGAAGAATATAAATTTATATGGGTAGAAATAGCTGTGTCTTTAGCTGCTAAAGTCTCTCCGACTTCCAGAGCATCTCTTTGATATAACTGTGACCATACTGCACATGTGCTTTTTTGCAGAGTGAGTGTGCTGCAGTACAGATTTCAGGGCTCAGTAATTGGTCAGACTAGATGTTCAAAGGAAAAGGGAAGCCTGCCTCTCTCTCTCTCTCCTGTGCTTTTGAGGATCTTCTTTTGTCATCCAAGCAGGGCAGAAAAGGGAGGCTGAACGAACAAATGTACCTAATGTCTATTTGAACACCTAAAGAACAATAGTGTGACCAGGATGAGGGAAATAATACTTTGCTGAGATGATGATTTACATGTGAAGGAATCTGGAAGCTGTAGAGAAGAAAATGAGGGCAGGTGAAAAAAGGGCATATTAATTGAGGAGGAGGAAGGACTGGGACAAGAGAGCTGGCAAAGGACATCATGGGGGTAATTTAAGGGGGGATATTGATAGCTGTGGGGAACTGGTATCTCAGTCAAGGATGGACAGAGAGGCTGGCTAGTGGAACTGCTGGGAATGGTTAAGTGCAGATTGGACAAAAAATGAGAGGGGTATAGGAATTGGGACTCGTAGGCAGAGCGGAGGTAAGAAAGGAAGTCTAGAAGAAAAGATTATGTCAGGCTTAGCAAGGTTATTCAAGGGAGTCCTGAATCATGGAAACAGGGCAAACAGAAGAGGCAAAGAGAAGAGGTCCGAGACAAGGAGCCTGAGGCAGGACAGCAGCAGTACTGATGGGACTAAGCTTGGAGGAACTGAGCAGAAAAGCCTGTGCAGACTAAGTGCAGTATAGTCTACAAAGGGGAAAGAAACAAAAGTTTACTAACTCTTGCTGGTTTGTTTTTTTTTTTTTCTCTCTGCAGATGTATGCTTTTTTTCCTTTTTTCCCCTGTACAACTTCTGTTTCAGTTCTTACAGAATAGAAATGTTCTGGAATTACATGATAAGATGCCAGTACCACGTATTGCTCTGCCTGACCTACCAATGTAGTTGGAGGGTATGTGGTGAAAGTAACGGGAATCTGCCAAAAGGGAAAAGTACAGATTCAGGGTTAAGACTGATTAATACTGGTCAGGAAAACTGAACTACTCCTTTGCTTTGTGACAAGCTTCCTAAATGGCACAAGACAAGCTCCTAAAACAAACTTTTCACAGCAAGCCAGTAGTTACTCATTCCTTTTTATTTTCTTGGGTATGCCTAAGATCTTAAGGCCTTGCTAGAGGGATTGCTGAGCACCTGAATCCACAAGCAACTAAACAGAAGCTTTGCTTTTAATCTGTGAGGTACCATACAATGTTGAAGAACTAAAAAAAAAAAAAAAGTGTTAAAATGAGCATCTAAAATGAAAGGGGACTGTATAACTTTGTGGCTCTTTATATGCCTCAGCTTCCTGTCTATGAAAATAATGTTTCTTGGGATATTTTAAAATATGAAATCAGTTCCTGTAACACTTGAGTGCTGTGAAAGGGACATTTTAGTAATTCTGTTTATTTAGAGAAAGAGGTGAATATTGGAAACAGAAGAGGTCAAGTCATACATTGAGCAAAAAATATAAGATGTTGAATAACTGTTTCTTAATTGTTCTGTGCACTGAACAGAGCAGAGGTTCAGTAGGACAATGTGTAAATTTGTGTGTATATTTATATGTATGTATAATGTGGTACAATCTAATTACTAGAAGGTTGCATGGCCAACAATTATACTAGCACTTTGGAGCCTGAATATTTTTTCCAATTTGGTTATATAATATTTTATATACATATATATATAATATTTCTAGGATTTATGTATTTCAGCCTTCTGAAATTACTGTGAATGACTTAAAAGTTTGGGCACAAATCTTCACTATATTTGTTTGTATGACAAAATCTGTCTTGTGTATTCATTTAGTCTAAGACGCATGTTACTTTATTTTCAAAAGATGGTGTATTTCAAATAATTATTGGATAAAGTAGGATAAAATTGGGTTATGAACTGCATTTCCAAATGTCATGGGGTTCTGGTGTTTCTAGGGGTATATGAGTAATGATAAAATAAATGGAGCTGCCTATGTCAGTGACAGTAGTTGCCATAGTAATTAATGCCCTTTAAAGAAGGGCCTATATCTTCGTGTGTGGGTGTGCGTCTATGTGTAATGTGTGTGGGATACTGCAACTGAAGCTTGAGTATTTTGAGGGATCATATTTTGAACAAATAATACTTTAAAGAAGATTTCCAGATTCTCTTTCCTATTGTATTAAATACTTGTATTTTGAATGTATTTTCATGTTGATCTACCGCCCAACTACTTGGAAATTTGGTACAAGAGCTTGCCTTTAACATAAACACTTTTAGTAATTAAAAGAGAGAATATATAATTACTACCTTTCTGAAGAAAGCTTAACCAAATGCCACATGAATTTGAACTGGTTTTAGAATTGCTTACAAGCCGTAAGTAAACAATTTTTTTTAATACTGATTTAGTAAACAAGCTACAGGTGCTTCATCAGATCTGATGTTTATTATAGCTTCACATAGCTTTAAAATTTGGCCCTTAACATTGCAAGAAAACAGTCAATATTACCGTAGGGAAGGATATCTTTCGTAATGTAAATTGGATCTTTGTTATTAGCCAGAGAACTTCCAAAGCATCTGCTTGCTTAAATTTTCCAAAATTGCTAGAGGAAACTAATATATGTAAATACATTCATAGAATCGTGGAGCTTATTAGACGCTGCTGGATGCCACAGACCATTCATCAGTTTTCTGTGTTACTCCTGCTGCTGGCTATGCCAGTCTTTTGACACTCCCTTCCAGTTGATAGCCATAATTAACTTGTTCAAAAGTTATTAGTGTGAGAAAGGAAAGTATAGAGAATGCAGCTAGAGGGAGAAAATTCAAGTCTATAGAATATGGTCAGAAGTACAGGAATAGTGGTAACAATTTCTAGAAGAATTTAGAAAGTTACATGGTGTGCTTTTTTCAAACATAGTAAACACAGCTGTTTCACAGTGTTGTTTTATTTTAGTTAATATAAGCCCATATTTGTACTTGCAGTTGCAATTCTGCGTTCCTCTTTGTCCTTGGGTTAAAAAAAGGGGGGGCAAAAAAAGAGCAAGATGAGCAAGAATCTTATTAGAGAGAGAGGAAAAAGTACTTCTAAAAAGACGTGGAATTTAGCTGTAACTTATTTGAAACCTCAGTAACCAAGGAAAATAATTATTTACTATTATATGTATCTTTTATTTGTAGTAATTTTGTAAGGTTACATCAGTCTTCTCACATTTGACAAAGTGACTTGCTGGAGATGGGAATATTCTCTACACTTGGTAATTGTGGATTAATTTTAAATGAAAAAGATTTTTTTTCAAGATAGAACACATCTAGAGCAAATACCAACTGAAGATGATCAGCTTTAGTATTTGAAGCAACTGGGAAGCATTGATCCTTCAGATAATGGAGATAGTTGTTTCATCTCAGCTTTTCAAATTCAGCCTGTCTTAAACGCCATGTATGTGTCTTTTGAAGTAACAAAGTGTAGTACATTTAGACCGGAGAGGCACAGTGGTGGGGGTGTTTTGGAAACTAAATTTGATAGAATAGGTATGCTTTTCTGTACAGGAAGGTCTCAGAAGTTTTTGTAATGGAAGAGTGATGGTGACATGGTGACTGAATCAAGAAAGCTTGTGATCACAGAGGGATAGTCATCCAGTAACTTCTGTGCATGTGGGTCTCCATGTAATTTTGGGCTTTAAATGTCTTAGGTCTTATCCTGTTTTCTTCTAGCTTGTTACTGTGCTTTCTTTTTGGACGCTGGAAGAAATATGTTGTGTTTAATCTTCCCTCAGGACTAACCACATTGTCTCTTCAGTTTACCTGCCTTAAGAAATAGATTATAATGGTTATATAATTTTAAGCATTTGAATAAAAAAGCTAAATATTGGGAGATAAAAGGACTTTCAAAACTGGAATATACCTGGTTTTGTGGCCTCTTCAGTTTATTGTTAAAGAAATCATACATTCTTTTTGTTGCAGAGATTTTAGTAGGACTTAAAGATAGTAAATACAAGTAGGTTAGTTCTCTGAAGCTTAAATACCCACAGCTACGCCTACAGCTGTCCTGTTAAGGCTTCAATATAAATACGTACAAACTACAGAGTGACCAAAGACTGATTAAATGCAGTTCTAACAGTGCAATTCAGCAAAGCACTGATATTCTAACATGGATCGAATGAGGCCTGCAGGAGGCCTATAATGATACAGCAGCAGGCATACTTTGAGTTTGAATGGTCTATGGTCACAGTAACGATAAATGTATTGCTTATTATGTGTGACTAAAACCATGCTAGTGTTTGCTATTGCCATAACAACTGTACGCTCACATCTTGGTTCTCTTTAAGTTCAGACTATTTGTCTTCTCCAAAACTATAACTTATAAAAAGACACCCAAAACATCAAACCAAATTTAAGATTCTTCAGTGTCACGTTGCTTTTTCCTGCTTCTCTAAATGATACATTTTTTCAGTGCAGTCTCAAAAGTTACAGTTGTGCTTCTTTGTAGCTTCTATGATAATACTGCAAGCTGATTTTTCTCAGATGTAAAAGTATAAGTCCTTTCAATTTTAGTGGGAATTAAATATTTTTTTTTCAGGGCATCGGGTGTTTAAAGATCTGCACAAATTAGACTTTCCTATTTTCATGTGATTAAAACAAAATATTAACTTGTATATAGCACTATATTCCTTTTAGAAACATTTTAAGCACTTATCTTTTGAAATTAAAATGAAATGAACTAGGAATTTTTTCCTCTTTTACTTAACTAAGACACTTTGAAGTATAGTAAAATGTAACAAGGAATATAATTTTTATAGTATTTTATTTATAAATTGCTGGCAAGATAAAATATCTTGGGGGGGAAAAAAACCAACTTAGTTAAATATTACTAAAAGTGATTTCATGATATGTTACCAAGATTCGAGAAGGCTATTGTGGATTTGCATTTTTAGTGGGCTCTCTTGAAAGAATGAGTTTAGATTATAGGTGCTAATAAAAGGGTCCCCTTGTGTTTTTTCTTTTTTTAATTACATCTGTATCTATACGCATATAGTAAACTATCAATCCAGTTAGCTTGTTTCCTTCTTTTGTCTTTGCTTGAGCAAATTGTATATACTAATAAAAAACTGTGGACATGTGCTTTTAAATATCTATATGTGTTCTGGTTATCTGCCATTTACTGATATTTATGCTCATGTTCACCTTTCTGTTCTCCCTTTTTATGAAAGAATTAGTACGTGCCACATCATCCTAGCTTTGCATGTTGGGTTTTTTTTTCCTGTTTTGTTTTTTTTCTTTTTAGGCCTTGCATAAATTGTCTTGCAATGGTTTAGTTCCCATTGATTTGAATTTTTCCTTTGTATCGTGGTTTTATTTATAATTTCCTTTTCATAACCCTACTGGAATTAACCTACATGAAGGACTTTTCTTGGCATATCTATATTGGGGTAGCTGCATTCGCAGTTAGAGACTACTGTTCAATGTCTTTTAAAAAAGTTTAGCTTCTCAACTGTTAATTTCTTAAAAAACTGTGTTTTTAAAAATTATGGAAAAATATCCATACTCACAGATGGTAGCAAGTATCCATATGTGCTTCTGTTTGACTGAACCATAACAGGAAGTTTTCATGTTCTCCTCCCCGCTCCCGCCCCCGCACACTACTTGTTGCGTTTAGTGGCTTATTTTCCCTAAGAGTGAAACCTTTTTAAGATGTAAGTATCATTTTTACTTGTTCAAACCACATTGGGTTTTGCCAGCCATCTGTGAAGATAAGGGAATAGACTTGGCGTGTGTCGCAATCTTAGCTGAAAAATGTAATTTTCCCATCATTTCCAGTACAATTTTTTCCCCCTCATCATCTGCAGAATAAATGCTCTTATTAAAATTTAAGAAGCTGGTGACTCATCAGATTAAGCAACTAAAGAACATTTTCCCCTAGATAGTAAATGGACTTTTTTTCCTCTCTTGGTATCTGAAGTGCAGCACTAGTACTATCCTAGAGGGGAAAAAAAATAAAATGAATGCCAAAAATGTTGATGCAGAAATTTTTAAGGGCTGGAATTTCACAGATACTGAGCAAACAGTTATTTCAATGCAGTTGGTGATGCTCATCCCTGATGATAAACATGTTACAAATATGGAATGTATGTGTTCATTTCTTACTTGCATTGTATCTGAGTGAAGATTTTGAAAATCACAATTTATTCACTTGTTTCCCCCCACAAACCATTGTGTTTCTAGAAAACTTAGTTTTATTGAACCCTAACAACTCATGCTTCTGCAGAATGATTAGAATGCTGCAACCCAGCAACATCTCTCTGCATGTAGTTTTCCCTCTTACTCTGTTTTCTGATGAGATTTGTGTGGAAGTGGCTTTGAACAGCCTATATTGCCTCACATCAGTTTTACTGATGGTTTTGGGGGAAGTTATAAACAGATCTAGGCTTCTGCTGTTTTTGTCTCAGTCATGTTATTTTATGCAGTTGAATAAGATATGTGTAATTTTTTCTGTTGTTTGACAATACCATCATTTGGAAGACAAAGTTTAAATTAGTTCCTAAAAAAGGGAATTGTTCCTTTTTAAGTATAAATTCATTTTTTTTGCAACAAATCTGCTTTGACATGTCTGTTACTAATACCACAAATACTGTGGTCTCAAAGTTTATTACTTTTTACCCTTAGAAGCTTGAGTTTTGTTATGTAAATGTGGAGTATAGTAGTTGATAATCTTTCCTGGAAGTACATTCATTTTAAAGCACACATTCTCTTCCCAAGTAACCCTCTCCTGTGGATCTGTCACTTGTAGCTTCATTTTAGATTTCAGGAGAGTGAAAAACAAGATGGTATCTAGTAAATGTGTATCACATTATAGAAATTGTGCTTGTTTTTGAAAATTGACCATAACTGAGGACTACAGCAGTTTGCACGTACAAGAATGTACATATAGAATTAAATTGCATTCATAGTTTCAGCTGTGTTCCATGCTCATGACTGGCTCGGAAGTGTAATTGCACTGGTTGAGTTTAAATATGTTATAAGCAGGTCTTATTAAAGATGGCCTGATTGCCTGTTTTGCTTTTCCAGTGCATTTCAATGCTGTCTTAAACCATTTGGATGTTCATAGCGCTATACAGCACAACACAGAAATGAAAAGCAGAAGTAACATCACATAATTGGTAACTTTAAAGATGCATCATAATACATTTGAGTAACTGCATAGCACTGTATTTCTACCTGTGGTGCTTCTTTTCCCCTCTTCTTTTCCTGTCCTGGTGTTCATTGCTGTTGGTGCTTGTATCTTGGCTTAGGTTGTAAGTCTCAGGCAGATGAAATGCCTTTTGGTTTGTTTCATGTCGTTGTGGGTATGTTTCTGAGAGCTCAAAGTGTAAGCAATCATTCCAGTAGTGATTTGGGGAATAGGGAGGGCAGGAGGATCCCTTGAAGCAGAACTGCTTGAAGAATTGCAATGCTGATTTCCACAATTTCATTTTCTATATGTTGAGCAGACAGAATTATTTTTAGCTCTTTAATTTTAGTATGTTCCTACAGCATATGTTTGGGTGCTTGGATTGTCACAACTGCTGTAGCATTGGTATGTTGGAGAAGGGTAGAAAGGGGGAATGTCGAGTAACAGACATCTATGTATTATAGTATAAAACACCTTTGTCCTGCTGCTCAGGCTGCATGATTATTGGAATTTTATCAGGATAATCTTTTAGCTTAAGACTCTCCTTTTTTTCTTTTTTCTTTTTTTTTTTAATTTTTATTTTTTATTTAGTGGATGGAAAGGCCTGGTAGGTTGCTGTGAAATTCTGAGAGACTTTATGGTTTTTATAGTCTCTTAGCAACTTCATCTGTACATGATAGAGCTTTTGCTCACCAGCTGTCCAAGTTAAAATGCAAAACATAATAGAATATTTCTGTGGCTCCTTTTAATGTAAACAACAATCTCTAATAGATTTCACCTTGTTGACCAAGCTAGTGTCCGCTGTGTTGCAAGAACAAATATTCTCTAGGATTGAAATGCTTAGTTCTTTGCTGAATATTTACTTAGTATTGTTCCTTCTGTACAAAAAATGAAATAGATTTAACCTGCAAACAGATATGAAACAGTTTTATATGAAGTCACAATAGAATGTTAACCATTTCTATTGCCATTTGCAATGAGAGATGAAATAGTATATCTCTTAAAGATTAATATTCTCATTCTGGTTTGGATATAACTTTTGCAGAGGAGCAGTGGTTGTTTATTCACATGTATGTGTGTGCATGTTCATGCTAATCATGTGGTTCTTTCAAAGGTGGAGAGGAAAAATTTCTCCCTTCCTCAACCCAGAGGAAATCTGCATCCCTAAAACATGAGATTTAGTTGCCCTGCTTTTGTGTGTATGATTTAAAATACTGTCTCAAAATTAGACAGCCTGTGGTGCAAGTCCTGCTTCAATTTTTGAATCTGTTGCTAGAGAATGTCTTTACAGTCCCATGTGACTCTGAGATGTACTTGTCATTTATTTAAATGCATCTAATGCTGGCTATTTACCCCACTCTTCTCCGGCTGCTCAAACTGCAATGCACAGATTAAATTATTAATAATTTGAAAATCTTCATAATGGGGGAATCTAGAACTAAATACAGCAGAATCGTGTTTTCTTCAACCTTCTTGGATCATTTAGTCATTTATGTGTAAACATTAGATGAAAAAAGAGGTAGGTATACATAGACATAGGTATTTACAATATTAATAGTCCGCATATTTAAACTTTTCAATGTATTGCAAAATTTATCCTAAGGGTATTTTCCAGTAATATATTTGTAAACTAAACTACTATAGTTTAAGGCACATCCATATGCCTGTTTTGATTTATGCCCCATTTTGCTGTGCACATTAGAAATACGCAACAGAATGTTCCTGGCCTGAAGATATTGTGATTAAAAAAAGAACACTTAGATTGCCTTTATTTTGATGTTTTAATGTGTATTTTAGCCATCTGCACAAGATTTGACAAAAGTTTGTTACTGTGCTCTTCAGCATCTAGGGATTGTTAAATATATGTAGGAGGTAATTGTGGTACCTTTTTTGACCATTTCAGAATTCTTACAAACATCTATTTACTCTTAAAGCTAGCTACTTATTTCCATTGAATACTCTTGTGTTGTAGGTTGTTAAAAAGAACTCAAGGAGTTTTCTTGATACTTATTATGAAGACTACTGAAAAAATACTGATAAGTTTGTAATGTTCTTTATTCTGGATTTCCTCTTATTTAGGTGTATTCTTTAGTTTGAGGAGCGTCTGTACGATGCTCTTGGTCATATGGTTTAGTTTTAGGTAGTCCTGCGAGAAGGAGGGAGTTGGACTTCATGATCCTTGTGGGTCCCTTCCAACCTGAGATATTCTATAATTCTATGATTTAGGTTTCTAATTGAGTATAATTCTGTTGTATTGACTGTAAAATACATAAATCTTCCTGCTTTTCTTCCCTTCCCCTCAAAAAAGCCAAAACAAAACAAAACAAAAAAAAAAAGGGGGGGAGAAGCAGGTATCAATCTGCAATGAGAATATGGGAATGATACAAAATGAAGAAACTATTACTATCAAATTATGAATGGGAGAGTGAAACTGCAATAATGTAATCTAAAACACTAGGTCTGGAATAAAATTTCTATAGTCAGTATTTTCACATCTGAGTGTTGATATAGGTGGCATGAAAAATGTTGTAGTCACTTCATTAATTTTGCAGAAGATCTCAAGGACTGCTTTCTGTATTTTCTGGAACAAGGACAAAGCCTAAAAAGTAGAAATGCATGCAACAATAACTGTGTGTAACTCTAGGTTGTAACACTTAAGAAAAACAGTAAAATTAAATGACACTGATAACCTGATTTCATGGTTAACCTTAGCGTGTAGTTCAGTATACGTATACTTGCTATCCAAATGTACTCTGTAATTGTCCAGGCATCATTTCCAGAAATAAATGCATTCTAGTGATGGAACAGAAATAGTGCTCTGAATAACTTCTCTCAGTCTTTTCTCAGACACGTTCATGCCAAAGTGCTTTGTCTCTTTGTTTTCAGAGTTGCAATAGTTTCCAAGTCTTTTGAAGGAAAAACTGATCGAACAGAAGACTGGTATGGAACACAGTACAAGCAAGAAGCAATTTCTGATGAAGTTATTAAGGCATGTTAAAACTTTTAATATATTCTAATATCTGCAAGTGAAAGACAGTGGTAAATTTTGTCTAATTTTCCATTTAGTTGGAGAACTTAAATCTGCTGCTCTACATAGCATGAAAATTGTACAATGAGTCTGTTTAATATTATGAGAAGTAAGGTTCTTAGGTTAGTCTTTAGATTTCAAATATTTATTGCATGAGACAGATGTATTTTAATGGTTTTAAACCATGTTATGTGCAGGGAATGTTGTACAATTTTTGCTATAAAAGAGCCATAATACGTAATGGCTACTTAAAAGCTTAAGCATTAACTTTTTAAAACTTAAAAGTCTCTATTAACTGTTAATGAACTAATCTGTTCTTAGGAAAGGAATCTTTTTACAACTGCTGTATGTAACTGTTTCTGAAATTGATTTTTGCAACTTAGAAAATTAGTATATTTTGCCAGTTGAAAGAGCTTTTGAAAATCAAAACTCCAACAAAGGAAGTGGGCAAGCCCGTATTGAAACTTGTTATTGATCTGTTCTTTTAAGAAGAGATGGCTGTAAAATACACCCTAGAGCTAAACTGGGCCTGCCGATGATGCTTTGAACAGATATTGCATAGGAACACTTCGCTTCCTTTAGCTTGTCTATACCTATGTTCTTGATTAGAATTCTTGCTTATGTATCTAGTTCAACACCTTCATTTAGAGTTCACAGTAGCAGAAAAGATGAGACGTAGAACCAAGTTTCACTCTACTGTAAACTTTTCGAAATTTTTTTTATCTGTTGTCTTCCTTCTCGGAGTGCTTCATCCTGCTGATAGCCTACTCCAGCTTGGTTTCCCACATATTTCTCTCTTTCCCTGTTATCTTGGTAGTATTTACACATAAGGTAGTGGAACACATTTTAAAATCTTTTGTTACAGCATAAAATAAGTAAGTATATATCCATTAATTAAGCAGAAATTCTACTTAGCCTCATTGTTTCTCCTGTTTATCTAGAAATGGCAAAATGCTGACCTGAATGGGAAATTCAAGCTTCCAATGAAGAATGAGTTCATTCCTACTAACTTTGAGATTTTGCCATTGGAAAAAGATGCAACACAGTACCCTGCCCTTGTCAAGGTAAGCTATCTGTATTTGTTCTGTTTGCTAGCTGACCTTCTGGGAAGTTAGCAGGTAATTCCTATGTGTTTTTAAAATACAGATTATGTCACATTCCAAAGTATAATAAACAAAGAAGTACAAAACTTAAAGATACTGCTAGAAAGACAGTAGAAAGTTCATCCTTGCTAAACTTTGGATTATAACTACTTGGGTTCCTACAAAAATGAACCTACCAACAGCTTGAACTCTCTTTGTCCTTTTGAAAGTGTGTTAACAATTGATAGAAATACTATTAAAGCTGTTTATTTAGCAGAAGGGTGGCTGCCACTCTTTTTTTGAGCAGTGCTCAGTAAGTCAAGGGTGTAGACATGGCTATTCTTTTGTAACTGTATGGAAAAAGCTTGTGATTGCATGGAAAAAGGGAGAAAGATGTAAAAGCGTAAATAAACATCACTCTCCAGTGTCCTGGAAGCATCATTTAATGATCTCAGTACGTTTGGCAAATCTCAGTTTTTCTGAGTACCTAAAATTTACTAAAAATTTCTTCTCACTACTAAAGCATAGTGTCTTTGCTAATGCTCATCTCTGTTACAGGCTTAGTTGGAGGATAAATAGGAAAAGTCTTCTGCAATTTCATGTTGTGCTTCAGCTTGAATAGTCAATTCAGGAATACTTTTTGTACACTAGATTAATATAAGCCTGCTTTAGTGCAAAGACGACCTTCAGGAGAACCTTTTTTGTTCTGCACAGGGCATTTGAGGTATATACTTGAAGCGGTATTATTAACAGAGGAGGACTTTGAGCGTATGTTTATGTTCATCCTGAACTGAAACCCTAAACCTCAGCAGGGACACATACTACAGCTCTATTAAGTAACACTAATTGGTTTGCTACAGAAACTTGATGGTCCTTCAGTGTCTCTGTAGCAACTAGGCAGTTGGTCCACACAACAGCTTTGCTTTAAGGCATCATTGCTTTAGCAATGTATTTGCTTTTAGTTTTTCCTTTCCCTTTAAAATACGTTTTCTGAGGGAGAATGTTTTTAATCTGCTGTTCTTGATGAAATAGACTTTATCTATTTTGCCTGCATCTTTTTTATTTTCTCACCAGCTGTATGTCTGTGCCATTCTCCTTTTGTGGGCCCTGGCATTTGTCTGACCCCACAGCAAAACACTGCAAGAACTAAATCAGCAGAGATTAGCTGTACAAAAAAAGCAATTTTTCTGCTGTTTTATATGCCTAAGTGAGCTTACTATGGACTGGACCAGTGTTGTGGAGAAAGGGAGGGACGGGAACATAAGCGCAGGAACAGGATTCCCATTTTCACTGGCAGCATGTCACTAGGTCACCTCTGTTGTAATGGCACATTTTGCCCTGAAAAACCCTCAGGGAAGAGGGCATTTAGGCTTTGGCCGGAGGGCCAAGTTGTTACTATGGACTGCAGCTAGCGATTTCCAGCTATTGGATCAGGTCTCCAGTACTACAGAGAGGTTCTACTGTTTATCATTCTGTCCCTGATGTAAGATGTATTCTAAACTGCGTAGTAGCAATTCAACAGAATAATATTTTTTTTTTTCTGTCTCGGAGAGAAGCTGTAATTTGGCTTTTTAGTATGAGTCGAATATTGTGTAGAGGAGGTGTGCTGTAAGAGATGAGACTTATTTCTTTTATGCAAAAAGGAGGAGGAAAATACCATGCCAAATCCCTGAGAAACAAAGAACATCTGCTCAAAAATATGAGGAAGAGAAATAATTTTACATTTAAAAGTTCTCTCTTCTTATGTATAGCAATTTGAAGAAAAGGTGTTGGAGGGATAAAGTTAACTAGAGTTGGAACAGAGAGAGTATCTCTTTCACAGCTTTTGTGGGAGAAAAAGCAATAGGGGAGGTTGTTTAGATTCTTTCCTGTACTAGGAGAATATTCTACAAAAATTTTGGTGACAGATCTTTTAACTAATTTCCAACTAGTTTTACTACTTTTTCTAAATGCATATGTGTTTTCTGTTACCAGTGTTACTTTAAAACAACATACATTGCATTAATATTTTTTACTTAGAGCATTAAATACCCAATTATATTCTTAGTCTAAAACATGTAACTGTATGCTGCTGTAGTGCTGCATAATGGCACATCTTTTAATGCCAGCGTTGGCAGGAATTTTGTGAAGCTAACTCTGTATTTGTGTTTGATCAGTCCTGCTCTAGAAAAGTAGTTCCCATTTTGATCATAAGCTCATTTACAATGCTGCAGCTATTTAACTGCTTGTTAAGGTGACATATGGTAAGAAGAGAGTCTCAGTAAGGATAGAAGGATGTATACACAAATGTATATATCAAGAATATGAATTTAAGGGGACAACACTAAACTGAGATTTGAAGTGGTGAAGAGATTTCTTTTTTTAAAAATAGTGTAATATATTACAGTTAAAAGTTAGGCAACTTAACAAAACCTCTTTTCTTGACATAGGACACTGCTATGAGCAAACTATGGTTCAAGCAAGATGACAAATTTTTTTTGCCGAAAGCTTGTCTCAACTTTGAATTTTTCAGGTATGCAATGTTAAGTATATCACATAAATTGCTCTCCAAAAGTTTCTTGTTTGTTGGGAATCTGCATTTCTGTGGCAAAAACTTTCTTGTATGTATTGAGGCTTTAAAATGTTTGTCCTTACTTGGGAACATGCAATAAGATACAGATAGCAGGAAGTCTCATGTAAGTTATGCAGTAGTTTGAGTAGCAAGCAGTCTGAGGTGCTCCATCTATATTAACAGGAAAAGTTTATCTAAAAATACTTTTAAAACAAATTTTCTTCTATGTTTTATCTGCTATACCTGAAATATTCCTGCCAATAGGACCTACTATGTATTGCAATATGCCTCTTTAAAAATGGGTGTGTATTATTTTTAATTAATGCATAAATCGCAACTATTCTAAGACAGTGTGTTCTTTATAAAACGCTATTCTGATAATGGTTTTCAGTTCAAATTCTAGTTTAATTTGCATAATGCAAGCCAGTATAAAATTCTAAGTGCTTAAAACTGTGGGATTTTTATTGACGCCAACAACTGATTTTTTTTTTTTTTAGAAGAACACCGTCTGTGTTATCAATGAATGTGTGATTCTCACCTCAAGATGCATGATAAAGTGCTGTAATGTTAATTCTGGTCTTGCATTATTTTCGTCACAGGAAAATTATCTTTTTTTTTTTTAAGTGAGCATGACAATGATGTACCTTCTTAGTGTTCCTTTCAAGTAATAATTTCTAACTTGTGAATTAAAAAAAACATACTGCTGTCTTCGGAGTGCAGCTGTTTCTGTGCTGGACTACTGCAAGTGAAAATAATTTCAGGAACTCTCCTCCTTTGGCCTAATTAAATGATTCAGTGATATTGCTAGAAAGGCTATTACATGGGCTCTGATAGATGCTCATAGATGTACTGTTGAGTTCTTGTTTTGAATGACTCACTTCAAATTTTTCTTGGCAGAATTTTACATAGAGGATTTTTTTCAGAGAGTGTCAGATCTTGGTACTGGTGTTGGTACTAGTTGGGGAAAATAGGTTGCCTGGGCATTTCCTCTTTTTGCTTTTTGAAACCACAGGGCAAACATTACAACTGTTTCAACTTCAATGTGTCAGGAAATGGAAGATCAAAATGGTAACTGCCTATCTTTTATTCAGAGAACAACAATGACAATACTTTGCCTTCTTTGTTCATACCTAGGGGCTTTCCTTTGCACTGTGTTTGGCCAAAATCCAGAATAGAATTTTATTGCTGGACGCTGAGTTTATGCTATACAGTTGTGTTTGGGTTTTTTTAAAATCAATTCCAAATGAACTATGAGTGATCTAATCTCTATACGAGTTTATGAATGATTAAAAGATGATAATTGATTTTATGTAGAGCAAACAAAGGTATAAGTATGTGCGCATACGCACAATATCATAGAATCGTAGAATGGTTTGGGTTGGAAGGGACCTTTAAAGGTCAGCTAGTCCAACCCTCCTGCAATGGGCAGGGACATCTTCGACTACATATGTGGTGATAGTCTTTCTCAGTTAGATGTGTACTTTCATCTCAGTGAGCCCTTTTAAAAAGCCAGGAGTACTCGAGCTTTGCTGACTAATGTAATGGAATGATTTGCCTGTTTCATCCTAGGAATGGTTACAGGTGGAAAGCAGGCTTTTTTCTTAGGGTTGGGGGTGAGGGTCCTTTCCTTTTCTTTAAAAATAAGATGGCAATTGGATACAAACGGATGTGAGGAGATTTTGACAATATTGGGTACGTCATCTCCAAAAGAAGTTGTAAGCAGGTTTGTCTGGTTTTGATACTTAAGAAAGATTCTTCGTGAATCTCTCTTGAGACGGGTCATGCTGATGGTCATTGGAGGAAGTGGTGAAATGTATAGTTGTTTACTCGTGAGACTTGATGAAATTACCCATAGTTCTTCTGGCCAAGTGAATTGGTGAATAAAGCCATCTTAATAACATGGGTTTTCATAAAAAGTTTTAGCCTCAATTCTAGATCAGAATATGATGGCTATGCTGCCTTGTAGCAGACTACAGGAATTTGTTCGCACTACAGACTGCTTCAGTAAGATAGAAGAGACGAGGAGGCTTGCTTCTGCCTGCAGCCCTGATGGCTAAACTAGAAATAAGCATTTATTTACAAAGTTGTCAGTAATAGAAGGCAACTCCCAAAACAGTGTTATAACAGTTGTTTTCTGTTATTTTTCACTTGAGGATTAATGACTTAGTAGTCTTCATTATTTTCAAAACTCCCTGTTGGCCTTTACCAGCTAAATGAGTATATAGAAGTTATAACTGATATGGACATACTAATCACTCAAACTGATTAAGTGTCTATTCTAGTATCAAAATGGAAAAGAACATAATGAGTTTGGAGGAAGGTTTATGATAACGTAGGATTGACCTACATCTTGGTTGGAATTCAGTCTTAATTAAAAAATTCAATATTAATTAGGTTTGCATCAGTGGGCATATTGAAATTGCTCAGTTTTCAGAAATTCTCAGTGTAGGGAGAAATGCAAATAGCAGAGTCTTTTTTTTTTTTTTTTTTTTTCCTCCTTCTCTCTCCACTGACCTGTTTGCTTAAGGTACACAAGTCCAAGCCCAGAATAATTAACCCAGTAATAGTTAAATATTAACCCAATTATGGTAAAAAGCCATATCCTAGGCTAAGATTTCAGACTATAGTAGGCTCTGCTTATCTAAGAGATAGATTGATTGATTGATTTATTTATTTATTTATTTATTTATTTATTTATTTATTTATTTATTTTAAATCTCTTCCCATGCTTCCTTTCCTTTATCTAAAAGGAAGAAGTCAAGGCCTTACTAAAAACTACTAGGAACCTTCTTAAAAATACCTTTTCAATGTGTTTTAAAGTTATCAGCATGTGTGGTGTGCTGATGTGATCTTTGTTTTACAACATTAATGTTGGTATACGTGAAATACCATGCTATATAGACTTAAACATACATAGTAGCATGTCTCTGAATATGACTGTTAGTGACCGATTAGGGAAAATAAATGCAAGTGGCGTGGTTTTGAATTGTAAGCCGTATCCTGACAGCAAATTGTTTTAGATACTGCTGATTCTTTCTGTGAAATTGATAATGAATTTACATGCACTTCAGAAGCTTTAGAAATAAATATTCCATCCTAGTGCAAATAACTTGACTTTGCAACTCTTTAAAACACACAGATATTTAACAATTAGCGCAGTTGAAACATGGCTTGAGTCTTTGAGTTACATTTCTCTTTCTGAGAAATTTGTGACAGTATTGTATGTGATCAGATGCTTCTAATACAACAGTAGAGCTTGTATAGTTGTTGCCATTAAAAAGATAACACAAAAATTACAGTGGTATGAAAATGGATATGCCAGACTTCTTTCCTGAGCTGAACTTAGCATGTACTGCATATTTTTCATGCCACAAATTGCTAATCTCTTAATTTTTGTAACAGAAGCTACTTTGTTTTCTGATAGTGTAGAAGTATTAATTAAATTAATGTTCAGTATGTGGGCTTTCATTTCAGTCTATTAAATTATGTTGGTTATTCAGGGTGTATTTAGTTTATTCTACTCCTGGTGAATTCTGACTGTGCAGCAAAGTAAATATAACATGTCTTGATTTATGAGCACAAATAAGAGTATCTCTGGAATCTTCAATATATTTAGGCATCGCTCAAACCATAAGCAAGATAAATAATTATCTTCAGGTATGTTCATATTTGGCTTCAAAATAGGAATCCTTCATAATGGGATCCATCAGCATACTCGCAGTAAATATTGTATCCTTCAGATCAAACTTAAAAGGCCAAAAGAAACTGAGAAATAATTTTAAACTGCATATTTTACTTTCAACATTTTCTTCCAGCCCATTTGCTTACGTGGATCCCTTGCATTGTAACATGGCCTATTTGTACCTTGAACTACTCAAAGACTCCCTCAACGAGTATGCATATGCAGCAGAACTAGCTGGCTTGAACTATGATCTCCAAAATACCATCTATGGGATGTATGTAAGTACCCAAATCAAGGAAGAGCTTAGAGCCTTAAAACTACTTCCACTCATCAACATTTTTATATTGATTTGATGGAAGGACTTTTATTTTAAAAATGGGTCTAAGGCTGTTACTACTTTTGATCTTGGTTATTAACCATCCTTTCTTTAATTTGAATTTTAAGTTGAATTTTTTTCAAAGTCTTCAACAATCTTTCCATTCATATTAAGCAAATTTTCTTCTTTATTTTTATACCATTCATGAAATTAATTAGTTGTAAGATTTGTTCCTCCATTTAAAAAAAGAAAAAAGCAACCCTAATCCAAGCTTACATATTTATTTCAGTTTGTCAGATATCTACTAAAAACTTTCTGACTGATGGGGTAGAAGACCCCCTTCTCATGCTATTAAATAAATGGTACACTTCAGCTTTCCTGTTTAAGAACTACTGATCATGAGGCTGCATATACATACTCTTCAGTCATGTTTCTTCATCCATTACTTTGTCACTGCTTGAGGTATCAAAGCATTTCTTTTGTTTTTCTTTTTGTTAGTCGCTACATTTATGCTGATCCTCTCCATTGCAACATGACATACCTGTTTATCAGGTTATTGAAGGATGATTTAAAAGAGTATACATATGCAGCACGCCTCTCAGGTTTGATCTATGGCATTGCATCAGGAATGAATGCAATACTTGTAAGTAAGAAAAAAAACGCAGGAGGAAATGAAACAGCTTGGGAGTTGTTGAGCTTGGAGAAAACATTTGACTTCTGCATTTCTAAATGAGATGGTTAATGTTTTTTTCCTTGCATATATCTCATGAATTAAAGGCAAAGCAAAACTATATTTTAATCTGTAATGAGTGACCGGTTTAAGATTGCAGTGTCTTGTGAACCTGTGTGCAGTGCAATTGTTGCATTCTAGTTCACATTTTTACTTGCTTGCATGGTAATCTTGAAAGTACTAGTGCTGGTTTCTATATAAAAAGATTAACTTTTCTGTTGAATGAATCTCAACTTTACAGATTTTGTTATAATTCTCTAGTTCTGCTGTACTGAGCTGTGGAAATGGATTGTGCATGTGTTCGTTAGAATGCAATGCTGGATATTTATGGTTTTTCCTTAGTGTTTGTTTTTATTACGTGTTTTATAATCTCTTTTAAAGTGCTGACAATACTTACTTGGTAAATACTGGTATTATGATAAATAGTTATTTCTTACTCAGCTTCTCCTATGAGATTTATGTTAGGAGATTTTAATAGTCTTTGTTAGTTCTGTTAAAAGCTTTCATTAACCATCATTTTATACCAAAATGTGTTTTGAAATTTCCTGTAGAAGTATTATTTTCCAAAGCATCTTAGTAAGAGAATATACTGCATATTGTCTTTACATTTTCTGTATGAAAGAGAGTGCTGCAATTTCTTTTTTTATTCAACGCAAATCTCATTTCCTGGTAGCATTCACTTAACTTACTGCAAACATGGTTATCTATTTTCAGTTTCCAAGCTTACTGATGTTTCCATGGTCAGAGTTAATTCCTTAAAAAAAAAAGGGGCGGGGGGGCATGTGTGTGTGTGTAATTTTCTTTATTGTTAGTCACAGTTTGGAAGTTTAGAGTTATTTTAAATATTAGCTGGTTTTTGTAGGGTCTTTATATTCTTCTACTGTAAAGATTCTATTTTCGCATATTAAAATCCGTTTACTCCATTTTGATATCTGGGAACTTTTAATATTCTTTTCCATATCGTGAGAAGTTTTATAGTCAATAGGTGTAACTGTACAACGTTGATACTTTAAGCAAGGACAGATGCTATACTGGTGACTGTTGAACAGTTTGGGTTTTTATGCTAATTAGGGTATCAGCCTTTGTCATAAATTCATTTATGATAGTTTTTTCTTCAAATTCATGGTTCAGGTATGTTTCAGCAACTATAAAAGAAAAAAAATCTTCCTACTGAAAAGCAGGAATTCCACCTGTATGTTGGTTTGTGTCGTAAAATTTAGTTTTACCCTTAATAAATAAACTGCACAAATCCAATTTAATTCCTGTTTTGAGATAACAAATTTTGAAGTTTTTTCCCCCCAAAAGGCCTTCTAATGCCTTTTTTCACTAGACAAACTTTCTGTAGCTTGATGCAATCATATAGTGTTTTTTAAGTTTCTATGTTGTTTTTTTAAATGACCCAATATTTCCATTTATACTTTCAAAAAGATGTGTATGATCAGATCAATATCTCATTACGACTGTAGACTAACTACCTTGGTGTTTCAGCCCAGCATCATCCTGGTTATAAATTGTGCTGCTGTTGACAGTACCCCTTTTCTTGTAGTACTGCTTACTTCCACTTAGGTAAAATATTTTTATGAGCAGCAAGATAAACATGAAACAAGGTTAAAAATAAATTAGAGAGTATTTGTGAATCTGGATTTCATTACTAAAATGAGAAACCTAGAGTAAAACCATTTCAGTACTCCAAATGTACAGTTTACTGACAGAACTCAATACTTGCAATCATTAAAAAAACTGCATTCTGAGTACAGTTTGCTAACATCTACACGAAATTACATTAATTCTCTGCATTCATAACTCCTGGGCAACTATGCAATATTATATTCATCAGTAAGTTATCTTTTGATGGGTAAAAGGATTTTATTTCAGAATGAGTTAATATTGAATAACGTTGAATTTAGAGTAATTGTTGAAAAGTGTATTGTTCATTGAATCATACAAGACTTGGTAATTGTTTTAGTCTTTTTATCTTCCACATTTAAAGCAAATTATGCGCTTTTTCCATAGCTTTCTGTAAAAGGTTATAATGACAAGCAACATATCTTGCTCAAGAAGATCATTGAGAAAATGGCTACTTTTGAGATTGATGAAAAACGATTTGAAATTATCAAGGAAGCGGTAAGCTACATGAGAAATTTATATTTTGGAGTAATTTAAAATTGAATGCATCGACTTGAAATGAAATCTGAGGGCTGATTATCCATGGAAATACAGAGTGAAATTCTGCCTCACTGGAACTGCAGAAGCTTTTTTCTTTTGTTTTTTTTTGTGGCCATGAGGTCCCCGAAGTGTTTATATTACATTCTTCGGTTAAAAATAACTGGCCCTGAAATCTTTCTTCAGTCAGTCTTATGATTGATCAAGGGATTGCAACTCGCTTTTTATAGGAGTAGAAGTCTAAGAAGGGGGATGGGGCGAGAAATCTTAACTTCATATACTGTTTTACAATTTGGAAAGGCCCCAATGGGATCTAGCCATAAAAGAAGGAGAAAATGGATGAAGGGGGAAAGGAAGTGTTGAAAGGTTTGCAACATTTCTTCTCCCCAGATGTGAAGAGGAGCTCTGCTCCTCAGCCCGAGATCTTCTGGTGCGAAAGTAACCAGCTGGTTAAGGACATGCTGACTTCTGGAAGTCTCACTTCCTAAATGTAATGACTGATCTATATATATGGAATGAAAGTCAGATTTTTTTTTTTTTTTTTTTTTTTAAGCTCCTGGAGTAAATTTATGAAAGGTGATTACATTTGCTAAGCCAAACAAGAGACATAATTGTTCTTCTGGTACTTTCTTTAGAGCAGGACAGAGGTAAAACAAAGGAAATGAACAAATTAGATATTGGCACTCATAGCAATGAGTTGTTGTGGAGGTATAAATGAGTGCACAGGAATTAGACTGGTGTTGGGGAACAGGCTGACTTCTGGCCCAGAAAGCTTGCAAGTAGTCTGCAGTAGATAGAATCAAAGAATCATTTAGCTTGGAAAAGACCTTTAAGATCATCAAGTCCAACCATTAACCTAACACTGCCAAGTCCACCACTAAACCATGTGCCTAAGCACCACATCTACGCACCTTTTAAATACTTCCAGGGATGGGGACTCAACCACCTCCCTGGGAAGCCTGTTCCATGAGAGAGCTAGGGCTGCAGGGAAGATCACTCCATGCTTGCTATAGCTATAATCCTCTGCTGCTGGTGATTTTTGAACAGGTGACTGGCCTAGACAGACACCAGGGCTATCTTTAGTTCATTACTATTTAGTAGGAAATCCTAAGCAGGTGGACATCAAACATGAGGTAGATTTATTATAACAACACGTTATTTAGGCTCTGTGTACCTAAGATGCATTAATTGTTTGGAAAGTTTTAACTGGATGCGACAAATGTCAAGGTAAAAAAACCAAACCCACAGGTCTGTGAATGATCCGTTTTGGATGATTTTCTTTTAGTTTAAGATGTTTCCCCGACTGTCTTTATAGTTTGCTTGAACATCGTCTCTCTATTATATGCATGTTTTGTCATTTTATAGAGTTTTGTTACATAAGCCTTTTGTGTATGTAAAATAAGGACAAAATACAAAAAAGTTAAATCAGATGGGGAGACTGCAGTTTTTCCCCTCATGTCTACACCTAACAGATAAGGGAGATATCAGCTTTGGCTGGAACAGATAGAAGAATGCATCCTCAGCAACTTCATGCTCACTTACGTACCCTGAAATGAGTCACTTTTCTCCTGTACTAGTAAAGATCCTAGCTTGCCAAAACTATTAGTTTGCACTTTCCAGTTCCTCTGGTAGAGGAAAAAGGTTTTGCTTATTTTGTAAAGGTGCAGCTGGACTGGAAAGGAGTTTCTTTGGAGAAGCTCACTGATTCTTCTTTCATACCTCCTTTATCCAGGCAAAGAATGCAAAGAATTTCCCAGATGCTCCTGTATTTTTCTAACCAAGTAAGCCCAGGGAAGCAACTGGGAGAAAAACAGATTTTCTATTAGCGATATTCCCCCACCCCCGGACAGTCATCACAGAATGTGTATTTCTTGGGTGGAGCAATTTGATCTAAATACTTATTTAGGTCTAACTGCAATAATTTAATTTCCAGTCATTATTTTTATGGAGAAGTTTGATTTCATGCTCATTTCAACTATCTTAATGGTTACTGCTTAATCCATAGGCTCAGAAGCCCACATTATTACTAAAGTAATTTAACACAATTTTTTAACAGGTCTAACAAGCAAGAGAATGTTCTTGACATTTGAAATGTATCTTTTTGATGGTACATAAAGTTGAGAGTACAAGGTTAATATGTTTAGAAATAAGAGTTCTGTAATTTGAACTTAATTATTTTGTTTTAGTACATGAGATCGCTTAACAACTTCAGGGCTGAACAGCCTCACCAGCATGCAATGTATTATCTCCGACTCCTGATGACAGAAGTTGCTTGGACCAAAGATGAATTAAAAGAAGCTCTAGATGGTAATGTTCTGCCAGTTTTAAATGTTATTATTTTTATTTTTTCATATGGAAAATGTCTTGTTACTAAACTAATGAAGGTATCTATTTTGAAATCTGCTCATTATTCAAGCGAAGCCCCTGCAGCGCCAGACCTGAGCTGATGCTGGTGGATGTTGATGCCTCTGCACTTGTCCTCCGGTTTCTAGAAAGTATAGTTCAGGCAAAAGGCCTCAAATGGCAAAGCTTGCAGGTAAAAGTTCAGGCAAAACTTGAATGGCTTTGTGGACATGAGCCTGGGTATGGTGAATTCGGTGCTTAACCAACACTGCTAAAATCATGTGGTTCTAGTTGACATCTTGCAGACGCATTGGAGTGTATCTGCATTGTACTTCCCAGTGCGCATACTATTTTGTTTTTTCCATTATTAGGGAGTCCTAACTCCTGTTTATGTAGATAATAAAGAACTGTAGATAATAAAGAAAAAAGATATAATTTATGTAGATGATAATAAAGAATAAAGAACATTGTGGTTCTTCACAAAGGGCAGGCATCCCACTATATTTGGAGGAAGAAGAAATTTCACATTAAGAGATTTGATTGATTTTAGTAATAGCTGAAGAACTCTTCCCTACCCGTATCTTACTGTGTTACAAAAAAAGGGTGGGACAAACTGGGACAGTTTGCAAAATATCTTGTAATGTCTTCTTGGAATACACCAAGACATTCTTTTCAAGAAGAATATCTGGCTTTTGGTTTTATTTGAGGAGGTGGATTCAGAATACATATTCATAGTTGTCAACGGCCAACACATACCATACTGTTAGAAGTTGTGATGATGAAAACTGCTTCATTAAGATAGACTCTATAGATGCCCTGAGCTGGCTGCATAGGGGTGTGTGTTTTTTCTACAGGATTGCTCCAGGATAGAAATATAAATGTTTAGTTGTATAGTTTCTTGAATGATTGCAGGTGTCTCTGAGGTTAGCAGTGGTGCCAGTGCTGCCTGTGAAGTCAATAACAAAACTAACGCTGATTTTCATGGCAGTGGGTTCAGCTATATGTAGGTCATTCCTTTTTTAATGACTACCGTATTTTGAAAAAATAAGAGATTTTCTGTTCTGTGTGTAAGTTGTCTTTATAAGATTAATGCTACTGTATTCAGCGTAAGAATGGCTAAAAATGGAATGCTGGAAAGGAATGCTGTCTGCTTAGCATTGCTGGAAATCTGCTTGAAATACAGGGAGTTTATGTGTAATTTTTTTTTCTCTTTTTCTCTCTCACACTCAACGTGACCATAATCTTTTGCACTATTAATAAGCAATTCTAGAGGCAAAAATTAAGATTAGGATTATACAACAATAAAAAGTTGATTTGGAATCAGGGGAAAATATGGAAATGAATTTTTTACTGGTGGTCAGTTACCTCTTTCAAGAGAGGGAAAGACTGATAGACACGGCATAGGTTTTTCTAATACAAATCACAAATCTTTTAGATATATGCGCATCCCCCACTGAATAACTGAGTGACCTCGTGATCTTGATTGCATTTGTCTTTTCAAAACTTTTGTGAAATACATGAGCTTTTATTTTAGTTGAAAATGACAAAATGAGAAATTAATAGATTTGGTGATATAGTGTGGGTATTCTTGTAGTGTCAGGGAATTAAGAATGGAGATGTTGACTTTGGGATGAATGCGCCAACCATTCAACCATCCTTCCTCTCTTATTCAATTGATTCTATATGTTAAACTCTACTTTGTATTTTATAGGAAAACTGCTTTGCAAAGACAGGCTAGCATAGAATGTGTATGTATGCGTACTCTTGCATATATTGCAAAAATATTTTCCTTGTGTATTGTTTGTTACAAAGATACTATCAAAACACCGTATTTGAGTTGAGGTTGGTTTTTTAGCCTAGATGGTAAATGCACAGTGTGTTTCTCCAGCGTTATAAACTACATGCTGCTTGTTTAGTTAATAACTAAGGCTTTATCTTGGAACACCACCTGAATGATTGCAACTGCTTTCTCTGGAGAATGAATGTTTGTTCAGCATGATTGGAAAGAAGGCTTTTTTTTTTTCTTTTCGGAATCTGGGTCAGACGGTATGTGAATTCTAAGCAAAACAAACTATATGATGAGTGCTGCTATTTAGACCTGGAAACTTTCCAATGTTGCATTTTTAAGGAGAGATTGACTTTTTCATGATGATGAGTTTCTCCTCCTCTAAGAAATGCACCATATCTAATGATGAGTTAGGTACTTCTTAATGTAAAAATGCACGTAATTGTTTTAACTGTCTAAATATCTATTCTAGATGTCACTCTTCCCCGCCTCAAGGCCTTTATAGCTCAACTGTTGTCACGGTTACACATTGAAGCTCTTCTCCATGGCAATATAACAAAACAGGTTGGTGTGATACTTTCTTTAATAGAACATTTTTTATTTAAAAGCAGCATAAAAAATGGAAGACTAGTTTAATCTTCTCAGATCTTAATGCAGTTTTGCCAAATGTGATTTCATGATTTGACTTCGTACTTTTTTATCTTTATGAGAGTTTCATAGTGTCATTTTTTCTACTTTTCGATTTATTAGGCTAAGTGCTGCCCTTGTATTGCTCTTGGAAATTTAATAAAAAACAACTTATGATCTAAATATTTTAAAGTCTATGTTGCATGTCATTACTGTGATGTGATCAAGCTGCATAAGGAACGATGTGCTGCAGATCCTGCTTTTCCATTTAAAAGTTTCAGGCTAACTAGCAAAGATTTAAGAATCCAAGATCCTTCCAAGTGAAGTACTTTGTGTAAAGCTAAACAGGGATAGTGGGCCATAAAAAATAAGTGTCAGCTCTCAGTTGTGTCTTTTTGGGAGTAAAAATCAGAAAACATTTGTTCTGTCTTCCATTAAAATAGTAATGGTTTGTATTTGCATAGAAAATCTAACCAAATATTTGAATATATGTACAAAATGTAGTACCTTTCTTGTACATTTTTGTATAATTTTTTTATAGGGCTGATATAGCAGTATTTCTATGTTATGTCAGCTCTGTGATACTTTACTAGCATAAGATGCTATAAACACTGCTAGTGACTGCTGAATGTATGGAGAAGAAAGTTAACTGGAAAGGAGGGGAAAAATACAAAGGTGAAGGACCCAATAGCACTGGATGCACAAACTTTTCTTTTTCAAGGACGTTTCTAAAAAAAAAATTTTTTTTTTTTTTTTTAATTTTATAGAGTATTTTTCATGTGGAGAAAAGTAAAAAAATAGTCTCACATTTTTCCTTCCTTATTTCGTACACATTTGTATACGAAAGTCAGTTCCTTCTGAAATACAGCTAAATGACCAGATTTTTTAGATTTCCATGATGCTGCAGTCACCGCAGAGAAATGCATTCTTCAGTTGGCATAATGGGTGGCTGTTGAAGAGTCCTACAGCTAGAGACCTGGGAAGGATGTACTGTTATGCCCATAGCTGTGTAAGGTTTAGAAATGATCTGCAAACCTCCTTGAATAGATGTGAGCAGGAAAAGTTCTCTGTCCTTCAGTGCCCATGATGTCGTCATCAGTGACAAAGCTCAGAAATTTTAACCTGGATCCAAGACATTCTTCCAACTAAAATTAAATCAAAATTTACATACTCTTGTGACACCTTTCAATACTGAAAAATTTTTTAGTCAATCTGTACTTTTTGAAAAATTGGACCTATCTAGCTGCTTAAAATACCCATTTCTTCTTGAATTAATTTCATTCTGATATTTGTTTTTTGACTCTTCCTTTTATTTATTTGCTGCAAGTGGATGAATAGTAAACTAATCCTGTTCAGAACATCTGTCTGAACAGTCGTCTTGTAAATATTTTGTTTTAATATGGTGACTTGATTGGAAGAATATATAATATTTTTCTCTAACCTTTCAAACTGTGTTTTGTTAGACTTCAAACCATTTGTCTTTGATACTGGGTGGGGTGTTGGGAGGAGGCATGTGTTTATTAAGTTTCAGACCTTTTGCACTTTTTTCATAAGATCACTTGTGTTGTGAGTTTGTGGCAGTGCAGACTAAGAGATTTTGGCTTTTAGGCAAAACTACTTTGTAGCAAGTTACTGTAATTTCCAGTAGCTACAAGAACATATAACCCTTAACAGGTAAAGCTTTTGAAGTTAAATCCTTCAATGAATCTAATGATTTCTAAAATTTTTTCACTACTTATGATTTTTTATTATTATTGTTTTAATCCATCAAATAAAAGAAAGTATCTGGGCAATGAGTCCTGATACTACCAGCATATCAACAGAATGCATGTTTGAATTTAATCATTAATTTGTTTTCTTAAAATTCCATCTGATGAGGCGTCGTTTGCTTTGCAAACATACATTGTAGGTATCTCATTTTCAAACTTTGGAAGATGAGTACATCAAAGTGGTGAAGGGAAAGGAAAAAAAAAGCCCATTGAACTTTAATTTTAACAGTGTTGGGGAGGACTAGAAGTAGTTAAACATGTAAACAAGATAAATGTAAAAACAAAACAACGCATAACCCTCGCCCCCCAAACTCCCACTTCCTCTCATCTACTTAACTTGTACTGTATTTTTATTAAATTACAAAATCCTTACTTTCTATTCTTGATTTTTTTCTTCTCTCTCATGTCACCATCAGTAATTGGAAACTTCTACCCTGCTGTTAGGTCCAGAGTAACTAATGGTCATTAAAAAACCCTCTTATGTTTTCTCTTCCAGGCTGCATTAGGAATTATGCAGATGGTTGAGGACACTCTCATTGAACACGCTCATACAAAGCCACTCCTTCCCAGTCAGCTAGTGAGATACAGAGAAGTGCAACTTCCTGACAGTAAGTTAAATGTTTTATTTACAATTTTTTAATGCACGTTACATTGAGATTCTCTGTTTGCTAATGGCATTTTAAAATGAATATTACTCTGTTGCTAGGAGTTTGTTTCAAAATCACTTACTTAAAATTATTTTAAACTTTAAATTTAAAAATATAATTAGGGTGTGGTTTTGTTAATAAAATTATACACTAATATATCATTTCTCATACACTTGAAAATGAATTCTATTTCATTTTTAGTTGTGTATGTGAATTGGACTACTTGGAGGTTGGAACTAGATGATCTTTAAGGTGCCTTCCAACCAAACCATTCTATGATTTTGTGATTCAATCCTAATTCACTCGGTATGATTCATGGAAATAAGAGCCCTGTCCCACGCTCTGCCACACATAGTATACACATTTGAATAAGCACCATTCTTTGAGCACTTTTGAGTATTAGTTGACCATTCAGTGAAGGATTGTCCTAAACGACCCTTGCTTTTTGAGAAAAATAAAAGCTCTTACACAAGTAACTTTGTTTTTTTCTAATAGAAATCCTTTTGGTCTCATAGTGTTGTATATGATTTTACTTCTATTGTGCAAAAAAATTTTACATATATGAAAGGAGGTTCAAGGAATTGCTGGGAGTTACACAGGAATGATGACACATGTAGCTATACAGCCAAAGCCAATTACCCATAGTTGATCATCAGCTTATGGAAGCTGCCATATACCAAAGAAACTATTGGTATTACATGCTGAATTATTTTTGATGTTCACAAATGTTTCTGACAAATTGTCTTTAGAAACTATTTACACAGTAGAGGCAATGCAGAATTCCACTCCAGTTCCAAAAGTATTTGCTTGAGGAGAAGCAGCCTGTTTCAGTTTACTTGCTGATATGCTCAAGCTATGACATTTTGATGTGTTAAAATAATCTTTTCTTTACTTGTTTCATGAAAAGTATGCTGTCAGTGGAAATTCTGCTTTTACAGTTCTAAACCATTTATTATAATTCCATTCCACAAGCGATAGACCATTATGTTTTTAATTGTGGACAATGAGAATGTACATTTTTATGAACTTAAATGTTTTAACTTTGTCTTTTAGGAGGTTGGTTTGTGTATCAACAGAGAAATGAAGTTCATAACAATTGTGGCATTGAAATATATTACCAGACAGACATGCAGAGCACTTCTGAGAATATGTTTTTGGAGCTCTTTTGTCAAATTATCTCAGAACCATGCTTCAATACCCTGCGCACCAAGGAACAATTAGGTAAGTTTTCCCATAGTGACTATGTGTCTGTATACACACGTGCACGCATACTCACGCACTTAGGTGAGACACGATGAGGTGTTCTTTCCCTGCTTAATGAATGCCATTTAAAGGGCACTTGGTAAATGTAGATACTTTCAACTGCTGATGACTCAAAGGAACGTTACTGTGCATTACTGTGCACTAAATTGAGAGGAAGCAAGCATAATTCTTAAGATAAGTCTGAAATATCTGAAGCCAACTCTGGCTTAAAAAAAGATTTGATCACTGTACAGAAAATTTCGTATCTTGAATTTTTACCAAAACGAGATGAGATCAGTTTCCTCAATTTTAGATCTTCTTAAAGAATCCGTCGTAGTAGGTCATTCTTTTCTGCTTGTGATGCTACTTTCAGGTGCACTTGATGATTCACAAGCCCTAGCTTAGGAACACTGCTGTATGGGTCATAGTAAGCTGCCATGCTAAATACATTTCAGGCTTTTTAAGAATACAGCTGTTCACCAATAAGTACAAATAACTGTTACCTGAACCAGTAAGACTGAGAACTGGTAAGGTTATTCCAAACAGTATAACAAGGAGAGACGGAGACTTTGCGTGACAGTTTGCATGACTGAAATACTGATGAGGAGGAGTACAGTTTTTTCAGAGGTGAGAGACCGGGGAATGTCTCAGTGTGATGACTATGAACTGCCAGGGGGGTCAGGCAAGATTAGACTTTTTATGAGCAACTAGCAGAATCAGCCATACCATACTGATCATAGGGATTTTAACTATCTAGTTATCTGTTGAAAATAGGGCAGGACCCAGGTTATTTAGCAGGTTTTTGGAATCTGCTGGTGGCATGTTTCGTATAGAAATCGGAGGTAACAGCTAAAGAGGAGGGGTGGAACCAGTGAGAAGGAACTTGTGTGAGTGTGTCCAGCACGGCGTAACTGCCAAATGATAGAGTTCACAAGACTTAGGAGGGAAGACAGTAGAAATACCAGCAAAATTCAATAAACTTCATGGAATTGTTAACAAGATCTCTGAGAAAGCTAAGGGGAAAAGAAGTTCAGGAGTTAGCAGTTTGCTAAACAGTAGAAGTAGTAACAAGAACTCATTCAATAAATACTTTAGCAGTACGAGAAAGAGGAAGAGAAAAGTTGTCAGTGGTGGGGAAAAAAAAGTCAAAATGTTTTAGGATGGCTTTGTTAATTTTCATTTAAAATGTCAACTGTGACCAGATGATTTCCAAAATAAATACCAGTGATCAAAGTCCAAGGCTTACCTCTGAACAGGAAAATAACAGATTAAAGATTGTTCAGGTAAATTAGAAGCTTTTAAAGAGTTGAGGCATGATGAACTCGACATTACATTAAAAAAACCCAAAATTATGAAATCCTGAAATTAGAAATCTTACAACTGAGAATTTGTGGATGATAGATGAGGTACTGGAAAAATAAACATGGGTAAATGCTGTATGTTTCCTTAAAAAAGGAAAGAGAAGAGCAGGGAAATGACAGATCAGTCAGATTAATTCTAATTCCTGTAAAATACGGAATAACATATCAAAACAGTTCTAAATTCATAGAAGATAACTGAGAGACTATTACTGGACAAACTCATGTCAGACTAGCATAACTTTTTTTTATAGAAACAGAATTTGGCTGTATGGATGGAAGTGATGATGATGTATATCTCTTCTTGATAGTATGAAAGGTGTGTAACATTCTCAAACAGGCTAGAGAGAGTGCCTAGGTCTAGGTGCTGCACGTTTGGATGTAAGACTGGAAAGTCATGACTGGAGAATAGACAGGAATAGTTCACTAGAAAAAATGGTGTTCTACAGAGCTCTATTGTGATCCAATGCTATCTAGTATTTTCACCAAAACTCTGGATGATAGAAGAGTGAATATACTTACTGAATCTTCAGATAATAATAAGCTGGGAGTGGCTGCAAGTGTGTGGGAAGATAGAATTAGAATTCAAAGTTTGTTTGACATTTTGGAAACATGACTTGAATGAAGACAAGATGCAATTTGGTAGGAATGGTTTGGCAGGAATAATCAACGGCACAGATGCAAGCTAGGAAGCAACTGGCTAGGTGGCAGTTATGTAGAAAACAACCTACAGGTTACAGTGGAACAGAAGTAGAACATAAATCAGCAGTGTTGTGCTGCTGTATAAAATGCTGGGATATATAAATGGGAGCTTCCAAGATGCACACACAATATTACTCCTATATTGTTCAGGTAAGGACTTTGAAATACCGCATCCAGTTTTGATATGAGCATCAAGGAGCGATTAGAGAGCTATAAAACAACATTTAAAAGACTGAAATGTGACAGATCTGTTATTAAAGAGGGGAAGAAGACTGAAAAAAGGTTTGGTGTTCAGATAAGCAAAAGCTGCAACAAAAAGGAAGGGAATAATACTTTCTTTGTATCTAATTGATAAGATGAGAAATAGTGGTCTTACATTGCAGCAAAGAGAATTCAGACTAGATGTTACAAAAAAATTAATAATAAATTCCTAATGTTGAGTCTAATGAAACACTAGAGTACAATTTAATTTCTGGTTACCTAATCCTGATGACAGAATTCCTTTTGTTCTGTCTTGGTCTGCCTCACCTCCTCCTTGCCCCTCCCCTGAACTGATATTTACCTCAGCGAAATAAAGATGTTTTAAAAAAATATAGTGGCATATTTTGAAAACCTGCATTATTTCATTTATAATACAGAATTAAACTTAGCATAAAATTTCATTCCTGTTAAACATGCCACGTTTGACAAACTTAATGCTGAAACAAGGGATTTCTTCTAATTTGTGACTGTTCTTGTTTTGCAAAGGTTACATTGTGTTCAGTGGTCCGCGTCGGGCAAATGGCATACAAGGACTGCGATTTATTATCCAATCTGAAAAGCCACCACACTATTTAGAAAGCAGAGTTGAAGCATTCTTAAAAACTATGGAGAAATGCATAGAAGACATGACAGAAGAGGCCTTCCAAAAACACATCCAAGCTTTAGCAATTCGTCGTCTAGACAAACCAAAGAAGCTGTCTGCAGAATGTGCTAAATACTGGGGAGAAATCATTTCCCAGCAGTATAACTTCGACAGAGGTAAGACAAATTATAATTCCTCCCTTGTGGAGCCTGTGCCCTCACTGCTGTGGGAGCCATTAGTAATACAGGATAAACGTGTTCCCTGATGTTCACCGTATGATGGGGGTTGGCGAATGCTTCATTGACCTTCCGTTCTTTCCCTTAAGGCTCAGTGAGACATAGAGTAGGTAAGGACTGGAAGTGGTTTGAATGCAAATGTTGATGTTGCATAAGCTCAAATTTCTTTCTGTGATGTTCAGATGTCTGTATTACGTATGTGCCTAATACTTGACTGAGATACATTCAAATACAGTTTGATATTCCTGACAGTGCACACATTCATATGACCCCTATTCCTCTTCCCGTTGCGCAGTTCTTTTGAGGGAGTGATGGCAGAGACAACAGCAGGTATCTGAACTAACATGTGACCTGTCTCAGCTTAGAGTAGGCTTGAAGAAACATTAATTTTTTTGGTTTTTCATCCATGATACTTTGAAGATTATCAGCTTGTACAAGACCATTTGAGATCCAACTTCTAGTGTTATACTGAAAATGGACTGTTATTTGCATTGTGATCCTACATAGTATTTATGTTGTATTTTTCCCTTTTTCATCATTGATTGAAGATTTTTAATCCAAAATATTGAGGTATATTGGTAATATAGTTTCTAACATTTAAAAAAAAAAAAAATCAGTTTTAGGTACAGATCAGCTTTTCCTCACATTTTCATGTCTCAACTCGTATTCACAGCTGTAATTTTCCATCTTCCATGCATAATATGCTTCCTACATAAAACTCATTCTGTATCCTGTGAGTTCTCTTCTGCTTTACATGCACAGGATTGGCCTTCCACAATAGCAAATACAGTCTTTTTGGTCGACAATGACTAACTGAACTGTTGTAATAATGAAGAATTTTGAATTGTCATCTAGCTTGGTCTCGAGAGAATGAGAGCTACTGACAAGGTTTCATGCCTGAGTAGAAGGAGTGGCGTGGAAACTTAGCCCCTCAAGTACTTTCTTTTGTGTCTGATGAAACAGTTTGATTTTTTGCTCACTGAAGTGTTTCTGTTTTTACCATACATGGATCTGTATTATCTCTCTGGAATTTCTTACTGCTAGCTGTAGCCATATCTTTCATATCTAAATCCTACTCAACTTACTATTTCGCTTGACTTTTATATCTTTAATTCCCCTCTATCCACTAGTAATTTTATTTCATTAATGATTCTAATATGACTAGAATTGTCAAAATTAGAAATTCATATTCCAGCCTTAAGAAGTGAAAGGGTTTTTTCTTCAGGTTTTTACATTTTTATTGTTATTACTTTTACTGTTTTACTTAATTTAAAAATTTTCTCCCAAATGTCGTTAATTTTCCAAACTGTGTTTTGTTGATTTTTTTTTATTTCCTCCATGCAGAACTTCATATTAATTACTTGCAGCCTGCCTCACAAACTTGTTAGCTGTATATTTGTTCTCTTGCACACGTTTCCTTCTTGATCCTGCTAACCCTAAGAAAAGCAAGCATGCCTACAACAAAAAACATTCGTGCTTATGCAGCTATGATATTACATGATTAGTTCATTACTATTTAATTTATATGAAGTGATGTAGCTACTGAGACACATTGTTCCCAGATACCTTAAAAGTGATTATTCCTTAACAGGTATGATGTAGGCACCGTTCCTTACATTTATTTAAAAGTACATCCTGCCAAAGTCCATCCTACCATCCTGTTTCCTAACTGCATAAAAGCCATCTATAATCAGTCTGCATTAGAAGTATGTAACATTGATTTGAAGATAATATACAGAAGTAGGCATATCTTTTTAGCTACTGAGTAACATACAGTGCAATCAGTATTCTTCAAACGTGTTTTTTAGTAAGTCCAATCAAGTGGACTTTCTAAAGTACAATTTTCTGCCAGGCTTCCAATGACACTTTTAGTGATGCAAGTATTAGCTTGAAAAGTTAAGAATGTAAAGCATATCATTTGCAGTCAATTACAGCATCTGAATTTGAAAGAAAATTACTTTGAATAAGTAGTGTGCTAATAACCAGCTATGATTTGCAGACTTGTTCTAATTTTTACTATTGTTGTGCAGATAACATTGAAGTGGCTTATCTAAAGACCCTGACCAAGGATGATATTATACAGTTCTACAAGGTAAGTTAGTTGTCTAGTTAAAATGTTACTTGGAAACAGATGTAGATATAGCTGGATGTTATTTGTGTGAACTATGAAAGCATATACTTGTGCCTGTTTTAAGTAGATGATATGATTGATGCAGATACCTTAATAATAATTTTGTTTTCTGAATCTCTACTTAGTTTAGTGGCAACTAGCATACTGTAAAAATTATGGAGAAGGATTGTGGGGTTTTTGAAGTTTTGTTTGTTTATTTGTTTTCTTACCAGCTCTTATTATCCTCTTGTCTCATTTATCCTTTCTTTCTGAATAAAAAATGTGCTGCTCTATGAGTCTATGACCAAGCTTGGCCAAAATTGCAAATTTGTTCTTTTATTTTTTTTTTCTACAACCAGTAAATGATTCAGCTTATTGTGTGCGTGAACTGTGAATGAAACAGATATTTTTAAAGCTTTGTTCACTGTAAATCAACACTTTTTTTCTTCCTCTCATAGTTAGGCAGAACAAAGGAACAGCGTAATGATGCAATAATTGTACGTTGCAACTCGGCATGAAGTTGTTAGATAGATATCTAATATAAGCAAGCAAAATACTAGAGGGTCCCCCCCCCCCCCCCCAAAATAAATTGGGCCTTGTTCTTTCTGTTTCATAACAAATTTCATAGGCAATGATAATTCACTATATTGCAAAGTGTACATATTGTTTTATTACTTACGGAGCAGCTAATAGCTCAGGGAATACTTTGAAAAATAGTGTAGATGTACGTCTTTGGAACTTGCTATTGGATGGAAAATTTTCTGCCCATGAAGAAGCATGGGTATGTGTGTATCTATATATTCTTTTTTTCTCTCTTGGGGGGGCCTAATGTCTTTCAGAATTGTTTCTCTTTTGTACTCTGTCTTATCCTTTTCACTATCCAAGGTCATTTTTACATTACCGTCTATTTTTATGAGATTTAGTCTTAATGCATAAAACTGGTTATTATTTACATGGCACAGTGAATGCTAACATCTTTGGTTTGGGTTTTTCTTTTTTAATAGTATGATAGCATGGGTGAAGATGTGGAGCAAATACAAACTTAGTAAATGGAATTTCAGCAGCTGTTGTTTAATAAATGATGACTTGAACAAGTATCTGTATTCTGTGTTTGTAGGAATCTATATTATTTTGCTTACACTAATGCTCAGTACATGATTATCCAGTATTCCAGAGCAGAAATAACTGGCTAGATTGGTGAGCTAGTCCAGCTGAGTTTAATAATTGTGTTCAGGGTGACTTGCTTCCAGAAGGCTGCTAGGGATTGAAAATTCTGCAGAGATTTTAGGTTCCATTCCTGATACTATGATAGTTAATGGCTGAATTCCTATTACTTCCAGTTTTTCTGAGTCCCAAACAGTACATGGATTTTTTTAACTTGATTGTAAAATCAAAGTATTGTAGGGATGACCTTTAATAATATTTGAAGGGACATACCAAAATTCGTCCCTCATTTTAAAGCTTAAATTAAAATTTAAATGCTCTCGTTCTTTTACTGTTTTATAAATACAATGTCTAAGTGATACTTCCCACACCTGAAGGACTTGATGTTTTTTACTGTAGGTGCTGTTGGCAATAGATGCTCCCAGAAGACACAAGGTATCAGTACACGTCCTTGCAAGGGAAATGGATTCCTGTAAGTATTGTGCTGAATATAGTATTTAATCAATTCCTGTTCAAGCAAGTCATAGTTAAAGACAGCCATGTTATATGATACAAATGCAGTATAAGAAAAACTCAGCTCTGAGGATTATACCTTTCAGAGGAAAAAGTATTTCTTTTTATAGGTTTTCTTCACATGGGTGCTTCAGATTTTCTGATCGACGTTTGTGGCCAAGTTCTTCAGCCATTCTGAAGTATATTGATATTAAAACAATGTATCTTAAAATAGCCCTTCTTCTTTCAACAGGATATTTTAAAACAAACATAAAACACTGTAATAGTCCTACAAGGAAAAACAAAATTAGGATTTGCAGTTATCAATACAATGAAGTTGGGGGTTTTTTGCTGACAAGCAATGAATGTCCACAATTTTATTGAAGCACTCTCAAAGGAAGAAAAAAAAAAAAAACAAAACCACAAACAAAACCCAACTCTCTGGGAATGTCAAACACTATATTTAAACTTGAGAAAGTCAAAGTTTGTTTAGGTTTTATTTTCAAATAATCTGGATTAGCTGTGCGTTGTAAACTGTGTTGTTCCATTTTAGAATTCAAGAAGGAAAAGGTTAAAAGTGTTTCTGGTTAATATAAACAAACTGAGAGGAAAAACGTCTATGTTGTTTTGTGTAGATTTTTCACCAGTTTATACTGGACTTAAATTCCAACATGTAACTGATTGCAAAATCAAGAATATTAAAGGCTTGTTTGTAGAACAGAAAGAAGCAGGTAGCTGTGTGCCTGTCATGAAACTCCTTCCAGTCTCAGAATGATTGATTTTTATGGTACCATGGAAATTGTAACTCTGCAGCTGAGTAAGGAAGACTTGCTTCAAAGCATCTTTCCAGTTTTCATGACTAATCATTGCTAAATAGAAATAGCTCTAATACTTTTCCTATCTAGAGAAAACTTTTTAAAATGTAGTAATGACATTGCCAGAATGGTTTCTTATTTGCTTGGAATAGTATCTTCTCAAGACAGGGGTGAGCATGGGAGACAACCTAACAAGTGGTTACTCTTACAGAGATTATAGCAAGGTATTCTCTCCACATACTCCCCAGTCTTAAACCATTCGATCTGGCACGTGGCCTCTCTTCTGCCATGAAAAAGAAACTGGGACTTGAATGCACTTCCTGTGAGTCCAAATGAGCAGGTGTCCAAGTCCAAGTGCAGGTGCCCATCCTCTAGATGTAACGCAAAGGAGGGTAACACAAAGGAGGAAGGCTAAAAAGCTTCCCAAAGAGAACCATTCCTCCTGGAGGCAGACACACCATTTTCTCTGAGAGTGGAAAAGAATCCAAAGCAGTAGAGTAGATATCTGGGATTTTAGGAGGGAGAAGCACTTGAACTCCCAAGGTGAAGGTTAGGGTTGAAATTTGAGTATGGAGGTAGAAGGGAGGTTTAAGGAATTTAAGACTAGATGTTCTTAGGGACAAGTAGATTGGATGCAGGAAGAAGTTTTAGAGGGACTGGAGTAGGGCATGCATGGGGACAGGCAGGGAGGATTTGGAGTTGCTATCCAGAACTCTGGTACATGGAGTAACCCCCACGCCTCCATAGGCGTGTCCTTACTGAAAGATGTGCTGTTGTTGCATTGCTCTTGTTGCATATACTACTGGCATTTGCTACTGTTCTCATAATTTGTACTGGAAAACAGTTTTAAGTATTCATTGATTAGCAGATTAGCAATTTTTATTTCTACATTCTCTTTATGTGTAAGTAAAATGAATAAAAGCCACTGCCTCAGCACATGTTCTCAAGTCAAATCATGGATTAAGCTCTTTGTATTTCTAAAGACACCCATGGAGTATAAAAGCAAAATGTTCAGAAAATCTTATTTAGAGATACTTTAAAATCAATAACCTGTGCTTTATATAGATACCTGTCTTACAAGAGAAAACAGTTTATTATGTAAAAGGTACGGATTAAATTATGGTCCTGAATTAATTTTGATGATGTTGAATAGGCCCTGTTGTTGGTGAATTTCCATGCCAAAATGATGTGAACCTGGCACCAGCACCGCCACTACCACAGGTAAAAAGAAACAACACACAAAAAATCTCAGGCTGTATTCTTAATATGGAAGTTTAGTATCATTAAACATAAGTTTATAGGCAGAAACAAACTTCTTGAAATTCATGCTGTTGTGAGGCTGATGTTTCAGCTCTTTTCCACACGTATTGTCATCCTCAATAACGACAGGGATTTTTCTTTAATTTTTTTTTTCTTTTTAACAGTCTGTCCTGCTACCTTTGTTCCTTCTATTCCATTGAGATGAAAGCTGATAGTAGTAGTTAGCTCTACCGATTATCTTCACTATGGAGTAAAATACAGATTGTTATTGTCTGAAAATACTGATTGTATATGATAGGATGTATCAGGTGCCAAGAGAAAGATGCATATGCATCAACAAATTTATCATCTTTGTTTAAAAAACAAACAAACAAACAAAAACAACCCTCAACCCCAAACCAACAGCAATAAAACCAACTATCTGGTCATTATCTTAAAGCCTAAAATAGTAACGCCCATTCCTCTCAATGTGTAACCTGCAGGGGAAGCAATTTGACAAATTCTGTTCATAGAAGTATTACAGATTTCACTGTGTGGTTAGATATGATAGCACTGGGCCCTTACTGGACCTTAAATGAATTTTCTTGAAGAAGGATGGTAATGTTTGTCCCAATAGATAATTAACTTTTCACAATGCAGTAGTAGATCTGTGTTCTTATTCAGTCCTTATAGGTGAAATAATCATCATAGGTGGAAATTGCTGTATGAATTATATGTGGATATATTAGCCATTGTGACTGAAATATGGAAAAGTTACTTCGTTACTGCAACTAAAAATACTAGCTCATTGAATTGCTATTGTTATGATCTTACCTGTGATATTCAAAGGATAGGTGGGATGTTCTGAAGTAGAGTTTGTAAATGAAAAGGCAAGCTCTGCATTTACGAAAGTTCCTGCCATTATTAGTAACGCAATTACTGCATTATAGTTATTGTTTTAAATTATCCAATGTAAATATGAAACCATTTATTTCATAAGAAATAACAGTATATTTTGGGGGATCCTGTAATAATGAAATGTGAATCACTAATACTGTAGAAAAGAGCAAGAAAGATGTGTTTTATGTAGCTGTAGCAAAACTTAAAATGAAAAGGGAGGAATTTCTCAGTTTTCTGATTAAAGATATTGAGCAGACTTTTTCTTGCGTACGCTTCTTTGCAGCCAAGTGTG
The DNA here is from genome assembly GCF_047370975.1 of Nipponia nippon. Taxonomy (NCBI): domain Eukaryota; kingdom Metazoa; phylum Chordata; class Aves; order Pelecaniformes; family Threskiornithidae; genus Nipponia; species Nipponia nippon. Next base: position 108,947,259 of record NW_028262347.1, read on the forward strand.
ATTGAAAATATGACAGAATTCAAGCGCAGTCTGCCACTCTTCCCACTGGTGAAACCACATATCAATTTCATGGCTGCAAAACTGTGAAGAACCCCAATGGATGAAGAAATGCAAGTGATCAGTACTGACATGGTTTCAGGGGACTTCATGATGAACAAAATTATTAAAGATCATTAGGATAAATGGTTCTGTCCGTTATGAAAGTCCCAAATTCCTTCTTGGTTCGTTTGACATTAGCTGTGTGTTAGGGCTAGAGAGTATATAAAAATCAGTTGTGGTCATGTGTCATTTATATTACAGACAACCTGTTGAAAACCAAAATCAACTGAAACAATAATAATAAAAAACTTGTAGATGCAGTATATTTTTAAAATAGTATATCCCTTCAAATTTTCATTTTGATAAAATAACCCTCCAGAGCAAACAAAGTTGCTTGAAATATCCTTATTACTCTATTACTCCAGAAAAACACCGTTTAGTATCCCAATAATTATCTTATTGGGGCTGGAGGGAGTGAGAAATGTTTTTGGGATGGGGTCAACAATTTTTCTTAAAAATAGAGACTTTCACATTTTTTTGAAGTGACGTGTTGAATGATACTTTTTTAATTGATCCTTAATGCAACCAACATATTTTCTATTTAAGTTTTATGAAGATCAGTGGGGAAAAAAAAGGAAATTTGACAATACAGTATTACGTGAGAGAATTGTCTTAATGAGAATAATTGAAGATATGGGCATGATTTTAATCTTTCTATACAAATTTGGGGACATTTTATATTAAAACTAGTAAAATGCTGGAAACACTTTAGTAGTGCATCTTATTTTTGTTATCAAAAGTGTTGTCCCAATCTCTCGATACTGTCATCATCCTGTTCAGTTTTTCAGTGTTACTGTGAATTGTTTCCATTTGGTATATAAAATACTTATTTGGTGTCATTTTTTTTGTTTTCAGTTGCGCATGTGCTGATGGAGAACTCGGTCTATTTTGCCTCATTTGTTATGTTAGGTGTCAGTCCAGCAAAGCACTTACTACTGCAAATAACTTTAAACATGCGGTAGTACTTGACTCAAGAAGAGGTGAATGTCAAACGTGGGCCCTGTAATGAATCAGATACATCATTGTTCTGATACATCTGTGTGGGTCCTTCTTGGTCTTCAGGAAGGCATTTGGGACAGTGCAGTACTGGGTCAGCAGTACTGCTGTAGCACAGGGTGTGGTTCAGGTTACATCACAAAATGTTTGTTCCCACCTCTTCGAAGAGGGCTGCGCAGAACCCAGAAGGCTCAAGAGTTACGCTGAAATACTCTAGGTATATATATTCCATAATTCAGTAAAATGGTAAAACAATACGTGGTGTCTAATCTTCACCAAGTTTACTGACTTCTGCAGAGTGGTCTTGTGCTTGGAACAGCCCCCAGACAGAAAAAGGTAAGGGAGCATCTTACTGATGACTAAGTTCTCCTACCTGTTTAATGCATAAAATTGCTTGTGATTGTTCAGACAGGACAGAGTATGGAAAGCACTGAAGGTATAAAATCTGCTCATCGGGGGTGTTACTGAGAGTTTGCTTCTTATTAAAAGAACCTGAAACTAAGGCCGTGATGTGACATGCACGTTGTCGTATGTCAGAATCCTGGTATATTCAACAGAGCTGGTCTTGTCATTGAATCGATGTTCGTTCTTACACTGGCTCTGAAGCCAAATTAAATGAATGCTTGACAGGGTAAGGGCCCTAAGTTGTGTTTATCTGAGAGTCTCTTCTAATTGAATAAACACAGTGTATTTAAAAGTTGTTTTAAAGGCTAACAGTACGTGTTTCAACATCTTATAATAAATTTGATGATAGTTTGTGATGTAACCTGTTGCTAAGGAAGGCCACTAGATGGTTTTTTTTGTAAAATTAAAAATTAAACATAGTATAAGCAAAAACAGTAAACATGTCTCTGTTCACCACATTTTTCATGGATCCTTCACATAAAATGGGCTTTTTACCCTCTTGCATTTCACTTTTGTTTATAGTTTTCCTTTAGTAAAAGTATTTGTATTATATATATTAAAAGTTTTGACAACATATTATAAAAATATATATTTTGGAATTTAGTATTTAAACATACCACTCTTAAGGTGATAAAATGAAATGGCTTCTATCGTGTGTAAAAATAAATAGAGAGATATATATTCATGGAAGTACTATCAACTCTAATTTTAACAAATTATATAAATAAATTGGAATGGCAGTGTATTTAACACAAGCTCACAAATCATGTTTTCCAAAGGAAAAAACGTAGAATTTCAAAGTTCTGTGACTGGATGTGGAAACCCATGTAGTTTTCCAGCAACTCTCAATTGCTTTTAAGTGTTCTCCAGCATTTTACAGTTTCTGAGTTTGATATAGCAGTAAATTTTGATAAACTCAGGCATACTAATGGGTTCATTTTAATGGATCCAAAGCTGCAGTGTCTACAAGCAATAAAAAACTACCTAGAATACACTGTAATTCAATTTTAGTGCTTGTTAATTAGTTTATGTAAGAAACCATAAATTATTATTACATAACTGTAATTTTTGCAAGTGCTATTTTAAGCAGTTGATGTGGAATTGGGTGCATGTGACACAGCCAGTATGACAGAGTGCTAGAGTTATTCTGTTTACAATAAACAATCTGAATTTAATGTTTGGAGTTCTTAATTTGTTTCATTTTAATTTTTTGCATACTGGTAATGTTACATCTATCAGTCTGTGCATGTTTTTTATTATACGTTAATTGTGATTTTCTGCTATCCAGTTGCTTGGACTAGTTAGGCTGAATAGCATTGCTGGAGAAGTGGTCCCAGTCGCTTCTAGGGAAGTTTCAGAGGACTTCCCCATGTGGCATCCCACAGGTATGATCCACCTCTGTTGCTCTCTGAGTGTATGAAAACTTAATAATATAAAGGTAGAAATACTTGCACAAGACCGGATTTTAATTATGAAATCTGAAGTTGTAAATTCGGAACATCGCTGCAGCCAGACCGAATCGTGCCTAGTGCAGCTTTTCAGTGTTGCTTTTGAGAAATTACTTTCCCTGGTCATTTCTTTGTTTTATGCACACCAAAAGATTACGTTTTGAAAGGTTAGGAGTAAGTGTGATTGTTAGAACAGTGAGTAGTGTCAATTCTGAGTTCTGACAGCATAAAGGTGCAAGTCGGCAGGCACTTCTGCTGTTCTGATATGGGGCTCCTTGAAGTAATACCTGACAGTTAGCAACATTGAGACAGGTTTTTGTCCTTGGCATTGGGAAGAGTGGTTGGTACTCTCAGCGGAGAAATAAAACGCCTGCAACTCACCTGGAAAATTATTTGTCCCCAGCATCAGGGCACTCTTTCTCCACTCCCAGTCGTTAGGGATTGGTGTAAATCTTGACTCATGGGCTTAATTGTCTTTTGCAAAAAATCAAGCTATCCAAATTTACTTTGGCTATTACTGTTAGCCATTAAAAAAAAAAAAAGCTTGAGCTTTTTCAGAATATCGTTTAAGCACTTGGACGTGAACTGTCCTTACTGATAATGTGTTACACGTTGTAATCATAACGTGTGGAGAAAGCAGTACACACATTTTTAGCTTCATTTATTATTTTCTAGCTCTTGTTTTAACATAAGGTCAGCAGAATTTTAGTCTACCTTCTCTAATTGGTTAGTATGCTTTTGCTATAGCTCCATTGTACAGTGAAGAACTGTTATCTTCTATACTTTTCTTTATATGTTTTTTCCATATTTTTTCAATAGCTGCCCACTGAACTGATATGGTCATCTACAATGACGCCTGGGTCCTTCCCTTAAGCTGGTACCTAATTTGATATTCAAATCCAACCCTGAAATACTTTGTTTTCAAGTCAGTTTTTAGTATTGTTGCTGCATGCTGCACAATACAAGGCACCTCTGTGCTATTTTAAAGGAAGAAGAGCTCAGAAACTCAGGCACCTTTCTTACCTTTCATGTAATTTCAAAAGAAGCCTGACCTGCGTAGATTCTGTTGAAAGGCTTTTATCTGAAACATTTCAGAGTCTACTTACTGTTGAAATAATATAAGTTATAGTATGTGCTGTTGGTGGAATATAGTGCTAATAGTATCTGAATTCTGAATTGCAGTTCAAAGGAAGGAAGTGTGTGTAGGGCCAAAGGCCCAGCAGAATGGGAAATGTCACAATTAAACCAACTTATTTGAACTCAAGCGTCTAAACAGAATTTAAGACTGAAAATATTTATGGCTTCTTAAACTACTATTTCTAAGCAACCCCAAGGCTGTTAACTAGACGAGCAGCGTTAAAGGATGTAGACACCACACTGCTGAGCATTTGCCACTGTTAACTTTTAGGGCTCCCTCTTTAGGGATGCAGTGTATGGACGAGGGAAGATACGCAGCTCCAAGTGGACTTCAGGTTACTGTTGCACTGAGCGAGGAAGTGACGAGGCTTAGCCAGTGGGAAACTTTAGTGAGAAGCATCCAAGTTTAAATCCTGCATCTTTCTGAGGATTCGCCATCACCTTACTGGGTGTTAGACATGCTTTCTTCTGCTTCAGATTTCCATTATGGTTTTCGCTGCCTGCTCGACTTCCCTTTCAGGAAGGAATCGTGGTACGTTTCTAGCGACTGCCAAAGATATGTAAACTTTTCACTGGAGCGGCAGCTGGAACTCAGGCCCCCCTTCCAGCCCTCCCCTCCCCCTGTGCACAGAACGGGGTGTCCCGTAGCACGTGTGGGCTCATACATGCACATACTCTTGTGGTGAATGCTTACTCGACAAAATCAGACCAGGTTCAACAGAAGGGAATGAGGAGGGCCCCAGCCTACGTTACTGACCTCCTGGGAAGTGGGAAAAACAGGCTAGAGAAAATTCTGAGAGAAGATGGAAATGAAGTTGAGTTTTTGGTGACTTGTGCTAACCACTGAGTTGTGGCATAGAAGAACATGCTTTTTATGTGCAGTCTGTTGTAAAGGATGAGCTCCTGTGATGGGAGAGAGAGAAGACCTGCTTGTGAATTCCAGGGAGATGTAGGAGATCAATACTGATGCATTTTACATGGGTAAGGTTGAGTCATTTCAGAGCATGCACAAAAATGGGATTCTGGGAAATCGAATATATAACAAGTGGGTGCGTACAAATGGTAGTAAAAGCAGAGACTGGGCTTTGAAGATCTAAATTTTGGATGTGACGCCTTTTAGTGGACAGCAGTCTTAAAAATATGCTGTAGAGCTATTCAAGTGGTTCACTTGATAAGGCAATGTTGGAACTGGTTTAAAACACCAGAAGCATGTAAACATTTCACAGCAGTAGTGCTCAAAAATGGTTCTCTGGGTATTTTTTCAAACTTTCCAACTTGCTTTGGAATGAAGTAAGTTTAGCAGGACAGGTTTCAACCCAAATGATTATTTGCACGTGTGTGTAAAAGCCAGGGAAGTTCACAACAAATTAGTGCTCATCAGTGCTCTGGAGTCAGTAAGCTGTCAAACAGTTCAACGTTTCCCCACTTTATCTTTTAGTCATTATAGTAACTTTTAGCCTGCTAATACTTGTGCGTTCCAAGCCCTCTGCAGTACTGGGGGGGGAAAATGTGTTTCTTATGACCGCTTACTGCAGGTGAAGTTCTGTGTTTTGACTGTGAGATACCAGTATCGTTCACTGGCACATAACCTGTTAAGGGTGAAGCTTCAGGAAGCTGAAAAAAAATCTATGCAGATAATTCTCCCGTTCACAGATTTGATTAATACTCATTTCCAGCTAAAATTGTAGGAAGAGAAAGTAATTGTGACAATACTGCAGCATTAAGTGTATTTTAGGAGCACGGGAATCTGTACGTATAACTGCATTTGGCATCTCCGCAAGCTGACTGTTTAGTTCCGATGCCCCTTGTGTCATCTTCAAAGGCAGAGACATCCGCCGTTCATCTCGCATTGCGTCATGTCTCTCTGATCAAGGTGAGGTGACCAGATACTCCCATTGTCACATCAGTCGGAAGTGCCATTGGTGTCCCTTTAGCACTGGCATGCATCGGGTGTGGGCTGCGTGCGTGTTCTAGGCTATTTTTTCTGTGATTAGAACTTAACCTTCTAATCGTGGCAAGCTTTATCCATGAAGTTATAGAGATGGCACCTACAGTTTGTCTAAGCTTGGAGAGCCACACCGGACTGCTGCTGAAGCTCAGCAAAGTGGGAGATTTAAGCAAGTAGAACTATTTCAGAAATAATTTGAAAACAGGTGCTACTCAACTGCAGCAGGAGAATGATCTGCTGTTGTATGCACAATATGATTTTATTGCTGTGAATAAGCTAATAAAAATGTACCTTATGCAGCCTTTTCCTGGAAGTAGGCGTATTTAAGAGTGGAATAGCTCGTAGGCTTTGTGTAACTTGAAGAATGCATATACAAAGAATGCTTGTAGTTCGGATTTTCCACTTGAATTTAAATGTCAGTTATCATTAGTTTAAAGATGTTATGAATGTGAAACTACAGAAGATTTTAAGCTCAATGTATACAAAATGTAAGTGTGAGCTGGGGTGCTTGCCCATGCTATGAGCCACCTAATAAAAATAACATTGAAATGGAAGATAATGCATATAAGTTGAAAGCAACTAGTTGCATGCCGTTTTGCACTTCTTGTCTGATAATCATGTGTCTATCTGTCATGTCATTGTGTATGAATTATAAATTCCTGTGAAAAGGGGTCATGTGTTATGTCTGTAAACTACCAATGCACAACTGTGGTGCTGTATAGCTAATAATCTGTATTAGGCTTTTTTAAATGTTGAACTGAGTAGTTAAGAGTGAATACAAGACCATGTTTTCAGGACAACTTGCAGTGTCTGAACAGTCTAAGTTTCTTTGAGCTTTGCAAGCAACAGAAAATTAATGAGAGATTCTGCTACTTTTATTATTAGGTCTACATTCTCTACCAAACAGACACAAAAAAAGGCAGTTGAGATAATTAATAACTAAATGCTTAAGCTGGCCTGACAACTGGAGTATACTGATAGCCCTAGATTATAAAGTACGTGTATCTTAACAATGGTTTTGGCATAAACTCTGACTAGTCATTTAAAATAATCTTAAATACTGTTGGAATAGTTTAATAGTCCTGGAAGTCTTGTAACATTCGTGTTTTTTCTTTAATTGAGATCCAGATATAAGGTCTCAGTCTTGTATAGAAATAAAGAGAGTCCTATAGTTTCAGAGCTTGTTGGACTGAGCTTTAATTTGGTGATGGTGTGACAGAGATCTGTTAAAAAGATGCCGGAGGAGCTGCCTTGCCATTCCCCAGGAGTCACTGTACACCATGCAAGCAAAAAGATGAACTTACACCCCAAGATAATTTATATCTACATTTGTAAAATAAGCATTTGGAAAGTAGTTAATCTATCACTTTTTTTTTAAGCTGAAGTAAATAATACACCTTCTCAAAACTGCGTGGAAAGATGTAATATATTTGGCTGTCCAGCAGCTCAGGAAGAGGTAATTGTTCAGAAAATGGACTGCAACGCAAAATCAAAACCGAGTGTAGGTTTATGTCTATGATTAAATAAGACTATAAGGGATAGCACAATCAGTAAGCTTAAACTATTTTACTTATTCTGTTGGTAATTTCTGGTTCATTGAACGTGCTGAAGTGCCCTCATAAGGGATACCAGACATGTACTGGCAACAACGTGCACAGTCCTGGTAGACTGGTATTGCAGGAGAGAGAGATTGCACAATTTGGAGAGATGTAGTGAGAATGGGTAGCACTACAGTATCCACAGAACAACAGCAGCTCTTCAATATAAAAAGCTCCATTTGTAATGTTTCTTCTTGGTCCTGAAAGTACGAATGGCTAAAGGTGTCCAGAGAGGAGAACAATCCCATCTTTGTTGGCCCCTTGCAATCTCGGCTGCCCTGGGCAAACAGTAAAGTTCTGTTCTTGAGCAGCAGCCACATCAAATCAAATATCCTTACTCAACAGGTCTTTCCTTGGGTTCGATTTAATAGCAAATGTTACTACCTTTTCCGTGTCAGAAAGGAAGTTTAATTATATTTCCTCTTTTGCAGTATTTGTAGTGCACTAATTAGTGCTATTTCCAACCAGTTACCTGTGCCTCTAGGTAATGGCTACACATACGTATTTGAAATGACCTGCCATATCTAGGCCCTGCCCTTTGGCATGAATGACAGAACTGGGTGTTTTATTTATGGTGATGCAAGAGAGTGAAAGACCTGAAGTTTGATTTTATTTTTTTTTTTGGGTCCCTTGTTGAGTCTTTAGCAAAACATTTTTCACCTGGAAAGTCAAGTAGAAGTGACTTAATTGACAGTAAATGTTGAACTCTTTAGTGCCATTTTTACAGTAATAAGTTTAAGAGGAGGATTGTCTGCTTCATTTGCAGAGGACTGTTCAGGTTCCTGATGGAGCCCTGCATATTCAAAGATTATTTCCTACTGTTTGAGCAGGTTGGGGTAAGGGAAGACCAGGAAAGGAGGAAATATTTTTTTTTTTTTAAGGTTTTCTTATCTGTTTCAAAGTTTAAAGAAAATTTGCTATGCAAGAAAAGAAATCAAATTTCATACCTGAATTGGTAGAAGCTGTCAAGTTTTTTAAACAGGTGTATTTTAATTTCTTTAATGTAAAGTTTAATTTCCATTGCTTGGAAAACAGCATATACTTCAGAATAAAAATGTCAGCTTAAAAGATTCACCATGAAACAAGCACCTTTCGTGGTATCTTTCCTTCACACTGTAATTAAAATGCTCCTTGGTGCTATACGATACAACATTTGCTGTTATTCCCTGTAACAATGTGAAGAGTTATGCATCTCATCTTTATGCATGAAAATGATTTTCTTCCTTCCGCTGAGGAAAATCGTGTTTGTACGATTCTACAGATAAAAATATAAAGAGAACTTTAAATGCTTAATGGGAGAAAATAAACCACTTTTAAATCTTAGAAATGGTCCATATGTGTATTTTATAAGGAGCAAGACTGCGTCAGGTCTTTTATCTTCAAAAATTTAGCGTCTTGTCAGGTGTCCTAAACGCGATTGCTCTCCAAGGGTTCTCCCAGCCTGTGGGGTTGGCCCCGGGGTTCCCGCCTCCGCCATTTGCTGCCGCCCTCGCCCAGAGGGGGCCGTCGGCGCCGGGCCCGAAACGACGGTCCACGGCCGCGGGGAGGTGCCGCCGAGCTGAGGCGGTGAGAGGGGCCGGGTGTGGGCGGGCGCCGGTCCGGCTGGAGTGAAGAGGGGGCTCGGTGAGGTGATAGAGAATGGCGGGCGGGGAGCCTGTATCCCGCTGGCCGGGGCCCGTGTGGGAGCCGGGGCCGGGGGGCGCCGCCTGCCCTGCTGCGGCGGGAACTGGGGATACGCGGGGCAAGATGGCGGCGAGGGAGGCCGACGTCTTGCGGCTGCACAGGGGCAGCCGGGCCCCTGCGGGGCGTGGGGGGCCGCGGGCTCCGTCTTATCTCACAGCCTCTTTTTTTTTTTTTTTAGGGAGTGGGGGGATGTCCATGAATTAACAGGGGGTTAATTTGCAGCAACATCGAGCGCAGCAAGTGGAGCCACAGCTTTGCTGTGCATTGAACGTGCGACTGACACGATGCCCGTTATTCTGAGGAAAAAAATACATATATCAGGTCACGGGCATCACGAGTGGGATTATCTAAATTCGTCCGTGCTGCAGACCCCCGGTGCTGCTCACTCCCCACCCAGCCCTGGGGAGGGTTGTACATGTGGAGTGCTTGGCACTGTAGCAACAGGCACCACAGGGAAACTCAGGGGAACAGCGACAATTTTGCCTTTGGAGCAAGCGTCGGAGTGGCACGCAGGCAGCTGTGGAAAAGAGTGAATGGTCACGTCACGGCCAGATCCTTTCACAAAAGAGGGCAGAAATAAGGTTGCATAGGCCACCGTGGTTCTGGTATTTCCGAGCATTTGGCATCACGGGAGGCTTGGCAGTAAACTGCTCATAGCGCAGACTTTGGCGTGTAATTGCCAAGCGTGCAAAGAACGGAAAAAGGAAACCGAAAGGCGGGGGGAGCAGCTTTCATTGTGTGTTACCTTAGTGACACGGGCACGCGTTGTCTCATGGGGGAGAGCCACGGGACCTGTCACGCGCTGGATGTGAGGACGCGTGTGTCTGTGCTATAAGCCCACGTCGCTGGCATTTCCAGGTGCTGGAGAGCAGCAAAGGAGCTGAGGCACGCACCCTGTGCCAGCCTCTGATGGTGACAGACCTCCGCGTCTTCTTCCTGACTTCCCCTGTTTCTGGATCCACATCTTTCTCCCCTGGCCAGGCTCGGTCCTCTTCTCACCCATTTGTCACCTGCCTCCTTCATCCACGCTGCCCCTGTGCCCTGAGCCTTCTGCGGCTCCCAGGCTGTGTGTGTCAGATTAATGCCCAAAATCTCTTCCTCATTTTTCTCAATGACTACTCAGTCCCCAACCTCCTTGTCTTTCATTCACTACAGCTGTTGCTGAATCCCCATTTTATCTTTCGCCTTTGAGTAGGATAGGCTAAGCAGGGAAGTTGCTGAGAGCTCTGGAGGACAGGCTTTCTGCTTTCAGGTCCAGCTATACAGCACTGCAGGTAGCAATAAGGTGCTAAGACCCATTTATTCTCTTAACATGCCCCTTCCACAAAAATACCTTGGGAAATTCTAGTTAAGTTTCATCAAATCCCAACTGAGCAGCTTCAGCCTTCAAATTTTCAAGGTGTTTGGGAAGATTCTTCATACAAGTTACAAAAGCCATCACCTCAGCCCACAATCTGAAGTCCCTCCTGCCACCTAATTTTCAGTTCACTACTTCAAGCTTTGAGACTGTCAAAGACCTGCTGCAATATCTCATTAAGAGACCAAACGATCACAGAAGAAATTTCCGTAGTTACTCACTGTGGGCCACATAGCATGGTGTTTAATGTTTGACAAGGTTCTTAGCAATTGGAAACATGGTCTTATTAAAGGAAATATCAGGCGACCTAGTGGTGGTAGCAACCCTCCTGCATCAGGTGGGAGTGGAGGAGGAGGAAACGTTTCCTTGCAGAGCTCTGTACCCTAAGGTTGACTTAGCCTTGAACAAAAGAATCCTGCACAGTCATCTCCCAAAATTTGTGCTAATAGCCTCCTCTTGTCTCTAGACTTTCTAGTCTGGGGGAACTCTGTATGTGTAGGTATGTGCAGGCACATGAGTGCTGGGGTAAGAAGAGCAATATGAGCCTTCACTACAAAGCACAAGAAGAACAATAAGACTCATTAACTGCATACTTTGGGTGGTGAATGAAGAACACAATTACACACCTATATGGGAATTGGCTGCCCCTTTCTCTGTTCCTTGCCATGCAGCGGGAGCTTCCTTTTCCTCGAGTCAGGCTCACCGCTGGGTGCAAGCATCCCTGGGCTGCACCTGGCTGTGGTGGCTCACTAATACATCTGCTGGGAAGAGATGCCTGGTTTGCACATTGAAAGGGTAAACTGCTTATCCTGTTTTCTCTAATTCTGTCACAGAGCCCAAAAGCTCATCTGAATGGTTTAACTTAAGGGTAAATGCAAGAGCATGTGGTTGAAGGAGACAGAAAATGGAGAAGGGACTCTGAATCAGCTGATTTATATTTAAAGGCTTTATTCTGCTTGCTCTCTCTTCCTAAAAATATTTTTTTTTTCTGGTTTGGAGAAATAAGATATAAATGATACCCTGGCAAGAAGTGCATAAAATCTGACAGATGAATAAGTTGTACTCTACAGAGCTGTAAGCTTGAAAAGAACATTGCCGAGCTAATGCATGTTCTTGGCTTGAGAGAAGTCCTGTCCGTTAGAAATACACCCCTCTGAAGACTGATCTGAACTTTTGAGCTTTCAGTTGAATAATTGCTCTGTGAGATTTGAAATATTTTGAATTATTTAATTTCCCATTCACCAAAATTGAATAACATTGCAGTTGGTGATTTAAAACATTGTTGAATTAATTATGACATTTTGTTAAATTCCCTTTTGTCTTTCCTTTGTCAGTTTTTTATTTCAAAGACCTCAGCTAATGCAGAAAGCGTATCACCCCAATACAGAGGAGAGATGAGTCAGAGATTTGTCAGCTTGAATGGCCTTAGACCTATGTATGCCTGCTAACCACCGTGGTGCAAGTCTGCAGTGATGTTACTTGCATATTAAAGAGCAAGACAGAAAGCTAAAGCTTCCTTGCTAAGCTCTGTTCTTCTGACCCTCTCTGCTACAGACTTGCACTCCTGCTGCCCGACGCACACATGCTCCAGGCAGAATGGGTGCCGCCAGCCCTGACCCCTTCGGCAGGACCCACCACGTGAGCTCAAGCGCAGCATTTTTGGTCAAAGCTGGTTTAAATATTGATGCCTCAGACCACAGGCAGTATAAACGCCTATGATCTGCCTCATCTCCAAACAGCAAACCAAACATGCTACCCACATTAAAAGAAGAAAGGCCTGCAGCCATGACTTCTTAAAGAATACATGATGGGAAAGGGAATTACACCCTTGCTGATGATAGGCCTGTCAAAGCCTTTTAGGATGCAGCACGTTGGTCTGTAACATTTCAAATTTCAGCTGAAGGCAACTTTCTCCCTTGTCTGTATCCTATAGGTTATTTTTGTGTCATCCCTCCAATTTTATTTTCTCTGGCATAATTTATAGCAAGCTATTTATGGGACTAGAATAACTGTCAGCTTGGAGAAGGGACACAGTTCCTCCTGTATACAGTGCGGGTTAGAAGGCTGCTGTCCCAAAATGGATAGCAGTATACCTGGACATGAAAGGAGGTTTGTTTCTTACTCCAGTTTCTTGCCACCCCTATTGTCATGAATAGTCCAAGTTTAATTTCAGGATTCTGTATTCCCTTTCTGTTTTAGGTATGCCATGTTGTATACTAACGTCATCAACACACTGAACATGCTCTTTCTTACTTGGACTTCTTATGCCTAATGTTATAGTTGATGATTATTTTTAGATGATGAGAGTTATTGCTGTCATATAAATCCCCCGGAGACACTGGTTTTCATTTAAAAGGGCAAGTGCATTTGTTTTGTTACTGCACTTTTGCCTGCACTTCACTGCATTGGAGCAAAATTTATTTCAGACAAATAGTTTTTGCATATTTTTATATATCCTTTTATACGCTGTTCATTAACTTGAAGCATCTTTTGATGAGAGAGCAAATCAACAGGCTACACAGTAATTACCTCCCACAAATTAGCTGTCCTTGATAGAATAAGGCATATCTGCAATTTATTCACCAGTGTTTGGTGGCAACCACTTCATGATAAAACAGAATGCTGGTGTTATAAGGTACAATCCAAAGATAAGCTGTTATCTAGACAGGACTTCAAGAGCACGACATGAAAGTTTTAAACAAAAAGAAAAGTGCATTTATATTTTGGGCTTAGGAAAAAAGGCGAAGGCTGGAACTGAGAACAATTACAAACCTCTACTGAAAAAATCAGTGCATGCTCATCACCTTGATGCTTGCAGGCGGATTCAAAAAAAACTCAGCTCAACAGCAGGTGCCCACATGAGGGAAAAAAGCAATCTTCCCCTAGGATCCAGTCCTCAGACTAAGCACCACCTGCTGTTTTTTGAGAGAGGAGTTATCCCTGGAACATTGCATTTGCATTGTGTCTGCTAATGTCAAGGCTTAGCACAGGACAAAAACATCATGAATTTAGCAGAAGTACCAATTCAGATAAGTACAGGCTCAGCTGTTGCTAAATTGGCAATTATAACTAGATAGTCTCTGCTCCCCCGCCATCATCATTGTCGGTGCTGGAAGTTTTGTCTCAGTTCAGTGAGTATTCTATTTTGTAAGCTCTCATTTGTCTTCTGTTTGACAGCTTACAGTGATTTTGTTTAGCTGTACTGATGAACTCCTGTCAATGGAAAAAGCTCCAACCACCAGAGGCAAACGAGAAGGATTAGCCAAAATCTACAATTCCTACACAGTTGGAAAATGGGGAGATTAACTATAAAAGGACTGAACCAGAATATGAGATCAGATCATCTTCTCGAATACTGCATGTGTTCAGGATTGCAAATCCGTATCCAGCTATCTTTATCTCTGACCTTTAAAACTTTTCAGCACAACCGTGACTACTGGCAGGAGCAGCAGAAGCAGGAAAAGGAAAATAAAGTGCTGGCAAATCCTAGCATTTTACCTGCTGGGAGCCTAGCGCTCCCAGATAATGCAGAATTTTAGAATTCCAGCATCTGCTCTAGGCTTACATTGCAACCGCAGCTGTGATAAGGAGGGATGATTTTGTTCTAGACATGATATGAAATCTGTATCTCTTTTCTGCCATGCAGTTGGTACGGTCCCAGAATCCTGCCACAATGCTCTCATTTATATCGTTTGTTATTTTGCAGACTCTGAGGCTCACCTGGCCTCTGTGAAGTTGTTGTGCTGTGGTCTGTCTGCATTTTGGTGTCAGAGCCTGATCATGCACCACTGAAGACAGAGGATTTTTAAATAAAAATATTGTACCCGATGGGGAAAGAAAAGTGCATGAAGCTTGTTCAGGAGAGCAGATTAGTCTCAACCCCATCCTTACTTGAATCAAAAAAGAGGTAACTCAGCTATCTGCATTTAGGCTGTGCTTTCACTGTAGGGTGATGGCAGAGGGCACTGTGTACCCTTTATGCCTTTCACTCTACAGCATGACTCACGGGCCTTGCCTTGTCCTGGGAGAGCTGGCCTTGGTTTCCCTCCCAGAGGAAGAGAGAGGTGCTATTCTGCCAGCCTGGCCCCACTACAAAGTAATTACTTTCAGGTCAGCCCAAAGTTCTGTAGTTGCCCAGTGCCCCAAGAACGGACGCCTGTATGCAATAAGCTGTCACCATCTCAGGTGTGCAGATCCCTTTTTTGTTTGTCTCATTAAATAAGAGTGTGGGAAGGAGGGCCTCAGCCCAGCCCTGAGCTGTCTCCCAGCAGTCCTTACACCCGTCCTGCTGCTTGGGCTGGGAGCAGGTTACCCCTGCTGCCAGGGTGAGCTGTTAGCAACAAGCGGCGGTCAGGCCCCAGGACAGGGGCATCTGCTGTGGACTGCAGGTGCTGCCTGTGGAGGCAGCTGAGCCTGAAGGCAAGAGCATCAGGCTCTCACCCAAAAGAGTCCCCCTGGCATCCAGCAATCATGTGGAAAGTAGGAATGGGCAAGGTGTAGTACTATTTGAAGTATCAGGCGGCATATCCATGGCTTAGTCCATCACAAAGTTGCTCTATGTGCATCTGCTCATCCAGCAAAAACTATACCTGAGCTGTGTAACCGGACCTTGAACCAGCTGAAATTTAATCTGCAAGAACATCCAGCTGTGACAAACTCGTCAAACATGCTCGAGAAACCCCACTCCTCCATTGGAATTGACAGTTTATGTTGTCAAGTGGTTGCTTTGTTTCTATAGATGGAAAAGGGCATTTGTTTGTGGGACTTCTGAGTCTGAAAAATCATTGTGCAGACAAAAGTGACCGTGCAGTCATTGCCTGTAGCATCCCTCACACTTCAGTCAGTAGCTGATTTTGTTTCATCGAGTGGTTCTTCACATCCTCTAGCTTTTCAGCATGCACTGCTGTCTGCAGCCAGGTGAGAGCCCTGCACAAGATGGAGAGAACAATGTTTGAAGGGCAGGATGGCCAATACAGTAGGCTGCCACTCCGCTATCCCCCTTTTGCTTCGGTATCAGTATTGAGCAAAAAGGCAGATTTTGTTTTGTGTGTGTGTGCGTGGGGGGGTGGTATAAACGGATTAGATGCTTCCTTTTTTAATGCTAATATATTTTAAAAGACAAAATGAACACTATGCACTACTCAAGACACAGCACCCAGTTCAGCTGTTAACAGTACTAGAAGTTAACTGCGTTGTACACTCTCCCCATCCTTCTGCTTCCTTACCTATTGCACAGGGAATATTAAGTCATGTTACTGTATTTTGATGGTGATACTGTTCAGTTCCTCTGCAAGTCAATTAGTAAGAGACTTGACTTTCAAAAAAGGGTTGTTACAGAAAAAAGATATTTTGAGGCCATCTAATTACGTCTCAAAAAGGCAATAATAAGGAAAGAATCTGCTTTGGGAATACAGGAAATGTTAGGATGCAAAAATACACCACTCACTTTTGGAGTCTGCTTGCCACGTGCTGTATAATTGTGGTGCATATTTGATTTATCCTAATTACATTTCAGTATATTTGTTTGCTTTCTGACTGGAGCAGCACTGCCACATACTGAATGCAGCTTGCCTATGCCTTTTGTGCCTTTCCTGGGGTGCGCAGTAGCACAAGCCGCCTTCTTTCAGAGGCGGAGTAGAACCAAACCAAAACTAAAACCCACCATCCAAGCTGCACATCGTGGCTGATGTGTAAATATTCAGTTTCTCTTGGTCATGTTCATACGTATGCAAATGTGTTTTAACATTGGCTCAGTGGCTGCCATTCTTAAGAATATATGTTAGGTATGCAAGAAAAGGATTACATATCTTCCCAGATGATGATTATGCAGCTGCCAAAAGGGATGAATTCAAGTCTTACACAATGCTTTTTCAAACACGTTGTTAATGTGCTCCTGAGGAATATCCAGATGCAACTAATTACCCTGTAACGAGGCTCCTAAAGCTGACCATCTGATAGGCTTTTGAAGGTGTCCAGTTTATTATACAGAATGATTTGTTTTGACTTTCTTTAAACTCTTCATATGCAGATGCCATAAATGGCTGTATTCCTCAATGGTGAGACCCTCTAAGTGAGATTTATGGTATTTAATTAATGTGGTAACAAGGACAAATAGGATAACTATGGAAGACTCATTCTGCTTGTCCGTTGCAGGTTTGCAAATAATTACTTACAGAACATCTGAATGCCAGCTGCAATAAATAAGGACTTTGGCCACCATTTTGACAGTAAGAAGCTAGTAAAGTTAGTTTATACAGGTATCGCACGCAGTTTTGGGAGGTGTCTGCAGCATTGTTTCCCATTCTAACAACCTCCTATAATTACACTGTCTGCAATGGCAGTTTTCCATGCAGGGATTTTTCCCTCTCTCGGTACTTAGTTAAAAAGACTGAGGCACAGAGAGCTCAGTGCTGCAAGCCATAAGGTATTGACCTTTGCAGAGGATGTACTCGAGATTTGTGCTTGGTCAAGAAAGGCCCCACGATGCTCTGTTTTTTGAGGAGACAAGACGACCCCTGACATCTGGGGCAATTTCTGTGGTGTGTTGCAGGAATCATCTCTAAACTGTCTCCACAGATTCCACTAGTAAAGCTGTTTTATATTTTTCTTGGTCCTAATCTGTAGATTATGACAAAATATTTCTGTGGGCTACTAATGACTCTACTCTTAAGTGTTATATAAAGGGATTCCAACACATAGTGCATGTGATTTAGCTCAGCAAGAATGGAAATGCTTTGAGCAGGAGCTGCTGAGAGAAATGTTACCGGCCGTCGTCTCTGATCACCTACTCCGACTCTATCCAAAATAGTTTAAGACCTGAAGGCTCAGGAAATACACATACATTTTCTGTCATTTGGCATATAAATAGCTACATGTAAATATTATAAATGTAGTTAAAAAAATAAATCTGTGTAATGAGTCTCACCACCTGTTAACCGGAAAGGCTTTCACTTTTGAGCCCCTTTAGAAAGGAAAATGGAACAACTCCGTTCATAAAGAATCTAGAGCTGAACAAAGAAATGCAAGCACCCATACTTTTGAAATCACCTGTGAATTTACTCCTTAGGTTAGTTTGCATTTTCATTCCTCTTTGAAATGAGATGGAAAAAGAAGCCTAGTTACTGGCAAGGTGGTGTGCGACTTAAATACATAGCACAATTCTGCTACTGCGATAGGAGACGGCACTTGGTAATGTGGGAAGGTCAGTTGTGTTGCATGGTATTTAATTTATGCTAAGTGGAAAGCACTTTCATTTTTATAGTACCTTGGAATTTAACAACACTCTGGGGTAGAGAACCCCGCAGTTAAAAGATACCATTGCTTTTTCAAAAGAAACCACTGACAGAACAAAAAGCCACTGCTTTACATTTAAAGGGTACCAAAGAATTTAAGAAAAAACTGAAACCTTTGTTTAATGAAGTTCAAACTGAATTCTCCTTATAGGTTAGCAACAGTGTTCATAGCTTGGTACTGAGGGAGTTTGGTCCAAGTCTCAGACTCAGGAGGTCAAAATGGCATTTTTTTCTACCTCTGAAATGATCTTCAGTTAAGTTTTTACTCCTTCAGCCCCCACCCCCCCCGCTTTAATCATGTAACTTGCCTTCCATAAAGCTTCTGCAACGCTTCTCATCCAGGAGTTATTATAACATTATTTATATTTAAGCAACATCTGTCTTGGATTAAAAAAAACATATAAAAATCCCTGAAGCTGAAGTGCAAATATACTGGAGAAGCAGGACTTTCCTCCTCCACCGTGGTCTTGTCTGAAACAGAGTAATGCAAGCAGCTCATGCAAGAGTAATGCTGCAAGCTATCCTACTAACAAACTCTGAATTATGCATGGGATCCTTAACCTAGAACTATGCAAGGGAGGTAAGGTGGTAGAGATTTTCTTCTGTCAAGTTAGTCGAACACTTCTGAACCAGCTCCCATTTTGCTGCAGAAAAAATAACCACTCTTAATTTTCATCAAAATAAAATTTGATTCTGTGCTATCGTAGGTATTCCTGTCTTCTGTACATGAGAAGTGTCTGGAAAATTGGTAGGGGGAGGCTCTTGCATAGGTAGGAAGGAGGGATATTAGCTTCTTGTAATGATTCATGGCAAAGAAGTTACAATTACTCACAGAATAGTCAGACATACAGTAAATACTCAGATCAGTGTGTTCCTTTATCAACTCCCATTAGCTGCAGCTAAGTGCTACTAAGTTGTAGTAAGAGTGGAGGAGCAAGTGAAAAATACAAACCACCCAAACCATCAAGCTGTGCATGCTGTATCAGAGTGGTCTGAAGCTAGAAATAAGTTGCATAATATTTTTTTTTTTTAAATAAGCATAGTACTTCCTATGGAGGCCCACTGCTTAGGCAATTGCTTTTCCATGGCTTAGTCATCCAGCATTAAATGAGGTGCCTGCAAGATATGTTTTGACAGGTGCTGCTGAGCTGTTTAGTTGAGGCAGTTTCAAGTCATGTCTTCTATTTGCTTTTAGTAGTTCTGGAATGGAACTTTTCTACTTAACTATTTGGTATAGTACAACCAGAAATAGCTGCTTTATGCTCACAATATTCAGAGGTGCAAAAGCAATTAAATATCTAGAGCATGTGAATAACTAACTGGCAAGAATGGACAGGGAGGCCACAGATCTTCAAACCTTCTTGAGGTATAGGGGCCATGATCTAATGGAGATAGTTCATCCCTGTTTGCAGATTCCGCCCCCCCCCCCTCCCCCCCCATGTTCTCTTTGCACACATGCCTTGCAACTGCTGCCTTTCTGGAAAGTGACCTGTATTACCCAAGCTCTTGAATAAGGCCTCGAAATGAATTAATAAAGCCTACCCTGGGCTTCTATAAATTAGTAAAGCAGAAAGAATTTGCATGGTTGAAATGCTGGGCAAACCTTGGCACAAATACTTCTAGTTTTACAGCGCATTCCAATAGGGCAACCTGCTAAACAGCAATGAAGAAAGAAGTCATGGCCTCAGTGCCTACAAGAACTGAAGCAACTCATTAAGGAACACTGGCTTCTGATGTCCCCAGATTATGCTGGAATTTACTGAAACAGATTAAAGTGAGAATCTTTGCCCAGGTCACAGCAAGTGTGAGAGACTAGTGGGAGACGATGTGCCTTTTCAGTCAACAGGGTTAGAAGACGGTAGTTCAGGTACTGAGGGGCTGTGAGGATCAGGAGGATGATGTACTGCCAGATTTAGTGGTGTATTCTGAGTACATATGAGAAGAGTACATCATTACATCATTAAGTTAAATATCAAAGAGTATGTGTGGCTTCTTGAAGCGTTTCAAGTTTTCTTCCCCCCCTGAAAGCCCAGGGAGAAACAGTAAGAATAAATTATCAGTAAGTCATGGTAATTGAAGAGTCAAAGGTCTCAGTTTAGGGAAATGGAGCTAAAAGTAAGCAAGATGGCAACAGCTGAATTCTTCAAATGTTAAAGTGAAAAGAAATTAAGCCATTTGGAATAGCGAAGAAGAAAGTAGATCATTAACACTGCGCAGCCTTAATGTTTTTAGGTCATCTTAAATACTGCCTGCATCGAATTCTATTTAGTTGACAAAAATGCAAATAGAGTTGAGCCTGACAGTGTGTTAGTAGTGTGATGGATTAAACTGTTGCCTCAGTCCTAGCAAGAACCATTTTCCAAGATACTGCTATTTACATATACTTACCTATAGCCAAGAAATTTATTTATACACACACACAAATATACTGGAATTAATAAAAACTTCTGAAAATTCAGGACAAAGGCTAGTTTCCATAAACAGTTCCTCTCCCAGGCTAACACACTAGTTAACTGTCAGCCTCCTTGAAGTTTCTTTCAATCTAACAAGTGCCATCCCAGTCAACAAGCCACGTGTCCCCATCTTTTGAGAAAAAATAGGATGAAAATTAAAGGTGATTAGTAACACTTACATGCCAAAACAGAACCACTTCCATTGTAATCACCTTGCAAACCCAAAAAAACTTATTCTCAAACTGCACAAGAACTAATGAACACTCAGCTCTTTTTGGGTTTGGATAGTAAGTTCTGTTTCAGACTATGGAGAGCAGAGTACTGACTTTGCAAGGTGAAAGGAAGGGGCCTGTTACTCAGAAGACAACTGCTAAGACTGTTTTTTAGAATCTCCTAGCTTTCACCTATGACCCTATCTCATGCTTTCCTCTATCATCCCCCACCCCGGCATGCCTTAAAAACAAACCAACCCCAAAACCAACAACCAACCAATAAAAAAACCTAAACACAAACCAACAATCAAAGCCCACATCAACACAAGGTTCAGCAGCAGTTGCCTACTAGAAAAAAAATTCCAAACCCAGACTTGTCAGTGACATTTGTACTTTAAAATGGGAAGCAGGAGCAGTGAGCACAGCATTTTGTATGAGAACAGATAACATGACTGTAGTCAGTGATGCATTAAGCAAATTTGATCCTAGTTCTTCAAAAAAAGAAAACCTGAATAGAAAGTGGCGTGGACGTAGAACATTAAATACAGGGCTCCAAAAGCAAGATTACTGGTGCAACAGTAAATGGGTCCGTAACCTTTGTAGTTCTACTTCTCCCAGGTCTCTCCATCAGTAAAAACCACTATGCAAACAGACAGACATACCTGTCTGTGGTTAAAACTTTTCGAAAAGGCAGCCAGTAAAAAGCTACTCCAAATAACCCCCAACACCTACTGCATAAACTTGTCCAAGTTCCACAGTACGCATTTAAAAACAGGGAATCCTCACAGCTGCCGTGATAAACATTATGCAGCTGAAATTCTAGTAAAAATTGTGTCCTCAGTTAAAGTAGGTAATACTAACCTAATTCTAAACCTAAGCATATCTTTTCTTACAAGGACAGAACTACTTTAAATGCTGGAGAGGCCTTAAATAGCTGCATGGTTGGATCCTTCTCTGATAACCAAGGGAGACAGCTAACCTTTCAGAAACAACTCCAGATGAGGAGGGAATTAATATACTTCAAACCAGGCAACTCCTGCAAATTGTTACAAAGAAAAGCTTTTGCAGGGGAAAGAGGATGAAGGAAAGAACCACCATTCAAACAAAAAAATAGTGAAAAGTATAGTAGGGTTCCATCTAAATCTAAGGGTTTAAGATAGGAGGGCAGGGAGAAGGGGAGAAGCATCTCCTATGTATTTACATAATCAAGGCTCAGATAATTTGTGCCTTTATGTTGATGTAACGGAAGGTTAAGAGAAACCAAGTTACAGATAAGAAGATTACACTGAGAAATGCTAGATAACTTCTCATATTCCTTGTTCTGAAAGTAACAGGACATAAATTAGCCACTAATGAAAAAAATACTTCCTACAGGCAGTATTATCTTTCTCAATGAAGACGGATCAGTGAATTCCCCAAACAAATGCTGCACATCAGCCAACCCAGAGATACGGAGTAACCCCCAACCCCCGTTCTGTATTACCACAAGTTGTTCGTGTTGCAACAATTCTTTTGCTTTAAATGCTTGAGAAATGCATTCCCCTACATCATTTATTGATCACTAGAGAGGACAAATAAAATATAAGAAACGTAAAAGTAAGTTTAAAGTCTTACAGTGATTCTTCCTTCATCCCCAAGACATCCCGTAGGCTGTCAACTTAAAATTGATTATATAAATCCTTAGATATGCATTAAAACTAAACACATTTTTCATTCTGAAGTTTTGCTACAGGCTTTTGTTCAACTGACAAAACAACACTAGGGAGTGTAAAAAATATTTATTCAACCTAATTCAACGTAACTGTAATTTGCAATACTTAAAAACAAGATTTACAACAGAGTAATGACCTTCTGCTACTCAGGTGAAATCATTTTATAATCCATACAGTATTTTTATAATTGTATTTTTACAATAGCTTTAACTTCCAGAGGAGACAATGAGCTTTCCCATGGAACAAGTTGCAAACCCACTCATCTGCATCATTCAATTCTTCATGAGACTTTAAAAAACAGTAATAAATTGGTTGGAAATATATACAGTGAAGACCACTGAAAAGCTGTTTTCTCGAAATGAGGAATTCTGTAAGAAATACATATTATATTGTTTCAAGACTATCTTACAGAAAGCAGCAACTTTCAGAGGTTGCTGCTCTATATTTAGAGTTTTATATAAAAGTGAGCCCACTAAGACAAATATAATCAGCAGACTTACAAGATTATAGTAATTCTTCAGTTACAGCAAGAACCTCAAAAGTATTTGATATTGATCGAATGTATAATTTTCAATACCTGTATAGTTTTGGAATACTAGTTGGTCATTATATACACTTCTGTACAGTTCTAAAATATTACATCTCAGTAATTAAGATAAACATACTATAGAAAAGGTACCATATTTTGAATTTCTCTAACATACATTATTGCAGTCAAATATGAAGTCCATTCTGCATTTACTTCATTTCTGGTGAAAAGCAATATTTACTTATGAATACTTCCACTAAAAGATTTTTTTTAAACCTTTCTCCATGCATTTGACATACTAATATGAACAAGGGGGGAAAAAAAATACCAACCAATTTTGAGAAAAACAAATAAGTTGTTGTTAAGAAAAAACTTCAAGTACTAAATCTAAGTTAGGTCTGGTATGAATACTAAACGTCCGTATTATGTTTGTCAAAATTTAACTTCACAAAACAGTTAATTTCTCTTGAAATTAAGTTTATAAATACATCAAATAACTGAAGTGCTAATGTCTCCCTCAGATGGCTACTTTGAACATATTGTAACAGTAAAGCTTACTGTATAAATAAACTTAGTTTATTACACATTTAAGATTTATTCTTTAGTCCTTTACAGAACGAAGCCAAGTTGTCTTGTCAAGAGTGCCTAGCCTGCTGCTATGTACCATGCTCAGATGAGGTACCCAAAGTGTAGTGTTGCCCCCTGCCAGCTGATCCTTCCACCGTCTGTCCTTCCACTGGAGCTGCTATGGGCAGAAGAGAGCCCAGCCCTGGTACAGAGCCATGTTATGCACCCAGGTCTGGAAGTTTGAAAGGATTCCCTAATCTGTCAGCTTAAATGTAGCTTTAGTGTCCAATATCATTTCCTCACACTTCTACTGCTCTTTGTACTTGTATGGATATTTACATAATCAAGAGGATCATGAAAACTAAAAAAGTGCTGTAATACTTAACTATAAAATAAGCAACTGAAATTTACTTCCCCCCATGTAATTATTTTACTGTGGAGGAAAAAAAAAATGCTATCCAGCACCAGTTACAAAACAGTAAAAATTATCAGTAATAAAATAGTCACCTGGAAGCCATGCTAATTTCAACACCTAGTACTTAGGTGGCTAAAGCTGACACACGAGTCCTGTAGAGAGTGATCCATCTTCTGCCTTCTCTGACCAGGCATTTGAGTATTTTACGCTCCCTGTTTGATACCAGCGAAAACCAAGGAAATCTTTATTGACTGATGTCCCACAATTACTTCTCCTTGGTAATGACTCACATTTGCTTTCTAAAAAAAATTCCCTTCATTGTGTGAAATGCTGAACTCGATGATAGTGTGGGTATGAAAACACGTATAGAAGAGGCATTTGGATATAGCCTACATTAACTACACAATTTAAAATGTTCTTTTTCTGTAGTTGATGCTTTTTTTTTTTCCATTCAGCATATTGGTTCAAAGAAAATAATTCACAAGCTTGTTGCCCAACAAAAATACCCAAAAATAATGAAAGCCAAGTCACATTCTTAGGTTCAGTGGTTGCTGAAAGGATTTACCCTGCCACAAGACAGTGCTTTATTATATTTAAAGAAAAAAATAGGAGCAGCAACTTATCACAATTCTCCACTACTGTGCGATAATGATGGGACCAATACAACATGGAAACCTGTTAGGTGCGACTGTACGACATCTGGAGATCACAGCCTTACGCTCCTTCTTGCTCAGGATAATTTAAAATTTTGCGGTGAGCTTGGCGCAAATATTGCTGCTGTTTGAAGTAAACCTTAAAAGCTCCTTTTATAGCAACAAAAGCAATTCCACCCTGAAATAAAAAGATATTTTGAAAACCTGCACAGTTCAGTGTCATATCATTGCAAATGTTCTTTTTAAAAATTTCTGGTCAAAGAAGATTTATTTTCCAATCATATAGCATTTTCTTTTCAAGTTTAGCTAATTAGGACAATTCCAAATGAACATCTCAAAGTTTCTTGTCACAATGCACTATTGCAGAGGTTAGTGTTACTTAAAGGGACTACATACCGGATCTATAAAACCTTTTGAAAGCTTTTATTTGCTTGGAAGTCTGACAAATACTCTAAAAAAAATCAAAATACACCCTATTTAAAGAACAAAGTAAAATGCAGATATGTATCTGCTTTCCTCCCTTCTCTGAATATATACTATACATGACACAAGGAATAATAGTAATTACCATTCTGTAATCACTATGAAAAAGGCCACTTGCCAAAAGCAAGTGTGGAGTGACATAAAATCTGTTTTTTGTAAAACAGACTTTTTTTTCCCTCGGAAGTTTGACAGTATGTTTGTTTATCTCAAGTCTTCAAAATAAGACAAGACACTAAGCCGCCTTTACTCTGCAGGAATGGTTGTACTATCACTGTCTCTTCCATGTGGAAGGGAGGGGTGCATTAACATATTGGAGTTGAAAACAGGGGCTGAAGTGACAGTCAGATGACCAGGGATACCACCTTGCAAACTCCGCGTGCTTCCCCTTGAAAGGCTGCAAGCCAGAGAGGTTATTCACAAAGGAAGAGACTGTCTCCTCTCTTTGTCTCTTTGACTCTTCTACGGAGAGTTTATTTTCCTCTCCTTATTAAAATAAGTAACAAAGGGATTCTCTCAAAGAATTAGTAAACAGAAGCTAATATGAAAAGGTTGATAATATAAACCCCCAGTCTTCCCTTGCAGAGATTGTTCTTGGAAGATGCTGGTTTCTCATCTTCATTATCACCCTTTGTTACTGCTAAGATCTGCCTAGTACAGTACCAGATACAAGTTTCAGCCTTGTCTAGAATTCAGATTAGTTTCGGTCACAATGACAAAGTCTCTCACACACATGAAGCTTGTCCACTGCCAAGATAAGCAATCTTAGAAAAGACCTCTTCCCTTAATCAAATGCCACTCTTAAGTTCTAGATCAATTTATGTTCCTTTTTGCTTTTCCTCCCTCCCCCACAACACAACACTTCATATTCCCATATTATAATCATTTATGAAACAAACAATAGCGAATCTTACCAAGATTGTCCTTTGTAAATTTGAGTTAACACTGCTGAACATCAGCTTGCCAACTATCGTGGCAATAGTAGGGAAAACTAGAGCTCCACATAGAATACGTGTGGCAGAGACATGATCTGCCAAAGGGTTGGCCTCTGCTGGAATACGAGGAACAGGACATCCAATGCCTAAAGGAGTGAGAGTGGGGGAAGAAAAGGTTACATAGCCACTACCTCAAACAGGACACAGAAAGCACATTAGTGCCCACCCCCCAACTCCATTATAAATCTATAGCCCAATTACTTTGAGAACTATCCCTCTTCACAGTGAATATTCCGTTTCTGTTATCTGAAAGTAAAAATGAATACAGTCATTTAAGACCCATAATTTTTAGTAGCTTGTTTTGTTACTAAGGCCTTAATCGAAACATGCTCCTGTTCCTCTTGCCCCACCTTTCTCGCTAGGTACTATTCAAACACACTCTAAATAGACTGAACATAAAAATAGAGGGAAGGTGTTATCACTTTCACTTAAGAATGGCAAAAACTACTCGCCTATCCCCATCTTCTAAAGGCACCAATTCAAGCCTGATATTTCCTTTTAAATTTAATCATGTTACCTGGAAATATGCTGTTCAAAATTTGTAGCTTATTAGAGTATTTGCGCCACAGTCTGAGCACATAGTCCTCCCAACGAATCATCTTGCCCAGTATTAGCATGACTGGGATAGTGGGAAGTCCAATCAAAAGAAATAAAGGATCAGCTCTCTCCATGACATCAAGACCTTCTTTGTGACCCACAACCTGGTAAATATGTATATAGTTGACAAACATAACAAAGACCACACTGAACAAAGAATATAACTTATAAAAATTCTAGTTTGTTTGGGGCTGCCCACGCATTTTAAGTTAAAGAAAAAAAGAATAATACTGTTTTACCTAACATACTCAGTTTTCCCTTTGCATCCTTGGTTGCTTATCAAGTGTAATGCAGACGAGCTACCAGCCCTAATTTGCAAGTCATTAATCTTGCAGAGAGCTGTAACACAATTCCTTACCATCTCAAGGAAAGTTTCATGTGCTTCTGTAGAAGCTTAAACATCTGAAATACCAAAAGAGCATACTTTCCAAAATGCACAGAAGAATTTACAATTTTAGAATGATTAATTCTACACAGAAATTGATCAGTTACTAGTCTTTAAAGGATAAATTGATAGCAAGTATCTCAGGATGTTTTAATAATAAAATTGTTATTTAGGAATACCTTATGCAACAGAGATCACAGTATTAAAAAGTATTGCTTCTCTAGACAATGCAGGAAGAGGTACATTATTTTCAACTGTAGTGGAAATAGCAGCATATCTTCATTTGTACTTTATTTTTAAACGTGGTTAGTACTACAACTTTAAAGGGACAGTCACTACTGATGTGTCTAAACCTTTCTACTGGCACATAAAATCAGACTTTGCAGTTTATAAAATGTACGTATTGAAACTGTAACAGAACTGTGCATTATGTTTTCCTAAAAAGTACATACTTTTTATTTTAAATAAGTAACCGCAGTAGGGCTGAGGACAAAAAAAGAAATTAAAGTGGTAGATATCCTCTAGAATTGTCTCAATTTAAGAATTACTAAATGCTAACAAAGTCCTTGAAGGGCTTCTAGAAAGAATAAGCCGTTTCATTACTTTTTCTGTAAGAATCCAGCAAGGCTAAACCCACTAAATTAGTAGTTATTACATTTGTCAGGCACTGGATTTCCTGATATGTCTTCATTGACTTCTTGTTTTCCCCACAAGCTATCAAGTCTCCACTTGCACAAAACTTAGAATTAGGTGGTAAGAATATGCAACAATAGCAAAACTAAAAAAAAAAAACAGTACTTCTGGAATAGGTGGGACACAGGGAAGAAGCTAGGGTAACATACCACAGTACCTTCAAACTGTACGTTTTAGCCTTGCTTTGAAAACCATTCCAATTTATTCTTCTAGAACAGGAAGTTATGTTATATACCACAGCCTCTAAAAATGGGGATAACTAATATTGTTGCCACCAAAAGATTATTCCTTCAAAAAAACATTCAGCATTTGTCTTCCAGCTTCTTCACTATCTTCCACCCAAATTGTGATGTCTGATGCTATCCTTTTTCTCCTTATAGTCCTTGTCCATCAAAAAAAAAAGCCTCAGTATCTTGTCGTTTCTGCTTTAGATTGCTATTTCTCTGTTTTCAGTAATCCCATATGATTTGTTACTGACTTAGCTACCACTGTAGTCACAATGTCAATTCTGTATTTATTTTTCTCCATCTTGAAGCTTAACCTTTAAAAATAGCTTTTGTGCTTCTCTCTGGCCTTTCAACTGAAGGAATCTGAAATGCATCAGGAAACAAGCTGTATTAAACCTAGCAAATTTGGGGTGGTAAAAGGGGTGGAACAGTTTCATTCCACTCCCAGTTTAATCTCCTCCATTATAAGCAAAAATAAGCTATTCTCTTACCCAGCATGCCAGCCATATGACCAAAAAAAACCATTAAGTCAGAGGAAAACAGCTAATTCTTCATACCTGGGATTTGACCAGCTGTCTAAACTAACGTAGATGTGAAGCTGTAACTGTGCAGATGCTCAGCTAGACCCACAACTTCCCTTTGCTTAAGGCCAGATCCTCATTTCAAAAGCAAAACTACTACAGAAAGGAGCATTTCTCTTTCCATTTGGTTCTGTAGTTCTAGAGAAGCTAAAAAGGTCATATAAGTTCCTACAGACAAAGGCTCAGTGTAGCAGTGAGCAAGGAGATAAGGTCTGGTACATTTCACCAAGTCTAATTGTAGTATGACAGGTGATTGCAATGTTCCTGTAAGGGCCACAACAGGAGCAAAATATCAGATGAGGAAATTCCTAAGTGTACCGTTCCGTGATATAGACACTCATCTACTGGAATGGAGGAGGTGTTGAGAGTCATTATACATCACTTATGCAGCCACTTGACCCTGGCCACCCTCGTACAAGGAGACTGCATCAACTCATTTGGGCTCCGCTTCAAGTGGTTGTCATATACATTTCTGCTATGAGATCACATACAAACAGAACCAAAATAGCAGACAATCTTGAGATGGCATGACTGGTAGAACTGCAGGGCAGTATCACACAATTCAAGAAAAAGTAGTGCCATATGACTTACGTGGATAAGGACTAGGTTGTATAAGTAAAATTAGAACTGCGTAGAGGAATACTTACTAGCATACGGATTTGTTAATTCTATCTACAACTGAATTAACATCAGAAATACTTTTATGCTTTCAGGCAAAACACAGGTTATGGGCTTGATATAGGAATCCACAACTAAAGTGGTAACAAGGGTCATTCTAGTTGTACAATCTATGAAAATTCTTGTCTTGTAGTTGAACTAGGACGGCTGTGAACAAGTCTTTCCAGTCTTTCCATAGTTAGTAGTCTACCACCTGTCAATGTTTTGTTTAAATAGCAAGTTCCCAAGAACAGAAGTAGGAAAAATAAGTTGGGTTTTTTTTTTCCCTTTCAACTAACCATACAGTCTCAAGTAATTAAAAGAACATACTATTAATTTGCAGTGGTTTGCATTTGTTGTTTATGAATTAATTGCACCATTCAGAGCATGTATTTTCCGTTATACAATAAAAAAAGTGGTACAACTGAAGAATTCACCATGCCTCAACTCTTTGAATGTTACCAGCAAAATTTTTCTACAGGTAAAAAGAGACTAGTCTTACATCTTTTCTGAAGAATTGGACTACCCATTATTAGTACTTAGGTGGTAACGGCACCTTTTCTGTAAGAACAGAAGTGGGTTCACCAGCCTGCCATACAAGGGGCAGCCAGCTGCAGTAGTAGTGACTTTTGTTAGTTGCAGACTGAACCACATTTGAACAGGCATGCTTGGCTTTATACAGTACGATCAGTTAGAAGTGAAAAGCTTTATATCCACCTATCTTGAATTCACTTATTAACTACAATGAAAGTGCTGAAAGCAGCTAAAGCATGTTTTAAGCCAAGGAAAGAGAAGTCTTAATTAATTGACTTTTTCTTTCAAGAACTTGCTTTCACAGCTGGTACGAAGAGGGAATACAGGTGTACCTGCATCACCGTCACAGCTCCATATGTAACAGCCGTCCAGTATATAGAGCCCACCATGATTCCAGCTGCAGCAAATGGACATGCCTTTGAGATCAGTCGATCTGCAAGATCCAAAACGTAAACAACTGGACCTATGATAAAGGAAAAGTAAGGTTTCAAGATATAGATATATATAGATATATATATGTACACACACACACAAGCATACTGAAGAAAGCTCTCGGCATCTATCAATGATAAGAAAAAATGAACTTGGCAAAATACAAGTCTGACATCCCACACATGGTGTTTAGATGAGAACATATAATTAAAAAGCTACTAAGCTAAACTTGTAACATTTCTACCTACCATTTCATTCACTGCAACATCTTTCTGAGAGATTAATATACTGGTTAGAGCACTAACTAATTTACCCACTAAAGCTGACTAGTTTCCTTTGTGTTGAATCAGAATTGTTCTGTTGTAGAAACCATTATAGGCTTAGTGGTTTTTCCGTTAGGTATTTTAGCTTTGAAAAGGAAGAAATACTAGTTAGTTGTAATGTACTTCATGTGCTTATCTTTGACCACTTCACCTGAGAATTCTGTCACTAAACTATCCTGCTCTACAGTAAAACGTAGCACAGTCAATATGAAAGATTCCATCTTCTGGTAGAGGCTGCATTCAATATTTTTAGAGGATCACCTCTCAAATGTTTGAGGAAAAAACCCTCCCATTCAGGTTACTTAGTGCCTTTGACAACAACGCATGAATAGAGTTTCATTGTTCTGTCTACAGACAACTGCACCTTCCAGACTCACACAGAGCAAGACGTTACCCTGACCGACTTTGGTGAGGTGAACAAGGGCATGCTTGCATCTTTTCTTTGAGAAACTGCAGGAGCACGAGCAAAGCAAAAGCTGGAAGTTGAAGTCTGAAATGTATGTATGGAAGTGAAAAATGTCATCACCATGATCAGATTCCACATTACTTTTGACTGTCCTACTCCAGCTCATATGCATGACTAGTTCTTCTTAGCTCCCTCCTACTTTTTCCTACCAAAATCAGTGAAAATATTAAAGTTATTCTCAAAACCAGCCTATAGGCATTCTTCAAGTAACTAATCCTCCATGTCTCTCATCACGGTTTACTCACTCCAGCCTATAATTCTTTTACTACTTCCTAATTTTTTTTTTTTTTTCAGGGGCTGGGTAGGGAAGGAGTGATCTCTTGAGCAATGGTGTTAAATGACGTACTGAAGTCCTGATATACTAGATGTACAGG
The DNA here is from genome assembly GCF_047370975.1 of Nipponia nippon. Lineage (NCBI taxonomy): Eukaryota > Metazoa > Chordata > Aves > Pelecaniformes > Threskiornithidae > Nipponia > Nipponia nippon. The sequence continues at coordinate 108,978,507 of NW_028262347.1, forward strand.
ACTTCCACTAGATGAATTTCAATTGCCAGGCTGTTTTATACACCTATCCCGAGTTGCATGCCATTTCCCTCCTGACCTCCAATTAATCGAAACTTGTTCTGACCTTGCACAGAATTGAGAAGATTAGGTGCCAAGATTTTTTTCTTTTTTACCTTTCTAAAGGTAAAGGTATTGTATTTGACATTCTCCAAACATACAAAGATCACTTGCAGTTCAATTCTTAGCTTGAGTACTCCTATTACATAACAATTTTATGTTCTTAGTTTTTTAGGGTGGTGATAACTTAGTACCCTGTTCCCAAAGACATTGTCTCTGAACTATCGTATTTATACCAAATGAATTAAAAGCTGTGCATTTAAACATACAATCAAGATCTCAAATTCACTTCAAAAGAAGTTTGCAGAAAATTTATTTGTCAGCCACACTGACAAAATTGTGAGTCCTGTTCATGACTTAGCTGGTTATTCTCTTTCAAGAAAACAGCTCTAGTGTGAATGCTTGCAGAACAACCAGTTTTACTCAGCTCAAGTCAGCCAGTGAAAACAAGCAACAGGAATATCTAATTGAACTTGTTCATTGTCATGTTTTATCAGCACTGGTATTCTTGTAAAGTGCTCACAAATACATCTGTTTTGTGGTGGGTGTCCCCCCCCCCCCCTTTTTTTAAAGAACAGGGTAGGATTTTACATACTGTTTGTACAGTGGTAGCATCCAGAGACCTTGTAGAAGGATTGCAAGTGTGTGTCCCGTCCCCCTCCCTTCCCCCCCCCCAGGTATGTGTGAAAATACCATACTGAAGAGCTGCGATTTAAACACATTTCGCTTATATGCAGTCTTGACAGAAGTCATTGTAAATACTGCTAAGATATGTATCAGACTAGTGGGCAGACCTAAGCAACTTGGGCAGAATATTGCTTTATGTACTCTCTACTCTAGCTCTGCTGGAGCCTTGAGTTCTTAACCTACTACTCATGTGCTTCAAATTGGTTACCTGCGCGTGCATCTTCTAGTACAGCACGCATTCTTTGTTTTAGTAATAAGCTCTAGTTTTAAGGGCAGGAAGCATCTTCCTGTGTGGCTTGTAAGACAGTAAACACCTCACCAGCACCCTGCTTCAATTACACCAACCGATGTAAATTAGTCTGTAAGTAGCTGACAAGTGTAACTATAGAGTTAATTTATTCTTGAGTTAAGCATCCTATTATTGATTAGGTACCAAAATTAAAGGGTTTCTGAAGAAGGAACATTCTACCCAAAATACAGAGAACTGGAACAAAGAGTTCAACTGTATTAACAGTTATGTTTAACTTTCCAGGACAGACTTAAAGTGCTGGGATGTCTATCAATGTGCTGAAAGTACTAAATGCACAGTAATTTACGCATCTTGACTGTTTCTCACAGTCACTGAAAAGGTTTAGCTGTACCATTTTGAAAACTTAAGATTTGTTTGAAGAAAGTGAAAACAAGAGACTCAAACACCCCATCATATTTGGTGAGTCCTACAGGGCAACGCAAAGCACTGAAGCTTGCTTTATACATCTTGGCAAGGTGATACGGCAACAGCAGAAGTCGAACACTAAAAGTACTAAACAAATTGCACTTACTGATACTAATCATTAAAAGCAGCAAGCTACAGAATTAGGTATAGAATCTTGAGAAAAGACTAGAAAAACATTGTTCTGATTTTTTTTTTTTAATTAGCCCTTTAGGAAGGAAGTAGTGAGATAGGAAGACAAATGTAACTGTTTCTTTTAAGATGGTATTAAGGAAGAAGGAAATTAACTATCACTGACATAAAAATTAAAGAAGGAAATACAAAATACAAACATATTTTTAATTTTGTAAACACTATCGTGCTTTAACAGCTTTTTCTCCCAAACTCTGTTTTCTATTTATTAAACTGAAATAATTACCTAAAAGATACTTTGGTTACTTTCAAAGTGCCAATAATGTTTTCCTATTTAATAAAAAAAGTTCTCAGAAGAGAGGAAAACAGCCAGTAAGAACATAGTTACTACCAATCTCTAAAACTGATCTGCACTATCAAATTTGAAATGGAATTATAGTTTTAAGAAGACACATCACTAGGGGGCTTGTTTTGAATTGGTAAATACATAAAAAGACACCGACTGTTACTTATATTCACTGATGTCTCCTCAAGTTGATATTACTTCAAAACTATAATCATACATAAAAGAAGTTGTGTTAGGGAGTGCCCTTTCACAGAGATTTGGTACATTAGAGAAGTCTTAATGTAAATAAGTTTCTGAACTGTGATACCTCAGGGAAACTTTAGTTGTTACTTCTTCCCTGGCTCAAGTAATTTTAGTTTCTTGAATGGTAAGACTAGTAACATCTTCAAAAGATACCTGCTGCAGCAGAGACGGAGCTACTGGCAAGACTGCTTGAAAACACCTTACTGTCCTAACTCTGCCTGGTGTGACCTTGACTGATTTAGAGTTGAGTTGTGATCTGACAGTTTTGGCTTACTAGAAAGAGCTACAAAAGGGCAAGACTGTCTCACTTGTTTAAGGCACTTCAGGCTCATCATTGATGGACCCAAATTCATTTTCCTGCTCTACTATCGATACCTTGTGTACTCTTACACAAGTCTGAATTTTTATGCCCTTCTCATCTTTAAAAATGGAAAAAGATGGTATGGTGAAGGAAAATATATCAAAGGATTCTTGCATGCCTGCATGCAAGAGGTGAACAATCTCGTGCAAGAATTTTAGGCTGGCTTCAGAGGCTAGGAATGTTAGCATTTAGGATCTTAGCTTTCAAATAAAGTATGCCACAAATTGCAAGAACAAATGAAAATGCCTGTTGTTATGTGCATGTATCCTCTCCAAACTATTGTTGCTTCCCCCTTTTCCCATTACCAAAATAAAATGCAAACGCAGCTCACATTACATCATTCAAGATACAAGTAAGAATTTTAAACAGCTTCAAGTTTTGTGGTACATTGTAAGTCTCCAGATATCAAACCATTTTTTTCCCCAAAGCCAATGCTAAATGTTATCATTTGATGCCTTCTTTATGATGGAGATTAAGATTCCTCTCCACCTTATCCTTATAGCAAAGCTGAATTGTGGTTGATATATGAATAACTTGGTAGTAAGTTTCACGCTGATTTATGTTTTCTTTAATATCAACAATACACTAGTCCATATTTTCTTTCCCATTACTCAGTGTTCTCTTATAGAAATAAATGTCATCACCCATATAAAATTCCCTTCACACCTTAATTTTGTCAGCCCTTATACTAACAGAATAAAGTCCTGCCCCAAAGAACTGACAGTGCAAGTTATTTTCAGCTGTTTCATCACAGAAATAAGACACTTCAAAAAAAAAATATTTAAAATCCTCTAAATGCCTATACTCACATGCTGTATCAGCATTTCTTTAACAAGCAGTTTTACTCTTAAAAAAATTTAAGTTTCCATGGCAACATTTCATTTTCTTGCCCTACTTAATATACCCCATAGAACATATGGGCAAATGAGGGCTGGAACAACAGCAACCACTGCTAATTTAAATATATGCAGCATATTGTACAGCGTCCTACTCTGCTACAGAAGTAAGTAGACTCTGGAAGACCGTCTCCAACTTTTTTCTTTCATCTTGACAAAGAGAGCTAGAGCAGCGCCCAGCAACCACAGATATTCTGCCTCTTCAACACAGGGCAATATAGACTCAGAAATACCTCCCAAACAAAGCAAAAATATGTTTTTCAGGCAATGCAACAGGTTGCTCAGTAAGGTTCTCTGAATTACCTTTGATAAGTTTCTCTGCAAGCTGAGGGAAAAAAAGGGATGTGTTTATGTGCTAATATGTGGCAGTTGCTGAAAGTTGTCCTTTGCTCAACAAGAAAAAAAAAATCACATTAACCATGAATTAATTATAGGTCAATCACTTATAAGACTTATAAGACTTATCAATATACATAACTGGAACACATCAAAAATTTTCAGAAGGTATTTAACTAAGCCACCAAACAGGATGCAAGCAGAACACAAAGTTATTTCTTTCTGTCTGGAAAAGGAACTAGACAAGTTTAAGAGAATGCTCTGCATTCAAAAAAAAAAGGAAAAAAAAGTAGGAACAATATAAAGAAACAACCCATTATATTATGTATAAAATTTAAGTGATACATATCTTACCTAGCTTTGGAAATACTATTAAATATTCTGCATTGCACTGAGGACAAGCAACTCTAGCAGTACTGTTTCCTCTTTGCTTTTCATCCACCCAGCGCTGTAGACAAGTCTGATGAACCCATTTCGTAGAGCCCCTGCACCTGCAAGGTCTCACCCACTCTGCTGTCCGATCATCCTCATCGGTAGCAAAACAAACCCAGCAGCTTCTGTAATTACAGGAAGGAAAAAAAAGAAGATTTTTTTTTTCTGCTACTTTTACATGCTTAAAATAAATTTTCACATGTGAAAGCACGTAGTTTTAGAAAACATGCACCTAGAGGAGATGCTTGTTGCTTCATTCTTAATCACCAAAAATGCGAGTATTTTGTACCCCAGTCTTGTCCTGCTATTAACATAATATTACAGATAGCTAAACAACTGCTTTTAATACATTCTGAATTACTAATTTAACTTCTGGATAATTTCGGAATTAAAAGCATTGAGACTGTAGTTCAACCTCTGAATAATTCAACATATGAAAGATCCATATATTTTTAAATGTATTATCATCTCCTTCTACAGCAGACAGTTTGGTAAGTTTTTAAAATTCAAAATATAAGATCAATATAGTAGTCTGTTGCTTGGGAAACTAACTCAAATCTACTTAAATGACAAAAACAACACAAATGATACAATGTATCACAAACCCAAACGGTAAATAATTAGTCAATTCATTCCCTCTCTTTGAAAAGAGAAAGTACTTCATTCCAACAAATCGATTTTGTATAATATAAATCAAGTTACAAAGTATTTCAAGAATACTATCGTACCACTAGAGGAGGAAATTTCTGCACTGAAGAATTATCTGGACATATAAAATCCAACCATACTAATTCTATACAGAGAAAATACAAGACTGACAGGCTATGTGACCTGACCTGAAAGGAGCACACATCCTAGTAATTCCCAGATATTTGATCTGATGATTAGGGCAGACCTTTGGACACCTTACAACTTGCAAGAGAAAGTAAAATATGGATCTAAACTAGGAAAATATCAGGTACATTGACCCAATAATTTAGTTTTTACTGTGAAATAATTTGCTAATTCCCATACTGAAGATATTGAAGTTTAGATAATAAACCAGAATCTAACGAAATAAGGATCTTACTACGAATATAATCTGGTTTGATATATTTTTTTTTAAACAAATATTTTACACAAGCCATTGCAATCATAGTTAAACCTTTATAAAAGTGTACAGCAACAACATCCCTATAATTTAACTATCAAGATACAATCTAATTAGACATTATGCACTAACTGAAGCTTTGCAGCACTATTTTGATGCTTAAGTTTTATTCTCTTAACAATTTCAGTAAGATCATTAAGATGAAACAGTAAGAGGCTTCTTATGTGTAACCACTAACAGACAGTAATTGAGATAGTAAGAAGCTGAGAAATGCTCTGGCACTATTAAACAAAATAATTTAAGAGTCAAGAATCACGATTGTAGTTTCTAAGTAGAGATGTTACAATGGTTCATGACACTTCTCTCCCTCCTCTAGCATTTGTTGTCAGTATTAAACCTTCTTCCTAGCCTTTTAAACTCTTCAACCAAATTTTTTCCTTGTTTCAGCTTCTCAACTACTCCTTACCTTTATTCCCTCTCCCCCACATATTTTTTTGTTTCAGTCTGCCCTTTCTTCATCCCATCTCTAACCTTTGTTAGCATGTGGCAGGAGAAATTATACTTTAGAAGTTCCCTCCAACTCTAGTCATTTTGCCAGATTGTCACATTCTCTCTTATGGAAATCAGCGCTAAACAGTTGTCAGAAAACGTACTTGACAAATCTATACTTGAACATATACATACTGAAGGTCTTTCCTCTGCACTGGTTCCAAAGAGAAGAAGAAACAACACTTGTAACTAACTAAAACTTGTTAGACAAAATTTAGAAGGGAATTATATGCACAGCAAGGGCCAATCTTACTAGAGCCACTTTCAAAGCAACAAAAATACAGTACTTCCTTTAAAAGGTCACTATTTTCTCCCTAGCATGTCACTTGTAAACAGGTTGGAGGGTTTGTTTTTGTTTTAACTCCTCTATGAGGAAAAAGGGGAGAATAATCTACAATGGGAAACCTGAATTTTGTCAGGCTCAAACTTGAAGTAATGAAAAGTATTGTTGACTAACAGCTTCCTTTTAAGACCTCACTATTTTGCATAGTATTCTATTTGTAAACTGAAAATGTTTCTCTACAGAAGAATAACCATGTTTTGTTTATAGGAACAACTACGCCTATAAAATATTTGCAAGAGATTCTTTTAAAGCACTGAATCTTTTTCTGATTTCTAGTGGTGGAAGTATACTGAAATTAAGTTGCAAGTGTGTAAGAGCGGAACATAGCCTGTAGCAACTTATTACTGGCACATTTGTGAAAGGGAACACAGTTTGAGATGCAGATTCCAGGGAAGACTGCAAGAAAAGCAATTTAATATTGAACAATAGGTACAACAAACGCAACTGTCATATCCACACATCCAGTTGTAAGTACAGAACATATTATAGTAGGTGCAGATGTAAGGTTTTAACACTGGTGCTCTAAAACCAGAGCTACATCAGTTTTCATTCCCGACGACTGTTTAGTTGGAAGACTGACATCTTGAATCAGAACTGAAATGTCTTCCATTTGTTTTAATGGGAAGGTAAAAGCAAAGTCTGACTTTGCTTCTTTCTGTCCTTCCCACATCTGTTTAAATCAGAATCGTCATGTTATGCACTCCTGTAATACCATCCCTGTTTTCAACTTCATGCTCCCAACATGCACCTATAGCAGTCCTAAATGAAAGGACACATTAACCTTCCTAAGCAGAAGGAGGAAATACAGCCAAACCGCAAGTCAGTAAGAATCTAGATGAAAATGCTGAGACCACCACAAAGATTTGAAAGTATTACAAAGCACGGCAAACATTTTGATTCATTGCACTTGATATCAAGGAGTTCTTAAGGAACACACATTCTTGCAATGTTTATTTTCCATTTACATGAAGAAACCCCAAATTTACTGTAAGAGCAAACAATATAACACAACACTACTGATAATTGCTCCTCTTCAACAGTTTTTTTTGCTGCATTAAAGGTAACCGTTAACTCATTCATTCCACATCCTATTTAGGTCTCAATTTGTAACTTAGATTTTTATTTTTAAACTAAAGGCTTCACAATAGAGCTAGTTAGGTCTGTGGGTGCCAGTATGGTCAGATGACACCACACCACGTAAGTCTGAAGTTTATTCAAATAATGACAGATTTAAGCATGACATAATCTTGCTACACTGCAGTTTTAACTAGTGAGTATGTCCATGAATACCCTGTAGATTAAATTCTGTTCAAGTTTTCTGTAAAGGTTAGTAAGTCAAGAAAAATATGCATCTTTAATTGCTTCATCCAATGTCTTGCCAGGCAATCATATCTGAAAGCCTGGAAGACCCATGAAAAGAATAACAAAATCCTTTACAGACTTAAACCTTTAGCAAGTCATGAATAATGAACAGTAAATTCCTTGTATTCTGTCATCAGCTTTATCTCTTTCCATTGACAGCAGCTGTAGCAGGAAGGGCTAAATAAAACCATTTCAAAACAAGTATCTTGGCTCTTGCCAGATTTTCCATTTTCTTGTACTGAATAAAATATGACCTTGATTCTTACCACTGAATCAGGTTGCTACTCAGATAACCTGAAATAGAAAAGGCTGACAAGGCGGAACAAAGCTTTGTTTCTGATAGAAACTCAAACCTTTTTCCTTGATGACTTTCTACAGAGACAAATCAGTAACACTAATGTATTTTTCCACACTTCCTTGGCTTAAAAAAAAAAATCAAAACAAAACATACACAAAAAGCATGCCAAGATCATTATTTCAACTTTGAATATAGGGTTACAAATGCCTTTTAGATTCAGCTCCACAGCATCTAAAGCTCTCCAATCTCAAAAATTCTATTCTGACTCTGAGAATAACTCATTTATTGCATCTGTTGTTTTTTCTCTACCAAAGACAAACTCTCTTCAGGATCTTGCATATGTTAAGAGCAAAGTGGATAGAGAGAAAGTTGTATTAAAGACTAGAGATCCTACACTTCAAATGTTATATGACTAATCTAGGAAGCCAAGGCCTGGCTAAAAACAGGTTTCTCCAAGCCACAAGTTTCTAATCTGTAAGGAAGCCACTCTCTCCTATACCTGGTTGGAGTTACAGCTCCAACACACCAGTAAGGTCCTCCAGTACCAACAGACTCACCTAGAGGCAGATTGCTTTCCTTTTATTGAGCTACACTCATTCTAAAGGTTACTTTTTTCCCAAACCAGTCTTAGAATGGAGGGAGGACAGGATCTAATTCACATTATTCAAATCAAATCCGCCTCAGTCTGTGGGAGCTGAATTCACCATAATACAGCTTTGTTTTCAAGCAGGCATGACTGCGTAAGCAACACAAAAAAGTAATTTAGAAGCAATATGTTAATTATATATACACTAGTAAAGTGTGCAGAAATCTTTAATGCCCCGTAAGTCCAGAAGATATCCTTGTGTCCACAACACTTAAAGGCAGATGACTTGTGACACTTGAACAGCACAGCTGCTTTATAGGCTGATTTAAAATATTCAGTACTGCCAGACAGAATGCAAAAAGCCTTGGATTTTTCCTCAGTGTTCAGTGGCACACACATATGAATGACAAGCAAAACCAGAAACCTGAGAAAACTCTTGCAAGACGTTTAACAGGACCTAACCTTTACCATGGGAAGTGCAAATTTGAACACGCATGACATGCTCTAGAGCCATGAGCTAAAAAGCATTTTTCCTCTCATTACAGATCCTTCATAAAATATAAGAAATCTCTTTAAGAAAACTTTTCTGCGTTTCTCCCACATCATAAAGCACGCTGCTTTCCCTTAAAGCAGCAAGAATTTGCTGATGTCTTCCTATCAGAGTTAAAGCATCCTTGTTCTGCTAAGCAGTAAGTGACTGAGTGGCTTATTGCAATTGAATTTCACATCCAAAAAGGAAAAAGTGAAAAGGCTGCAACATAACTGATAGCACAGACAGCCAACACAGTGAGGGGTGAAAACGTGTCTTGGAAGAAATGACTGAAAGCACTCCAATAACTGGCCATAAAAAGGCACTGTTCCAAAGGATGACCCACAGATCTGCTGCTTGGAAGAGGCAATTTTTCTTGAGCTTCTATAACAAATTTTTATGCATAGTCTATACTGACAGATAAAATATCTTTGATGAAGAATAGTGATAAGCTTCCACTAAACCTGCCAACTACACTCTAAATACTATAAGATCATGTTTAAGCAGGAAGACTAGGATGTCGGAAAAATCAAGGGAGTTACCTAGCAGCATACAACACAGGTAGGCTGCTTTGGAGCTGGCTAGAATTTTAGTAGGGGAGCACAGCAAACTGTTGTTTCAAAAAGCAAGAGAAACAATTCATTGCAAATGCTACTGCTAAGCACTTCCTTTTCCTGAGTTTGGAGGAACCAGCAGGAATAAGGTTCTTGTGCTAGAGGGCCACTACCTGGTCACAACAGAACGCCAAGCCTAGCCTACATATCCCTGACAAAGGCTACAAAGAGGGGAATACCACTTAACCCAAGAAATGCTAGCTTCATGGAGGAGATTAAGTGCTGGAAGAGATTAACTCAGCTGCAAAGCCTAAAGCATCATGAAAATTTCAACAGCAGAATGCATACAGACCTATCTACTACAATGGTGGAAGTTGGTTAGCAGAGGAAGACTGCAACAGGATTACAGATGGAGCATCACTCTTTCTCCAATATTTTCCTGGCCATCACACACAGTGGAAAATACCTTTATCTTCAACCCAAGCTCTATCAAACTCAAAAAATCCGTACATATCCTAAGGGAGGAAAAAACCCACCAAACACACAAACAGAGCGAGGAACGGAGATACCAGTGCAAAAATAGTAGTCTTAGATGCTCCATCATGACTTCTGCGGAGCCTTTTTAAGAAAGCATGGCATAGCAGCCATATGCCAGCCTAGATTGTTCAACTAGAAAACATGCAGTCACCTTGAAACAAAGTCGAAGATCTTAAAAGGAAGTTCCTAAAAGTCATCTGACATATGCTCTGCCTAGTCATCAAGGATAGGGTGTAATGCTGAGTAAAGAAGTTGATGAGAATCTAGAAGCAATAGTAACTAGCCTGTACTACGAAAGTAGTGCTTTCATTAAACACAGGAGGGAAAGGTTAAGTAGAGAATATCAAGCTAACGTGGGTGTGAACATATGGCCACACAAGTGGTATCCATATATAGGTTCTGACTTCTTCTAATAATGGGATGGTATTATTTAAACTAGATTTTAAAAAGCTTTTATTAAAAGCCCATGGATGACTAAAACCCAATAAGCAGTCAAACACATAAAACCAAAACATAATTAACTAGAAAGTGTACCAGAAAGATCTAGTGACTACCAGAAGTTCAATTTAAACTTATTTATATATTCTCAATTATAGCTCCAATTAAGGAGAAATATTTCACGCTTGAGTTAACCACGCTATATAAAGGCAGAGATATGAGTAAAGGACAGTTCACAGAATCCTGCTGGCAACTTTCTAGCTTGTGGATAAAATTAAACCTTTGACTGCCAGCCACCACCTATTGTGCTTGAATCGTGCCTTAGAAGGCTTTTATGGCCTTTGCTCCTACCCTACTTAGAATAAGAAATCCCCCCCCAGATTTAGCCATCTCACTGGATTTTAGTCTCTAGTTTGTCAAAGACAATCTAGACTACAGTAAAAAAATTACTGGACATTTCATTCTGGACAAATTAAAATTTGCGACCAGTTATTCAGGCATATCCCTTTGGCAAAGACTTCAAAATTCAGTTCTCTTAAAGGCTTTGTTTAATATTACCATGCTCTCACCTTTTCAAAAGGAAAATTTGGTAAGTCACCGAGGCTCAGTGGCCTTGCTGTGAGCCTCTAAATATACAAAGAACTTGGCTAGCCATTACAAGCATTTGTTTTGTTTTCTTAAGGGAAGGCGGGAAAAGAGAGTTCTCCTAAAAAAGTGCAAAGGACAAATCAAGTAAAACTATTACTCATACAATAAGCACCTTATTACTAAAACATTACACATTTTGCTGATTAAACTATTATTCTTATTATTAGCAGCTTGGCATACAACTCTAACAATTTCAGCAACTGAGTGCCTGCTAGGGGGCACTAACGCTGATTCTTACTGTCACATTTAGGAAGAAAAACAAGAGAGTGACTAAAATCAAGTGGAAAGAGAAAAGCCAAACAAAACCAAAACAAAGAACCCCATAGACGCACACAAAATCATTTACTTCCAAAACTGAAATATGCTTTGAACAACATGATTTGAAAAGAGAAGCGGAACAAATAGTCAAGTGTATACATACATAGGAAACACTGAAGAATTCTAATAGCATTCAGTTAACGCCTTAAATATTTAATGGAATTTTTTTTTATGCAGATAGCATACTATATAGGGAAAACATTTTTTTAAGCATTGTTTGACAAAGCTGTCAATAATCACAAACATGGAAAGTAACAGAGATATGAAGCAAGTAGCAAATTATGTTTTAGAGGCTAAAGTTACTTCCTTGAATGTTCCTTTAAACATCTTAATTATGTATTAATTGCCTGTAATTTTCACAAATTGTATAGCAGTATGTCTAAAAGCCCCTCCTGACGAGGAAAATGAAAACCAGAAGAAATTCCTTTAAGTTTTAGCTTCTCTTGATGTCTAACTGCTAAGCAGCATACTGTCAAAGCATAACCGAAGTAGTAAGAGGCTCGATCAGCTAGAATTCATATACTAATATTTACACTGGCTGAAGAAAGAGAAGCTGCTAGCATGTTCAAGATATCGCAAGAACTCTAGATGGCAAGACAGCCACACACAGCCTTCTCTAACAGATAACGTGACCTACTAGGAAGGTAAGACAGCCAACTACTGACAAGCTGATCTATCTGATTTATGTACAAATAAGATTTAAAGGACGGGGGATTATTATCTGAGGCTAAAAAAATTGCCTTAGTTCTAGCAACACTGCCAGATTTAGCAACAGAAGACAGCTTCAGACCTCAAAGTAGTTTTAAAAGCCATTCTTGCTGTAATTCATCTGCAATCTACTGTATTAAATTCTTACAGAAGTCCTCACTCCCTGGGGATATTACACATTTCACCATGTGCTGAACTTTGGACTTAACATGGGTTTTTTTAAACATGACTGTCCATGATTTCCAATACGTTGGATTTACTTGCCAGACAATAACACAACAAGTAACTATATCTAACTTCATTTGAGGCCTCCTGGAAAAGGTATCTTCAACTATACCATTGATCACAGTCATCACGACCTGAATTCTACTCTTTGAGAAGAAAAAAAAGAGCACTTGCATCTTTGTTTTCAGTAGCTCCAGTTAGACAAGGACACTTAAATTAAACCAAGACACACAAAATGTTGGTGGAAAAAGAAAAAACCAAAAGCATTTAATCAAGAACAGTGCACAGAAAATTACTTATTTGGCTCTCCAGCTTATTAACACTAAATGACCACAGTTAGAAGACAGAGGGAAGATTTGCGTGAAAAATATCAATGCACGCAGCAGAAAATTGATCTGAAGCTCTAGAACACAGGAGGTTGTTTCTTAGTAAAAAGAGACTCAAAGTATGCTACGATGCTCTAAGGTACTGCTATAGTTTAATTACACATACAAAAGATTCCCCAGTCAACATTCCCAGAAAACAACTTCCTACCATTACTGAAGAATTTAAAAATACTAGCATTGATGCTAACCTTGACATCAAAACAATTCTGCTTACAGCATACTGCTTGCTTGAAAATGCTGCATATGGACCAAGATTAGGAATCACTGCACAACTGCTTCATTACTTTGTCAGAATTCTGTCATTAGCTCTGCCATTCGATGAGCAAAACTATATCCATTTTTCCTCTTTAGCCAAGATGTAAGTTAAAGCAAGCATTTGGTCGACTTAAAGGCATTTAACTTTAACCTTTATTCCTTCAAGTTCTGAAACAAGGGATAACAAGCATTAGTCCTTCCTATGTCCTGGAAGATTTACTTTTCCGTAACAGAGGGTTAACGTGTACTTACTAACTTCCTTAATCGAGCACTAACCATATCTGTGCTTTCAAAGATTGGTATCAAGATGTTTTTAATCTACTGTTTTAAATTGGAATGTTAAATGCAATTCCCAGTCCCAAAAGAAGATAAAAATATGTAGTTTCTATTAAACTAGCACTAAACAATGTTACTTTGCACTAGGGGAAAGGGGAAGAGAGTTGCATCAGAAAAATACCAATACTGGTATTTGTGGTACGTGTACAGAGTAGATGAGAGATGTTACAAATATCAAGAGTGACGCACATACAGAATAGACCAACCTTGACATGTCTAAAACTGCAGCCATCTTGACATTAAAGTGTTGCTGTGACAAGCAAAAGATAAAGGACAAGAAATGCAAAGTTACGTTCCATTCACAGTCTGCATTATGTGAGCTCAATCTCCTGCAGCAATATTCCAGAATCACGCAGGTAATGTAAAAATACAAATTAATCTTTAGGCACAATATCTTCCAGTTACAAAAATAAACACATTAGCATAGACATAATCTGTTAGAAACCAAACTTACAGCTACTAACTTTACATTCCATTCTTAGGCAAGGTAATTGTGAAAAAGTTCAATTTTTGTATGATGTATGCCTAGAGAGTTTCATGGTTAAACTGACCATACAGGGTAAGCAATTTTTCTGTTACGTTCTCCCAAAGAAAAGAAGAAAAATAGGAAGTGTAGTCCTAAAGCTGCAAAAATTGGCAGGAAGACTCCAAAGCAAGCAAATTGCTTTGAACTCACAGAGTTTATGTAACAGACACTATTACTCGAGTTATTCTCAGTTTATAACTTCTATTTTTATCAGATAATTTACAGTGTAAGAGAGAAAACCAAAAAGCTCTACTGAAGTCAGTCATCTTATATTCTCCTAATATACATAATAAAAACTTAACAATTTGAGACCTAAAAATTACCAAAAAAAAATTATACACCAAGAAGATATATTCTTGGGACATTAATACCTCAAGAACAACAAAAACCACTCAAATGTGGCAGACATTGAAAATTTCGAAATGTCTTTACTCTGAATAAATGTGAACAAAACTCCAAGGTGTCTGATCATAACATTAACTAACTCTCCTCGGCACTCTGTAGAATTGACTGCATGACTCACCGGCAGAACAGTCACAAGCACTCAGCACATGGCCTTCTGTAATTAAATCCTTCACAGAAGGCTAACTTATGTTGGCACATTTTAGTCCAATATAGAATATCCACTTCTAAACAAAAGTATTCAGATCTCAAGAGGAGGCATTTATAACAGAAGAAACAAATGAGGAAAGATCAGAAAGCTATGTAAAGACAACATTACAGCTTTAAAACAGAGGGCCTAATCTTTTTTTCTATATTGTCAAGAAATAACTACTATATTAAAATGGCTTTAAAAAAATAAATCGCTGAATGCCAGCCCCTCTTGTCCATACTAACTCTATTATTTACTACCTTCACACTGTTAACACTTCCTGTTAATACATACACCTTGAATAAGAGATGCATGACCAAAGGGAGAAACAGGCACAGATACAGAAACAGGCACAGATACAGAAACTGAGAACACTAAATACTTCATAATGCTCATCAGCAGTCAATCACCTAAAAGCCTGGAAACACTAACTACACTTACCCAGAAAGTTTGTTTCCAAACATAAGCATATACCAAGATTCCATGGTTGGCCCTTAAATCAAGTGGTATTTACGTATTACAGGAAAACTGTTATATAGCAGGCCAGTTTAATTTTCATTTTTATCTTGATTGGTTAAGAAAATTAAGATTTAAAATTATGAACAAATGAACAGCTAGTCCCAGATTTAATACAACTTCAGTACAACCTTTTTTTTTTTGAAATTTAAAAAGTGGAGATTTTTATTAGAATTTTTCTTATCCTATATTAGTGTTAGGCAGGAGGTATAGAATCCTTTCCTCAGAATCACTGTCACAAAAATCCTGAGCCTAAGCCCTTTCATTGAATGGTAGAAAGCTATTGATGAAAAGCACCCATTAAAATAACAGGAGAGGAAAAAAAAAATCTTAGAGAAAAGGAAAAAACAAGATTCCAGTCCAACTAGACAAGAAGTCATCTTAACTTCTAGGCACAGATTTCAGAGCAGATGCTAAAAAAGGCTAAGTGCAGATTTGCCAGAAGGTATTAGTGGACTGTACTTCTCGTATTGGCACCTCCAGCACAATATGCTCATGTCATGCAGCGCAAATAGAGCCCTAATACTGTGTTGTCTCCCTATTTAAATTGGGGTTGCATCTAGACCTGGTATCATAGAATTATTTGGGTCGGAAGGGACCAGAGGAGGTCTCCAGTCAGACCTCCTGCCCGAGGCAGAAGCAATACTGTGAATTCAGACCAGATTGTCAGAACTTTCTCCAGCTGGGTCTTGAAAAGCCCCATGGACAGAGATCCACAGCTGCCCTGGGGAAACCTGTTTCAAAGCTCAACTGCATCGCTCCCCACCCCCACATGCTGAAACCTTCTCTGGTCAAATTTACGGTCATTGTTTCTCATCATCCTGCCAGGAACCTCCAAAAAGAGACAGACTGTCTTCTGAACAACTTCCTCAGTAGGTACTAGAAGGTTATTAGGTCTCCCCACGCCATCTCTTCTTCAGGCTAAGCAGGCCCAGTTCCCTCTAGCTTGTCCTACTAAGTCATATGCTCAAGCCCCTTGACCAGCTTGTGTAACCTTAATAACAGTTTCATTTAGACACAGTAACCAGAAGCAGTTTGCTTAAAAGAACTTAACCACTTCAGATTGGGTCTTTTTGTTCTTCTGCACTCAAGATGGACTTGCTACTTGAGGTAAGCCACAAGTACCAGTAAAAAATGAGCAAGTCATGCACTCTTTTGATAAAGATAGGTATTACATCCCATAGCAAGCTAGCACCCAACTCATTCTGTTGCTGAGAGGAAGAAAACAAGATGCATCAAAACGCTCTTATCACTTCCACACAAGGAACTTCCCACCCACTCTGCAGTACCGTAAGACCATAAGCAGGTTAAGATGTCAGGAGCACCAAGCAAACAAGTCCTAAGCAGCTGGTGTATTCATTACCACTTTAAGTATTACTTAAAAAGACATTCCAAAATTAATACCTGAACCTTTAAATTTATCATTCTCTGTAAATTATTATACATATTAAGAGATGTATTCAACACATTTGTATTAATTGTCAAAAGTTTTAATTTCAGCAAGCACTGTAAGACACCATGCCAAAGGAAACAATCACAGTTAAGCACTATTATAGAGGTCTGAGCAATTTTATGTGGAAGATACCAATAAACAGGTTTTTGTATAGCATTTTTAGATTAAGCAGATACAACATATGAAAATATTATTTGAATGTCTTGATAATACATGGAATACCAAGATTTTTAGTACCAAACATGAGAAATAGTCTCTCAAGGGTTTCCCCACACTGAAATAAGAGGAATAATTGCCTACTGTCTGCAGGTAGAAGTTAACAGTTAAGCAGCCATTAAAACATGTACGTTTGTTTCTAAGCATATCAAAGCAGACATCAAAGATGGAAATATAATGTACATAAGATGACAGTCAAAAGGTTAAGATAGTTTCTAATAACATGCTGGCACTTTTATACTACAGATGGGCAAAAGGCATTCTCCAGGCAACCAGTCTTCACTAACTATCTTTACTGATAAGACACAGGATGAACTCCATCTACATGGAACCTTTGGCATAAAGAGAACTGGAATAGCAAGGGATTTACCTGGGATGAAGCAATAATGAAAAAGTCAAGCTATTAGAAAGTAATTACTGTTTCAAACTTTCATTCTTCAAACCCACTCTTACACACACATAATTTTGCTTTTTCCTTCCTGTATTAACATCAGCTTCCAACCAGTTGGGGTAAAGACAGGGAAGAACACCTTGTTTCCTTTCTGGTAGAGATTAACCCAGCACAGGCCATTCTTTATTCTTACACACTCTTCTTTCGAAGCATGCATAACCTACTCTAGAGGAACAACAGAAAGCCAGGTACTTCTAGTTGCTGATAGACTTCGACCAGAAGCCAGGGAAAGCTCTCTTTCAAAAAAATGAGTTTAACTGTGTTGTGTAGAAAGAAAACAATGCCTTCAGGTAGGGCAATGAAGAGAGGCATGCTTAATCAGCGCAAGTAAAACAGACTGTATAACTGCAGAAACAGAAAATAGTTGGCATAAAGTAAAAATACTGTATAAATGCTGTAAAGTGTTTTATGTTGTTTATTACTCTGCATATCTTATCTGGTTGAACTCTACTCCTACAAAGATTTACTCACGTGTCAACTTCAGTCAGTGAGATTATTCACAGCGCACAACATCCAGTACAAGTTTAAGGAGTCCAGAATAAAGGTTTTTAATCAAGGACCACACTGCACTAATTACATTGCCTAGGTTGTAGCATTAAGGTCTTAATCCAAACCTTGTCTTTGGTTACTAAAGTATCAGCAGTTAATTGTGCAAATAAACCTAAATCAGCGCCCGCACTTCCAAAGAGGGAAGGAAAAGAGAAGATTCATACGAACACAAACAGCACACATGCTAACTGGAATGAAAGGAGCAACTGAAAATGATGTACGAAACCATTGCATATGCTGCTTTCCTTAAAAAAATAAAATTACCATGGAATCAGATGACAGTTCAGAAAACTGAAATAGAAAACCCATGAATTTGCTATTTTGCAACTTTCGAACCGAAATGCTAGCATTTTTCTGACAAATCAGTGCTCTGGGGCAAAGAGAAAATTTAGTTGCAACAGTATTCCTCTCTCTTGATAGTATAAGTAATTTCTTAAGCCAACTACAATTCTGCATTTTATCTTTTAATTGCTTTTAAAGT
This sequence comes from Nipponia nippon, assembly GCF_047370975.1. Taxonomy (NCBI): domain Eukaryota; kingdom Metazoa; phylum Chordata; class Aves; order Pelecaniformes; family Threskiornithidae; genus Nipponia; species Nipponia nippon. Next base: position 108,996,694 of record NW_028262347.1, read on the forward strand.
CTACCTGCAATTTCAACTCCTTTAAATAAGGAATTGCAAGGGTAGAGGACAAAACAGTCGTGTGATGTTGCTTTAGTTTCTATCAAGGAGGGCTGCATATTGATCACAGCTGAACCAACTACTACCCATTCAGAAAATAAAGCATGCTAATTCAAAAGTTAAATCACACTAAAATTACCACTACACTGATTCTTCAGCATATACCTGCACAAGACTTCAACAGATTATTTATCACATTTTGACTAACATCTTTGAATACTGAAAAAACAGAAGGCAAAAGTGACCACATTCTGGCCAGCTGGCAAATATACAGGAAGAAGCGAGCCGGAGTTGTCTTTCAGATAGTGTAAGGAGCATCAAATCACTACCACAGAACATGCTTTAAAAAAAAAAACACTACAAAATAAAACCCCAGCATTCTGCAGCCTTGGTATAATCAATTGCAAGAGCAATCTACACATAATCCAACTGAAGTCAAGAGAATAAAGCTTAAAAACATGAGTACATTGTAGCATTACGGCTCACATTAAGGTAGATATAGGCAATGACATAGCCAGGAAAAAGCTGGTTGTAAGGCTAAGCATTTGTTTTTTTGAAGACAGCAGACTGACCAGATTATCTTCACAAACAAATAAATCAGAGACTATCTGATGATACGCTTATACAAGTAACAATTTTTTTTTAAAATTTGACCACATTGAAGATTTTTTAATTACTCAAATATATCCATTGTCTAGGTTTTCTATCAATACGGGCTTGCCACTGACTTCATTATGGCAAGTACACGTTTAACAACTGTTTTTCAAATCTTGTCACTTCAGAAAGCAACTGCTCAACCAACACCGTGTAGTAGATAAATAGTTATTAGTTTTGTTTTCTATATGTATTCTAACAGCAACTCTGGTGGGACCCAGTCAAGTGTTCTGTAAGGCTACGTAGCACGGGATCACAGCCAACTGATGTCCTGGCAATAACATGCAAGCTGCTACAGAAAGCTATAAAATAGCAAACTGACAAGATATAGCTACAGCCATAACTTAAAAACAAACTGAATTTACACATTAGTTCTACTTAAAAACATAACTATAAAAAAATAGCAGAGGTAAAGTCAAATTGTGTGTGACAAGCAAATAACACAGGAAATATACTAAGTATTTAAAGGATTAAGTTTTTCAGAGAGCACCAAAATCTGCCAGAAAGTTCAAAATCTTATCTTCAAAGTTACCCAGAAGAATGAAAATGTTTCAAAAATGCATTAAGAAGCCAGAATACCTGTTGTGACAGGTGCTACACAGGGCAGCTAGAAGAAACAATTAGAAGTGTTCAATTAGAAGAACTGTTGTCAAAGAGTGCTGAGAACCAGAAAATTTATAGGACCTAATTGAATATGAAACATGAAAAAAGCCCACAAAAGACAAGTTTTTTTGTACATTTTCAAAACTATGTTTGAAAACACAAGAAGGACTGACTCAGTTCATGATCGTCGCATACCAGGCACAAGAATTTCACTGTACAGGTTCAACACACCAATACTATTCAGAATATAATATTTCTAGGTATTCCCTTAAAAAAAATGCTTTTACATTAAAAATATGTATAGCATATCAAATGGCCTCTGCCTGTTAAAATTTGACAAATGCATTAGGATTGACTTTCAAGTAAAGTTTGCCCTGTGCACTCAACAGAGTAATAGCTAATAATTTCTAACATTTTCATGTAATCTGGCAATTTTATTTAAAGAAATCTTGAAAAACGTTTTTGCGTCGATTAACATAAAAAACATAACATAAAAAACCACTGCCACGTAATTTCAATTTTTTAATGGAAATTCCTATCATTCCATAATTTATGCATTAAAACAACATGAATAAAGGGATTAAAAATAATAAGACCTCACCATTTAGACAGACCACTAACCACTGCCTTCAAGTGCACACATTAGCCCAGGAATATGGCCCTTTACAAAGATTGCAAAGAACTGCATGCAGAAAAGGATGGTATTTTAAGACTGTTATCTAGGCCTGTTACTTAAACATGAGCTAGAAGAAAAAAAAAATTACAAGAGGGATAAAAATTCCAATTTTGAGGCCAGAAAGGATCATGATAATCATGTGGATTAGTTTCCTAAATGCAGACGAGAGAACTCCAGAATGCAGTGTCACTTCATGGTCATGTCTACTTCTCGTGCTTCTTGTATTTATGCTGTAGCTAATCCTTCAGGCAAGTATAAAATCCTTAGCTAGAAATTTCATGTAACAAACACCTTATACCTTAACAGCTACTTAGCCTCTTCATTACAAATGTGCGGTTGCTTCCAGACTGAAATTATGCAGGGAAAATAAAGGAGGGTGGAGCACAAAATACATAAAAGAAAGATGAATCCCAGGCAACAATGTTGAGGTGCTATCAAGACACTGCTTACACTGGAGAAATCCAAATTGCTTTATTAAGGAAAAAAAAAAAACCAAACCACGTGCAAGTCATACAGATGTACAATCTAAGAGTCAGGAGAAGCCAACCATCTCTCTCACAAATACATAATTAAAGAACTTGCTCTAAGAGCTCTGACCGTTGTATACAAAGCAGCGCATACATTCAGATCTGCAGCAACACCTTACTCCTGATACAACAGTACCTCACCACTCTCAGTGTGACCACCTAGGTATTGGAAACAAAAGAAAACCTTTTTTTTTTTCCCCTCCTAATGACTTAACTATTAGAATCAAATTAAAGCCTTATTCACTGAAAAGGTATTTTCTGCATCCTTCACTAAAAGATCTGACTTTGATTTAAAGAATGCACTTTGTGTTAAGTTACAATCCATTAACAGTTACTCTTAAGCTTTTGCATACATACTTTTTCCTTTTTCCAGGAAAACAACTGTCTGTCATGAGCAATAAAGATAACAGGATAGTAGAGGTATTTCAACCCCTCAGAATCCCTACAGATGATTCATTCACGGGTTACATCCCCTCATGTGAAATATTGAAAGTTTATCTTATCATCACTACATACAACATGAAAACAGTTACATTTCTTCAGAAATAAGAGATAAATTAAAACTGGTTTCTTCCAATGTAACCCTGCTCCATAAACCCAATATGTAACTGAAAAATTATTTACACTGACTGCATTTGGAGGTCTTGGTTACTCCAGAATCTTTCTGTTGGTATTGTACTATACTCGGAATTAAACTCAAATCCTACATACTTGGCTCCTTCTTACCACTCCATTCACCACTTCTCACACTACTGTTCCTAAAGTTTCCTATACTGAGCCAAATAAATTCTTATATGAAAGCCGTAGTCTCTCTTCGTACCTCCTTTCACACTACATAGGTACTTAAAACTTTTTCCGCACTGTCCTTGTTATTAAGAAAGTCAGGGACACTTCCATTTGTTTTAGATTATATCAACTCTGCTAATCCAAGTTTACTGGAAAAAGTCTTTGAAAAGGGCCAGAAATACAAATTACAATTTCACAAAGCTGAAAGGATACAAGAATATTAAGTGTACATCAAACCCCACGTATCCATTACACATAACAACTGAAGAATAGTAAACTGTTTTGGCCACCAGTTAACTAATTTCCCCTTTTTAATTAAGTGTTTAATTTAACAGTTGTTCACAACACAGATTATAAACACCACCTTACAGCCATTTCCCAAAAGGGTGAACTAGGACTTCACGGTATGATATAACAGCCATAGACAGTAGGGAATCCACTCAGAATATCACGGTTTCCTAGAACTTGAAAACATAAAATATTACATATTATTGGACTACAAACTTCAGGATGAAGATGAGAATTTTTTTTTTTTTTTTTTAGTTTCAGGAGTTGATTCTGCAACACTCTTCTTGATCTCCCCTCCCCCAATAGTTCTATCATCCTTCTCCCAATTCTTTTTGTCTTCCTTAATTCTTCCCTTTTATTCCCTACATTCACAGGAAGTGTATCAAACTGAATACTTTCCTGATAGTATTTCTAAAAATCTACCTCCTTCCTGTTACTTCTTGGAAATGCACTTGTTGTTCCTGACTGCTAGCCTCTTTCACAGGCATTCTTCTAAATTCTAACCTAAATCATTCCATTGTCATGTCTCACTTCTTCAGTTTTTCTAAAACACAAACAACTTTCCCTCCCTCCCCAACTCAGTTTTATCCTCTCTCTGTATCAAACAAACTTCTCATCGTCACTTTCTAGGCTGCACAAGTTCTGCCCCTGCCTCACATAGTTTATATCTCCATCACCTGCCTGATGACAGCCTGTATTTTGCTAAATTCTCTTTCCTTAGAGGTGACCTGGAAAGGAGAAAAACACTAGGGTTTTTTTTTGCTTCCTTACGATGAAAGCTTGACAGGTTCATCAACACAAGCCTAATTCCTTTTGGGCCCCCACCTTCTGAAATACCAGGCTATCACAACTCCTGCAATAAAAGGCTACCAAGTTGTTTTTGTTGTTTATAGGGGTGGGCCTTAAGGGTTTCTGAATGACTCAAAATTACATATAAGGAATCTTAAGCCCTCAGTAGAAGAGGGTGAAAGTGCTACATATTCAAATAAAAGCATAAAGAGAAAACAAGTGTAATAAAAATAATTTAATGGTTAGTAACCATCTTTCCTCCCCTACAGTTAAGTCAAAGTAGTTTTTAGGTTGTACTTTTTCACAGCACCCCAAAAAAACAACTGTAAGCTTTCTTTAAAGACCATAAAACCAGCAACAAACCACACAAGGCCAGTTAAGCTTTGGTCGTCTTTTGGTGCCTTATTTTACGTGCATGCCAATGTTTTCCATACCTACGGTACCTCCTAGACCCACAGAAACCGGACAGCCTTCTGCAGACCTCCACCACTCTGCCCAGAGCCCGTGTCAGCCCAGACACACCTCCTCCTGCCCAAAGGCTGCCAGAGCGATCCTCCCACGCCCCCCACGCCGCCGCAGACACCGCGCTGCTGCCCGCGGTACCTTGCACTGATTTACGACAGAGCTGGCACGACTTCGCCCGGACCACCAAAGTTTCCAGAAGCCAAAAAGCGAAACCGGACCCGCGCTCACCGGCCCAGGTTCTGCCCCGCCGCCACCGCGCCTCAGCCCCGCCGCCAGCAACGGCTGCGGGGGCCCCCGCCCCGGAGCGGCCCACCGCAACTCCCCCCGCGGCCCGCCGGCCCGAAACACGCCACAGGCAGCGCCGACCCGCCGCCGCCGCGGGCGGCCCGGGAGACGCGGGGGACTCACACGCCCACCGCGGGGGTTCCCTCCCGCCGGGCCCCAGCGCCGGGCCCTCCTCGTACCTGTCCATAGTCTGCGGCAGGGCCAAGCCCGTCTGCTCGGACATGGCTCCCGGGAGGAGGAGCGGGCCTAGCCGAGGGCCCGGAGCCTGACAAAGGCGGCCCCGGCGCCGACCAAGCCGCGCGTCACGCGTGTGGCGGCAGGAGAAGGGAAGCGAGAGGAAAGGCAGCGAAACCGCCCTTCACCAGGCACCCGGGGCGGCCCCTCCTTCAACAGGCGGGGACGAAGCGGAAGACCGCTCGCTGAGGCGGGACGGAGCCACACGCAGAAGCTGCGCGGCCCGGGCCGCCGCGCTGCCGGGGTGAGAGGTGGCGACGCCGCCTCTGTGAGGTAAGTGCTGAGCGCAGCCGCGGCGCCCGTCACCACGCCCGCTCGCCGCAGCGCGCCTGCGCCAGGGAACAGGCGGCGGCCCCGCGGCGCGCTGGGAAGTGTAGTCCTGCCGCCGCCGGGAGTTTAAAGGTCCGGCGGGGCGCACCCCCAGCCTCTCCCCTCCCCGTGGCGCCGCTGCCCTCCCCTCCCTATGCGTTTCCTCGCCACTGTCGCGTAGTCGCTGCCCGGCACCGCGCGCGGGGCAGGTAGGGGAACGCGGTGGCGGCGGAACGGCCGCGCCGGCGTACGGGGGCAGGCGGGGGGAAGGTCAGCGCCCGGCCCGGCCCCGCGCCCTCTGCAGCGGCTGCCGCCCCTCCCGCCGCGGCCGCCACCGCCCAGGTTCCCCTGAGGGCCCGAAGGGGTGGCGGAGTGGGAAGGGCCCTCGCGCCACCGCCCTCCTTCCTCGCGCAGCGACCGTTGCCCTCCGCGGCGGGTGAGGGGAGCGGCGCAGCTCCGCTCCCGCCGGCGGCCGTTCCCCCTCACGGGCGGAGGGAGGGAAGGAGCGAGAGGCCGGGCCGCCTCCTCCTCTGCCCCCTCCCCGCTCACGCAGGGCGTGGGGTCCCCCCTCAGGGAAGGAGCACCCTCCTGCGCACCCCCGCCATTCCCTCGCCTGCCCAACAGGTGCAGGCGGCTCCCGCCCCCTGTTCGGCCGGCCGGCCTCCCCGGGACCTGCCCTTGGGGCGGAGAGGCCCGAGGACAGAGGGGACCTTGCCAGGTGCCTTCCCCGGCTAGGCTGCCGAGGAGGGCGGTGGCTGGCACGGCGGAAGGGAAATTAATCCGTTTCTGTGGACTTGTTGGCAATGACAAGGACAAGCACCCGGCGCCCTTGTAAGTGGCCCTTCGTGCTCGGTGGAAGCCTGGTGGCCACTAGCTTCTGTGTGCAAGTGGGGTGAGGCGTGGGACGGCTGGTGGTAATGATAATGCTCTCATTTCAGTTTGTAGGTGTGCTTCCTAATGGGAAAAAAAATTTTAAAGTGCTTTTAAAGTTTGTTTTATGTTCTGAAGTCAATAACCGAGCATTGCAGTCTGTGAAACTGGAAATTTAGAAGCTGAAAAGCCTCTATAGAGCAAAGAGGTGGATAGCACCTGGAGAGAAGTTGCCTTCCCATTTGTCTCCACCATGGGTGTCTGTCTCCCACTCTTACTTCTCAGTCCAAGTGTATGTGTATTTGCATACATGTAAAGGTTCTGCATAATGTCGTGTTCCCCAAGCAAAGGGTGAGATCCTGCTTTTCAGAGGCAGTTTTGACAGTCCAGATTCTTGGTAAGGTTGGTTAGTAAAGATCAACTTTGAATTTTCCTTTTCAGGTTATATAGACATATATATATGTATATTTTTAATAAATAGCTCTTGTAATAAGTTTTGTTACATGTAACTAGTCCCTGATACCTTGTGTAAATTACAACTTTGTTACGCTGCAGTTGCTGTACAAGGTAGTAATTTACAGGGCCAAACCCACAATTCTACAGCTGCATCAACCTACATCTGTTCTTGGTTGAGACAAGTAGTATCTGCATGGTGGATGTACATGACTACAGAGATCAGGTAGAATAGGAAGGAGGCTTTAGTGAACATACTGGATTCTTTGACTGTGTTGCCTTAGCTAGCAAAAAATCAGCCTTTGTTGAGAGAAAAGTGTTATAAAAATGTGTGAAATATCCAGACTTGGACTTGTAAGCTGTATTCTATTTATAGAGTAGGGAGGGTGTTGTTTATTTTCTAATTGCTACAAATATCATAAACAGGAACGCTAAAGTAGTTACAGTGATGTAAATGTTCTTTACAGGAAGTATGTATAGAAGCAGATAGGAAGAAGGCATCATGCTGACATCCTGTCCCAGAAAATTTATTTTGTACTTATTCTTGGGACAGTAAAATATGGTTTTGCTTGCACTGCTGAGAAGTCTTGGATGTACTGTGGCCTGAGTAAACCCTATGGGCATGACTTCCTGGAAGAGGATCTAATACACACTGTCCCAATTACAGCTGTTCATGAAATGTAAGAGCAATATTAGATATCAGAGTTTCTGGTTCCTAATCTTGGTCTGGAATAAGTGCATTGTCTATTGGCCAGAGCACTGATCAGCTAGACTAGCCAAATGCTTAGATTTTATATATTTATTCTCAAACATTACAAATGGAAATGGGGAAACTGGTTTTATTCCTAGGATTATGGGATTTGTGCAATTTCTCTATTTTTGCTTTGGAATGGGAAGGATATGCTAGTTGCTTACCATTTAGAATAAAGCTATGAGGTCATGATGAGTAATAATGGCTGTGAACAATACCTACCTGAAGAAATGTAACCAGAACCCAGGATCAGTTGGCTACCATTTGAGGCTGAAGAACAGTCTGTGACAAAGGCAGCTGCCATCAGCAGAGGGAGGGATCACAAGACTGGACAAAACTTGAATATCAGGTCAAATAGTGAACACTTGGCAGGTTTGGACATTTTTTTCCTTTTTCTTTTTTTCCAAACATGAAATATAAAAATATAATAGGATACATAAAAACATGATAGGACAAGGGGTAATGGTTTTAAATTGAAAGAGGGTAGATTTAGATTGGACATAAGGAAGAATTTTTTTATGATGAGGGTGGTGAAACACTGGAACAGGTTGCCCAGAGAGGTGGTAGATGCCACATCCTGGAAACATTCAAGGTCAGGTTGGACAGGGCTCTGAGCAGCCTGATGTAGTTGAAAATGTCCCTGCTCACTGCAGGGGGTTTGGACTACAAGACCTTTGTAGGTCCCTTCCAACCCAAACTATTCTATGACTCTATAACGGCAGATCTCTTAACATCCCATAAATAGCATAGAGATCCTGAAATTTGAAAACTGATTTGTGCCTTTTTATTGTTCAGGAGTTTGTTGGACAGCTTGGGGTATGTGTTCTCTGTTTGTCTGCTCTTCTCAGAATCAAAGTGTGATCCTAAAATACATATATAACCAACTGTTTCTAAATTTGAGAAAAAACTCCTTATTCCTTGAGAGAGCAAGAGTTGTCATTCCATCCTCATCTCCTCCCCTTAACGAGACCGGATATGCAGCTGCTCTATTCAGATGCTTGCTTTATTCTCACCAACAATCTCCTCCTTCAGTTCACTCTCCCTCATCCCCTTTTTCTCTTCATTTTCTTTCCACTTTATATTCTTTATGCTTCCTTCTTTGCATTGGCAATTTCCACTATAAATCTCAGGTTGCCTCTTGCAGTTTTTTCATTTTTTAAACTATTGCTTCCCATATGATCCCTTAATAGATTCTTGTGTGTTCCTTCCTTCTGTCTCCGTGATGTTCATTGCACTGTCTTGCTTTGTCCTCTCTTACCTTCATCTGGTAGTAGCTGCGTTTGAGCCCAGAGAGAACTCTCCTGGGAATGGACTCCCTTTCACCAATGCAAAGTGAGGGAAAATGATTGCTACTGAGATTCAACAGAGTTCAGCCTCACTGATACTAACTGGAGGTGGCAGCCATTTTGAATTAAATAAAACTGCACATTTGAAGGCACGTACAGAACTTAATAAAAATCACCAAAAACAATATAAGCTATTTAGAGCTTAAAATTGAGCCCTAAATTTGGCCATCAGATTTATGTCAAAAGATCAACTTTTAAAATACTGAATTGTTTGATAACAAATTTATACAGAATTAAGCTTAATAAAGAAGTTGACAAGCAATTACTGTAAGAATAATATGGAAGTATATTAAATATTTATCTGGCGATTTCAGGAAGGCCTGAAAAAGAGGCCGAATAATGAAGGAGCAGTACCTTAATACAGTTCTTTTGATCTGACAACATTAAGGCTATTGGAATTATTCACTGTTTTCAACAAAGCTAAGTAACCTGGCAATATGAAAATGTTCTATTTTGGCAAAACTGCATTTTAACTGCTATGATAGTGAAATTAAAAGATCAGTTAGGCATTTTTTAATCTACTTGATTCGATCTTTAAAAAGACAAGGAGCTCTCAATTAAGCTAAAATGAAACAAATCTAAACTGAGAAAAATGTTTCTACAATAAAACTCATTTTTTTCAGTAACATAATACTTCATTTTAACCTTCAAGCTCATTGCAATATTCACTTTTTGGCAAAAAGACTAGCATGGTTTGTTAGTCATAGTAGGCTTAAATTGCTTCACAATGAATTTAATAAAATAAAAATACACTCAATACAATGTTAATTGGGTTAGCTAGGCTTATTTGGGCCTTTCTTACATTTGTTTCTGTGGAACTGGCCTAGGTCAAGTAATTCAGGTACCAGACTGCATTAAGCTCTTGCATTCTGATACAGCTGTTGTTGTTATCTTTTAAATTCCAGTTATGAAAGAGTTGGCTGGTAGAAACAAAAGATGTTTTTCTTCTAGTGTGTAGTTGATCAAAAACTGCGTTTATGTCCTGATTTTCTTTGGTTCTGGAGTGCTTCTCATTTGTGAACATCATAATGAGCACTCTCCTTATCTTAATAATTGATCTACAAAGTGAAGCTGTCTCCTGGGAAGAGCTGACAGCAAGGGTGTGGTCCCTTCCACGTGAATCCTTACATCATCTGAAAACCAATAACCCAGAAGTAAATGGGGACATAAAGGAGGGGTATAGAACACCTAGAGCCAGCCCTGTGCTAGTTGGGATATTTCAACAAATGCGGTATTTTCAATTGCTGTAAGAAAGCAGTTTTCCTGCCCTTAATGATTCAGAGTAGCACAAACAGGTTAGAGCAAGTGTTGAGAAACTCTTAATTACAGCATTGATTTAAGGCAGGCAGACCATACAGTCCAACATAAACAGACTGTAGAAAGCAGAGACGTAAGTGTGTTAACAACCCGTTTTCAACTGCCCTAATTTATCTTTCTCAGCTTTAGTCATCTCTCTTTCACCCATAAAGCTATGCATATTTCATCCTTTGAAAAATCAGCCTGCAATTTTATTAAACACGGGTATTTTCACGCTTCTGATTTCAACTATGTAATGTCCATACAAGCATTAGTATTTGGTCCTGAATAATTAGTATTATGAATAATTATCCAGAATAAATATCCAGAATAATTCATGGACCAGTACAAGACAGGACGCAAGTGCCGGTAAATGAAATCCTGAAAACTTTACCCGACCTACATTAATCATCAAAATATTAGTATCTTATGAGAGGAACTCCTGTCAGGCTGTGTATTGATGTAGAAGTTGGAGATATGCGGGTAGTGGAAGGGAGGTAGTTGAAATGTGGAACTACAATGTACAGAGTAGACGGAACGTTAAATAGTAAAATTTGCACCTTTTTTTCTGAGTAGCTTATTTTTTGGTAGAATTTTCAGTGTGGTAACAATAACTCAGTAATGGAAAAGTGGTAACTTGGAAATTGGGAGCTATTAAAATAGTAGAACTTTTTGCCTCCGTGCTGATTTTGACTTGTTTTACATTTTTGTACTCGACCTATTTGTGTTTGAGTTTCAGAATGTTGTTTGAAATTATATTATGACAAGCAATTATTTAATATTTTCTTCAGCTAAGCAACATGACACTATCTCCTTTGTAATAGCTGTATATTTTACAGCTGGTATGAGCTTACAATTAATTTCTTATACTAGAAGTCTGGAGTTTGGAAGGAAGTTTGGAAATACTAGAACCATTTCTTTGTCTAGCGATTGTGGTTCTGAATAGGTAGCTATTTGATCCGGGCTTATAAATTAAACCTCTTATTATTAAAAGCTCTTATTTAATTACTCACTTTCAGCCCAATCTGACAGATATTTATTTTCTCAGAGCTGGTGATTCAGACTGCAGGAGTTTTCCCTGGAAAGAGGGAGTATGCACGTATTTTTTTTTTCCTTTCGTGCCTTCTTCCTTTCAGGATAGGCAGCAGTGAAATGCCATCTATAGATAAGACTTCAAACCCCATGATTCCTTGGGAGCGCATGCGCGGAAAGCTTCCAGTTGTCAAAGTGCTCTTGCCAGAGTGGTCGACTATTTGTCATATACCAAACCTGAAAGAAGAAAATAAATATACTGTCATTTTGTTGATCTTTAAATAGAGAAAATCCAAAGGTAACTGTTCCTTAAAAATTTCTGTGTTGACTGCGTGGGTTACTGCATGCAAAAGGAGCTGCTATTGCTATGGGGATATAGATTTCCTGTACTGGATTGTAAATTTGTACAAATACTTACACCAGCAAATAATCAAGAGGTACTGCATATTAGTCCAACATTAGACATTGGCTGGCCTGTCTTTCAAAGTCATTTATTATCCAGTGTTTTTCCATTCAGACTGGCTTCATTCATTAAAGGTAGGTCTTGACCTTGACAAGAGAGTTGAATTGTGCAGTGATTTTTTACCTTTAAGAAGCAATATGAAAATGAATGTGGATTACAGTCCTTAGGATAAAGTTCAAAAACAACTGTCTAAGTCAAGGTACATATTTGAAGCAAGTGCTGTGCTAGCCACTGTAGATAACCTGGTGACTAACTGATTTAAATATACTTTATTGACACCAGAATTTTAACATTTCAGCTGTTATGTTTTTCTCTCTAAATATATTTTTGTAGTGATAGCTCAGAACCAGGGGAGGGATAAATATAATCTTTTTCACTCTCTGATGTGGAATCATCAGTGATTTTATGTAGCCTTAGGACTAATAGCAATTTTGATAGAAATGAAGCTATGGAAAGCTACACGGAGCTTGGTATATTATGGCTTACTGCAGTATTGCTTTAAACTGCCTCGCAAGGTTTTCTGCACCACCAGCAGCAGAGCTGCCTGTTACAGATGCAATAGTTTACTCCATTCTTCTTAGGAACTTGCCTTAATGTTATTGCACTGCATAGTCTGTTCATGAACCCTTGCTGTTCATGTTGCATGTTGAACAGATAAATAATAGGGAGCATGAGCAGTAACTTAATTGATAGCAGAAACCTGTCCTGACATTCATTTTAACTAAAAAGTGTGTGTATGGCTGAGAAGAGATTTAAAAGAAAGAAAGAAAGAAAACGTTAAAGGTACACATGGACTATCTGAAAACTGTTGGTCAGAAAGGAGAGGGTCATCGATTTCACTCTCTGCCACTTTTCTTAAACAGTTAATTGATTTGGCCTAACTTTGCTTTATTACATTCAAAAAACAATCCTAAAAAAATGCAATCTTAGGGATGTACATGGCATATGATTAACTCAATAGAAATGCAATTAGGTATTCAGCAATGACCATCTTTGACATCGTTACTCAATTAAAGTAAGTGATTTTTGGCTCATTTAAAATAATTTTGAGATTTAGAACGGTCTCTTCAATTGACTGAAAGTCTGCAAAATGTGGAGGTTCCTGTTCTAGTTTCATACAATTGCTGTTTGTTGATGTCTGTATATGCATTAGTACTATTGTGTTTCAAAATAATAATCAAATTATATGATCTGACCTATTTCATATGCAGCACCACTTCTTGCAAATATAAGACTTGACCATTCTACATACATTTACTTTTTAAAGTTTAAACTTACGTATTGATTTAGCAAATAATTTGTATCACTAGTCTTTGTCTTGTGCATGTAAAGATGGCTTTTAAAATGCCAGCATGTCTATATTTTAGATATTTCAGTTTGCCCCGTTTTTATTTTTCATTGTGAAAGCATCAGGAACATCATGGTCTAATAATACCTCCCAGATCCTGCTCGTTTTGACCTTATTTTTTTCCAATGAACAAATTACTGGTGGTTTCATATATATAGAAGTAGAGCGAGTAGAAATACCTTTAAGCAAAGGACCGCTTTGCTGTAAAATAGCGTTTTACAGGGAAAGATCGTAAGGTCACTGAAGGCAAATATAAGACCCATCGGTGGCTTTGTACATGAAGTGTCTCCACCCCCCCCCCCCCGCCTCCCCCCGTCATTGCGATCGCTCCTCATGCCCGAAGCAAGCGGCGAGCTGTGCGGCAGAAAAAGGCCAGAAAACGATTGTGCAGCCAAGAACCCCTCCCGCATCAGGGCGAGATTTCGCGTGTGCTTTCTCTCTGATAAATTTAAATAATTGAAAGCTTCTTTGTTAATTAAGGAAAATCGGTACCCGGCTCCTTTAAAGGTCCCCTAATAGAAAAGGGGGTGGAGAAGAGTGAAGACTGGTGTCTTTTTAACCTTGCTGAAGGACGCAGCAGTATTTATTGACGTATGCAAATAACCAGGGGGAGGAGGTGGAGGAGGGTGCTTGGAAAAACAGGAACCAGAATCAGTTTCTCATTGCAGGGTGAGAGCTCTGAGTTCCGGTGTAAGAGAAAAGAGACGTGGCGAAATTGCTGTATATCTCTGCCCTATAAGCACATCTCTCATTTAGACTGAAGGGAAACAAGGCATCAAAAAGGGTGAAGCATCTTAAAAAATATTTTAAAGGCAATCTAGCACGATCAAAGGTTACATATTCCTAAATGGGGGAGGGGGAAGATTACGGGTTTGCCTTGCAACTTGCTGTAGCATAGCACTAGCAACAGGACGAGATTTTTGGCCGGCAAATGATTAAAACAGCCTGGTTTGTGGTATGAATGGCAATGTTAATAATCTGTCTTTGTGGTTTTTTCCCCTACTGTTTCAGCTGCGCAAACCATGCAGGATGATTTACTGATGGACAAAAGCAAAGCCCAGCCCCAGCAGCAGCGGCAGCAGCAGCAGCAGCAGCAAGATCCAAACTCAGCAGAAGCCCCCTCTACACCCATCTCGTCGGAGACACCCAAACCAGAAGACAACAGTTCAGTGACTAGTATCGGCACATCAGCTCCTTCCCAAAATAGCAAGGAGAAGATGCAGATGGAGTCTCCCATTTTGCCTGGGTTGAGCTTTCACCAGCCTCAACAAGAACCTGCAGCCGGCACCTCCTTGTCTCCCTCCTTCGGCAGCACCTGGTCTACGGGGACCACAAACACGGTGGATGATAGCTTTTTCCAAGGGATTACTCCAGTCAATGGGACAATGCTTTTCCAGAATTTTCCGCACCATGTCAACCCTGTATTTGGTGGCACTTTCTCGCCTCAAATTGGCCTAGCTCAGACTCAACACCACCAACATCAGCAGCAGCAGCAGCAAGCTCAGCAGCAGCAGCAGCGGAGGTCACCTGTAAGCCCTAATCAGGCACCTTTCGCCCAGAGAAATGCTGCTTACAGCCATCAGCCCATTATGACCAGCAAACCGTCTTCCTCCTCTGCCTCTTCTTCTTCCTCCTCCAGCTGGAATAACCATCAAAACGCGGCTTGGAGTACACCTTCCAACCCTTGGGGTGGGCTGCAGGCTGGTAGGGACCCTCGAAGGGCAGTTGGAGTGGGGGTCGGCGTGGGAGTGGGGGTCGGCGTGCCCTCCCCCCTCAATCCCATTTCACCCCTTAAAAAACCGTTCTCCAGCAATGTCATTGCTCCTCCGAAGTTCCCACGGGCTGCACCCTTAACCCCCAAATCCTGGATGGAAGACAGCGCGTTCAGGACGGACAATGGCAACAATCTGTTGCCTTTTCAGGTAAATGACTACATGCACCTTCTACATGGTGACAGCTATTACAAAGTTGTATTTTTTGCAGGGGTGTATTTCATGTTACTGTTCTATCTGAAAGGCATCTCCATAACTCATATTTACATTGAATATTCACCTTATATGAAAGAAGTGGGATTGATCCTAGGGAGTGCATGCACAAAGATTCCAATTTCTGGCTTAAGGTTTACGGTCTTATTTTTCTTGTAACTTATTCTTAAATGTGACAGGGCTTTTTGTTTGGTGTTGTTTTTTTTGTTGTTGTTTGGCTTTTTTTTGTTTTTTTCTGTTGTTGTTGTTGGGGGTTTTTTGGCATCTGAAAGGTAGTAGCCTTCCTTCATGAAAAACAGGTTTGGCAGACTGCGTTCTCTTGGTGCTGCGTGTGATAATTTTTATTTTCATATTCTCCCATATGTGAGAAACAGGAGATGTTAAAATTGCTGGCTTCAGGTTTCTAACTAACTGGCATGTTAATTTTAACCAAAGATGCTTCTTGACCTGAAATCCAGTTAATTATTTTATCACCATTGAAATAACTAGTTGTCCTTATGTTGTGGTGGGATTTAACGGAGAGTCTGTTCGCGTAAGGTATACATATGAAAAGCTGCATATGTCTGATATGTACACCCTGCTGTTACATTCACAGTGGACGTTTTGAATCCATCTAGAAGCAGCGTGGGTGTGTATGGAAAGCGTGGCGTATCTGTCCTTTCCAGTAAGGAAATGCCTAATAACATTGACCTGATTTAGAAATGGCAGGGAGGTATTGTATAAAATAAACCATTTTATGCTGTTCAAAATATTTGGAGAGAAAAGAGACAATAGGACACGACCTTCAGAGCCATATTGCAATGGAGTCTATTTACTAGCTACATAGCTCTGAAATATTTAAAGCTGCAGTGCCCTTCACTGTTTTTTTTATCTATGACGACAAAGCAGATCAATTGCAGCTGAAACTGGGCCACATAGAAGATTTGCAATTTTAATGCAGAATGAAACCTGTCATGGTGTGAAATCCATCTTAAGTTGAAAAAAGCAGAGCATGCACTTGTGGTTATATCTATACAAGGTGAAATGAATCTCAAATTTCTTCTAGGTTAGCTTTTTTAGTCTCAGAGAAATCGAAATTTTCTGTTTTGAAATACAGTGAAATAATTCGTATATGCTTTCTCTTTAGGTGATTGCTTTCTCAACAAAGTATGAACTCTCAAACATTTTTAACTTATCGGTATGGTAAGAGTAGCATCTAGATTGACACTTAGTATTAGAAACTAAGTAAAAACAAACAAACACACACACACACACCCCCCATTACTTTAAGAGATTGTTGAAGTAAAATAAATGCATTCCTAAGCACTTTCCAGTCCCTTTCAAAGAGGACACCTTATAGTCAGCCCTGAAATTTCATTTTGCTGCTTCATTCTGTTTAAAGGGAGAGTTGCTAATTTTTTATTGGCTACCCTAAATGAAGGCGGAGTGGCTTCTGGTGAGCTGCTGGTCAATGTCTCTGTAGCACTGAAGTCTGGAGAAAGATTATACTTTAGACACAATATGCCTAGTGAAACTACTGTGTTGCACGAGCACAGCAACACAAAAGCTAATGAATATAGCTCCCAGTCATTTTTTAGGAGTGGGAAATGTGTTTCAATTTACAATTATTCTTTTATTTAAATTGTCTACATGTAAGATGTTACAAATTCTGGTAAATTTGAATTAGTAGGGAAAATAACAGTAAATGGTCTTATTTCTGTGGTTTGGTCGGTGAGATACATCTTTAATGAATACACAACTTTATTATTGTGACTGTAAATTGTCACAAATTAAGCTAGCAGATATTTAGTCATCACTAGGAAAGAAAAGTAGATAAATGTTTTTTAAAGAAAAGTTCCTTTGATTTTAAAATTAAGGTTTTGAAAAGCTAAGGTATTAGCCAATATGTACATTTGGAAACTTGTTTTGTTCTCTGTGAATTTAACCTGGTATTTTCTTGTTCATCTGAAAGCAAATACTTAGACTACTCTCAGTACCAGCTGGAATAACAGTCTGATTTCAGAGACTCAGAAAACTTGTATTTTTTTTTCCTATTAGGCTCTTTTTAATACAAGCTGCTGAATTTTGTGTACAAGATTGTAGTCTGGATTAATATTGATTGCTCCTGTACTTAACAAATTGCCAAAGAAGTCTTGAAACCATACTATCAATAAAAGGCACCTGTTTAGTTACATTGATAAAAATGAAATTTAGATTCATGTAAGAGTTTAATATTTGCTGTCTGGGTTCTGGTTGCCTTTTTTTCCTCTTCCCCCCCCCCCCCCGCCCCCCCCCCCCCAAAAAAAAAAAAAAATTGGGCAATATGTTGACACAGTTGACACAGTAAGTTCTGCTTGTCAGCACTATCAAGTAATTCTGGCAGGTTTATCCGTGTACATCTGCCTCCCTTCATAACTGAGCGTTTTTGATCTGCTTCAGAAATACCTTTCAGTAAACTTGCTAGCAACGCATCAATGCACATTAGCAAGTTCTTTGTGCTAACCCGTTCTTTTCTCTTGTGTTGAGAATATAAGACTTTTTAAAATTTATGGTTTATATTTTATTAATTCCTTAATAAGATGTGAAGCTCAAGATGTTCTAAGTAAAAAGAAAAATATTAATAAGTTCACCAGTTGAATTAATATCGACGATACCTATTTTTTAATTCAGGTCTTTGCAGTGATCAAAAATTTTAAGCAGAAATAATAATAATCAAGGTTTGTGTTCTGAGTCTGTAATATATGAAGGCAGCTGATATTCAGCTACTGATCTATCTAGTTCTAGGAAAAAATGTTGAATTTGAAAATGTTTCTCTTAGAACATGTATATAAAGCGATATGCTAGATGTTTTCATCCCCAAATTTGAGTAATACATTAGTGCACCTTATACGTCAAAACGAATCAGCGTCTGTCCCAAGGAGTTGTGCTGCAGAACATATCAGAACGTTTAAAATATCAGTTGGTAGGAATTCTGTTGGCGTCTGCCTTGTGATTGGTGTTGAAATGCAACTAAAATGCTTTGAAGCAGACTGTTTTCATATACTTGCTGAGGAAAATTGGTTGCACTGTATAAAAATAATTTGAAAATACAAAGCTGGTAGTTGTAAGGGAAAAGGAAAAAAGCAGTCTGGAATGAAATGCAATGTAGCAAATAAGAGTTGGAGATAGGATCACAGGAACAGATGTGGAATGAGGCCAGATATGAAATATAGAAATGTGGCCAGTTTGTTCTTCTGAATATTCTTTGGCTTCTGAGTGGTTCAGGCGAAGGTCGTCTGTTGTGGTTGTCGTGTGACAAGCAGTAGTGTTGTGCCATTGTGCTAGGTGATGCCCATTGCTGACATTAAGTGATTGTCCCTGGGCAACGGTTCAGTTCCTTTTTACAGCAGAGTGGTGGGGCTTGAAGAGAGCTATTGTCATCTCCTGCTTCTGAGCTGCTCCCGGAATTCTCTCTTCCTTCACTTCTCTCAGGTAAATAGTGTATTTCTTTTGGCTTTTGGCCATATGAAGATATTGGGACACAGCTTGTGGGGTTAGGAGGATTGATAGAGCCTGAAATAGACCCTTAGAAGCATGGATAAGAAATTCTCTTTACGGTGGAGAAGATAGAGAAGGAATTAAATGTTTGGAGACCAGTATGCTGATTAAGGAAGTCTGTCCTGTGGATGTTTAATAACAACAACACTATAACAATTTCCTAGAAATTATTCAAGTTTTGCTGCTTTCTGAGTAATGTTCTTTAGAAACAATAAAAAATGTACAAGTGCAAGTTTTAGATTTAAAAACTGCATAGCAATTCGGTGCTCTGAAGATTCTGGCATACATCAAGTCATTCTTGGCAGCTTTACTGACAAATACTTCTCTAGCAGAAATAAATAAGGTGGTATTTGTTGTGGATATAGTTTTAACATGCTATCTTTTGCAGGGAGGCTGAGAAAGGTTTTTTGGGGGGTTGGTGTTTGGGTTTTTTTCTTCATTGATTTCAATAGGAATTAGTCTGGACCCAGGTAAAATTATAAGCTAAATTTAGAAATCATATATAACGTCAATATTTCATACTTAAACAAAATGCAAATCCAAACATGCAGTGAGTTTGTGTATAAATGTACGTATATTATAAATATACATATATATATGTTTGTATGAAAATATATTTATACGTTTAGCTATAGATACTCGTAACACATTAGCAATACATGTAGTAATACATTAGCAGGCACAAGTACTTCGTCATGTGTTGTACTAAACACACTGTAGTTGTTTGTTCAGTGAAATGAAGGACAAGGGAATGGCCACTGTATGATGTTTATAATTCCAGTGTGACTTTTGGGTGATGATTAATAGACAACTCCTTAAGAAGCTGCTTCCTTTAAACATTTGAAGTTCTTCAGGCCTCTGATATTAGCCCATACTTAGCTTTCTCCGTGCTAATACAGACTGATATTCAAAATAAATTATATGCATACACACACACATATATAAATATACACGCATATGCAGTAAACTGATGCAGAGTAATTTTTGTCTTCAAGTCCTAGGGAAAAGAATATTAAATACATTATTAACTTCAGTTTTACAGTGTCTGTGCTAACTTCTTCACAGGCAATGAGTTAGCTGTTGCTTATTTGTCATAGTTCTGTTTCTTAACACTACAGTAACCTGAAATGCATATTAGGATATACATATGTGTGTGTATATAAAAAATGATGACTGAATTAAAATGAGGTCAAGTATTGGAACATTCATGAGTGTAACAAATACGGTTTTATATTTATGAGCAAAGGTGTTTTACTGGCTAATACACTCTGGTGACTGTCATTTTAAAGTCTTTGTTTAAATCTAGATTTTTTTTTTAACCAGAAATAGTTGTATGCAATAAGTCTATCTGAAGATTAATTTTTGAAACACTGTATTTCTTTATTCTAAATTTGACAATTCTGGGCTCTGGCTTCTTGACAGTTTAGTAGGTAACCATACTTAGTAGCATTACTGGTGTCTTGAAAACTATTTCTTAGTGTGTAATCTAATCTTAATTTTTCTTACATGATGACACACAAGTACTGGCAGCCTGCAACTTTATGAACAAAAAAAAAAAGAGAAAGGAAAAAAAAGAAAAGGACCTAGTTGTTGTGGAAGTAACTTTGTCCACTTCTCTTTTTTTTTTTTTTTATTTTTTTTATTTTTTCCCCTCCCCTTCTCCTTTCTTACGTGCTTCTGTTGTTAGTATTAACTAGCACAATAAGTAGCCTGATTCTGAATATTAAAATGTGAGAATGCATGCCATGGTGTCTCAGTAGTCTTCCAGTGTAACAGATAACAAGCAATAGGTGACATTCTAGCCTTAGTAGGTATGAAGTATTTTACAATTTTTGTTAGATTTTAAATTTGATTGAGTTCTCAATGTCTGTGTTTTCAAATTAATTAAAATACCATAACAGTACAGAAGAAAAAGCACACAACTGTTTCATATTTAAAGTATGATGATTTGAGCACTAATGACTTATTGATTATTGTCTTGATTTTAAGTAATCAATTGAATCGTAGATAGGTCCTCGGAGTTAGTGAAGGTAGAGCAAAGGTGTGAATTCAGTATGCAGTTGATACTCTGAGCAACTCCATGTATAGGCAGGACTTCCTTAAAAACATTAAAGGTATTAATATAGAACAATGAATCAATAATTTTGTCTTAAAGATTTGATAAAGGAATTATCTGTCTTTCCTTTGGGAGGTAAGGTAGAAGGGAAGGTGAAGGGTATGGCAGTTTATTTTGCTATTTCCCTTCTTGGTTCATCTTCCCCAGTTTTCATTTTTTTGCCTAGAGGCTGCTCTTGTGAATTGAATGGAAGATGAATAGAGACCTGGAAAAGTAATGTTTTCCTGTTCCAGGTGACTTTCAAGAAGAAAATATGAGTTTGCTGAGTGGATGATGAACATTTCCATTTCTTAGCAGTTGGTGAAATAGCTCTCCTTTCATTAAGGCAACTCATGAGTGATTCCTGGCTGAAGCATACCAAAGGGAAGCTAAAAGACAGCACTGCTTAGTTTGAAGTTATATCGTGATCTTAAACTGCATACATCTGAATTTTGCTTGGACTGGGTAGACTACTGTGCTTTCAAAAACTTTTAAATTAGGCTGAAGAGAAAAACATCATACCAAAACTATCCAGTGATGACCTTTGAGAGAGGCTCTAAGGCTCTCTGGCCTTTATTTGTTTTTCTTTTTCCTACTGATCACTTGAGATAGTGTTACAAGTTTGAAAATACTATTTATAAAAAAAAGATGCTTGTCCTAGAAATTTAATCAAAACATTATTCCAAATCATGGCATAAACTCCCACAGGAAATAAAGGCCTTTACAAACTTCACTGTTTTTCCCCAAATAACCATGCTGCTTTGATTTTGCTTTTGTTTTTATCATAGTAACATGTAATATGTTATTTAAGGAAAAAGATCTGTTCAAGACCTTTAGCTTAATGGCAGTTAGCAGACGTTAGATAAAAAAGTATATCTTTTCTCTTTCTTTTTCCTATTTCCCCCCACTCTTTCTTCTCAACTTCTAGAAATCAATAGTGAAAGCTTTTAATGTATAATTGTTGGTTGCAATTAACTGCTGAAAGAGGAGCACCCTATTCTTGAGGCATGAAAGAGGATTGTTTACTCGTATTCCATGTCTTCAGAAAAATCATGGTTTTATTGTCAGAAGATATCAAAAGCGAGGTAAAGAAATTCTGTATGGTCTTCAAATGGGAGGAACAGTAGAAGCAGGCGGAAGTTACTGCCTTCTCTCAGGGGTAATCAAGCTGTTGTGCCCTTCTAGCTTATTGCAAGCCCAGTTAAGTGCTTAGTTTTGCAAGATGCTGCCTGAAGTAGTTCTTACCATTTCTCATCTCAACCTACTGGTTTGGTATGGTGGGGTGGAAATAAAATATCAGAAAGGGTAGGAAACAGTGTTTTCTAATTCCTGTTTACTCAGCATAAGGTCAGCTAAATTTCCTTTGGACTCTTTCTGGTGCTACGTGGGCTAAAAACTTCCCTTCTATAGAGAAACTTCCTAAATGTCCACATGTGTTTAGAGATTTTTTTATTTTTTTTTTCCCCCCTCTAGCCAGCAACATGAGTAAGTGGAACATGTACTATGTGAGAAACTCTGCATATTTCAAAGCTTTAGGCAAATTTTCCATTCCTAGTAACGTGAGCATTTTGTGTATAAATATACGCAAAAAATATATGTATGTACATCTATATATCTGTGTATGTATAAGCAGTTCAGTTTCTCAAAAAAATTGTAATTAATTTTCAGTAATACCTGCTGTTAAGTCGAAATGTCAAGTACTTTGACAAAGTAGGTTTTGCTGTTATTGAGATAAGTTGCCTCTTTTTCATACTGAAGCTAAATGTATTTTTTTCAGTGACTATGTGAATTGAAATGTAGTAGTTTTCCATTCTCATTTTCTAACAAGGATGTCAGAGCATGTTTAGAGTTTTCAGTTTTTAGGCTACTGTGAAATTTTATACATTCTGTAACTAAATTTAGGGTACCGTTACCATGTTTTGTTTCATTATTTCTTCTTTATTTAACTTTTCCCTGTTTCATTTAGTAGAAATTTACGAGAAGTGCAAAAGCATTGCTTTTAAACAATTATTAGAATAGTGTACATACCGATAATAAGCAGGTGTCTCAGTAGTCAGATGAATGTACTATTTTTGTACATAGAAATAGATCTTCATTTGTGTAATCTTTTTATTATTACTTGTAAATTTTAGAATTTTAAAAATGCAAATTGTGAAATCTCACAGAAGCTTTGCTTGTGTATCTTCAGACTTGGTCAACATTTTCATTTTCCTAAGTTTCAGTTATATGATTCTGTCTTTTCCTACAAGTTCCCAGTAGCATTTGTAAAACACAGCTAATTCATACCTTCCTTTTCCTCGTTGTTTAACGTGGCTTTGTCTCTTTATTGCATGCTTTTCAAACTCATCCCAGAGATAAAATTTTCAGTTTTTCTAAGATCTTATAGAAGAGAAGCACTGTGCTGATCAGGATAAATATGATCTGCTTTGTCACAACAGTGTTAGGAGAAGGGGTGGTGTGATCTTCGTTCTACAGGTGTAAGTAAGAGGCACAGAGTTTGGGGATATAATTTTCTTTTCAATGTTCAATCTAAGAAGACTTAAAAATTTAGGTTTTTTTCTGAAATATTTAGCATATATAGCTCTTTGAAAACAGAACATCCATTGACTGTCTCTAAGTTTGCTGTTTCTGTGAATCTCAAATTAGGCATCAAAAAGTGAAGAAAACAAATTGTCACTTGTGAAAAGTTTTAGTTTAAGGTATATGTCAATTATATTCGGTAATTAAGAACTATTTATCAGGGAAGAGAAAAGAAGCAAAATATTTAATTTCCTTAATTGAGATCCAGTTTTCCTTCAGCTCTCTGTAGTGTTCTCTGTACATCTTCCAAATTCTGCAAGAAACAACATAGAACTTCTATAAACAAACAACCTCTTAATTATTCAAAAACATCACTGATGGGCACTGGATGAGATAAGGTTTTGTTGGAAAAATGGTTTTGAAACTTAGCTATAGTTTATTGATGCAAAATGGTAGAATTTAAATTGCACAGGCAGTCTTACTCCTGCACTTCCTATCTTTTTTGTGTGTATAGCTTTGCAAAATTTGCAAGAATTGCAGTTTTCTTTTAAATTCCTAGAGCTTAAGTAAAATGCTTAAGCAAAACCACAGATTCTGTTACATGTTAGGATGATGATCATGATTCATCAGCCAAGTTGGAGTCTTTTGAGCAACTCTACAGATTGTTCTTGGTTTGACAAAGTTAATGAAAGTAATGTGTACAGAGCACATACTGTCAATGGGTTTCAGTTTTGGGTGAAGCATGATTTTGTGGGCATGGCCCCTTCTTTTTTGTTTCATCCAGCCTTGAACTGTTCAACTCCATCCCTTTCAAACTTCCCTTCTACTTCTTTCCGTTCCTGCTTTTTGATCCCCTTTTTTGCTGAGGCTTCTCATTTGAGTTGGCCTTCCCTATTCCACTTTCTATGTCAAAGCTTCAAGTTACAGGGGAAGGCCCAATAAATCCCTGTAATCATAAGCTGAATTGTGTTGACTTACTCTGTGGGAATTACTCCTGCGCAAACTTAATAGCATGAGGGGGTTTAACTAGGTTTAAAGAAAATCAGGGAGAATGGAGTTTTCAGAAATATTAGCTAGAAGTTCTAAATTTTAGAAATTTAGAAATTTTAACCAAGAGATAACTTAGTCTGAACATGCTGAACTGATTTTTCTCTCCCTGTCCCCACATCCAGCTTCCAGAATGTGTGAATTGGGATGGATTTTCACACAGATTGGCAGAAAAACACTTCTGACATAAAATGAGAAAAGCATTATGTATTTAGCATGGACTTTTATATATATATTTATATATATATTTATATATATATTTATATATATATATATAAAAAAAAAAATTTCTTTTATGTCATAATAGTAAGTGGATGTTCCACTGAAATTAATCTTTCCTACATGGAAGAATTATTGTGAGAGGTGCTCATCTTAAAAAAATTCACCCTAGAAAGTTATTTTTGGCAACGCTGTAAGCAACTTAAAGCTGACCTTTTAATGAGAAATGTCAGGCAACTTTAGAAAGTGATGCTATCTATAATGTATTATGTTTCTGAATTAATCTTTTACATATAGAAGAATGGCTCTTCAAAACAAAGAAAATCACCCACTGAAGCTTTCTTGTTTTGTTCTCAAAGTGGTAAAGGTTTTTTTTGTGAGTAAGATTTATTTCCTAAAGGAAGGCTTTGAAATTATGGCTTCTTATGAAAGTTGCTAACAATAATATAACAAAACGTTTTATTTTAAAACATTTGAATGGTAAAATATTCTTTTGGATTAAATGAAAATTCATGATTCCTCCTTGGAAGTTGATGCTTCATTCTGCTTGAATCAATGAAAAAGTTTTAGGCTCTTACTGCTGCTGTTGGTTAGTTATCAGCAAGGGGAAAAAAAAAAAAAAGAAGGAGGTGCCATATTGTCTTGAATTATTATGTAATTCCTACCTGATAAGAATTAAAAAGGCCAACCCAGTGATTTTGAAGGTTAAAGTTTAAATCATCACTATACCATCAATACTGCTACATTATCACTACTATCTAGTTTATTTATAGTGTATGTGTAGATAAACTAAATTTAGGACCAGGGACTAGAACCACCAAACTAATTATGTTTTTCTTCATTTTTTTTTGTTATTTTTTCAAGTTTAGTTATTTTTTTCAGTTATTTCTGTAATTTTAAAAGTTTTTAGTGGTTATGCTTAGTCTTTTATATGGTCATAATGAAAAAAAGCAATTTTTATGTATTTATGTGTATGTTCCAAATCCTTGCTACAGTGGTGTGTGTGTTGAAGTGTGAATTGCAGGGTTTTCACTTTTTACAAAGTCTTTCTTAACATGCTGAGAGGTGTCCTGGATGTTTCTTCAGTCTTAAACTTGCTATGCTTATCTCTTCCACTAACCTCAGAGTTCTTCTGCCCTGCCTCTATCCTTATTTAAAAAAAAAAAACAAAAAAACAAAAAAACCCAACCAAAAAAACCCCTAATAAATAAAAAATTAAAACCAAGTTGACAGATTTTTGTTTCCAGATTTTAGTTTGCTGGTAAAATAAGTAATCGTCATGATTTACTAAAACCTTCTCACTGGCATCTGACTGTGAAATGCCATTTAATTTTAGTTATATGTCATACAATGTACGCAACGAACAATTCTTACCGTGAAAGCATTTTAAACAAAAAAAAAAAAAAAGGCATGGAATGGGTGAATAGTTTTGGAGCTTGTGCCAAGTATCATTGGACCATCTTCTCAGCTCAGCTATGCTGAGTGTTATCCTTTATACGTATATTTTTACTTTCACCTGGGATGGTGTTCTTTTATGGAATTTTAGATGTATTTTTTTATGCCCTAGTTGTACAATTGCTTTTTCTGATGATATTTAAAATAGTACTTTTAAAAAATATTTATGTTTAGTTTGCCTTCAAAGTTGGTCTATTAAATTAGAATATCTAAGAACAATGCATTGCAAGATACTCTATGAAATGTTAGATCATCTCAGTCTTTCAAGCCTGCCTTCCACTGAGATGACCATGATCATCCACTCTTTTTCTCTTTTCTGTTTCTCTCTAGCTTTCAAATTTTTCTATTGCTTTCCTATTAACCTAAAAAAAGATTTTAAAAAATCAGTCTTTCCAGTTAAGTATTAAGGCAGTGCTAAGTTGAAAACATTTGACTGGAAAATTTAACCCTTATTTATAAGAAAGTACTTGTGCTTTAGTTCAAGTAATGCATTTTTCTCATGTTCAGTAATATTTTTTTAAAATCTTGTATGCAGGTATGACAAGCTCTTCTTGAATTGCTCTGAGCAGTTCTTGTTTGTATATTACTGGTGGTGCATTGATTTAGGTCTAAGAGATCTTGTATCTCCTTAGTTTATCAGGCAGACACCTAGAATGTAAACCACAGAAATCTAAACTTCTTTGTAAAGTTTATCATGTGTTAAGCAGCCAGAAATAAGGTAGAGAATTAGCAGCATGTGATAGGCAATCATGAAATGTTATATGACTTTCCAGCAGTCAACAGATCGTACTTCAGAAACATTAAATTAAACTCCCATGTTCCCTGTGGTCTCACAAGGAAGTGCTTTCCAGAGTACTACTCTAGAGCTTTTTTAGGCAGATCCTTTAATGCGGTATTTTACTTTGTGAAGGAGATTTGTTAAAAGCATTAATGAATTAACATGTAGGTAGCTAGTGTTACTACCATTTACTACATGACCTTTACAGTAACTGTACATTTGTAAAAGGTTAATAAATTATTAACGTATTAACTGATTGTTAGGCTCCAGCACATCAATAGATGGCTTGTAACCAAATCTAGTACCATCTATTGATGTGCTTAGTAGCCATTAAGATGTATAATAACCAAGTTTGTCAAACATTTATAACATACTTTGTGGTTTTGAAATTTTCTTTAAACTGCTTGTAAAGATACCTTTTATTTTGAGATTATGATTACTATAACAGTCTGACCTAATATTTCGTCTCATTAAATAATTCTCTTACTCATGTATTCTTTCAGGGCTCATATTGTTTCTTCCTGTGTCACTTAAGAAAAAAAAAATTGAAAACTGTGAAACCTCTCACAGTAACAGAAAGGACAACTCGCAAAGCCCTAAGTAGCAGCTAACTGTGCAGTAGGAAGACTAAGGCAGAACAAGAGGGTGGAGGAAACAAAAGTCAGGGATAAGAAAAAGAAGGATTTTTATAATACAAAAGGAAAGTAAAGTTGTGGTATCTTCATATATGGTAATCCAAGAGGACAATATGCCTTTTCACTTTCTGTGGATGAGAATTTCTGCAAATAAAATCTTGCAAACTTTGGCTGGGTTTGACACTTCAGCTTGGTTGCTCCTGCTACCTTTGGTTGCTAATAAATGAAGCTGTACCTGTGACTTCTGAGTAATAAAATCAACCATAATTGTCAGCAGAGTTTACAAGTAATGTTTTGATGCAAGCTTCTGCAGACAGTCTTACCTCACTTGTCTAAACAAGAACACGCTCTTCTGACATGGTTTTTCAAAGTAAAAATAGTAGGTTACTTATATAACAATTTTTTCTCGTTAGGCAAGGGAGAAGTAACTGATGATGTGTGCGCCATTTAAAACTACTTTAAAATGGATTGTAGTAGATTTTACAGTTTGTTTGGAAGGCTTCACTTTCTAGAGAAACTGGAAAGTTTTCTTGCTATTTCGCTTACATAGTAGCCTTGTTTGAACATAAACTTGAACTAGTCAATGTTTTAAAATATATCTCAGTCCTTGGCTCCATTGGGTGTGTAGAGGAAGGGGAATAACTTAAAAGAACAAATACAATGGAAATAGCTTTTTTTATTAATACAGATGTGGATAGATGCAAAAGGCAGTCCTACTAGAAGTACCATTTTTCATACAGCCTGCAATTTTGTTTACTTTTTCACACCTAACATTTATACTCGTGGTTTATAATTGTCCAGAAATTAACTAATAAACTCATCTTTCTTCTTTCTGTGTCCTTCTTTCTGGTTGATGAGGTCCCAGTTTACAGTGAAAATTGAGTCCCTGAAGTCATGACCTTGTAGTTACTGCTATTAAATACCATCCTGCTTTGCTGCAGCTCTTCAAATTAATTCAACGCTTTCGGTATGATGAGCTGATCTCCTCTGTATTGATGATATCTTGGAAATAGTACTGGCTACTTTAATAACCAACATTATTGATAAAATTGGTCTCAAGATTTGCCTTTAAGAAACTTCATTAGTAACTTTTCTTTAGCAGATTTCTCTGTTCAGCACTGTCACGTCTTTCCTTGTCATTTTCTTTCTTACCTCCGTTGCACTAATTATCATTTTTTTTCCCATTTATGTAGTTACTTTGCTTGTAGCACCATATGAAATGCTATATTAAAGTCCTTGTTAGATCAGCCGTATCGTAGTCTTTCAAGAACCAGAAATCATACTTTCCAGGATATTGCATCATTAACGTATGATGCTACATTATCTCTGCTTGTTATTTCTTAAAGAGAAGACATCCTTGAATTTCAGTCATAAAAACTAGAAACAGTGTTTGTCATATATAGTTTCATATCCTGCTTCAATTATTGCAGTTCTTTCTTTTTTATTTTGCTGGTCAGATATACACAGTACTGGCATTCCTACTTGGGCTAGCTTTAGTCGTTCCACTCACTGTGCCTTACCAACTCTGGCTCCTTTTGATTACAGTGTTCACATGCACTTGATGTCTGTTATTGAATTGGAGAGATGGTATTGCTTTGTCTCTTACAGTTTACCTGTCTTTACTATTTACCCTTGTTTACTTGATTTTCCCCTCTGTATGTGAAGACCGATTATGGAGGCTACATTATATTCTCCTGACTTCTGATATGTTTTTGTTTAATTCTTCTATCAGTCTTGCTAGACTTTTTCCTAGACATTTGTTGTCCAAGGTATTCATGCTGAACTTGTTACAGCTTCCCTGAATGTATTTGAGTGGCTTAACATCCTGGTTCTTTCCTTACAGCAACATTTGTTAAGGTGCCTGTCAATCTTTATTACCTTGTACAAAAAAGGAAAAGTGTTGCAAATCAGGTAGGCTTTTATCTCAAGACATTTTCCCTGTTTGGAGCAAACTTTACTGAATTTGCCCTGTACTAAATCAGTTTAGCTCTTATAATGTAAAAGGAAAGTGTTTTTTCTTGGATGGGATGATTCAGTACTTGCAACTGGAAAAATTCCTTCTTTGTTTACAAAATTTGATCTGAAATGGAATTGCTTGCACATAATTGATTTGAAGAGTTGCTTCTAATTAAAACATAGTTTTGGGCTGGGATTCTTTTTCCTCCCCTTCTGCCCTTCCTTCCTCTAAATAGAGCTTGATGCTATGACTGGTCTTCGGATTGCTATTCTTTGCTGTCTCCCACCTGTTCAGTTGCATGTATGCAGCCTTCGGTAACTTTGAAGCTGATCAAATAGTTAATAGCCACTATTCTTAGATTAGAATTTCTAACATCATGGCACTTTTGGAAAAGGAGTGCCTCCTGTCTCAGTGGCTATACAGGAGTCCTCAACTCATGTTTAGAAGTAGGTGCACAGCTTGAGAGAGCCTCTGGTCCTCTTTCCCCTATCAGAAGGTGATTGTGACAGCTTGGGATTCTATGAGAGATGATGTCCTTGGTAAAGTTCCAGGATGGAGAACACTTGCTGCCTAACTGCTCTCAATCCCCATTAGGAAGAAGGTGGCAGAGTGGATTTTTGTGTGTACCTCTTTAAAGCAGGTTTTAAAATCTTGTGCCACAATTTGTCATGCATATTAATCATGCCGTAATAATATAAAGTTAGAACTTGGACAACTTATATGAGTAATTTTAGTAATTAAAAGTATATGGCAGCTAATAGGTTAAATCCTGCTGCATGCAAAGTGAAATCACACTGGAAAGGTCACCTCCTTGTCTTCTGTGGGAGCTGTTTTTCATTGAGAGTGTGGCCTGGTTTAGGCCTGTGCATAAATATTGGTAAATTACTCCACTTTTTTTCAGCCCCCCGCCCCCCCCCAACTATTCCCACTAAACATTTTCTTGGTTTCCTTTTAGAAGTAAAGGGCTATATTGGCATTGAAATGGCCAAATTACTGTCTTCTCTAAGGGTAGTTCTCCAAACCAAGAGTTGAAGATCTTGTGCTATGTGACCAGATGAAATGTCTTACCCTTTTTTGTTGAAAGGTTTTTTTTGCTCAGGAGGCACTATTTCCTGAGCACAACAGAAATGGAAGAGGAGCCTGACTTGAAATATGCCAATTAGGTATTATTTTAGTCACGTTGTTCTTAAAAGCACAATGAGTTTGGGTGAGAGATGATATTTTGTTTGTTGTAAGGCTTAAACATTTCAGTGACACTTTTTTTTTTTTTTAAACCTTACCAATATATCTCATGTTACTGATGATTGGTAACCGTACACAAAAGCTCTGTTTCTGTTTCAGAGAAATCCTTGAGATTCCTTTACTGTGGTGGCCATAGTAAATGAAGCTACTGGGCAATGGTGCTGAGACATCTGTTTGACAGTTATTACTTTTATTTCTATCTCCCATTTTGTCTCATTATCCTATAATATCATGAGACAGACTGCTCCTATTGTAAATCTTTCTGAGACAATAGCTTCCTTATACAATATGTCTCTACTCTCTTTTACATTATGTGGTCCCTACTGCGAAGCATTATCACTCAGATCGTTCCATGCTGTAGCATTCCCAATACTCCCTTCTCCTCTGTTTGCTGTCTTTGCATCTTTGTAGTGCTTTCATCTTGTGATTTGAGGTTTGCACTTCACTCGTGCTGATTTAGCTGGCAAGGTGTTCTTAGGTCAATGTTAGTTTTTCCTTGCTATGGGACACAGGCATCATTCTACTGAACAGAGTGGTAGAACCCCAAAGGTAACTTATCAGTGTTGAACTCTTGCACAGCAGGCCAATGAACCAGTTAAATTATGTCATTTTAATAGCTCAAGGGTATAATGAAGGGCCTTGTAAATTCTACTGCTGACATCTTTTTTTTTCCACTTGCTTGTTTTTGTGAATTGATGATCATCTTGGGTGTAACTACTTTAATCCTATATTTTACAAGTGTTAGAACCGTTTGTTACTGGAATCAGTAACTATAATAGAAAGTGGATACATCAGCTTTTTGAGATGCATTCAGCAGGAGGACTGATAAGCAGATTTTTATCTAAAGCATCATGTTGAACAAAATATGACTAAACATAAATCCTGTCAGTGAGTGCTCAGTCAGTTGTAATGTCTGCAGATCATTCCCTACAGTAGTGTAATGGGTGTAAGAATA